>NC_138976.1:221845407-223045407 GCF_964341445.2 Mesoplodon mirus | reverse complement strand
ATTGTGGGAGAGGTTGTGCATGGCGGGGGGGGGGGGGTTATATGGAAATTCTCTGTAGTTTCTACTCAATTTTGCTGTAAACTTAAAACTGCTCTAAAAGCAGGGGCAAGGAGGAGAGCAGCAAAGGACTTGAATAGACATTTCTCTAAAGAAGATAAACAAATAGCCAATAAGCACATGAAAAGATGCTCAACATCATTATTAGGGAAATGCAAAGCAAACCACAGTGAGATGCCACTTCACACCCAGTAGGATGGCTATAATAAAAAAATATGGAAATAACAGGTGTTGGAGTGGATGTAGAGAAACTGGAACCCTCAGACACTGCTGGTGGGGATATAAAGTGGTGCATCAGCTGTGAAAAACAGCTTGGCAATTCCTCAAGAAGTTAAACATAGAATTACCACATAACCCAACACTTCTACTCCTATATAAATACCCAAGAGAAATGAAAACAAGAATTAAACAAATACTTGTACACCTATGTTTATTGTAGCATCATTCACAACAGTCAAAAGGGAGAAATAGCCCAAATGTCCAACATGAGATGAATGGATAAACAAAATGTGGAGTATCCATATAATGGAATATGATTCATCCTTAAAAAGGAATGAAGTTCTGATACATGCTACAACATGAATGAACCTTGAAAACATCATACTAAGTGAAAGAAGCCAGACACAAAAGGACAGCATTGTATGATTATACTTTTATGAGAAACCTAAAAAAGGCAAATTCATACAGACAGAAAGTAGAATGGTAGTTGCCAGGGGCTGGTGGAAGGGAGGAATAGGAAATTATTGCTTAATGATTACAGAGTTTTGCCATAATGGTGATGCATGCACAACATTACATATTTAGTGCTGAGTCACACACTTAAAACAGTTAAGATGGCAAATTTCGTTATACATATTTTTTCACAATTACGTTTAAAAAGAAAAAAGTAACCTGTGCTAACTGACCTGTGAACATAGGAATTAGAAGCTATTGTGAAAGTTTACCAGGAGGGATACTGTTACAGTGTTTAAGCAAACAGAAGCATGGTGGTCTAGATGAAGCCCAGGAAAGCTCAAGATCAAGTACTGATTAGTGTTTTTAAAGTACTAGATAAGCTGATTCTAAAATCCATATGGAAGAACTAAGAATAACAAAAAATAATTTTGAAAAAAGAAAAACAAGGGAGGCCACCTCTCCCTATGAGACATCAAGACGTACATGAAAAGTTATAGTATTTAGACAGTGTGATATTAGCCCAGGAATAGATAACTAGATCGACCAAAGAAGCCCCAAGCAAATCCCTGACTCTATGGAAACTTGGTATCAGTCAGACATAACCCACCAGTGGAGAAAGAAAAGACTATACAGTAAAGGGGCTGGACCAGTTGATTATCTATGTGGAAGAAAAAGAAAAATGGATCCCTACCTTACAGCAATCACAGAATTAATTATAGATGGATCCCATGCTTAATGTGAAAATCAGATTTTTAGAAAATTTTAGAAAGAAAATAGAGGAAAATATACACATGATTTTGAAGTTGGGAAATTTTTTAAAAAAATAACTCGAAAGCACGAATAATAGAAATTGCAAAATAGTTGACTACATTAAAATTAAACTTGTCTGTACATCAAAATATGCCATAAACAAAGTAAAAGACAAGCAAGGGACTTGGAGAAGACCTCTGCATGGTAAGTGACTGGTAAAGGTTGAGTAAACAGAATACACAATGAACTACTTCAACCAGTGAGAAAAATGGCAACACAACAGATGCAAAAGCAAAGAACGTAAACAGACAGTTCAACAAAGAGGAAACACAAATGGCCAATAAACACATGAAAAGATGCTCAATCTCAATAGTAATCAGGAAAATACAAACAACTGTGAGACACCATTTCACACTCATCAGATTAGCAATAAATTTTTAAAGTCAGACAGCAGTAAGCATGACTAAGGCCCTGGAGAAGGAGAAGCTGTTATAATACACACCATCAGTTGGTACAGCCATCCTGGAGAGAAATGTGGCCATGTCAGTGCACATTCACGATGGCCAGCAACATCCCAGAGACACTCCTGCACACGTGTACAAGGACACGGGTACAAGAATGTGCCTCAGAGCACCGTGTGTAAGGGTGCTTATCCATGCACTTACAGGCAGCAAGTGACAGGATGAAAGCACGCACTGTAATGATAATTCAGGACAGTGGTGGCCTCTGGAAGGGAGGGAGGGAAGTGAAACTGGGAAAAGGTACACAGGGGAGTTTCAGCTACATCTATATTTTTTATTTAAAAAAAGGAACTGGAGCAGAAAGGCAAAATGTTAATATTTGGCAAAACTAAATTTTGAGTACATGATATTCTTTACGCTTTTCTGAATACTTGAAATACTTCATAACAATACTTTCTTAAACTCTAGCAGTATTATTCACCATGACTTTGGAGGACATGAACATTCCAGGTCATTGGGCAATTGCAGAACAGCAAAGGAAGAGGGATCTTTAGAGGTGGAGCTGCGGTATGTTTCCTAAAGACTCTGAGCCAGAAGATGAAGACGATGCAACGCCAAGAGACACAGGAGGCACCAATTCTGTTGCCTTCACCTTAGCCTGGTAGGATGACCAGCATCAAGGCCATTCCACTGGGAGTCTCCCCGTCCCCAGCTACGCTCCTGTCTCAAGGCTGCACCTCGACTCCTCCCTCTAACTGAGACCTCTTTCCTAAACACGGATGGGAGTCAACTGCAATTTCTAATTGATTGAAAAAAACACTCTAAGCAGAGCTGTCATATATTCCTTCTCTGATCATTTCCTGCAGAGATAATTAAGTATTTTAACACAAATGAGGAAAACTCAAGTTTCTTTCTCTCACAGCTCCTACTGCAGAGCAAAAAGTGTTGGCAAGGGTGTCAAGAAAGAACTGTAAGCATAGATGATCTTATTTGCAAAGCAGAAATAGAGACACATGTTGAGAACAAATGAATGGATACCAAGGGGGAAAGTGGGGCAGGGGGTGGGAGGAATTGGGAGATTGGCACATATACACATATACACTATGATACTATGTATAAAATAGACAACTAATCAGAACCTACAGTATAGCACAGGGAACTCTACTTAATGCACTGCAGTGACCTAAATGGGAAGTAAATCCAAAAGTGAGGGGACGTATGTATACGTATAGCTGATTCATTTTGCTGTACAGTAGAAACTAACGCAACATTGTAAAGCAACTATGCTACAATAAAAATTAATTAAAAAAAAAAAAGAAAGAAAGAACTGTAAGCAAAAAATGACAATCACCAATGGCTCACCAAGTGAAGGTAGGAAGGTGTGGTGGTGAAGCCAGACAACCTGGTCTAAATACCACCCCTCCACTCACTTGCCAGTTGTATGTACACAACCTTTCAGAGGCTCAGTTTCCACACTCTCAAGTAACCATAAAAATCCCTACCTTACAGGGTTGATGAGAAAATAAGATTATGTATGAAAATCACTTGCACAGTGGCTGGCACATAATACATTAACAGTAATAATAGTGTATTATTATCAATAACCATGGATTGGACTACATTGAATTAATCTTTGAGTCTGCTGGAGTGCAAGCCCCATGATAACAGGCAGATCTGTTTCGTTCACTGCTGTAACCCAGGCACCTGAAACATTGTCTGCCCTGTACTAAACAATAAATGTTTGTTGAATGAATGAACGTGCATCCCAGCATTTGGCACACATGAGAGCTTACTATGTGCTGGGTGTTACACATTTTGTATCTCATTTAATCCTTACAACAACCATGTATTGTATTATTCATTTTATAAAGGAGGAAACTGAGGCCCAGAGAAATTAACTTCCTTCCCCAAGCTCCCAGAGTTAAACGGGAGAGCCGGGATTTGACTCCTAGTTGCTATTGTTCAGTTATTTGTTGAATTAATGAATAAGTAATGGCTCAGAATCACTTGACAATTTAGTAAATGTTCACAGTAGTTAGGGTGAGAGTGATGAGTTACCCTGGGTGGCCAGGTGAATTATTACTTATTACATAATCAATGAATTACTGTTAAGTTAGTACTTATTATGTGTATCATGGCTTTGTGGCAGAGACTGGCCATGTTCCAGGCCAGGGGTGGATCCCACTGGTGTTTTCAATCCCTCTGCTGGGGTAGTAATGAGGAAGGAGTTCTCCCCATTTTACAGAGAGGGTTACTGAACAAAAGCTGAAAAGTAAATATCCCAAGGTGATAAAGAGAATTAGTAAACTAGAAATAAAATCCAGTCACCTCCTCCCCTCTCACAAAACTCCAGCTTAACAGAACTACTGATTTGGAATCCACTGCAGCTAGGAAGAAAAGTGGTATTAAGGCAGGAAAGTAGAAGAGATGTTTTCCTTTTCCGAAGACCTCAACTATTAACATATTTATTTACAATCAATTACTTCTGAAGAAAAAAGTCATATTGAACAATGACATTAATAGGACCTATTTTGTTGGGAGTAGCTTTTAATTTAAAAAGAACTTTACAGAAGTTTTTTGTAAACAAGTTTAAAGCATAAATGAGAAAAAAATTATTTCATTATCATCATATAATCTTTATGTATATCCTCCTAGTCATTTTTGCACATTTGTCTTTTACAAAAATGGGATGTACACATTTTATAGCTTGTTTTTCAATTAATAAATTATAACTATCTTTATATGTCACTAAATGCATTTTTACAAATAATGGAACTCCATTGTATTTAAATGTTAAGTCCTTGAAAATTGGAGGTTGAAAATTCAAGTTGTTCCTAATTCTCCCCCATTATAAACAAGGCTGAGATGAACATGGTAGAGCTAAATCTTTTTTGCATGTGTTTAATTATTTCCACAGGATAGGCTTCTAGAAGTAGACCTGCTGGGTCAAAGGGTGGCATTTGGAATTTTTAAATTTAAGCACAAACATCTGTTTTAAATATATTTTTAACTTGTCTTTCGCTTCCTTTTTAGTTTCTTTTTTAGTACCAAATACATGGCAGGCCCCCGAGGGAGGTTGGCGGATGCTCTCCTTATATTCCCTTTCTCTCTCTCTCCTTTTCAGAAGGAACAATGTCCGTGAGTTAGGAAGAAGGAAGGAGTAAAGATGAAAACAAAGTAATAATGTTGACCCAGAGGGAGAAAGACTAGTTGGCCCACTAAAGAGAGACTAGTTGGCTAGGGAAATAAAACCCCGTCATCGGAGGCATATGCAGAGTTAGGCCCCATGGTAAGATCTACAGGAAATGGAATACGTAGGTCCACTCCGAGCCCTTGAGAAGTTTAAATTCAATTCAAAAGCAAAATTGTAACCACATGAAAGATTCAGCTGCATATAACATGTCCACCTACAAAAGGCAGAAGAGTAGGTAATTCAGTTAACTGAAATAATCCATTTAAAGCAGGAACCATAATGAGAAGATACACTGAACGTTTTATTTAAAATGAACACTTGAAGACATTTATGCACAGAATAGGTCAATTAATTGAAGTTTCATAACGCTTTGGTCGACAGGTTCCATTTTTGGTTTCCCTAATTTTTAAATTTTTTTAATAAATTAAAATTTTTAACATAAAAACTCCTTTTTTGGGCTTCCCTGGTGGCGCAGTGGTTGAGAATCCGCCTGCCGATGCAGGGGACATGGGTTCGTGCCCCGGTCTGGGAGGATCCCACATGCCGCGGAGCGGCTGGGCCCGTGAGCCATGGCCGCTGAGCTTGCGCGTCCGGAGCCTGTGCTCCGCAACGGGAGAGGCCACAGCAGTGAGAGGCCCGCGTACCACAAAAAAAAAAAAAAAAAAAAAAAAAAAAACTCCTTTTTTTTACTTTAAAAAATTTTTTATTTATTTTTGGCTGTGTTGGGTCTTCGTTGCTGCGTGCGGGCCTTCTCTAGATGCAGAGAGCGTGGGCTTCTCTTTGTTGCGGTGTGCAGGCTCTAGGTGTGCAAGCTGCAGTAGTTGTGACTTGTGGGCTCAGTAGTTGTGGCTCGCGGGCTCTACAGCACAGGCTCAGTAGTTGTGGCGCATGGGCTTAGTTGCTCTGTGGCATGTGGGATCTTCCCGGACCAGGGATTGAACCTCTGTCCCCTGCACTGGCAGGCAGATTCTTAACCACTGAGCCACGAGGAAAGTCCCTAAAAACTATTTTCTATTAACTAAAAATTTTCCCCAATATTTGTTTTCTCACCCATACCCAATTCTATTATAATTCTTTTTAGAAAGTTATTCCTACCCAGTCTTTTCCAAACTTCAACTTGTTTTTGTAGAAGCAGTTCTCTTTTTAAGCTCCTGTCTCATACTGGGCATCAGTCAGTAAGCCTCACAGAGGGAAGAGAGAAGAGTAGTTCATACAAAGAGTTAAACAGAAGTCTGTTACTTCTTTTATACAACATGAGTGTTCCTCAGATCAAATCCAGATGGCATCTACTCAGTAATTACCCTTCCAAAGAGAAACGGTGGAAGAAGGGAAGCAAATGTGTAACTTCTGGTTCTTCATGGGCCAATGGCATAGAGGACAGACTCTACAGGATACTTAGGCATCTACAGACCGGGGAGATTTGCATCCTGAAAAACTGTCAGAATCCACCGAGATGTACAGGATCGGCAAGTACATCTTAAGAAGGAAAACGTGAGGCTGTAGGCGATAAGCTTCCTTTGAATTAAAATACAAATCGCACTACAGGGACTTCCCTGGTGGCGCAGTGGTTAAGAGTCTGCCTGCCAGTGCAGGGGACATGGGTTCAAGCCCTGGTCCGGGAAGATCCCACATGCTGCGGAGCAAATAAGCCCGTGCGCCACAATTACTGAGCCTGTGCTCTGGAACCCGAGAGCCACAACTACTGAGCCCGCATGCTGCAACTCCTGAAGCCCGCGTGCCTAGAGCCCGTGCCCTGCAACAAAGGAAGCCACCGCAATGCGAGAAGCCCGCGCACCACAATGATGAGCAGCCCCCGCTCACCGCAACTAGAGAAAGCCTGCGTGCAGCAACGGAGACCCAACACAGCCGTAAATCAATAAATCAATGAGTTTTTTTAAAAGGCAAAATATTATAAAATAAAAATCGCACTACACTAGTCTGTTAGAAGTGCTGCTATCGTGGTGAAGAGGAGGCTGCTCTGCGCTAAAAGTCAGGAGCTCTGAGCTCCAGTCCAATTAGACCACCGTGAATAGCTCTGTGGTTTGTGTAAGTTACTAAGTCCCTCTGAGCTCCCTCTTCCTTATCTGTCAAGTGAAGTGAATTAGTGCAGGATGATTACTAAGATCCTCTTTAATTCTATAACTCTACTATTTTTTAAAGAGGACCAATAAGCATATAAAAAAGAAAAGCAGTAGACATTACAGACTTTCCAATAGCTTAGCGAATCCATCCAGATTCTAAAATCACCTACTACAATCACATCTCATTTTATTTTACAATTTAACAAATATTTATCAAGTGTCTACTCTGTGATGCTGGGGATATTTCAGAAAACAAGGGAAATATCTGCCTTCATGGACCTTATAGTCTGCTGAGGGATACAGACGATTTAACAAGCAATGACAATAAAATGTGATCATTGCTAAGGTGGAAAAAGAATATTCTTGTAGGAAGAGTGTGTACATAATGCACTATGGAAGGATTTTCTCTGCCAAGAGTTTTTCTTTTCTTCTCTTCTTCTTTTTTTTTTTTTTTTTTTTTTTTGGCCACACCTTGTGGCTTGCAGGATCTTAGTTCCCTGACCAGGGATCGAACCTGTGCCCCCTGCAGTGGAAGCATGGAGTCCTAACCACTGGACCGCCAGGGAATTCCTGGAAGGATTTTCTCAATACAGTTATATCTAATATGAGACCTGAATGGGTAAGAAGAGGCTCATTAGGTGGGGGGTCAGGAGGAAAACGGTCCAGGTGGAAGGAGCACTGCATGAAAAAGGCAGAGCTGGGAGGGAGCTGGCTAGTCTGGCATCTGTGGCTGAACTGCCTGGAATAAGGGATGATGTGAAAAGACAAGCAGGCAGGAGCTGTATCATGCAAGGCCTTCCGGAACATAACAAGTTTTGTCTTGAACTTCCTATCCACTGGGGGGCCATCACGTAACATTTTCAAAAGATGACCCTGGTTGTGACGTGAACAACAGGTTGGAGGGCAGCAAGACCCAAGGAAGAAAATCACTGGGGGCTGCTGCAGGAATCTAGACAAAAGATGGTACCCTGAATTAAAACACTGGCCACGGGGATGCAGAGACATTTAGAAGACAGGACAGGACTTGGTGATTAAGGTGTGTGGGAACAGAAGTCAAAAATGATTCCTAGACTTCCAGCTTAAGAAACTGGGTAGAAAACCTTCCACTGTTTCCTAAGAGGATTGGCTATAAGCCTGGAGTTGCTGGCAGAAGTCTTGCCATCATTTAGAAAGAGGCCACCTTAGAATGGAGCCAACACAATGGAAAACCAAGCTAAGAGACCGAGAGGGTGAAGCTGTTTCTGACATCCTTATGTTACGTCTCCGGACCGGCTATCCCAGATCTACTACTGGACTTCGCAGGCACATGAATCAATGAATTTCCCTTGTTGTGGTTTTTGGTGGTGGTGGTGTTTCGGTTGGTTTTTAGTTAATTTGTTTTTTCTTTTTTATTTATTTATTTTTGGCTGCCTTGGGTCTTCGTTGCTGTGCGTGGGCTTTCCCAAGTTGCGTTGCACGAGCTTCTCATTGCAGTGGCTCCTCTTGTTGCGGAGCACGGGGTCTAGGCGCGTGGACTTCAGTAGTTGTGGCTTGTGGGCTCAGTAGTTGTGGCTCGCTGTCTCTAGTGCGCAGGCTCAGTAGTTGTGGTGCATGGGTTTAGCTGCTCCACGGTATGTGGGATCTTCCCAGACCAAGGCTTGAACCCGTGTCCCCTGCATTGGCAGGCAGATTCTTAACCACTGCACCACCAGGGAAGTCCTGTTTAGTTCAATTTAAATTGGGGTTTGTCGCTTGGAACCAAAAGAATCCTGGGAAGAGAGGGGAGAGGGGAGAGTGGGAGTGGAGAGACCAAGGTAGAACCACCACTGAAGAAGCGACACAGGAAGATGAGCCCAATGAGAAAGAGAGAGGAAGGAGGAGCCTGGGAAACTGCAGTGCGAGCAGAAGAGTTTTCAGAGAAGCATGTGGTCGGTAAAGCCAAATGCCCTAGAGAGATAAGGCAGACAGGGACCGAGATGTATGCGTTGGGTTTAGCCACAAGGCAGTAGTTGGTGGCCTTGGTGAGGACAGTGTCAGGCGAGGGGTGGTGGTACAAGCCAGACTGAAAGGGTGAGGCGCTGAGGTGAGGAAATAGAACAGAAACAATTCTAAGTCAAGGCACTGAGTCTGAAGGGAAGGGCTGTGGCGGGAGATGCTTTCAGATGGATGAGGAGGGAGAATGTGTAAAGGCTAACGAGGAGGACACGGGAGAGGGGAGTCAGCTGGGGGAGTCCCTGAGGAGGAGGAAGGTCCACAGCACAGGACAAAGCACAGACTTGAAGGTCGGCCCCAATTCAAGGGAAGGACACCTCTTCACTGGAAACCGACAGAGAGAAGGATGCGGGTGGAATTAACTAGGCGTCCTGGCAGTGGCGGCAGGAACTCGATGCTGCGACTGCCTGACAACCTCCATCTTCTCCACAAAGTAGCGGGCGGGGCCCTTTGCTGAGGATGAGGTGAACAGGGGTGGAGGGGGCGGGGTTGGGGGTGGAAGGCCTAAAGAGAATGGAAGCCATCTGAAACTTTGCCGTGGCGAACAGGAGAGAGACTAGGAAAACACAGAATTGACTGGAAGCTACGAGGGCCCACTGGATGACAGAAAACCATTCCATAGTTTCCCCCAAATCTGGTACGTCGAGGAAAGGATGGAATCTGAAAGTAAATGTTTGATCACAATGAGGCAACTGATTTATAAATTATCTATCTCTTTCAGGGAACCCTCTTGCACTGCTGGTGGGAATGTGAGTTGGTACAGCCACTATGGAGAACAGTATGGAGGTTCCTTAAAAAACTACAAATAGAACTACCATATGACCCAGCAATCCCACTACTGGGCATATACCCTGAGAAAACCATAATTCAAAAAGAGTGATGTACCAAAATGTTCATTGCAGCTCTATTTACAATAGCCCGGAGAGGGAAACAACCTAAGTGTCCATCATCGGATGAATGGATAAAGAAGATGTGGCACATATATACAATGGAATATTACTCGGCCATAAAAAGAAACAAAATTGAGTTATTTGTAGTGAGGTGGATTGACCTAGAGTCTGTCATACAGAGTGAAGCAAGTCAGAAAGAGAAAAACAAATACCGTATGCTAACACATATATATGGAATTTAAGAAAAAAAGAAAAAATGTCATGAAGAACCTAGGGGTAAGACAGGAATAAAGACACAGACCTACTAGAGAATGGACTTGAGGATATGGGGAGGGGGAAGGGTAAGCTGTGACAAAGTGAGAGAGAGGCATGGACATATATACACTACCAGATGTAAAATAGCTAGCTAGTGGGAAGCAGCCGCATAGCACAGGGAGATCAGCTCAGTGCTTTGTGACCACCTAGAGGGGTGGGATAGGGAGGGTGGGAGGGAGGGAGACGCAAGAGGGAAGAGATATGGGAACATATGTATATGTATAACTGATTCACTTTGTTATAAAGCAGAAACTAACACACCATTGTAAAGCAATTATACTCTAATAAAGATGTAAAAAAAAATAATAAAATCAGATTTAATTCAAAAAAAATTATCTCTTTCATAAATTAAAAAATGTTAGTGTCTACTGGGATCGTTTTCATTACTGATCTAAAAGAGGAACTTTTAAGTTTGCTGATAGGACACTCAGCTTTTCTGCATAGTAAACTGCCAACCTGATGGAGATAAACTATAGGAAGACCTCACAAAATGATGTGACAGAATCCAGAGTGGCGGATAAGATTCAGAAAGCTGGAATGTGATAACGAATCTGGGTCTAAAACACAAAACAAAACTCAAACTGTGCTCGTAAAATAAAGGTCTTGGGATCTCAGTGACCACCCAGTTAAGAGATCAAAGTTACCAAAACAATGCTCTTTTTTTAAAAACAATATTTCTTGTTTTTTGTTTTTTGTTTTTTAATTTATTTATTTTTGCTGTGTTGGGTCTTCGCTTCTGTGCGAGGGCTTTCTCTAGTTGTGGCAAGTGGGGACCACCCTTGATCGCGGTGCGTGGGCCTCTCACTGTCACGGCCTCTCTTGTTGCGGAGCACAAGCTCCAGACGCGCAGGCTCAGTAGTTGTGGCTCACGGGCCTAGTTGCTCCGCGGCATGTGGGATCCTCCCAGACCAGGGCTCGAACCCGTGTCCCCTGCATTGGCAGGCAGATTCTCAACCACTGCGCCACCAGGGAAGCCCTATTTCTTGGTTTTTAATATTTATTTATTTATTTATTTTGGCTGTGCTGGGTCTTAGTTGCCGCACACAGGATCTTCACTGAGGCATGTTTAGTTGTGGCATGTGGGATCCTTAGTTGCAGCATGCGGACTCCTTAGTTGCAGCATGCATGTGGGATCTAGTTCCTCAACCAGGGATCAAACCCAGGACCCCCGCATTGGGAGTGCAGAGTCTTACCCACTGGACCACCTGGGAAGTCCCCAGAACAATGCTCTTAAGAGCAGATACAACCCTTGGGTTGAACAAATACCAAATACCAAGAGGCCTTTCCAGTATCAAGACTGAAGTTTCAGTTAAGAATGATAAGAGCTCATGTGAGATAACTGTATTTGAAGACCTCATCTACTGATCACATTAGTCATCCATGTTTTCAACTTCTATCCTTATATTTAGTTTCATCCTCAGCAAAGTTTTTGGACCATACTGTCTCAACCCCTCCTGAAATGTCTCTTCCGAATTACGATGTAGTCTTGTGATACCTATCTTCAGAGAAGTATGATGTAAACACTCTGAAGAGCGTTTTTTTTTTTTTGTCTTTCATAGTTGAGGGTATTTACTACTGAATTATTCAATATTCTTCATAAAGAAAAAGCAAACAGAAACAAACAAAAAAAAACCCAGGTGGGAACTTTCCTATCCAAGGCTTTCCTTGCCTGGGTTTTCATTTATCTGCCCCACTTCTTTTTTTTTTTTTTTTTTTTTTTTTGCGGTACACAGGCCTCTCACTGTTGTGGCCTCTCCTGCTGCGGAGCACAGGCTCCGGACGCGGGCCCAGCGGCCATGGCTCACGGGCCCAGCCGCTCCGTGGCATGTGGGATCTTCCCGGACCAGGGCACGAACCCGTGTCCCCTGCACCGGCAGGCGGACTCTCAACCACTGCGCCACCTGGGAAGCCCTATCTGCCCCACTTCTGACTTATCATTCCAGGTTCTTAAGCTGGAAAGTTCATTCCTCCTGGCCCATCAGAGTACTCTGATTCTCCTCAGCCTTCACACATCTAGGTTACCACAAGCCAGAAGCAAGGTGATGAGCTAAGATTACAACCTCATCCCTAACCTTGAAGGATTCACAGACTCAGTAAACAATGCCAATACAGAGTGACAGGAGCTGAGACAGGAGGCAGAGGGGGTGGAAAGGCGAACGTGATCATCTCCTCCAGGATGGGCAGAAAGGGTTAGGAGGGGCTCCTGGACGAGGCGACACTTCAGCAGAGTCTTGAAGGATGACGATTTCTCTGGGCAGCGAAGGTGAGGAAGAGTGGGAAGCAGAGGGAACAGCAGAGTATAAAAACCCATGAGGGGGCTTCCCTGGTGGCTCAGTGGTTAAGAATCCGCCTGCCAATGCAAGGGACACAGGTTCGAGCCCTGGTCAGGGAAGATCCCACATGCCGCGGAGCAACTAAGCCCATGTGCCGCAACTACTGAGCCTGCGCTCTAGAGCCCGTGCTCCACAACTACTGAAGCCTGCTGCCATAGAGCCCATGCACTGCAACTACTGAGCCCATGTGCTCTAGGGCCCACGTGCCACAACTACTGAGCCCACACGCCTAGAGCCCGTGCTCTGCCACAAGAGAAGACTCCACAATGAGAAGCCTGCGCACCGCAGTGAAGAGTAGCCCCGGGCCTCCCTGGTGGCGCAGTGGTTGAGAGTCCGCCTGCCGATGCAGGGGATACGGGTTCGTGCCCCGGTCTGGGAGGATCCCATATGCCGCGGAGCGGCTGGGCCCGTGAGCCATGGCCGCTGGGCCTGCGCGTCCGGAGCCTGTGCTCCGCAACGGGGGAGGCCACAACAGTGAGAGGCCCGCGTACCACAAAAAAAAAAAAAAAAAAAAAAAGAGTAGCCCCCGCTCGCCGCAACAAGAGAAAGCTCGCGCGCAGCGACGAAGACCCAACGCAGCCAAAAATAAATGAACTAAAATTAAAAAGAGAAACAAACCTCTTGAGCCATGGAACAGGCTTACTCCCGGGGGCTGTAGGTTGCACAGCACAAGTAGAGTACAGGGTGTGGGGAGAGGTCGGAAGATGAGGCTAAGCAAGTGAGAAGGGACCAGACATTTCCTGGCTTAAAAGCAGTTAAGAAGTTTGAACTTTATCCTGGCTCAGGCGTGAACCAATCATGTTTCCCCTTGGCTTAGCCTAGATAAGATTAGAATTGTTGAAAGCGAAGCTAAAGCACAAAGGGAAAAGCAAACAAATACAAAACAAAAAGCAAACAGTAAAAAGCATAAAAATGAACAGCTCACAGATCCCAGATCTCTTAGCTGCTTCACAAAGTTCTAGCTCCAGATAGGAACTTGTACACAGATGGCTCAACCCAAGCCCTCTTTCTCTCCTCTACCCATCCATGTTGGCACTGGAACAGCTTAACACTTGCTTTGTCCCTGGTGCAAACGTGACGCCGATGGGGTTTTTGCTCCTTCTAGAACCCAGTTCTTAACAGTCACCCCTGGGCCATCTGGCTTACACTGAGGTTAGCTGAGCTTCTCCCCTGGAGTTGCCCCTGGAGGTCTTGCTCTAGATCAGGGGTCAGCAACTGCTTTCTGTAAAGGGCCACGTGGTAAATATTTTAGGCTTTGGGGGTCATATGTATTTCTGTCACAACTACTCAACTCTGATGCTGCAACATGAAAGCAGCCATATACCATGTATAAACCAAAGGGCATGGCTGTGTTCCAATAAAACTTTATTTATGGACGTTGAAATTTGACTTTTATGTCATTTTAATTTATCATGAAATATTCTTATTTTGATTTTTTTCAACCATTTAGGTATGTAAAAACCATTCTTAACCCACCAACTATATAAAAACAGGAGATGGGCCAGATTTGCCCTGCAGATTATAGGCACTGATTCCCAGGGCAAAGACGGCCTCTTTTCTTTTATGTCATCAGTTTATTATTATAACTGATACTAATAATACTAATAGATAACATTCAGTGAGCACCCACTACGTGCCAGGTGGTATGCACCATACAGAGTTGATTTGAAGAATAAATAATGTCTTTAGCGCACTTAGCATAAAGCTTGCTCTGAGGTAAGCATGATAATTGTCAGCTACCACAGACAAGCAGCACCTCTGCTGAAAGTCTGGGGAAGTGGCAGCCATTATTTGAATGAATTGGAAAAACCTGAGTGATATTAGAGATTTAAGTTGGAATAAACACGATGTCAGATATCTTACATAATAAACTTAATAACTGACCAAAAACTGCTAGCTACTATTACCATTGCTTATTATTATTTAATAATAATTTTTTTTATTTACTGATCTCTGATCAGTAAGATGACTCATACAAGGTAGATATTAATATCCCACTGAAGATCAGAAAAATTAAGTAATTTGTGAAACCACATAGCTAGTAAGTAGCAAGCAGACCTAGGATGTGAAGCAGCTTTATCTGACTTCAAAGACCATACCCATCCACCACATCACAACCTCCTGTTTATGTGAAGTAAAACTACTGATTTGGTCATTAACCAGCAGCAGGAATTACCGTCCCCGGAGTCTGCCATCTTGTGTCAAGATCAGCACAGGCCTTATTCTATTCTTGCTTCAAAGCTTAAACGCCTGTTGGACCACTTAGCTCTGGTTTTCTGCCAAGGGATTCTCTACCCCATGAGAACAATGCAAATGACCGAGCTCAACTGAGGGTTAGAGGTTTTCCTACTCAGGTGTCCAATTCAGCCCACTTCTCCAGGTTCTTCTAATGACTCATCCTTTGGTAACTTCCTGAAAGTGACTGTCCGGAATCCCACCACCACAGCATTCTTTTTTTTTAAAAAATAAATTTATTTTATTTATTTATTTTTGGCTGCATTGGGTCTTCGTTGCTGTGCGCGGGTTTTCTCTAGTTGTGGCGAGCGGGGGCTACTCTTCGTTGCGGTGCTCAGGTTTATTGTGGTGGCTTCTGTTGTTGTGGAGCATGGGCTCTAGGCATGCAGGCTCAGTAGTTGTGACTCGCAGGCTCTAGAGCGCAGGCTCAGTAGTTGTGGCGCATGGGCTTAGTTGCTCTGCAGCATGTGGGATCTTCTCGGACCAGGGCTCAAACCTGTGTCCCTTGCATTGGCAGGCAGATGCTTAACCACTGCACCACCAGGGAAGCCCCGCTACAGCATTCTAACAAAAAATACTTTACATGTTCAGTTTTGCCTCCAGATGGTTTTCACCAAAGGTAAAACCCATTCATCTGCATGACGTCTTCAGAGCTGACCTATAAAACGTTATCGAAGATATTGTCCACAGATTCAAAATTGTATTCAACAGAGCCCATGTGGTAAATCCTCCCCTAAGTTTAGTTCCAGGAAAAAAACTGTCTCCTCTAGAGTTGAATCTGTATACTTTATCTTCCCAGAGTAAGAAAACGACGTAACCCAACCTGTTTCCTTTTATACCATGTCAAATGTCTCATCTCAGATGCCTAGTAGGACCCACTTCCGCTTCACTGCTACGACCATTTTTGTCTTACATTTTGAAAATGGCTAGAATAGACTGTGCGTCTCTTATATGCCAAGAACCCTGCTTCTCCCGATGTGCCCTTCCTCCTCACGTCATTTCAAATCTAGTGCTTGTTTTACTAAACTACCCTAGTGCCTTATTTTTAAAGTTATGCTTTACCTCGTATCCTATACTTCATATCTCCTAGAAGCAGACAGGTCCAAATATTGTGGATTTTTTTAAAGACTATGCACATTTATGCACATAGTTGTGAACAGTCAACCAGGCTTTATCCTTAGAGGCACAAGATGGGGATGTCATTCCATAAAAGTTGGGCTTTTTCCAGATTGCACTGTCTTCCACATCACTCTCTTTTTTTGTACCACTGCTTGTCTCCATGTATTGCTCGTTTTGTCTGCCTTTTGGGGTTTCTGCTGTGGGTATCACCCTGATCCTCCATGCAGGCGTTAAGACTCCAGGCAGTACCATACTATATAAAGAAGACCCTAAAGACTCCATACAAAAACTACTAGATCTAATAAATGAATTCAGCAAAGTAGCAGGATACGAGGTTAACATTCAGAAATCGGTTGCATTTCTTTACACTAACAATGAAATATCAAAAAGGGAATGTAAAAAAACAATACCTTTTAAAATCACACCAAAAAAAAAAACGTAGGAATAAACCTGACCAAGGAGGTTAAAGACATATATGCTGAGAACTATAAAACATTAATAAAGGAAGTTAAAGAGGATTTAAAGAAATGGAAAGAAATACCATGCTCTTGGGTTGGAAGAATATTGTTAAAATGGCAACACTACCCAAAGCAATCTACAGATTTAATGTGACCCCTATCAAATTACCCTTGACATTTTTCACAGAATTAGAACAAATAATCCAAAAATTTATATGGAACCATAAAAGACCCAGAATTGCCAAAGCAATCCTGAGGGAAAAAAACAAAGCAAGAGGCATAACTCTCCCAGACTTCAGACAAGTGACAGTAATCAAAACAGTGTAGTATTAGTATAAAAACAGACACATGGATCAACGGAACAGAATAGAGAGCCCAGAAATAAACCCACACAACAACAGTCAATTAATCTTCGACAAAGAAGGCAAGGATATAAAATGGGAAAAAGACAGTCTTTTCAGCAAGTGGTGCTGGGAAAGTGTGACAGCTGCATGTAAATCAATGATGTTAGAACACACCCTCACACCATACACAAAAATAAACTAAAATGGCTTAAAGACTTAAACATAAGACATGACACCATAAAGTTCTTAGAAGAGAACATAGGCAAAATATTTTCTGACATAAATAGTACCAATGTTTTCTTAGGTCAGTCTCTCAAGGCAATAGAAATAAAAACAAAAATAAACAAATGGGACCTAATCAAACTTACAAGCTTTTGCACAGCAAAGGAAAACATACAAAAAACCCAAAAAACAAAAAAACACAAAAAGACAACCTACAGAATGGGAGAAAATATTTGCAAATAATGTGACCGACAAGGGCTTTATTTCCAAAATATACTAACAGCTCATACAACTCAACAACAAAACAACAAACAACCCAATCGAAAAATGGGCAGAAGACTTTAACAGACGTATCTCCAAAGAAGACATATAGATGGCCAGTAGGCACATGAAAAGATGCTCAACATCACTAATTATTAGAGAAATGCAAATCAAAACTACCATGAGGTACCACCTCACACTGGTCAGAATGGTCATTATCAAAAAACCTACAAACAATACATGCTGGAGAGGGTGTGGAGAAAAGGGAACTCTCTTGCACTGCTGGTGGGAATGTAAATTGATACAACCACTATGGAGAACAGTATGGAGGTTCCTTAACAAACTAAAAATAGAACTACCATATGACCCAGCAATCCCACTCCTGGGCATATACCTAGACAAAATTATAATTCAAAAAGATACATGGGGGGCTTCCCTCGTGGCGCAGTGGTTGAGAGTCCGCCTGCCGCTGCAGGGGACACGGGTTCGTGCCCCGGTCCGGGAAGATCCCACATGCTGCGGAGCGGCTGGGCGTGTGGGCCGTGGCCGCTGAGCTTGCGCGTCCGGAGCCTGTGCTCCGCAATGGGAGAGGCCACAACAGTGAGAGGCCCGCATACCGCAAAAAAAAAAAAGATACATGGGGCTTCCCTGGTGGCACAGTGGTTAAGGATCCACCTGCCAATGCAGGGGCCATGGGTTCAATCCCTAGTCCAGGAAGATCCCCCATGCCATGGAGCAACTAAGCCTATGCACGACAACTACTGAGCCTGAGCTCTAGAGCCCGCAAGCCACAACTACTGAGCCCAGGTGCCACAACTACTGAAGCCCGTGTGCCTAGAGCCCGTGCTCCTCAACAAGAGAAGCCACCACAATGAGAAGCCCGCACACCGCAACAAAGAGTAGCCCCCGCTCGCCACACCTAAAGAAAGCCCGCAAGCAGTAATGAAGGCCCAATGCAGCCAAAAATAAATAAATAAAATAAATTTACTTTTAAAAATTAAAAAGAAAAAGATACATGGACCCCAATGTTCACAGCAGCACTATTCACAATAGCCAAGACATGGAAACAACCTAAATGTCCATAAACAGATGAATGGATAAAGAAGATGTGCTACATATATACAATGGAATACTACTCAGCCATAAAAAAGAATGAAATAATGCCATTTGCAGCAACATGGATGGACCTAGAGATTATCATACTAAATGAAGTAAGCCAGAAAGAGAAAGACAAATACCATATGATATCACTTATATGTGGAATCTGAAATATGGCAAAAATGAACCTATCTATGAAACAGAAACAGACTCACAGACATAGAGATCAGACTTGTGGTTGCCAGCGGGGAGGGGGGCAGGAGAGGGATGGAGTGGGAATTTGGGGTCAGTAGATGCAAACTATTACATTTAGAATGGATAAACAACAAGGGCCTACTGTATAGCACAGGGAACTATGTCCAATCTCCTGGGATAAACCATAATGGAAAAGAATATGAAAAAAGAATGTACACATGTGTATAACTGAGTCACTTTGCTGTACAGCAGAGATTAGCACAACATTGTAAATCAACTATACTTCAATTTAAAAAAAAAAGACTCCAGGCAGCGCCCACACTTGGTCTATGCCAGGGGTGAGGTACATGAGCTGCACTCAATACTTCTGCACCTGCAGCCCCTGGATACACCTCATGGGACTCCTGTAGCGCTTAGCAGCTTCTTCATTGGAATCCCAACTCTCTTAGGCATTTGGCACCTCCCACTTCACCTCATATCACCTCCCTTCAACCCTACCCGTTCCCCCTATTGACCTTCCCAGGAATCAAGGAAGGTATATATAATTTAGGACTTTATGTCCAAGGGAAACTGGCAGAGCATCTAGGATAAAGCTGGCAGATGGCTGTAACTAGACAGAAAAGTTGGAAACTGGAGAGGATATTTGGCACAACATAGGCCCTCAAATATTTGGTAATGAATGAATGAACAAATGAATGAATGAATGAACAAAATCCAACTTATCACCAGTTTCCCACCTTGATTACCTAGACAAAGCCAGCAACCAAACACCAGGTTCTAAGCACCTATGTTTCTTCAGTGGTTGGAATCCTAAGAGTTTGCTGCAGTAAGGCTGATAACAATGGAAAACTTGGTTTCTCTTTCTGCTTAGAAAGAAAGCCAGAGCACACCTCCATCCGCCCAGAGAGCTTCCTTGTCACTACCAGGTGTGACTGTCTGGCAGAGGCCATGTTTTTCCTTTGAATTCTCCTTTTGCCTGAACTTGCTCAGTGACCCTGGGTAAGTCACTTGCTCAATGGAACTTTTTTTTTGGCAAAATACACATAAAATTTACCATTTTAGCCTTTTTAAAATGTACAGTTCAGAATCATTAAGTACATTCGCATTGTTGTGCAACCATCACCACCGTCCATCTCCAGAACTCTTTTCATCTTTCCAAACTGAAACTCTCTACCCATTAAACAGCAACTTCCCATCCCCCTCTCCACCTGTCCTGGCAACCACCATTCTACTTTCCAGCTCTGTGAATCTGACTCTAAGTGGAATCGTAAAGCATCTTCCCTTTTGTGACTGGCCTACTGCACTGAGCATTATGTCCTCAAAGTTCATCCATGTTGTAGCCTGTGTCAGAATTTCCTTCCTTTTAAGGCTGAATAATACTTCATTGTATGTACAGACCACATTTTGTTTATCCATTCTTCTATCAGTGGACACCTGTGTTGTTTCCACCTTTTGAATATTGTGAATAATGCTATGAACACAAGTGTACAAGTATCTGAGTCCTGGCGTTCACTTTTTTGGGGTGTACACCCAGAAGTGGAATTGCAGGCTCAGGCAGTAATTCTATGTTTGCTAGTTTGAGGAACTGCCACACTATATTTTTTTGTTTTGTTTTTTTGCAATAGGCGGGCCTCTCACTGCTGTGGCCTCTCCCGCTGCGGAGCAAAGGCTCCGGACGCGCAGGCTCAGCGGCCATGGCTCACGGGCCCAGCCGCTCCGCGGCATGTGGGATCTTCCCAGACCAGGGCACGAATGCGTGTCCCCTGCATCAGCAGGCGGACTCTCAACCACTGTGCCACCAGGGAAGCCCTGCCACACTGTTTTGTTCCATGGGACTTTTAAATTCAGAGACAGAACCGCTTAAAGAGCTGGCCACCGCAGTCGTATTGTCAAGCTGACTCCTAAGAGATGTTTCCCGGGTGTAGATTTGCCCAGAAGGGTTGTCTTGCCTCATTCTCTAGGGGAGCAGGATCCACCTGCTGTTTAGAATACGTCCTGCTTTAGACACAGGACCTGGGTCTGAGCCTGACCCTGCCTCAGGATCCACTTCTGTAAAATAGGTCAATAATACTTAATTTTCAGGGTTTTTATAAAGGTCAGGGGTCATGTACACAAAGCACCAGGTAAGTACTTAGAAAATGAAGCTGTGAATATCACCCTACTGACTGCAAAGGGTGGTTTTGAAAACCAAACCACGTAGCGGATGAGAGAGCTGGAAAGGGTCAGGCTTCCTACAAACGCTAAGCCCTCCTCATTTCCTTCCGAATCTCTGCTATGGTCTCCTAGCAGTTCTTCCTGCCTCCTGGCCTCTTAAGTCTCTCCTCCACTCCAGCTTCAGAGTGTGCTCCCTAAAGCAGATAGGATCCTGTCCCCCCGATAAGGTTTTCAGGGGCTCCCCTCACCCTCCCCAGGCCTTCCTGTGTTCAGTCTACTTCTCAGATCTTGCCACTGTACCCCCACGATCTTCTTAATGCTTGTCCCCTCCACCTGGAGCACTCTTCCTCCAGTGTTGGCTAAAAGTGAGTCATCCTAGAATTACTAATTTCCAGCATTTCCGGGCCTTTCTTGACTCCACCAGACTAGACTCGAGGCCCACGGCACTAGGAGCGATTATCTATCGCCGTCCCAAGCACACGCTTCATTACAACCATCTGTGGGTTGATTTCCCCAACGCGATCAGCTTCTTAATATCAAGGGTTAGATGATTCATCTCTGCATTTCCGGCCTTAGCACAGTGCTAGGATGTTTATTGAACAAATATATATATATATGAATAACAGGGTGGTGCTTTTATTATTGGAAAGCTGGAATAGTTCACAAGGTTAACTCCTGAGTTCATCAGGATAACTGTTTCTAAAGTCTCATATTACATGACTAGTATTAGAATAATTAGTATCATTATATAATGAAGACTTTTTTTGAAAAACTCGCACCACAAAGGATGGAAGCCAAAAGGGAAATATTTCAAGGTAACTTCTCTATCCCCTTCTCCTTCTAAAATAAGTGGGATGTTTTTCACTTGAGCTCCTCGGGTCTTCATGGTTCTTCCGAGATACTTTTGCTTCCTTGGCATCTGAGAAATAGCCTGACCTCTACGTGCATGGCCCTGATGACACGACCCCTGATAAGAGATCACCCCTGAAGCTATTTTTCATGAGTGGGCTAAAGTAATGAGCCCAGTCTTGCACTTAGTAGGCGCTTGATAAATATCTGCCCAAGAACTGAGTTCCTCATGAGTTGCTTGTTTGTGCTAAATCCTGTGAACTCTGGTCTGCGGCTGGAGGTCAGTTTCTTAATTTACCCCCTTCAGAAGCAAGAACAGTGCCAGCTGTTCCAGTTTTGAAGTAATCAAGGCATTTGAAGGTTGTAAAAGCAATGGGACAATTATTTAAATTAACCTAAAGTGCATATACAGTATTTACAGTTGATGTGGGAATCATCTGATCTGCTTATTTTTAGTGAGCCCATGAATTGGTATTTAAGTTTCATTATATGGGTGTCAGTGTCTTTCCATATGAATCTCGTCAAGCTAAAGCCTTAACTGATGCTTGCAATCTACTGTGCAAGGTTATTTTTTATTTTTTATTTTTTTTGGCTGCGTTGGGTTTTCCTTGCTGTGCATGGGCTTTCCCTAGTTGCGAGCGGGGGCCACTCTTCGTTGTGGCGCATGGACTTCTCATTGTGGTGGCCTCTCTTGTTGCAGAGCACCGGCTCTAGGCGGGCAGGCTTCAGTAGTTGTGGCACATGGGCTCAGTAGTTGTGGCGCATGGGCCTAGCTGCCCTGTGGCATGTGGGATCTTCCTGGACCAGGGCTCAAACCCATGTTCCCCTGCATTGGCAGGCGGATTCCCAACTACTGTGCCACCAGGGAAGCCCCGTTCAAGGTTATCTTTAACATGTCCTTAAACAGCTCCTTTTAAGCTTCAAACGGTGTCCTCTAGTTCTTATGCGTGCTAGTGATTATTAATGACTTTCTAGATTGTGGTTTTATCTTTGGGGTTTATTGCCACTAACTGAGTACCTTATGGTGGGAATCACTGATGAATACTAGCTAAGAAAATTTTTTTTCTTGCTTTTAATCTTTTAAAGATTTCTATCATTTTATGCACAAATACACAATGCTTTTAAATGAATATTAATATTAGATGTAGAAAATACAAATATTTTCCAAATATCGAAGTAATATACATAATGAGAAATTCATAATTTCATATTTGATGGAGAACAGACACTTCTGGGGGAAAGTACCCAGAGATGGGCTTAAGGATCATTAAGAACTTCTGCTTAACAAAGATTTAGAATCCTAACAACACTTAGACTTACCTTCTTTCCTTGGGCATAGGTGAGATGATAACTGTTTGAAAGAATATTCTTGCTTCTGATTGTTATCTCAAATCGAGAGGTGTGTCTAGCAAAAAAGGAAGCTGTGCTCACAGCATTTTACATTTTGAAGGAAAAATAAAGGCAATTTAGTTGTCCAGACTTCTCAGAGGCAGAAATGTTTTAGAACCAAGCTTCCCTGATTTCCCATCTTCTGCCTTGCACTATCGGCTAATTTGTTAATTAGGATCATGTTCACCTGAAGAATATATCGTTTAGATGGTCTTCCTAGTTACAATCTTTATTACTAAACAACAAATGAAACTGCTTGGATTTCACAAGTAAAAGCAATCAACTGATATTTATTGGGTGAGGGTTTTAAAGAAAAATAAACCTTTAAAACTATAACTTATTTTACATCAGAGCTAGGGATCAAAGGACTGAAGTGCTTTTCTGAGCCTTTAGAAGTGGGCAAAGGTGGAGTCACTTTAGAATCACAGGTTTCAGATGGGAATTATTTCAGATTGGCGTTTTTACCAAGGGGAGCACTGGAGTAACAGGAAGTGAGACCGAATGGATGGAGCCATGCAGTGTGACCCAGAAAACAGGCTGAGGAGGACAGACCCCAACAAGTTTAAGCTATCCCAGGTGCCCGCATATTCCAGTGCCTTCTATCTGCCTAACTTTATTTTTTGAAAAGCTCGAACTGTGGGATCCCCAAACCAGGGTCAGCTGGGTTGAGGCGCTCTGGGGTGTGGCGCACAGGGACTGTTGGGAAGCAGTGTCCTGGAGAGTAGTTCTGGGGTGTAGAACTTGAGGGCACCCACTGGCTTAGATCACAGGACAGCAACCTCCTGACGGCTATAGGGTGGCGGAGGCAGGCACGTGACAGACGCCACTCACTAAGTACCTGAAACAGCGGGGACTCAGGACCCACACCCACCCCGAGAATTAGACCGCTATGGACATCTAATTTTTCACGAGTTTTCACAAAGGCACACATTCTGAAGACACGCAGCCCACACCCACACAAGTTCTCACGCATTCTAACCCCACCCGGAGTTTTTGCAGCCCTACACAAGACAGGAGGGATGAACCAAAAGCTTGAAATTACCCTGGCACAGACTCGCCAAATCAGGTTTCCCAAAGCCCAGCAGAGTCGGGGAGGGGCGGGCGGGACGGGGAGGATGGGACGGAAACAGAAGACTTTTGAAATAGATTCCTCCGAGCGAAACTGGTAGCTCCATCTCTAAATGTTAGCAACATTAAGACTTCTCCTGTTGGCACAACTAGGGAAAAAAAGACTTCACACCCCGCAAAAGGGATGGTCCGGGAGAGCACCCCTTACCTTGCTTCGGCGCCAGGTGGACAGGTCTCCGAGGCCAGGGAAGATACAACCTGAGCCCGAGCGGCTGGCCGCAGGAGGGGCGCAGCTTCGAGTGACGGCTGCCGGAGCTGCGGCCCTGGCCCCGCCCCCAGGGCGCCCCGCCCCTCGGACGCCCGTAAACCCTCGGGGCTCGGCCGCCTTAGCCGCACCTCGGTCACCTCCGGACCCGAGCGCCCGGTGCATTGTGGGACGCCGGAGCCCGCCGCTGAGGCTGCGCTGACCCCTGGCGGGCGCGTCCAAAAAGCAGCCCGGGCTGGCGGGGTGCGTCTGCGGGGACCCGCCGAGGGAGAGGCGGGGCCGGGCACTTCGAGAGCATCTGCGAGCTATTGTGGGTTACGTATTGCTCACATCTCAAAGTTAGAAATAAACGATGTTTTCAAAGTGCCTGGGCCCCCCTCTCCCGGGTAGTGACATAAGTAAAAAAAAAAAAACAAGCAACTTTCAGTCTCGGAAAAGCTCTTTAAGCTAGGAAAAGTAATTTTAAAATCATAAAAATGATATCAAGATTATGGGAAAACCTGAACACTTAGTTTTTAGTTCTGGTGAAACCACAGATCGGCTCAATCTGTCTAGAGAATAAAATAATATGGAACAGAAACTATGAAAGTGTGTAATTCAGGACTTTCTCTTCCTCAAGGAAATAGTTCAAGTGGAGTAAAAATACATTACACAAAAATATTCACAGTGAAAAATTAGAGTAACAAACAACTAAAATACGTGAAAGGCACAAAGATAAAATATCGCTGTTTAAATAAGAATATGAACATCATCACTAAGTAGAAATATTTCTATCAAATAATGTGAAAAACAGAACCCAGGAAAGCACATGGCCAATGATTCTGTGTGAAAATATGTGTTGACAAATGTAAAAAGAATCTTTGGAGCAATGTAAATAGTTTTATATGTCCTAAGGTTGTTTTATTTTTATTAAATAACTTTTTAAACGTTTCTAACTTGTAGGTACTAGTTCTAATTTTGGATGGCTTTGCAATATTTCAGTTTCCCCTCATTCTACATGATAAAGAAAAAATTCTGAGGTTTTAACAAAGATAAGACATTAAAGAGTTTTGCTTATCTGCAAACCCTGATGGGGCACAAAAGAAAAGTAAATTTACTGGGGCGTGTATTAGTTTGCTAGAGCTACAAACTACCACAGACTGGGTGGTTTAAGCCACAGAAATATATTGTCTCACAGTTCTGGAGGCTCAAAGTCTGAGATCAAGGAAGTCCCATTCTGAGGTGCTGGGGACTAGGACTTCAATGTATGAATTAGGAGGGATGGGACACAATTCAGCCCATAACAGGGAGCAAGAGCTTGAGATTCAAAGTGTAACCTTATGAAAAGGGCACTCACCCAATGACAAAAATAATAGTAATAATGTATACAGTCTCAAATGTATCAAAACCCTGACAACTTAGAATAAAACCAAACTGATTACAACATGCTGCTTTCTGTCCTCTAACATTTCAGGCCTTTCCAGTGGAACCGGATATGTTCATGGAATAAGGTAGCCTCCAGCTTCACAGAGAGTAGATCTGATGTGTCTGGCCTCCTGCAGGAAGGGCTTGGAGAAGGGCGTGTCCCAGGGCCCAGAAGAAGGGGGGCATCTCTTACATTTGAGCCTCGAGAACAAGGCAGAGAGGCCATGGGTGGAGAATTATAGGAAGCAGGATCCCATCATTGGACAGCACACACAGACACCCTCCTGTGAAGAACTCAGCTTTAGTTCAAGAAGCCGATAAGAGCCTCAGCTTGGGGAGAGTGCCCTGTGAAGGTGGAATCCAGTCTCCCTGAGCCGAGCCAGGCTCTCCCAAGTAACCTCACCACATGGGTGGGAAGAGAAGCTTTAAATCTGAGCCCTGCCTTCTGAGGTGATGGGGACCCAGAGGATCTCTTGAGAGAAGGAAGTCCTGCCTAATACTTCCAGATCCGTTTGTTTGTTTGTTAATTCTTCTGAAAGAACCAGAAGCCCAATTAGAGGTGTACTCATAAAAATAACTGGCTCTCCAGAAAGAAAAGCTCTGATTCGTGGTGTTTGCAGATTTCTGTGGTGTAAATAAAACTGAGCAGAACCCTGAGGGGCTCCTGGGCATGGAAGCCTTTCTGTGTCCCCCATTTCTTGTTTGTAGGGAATAGGCTTCATTCAGCCTCCATGACCTTCCCTGAGTTCCAAAGGGCAGGTTCAAACAGTTTCTAATCAGGGAAGGGAGGGGATGCAGAGACAAGGGAGGAGCAGCCAGGAAACAACAGTGCAGCCTTGGGGCAGGGTCCTGGTTCTGCCTCAATGGATACACATAACAATATCTTTGAGCTCTTCTGCAGAACTAAAACCCCCAACAAATGGAAGATGTTTACTACTTGAAGCATTCTTCATTTCAGAGAGAAGGTCACAAAAACAAATGCTTGAGAACAAAAAGCTCATCAGGAGACCAGCTGAGGCCAGATTAAAGGAATACAGGCCCTGCTCACAACCTGATCCTTATCAGCAACCCTGCCCTTGAACTATAGCTATACAACTCCTCACCAAATCCTCCCGGGTTTGGACACACAGTTTTTCAAGGCACAAGCCTGCTGTGTCCCCCTCTACCTGGCAAAGCAATAAAGTTATTCTTTTCTACTTCACCAAAAACTCTGTCTCTGAGATTCGATTTGGCTCTGGCCCCGACAGGCCGAGTTTTCAGCATCATAAATACTTCCACTGTGGCTGATTTCAAGCTACCAACATAAGGTCTCTGAACACAGAGTTGGAATGCCAGCATGCCACCAAGCCCCGGTAACTGGCTTCAGGGTCTCAAAGCCAGGAGGTGGCCAGGGAGCCGCTTCTGGGAGCACCCCAGTGAAGAGCAGAGAGAAGGGAAGCTCCTGTGGGTGTGGAGCAGAGCCTCCAGCTGGGCAGCCTTGCTAGCAGGGAGCCAGGGCAGTGGGGAGGCCCGTGAGAATGAGGGACCACACACAGCCTCCAGGGCAGCGGGGATGGGGATTGGGTGAGGAGACCAAACACAGCAGGAGGAAGTGCACTCAGAGTGAAGGAAGTCAGAAAGAGAAAAACAAATACCGTATGTTTACACATATAGATGGAATCTAAAAAAGAAAAAAAAAATGGTTCTGAAGAACCTAGGGGCAGGACAGGAATAAAGACGCAGGCGTAGAGAATGGACTTGAAGACACGGGGAGGGGGAAGGGTAAGCTGGGACGAAGTGAGAGAGTTGCACGGACATATATACACTACCAAATGTAAAATAGATAGCTAGTGGGAAGCAGCCGCATCGCACAGGGAGATCAGCTCAGTGCTTTGTGACCACCTAGAGGGGTGGGATAGGGAGGGTGGGAGGGAGACGCAAGAGGGAAGGGATATGGGGATATATGTATACATATAGCTGATTCATTTTGTTATATATTAGAAACTAACACACCATTGTAAAGCAATTATACTCCAATAAAGATGTTAAAAAAATAAAATAGATAATTAATAAGGACCTACTGTATAGCACAGGGAACGCTACTCAGTGCTCTCTAATGACCTATATGGGGAAAGAATCTAAAAAAAGGAGTGGCTATATGTGTATGTATAACTGATTCACTTTGCTGTACAGCAGAAACTAATACAACATTGTAATCAACTATACTCCAATAAAAATTTTTTAAAAAGTCACTTTATGACCCTAAACATGGGCCACTGCCAGGCAAAATGAGGAAGTAAACAGCCAGCATCTTCTTTTTGTGTCTTTCCCTTCCAGGCACCAGGTGTTGATAACTGGTATGAATCATGAAGGGTAGAATTTTAGGCATGAGTGGGAAAGAAATTTTTCGGATGTGACAACCCTGCAGGCACTCCTCATATCACACCATTACACACACCACATACTCAGCTTGGCTGAAAGGCCAGTCCTACTTGGACAGATCCTCTCAAGACTGAGACACTCTGACAGGAAGCGGGCTTTGAAAGGACATCCTGCTTCCTGGAGTTGAGCATAACCGGGAACACTGGGCTACCTTGATGTAGTCTGAGTAAAAAGGGCTTGAGATGATAAAAGAGGATGTGGCTAAAAGAAGGAAGCAAAAAGAACCTTGGGGAATAAGCCCTGTAAATCAATTTTGTTTCCCTTCCATTTCCTAAGCCTGGAGACAGAAACCACAGCCTATGCAGAGCCACTAGGTACTGTGGTCACCAGGGTGCTCCTGGGAGCCTTTGCGTGTTCCTAGCTCCTGCTCCATATCCAAGTCCACACTCAGTACACAACTGCTAATGAATTCACTTAGAAAGGAAAGCTCCTAAGCATTCAAGCAATATCAGCCTTGTGCAAAAAATCTTAAGGAGCACAAGATTTGCCTTTTACATCTGACTATCTCTCTCTCTGTGGGGCTTCCACCTCGCTGTCTCCATTACTGACTCTTCATCTCTTACAGCTTCCCCATTTCCTTCCACATAAAATTATCTTGACCGGGCTTCCCTGGTGGTGCAGTGGTTGAGAGTCTGCCTGCCGATGCTAGAGGACACGGTTCGTGCCCTGGTCTGGGAGGATCCCACATGCCGCGGAGCGGCTGGGCCCATGAGCCATGGCCGCTGAGCCTGTGCATCCGGAGCCTGTGCTCCGCAACGGGAGAGGCCACAACAGTGAGAGGCCCGCGTACAGCAAAATAAATAAATAAATAAATAAATAAATAAATAAATAAATAACCTTGACCTGTTTATTGAAAGAATCTTATATACTAATTCATACTAAGGTGTGAATGACTGAAAATAGCTTACTATACTGCCTTTTGCAAGAGTGGTCACATTTTTCAAAGTAATAATTTCATCAGTGATAGATTGGATATAATTTTTTTTTAATCCAAGAAATGAAGATATACCACACTAACACTAATCAAAAGAAGACTAGAGTAGCTATATTACTTTCAGACAAAGTGGGCTTCAGAGCAAGGAAAATCACCAGGGATGAAGAAGGGCATTATCTAGTGATAAAGGGGTCAATTCTTCAAGAAGACATAATAATACTTAACATGTATGCACCTAACAACAGAGCATCAAAATACATGAGGCAAAAACTGATAGAACTGCAAGGAGAAATAGATGAATCCACTATTATAGTTGGACACTTCAACAGCCCTCTATCAGAAATGGACACATCCAGCAGGCAGAAAATCAGTAAGGATATAGTTGAACTCAACACCACCAATCAACTGGATATAATTGACATCTACTGTCAATTCACTTAACAACAACAGAATACCTATTCTTCTCAAGTGCACATGGAACATTCACCAAGACAGACCACATTCTGGGCCATACACACACCTTAACAAATTTTTTTCCTTTTTTAAAAATTGAAATATAGTTGATTTACAATGTTGTGTTAGTTTCAGGTACACAACAAAGTGATTTGGTTCTATACATATACACATATATATACATATATATTCTTTTTTAGATTCTTTTTCCATTATAGGTTATTACAAGGTATTGAGTATAGTTCCCTGTGCTATACAGTAGGTCCTTGTTGGGTATCTATTTTATATGCAGTAGTTTGTATATGTTCATTCCAAACTCCTAATTTATCCCTCCTCCTCTTTTCCCCTTTGGTACCATATGTTTGTTTTCCATGTCTGTGAGTCTATTTCTGTTTTGTAAATAAGTTCATTTATATCATTTTTTTAGAGTCCATATATAAGCAGTATCGTATTATATTTGTCTTTGTCTGACTTACTTCACTTAGTATGAAAATCTCTAGGTCCATCCATGTTGTTGCAAATGGCATTATTTTATTCTTGTTTATGGCTGAGTAATATTCCATTGTGTATATATACCACATCTTCTTTATCCAGTCATCTGTTGATGGACACTTAGGTTGCTTCCATGTCACACCACAACAAATTTAAAAAAAAATACATACAAAGTATGCCCTCAAACCACAGTGGAATTAAACTAGAAATCAATAACAAAAACATCATCGAAAAATTCTAAAATATTTGGGGTTTAAACAACACACTTCAAAATAACACATGGTCAAAGAAGTCTCAAGAGAAGTTTTTAAAAATGTAAACTAAATGAAAGTACAACTGTCAAAATTTGTCAGATACAGTGAAAGCAGTGCCTAAAGGGAAATTTATAGCATTGAATACATTTATTACAAAAGAAGAAATATCTAAAACCAGTAAACTAAGCTTATACTACAGGAAACTCATAAAGAAGATCAAATTAAATCCAAAGTAAGCAGAAGAAAAGAAATAACAGACATTAGAATAGAAACTAATGAAATTGAAAACAAGAAATCAATAGAGAAAATCAGCAAAACCAAAAGCTGATTCTTTGAAAAGATCAATAAAATGGATAAACCTCTGGCCAAGCTAATCAAGAGGAAAAGAGAGAAAATACAAATGACTAATATCAGAAATGAAAGAGAGGCTTTCATAACAGATCCCATGGACATTAAAAGGATAATAAAGTAATATTATGAACAAATCTATGCCTACAAATTTGATAACTTAGATGAAATGGGTCAATTCCTTGAAGATGCAGGGATTTTTCCAAACTCTCTTCTACCAAAACTCACACAAAGAGAAATATATAATCTGAATAGGCTTTTCTCTATTAAAGAGAGTGGATTGATAATTAATAAACTTCTAAAACTGAAAGCACCAGGTCCAGATGGCTTCACTGATGACTTTTAACAAACATTTAAGGAAGAAATTATATCAATTCCCTACCATCTCTTCCAGAAAATAGAGGCACGGGCAACATTTCTTAACTCATTCTATGATGACAGCATTATCTTCATACCAAAACCAGACAAAGACATTACAAGAAAAGAAAACTACAAACTAATATCTTTCATGAACATAGGTGCAAAGACCCTAACAAATTATAAGCAAATTGAATCCAACATTATATAAAAAGAATTTTATACCATGACCAGGTGGAATTTATCCTGGGTATGCAAGGCTAGTTCAACATTTAAAAATCAATTAATGAGGGACTTCCCTGGTGGCACAGTGGATAAGAATCCACCTGTCAATGCAGGGGACACGGGTTCAATCCCTGGTCCGGGATGATCCCACACGCCACAGAGCAATTAAGCCTGTGCGCCACAACTACTGAACTTGTGCTCTAGAGCCCACGAGGCACAACTACTGAAGCCCACGTGCCTAGAGCCCATGCTCCACAACAAGAGAAGCCACCGCAATGAGAAGACTGCACACCGCAATGAAGAGTAGCCCCCGCTCGCCGCAACTAGAGAAAGCTCGCGTGCAGCAACGAAGACCCAGCGCAGCCAAAAATAAATACAATTAAATCTTAAAAAAAAAAAATCAATTAATGGAACCCAGCCTATCAGGCTAGAAAAGAAAAATCATATGATCATATCAATAGATGCAGCAAAAGTACTTGACAAAATTCAACACCGATTCATGATAATAGCTTTTATACAAAATTAATAAGATAATAACAATTTTTAAATGAATAAATTATTGTCAAGAACACTAAGAGAGAGAACACTCGCCTTGTTAGAATTTTAAAACATGTTATAAGTGGACAACCAACAAAAGGGATGAGATTAAAACGCCAAGGTAACTTTTGCAATGAAGATAGGTTTTGACCAAAACATCATGCTGCCAGACTGGTGATGCCTTTCCTTTCTCCCATCAGAATGCTCTTCTGGACCTAGACAGTCAAACATCAATTAAGGAAGAGCCCTTTGCCCTTTGCTGTTGGCAAAGGAAGTGATGATCCCAGAATGCCAAGCCTCTGCTCTCACAATGATGACAAGGTCTGGGGTGACACTGTGTCTGGGGCTTCTGCAGCTAGGAGTGAACAGAATCAATTCTGTATTTAACCCCGTGTCTCCTTTGACATTTCTCTGGCAATCTTGGTCTTCAAAGCACAAGGATTTAGAAAATGATAAGTATTTTCCAGACATAAAGAAAGAAAAGAAGAAACCAAGAGCTGTAAACAAGGGCAACAAAGAAGCTATGTCAGTATCCTTTCTGTGTCTAAGTGGCCTTTCACTCCTGGGTGTCAGGGTAACAAATCCACTCCAAAGGCGAGGTCAATTACCCTCTCTTGCAGTGAAAGGGTGGAAATCATACTCTGGCTAAAGCATTTCAGTTATGGTATGATTCAAAACTCTTGCTGAGAAAACTGAAAAAGTAAACATTGAAATGCATTTAAAATCCAGAATATTACAGCTGGATGAGACCATATAAATTAAAATTTTAATGTCCCATTTAATAAATGAAGAAACCCCAGTCAAGAGAGGTTAAAAGTCTGGCCCTTGGACACATGACAAGGAGAAGCAATATAGGACAATCGCCTTCAACAGATCTGGGCGTGATTCCCAAATGCGAAGTCATTGCACCCATCTGAGCCCCTGTTTCTTCAACTGTAAAATGGGCATAACAGGAATCATTTCACAGGATTGGTGTGAAAATTAAGATAGAAACCTGCGGAGCACTGGCATAGTTTTTGCCACATAAAAGTCCTCAATAATTATTTTCCTTTCTTTTGGTTCCCAGGGTCAGAGCCAGAACTCAATGCCTGGGCTCTGGAATCACAGTTCATTCCTCTTTCCTCTGGTCCAAATGACAGCAACAGGTAGCGTATTTGCAGGTATCAGGTCGAGATGGGGATGAAAGGGATCCCTGGGTGTGTTCCAGTGGCTCTGTAGCTCTGCTTTCCAGCAAATGAGATACTGAATGGGGCTTAGTTTCTGCCTCTGCCCCTGAGAAGCTAGACATGAAAACCTAGATCCACCTGCAGTTCAATTTTTCATCTGAGAAATAGGGCAAAGGTCATTAAAAATTGATATTATCTGATATTTTGGAAGCCTTCCCAACTGCTCAATTCAATGCGCTTTTCTTAATCTGTATTTACATGTGTATTTGCTGCAAGAAGCAGAAGTGTGTGTGTGTGTGTGTGTGTGTGTGTGTGTGTGTGTGTGTGTGACTGTATGACCATCCGTAGAGGGTGATGGGAATAGATGGAAAGGTGGTCCTATTCTAAATGGAAAAACGATCGGGGTCAGTAAGGACTTTGGTCAGTCCAGGTCCTCATACGTACAAAGAGAAAGAGCCAGTCGGCCAAGAAAAGCAGGCTGCATGGTCTTGGGAGAGTGAGGTTCTAGGCATTTGGAAAGGGAAGAGAATGTTGGCACAGGAAGACAAACACAATAGCAATTTAACAAAGAGCGCTCGGGGATTCTTCCTATAGCCTCGTGGCTCCCCAGATCTACATTTTCAGCCCTGACCTCTGCCCAGAACTCTAGACGAACACTTGAATGGTTTCACAGGCATTAGAATGAGCTTGCTCAGAAGAGAACTCTTGATTCTCCCCTCCCACATCCAAACCAGCTCCTCTGTCAACCATCCCTGCCTCAGAAAAAGGCAACACAATCCACTCAGTTGCTTAAGCCAAAAATCTAGGGATTTTCCTGGGTGTCTTTCTTTCATCTTCCTCAGCGCCGTAGAACCTTCGTTCACAACGCACCCGAGTCCATTCTCTTCTCTCCGTTTCTTCTGCTCTGACTCCACCACCATCAAGTCCAGGCCACCATCAGTTTTTGTTTTAGCAGTGCAGTATCCACCCAACCGATCTCCCTGATTCCAGACTTGCCCCCTCTTCATAAACCCACCGGAGTGACCTTCTAAAAATATAGACCAGATCAAATTATCCCAAAGCTTAAAGCTTTCCAATGATTTCCCACTGCACTTGGAAAAAAATTCCAAATTCCTTCTTCTGAGTCACAAAATCCTCAATGACCTACCTCCACCCCCTACTGCCTTTCTAACTCATCTCATGCCTGCTCTCTCTGTTCAGTCACTGGGCTCAGGACAAGTTGGCCTTGTCTCTGTTCCTCAAATGTGCCAAGCTTGGTCCTGTGCTAAGGCCTTTGCACCAGCCGTGCCTCTGCCTGGAATGTGTTTCCCTCATACCTGTGCCTGGTGGTCTCCTCTAGAACTCAGCGTGATGTCACCACCTCAGACGATCTGTGCCAGAAGCCACCCATTCACTCACTATTCTGGCACCCTATTTTATTTCTCTGTGAAGCTCATATCACTTGCTGATAGTTTTCTTGTTTATTTCTTTAGTTACTGTCTGTCTCACTCGCTCTGTGAGATAGCAGGAATCTTTCAATCCACGCTGTTTCCTGTTCTGGCACAGGGAAGGCACGCAACAGATACTTATTGTTTGAATAGAAAAAGAAAAGAACTCCAAACCACCAAAAGTGAACTAAAGAGCCTTATCTTGGGGGAGTGTTCATTTTAACTGAATCCCAAGACTGTCTCACAGAAATCTGTGGAAATGAGAAGAGAGTGGGCAAGTTCAGCACAAAACCCCAAATCCTTTTCTAGAGGATCCCAACTGTCTGGACATCTAAAGGCCTCTCCACCAGGAGACCTCTGGAAATAGAGTTCTATGTGTTTCTGTAATGAGACCAGCCCAAATGTTTGTTTTCAGACAGATGAATTTTGTTACAAATGCTCTGCTATGTAAGTCCTACGGCCTCTTTCATGGGAGGCTTTTTGGAAGGGAGAGGTTATCTCGAGCCAGGGCTCAGATGTTGTTAAGAAGAACCAGTTTCTTAAAGCAAATGTGAAATTTCCTTATTTTCACCTCATGCCATGCAATTTCATACCTTTTGCTTTTCCTTCGGCTCCTTCCCATCCCCCACCTCCTGAAATCCTATTTCTTCGTCTTTAAGGCACAGCTGCAGTGCTCAGAAACTCCATGATCTGCAGTTGAGATGAGCCAAGGCTTTCCCAGATTCCATTACCCTTTTGTACATAAATCCATTAGATTACTTATTTTATTTTATCTTATAATTACTTTTTACACCTAGAGTTACCCTAGAAGATTATACGTTCCCTGAAAGAAGAATCATGTCTTTCATTTTTTAAATCTCCTCTTAGCAATGATCACAGTTATTTATACAGAGGCAGTGTTCAATAAATGAGTGAAATGAACAAAGGAAATGAGAGAGGGCAGTGTGACTCCTACCCAGGTGGCTAAACCAATTTATGGCTCAGAAGAGTGAGGGGGGTGGTGGGGGAGGGGCAGGGTGTGGATCTTAAACTTCCGACAGCATTTACATATATTCACAGCTACCTTCTCACCTCCCGGCACAAACCCAAGCTTTGCTGTGCTTTGCCCGGGTGACCCAGAAAAGAGGAAGAGACCTCCCCAAACAGGCACCCCCAGTATATGTGACATGTGATGCTGAGTCATCCTGACGGGTGAAGATTAACTGCTAAGACAGGAGTGAGTTAACAGAGTTAATAGATGAAAACTTTAGATTAATGAAGAAAATGTCTGATTTTACTTGCGTATGTGCTTCTAAAGTTGTTCTACGATGCAATCTCTAAAATAATGAACTTAAACTGTTTTCATAAATACATTTTTCAGTAAATAAGACACGGACAGTTCATTGTCTGTGACTGTCACGGATGTCAAATTTGATCTACATGACCAAGGCCCCCATCACACCCAGCGGACAGCCACACAGTGGGACTCCAGGGGTATTTATTTTTTATTTTGTCTTCAGGAAAATGAATTCACTCGTCTTTACAAGCAAATGACATCATTCTGAACGATTTTAACCTGTTTTAAAAGCTTTGTCCTCTCCATTTGTTTCTCTTTTGTGATCAGCAAAAGAATATTCAATGCTGAAGAGCCACCCCAAAACAGCTACAGTGTTCTCTCTGCCACCCTCACTTGTCTTGAACTCGACATTCCATGGCCAAGTTCATTCCTCGAGCTGGAGCCCCGTCTCCTTCCTCTCTTTTCTTCCCTTCTCTGTTTCTTTTCTTTTACAATCTCCTGTCAGTTTACTCCTTACATCCCTCGCTACTTCTCACTCTCTGGCGACTTACTGGGTCTTCTGAAAACCACAGATACAAATCTCCATGGAGGATTCTTCTCTTTTCAAGCACTTTGGTTAAAGTAACCAACGTTCGGTACCTGTTAAAGCTAGATGCTTTGCTAAAGGATATGTTATCCTTCTGACTCAGTAATCCCACCCCTGGGTTTACAGCAGGGACACGAGTGTCTATGGCCACCAAAGACATATACAAGGATGTTCACAGCAGCTTTCTTCAAAAGTTAGAAATAACTAAAAGCCCATCAACAGCAAAATGGATAAATTGTGATATATTCACACAGTGGAATGACTCACAGCAAAAAAAAAGAATGAATTATTGCTATATATAACACCATACATGGATAAATCTCAAAGACGATGATGAGAGAAAGAAGCCAAACACAAATATCTATCTATCTATCCATTGTCTATCTATGTATCTAACTATCTATCTATCTATCTATCATCTGTCTCTCCATATGTACACATCAAACAGACAAAGCTAACGTACAGTGATAGAGACAGGAAAAGTGCTTACCTTTGGGGGGATGCTGACTAGGAGGGGGCATAGGGGATCGTACTGGAGTCCAGAAACATCCTATATCTTAATCTGGCTTGTGCTTACCTAATCCTAACATACTGGGTCAGCCAAAAAGTTTGTTCAGGTTTATCTGTAAGATATGGAAAAACCCAAACAAACTTTTTGGCCAACCCAATACATGTAAAAAGTTGTCCTGATTAATGCAATTTACTCTATATAAGTTATAGCTCACTTAAAAAGTAAGAAAATATATTAAAATAAAAAAATAATAAAGTAACCCGTGAATTACCACAAATTTCAGAACAGAAAACAAGCTGTGCTCTATCCCTCTCCCCCACATTTTAATTTAGCTGCATCCTCTTGTGTTTGTGCCAGGATGGCATACGACGGGTGCTGTGGGCATATGATGTGAGAGAGATGTGCAAAGCAAGCAGACAGCCTGGCAGATGGAAGCATACACACCTTGTGAGGGGAACAGATCTGGACCTTCCTTCTGCAGTTTCCTCAGCTGTGGATATAGAAGATGAGCATATGCCCCGAGAAAAAATGTGGAATTAGCAGTTTCTCTATGACTCTTTTCCCCGAATTTCACCGTCACACTCCACCTCATAGTCAAGGAAAACTCAAAGTGCTAACACCTGGGCTTTAATTTCTGCCCGTTTAATTCACTCTGGACATGTGGTACAGGACCCGTCGTGCCTCTCTTCTTTCCCTTTCCTCTTCATCACCTATTTCAGCCTTTTCATCACATCATTCTCCGTGCCCTCCTCCCACTATGTCTTCTTTATCTTCCTACTTCTTTTTCTTTAAAAAAAATTATTTATTTTATTTATTATTTATTTTTGGCTGTATTGGGTCTTCATTGCTGCATGCAGTTTTCTCTAGTTGCAATGAGTGGGGGCTGGTGTTAGTTGCGGTGCGTGGGCTTCTCATTGCAGTGGATTCTCTTGTTGTGGAGCACGGGCTCTAGGCACGTGGGCTTCAGTAGTTGTGGCACTCAAGCTTAGTAGTTGTGGCACACGGGCTTAGTTGCTCCGCAGCATGTGGGATCTTCCTGGATCAGGGTTCGAACATGTGTCCCCTGCCTTGGCAGGCGGATTCTTAACCACGGCGCCACCAGGGAAGCCCCCTACTTCTTTTTCTACCCCATCCCTCTGTGTGATTCCCTCTCTCTTCCCAATCTTCCCACTCATGTCTTTCCTCTATAATGTGGGAGAAAGATCTAACAATTTTCTTTTCTTTTTTTTTTAGAAGATCTAACAATTTTCTACAGCATTCCGGATTATTTTATTTTAAAAAGGAATTTGGAAAAGGCTAGATTTTGTTTTATGAAACATCTTTCCTGTGAACTTAGACACACGTGTACATGATCACAGAAATCTACTATTTAAAGTAGTTTTCATGGAATTCCCTGGTGGCGCAGTGGTTAAGCATTCCCCTGCCAATGCAGGGAACATGGGTTCAAGCCCTGGTCCGTGAACATACCACATGCCGTGGAGTAACTAAGCCCGTGTGCCACAACTACTGAACCTGCGCTCTAGAGCCCGCGAGCCACAACTACTGAGCGCACACGCCACAACGACTGAAGCCCGTGTGCCTAGAGCCCGTGCTCCGCAACAAGAGTAGCCCCTGCTCGCCACAACTAAGGAAAGCCCACGCAGCAAAGACCCAACGCAGCCAAAAATAAATAAATAAATAGATAAAAATAAAGTAGCTGTTACTCTAAAAGTTAAAAAACAAAGCCTGTTGGAATTATAGTATGAGGGGCTTGCTGTTTTCCCCCGAGGAAAATAATTTCCAGCAACATTGTTATTAAGGACCGAAAATATTTACTCAAAGTGGAAGTCACAAAGAATTTCTACACAACCTCCGTTTATAGACACGATAATTGACAAAGTGCCTCGCGGTGGAAAAGCAGTTACAGGAGATTTGCTTCATTGCTACCCTACGATCCTCAGAGAAAAGTGTGGGAGGGGGTGTGCATGGCGGGTGGAGAGTGGGGAGAAAGGAGAAGACTGGAGAAATGAAACGGATGTGGGTGGAGGCCAGGCAGGGAAGGCACACATGGAGCCAGGGCTGGACCAGCCCTTAGCCTCGCCTTTCAACCCGCAGTCGTCTTTAGCTGCCTGCTCAGTATTGGGGTGGGGGACAAGAGCTGCATGGTGGGTGTGGACACTTTGCGGTGCCGGGCAGGAGGAAGGGCGCCCTCTGGGGGCAGCCGCTCCGCCTTTCCCCCCACGGTCCCAAAGCACTCGGCTCTCTCTCACCTTGCACAGCACCTCGGCAAACCAGAACCCTGAGTTAGCCAGAGCCCCCTCCACGCTCCAGAAGGCCAGCTAGGAGCCAGGGGTTATAACTCCACCCCACCCCCAGAAGCCCATCGACTATTTCTTAAAGCTTCTTACTCTACTCTCCCCAAGAGAAAGTGCTGGAAATAAAGCATTCTCCACCTCACTACATTTCCAGCAAGGTATGGGCACTCTTTAGAGATGGACGTCTGGGCAACTATAACTGGACCCACCTTTGGCTCAGCTCTGCAAGGAGTTATTGAGGGACGCTGTAGAAAATCCACGGTAGGAACATGGAAAACTCATGCCATTTAACCTGATTCTCAGCTCCTGAATCTTGAAAATTAGGGGTGATAATACCTACCACCCAGGGCTTTTTTGAGGGTTAAATGAGCGGCAGTAGCTGGCATATAGTAGGTGCTCAGTAAATGTTGGTTCCTTTCCACTCCCATCCCACTCCACCTCATCCCACAGCCCTTAAAAAAAGGTGGGGACTTCCCTGGTGGCGCAGTGGTTAAGAAAATCCACCTGCCAATGCAGGGGACACGGGTTCGAGCCCTGGTCCGGGAAGATCCCACAGGCTGTGGAGCAATTGAGCCTATGGGCCACAACTACTGAGCCCACGTACCACAGCTACTGAAGCCTGTGCATCTAGAGCCTGTGCTCTGCAACAAGAGAAGCCACTGCAATGAGAAGCCCGCTCACCACAACAAAGAGTAGCCCCCGCTCGCCACAACTAGAGAAAGCCCGCAGGCAGCAACAGCAACGAAGACCCAACGCAGCCAAAAAAATAATAATAATAAAAAAAATGGTGAGTTGATAAGTTCATTTCCTCCTACTACTTGGCCTGCAATCGAGATAAACCGCCTCCATATGGGCAGGGCCGATTTGGTTCACGGCTCCCCGCCTCTTGGTAACTGCATATGTTATTAGGTTTGTGAGAGTTTGGTGCAGCTGGTTTGATGTAGGAGCATTTTGATTCGGCCTCTAATGCCATCATTGTTTTTCACCTTCAGAAACATATCCTCCCTCGGTCCCTGAGACTCCCGTGGATGCCATCCATCTCCCATCCCCGGATGGATGTCAATTTTGTACATGACATAGGAACAAAACAAACAGCAAACAACAATTTTACATTTGGACACTACTGAATGAAACAATTATGTCACAAAGTTCCTAGTCAAACAGCAGCATCAAATCAGTTGCTAAAATAGGTAGCAACCAAAGTGTTCTGCATTATGACCATCATATTCAGAAACCGGCTGCGCGGTCACTACTTCGGAAAATGTGAGTCCTGTGTAAGGTGTATTTTAAAATCATCTTACATGCAAACTATTATATATAGGACAGATAAACAACAAGGTGCTATTGTATAGCATAGGGAACAGTATTCAATATGCTGTGATAAACCATAATGGAGAAGAATATGAAAAAGAATATATATAGGTATATGTACATATAACTGAGTCACTTTGCTGTACAACTGAAATTAACACAACATTGTAAATCAACTATACTTCAGTAAAATTTAAAAAATAAAATTAAAATAAATAAATAAAATAAAATCATCTTACAAACAGCCTTCCGGAATGGTGTGTCATGTTCAAAGACAGGTCCTTTGATTCTGCTGAGCTCTTTGATGGTTTTGGTCACGCAAAGGGGGGCCCAGGGCTAAGTTTACCCATTAGAGCCAGAAAGTGTTTTATAGACTTTCTTTTCTTTTCTTTTTTTAAAAAAATCACAACCCTTATTATTTATATTATGATTGAAACATTTCACGAAACAGTACTTATTCTTACCATGCACACATTCATATTTTCTATTCTATTTCATTTCAAAGAAAGCCTGGTGGTGACCCTCTGTGTTGATTCTATTACCATGAATGGGTTTTGACATAGATTGAAAAACAGTGGACTAGGATGCTGAACTACTCTGTCAAATAGAGAAGAATAAATGTGTAGCTCCCACTGGTAACTGGGAAAAAGCATGTGAGGGAGAGAGAAAAGATAGGGAAGTGAAAAGAGCTATGAAAATGTCATGAGACCAGAACAATGAGGGGAAAAAATGACCAAGAGTCACTGGCAGGCAACCTGGCTAAGGGACTTTTAACAACAGATTTTTTTTTCTTTCCAGCTTTACTGAGATATAATTGATATATAACGTGAAGTTTAAGGTGTCTGCCATGATGATGTGATGTATGTGTATACTGTGAAATGATCACCACAATAAGGTTAGTTAGCACGTCCTTCACCTCACAGAGTTACATTTTTGTGTGTATGTGGTAAGAACTTTTAAGATCTACTCTTAGCAACTTTCAAATACACATACGCTATCATTAAGTACAGTCACCATGCTAACATTATTCATCTTATAACCGGAAGTTTGTGCCCTTCGGCCACCTTCACCCATCTTCCCCCCACCCCTGGCAACCACCCATCCTCTCTCAAAACCAGAAATTTCCGATGGCCAGTTTGAAGCTGTTTGCCTTGGAGCACTGTGACCACTCCTTAATCCTGAACATTCAGTTAAGTCTGTTCCTCACACAGATGCCTCCTGTACGTCAGTTTTAGGTGGGATTGGAGGTGAGGCTCAATGTCATTTCTGGGTAGATACAGTGCAGAACACAGACAGCGCTTATGGGGTGAGGATGAGACCCATAAGCTACACTAATGGTGGAGGCAGGGCTCAGAGTCAGGAGATCACAGAAATGCAGGCAAACTTCTGGACTCCCCCTAGCTTTGCAGTAGGCATTCAAACCAATGCGACTTGGATCTTTTTTTTTAATTTTATTTATTTTTGGCTGCTTTGGGTCTTCGTTGCCGTGAGCGGGCCTTCTCTAGTTGCAGCAAGCGGGGGCTGCTCTTCGTTGCGGTGTGCGGGCTTCTCATTGCAGTGGCTTCTCTTGTTGCAGAGCATAGGCTCTAGGCGCACAGGCTTCAGTAGTTGTGGCACATGGGCTCAGTAGTTGTGGCACACGGGCTTAGTTGCTCCACAGCATGTGGGATCTTCCCGGACCAGGGTTCAAACCTGTGTCCCCTGCATTAGCAGGAGGATTCTCAGCCACTGCGCCACCAGGGAAGTCCCAGTGACTTGGATCTTAAGGGCAGGGTCATGCCAGGATTTTTAGACCAAAGATCCCAAATCCCAAGTTCTCAGGAGCAGTTTCATACCCCAGAAAGAACCCAAGAGGAGAGACGTTAGAGCCAGGCTGAGGGAAGGTGGGAGGGAGAGGCCGGGAGAAGAGAAGGGTGGACTGCGGTCAGTAGACTTGGGACCTCCAATCTGGGGAGAGGGGCGGAGGGTTGGGACGGAGGCTGGATGAAACATGTGAGGGGCGAAGAGTGTCTGTGGGATAGAGAGGCTGGGAGCAATGTAGGGAAGACGGGAAGGTTCAGAGAAACCCAGGACGGTGGATGTGACTTAGGGTGGAGGAACGGGGAGAGCGTTTGGGGCAGAGAATTGAAGGAGAAAACATGTGTTAATGCAGGGAAAACCTATCTACCCATAAAGATGGGCCTCAGACAAACAAATGAGAGGTGCCCTACCTGGGCTGTCACTCAGGCTCTGAATGTCAAGGTAGCATGTTGCCAATCGCTACAGGTGAAGTAGGGAAAATGCTTCTCTAGAGACCAACATCAAAAGGGAGCCACCCTCCTGAGAAGTGTTTCCTCAGCAAATCATTCACCTCTGAAGGTACAAGGAAGGGACTCGTAGAGGTGAAAACGGACATTTTTGATTCAATACAAGGTCAGCTCAAAGCTGTCCAGGGGCAGCAAAGGCTGCAGAAAGACGAGCTAAGAATTCCCTCCCTTCCAGCACCCGTGGGCTCCAGAAATGGGAGCAGGAATGAAGGGAACTTCCCTTTTCTGGGGAGGGAGGAACCTCCCTTTGCACTTCTGTATAGTGTGGGCTCACGTTTAAAGGTGGGATTGCAGTCTGTACTATTGAAGATCAAAGATCTGCTCTATCCAGTGGTTGAGGAGAGTCTCGTATTGCTCAGACGACATAGAGTCTGACCCTTCCCTGCCTCCTCTGACTCTTTCTCTCTGTAGCCACCTGTTCAGACAGACCAGCAAGCTGCTGAAAACCAGTCTTGTTCATGGATTCAAATTCTGTTAGGTTTGGTGCCTTTTGACGTACCTTCCTCATCTACCGCAGCATGCAATGTAAACATGTGACAATAGGGGGAGCGATTGTGCTCCCGACATCTGATTAGACCAAGGGCAGGAAGCTACGTTCTCATTCACAGCTGAAGGTTCATAGGGGGTAAAATTAATTGTTACAGATGAGCAAAAAAGTAGCCAACAGGGTCTTCCCTGGTGACACAGTGGTTGGGAGTCCGCCTGCTAATGCAGGGGACACGGGTTCAATCCCTTTTCCGGGAGGATCCCACGTGCCTCGGAGCAACAAAGCCCTCAAGCCACAGCTACTGAGACCTGCGCGCCTAGAGCCCGTGCTCCGCAACAAGAGAAGCCACCGCAATGAGAAGCCTGCGCGCTGCAGTGAAGAGTAGCCCCCTCTCGCGGCAACTAGAGAAAGCCCACACGCAGCAGCGAAGACCCAACACAGACAAAAGTAAATTAAAAAAAAAAATTTTTTTAAAGAACTTAAAAAGGGCTTCCCTGGTGGCGCAGTGGTTGAGAGTCCACCTGCCGATGCAAAGGACGCGGGTTCGTGCCCCGGTCCGGGAAGATCCCACATGCCGCGGAGCGGCTGGGCCCGTGAGCCATGGCCGCTGAGCCTGCGCGTCCGGAGCCTGTGCTCCGCAACGGGAGAGGCCACAACAGTGAGAGGCCCGCGTACCAACAACTACCCCTCCTGAATTTTTTTTAGAGAAAAATATGAAAGATCCAATTCAGTGGCTTTTAAAATTAGGAACATAACTAGGGAAACTAAACCTTTATTTACTGAACACTGTTCAATATGTGACAATTATTAGTATTCACTTTTGTATTATGGCCAGTTTTCAGGAAAAAAAAAAAAGATGGCATGGGGCAATAAACCAAAGATAGATGGAGAAAGAGGAAAGGCATGAGAGAAGGGACAGGAGAGACATTGTCCAGGGAGGAAGGGTGTTAACAGTACAATAGTCAGAATTCTAAGGGGGCAGCGAGAGGGTCAGAGAAAGGAAAAGGGAAAAAAGTCTAGAATAATCGTTCTTAAGTTTTTTCTCATTACAGTCCACTTTGACAATATGAAAAACTATGGGCCTTTTCCCATACAGTAGACTTCTTCTTGTATATTCAAGGGATCTATGAACCATAGGTTAAGAACTCCTGGTTTAAGGAAGTTCCCTGGTGAACTAGTGGTTAGGATTCTAGGCTTTCACTGCCGTGGACCGGGTGCAATCCCTGGTTGGGGAATTAAGATCCCACAAGCCGAGCAGTGCAGCCAAAAAAAAACCAACTCCTGGTTTAAACAGGGCTACAGAGTAGCAAAAGCAAAGAGAAAGATCCAGCAAGGCAGAAAGATGGAGAGATGGGTAGAAAGAGCCCCAAGGAAAGAAAGGAAGATGAGCATTCTTCTCCCCATCCTATCTTCTCTCTCATCTAAACTTACGCCCCATGTTAAAAGGGAGCACCGTGGTCATGGCACATATATACAATGGAATATTGCTCAGCCATAAAAAGAAATGAAATTGAGCTATTTGTAATGAGGTGGATGGACCTAGAGTCTGTCATACAGAGTGAAGCAAGTCAGAAAGAGAAAGACAAATACCGTATGCTAACACATATATATGGAATTTAAGGGAAAAAAATGGTCATGAAGAACCTAGGGGTAAGACAGGAATAAAGACACAGACCTACTAGAGCATGGACTTGAGGATATGGGGAGGGGGAAGGGTAAGCTGTGACAAAGTGAGAGAGTGGCATGGACATATATACACTACCAAATGTAAAATAGATAGCTAGTGGGAAGCAGCCGCATAGCACAGGGAGATCAGCTAGGTGCTTTGTGACCACCTAGAGGGGTGGGATAGGGAGGGTGGGAGGGAGGGAGACGCAAGAGGGAAGAGATATGGGAACATATGTATATGTATAACTGATTCACTTTGTTATAAAGCAGAAACTAACACACCATTGTAAAGCAATTATACTCCAATAAAGATGTAAAAATAATAATAATAATAATAAAAATAAAAGAGAGAAAAAAATACAAAATTTATTGATAGGAGTCATTCTAGAGTAACATCAAAAGGGAGCCACCCTCCTGAGCAGTGTTATCTTAGCAAATTATTCACCTCTCAAGACCCAGTGAAGGGACTCACATAGGTGTAACGGACATTTTTGACTCAATACAAGGTCAGCTCAGAAGCTGTCCAGGGGCCAGTAGGAGTCCTGGATGCCATGCATGGGCAGCAGGAGCAAAGCCTGAAGAAAGACGAGCTAAGGCTTCCCTCCCTTCCAGCACCCGTGGGCTACAGAAATGGGGGCAGGAATGAAGGGAACCTCCCTTTTCTGGGGTGGGGGAGGAGCCACCCTTTGCGCTTCTGTATAGAGTGGGCTCATGGTTAAAGAAGGTGGCTGTCTGCGTTGAAACCATCAACCTGAAGTGTCTAAAGCTGACCTTTGCCCCAGGCTTCTTCCCTTTCCTTGGAGTGTTGGCTGGGGCTGATGACCCAGGAAAGCCACAAATTCCACCTTGTCTTCCAACTTAATTTTTAACTCCAAATAGATATCTTTGGCTCTAGGGTTTTTATTCTAGAGTTCTACCAAGAGATAAAGAGCTCTAAGAAAAAGGTACTGTAGGGGGTTTGAAGCAGGGATAATATAAGAAATGAAGTTTCTGGATTAGGCCAGCCCTTTTACGGGAAGAGGGATACTGACATGATATTCCTAACCTCATGTTGTTTTCTTAGGGGTTATATTTCCGAAGTATCTAGGGGGCTGGAGGCAGGAATTGCTCAAAACAACAGAGGCTTTGTTTTGGATGACTTGGAGCAGACAATGTCCCTATTCAAGGGATCAAGGTGGGCTGGGCAAGGGTAATAGATGGAGGAAGAAAGGAATAGATCAAGTGTGAAAAGTCTGTGCCAAACAGCCTCACGAGCTTCCTTCCAGCTAATCTGACCCTTTTCAATGAGAAGGGTGAACTAAAGTGTTGCTTTGATGATCGTTCCACTTTTTTCCATGGAGGTGAATGTGGTGGGAGCCATATGGCCTCCATTCATTTGCAATCCTACAAGAGGAGGCTCTGGGCCAAACGTGAATAATGAGCTCCTCCCCTCCAGTCAGTCAACAAACGATGCTCATTAGGAAAGCTGACTCAGAAGTGCCCTGCCACTCCCTGGAGCTGTACTGCGCCCACTAGGCTGGCTGGCAGGTGTCTGCCTACTTCACACATGCCCACCTCACGGCACAGGCAAGCTGCTGCACAGAGAAGAATTCGGGGACAAAGGGAAGGGGAAAATCTCAGGAAGTATTCAGAACAACTCACCATCCCCTGCTTATTTGTCCTTCTGTGATAAAGAGGATTTACTTGTTGCCTAAGGGATTCAAGAATCCATGATGCGGGGGAGTGTTTTTCAAAGTGTGGTCCTCAGGCCACAGGCATCGGAATCATATGTGCTTCTAGATTCAGATTCCTGGGCCCTACCTCGGACCTACTGTGTCTAAATCTCTGAGGGGCTACAGGCTGTTGGGTAGGGCCAGGTCTTGGTGAGAAAATGGCGGCCTCCAGGAGGGCTCACACCAATGAGTACTCCCCAGAACTACTGTCCCCAGTGTCCTCGTCCCCGCAGTGAGCCACAGCCATCGCCAACCCCGCCTCCGCACTAGACCCTCCAATACTAGCAGATATTGCTATTCCCAACCTAGCTTTCTGGGCCAGCAAGAGCTTGCCACCTGTGCCCCAGCTGGGCCTGTGGCAGTATCCTCCCCAAAATAACATCATCAAGATGGAGACATGGGGCTTCCCTGGTGGCGCAGTGGTTGAGAGTCTGCCTGCCGATGCAGGGGACGCGGGTTCGTGCCCCGGTCCGGGAAGATCCCACATGCCGCGGAGCGGCTGGGCCCGTGAGCCACGGCCACTGAGCCTGCGCTCTGCAATAGGAGAGGCCACAACAGTGAGAGGCCCGTGTACCGCAAAAAAAAAAAAAAAGATGGAGACATGCCTCAATCCACTTCAGTCCCCCTCACAAGAAGATCAATTAGCATCTGTCCATAGACAAGACACCACTGAGAAAATCCCAGAAAGTAGAGGTGACGCTGAAGCACCCCCCTGGTCCACAGAGACTGAGAAGGATAGAAGGCAAGAGGAGTGGCTACACTCTTACCACGTTGCCCCTCCCCCAGGCCAGCACAGCACCACCTGAAGGCCCCTCGCCTACAGTTTCCTCCAGTGGGAAAAAGAGAACCCAAAGTGGACACCCAGCGTTCCCAGTATCGCGGAATGCGCTTCCAGGGAGGCGCATTCGGGTCTCGCCTCAAAGAGATCACTTGGGGAACCGGCTGGGCTCCACCACTGGAGACAGAGCGCCGGGCTTGCAGCAGCCAGCACTCAGGCCTCCGCAGACCGCATTACTACTTGCCGTGCGCTGGTGCAGAGATCCCAGCCAGTGGCTCTGCTTGTGGTCCTATCTGGCCAGGGAATATGGTTGTTTGGCAGTCCTGCCTTATTTGAGTCTCCAGTCAAGGGCCCCCACCAGCTCATTCTACCGCCTCACTACAGCAGGAAAGCAAATACACAGCCTCGGTTCCTGCCCATCCGGGAAACCTGGCCAGAGAACCTGGGCAGCGGCAGAGCACATCCTATAGTGCTGGTTGGTCTGGGATCTGAACTGACATATTTCCAAAGAAGATATTCAAATGGCCAACAGGTACATGAAAAGATACTCAACATCGCTAATCATCAGGGAAATGCAAATAAAGTGTCTCCTTCCATTATTTGATGCCACCATCTTCATATGTACCCTCTAGATTCTTGGCTTTTTTTTTTTTTTTTTTTTTTTTGGCGGTACACGGGCCTCTCACTGTTGTGGCCTCTCCCGTTGCGGAGCACAGACTCCGGACGCGCAGGCTCAGCGGCCATGGCTCACGGGCCCAGCCGCTCCACGGCATGTGGGATCCTCCCGGACCGGGGCACGAACCCGTGTCCCCTGTATTGGCAGGCGAACTCTCAACCACTGCGCCACCAGGAAAGCCCTAGATTCCTGGCTTTTTATAAAAGATATAACTCAGGAGCAGCCAGATGGAAGAGACGCACAGGGCAAAGTATGGGGAGACAGTGCAGAGTTTCCATGCTCCTCCAAGCACGCCACTCTGAGGCAGGAGATAGATGGGCCCCAGACTGAGCAGTTGGAGTCTGTCCCCTGTGGACAGATACTCCAAGATGAAGACAATAACAGGAGGGAGGAGGAGCTGAATCCTGCCCAGATAAGAGATCAAGAGACCACGTATTTCTCATTCTCGAGGTCAAGGAGAACTTCCTGACTACACATGCGCAGAAAGGCTCCTTGGGGGTCAAAAAGGGCGGGGGTGCCACCCCACAGTAGGTGATGTCAACCTACCCATAGGCCTCTGCACTAGAATCCATCTTGGCTCAGAGATGCACGTGCACACATGGGAGGATCCTGAGATGTACCAAATGTGGGCTCAGAGCTAGGCAAAGCAAGATGATTGGCCAGAGGAAACCCAGAAGAGATGCCCCATATAAGTGATTCGAGCTATCAGGAGGGCGCGACTCTCTCTCTGAGCCCGCCCACGTGAGTCTATTCACACGTACTCTTTTTCCCCCTAATCACACTTGTTTCACTACTTTCTGTCTCTTTGTGGAATTTCATTTCTACAAAGCCAACAGGCCAAGGCCTTGTCACTGGCTACTGGCCCTCGTGGTCTAGTGGCTAGGATCCAGAGCTCTCACTGCCACAGCCTGACTTCAGTCTCTGGCAGGGGAATTGTGCTTCAAGCTGCCGCAGGCTGAGACCACCTGAGGTCAACTCTCCCCACACCTCTATGTGTTCACCAACCCAGAAGCTTCTACTTTAACCTCATTCTTGAGAGATAGTTTTGCTGGTTGATAATTCTTGGTTTACAGTTATTTTGCTCTCAGTAAATTAAGATATATTCCTGGCTTCTGACTTCCATTATTGCAATAGAGAAATCAGCTTTCAGTGTACTCGCCATTCCTTTGAGATTGATCTTTCCCCTCTCCGGCTGCTTTAAGACTTTTTCCCCTTTGGTATTCATTCAGTTTTCCTATGAGATGTCTAAGTGCTGTTAAAAAAAAAAAAAACCTTAGGATTCGCTGGGCTCCATGAACCTAGTGATTATTGTCTTTCAACAATTCTAGAAATTTCCTAGCAATTAACACTTCAAATATTTCTTTGTTCCCATTATTTTTTCTGGAATGTTGATTCATCTCATTTCATATTTTCTATCTCTTTCTTCCTCTGTGCTGCCTTTAGGGTAATTTCTTCAAATTAATCTTGTATTATTTACTGCTGCATGACAAATCAGCCCGAAACCTAGCAGCTTAAAGCAACAAACATTTATTACTTCACACAGTTTCTGGGGGTCAGGAATCCAGGAGTGACTTAGTTGGGTGGTTTTCGCTCAGTGTCTCTCACAAGGTGGCAGTCAAGCTGCCCCTGGGGCTGTGATCAAATGAGGGCAGTTCTATTTGTAGTTTTTTAAGGAACCTCCATACTGTTCTCCATAGTGGCTGTATCAATTTACATTCCCACCAACACTACTGGGCATATACCCTGAGAAAACCATAATTCAAAAAGAGTCATGTACCAAAATGTTCATTGCAGCTCTATTTACAATAGCCAGGACAAGGAAGCAACCTAAGTGTCCATCAACAGATGAATAGATAAAGATGTGGCACATGTACACAATGGAATATTACTCAGTCATACAAAGAAATGAAATTGAGTTATTTGTAGTGAGGTGGATGGACCTAGAGTCTGTCATACAGAGTGAAGTAAGTCAGAAAGAGAAAAACGAATACCGTATGCTAACACATATATATGGAATCTAAGAAAAAAAAGAATAAAAAAAAGGTCATGAAGAACCTAGGGGTAAGACGGGAATAAAGACACAGACCTACTAGAGCACGGACTTGAGGATATGGGGAGGGGGAAGGGTAAGCTGTGACAAAGTGAGAGAGTGGCATGGACATATATACACTACCAAACGTAAAATAGATAGCTAGTGGGAAGCAGCCGCATAGCACAAGGAGATCAGCTAGGTGCTTTGTGACCACCTAGAGGGGTGGGGTAGGGAGGGTGGGAGGGAGACGCAAGAGGGAAGAGATATGGGAACATATGTATATGTATAACTGATTCACTTTGTTATAAAGCAGAAACTAACACACCATTGTAAAGCAATTATACTCCAATAAAGATGTTAAAAAAAAAAAAATGAGGGCGGGACTAGGGCTGGCAAGCTGCTTCCAAGATGGCTCACTCAGGAGGCCTCTGTTCCTCCCACGGGGGTCTCTCAGTAGGCTGCCTGAGTGTTCTCATGACAGACCAGCTGGCTTCCCCAAGCCAGGGATCTAAGAGAGAGGGAAAGCAGCAGCAGGAAGGCACAGTGTCTTTTATGACCCAGTCCCCAAATCACACACCTTCACTTCTGCTTTATTCAATTTGTTAGAAGCATATCACTAAGTCCAATCTATACTTAAGGAAAGGAGAATTAAACTCCACCTCTTGAAAGGAAGAATATCAAAGAATTCTGGACATTTAAAAATCACCACAGGGCTTCCCTGGTGGTCCAGTGGTTAAGACTCTGCGCTTCCAATGCAGGGGGCACGGGTTCCATCTCTGGTCAGGGAACTAAGATCCCGCATGCCACATGGCGTGGCCAAAAATAATAATTTTAAAAATAAAAAATAAAGTTAAAAAAATCACCACATATATTTTAGTTCAGTAGTCTTTCATCAGTTGTGCTTAATCTGTTGTTTCTAATTTTGATTATTAAGTCATCCATATTTAGAAATTCAACTAGGTCTCTTTTTTCCAATCTGCCTAGTCACTTTTCATAGTAGCGTGTTATATACCCAATACCTTCTTTAAACATGTTAAATTGTTATTTTATATTGTGTGTTGACTCTACATCTTAAGCCTTTGGAGAATAGGCTGTCACTTGTGATGTCTTGTTCTTTTTTGTGTGTTTTGCTAATTTTGACTATGACCTGCTCCTTTCCCTTGGAAATTTCTCTGTGCAAATTCCTTGGCACCTAAATTAAAATTGCTTTCCTCTAAAGAAGATGTGCATTTGCTTCTGACAACTGCCTGAAGTAACAAGCAATCCAGAACCCTTTGAGTTATATTCTTGGCTTAAGGTTCAGATCACACACAGTGTACATTTGGACTAAAATGTGTGCATGAGGGGGCTTCCCTGGTGGCGCAGGGGTTGAGAATCTGCCTGCCAATGCAGGGGACACGGGTTCGAGCCCTGGTCTGGGAAGATCCCACATGCCGCAGAGCAACTAGGCCCGTGAGCCACAACTACTGAGCCTGAGCGTCTGGAGCTTGTGCTCCACAACAAGAGAGGCCGCGACAGTGATAGGCCCGCGCACCGCGATGAAGAGTGGCCCCCACTCGCCGCAACTAGAGAAAGCCCACGCACAGAAACGAAGACCCAACACAGCAAAAATAAATAAATAAATAAATAAATAAATAAAATTAAATTAAAAAGAAATGTGCGTGAGGCCTTTACACATTCTCAGGGGGAAATGCCACCATACTCCTGCCAATCAATGCTAAATTGGAATACAAATTTCTTTGATGTCCTGTTCTGGGTGACTTTCTTTTCTCCCTTCTCCTTTACATTGAAGGTATAACCCATTGAAGTCCCAGATTTCTGCAGAGGTCTATTACATTCTCCAACTGATGTTGACCTTGGGGTTAATCTCTTATCCCCCAGATATGGTCCTGTCTCCAGGGCTCAGCAACAAAACTCTTAGAGCAGAAGCTGGTATTGGTGCTGCTTTATCGCCAATGTTTCTTGCTCTCACCTTGTTTTTGACTTTTGTTGGTAAGATCATGCCAGTTCAGCAATACAAACACAAAGGTGATTTTTGTATATAATCCAGCATTTTAACTGCTTACATTGGGAGGGTCATTGAAAAGTACCTAATCTTCCAACTGCTGGAAATGTAAGTTCCCCATTTTCTCTCCAATCCACTCCATGCTGGCCCCCCTCCCACTCTATCTAAGTTGTTCTTTTCAATAACCTCCACATGATCAAGTCAAATGATCTTCCTCAGTCATCATCTTATTATCTTTAAGCATCATTTGACTGGTTTAACGACTCCCTCCTTTATAAAACATTTCTCTCCTGGCTTCTCTAACAGGTTCCCTGGATATTCTTATCTCACTGGCTTCTCCTTCTCAGTCTCCTTTCCTGACCTTTTGTCTTCTACACAACTTCTTCTCTCTATCCAGTCTTCTCCAAGGTGATCTCATATAAACTGATGGCTTTAAATCCTACCTATATCTTGATGATTCTCACATTTCTATCTCAGGCCAAAATCTCAACCTGAGCTCTAGACTTATATCCAACTGCTTACTTGGCATCTTCACTTGGATAACTAATAGTCACTTTAAACCTAACCTGTCCAAAACAGAGCTCTTGATTTTTCCCATCAGCATCTATTCTTCCTCCAGTTTTCTCCACCTTAGGAAGTGGCCCCTACTCCACCTCACTGCTATAGCCAAAGAACCAAGAGTCATCTTTCATCGTCCCCTTTTCCTCAACTATCACATCCAGTGTTTAAGACACCCTGAATCTTCCCTTTTCTGTCCATCTCTACAACTACCATCTGAGTGCTAGTCATTATTATCTCTAACCTGTACTCATGCAATTGCTTTTTTATTGGTTTCCCTGTGTGCATTCTTGATTTACATAATCCATCTTCATAGAGCTACCAGAATAATTTTTTAAAAAGGAAAATTAGGTCGTGTTAATCACCTAATTAAAATGCTTCAATGGCACTCTTCTGCACTTTGAACAAAATCCATATTCTTTACCTTTAAGCCTCTCCCTCCAGGACAGTCTTAGTCTTGTAACACTTATTACTATCTGAAATTAATCCGTTAATGTCTTTACTTATTTATTGTCTGCCTCCCCCCTTTAGATTCAAAATTTTGATTACAGAACTAAAACAGAACTGCCTGCTTTGTTCCCTGCCATAACCTCAGCAATTAATAGGTGATTAATAAATTCCTATCGATTGGATCTTTCATACTCTATAAAGTTCTCTGAATACCCAGTCTTCGTGGCAGAAGTAACTTCCTCCACATTTGTGCTCAAATAACACTTTGAACACATCAGTATTACGGTCCTCGTGTGTTGAAAAGCTTATCTCCTTACTAGAGTATGAACTTTACAGGAGTATAAATCATGACATTTTCTTCTTTGAATTCCTAGGGTCTTACTCACTACCTGGTAAGGAGTAGGTAGACAAATGAGTGTTTACTGAATAAATGAATGAATGAATTCATGCTAATGAATGGTCACAGAGACTTGAAAGATCATTTTCTAAAATTACTTTCATCAACAGACAAGAAAAACAATATGAATATAACCCTCGGCTCTGGAAAGACTAAAACTGTGACAGCTAAAACAAGTTTATAGTTAAATATGCCATGTCTCTGCCAAAGAACTCCTACCAATGGATAGGACAAAAGAGAGGAAGAAAAGGACTTCTGGATTAAAGGTGTAGCTTGTTCTCCTCTGAATTTGCTGACCAATTTTAGTGTTAAAGCGATGGCTCCAGAAACAAGCCAATTTCTGGCAGCCACATGGTCCACATAATCTTTGGAATTTTTAGAAATGCTTATCATTAAGGGAATCTCTCCTTGCTTTGTGGTAAGGGTTCATTTGAAATCTACTATACTGATGGCTAAGGGCACAGGTATTACCCCTGTCCTCAGGATTCTTACCAACAGTTCCCTTAAACTGGCTCAACCAAAGCCCAATCTGTTGCCAGAGAACAATGTCCCTTCATCTGCCCTTGCAGCCACGAGGACTTGTGGGAAACCAGAAGCTTGCATATAGATATTAGTCATGGATCTAGTCCCCGTATTCAGCAAACACTTTTCTAGCAAATCTGGTGCCCAAAAATTCTTAAAATAAAACTGTACATGCTTCATTGATTCACTTCATGTGAAGTGTTTAAATGCTTCTACTGTATTTATTTTTGTTCAGTAGCTCAGCTAATATTTTAAGTTGATGAAGACTTTCCATTAGCCCCTTAGGGCCTTTAGTTTTGCGCTAAGAGATAGTGAAAAGGGCTCAACATAATTTTTCGGCAGCAAAATAGAAGATAGTGACTAATCAGTACCTTAGCAAAAACCTTTTTTTCTTTTCAAAATACTTTTGAGTGCCTGCTTAGTTTTGTGTTGATTTCTTTTTTTAAGTAAATGGATTTGTATATAACCGTCTTTTGTGAATGCATGTGGTGCTCTGGAGTACCCAGAGACCAGGTGGTAAAGCTATGTTCCTTACCTCTTTAATTCTTGGCACACTTGAAAATCTCGACATTCTCCCAAGGCTCCTCTCACGTTCTGCTCCTTGTCTCCTTCTGACAAATGGGTGAGTACGCTGGTGGGAGTGTGGGGCTGATAAAAACATACGCTTGATTAGCAGAGAAAAATGAAGAGCAGTGTTTAAAAAAGGAAAGTAGGATGGAAGAGAGGATAAAAGGAGAAATGGGAATAAAAAGAAACTGGAAAATAATGGTGGAAAAAAATGAAGACTAAAATTGGAAGAAGGGCACTGGGGACTGACTGCTCTGATTAATCTCAGTACCTCCAACCTATCCCAGCCGCCTCAGCAGTCTGGTCCATGGCAACTGGCCAGCTCTCTGAAACGTTTCTGGTCCCTAATGGACGCCTTGGGCCATTTTCCATTACTCACTTGTTCATTGCTTACACTTTGCAGATGTGCAAGTGTGAGGCTGAATATATGTCTTCTATTGCTGCTCTAACAAATTACCCTAAATTTAGGGGCTTAAGCAATACAAACTTATTATCTTCTATAAGTCTGACATGGATCTCACAGGGCTAAAATGAAGATGTCAGCAGTTCCCTTAGGAAGACTTTTGGGGAGTGTTAATTTCCTTGATCATTTTGGTTGTTGGCCGACTTCAAAGTGACATGGAAGGCCTTACAGAGTAGTAAGCTTCCTGTTACTGAAATCATTCAAGCTGAGGCTTATAAAAGATGGTTCTGAAGGATTTTTGTACTGGGTTGGAAGTTGGACCTTATGATTTCTAAGGTCCCTTCCAACTAAACACTGTATGATCTAGGCAAAAAACTCTAATAGCAGTTTAAATCCTGATCTGCTGTCCTGCGTGTGAAAAAAAAAAAAATCAACTGATTTGCTTACGTGGGTAGGATTTTCTATTGGGAAATTGATACAGATATTTTAATGTATTCATTTTTTCCCCTATTATGTGCCTAGTGGCGGTATATATTGAGGATATAATAATGAACAGAGGTGGGACTCATCTATATCAACAAGACAAGTGTGAAAGAGATATAATACAGAATGGTGTGTTTATATATTTCTATATTCCAGATTAGTGTGGATCATGTTATTATGAATGAAAAAATTAGTAATTAGAAGAACATAAAATATGAAACCTAATTTAAAAACAGCAGCTTAGGGGCGGGGGCCGATGGGGCCTGGTGGACAGGCTGCGACGGGGCTGGACTCGCCTGGATGTGGGTGTGCTGGGCTGTGAGGGGGTGAAGTGGGCGTTGCGACCCGCCCGGGATGGGCCAGCCCTGGTCTGGCGGGGCCAAGCCAGAGGCGAGGGCGGCGCGGGGGCCAGGCCTGCCAGGCGGGCGGCCCTGAGACTGAGTCGCTTTAGGTCGTGACCAGCCTTTGAAAAAGGAGAAATCCAAATGGAAAAGCGATTATCCCATGACAGATGGACAACTGCTCAGCAAGAGAGCTGAATTTTGGGATACTGCACCAGCTTTTGAAGGCTGTAAAGAGATTTGGGATGCCTTGAAGGCTGCAGCACATGCTTCTGAAAGCAACGATCAGGACCTGGCACAGGCAATCACTGATGGTGCGAACATAACGTTACCACATGGTGCGCTTACAGAGTGCTATGATGAACTGGGGAATAGGCATCAGCTTCCGGTCTATTGCGTGGCACCACCAATCAACATGATAGAGGTAAAGAGCAACACAGAGACTCTGGATATTCCTGAGCCACCACCCAATTCTGGGTATGAATCTCAGCTCTGTCTGCGCCATTCCGCGAGCAAGGACTCAACCCTGTGGTCCACGGCACAGACACACTGTACCACATGAATAGGCGGCTACATGCAAGCAGAAGGAGTGGAACCGGGCAGTCAGCGGTTGTTCTTTTCTGGCAGACCTCTCACTGACAAAATGAAGTTGGAAGACCTGAAGTTCGTAAAGGGCTATGTTGTCCAGGTTATAATGAGCCAACTTTTGCAAAACCCACCAGTTGAGAACTGAACTGGTCCCGCTGGCTGTCCCCAGATCCCTCCTGCTCCTTTTTACTGCTGTTGTTATTATCTCCTACTCTATGGTGTGAAATTTATTTTCACTGCTCTGAATTCCATATGAATGGATTTAGTTCTGAGGAATTACCAGTGAAAAATTCCATCTGTGATGGAGACCAACAAAAATAATTAATAAAACATAAAGAGCCAGCCGTTGAGACTCATGTAATTACAGCTTCTAATTCGAGAGGCAGTTAAGAAATAGATAACCATTTATTTGAAAATACCCAACAACTATGTAACGGCTGTAAATGATCTGGACTGTAAATAGAACACTGCATTCATGAAGCACAGCACCAAGCACCTGTAAATACAGAATTCTTAAAAAATACATCAAATTTCTGGAAATCATCAATAAGTTATAAAACTTGAGCTTTTTAAAATGGAACCTGAAAGGAGCAGTACTTGAGGTTCGCTTCTTTTCTGGTCTTAATTCCTTGCTCAATTAATATTTAGCCATAAAGGAGTAGAGACCAGCAAACTGTGTTTCAGTATTGCTTTCCCCATCCCCATATGTTGAGCTCCTATTTACATTCACACTAAATTTTGGTGCCTTCCAGCACGTTGGTGGCAGGCACCTTTCTGGAACACTAGGCAATAATTTACTCAGTGCATTCAGATCTCTTTCAACTGATACTTGGTTGAAAAGTCTATTTTCCTCTTGCTGCATAGGTATTTTGAAATGTCTATATAATGAAGCTGTTTCATATCCAGGCTTAGAAGGTCACTACTATGTAATACCTTCATTGATCTACCTACTCTGTTTAGAACTTTTCAGAGCTAACTGTACCCCCAGATGCGTGGATATTAGGCCAGGGAATGCACAGAATCAAGTACAGCTGTTCCCACTGTAGAATAATAAAGTCATTATCTCTTCTCCCCCAATTTGCAGGAAGGAAAACCTATTCTATCTGTGCCTGGGAGAATTGTGGCTACCTTCAATCTTTTAGAAAAAATTTCAACTTATAATTTGCTAGTGTGAAAGATTTACTGACATCATTTGAACATCGGCAGTGAGACCAAATGATGATACGTTGCTTTAAACTTTAGTGCTTTCCATAGTTCACTGTTACCTACAGTTGTGATGGATGAGAATTTTCCTCTCTCATCTTTCCTAGCAAAGAGGCAAATTAAGAAGCATCTGCAGATTTTATCAGAGGACTGAAAAATTTGGTGAGATAACCCGATTCTTCTGTACTAGGACTGGAATAAAGCTGCCAAGGATTATATTTAATTTGGAGCCTTTTCAAAGCTGGTTCCATAAGTGAGAAGGGGGCTACCACATGACCTCTGAACCCCTGAGAATCCATGAGATGGAAAAGCAGAGGCAAGAAAGCACTTACGTTGTTCTCAAATGGGAAATAATCAAACCTCCACACCTCTTTTGGATGTGAAGCACCATTATTAATTTTAATGGCAAAATGAAACTGCTATTTAGTTTAAATGTAATGTTTAAAATAGTATTACGTTTCGTATAGCCTGATTACACATATCTATAATTGTAACATATCATGGTTCTGAGAGCTTTAACTACTTCTCTTTGTTATGCAATCATTTTAAAGACTGTGGCTACATTTAATTTAGGTTTACTGACAATTGAATCTAAACTCAAGAGGCGATAGCAGCATTAATTCCAAAGGAGTATTTTTACACATGGAGGTGGAGGTATGCGAGGGTATTTCAATATAATGCCCCGTCATCAAAATGTTTCCTTATTAATTTGTGTGCCACACTGAACAGCAACATCTCTCAAAGGTTGTCAACTGGAGGAAAAAAGTGTTCAAATCTATTTTTCTTAAGTAAATTTGGTGATATAATAAAAAAAAATAAAAATAGCAGTGTAATATGTTAAACAGAGTCTAGAAGATGAGGTAGAAAACTATACTCAGTCAGGTACTAATGACAAAATACAGAACAAGTCATTTAATTTTATTACAAATCTCCAATTTATAACCAAAATATACAACCACTACATTTAAAATCAGTTTATACACTCACAGTTAAAGTGCTAAGTAAAAACATTTACAAAAACTGACATCAGTCTACTGTAAACAAAATAAATCTACAAGAGCAGAGTGCAAAGCACATCCAGCTAATGTGAAAGTACATTTCATGCTCTAATCAAGCGCACTTGTCCTATACAGAGCTCAGCAGTAACTTCTCCACTCATCTGGAAATGAATGAACGATTTTAAATACATAAAAAAGAAACATGAAGAACTAATGCCACAACATACAAGTCTTTATTGGCATAAAGTTTCTAACTAGATGTTTATATGATAAAGCAAGATTAAAATTTTAGCATCGATTTTAGAATCACCTCATCAACTTAATTCAGATTAGAGTTTGAAAACTAAATTGCTAAGTGCCAGCTGTTTAATAGTTTTTGAAAATAATGAAAAAAGAATATCCTTTCTACCTTTATATCTCTTGAAAAAAAGAGAAGGTGGTGGTCACTGTTGAGAACAGTAAAATGAGGAAAGACTTTTTTTTAAAACAAGAATGGACAGTGCCCAGCTGTAAATTTAATATCAAGGGGCAGAGCTGGAAGACAGGCCTACCTGAAGGCAGGGCAGACAGAGCCTGAAACACAGGCAGCCTTAGAAGAGCGTGGGTGAAGGATATCTAGGATGTTCCAGACACAGCCTTTGAACTGAAAAACATGAGATCAGTAAGGCCCCGACTTCATATGACGCATAAAAAAGAAATGACAGGCTCCTTTCTTCGAGGTCACTGAAAATATACAGCCCTTTTCCTCAGGGAAAGAGGAGCAGATTCCCAAGTTAGGTCATTTAAATGGTACCTCTTGTCTCAAAATAGTTCCACCAACACTAAATTATTTCCACTTTTAAAGCTTAATATTCTACTAACTGATAGTAATCTGTGCTAACAACAATGTATTTGTCTGTTTTTAAGAGAGGTGAAAGGGCTATAGTCACTAACACTTTATTCCAAACCAAGACCCCTAGATTAATACTGGAGTGCACTAGGTCAGCTCTTGTTGGCTATTTGTTACCCTTATTATTCACAAAAATATTATTTATATGAGGAGATGTAGTATGACTTTGGAACAACGCAATCTGCAACCTTTTAGAACATAGCTCTATTTAAAACTGGGGATTTCCTGTGTAGGAGCTTCTTAATTTTATATGCTTTTTTATACTCATATATTTTAATTCTTACAACCTGAAACATATGCATAAAGAAAATCTTTAAATGGCACTTTAAGGCAAATTTGTTGACTACATAACATAATAGTATTCATTATTTTAGAATGCCTATCAAGAAGATAAAATTCTGGGCCCGTGGGCCATGGCCGCTGGGCCTGCGCGTCCGGAGCCTGTGCTCTGCAGCGGGAGAGGCCACAGCAGTGAGAGGCCCGCATACCAAAAAAAAAAAAAAAGATAAAATTCTATAGCTGGCAAAACTTGAGTCCATATTAGATATTGGGTGGGGAGGGGAGTTATTTTGCCTCTAAATGATATTTAGATGTATGACAATATTTCAATAATGAAAGCTTAAAAACTACACATAGATTTAATGAAAGCGTATGTAACTTATGTATTCCCAAAAGATATTTGCTTCAATTACTGAAGTCATTTTTTTTTTTTTTTTTTTTGCGGTATGCGGGCCTCTCACTGCTTGTGGCCTCTCCTGTTGCGGAGCACAGGCTCCGGACCCGCAGGCTCAGCGGCCATGGCTCACGGGCCCAGCCGCTCCGCAGCATGTGGGATCCTCCTGGACCGGGGCACGAACCCGCGTCCCCTGCATCGGCAGGCAGACTCTCAACCACTGCGCCACCAGGGAAACCCTGAAGTCATTTTGATTAAACATCTTTGAAAACTGGGCAATTTAACAGCAAAACAAAGCAGAATTTTCTTGATAGACCTATAGACCTATCTCTAGTTTGAGTCTCTTTCATAAAGCCTGGTAGGTTGATTAAAAGAGTTGAAATGGGAAGTCATTACATCTGTTCTAAAGGATCTTTGTTTGGTTGTTTCTTGAATATATATTATGAAATTGTTAACACTTGGTCAACAAAACGAGCAACTTCACACAGCTCAGAATAATATTATCCAACTATGACCACGTAATATGACTCTCCTTGGGCTGATTCTCAGAAAGAACAGTCCATCTGTGGAAGAGTTTTCTGCTGAGATGACTGTGATAACCTAACACATACAATACTGTACAACATTAAGAAAATAAGACAAAACAAAGTCTCAAAAAAAAAGCTCACATTAAATAAATGTGAGCTTCAGGTATCGTATATTACAGAAAGCGAAATAACTATTAACTATAAAAAATTGTAGACATATATACTTACATAAATAATATCCCCAATTCACTAACAGATTAAAATACAGCAAAGTTGGTATTTTCCTAATTTAAAAAGTTTAAATTAGAAGAAACAGTTTCCATAGCTCTTTCAAATAAAAATAAGACAATTTAATAGCTTTTGAATGTCAAATGACTTTTCTTTTTGGGACTGGGAGTAAGGGATTGTGGTATTGCTGTCTTTATCATGCCAAAGTAAATTTCTAAACTGCATCACTCCTTCACATATGCAATGTTTAAACTGTAATGAAAAAATAAAACTCTCGAAAACAGAATTTGGCATTTCTGAAAATAAAAGCAGAAAAGTTGTTTGAAGTTGGTATTAAAGATCTGTGAAATGGGATAATTTTAGAGAAATTAACTTTTTAAAAAGATGAATGATAAAGAATTCAGATTTACTATGATAATTCACAAGCTAAGGTAAAAATAGCACCCGATGACAAGAATTTCCAGACTAATATTTTCAAATCAGAGTCCTTTTCATGATTAAAAAAATAATTTTAAGTTCACATATAAAGAAAACACAATATTTTCAAGTACATAAACACCTCAGCTCAGTGTAAAGAACTACTGTGTTGATCTTGTCTCAGAAATATAGAATTATTTCATATTAAATCTTTCTGCCAACAAGAGTAGTTCAAAGAAAAATTATCTGAGGCAGGACTAAGGGAGAGAGACAGGGAAGACATAAACTTCCTTTTCAAAACTGGGGGAGGGGATAAGTAGGTAGAGAAATAGAAAAATTATGGATGGATAAATATAAATTAAATCACCCTAGGATTATCTGTTTTATCTTATAGAATATCCCATTATCAAAACCCAGAAAATACTCAATGAAATGTTTAAACCTCAGACTCAAGCTTAACAAATGTAATATCAAAACATGCAGAGACAGAGAACTGAAAATAAAGTGGCTGTTTTTAACAGGCAGTTAAAATAACATTGTAATACAGGCATGTCTGAATGAGAGAAGCTGGGCATCTAATTTAATTTCCGGAAGACAGGAGAGTTGTCTGATCCAGTGAACTGACCAAAGACAAGGAATCAAGTACAGCCAAAGAAATCACACCAGAAACCAGTACACCTTCCTATATCAACTTTCCATTATTCTTCTCTACCCATCAGACACCAAACCCAATACCTAGACTGTAAATCTATAGACCAAGGGTTCAAGAGATTGATATGAGCTAATGAAGACAATTAGAAGAAAGACAATGATCTTTAAAAGTAACAGGAACCTCCTTGGCCTGGTTCTCAGAGAATGTAATTAAATCTACAAGAGAACTCTGCTGAAGGATGGAACTAATGGAATCTCCACATTTTATTACAGAAGGAGGCTTTAGAGAAACATCTTCTGCAGAGCCAGAAAAAAATAAAAAATAACACACCACATTTATCTCTAACAATATTTTAAAGCAGGACATTAACTTGCCCATAGTAATCGTGCAACTGTATTTATGCAATGAATCTAAGAATACAGCTTAAGAATAATTATTGAACAGAAAAATTTCAATCCATTCCTCTTAAATTCCTTTTACATTTTATAATCATTTTAATGTCAGTAAAACCTAATAGCTTTTTAATTAGCTATATGGGCCAGTGCTATCACTGCTTTGTTTACTAATTTTACCTTGAATACATTTTGTTAAAAGTTTAGCCTAAGTAGCTACATTCATATTTAAGAGAACAAAGATCACAGAATTTTACATGTTATTGTTTTCTGTACGTCAATTTTTTTTTTTTTTTTTTGCAGTACCCGGGCCTCTCACTGTTGTGGCCTCTCCCGCTGCGGAGCACAGGCTCCCGAAGCGCAGGCTCAGCGGCCATGGCTCACGGGCCCAGCCGCTCCGTGGCATGTGGGATCTTCCCAGACCAGGGCACGAACCCGTGTCCCCTGCATCCGCAGGCGGACTCTCAACCACTGCGCCACCAGGGAAGCCCTCTGTATATCAATTTTAAGGTGCTTATGCTGGTTCTTTAGGAGACTTTTCCCTTGGGAGAAAAAAAGGTCATGTCAATTATTTGTAACCTTTTACTTTTATTATCTGTAATATGATTTTCCTCCTTTAAAATTACTTAAAATCAGGAATTTCCTGGTGGTCCAGTGGTTAGGACTTGGTGCTTTCAATGCCATGGCTCGGGTTCAATCCCTGATCAAGGAACTAAGATCCCACAAGCCACGCAGTGTGGCCGAAAAACATAAAATAAAATAAAATTACTTAAAATCATGCATGGGAAACAAAATTAGCAACATATCTGAATCCTATTAATTTGAGTATAACTTGCATTAACAGTACAGGCTGATCTCGTAAATACAGTTCATGGGAAGAATAACAAGAATAAAAGTAAGCCTAGATAATGGTTATAAAATAGTCAAGGGATAACCAAATCAGAGACAGGTGGAATTTGAGACACTACCTGATCTAATCCCCTTGTTCCTTTCATTTACAGATGAGAAAATTGAGGTCCCAAGAGGTAAAATTCCAAAGTTACGCAGCTCATTGAAAACAGAGGCAACACTAGAAATCAGGTCTTCTGACACAAAGTTTTGTGGTATTTAAAAATAACATGCATTTTTACTAAGCATTAAAAAAATCTGCCAATTTAGAAAAAAAGAAATTGTTAAGCTCTCAAGTTTTTTCTTTTATGTCAGTAAGCCTGTCAACACAGGTAAAGAAATACTTGCAAGTTAGCAATACAAACAAGCTGACTTATATAACAAAACCCCCAGGGCAATAATAATAACAACAACAACAATAATAATAATAATGTTGTAGCTCACCCCACTTCAGGAAATATGATAAAATAACAAGCTTGAAAAATAGCACTGTCTTATAAATACTAATGTTACTAGTGAATGGTAATTACCAAAATAACGGAACACTGAATTTTCAAAACCCAAATTACTACAAGATAAAAAACTTGTTTCTCTTGATCAGGGAAAACTGGTGACAGTGGCCAATAAAATGAGAAAAAAATTATGAACAATGCTATCATACCAATGAAAATGTCCGAGAAAGGACATAATAGATTTTCTGAGAAAAGTGATTATTAAAAAAAAAAGTACTCTGAAGGAAACCAACCTTCAGTACATTTAAATAGACTGAATGACTCTCACTTATAGGAATAATGTTGTACTGGTATGGGATTTGACTAAAATATAAGTGAAAATTTACCTTCTTTTATCTTTATGGCAACAAAATTTTTACTTTCTAATTAGAGATCACAGAATAAGAAAGATGCTTATTAACTTATTATATTAAATCTTTATAAATCAACCAAATAGGAATGTCTGCAAAAATGGCTGGTTCTGGATAGACCTTAACATTTTCTTTCTCAGAATACTTTGGATCCTGAGAGAAAATTATAACCCGATATCAATTTGGCTGTTAAAGAAATATAGAATTTACATTAGAAAAAAACCCAGGAGACTAATTATAGTCAGATGGAAGGTGAAGGTTGCTTAGTCTTCCTACTCCTTTCTCAAAACTCAGATAATTGGAACAAAAAAGAAGGGAACTAAAATATTAAGAGATGTCAACATAATTTTTTCATATAAAATAGATTAAAATGATATAAGAATAATGTATAAAATCATACAGCTACTAAGAAACATAGCTGAATTAAATGTAAACACTTTTTCTTATTTTAATCAGTTGTAAAAAAGGAATAAAAGAAGTTTAAAAGAATCATGAGTTCCTTTGTAAATCTAGGTTCTATAAAAATGCTCTTTTGTGTGCTTATGTGTGGAAAAGAATGGAGAAATCCTTACTTTATGCAGGTTTAAAAACTATATATGCAAATATACAAACAAGATAATATTATCACTTAAAATGTAAAGTTTTGCTACGATGAAAACCAACAAGTTACAGTAATCACATTTTAAAAATTGTTGTTAATTGGAAAGAACTGGGCACATGAAAGTCCTCAAAGAAAGAAAAATAAGGCTTACACTTCTCTTTATATTTTTCTTATAAATTTCATTGAAACCAAGCTAATGTAGTTATATCATTCTGTATCAAAGAAAACATATAATGGAGATCCCCAAATTCCTGATGAAAGTGACCTACAAATTCAGCCATATAAAATTTGAAAGCATATTCTGGTATAACATATAATAAAGAACCAATACAATCTAAGGGCATAGCCACTCTTGAAAAAGAACCTCATTTTTAAAGGATTAATTGGATTGCTGATTTAAAGGTTATACCAAATGAATACTGATCTAATTGCCTATTCTGATGTTACTGCTAAGTACCACTGAAGACCATTATTCTTGCTTTCTGTAACCCCAAAATTCTAACAAAAGCAAATACTATCAGTAGGGGAACTTACAGGTTAAAGAGCACTATAATTCCTGTTATCTCATTTGATCCTCACAATGTCCAGTGAGATAGGTTTCGGGGCCCCAGATTACCTTATCCTTATTTTATATCAAAGAAATTGAGACCAAGGGAAATTAAATGAGCTGTCTAGTTTACATCATAATTATGGGTCTTTTGATTCCAAGTATGATAATATGTAAATATACCTTTGGCACGTCAAAAGCAATATAAATATCATCATAGTGAAATTTTGGTATATTAATGTTTTCTAAGCTCAAGCCAATGATCCACTATTTTATCAAAAATTTTAAGTAGTTCCTTTTATTTCATGGGGATATAGCCTAAACCAATACCGTTACAACTTCAGTTACTGATAGCTATTATCACAAAGAAACTAATGAGGTAGGTTAAAATGTAGTAAATTTTTCTAATTTGAAGAGATTCTCAGAATTTTCATAAATCTGCTCTAAGAAACAGCTTTTAGAAAATCATCATTAATCAAGGTTTACTTGAATATTCATTTACCCAACTACTACACAAAGATCTAACTTTACATAAAACCAACAAGAACCTAAATACCTCTAAGAATTGCTCATCACCTTTTAAAATTAATAATAAAGTGAGGGCTTCCCTGGTGGCGCAGTGGTTGAGAGTCTGCCTGCCGATGCAGGAGACACGGGTTCGTGCCCTGGTCCGGGAAGATCCCACGTGCCGTGGAGCGGCTAGGCCCGTAAGCCATGGCAGCTGAGCCTGCGCATCCGGAGCCTGTGCTCCGCAACGGGAGAGGCCACAACAGTGAGAGGCCCGCGTACCGCAAAAAAAAGAAAAAAAATTAATATAAAGTGTTGGTACAAGTTTGTATATATATTTCTTTAATTAAAATAGTAATATGGACTGTTACTCTAGGAGAAATACACTTTATTTGGTGCAATTCACATATTACTAATTGCCGCATATTATTCCGGTAAAGCAGAGACTTCATTTCACTTAGTTTAAATTTAGACTCTTCAAATTTCTTTGAAGTGAGACTTCACTGCTAGAGTAAAAGTGAGTTGCATAACATGAGTTATTCATTCATTTAAATATTTATTGAAAACCTACTATGTACTATGCACTCTGCTAGTTGTTATTAATCAGTTGTTCTTTGAAACTACTGTTTAGAGCTTAATATTGTCTTGAATTGTTTGCTTTAACCACTGAAAAAATTCAATACAATATTGCTGAAATCAGAGTACTTCTCGAAAACCTTTCAGTTATATATTAACATTTTAGAGAGAACTATTATTTTCTCAGTTGTCAACTGAACAAATAAAATACTAAACATTATCATATGCCAATCACAACACAAATTAAACATAAGGTAAGAAAGCTGTCCAGACTTGCTCATGTTGGTTTAAGCTAGTTGAGACTTGAAATTGTTGTTTTGTTATAGTTCCTCAACTGTTTCTTTAAAGAAAAAAAATCTTAATTTGGAGCTCTAGTTTGATAAATAACACAACCCAAACTAAATACGGTTTTTAAAAACAATGGATTAACAATATTAAGTAAATTTTGTGGAGCAAAACTAAGATACTGAAAGTAACTGAGAGGACAATATAGCCTTTAAAAATACATCAACAGTTTAGTAGGGAAGATACAAATGAATATATAAAAATGAGGAAGCACAAAGTTAAGATTTTCATAATGATGTTCACTTAACTGTCTATACTTGGCCCACAAAGAAACCAATTAACTTTTTTTTTTTTTTTTTTTTTGCGGTACGTGGGCCTCTCACTGTTGTGGCCTCTCCCGTTGCGGAGCACAGGCTCCGGACGCGCAGGCTCGGCGGCCATGGCTCACGGGCCCCGCTGCCCCGCGGCATGTGGGATCCTTCTGGACCAGGGCACGAACCCGCATCCCCTGCATCGGGAGGCGGACTCTCAACCACTGCGTCACCGGGGAAGCCCCCAATTAACATTCTGGCAATTGATAATATAATGCAGATGGCGATGGATGACAACATCTTTGAGCTGAAACTGGTACCTTCTATATTATTTTTCTGTCTGAATGTTTGTTTTGGTCTCTCATGCTGTTCTCAGGGGAAATCCTCAGACAAAAGCCTCAAGAATTACTAATTTATTTATAAATGAGTTGTTATAAGTTTGGCTTTCAGAGTAAAGGGTTACTAACTGTCAGATGTGAGGGAATTCAGACTCTACTTGTCTTGAGTATTAACTCCAGTTTCAAGGGAAAAGAAGATGGAGGAAAAAGTAAAGCATTTGAACCAAATATTCAACTATATCTTAAGAAGGATTAATAATAAATATTAATACAAACTTTGAAAGAAAAAACATGATACACAAATTATTATTATCAGAAAACTGACTTCTGCACCTGATAAAAGCTTCTGTCAACACCTAATTTCTTGGTACTTTTTGTTTTAAAGAAGGAGAGGAAGAAGTATACACATGAATTAAACACATGTCAAGGAATGTACTATGGTAGCCCTCAAACAAATCTCTTAAATCCTCAATAATCTTAATCCCTTATAGTTCATAACACTTTAACATTTTCAAAGAGCTTTCATATGATTTTTCATCTGATACCTATTTGACAACTTTGTGAGGTAGGTATTTATCTTCTGTCTTCATTTATAAACAAGAGAACTGAGGCTCAGAGAAATTGACCTGTTAAAGGTAAAACATTAGCATATGGCAAAGCCAGGCCTCTTTAGAGTCTAGAATATTTTTTGAAGTGTGATTCTTGGATACTTGCATAAGAATCACCTGTGGTATTTCTTTTTACAACTACAGATTTTAAAGGCCTACCATCACCTTTGACTTAATGAGTAAGAATCCTTAGAAGTGGGATCCAGAATTCCAGTTGTATATCGGGTAATGATATAAAAGCGTAACACTGAATCCAGCTAGATTTTCACGTGATACAACATGATGCCATCACATCATCATCAGAGGCAAGTTAGTTTAAAACACCTTGCAGCCAGGTTGCAGATTAGAATCACCTGGAAAGCTTTTTAAAAAAACTACCAGTTCTCATCTGAATGAGAGGAAGGTGTCAGGTATCAGAGGCTCCCCAAGTGATTCTTATCTGTAGTCAGGGTTGAGGATCCCTTGTTTAAATATACTTTTCTGTAAAACACATCCAGCATTTTTCTTTCCCTTCTGATCAATTTCATGCCTAATAAAGTTCACAGTTTTTATTATAAATTATTTAAATTTTACAAGACAAAATGTCAAACATTTTTGAGTTGATATTTTTAAGATTAAAAGATACTTCACAGCAGGACTAATCATGCTCCACTTAGCTACAATGATTTTCAAATACCCCAAATTAATCACCTCTTTGGACTTAGGTTATATATATTTCAGTTATAAACAAGAATGATCCAGGATCTGAAAATAAGGGTGTGGGGCAAAAGCTGTAGCCTGTTGGCTACTGGGCAATGCAAGTGCAGACAATCAACCCACTGACAGGAGGGGCCTGGATACCAAGATCTGGTGGCTTTGGCAAGATCACATCTCACTGTAGAAAAATACAACAACAAATACAGAGGAAACATTTTGCCATTTTGTAATTATGGTTACCACAAAAAACCTTATAATGTGTGATGCTTATTCTATTACATGCTTCCACAGAACATATCTGAACATGAAGTTCTCTATGAATCAAAACTACTACATGGGAAAACATGGCTACAAAGTAAAAATTTTCCATCATGCATATGGATAAGTTATAAAAACACAGCCAGTAAAAGTAATATTTACAAAAGTAATAAAAACAGCACAATTACTGGGAAAAATGCCCATCTCCGCTTTTACTCCGTCGCTAATCCTGCTCCTGTATTTCTCTGAATAAAGATTATTTTGATAGAATTTCAAAAGAGCCTTCAACAGATTAATCAGATTCTTCCGTTGATTTTATGTTCTATTAGCTAAAATACCCTTGCTTATTTATTAAATTCTCCTACAGTTTAAAAACACAGTTCTTTTTCACTTAGTGGAAAGGAAACTACAAACTCCTACAATTCATCTGAGAAATAAACCTTGCATAGAAAATTTCTTTAATTTTGAAATATTGTTTTATTAACAGAACTACCAGAATGTTATCTCACAACTAGTTGATATTATATGAAAGTTCACTATAAAGCAGTCACCACACATTTAGGATTTTTCTAAATATAAAACAAGTGGGTTTATAAAAATGCTTACCAGACAAATAATTATTTCTTCATAACCTAGAAATAAGAATTATTTATGCGATGATATAATTCTTAGCATTTTGGATGCCTTGATGTTACAAGTTTGTTGCAATATAAAAAGCAAAAGTTTACTTTTCAATGGACACAATCTGCACCTGACTGAAAGCATCATAACAGTGAGTTACTGCAATCAGTCATGCAAAGGCAAAGAAGAAAATCTGCTTTTTAAACAACACAAGTTTTCCACCTTAGGACAATTTAAGCACTGGTTCCATCTTCTTCAATAACCCGATTCATGCTGGTGCCATGTGTGATGTGAGTCATAGGATTATTACTGAGATCTCTGATGCTGCTATGTCGTGACTGCTCATTGAGCCGATGAGAACTACTGTGCCTGGAGTGATCCGTGAGTCGTGACATGCTGCCATGAGGTAGTCGCTCCTCCATTCCTCTGTAACTGCAGGGAGTGTACCTAATATAGGACAGTTTATTTTGAAGTAGGTAACAGAACACACTAGAAAATAACATGAAAAATTTTCATGAAAATACCTCATCAAGTGGAACAATTAGGAAACTAACAAGTGAAAAAGTAACAACCAACTTTTGATGATTTACACTCTTGAATTATTCAAGTGGCCAAACAGAAGGGAGAGAAAATCTACTAATGAGGCTCAGAATTAAGGTATGCTTTGCAAAAGGACAGAAGCTGAAGTTAAGAAGAGCTGACTGATCTGGAGCTATGCTAACTAAGTAAGGATACTTTTCTCATTCAAATAAGTTTTGGGTTATGAGGTGGGTTCCAGGAGAGGAAGAACAGCAACAGAAGAAATATGGCATTGTCCCAGGGAGTTTAGAAGAATGGTTATAATCAGTAGGACAGCAAACTCCAATTTTACTAAAAGAGTAGCATTGGAAAAGCGAGCAAATGAAATTAGAGGAGAAATTACCGTGACCTTAAAAAAAAAAAAAAAAGTGAGGGGATTGGCAAGCAATGATGACGCTAGGTGCGGACAGCTTCTTTCCAGAGAGCCCAGTTAACAGCTGAATTAACTACCTGTAAATGGTCTTAATTACTTTTCATTAGGGCTTCAGGCTGTGAGGATGCTATTTTGTAAAAGCTACATCAACTTAAATACAGAAGTAGCAAACTCCTAAGACTTTGTAACCCATATTCCTGCAAAAGCAAATTCTCTCCTTATCCCTAGCCCAAGACACAGCTTTTGAGTATGTCAACTGGGCTACTTGGCTTATTGCAGACTGTCTTCTCCGTCATTCTACTTATCTTGAAAGGCAGCAGTGGGAGCTGTTAAATTTTCTTTTGTTGCAATTCTGACTCATTGAGCCCCCCCCATCAGAGGTAAGAAAACTCACACTCAAACATACTATACACTTTCTGTAAAAAATATTTAATTTAGAATAACAAAGATCAAAGAAAACAACTGAAAATAATTTATAACTTTAATTAATACATTAAATTTTAAGTAGTATTTCTAAAAATAAAAAGGTAGCAGGCCATTCCTTTTTCAAATAGTCATCAAAACAACTAATCACAAGCAGCTGAAGACCTACTGGCTGTCAAAAAGCATTTATCATTTCCCTCATTTAATGATTATAACAAATTTCATGACTCAATATGAATCATTTGTAAAATTTAAAGATTTTAAAGATTGATTCATATACCACTGAGGTGATCTAGTATTATAGCAGTGGTTGTCAAATAATGTTTTCATTAGATCACAGAGTTTAAAAATTAAGTCCTTGGGCCTCCCTGGTGGCGCAGTGGTTGAGAGTCCGCCTGCCGATGCAGGGGACACGGGTTCGTGCCCCGGTCCGGGAAGATCCCACATGCCGCGGAGCGGCTGGGCCCGTGAGCCATGGCCGCTGAGCCTGCGCATCTGGAGCCTGTGCTCCGCAACGGGAGAGGCCACAACAATGAGAGGCCCACAAACTGCAAAAAAGTCCTTTAAAATTATAAAAGAAAGCATGTCTTTTTTCCAAGTTTGCATAAAGCAAAAAAGAACATTTAAGAATAAAAAGCTACATTTAAAATATTTTTGAAATTCCTGTTAATGGAATGGATAAAAGAGCATTTAATTCTTATTTATTAAAATAATCCACATTCAGAATACAAAGGTTTTAACTTTGGTTTGCAAGTTTTGGTAAAATAATTACAATGTTTGCAAATGAAAATATTTCATAATAAGCCAGTTATTCTAGTTAATAATTATTTTACATAATAATCATTGCCCTAAACTGAGTGAAAGATTTCTCCAAATATGATTTGCCAGCCAATATGGAGACCTTTCACCTCTCAATGACTTCATAAGTATCTACTTCAAACGAATATGGCAAATGAAAAAGAGCAAAATATGACGCAGTGTTCTAGGAATGATATCAAGGTAATTAAAAATATGTGAGTATTTTCTAAAATGAAATCTTTGAGTTTAATTTAAGGAATAAGACTAAAAGAATACTTTTTTTCATAGAAAAAATTGAGTTCTTATGTCTAATTATTTAAGTGAAATATATGGCTATCCACAAAATTCTAGAATATGAACCACCTGCCCATGGATAATTAGGACTCAACTACATAGTAAAATGTCACCTATTTACCAAACTAACCACTCTTTCTCAAACCTCCACCTACCTACTCATCCACTTCCTTTTTTTTTTTTTTTTTTTTTGCGGTATGCGGTCCTCACTGTTGTGGCCTTTCCCGTTGCGGAGCACAGGCTCCAGACACGCAGGCTCAGCGGCCATGGCTCACGGGCCCAGCTGCTCCGCGGCATGTGGGATCTTCCTGGACCGGGGCACGAACCCGTGTCCCCTGCATCGACAGGCGGACTCTCAACCACTGCGCCACCAGGGAAGCCCTCCACTTCCTTTTTTACATCCTCTCATCTAACTACCAATTACTTATTCCTTGAAGTTGATATACATGTGAAAGTATATTTACCCAAGTCTATTTTATTTTACGTAGCACTGAGATCAGTAATTATCCATCAAGGAGTCTGGACTAGAGTGAGTACTGAGAAGCAGGAATGTGTGTATACGTGTGATCTCATAGCCAAGATACCATGAAATGATGAGAAAACCATGGCCAAAATATAGTGTTCACGTGTAAACTTAAAAACTGATGCAGAAAGAAATCGCCATGAGATGGCATGACCACATTATTTCTAAAGTTGTTTGATAGATTTATTTGTCTCCTAATAGGCACCGGGCTAGATACTATAGGGGAATATACAAATGTCTGTCACCAAGTTCACATCCTCCAGAAACTGCAAACTTAGCCAAGGAAAAACAACTGTATTGAAAATAGGTCACACCGAAAGAATGATTAAAATGCAATTAATTAACTGCCATGGATATGGGAATCAAGCAGGCCTTAAAGGATGAGTATGATTTTAATTAATCAGAGAGAAGAAAGGCCATTACAGGAGGTCATAGTCTATCCCCTAGTTTCCATGACACTATACTTTCATAGATTCCTTCATATGTCTAAAAGCACTTTCTCTGAATCACATGCTAGGCTATGCTTATTGTATTATTATTACTTTTTTTTAAAGGCACTTAATTTTTTTTTTTAATTTTAAAAATTTTTGGCTGCTTTGGTCTTCGTTGCTGCACGTGGGCTTTCTCTAGTTGTGGTGAGTGGGGGCTACTCTTCGTTGCGGTGCGCGGGCTTCTCATTGCAGTGGCTTCTCTTGTTGCGGAGCACAGGCTCTAGGCGTGCAAGCTCAGTAGTTGTGGCTCGCAGGCTCTAGAGTGCAGCCTCAGTAGTTGTGGTGCATGGGCTTAGCTGCTCTGTGGCATGTGGGATCTTCCAGGACCAGGGATCAAACCCGTGTCCCCTGCATTGGCAGGCGGATTCTTAACCACTGTGCCACCAGGGAAGTCCTTGTATTATTATGATTACTGTATTTACCAAGGTCTTGTTCTTGGTCTGTTCTTTTTTTTTTAAGGTTCAAGGAATTCTATCTCACAATTTTAATTACCAACTACCTTATATTAAAGATTATAAACTTTCTTATCTAAACTCCCATTCCATTCAGATTACTGATGCTGAAATCCCCCTATATTTAATTGCTTTCAGAAATTCTCTACTCAATATGAACTTATCTTGTATTACCATTCACTCACCCTACTTATCTCCTCTGAGATATTCTCATGGGCCAATCTGATCTTCCCCTTTTCTGAAGTTCTATAACATTGATCATCTCTAATACTCACTGTTTTAATTATATGCTGGCTTGCACTGTTTTTTAGTTGGTTCTTATGTATATGTCCTATCTTTCTCATAAGGTTATATTCTTCTAGAGCACAGAAATTATACTTTAGCTTTCTTCTATATATCTCTTTATATACAGAATGCCACATGCATAGAGCTGTACTCTAACTGTTCATTCCTTATTGAAAAGGATAAGGCTAATAATGTCAAACAGCAAATAATGCTGAGAGTTCAGTTCACGGAGGGTGGTGTCGACAAAACGTACTCTGGAAGATTCTCTGATTTCCTCCCTCTTTATGAGTGTCTTAAGCTAAGACCTCTAAATTACTCTAGAAACTTCCCAACTGGGCTTACTGACAATCTCCTCTCCTATGCTGTTGTCCAAGTGATCTTCCTAAAATACAAATCTGATTTTATCACCCCAGTGCTCAAAGTCTTCTAATAGTTTCTCATTGCTGTAAGGGAAAAACCCCCAAACTTCCCAGCATGTTTCATCTCCTACAGTTGCCCTGGTTGCCCATGTACTTGTACATGATTTTATCGTACCCATTAAAGTATATTACTACCGACTGTTTACTCTTCTGTCTTCCATCTCTGTGTCCCTAGCACTTAGAAGAATGCTTTTTATTTAGGAGTGCTGAATGGAAGGAAAAGGCAGGAAAGAGAAGATCTTTGAATGTGATTAAAAAACAGGTCATTGGTGATGTTAGAAGTGGTTAAGAAGGTGAAAAAGACTAGAAATACAAGGAATGAAGGATGCAATTGGTAGAACGGAAATATTCAAAATATTCATTTCAAAAATCTGGCAAGGAAAAGAAAAAGAAATGGATAAAAGATAGAAAATATATGATAGTCAAAGAAAGGCTGCTCCTTTTTAAAACATAGGTTAGCTGACCAAGTTAGAAGGCAAAAGAAAGCAAGTTGAGAGGACAAACCAGAAGGACTAAAAAGACAGTAAGTATAGGAATCATATCCTATACTAGGAGGACAGGGAACACTGAGAGAAAGGCTGGAATGAGACTGGAAGGATACAGGACAGCTGTAGAAGCAGAGATGTTTCAAAGTGAACAAAGAATTGCAGGCATTATAATTTTCATTCTTTCAGTTTCCCAAACTAGAAATATTAAAAAAAAAATCTTTGGCACATTCCTTCTCTCCAATAGCTTTTAATCCATCTCCAACTCCTATCACTTCATTTCTTCTTTTTAAATATCCTTCAGATCAGCTCTTCCTCTCTTGCCACTGCCACTGTTCTTCCATAAGCCTTCATCATCTCTCAGCTGAATTAATGCAAGGCTCCGAAGAAGTTTCTAATTCTAGTGTCTCCACCATCAAATTTAACAGGAAAGCACATCCAGCCCACTCTCAAACATTCTCTGTCAAGCTTTTTCCCATCCCCTTCCCCACCAGAATTAATCACCCCCTCGTCCAAGCTACTAAACAGGGGTTGGCCAACTATGGTCTGCCAGTCAAATAAGGCCCCTTGCTATTTTTGTAAATAGTTTTACTGGAACACAGCCATTCCCATTTTGACTACATATTGTCCATGGCTGCTTTCATGCTACAACAGCAGAAATGAATAGTTGCCAACAAAGACTATATGACCCACAAAGACTAAAGTTATTTATTATGTGGCTCTTTATAGAAAAAGTTTGCCAACCTCTGGACTATACCATTATATTTGCATTTTACTTTAATTATTAACTTATAATAATGATAATAAAAGTTGATATCAGGCACTTACTGAGATGGGCACTGTTCCAAACAATTAGGTACATTATCTCATTTATTTTTTATAACATTGCTAAAGGGGCAAATATTATTACTATTTCCATTTTACAGATGAGGAAACTGAGGCTTATCATTCCAGACTCCATGCTTTTAACCACAACACGAATAATGACTACACTATCTTTCTTGAGCTTATTAAGAACAAAGATCACGCCTAAATCATCTTTGTATTCCCAGAGCCTAGCACAATGCCTGACATGGTAGGTATTCCATAACTGTTTGCCAAATTAATCTTACTAAAATAACCACTTTTACCCTGCCTTCTCCCTGTTCAGTAATACCCGTCAATGACTCCATATTGCTTGCTGCATCAAGTCTAAACTCTAAACTCCTCTGACTGGCATTAAGTCTGACCATAATCTGGGACAACTGTACCTAGGAAAGTTCAAAAACGTTAATAATCAACTTCTTTTTCAGAATTGGCTACTCTTCCAATAGTAGTAGTCACATTGGCTACTCGCCGTGTGACTAATTCAGCACACGAAATAAACTAAGTTACCAATAAAACTCACCTGCCATCACGGGATCTGTGGAGGCTGCCATGGTAGCTGCTCACTTTGCTGTGGACACTCCCTGCTTTGCTTCTCTGATCATCCACCATGGCCAGCTGAGTTGAAGAAGCATGTGTGGATGTTCCTTGAGTGGAAGTTCCTCTTGATTTTCTTATAATAGGAGTATTTGGATCCCTCAGGAGGGACTGAGCAAAATCAGGTTCCTGGAGTACCTGTCGGCTCTCATTCACTATCCTAGACAACAAAATCCTAAGTTTAAGATACAGACTAACATCTCTACTTTTTTGACAAACTGATGTTATTCTTGAAATTAATTCCTTCCCAAATAATGTCTTTAGGACAGATATATGGTAACACTGTTGACCAAAGAGAGAATATAACAAAAATCTGTGTCAATCTGTTCCCAAAAGTGGTATGATAGAAAGAGGTTCGTATTAGAATAAGGAAATCAGGATTTTAGTTCCAACTCTTGTCAATAAATATGTAATCTTAGGCAAGTCACTATCCCCTTTTCTTAATTTTCCTCATCTATAAAATGAAGGTATACAATTTCATCATTTCTAAAAAGTCTCTTTCAGCTAAAGAAATTTATCATTCTCAAGGACACTGAAATATTACAAAGGTACTACTATAAAGTAGAAATACTATTTTCTTGCATGGTTTATGGAAGTAGTGGAGGCCTCATCATGGCATAGACACATTTTTTAATTTGTAAGAGCAGTTGTTTTAAGGTAACAAGTTGACTTTATGACAGAGCATTTGTCTAGTGCTGGAATAAACATGAATGATCATAACTAGAACAAAACATATGAAAAATTAATTTAAGCAAACATACAATTAAGTCCCAGACCCATTAGAGGCTTAGGAAAAAAGAATTAAGGGGATGAATCATGTCCAGAGCAAAAGTTTCTAACTGCTATGAAAGGGTTAAAAGCAGACAGATATTCATGATGATGAACAAAGTGGTAATTAATAAAAGAGCCAATTAAATAGTTGCAAAGTTCAGTGTATCAGTTTGTGTAAATAATGACGATGAGAATCATACATAAAGTTAACATCAGACAATCTCATTAAAAACCCCTCCAACACGTAAAGACTGGATCATGACCTGAGAAAGTGCGTATATTCTAAGTTTTCGAATTAGAAAACGATCACTGCTGTTATTGCTGTTGTTGTTTTAGTGCTGCGGTAGAAGGGCTGAAAGAAGACTAATAGTTGTTGAGTACCTGCATTGTGCCAGGTATTGTACATATACTCTCCTTTAATCTTTCTTAATAATGTTTTTATTATAGAGATGAAGTCCTAAAAAGATATTAAATATCCATTAAGAATAAATATTGTGATCCCCATTTTACAGATGAAGAAACTGAGGTTCTAAGGGATTAAAGGACTCTCCAAAAGTCATACAACAAAACAGCAGTTGGGGGTGGGAGGGAGGGAGATGCAAGAGGGAAGAGATATGGGGACATATGTGTATGTATAATCATATAATTATGATTCACTTTGTTATAAAGCAGAAACTTTGACACATCACTGTAGAGCAATTATACTCTAATAAAGATGTTTAAAAAAAACAAAAAAACAGCAGTTGGGGATCAAACTTAAGTTTAAATGGCTTCAAAGACAATCATAAAGTAATGATAAAACATAATGTTTATGTATATGATAAAAACAAAATGTCAAAAACTAAATAGAATAAAGAACAACTCAAAGATAGTTAAAACAACATTTGTTCTTGTGTTATCAATGGCCCTATTCATATATACATACATCCTAAGTCACTCTGGATTGCTGAATTTGTTTTCTAAACTTATTTTTAAAAATCGGTTCAAACTGACTTCCGGTCATTCCAAAAATTTAATCCACCTTCAAAAGGTGAAGGTCTGCCCCCTCATTTTACAAATAAGAAAACAGAGGTCCAGAGAAATTAAGTGCTGTGACCCAGATAATTCCAAAAGAAGATTTCTAAAAATATTTCAATCAGTGTCAGAAATATTAGCGTAAGCACAGTCTTAAATGTGGCTTCACTCAGAGGAAGAACACTAATTTGACTGGCATAATTTTAGAAGCCAGTCTTTTGACACAGTATAACAGAGGGGTTAAGAGCAGACTAGAGGCTAGAGTCAGACTGCTTGGGTGTGAATCTCAATTCTGCCATTCACTAGCTATTAAACCTTGGTTCTATGCCTCAGTTTCTTATCTGTAAAATGACTATCTCCCTCACAAGGTTGTTTAGAGGATTAAATGATTTAATAATATATAAAATGCTTGGGACAGTGCTTGGAGTATTAAGTGTGCTCAATTAATTGGTAATCATTATTATGATTACTCCATAGTCATTTCTCAAAGGCTCAACCAGACAAATGCTAGAAATGGCTGTAGGGTGCCCACACTCTTGAGGAGTGGTAGGTACTCTAGCCCAGAGCACAGTCCCAGCTTGGAGGGTCACAATGACTTTGTTGGGTTGTGTGTGGGGGGGTCCATGGTTCCAGAAAACCAAATGGAAGGGTTCTTGGGAGTTCTAACCAGTTTCAAAAGGATTCTGACCCAACCAGGATCCCCCAAATAACTAGGAAGATTCCCCAAAAGGGTAGCTTGGGCTTAGCTCCATCTGGAGTTTCTAATACCACAGAATTGCTGTATTACAGAATTGTTTGTGTATGGTCCAGAGATGACCAGGAATGTTTAATTCAAACCCTCAGAATTATGTTTTACTGTGATTAAAACATATTTAAAATTTTTAAAAAATATACAGATAAATCCCCCAAGGAAGGATGTTCCACAAAAAGCAAGGACTTGGCCTGTTTTGTATGCTACTGAATCCTTGGCATCCCAATATAGTTCAAAGCACACAGTAAACATTCATTAAAGACTTTCTCAAAGGATGAATTCTTAGGAAATACATTTTTGTTGTTGAATTCATCTTTCCCCTTCTTTCCTTCTCTGCCCTATGAAACTGTATTTAAAGGGGAAATGCATTATCTGATATTACTAGCAGTAGTCTCAGATATGGTAATAAGAAATGTACACTTTAAAACTGTGATTTTAAAAAATCTCAATCTAATCCATGTAACAGAAGCTGCTAATTACTGGTATTTTAGAAAATACAGATCCTGCTAATGCAGTACTTTAAGTTGTATCAAAAAAGTACATTAACCCATACAAGACACAATAACATTTTAAATATAATCTTAAGAGTTTTATAGACTATCCCACCAAATCCATTTTCCATGGAACTTAGGTTAAGTAAAATCGTAAGAATATAGACTCCACTAACTTAGAATTTGTGATAATTCAAATACAGTATACATATAAGACTTATACTTAGTAAACACTTTGAAGTCATTTGTTCCTTTGTGAATACTGCAGGGTCTTTTGTTTTGTTTTGTTTTATTAATTATGGGGTCAAAAAATTCAAGATTCCTCAAATATGCCCTGAGAAGACTGCTTTGGCAAATCTTATATTTTACCATGACACTCTAATATGCAATGTGGCCAACTATGAATTAAAATAATTTCTTTAACATATTCCATTTTATTTACTAATATCATTTTACTATTTTGGCTTTAACGTGTACTGCATGAGAATGGAATAACATGCTATCTCTTTAAATAATTTATGGTACAACCTGGAAGAATGATGGACAGTTGGAAATGGAAGTCTAATCTAATACCTATGTGACTTCAGCCAAGGCACTTAACCTCTCTGTGCCTCAGTTTTCTCATCTGTAACACTGAGATGATAATACACACCTCAGAGAAGTGTCAAGAAGATCAAATAAGAATATATATAAAATCATTAATTTGTTTTTAATTTTAAGAAGATTATAGTTTGGATTTTTAAAGACAAAGATTGGTCTTCCCTCAAATATTCTGAATTAGTAAGGAATAGGCCTTAAACCTGGTTCTACTTGGCTATCTTTTCTGAATAAGTTTTTAACTGTGATTTGAGGTTTAATCATAACTGGTGGAAGCTGAGGTTACAATCTTTTTGGAATACTTCCTCCAAATCCAAATTATTTTAACACAGGAAACACAAAAATATTGCGTAAATGTGAAGTTTGTGAACACCATGATAATTTACTTCAACTTACTCTTTTTTCCTACGACCATGAAAAAAACTGGCCCATTCAAAGCATGTCTTTTTGCTTCCAACCCAAAAAATGGAAGGAATACCAACTATGAGAGCCATCAGGTATTTCATCAGAAAGACAATCAGGTCTGGACGACTCATTTGAGTAACCTACAAGAAGGGAAAGAAAAATATCTTACACACATAAATAGAATTTTCTATTAAAGGCCATTACAAAATCTTTTAAATAAAATAAATAGTAAAATAATTCTACAAGTCTGATATTTTCACTTACACAGTTCTATAGTTAATTTTCTTGTTATATGGAAAAGACACACTACTGAAAATTTGACAACAAATTTATGTTCTATATTTTGAGTTCTATAGTCTTCTTATTAGCTCATATTGGATACCTTCTAAAGAAAAAGATTACTAATATAGAAAATAAACCATGAATAGGAATAGAGGCTCAAATAATACCTATATTCTTCTTGGCCAATTTCACTCATCCTATCATTGGTCATCACGATATACAATTAGGAAAGTGTTAATCTTTCCCCCCCATTTTATTAATTTCTGTTTTTATATTTAATATGCTCTTCCTTCTACCTACTTTCATGTTTACTTTGCTGGCTGTTTTCAAGCTTCTTCTTTAACCTATGAGTGAGTTTTTTTGTTTCTATTCAGATGAGTTTTTTTTAAAAGTTCTCTTTATTGTTGATTTCAAGTTTAGCTACTGCGGTCATAGAATGTGGTCTATTTGATTCTGGTTACCTTAAATTTTGGGGACTTCTTTTGTGATTTAGGACCCAGTCCATTTTTTAAAGTATTCCTCGTGTGCTCAAAAATAATGCTTACTCTCTATTTGTTGGGTACAAAATTTTCTATATGTATTAGATCAACTTTATTAGTTGTGTTGTTCAAATCTTCTGTACAGGCATCCTCAGAAATATTGTAAGTCTAGTTCCAGACCACCACAATAAAGCAAATACCACAATAATGTGAGTCATGGGGATAATTTTGTTTCCCAGTGCATATAAAAGTTATGTTTACACTATAATGTAGTTGAATAAGTATGTAATATCTACTCATAAGTGTCTAAATAACAATCTTCATACATTAATTAAAAAATACTTTATTGCTAAAAAATGCCAACCATCATTGAGCCTTCAACGAGTCGTACTCTTTTTGTGTGGAGAGTCTCGCCTCGATGTTGAAGGCTGCTGACTGATCAGGGTGGTGGGTGCTGAAGGCTGGGTGGCCGTGACAATTTCTTAAAATAAGACCACAGTGAAGTGTACCTCATCCATTGCCTCTTCCTTTCATGAACAATTTCTCTGTAGCAGGCAATGCTGTTTGAAAGCATTTTACCCAAAGTAGAACTTCTTTCAAAACTGGAGTCAATCCTCTCAAACCCTGCCACTTCTTTACCAACTAAGTTTATATAATATTCTAAATCCTCTGTTGTCATTTCAACAAGATCTTCACAGCATCTTCACCAGAAGTAGATTCTACCTTGAGAAATCAGTTTGTTCATGCCCACCCATAAAAAGCAACTCCTCATCCATTAAAGTTTTATCATGAGATTGTAGCAATTTAGTCACATCTTTAAGGCTGCACTTCTAATTCTAGTTCTCTTGCTACTTCCACTACATCTGCAGTTACTTCCTCCACTGAAGTCTTAAAGCCCTCCAAGTCATCCATGAGGGCTTTCAAACTGTTAATGTTGATATTTTGGCCTCTTCCCATGAATCATGGATGTTCTTAATGGCATCAAGAATGGTGAATCCTGGGCCTCCCTGGTGGCGCAGTGGTTGAGAGTCCGCCTGCCGATGCAGGGGATACGGGTTCGTGCCCCGGTCTGGGAGGATCCCATATGCCGCGGAGCGGCTGGGCCCGTGAGCCATGGCCGCTGGGCCTGCGCGTCCGGAGCCTGTGCTCCGCAACGGGGGAGGCCACAACAGTGAGAGGCCCGCATACCGCAAAAAAAAAAAAAAAAAAAAAAAGAATGGTGAATCCTTTCCAGAAGGTTTCAATTGACTTTGCCCAGGTCCATCAGAGGAATCACTATCTATGGCAGCTATAGCCTCAAACAGTGTAATTTCTTATGGGAATTCCCTGGTGGTCCAGTGGCTAGAACTTGGTGCTTTCACCAGAGTGGCCTGGGTTCAATCCCTGGTAGGGGAACTAAGATCCCACAAGCTGAGCAACACGTGGCAAAAAAAAAAAAAAAAAAAAAAAAAAAAAAAGTATTTCTTAAATAATAAAGACTTGAAAGTTGAAATTACTCCTTGATCTGTGGGCTGCAGAGTGGATGTTGGGTAGGCAGGCATGAAAATAACATTATTCTTGTACATCTCCATCAGAGTGCTTGGGTGACCAGATGCATTGTCAATAAGCAGTAACATTTTCAAAGGAATCTTTTCTTTTCTGAGCAGTAGATCTCAACAGTGGGCTTCAGTAAACCATGTTGTAAACAGTTGTGCTGTCATCCAGACTTTGCTTTTCCATTTAGAGAGCACAGGCAGAGTAGATTTAGCATAATTCAGAATGGTAAATGAACATTAGCTTCAACTTAAAACTCACCAGCAACATTAGCCCTTAACAAGAGAGTCACCCTGTCCTTTGAAGCTCTCACGCCAGGCACTGACTTCTCCCCTCTAGCTATGAAAGTCCTGGCGGCATCCTCTTCCAATATAAGACTTTCATCGACATTGAAAATCTGTTGTTCAGTGCAGCCAGCCACCTTCATTAATTTTCTTAGCTAGATCTTTTGGATAACTTGCTGCAGCTTCTACATCAGCACCTGGTGCTTCACCTTGCACTTTTATGTTATAGAGAAGGCCTCTTTCCTTAAATCTCATGAATCAACATCTGCTAGCTTCAAACTTTTCTTCTGTAGCTTCCTCATCTCTCGGCCTTCATAGAATTGAAGACAGTTAGGGCCTTGCTCTGGATTCGGCTTTGGTTTAAGGGAGTGTTGTGGCTGGTTTGACCTTCTATCCAGACCACTAACACTTCCTCTATATTAGCAATAAGGCTGTTGCACTTTCTTATCATTAGTGTGTTCACTGGAATAGCACTTTTAATTTCCTTTGAGTACTTTCCCTTTGCATTCACAACTTGGCTAACTGGTTCAAGAGGCCTAACTTTTCGCCTTTTTCGACTTTCAACATGCCTTCCTCACTAAGCTTAATCATTTCTAGCTTTTCATTTCAAGTGAGAGATGTGCAACTCTCCCTTTCACTTGAACCCTTACAGACCACTGTTAAGGTTAGTTGGCCTGATTTCAATATTGTTGTGTCTAAGCTAATAGGGAGGTCCAAGGAGAGCCTTTTATATGCACATGGAAACCAAAAAATTTGTGTGACTTGCTTTATTGTGATATTTGCTTTATTGCAGTGGTCCGGAACCAAACCTGCAAAATCTCTGAGGTATGTCTGTAATGTGAGAATTACCAAAATGTGACACAGAGACAGGAAGTGAGCAAATGCTGTTGGAAAAATGGTACCAACAGACTTGCTCAACACAGGGTTGCCACAAACCTTCAATTTGTAAAAAATGCATTATCTGCAAAGCACAATAAAGCGAAGTGTGATAAAATGAGGTACACATGTTTTCTTGACTAGTCTTCTGTTTACCTATCCATTTTAATAGAGGTATGCTAAACTGTGGGCTCATCAGTAATCCTGTCACTTTTCACTTTCAAGCCTATGTTAGGTGTTACAGAAACGCTCTAGCTGCACAAGTTACTTTCTAGTGCTCCTCACCTGTAACAGTATTTCATGTGACATAAACATTGCCACATCAGCTTTTTACTTCATCATACCAGCACATCTTCAAGGTGTATCTTTTCCTATTTACCAATGTATTTCTTTCAAGTCTGTTTGGGTTATACTGCTGCTTTTAAACAATATATAGTTTACTCGTTCTAAAGTATAAACTCCATGAGGAGTTTTTTTCCCCAATGGTTTTACCCCCAGAGCGTAGACCAGTGTCTGGCACATAGTTAAGTGCCCAATAAATACTCACATACATTTACAATATATACTTATACTTCATTTTATGAGAAAAAAATGACATTGAAAATTATTCAGCACTGCTAGAGACTGGTTCAAGATGGCAGAGAAGAAGGACGTGCACTCACTCCCTCTTGCAAGAGCACTGGAATCACAACTAACTGCTGAACGATCATCGACAGGAAGAAACTGTAAATCACCAAAAAAGATACCCCACATCCAAAGACGAAGGAGAAGCCACAATGAGATGGTAGGAGGGGCGCAATCACAATAAAATCAAATCCCATAACTGCTGGGTGGGTGACTCACAAACTGGAGAACACTTATACCACAGAAGTCCACCCACTGGAGTGAAGGCTCTGAGCCCCACATCAGGCTTCCCAACCTGGGGAACTGGCAACAGGAGGAGGAATTCCTAAAGAATCAGACTTTGAAGGCTAGCAGGATTTGATTGCAGGACTGCGACAGGACTGGGACAAACAGAGACTCCACTCTTGGAGGGTACACACAAAGTGGTGTGTGCATCGGGACCCAGGGGGAAGGAGCAGTGACCCTGGGGAGACTGAACTAGACCTACCTGTTAATGTTGGAGGGTCTCCTGCAGAGAGAGACACATGGCTGTGTCTCACCATGAGGACAAGGACATTGACAGCAGAAGTTCTGGGAAGTGCTCCTTGACGTGAACCCTCCCAGAGACCGCCATTAGCCCCACCAAAGAGCCAGGTAGGCTCCAGCGTTGGGTCGCCTCAGGCGAAACAACCAACAAGGAGGGAACCCAGCCCACCCATCAGGAGAGAAGAGGATTAATCTTTTACTGAGCTATGCCCACCAGAGCAACACCTAGCTCTACCCACCACCAGTCCCTCCCATCAGGAAAGTTGCACAAGCCTCTTAGATACCCTTATCCACCAGAGGGCAGACAGCAGAAGCAAGAAGAATTACAATCCTGCAGCCTGTGGAACAAAAATCACATTCACAGAAAGATAGGCAAGATAAAAAGGCAGAGGGCTATGTACAAGATGAAGGAACAAGATAAAACCCCAGAAAAACAACTAAATGAAGTGGAGATACGAAAACTCCCAGAATAAAGAATTCAGAATAATGATACTGAAGATGATCCAGGACCTCGGAAAAAGAATGGAGGCAAAGATCGAGAAGATGCAAAAAATGTTTAATAAAGACCTAGAAGAATGAAAGAGCAAACACCTCGAAGAATTAAAAAACAAACAAACAGAGATGAACAATACAATAACTGAAATTAAAAATACACTACAAGGAATCAATAGCAGAATAACTGAGGCAGAAGAATGGATAAGTGACCTGGAAGACAGAATGGTGGAATTCACTCCTGTGGAACAGAATAAAGAAAAAAAAAATGAAAAGAAATGAAGACAGCCTAAGACACTTCTGGGGCAACATTAAATGCAACAACATTCGCATTATAGGGGTCCCAGAAGGAGAAGAGAGAGAGAAAGGACCCGAGAAAATAGTTGAAGAGATTATAGTTGAAAACGTCCCTAACATGGGAAAGGAAATAGCCACCCAAATCCAGGAAGCACAGCGAGTACCAGGCAGGATAAACCCAAGGAGAAACACACTGAGACACACAGTAATCAAACTGATAAAAATTAAAAACAAAGAAAAATTACTGAAAGCAACAAGGGAAAAACAACAAATAACATACAAGGGAACTCCCATAAGGTTAACAGCTGATTTCTCAGCAGAAACTCTACAAGCAAGAAAGGAGTGGCATGATATACTTAAAGTGATGAAAGGGAAGAAACTACAACCAAGATTAAGCTACCCGGCAAGGATCTCATTCAGATTCGAGGGAGAAATCAAAAGCTTTACAGACAAGCAAAAGCTAAGAGAATTCAGCATCAAGACCCGTATGTATGCTGTCTACAAGAAACCCACTTCAGACCTAGGGACACATACAGACTGAAAGTGAGGGGATGGAAAAAGATATTCCATGCAAATGGAAATCAGAAGAAAGCTGGAGTAGCAGTACTCATATCAGATAAAATAGACTTTAAAAAAAAGAATGTTACAAGAGACAAGGAAGGACACTACATAATGATCAAGGGATCAATCCAAGAAGAAGATATAGCAATTATAAATATATATGCACCCAACATAGGAGCAGCTCAGTACATAAGGCAACTGCTAACAGCTATAAAAGAGGAAATCAACAGTAACACAATAATAGTGGGGGACTTTAACACCTCACTTACACCAATGGACAGATCATCCAAAATGAAAATAAATAAGGAAACAGAAGCTTTAAATGACACAATAGACCAGATAGATTTAACTGATATTTATAGGACATTCCATCCAAAAACAGCAGATTACACTTTCTTCTCAAGTGTGCACAGAACATTCTCCAGGATAGATCACATCCTGGGTCATAAATCAAGCCTCAGTAAATTTAAGAAAATTGAAATCATATCAAGCATCTTTTCTGACCACAATGTTATGAGATTAGAAATAAATTACAGGGAAAAAAACATAAAAAACAGAAAAACATGGAGGCTAAACAATATGTTACTAAATAACCAAGAGATCACTGAAGAAATCAAAGAGGAAGTCAAAAAATACCTAGAGACAAATTACAACGTAAACACAATGATCCAAAACCTAAGGGATGCAGCAAAAGCAGTTCTAAGAGGGAAGTTTATAGCAGTACAAGCCTACGTCAAGAAACAAGAAAAATCTCAAATAAACAATCTAAACTTACACCTAAAGGAACTAGAGAAAGAAGAACAAACAAAACCCAAGGTTAGCAGAAGGAAAAAAATCATAAAGATCAGAGCAGAAATAAATGAAATAGAAACAAAGAAAACAGTAGCAAAGATCAATAAAACTAAAAGCTGGTTCTTTGAGAAGATAAACAAAATTGATAAACCATTAGCCAGACTCATCAAGAAAAAGAGGGAGAAGACTCAAATCAATAAAATTAGAAATGAAAAAGGAGAAGTTACATCAGACACCACAGAAATACGAAGGATCCTAAGAGACTACTACAAGCAACTCTATGCCCATAAAATGGACAACCTGGAAGAAACTGACAAATTTTTAGAAAGGTATAACCTTCGAAGACTGAACCAGGAAGAAATAGAGACTATGAGCAGACCAATCACGAGTAATGAAATTGAAACTGTGATTTAAAATCTTCCAACAAACAAAAGTCCAGGACCAGATGGCTTCACAGGTGAATTCTATCAAACATTTAGAGAAGAGCTAACACCCATCCTTCTCAAACTCTTCCAAAAAATTGCAGGGGAAGGAATACTCCCAAACTCATTCTATGAGGCCACCATCACCCTGATACCAAAACCAGACAAACATACTACAAAAAAAGAAAATTACAGACCAATATCACTGATGAATATAGATGCAAAAATCCTCAACAAAATACTAGCAAACAGAATCCAACAACACATTAAAAGGATCATACACCATGATCAAGTGGGATTTACCCCAGGGATGCAAGGATTCTTCAATATACGCAAATCAATCCATGTGATACACCATATTAACAAACTGAAGAATAAAAACCATATGATTATCTCAACAGATGCAGAAAAAGCTTTTGACAAAATTCAACACCCATTTATGATAAAAACTCTCCAGAAAGGGGGCATAGAGGGAACCTACCTCAACATAATAAGGGCCATATATGACAAACCCACAGCAAACATCATTCTCAAAGGTGAAAAACTGAAAGCATTTCCTCTAAGATCAGGAACAAGACAAGGATGTCCACTCTTCACCACTATTATTCAACATAGTTTTGGAAGTCCTAGCCAGGGAAATCAGAGAAGAAAAAGAAATAAAAGGAATACAAATTGGAAAAGAAGAAGTAAAACTGTCACTGCAGATGACATGATACTATACATAGAGAATCCTAAAGATGCCACCAGAAAATTACTACAGCTAATCAATGAATTTGGTAAAGTTGCAGGATACAAAATTAATGCACAGAAATCTCTTGCATTCCTATACACTAACGATGAAAAATCTGAAAGAGAAAGTAAGGAAACACTCCCATTTACCACTGCAACAAAAAGAACGAAATACCTAGGAATAAACCTACCTAGGGAGACAAAAGACCTGTATGCAGAAAACTATAAGACACTGATGAAAGAAATTAAAGATGATACAAACAGATGGAGAGATATACCATATTCTTGGATTGGAAGAATCAACATTGTGAAAATGACTATATTACCCAAAGCAATCTACAGATTCAATGCAATCCCTATCAAATTAGCAATGGCATGTTTTACAGAACTAGAACAAAATATCTTAAAATTTGTAGGGAGACACAAAAGACCCCGAAGAGCCAAAGCAGTCTTGAGGGAAAAAAACAGAGCTGGAAGAATCAGACTCCCTGACTTCAGACTATACTACAAAGCTACAGTAATCAAGACAATATGGTACTGGCACAAAAATAGAAACATAGATCAAGGGAACAAGATAGAAAGCCCAGAGATAAACCCACACACCTATGGTCAGCTAATCTATGACAAAGGAGGCAAGGATATACAATAGAGAAAAGACAGTCTCTTCAATAAGTGGTGCTGGGAAAACTGGACAGCTACATGTAAAAGAATGAAATTAGAACATTCTCTAACACCATACACAAAAATAAATCAAAATGGATTAGAGACCTAAATGTAAGACCGGACACTATAAAACTCTTAGAGGAAAACATAGGAAGAACACTATTTGACATAAATCACAGCAAGATCTTTTTTGATCCACCTCTTAATGGAAATGAAAACAAAATGGAATGGAAATAAAAACAAAAATAAACAAATGGGACCTAATGAAACTTAAAAGCTTTTGCAAAGCAAAGGAAACTACAAACAAGATGAAAAGACAACCCTCAGAATGGGAGAAAATATTTGCAAACAAATCAATGGACAAAGGATTAATCTTCAAAATATATAAACAGCTCATGCAGCTCAATATTAAAAGAAACAAACAACCCAATCCAAAAATGGGCAGAAGACCTAAACAGACATTTCTCCAAAGAAGACATACAGATGGCCAAGAAGCACATGAAAAGCTGCTCAACATCGCTAATTATTAGAGAAATGCAAATCAAAACTACAATGAGGTATCACCTCACACCAGTTAGAATGGGCATCATCAGAAAATCTACAAACAACAAATGCTGGAGAGGGTGTGGAGAAAAGGGAACCCCTGTTGCACTGTTTGTTGGTGGGAAGGTAAATTGATACAGCCACTATGAAGAACAGTATGGAGGTTCCTTAAAAAACTAAAAACAGAATTACCATATGACCCAGCAATCCCACTACTGGCAATATATCCAGAGAAAACCATAATATTCAAAAAGACACATGCACCCCAATGTTCACTGCAGCACTATTTACAGTAGCCAGGTCATGGAAACAACTTAAATGCTCATCAACAGACGAATGGATAAAGAAGATGTGGTACATATATACAATAGAATATTACTCAGCCATTAAAAGGAACGAAATTGCGTCATTTGTAGAGATGTGGATGGATCTAGAGACTGCCATACAGAGTAAAGTAAGTCAGAACGAGAAAAACAAATATCGTATATTAACGCATATATGTGGAACCTAGACAAATGGTACAGATGAACCGGTTTGCAGGGTAGAAACAGAGACACAGATATAGAGAACAAATGTATGGACACCAAGGGGGTAAAGCGGCGGGGGGGTGGTGGTGGTGTGATGAATTGGGAGACTGGTATTGGCATATACTAATATGTATAAAATGGAAAACTAATAAGAACCTGCTGTATAAAAAAAATAAAATTCTAGAATTCAAAAAAAAAACAGTCTAAATGAGCAACAACAGCAAAGGGGACAAGTAAATACAGATTATTTTGCAACCACTAAAGATCGTAAATATGGAAACTATGTAGCAACTTGGAAAATAGCTTATAGGGTAACGTTACTTGAAGTAACCAGGATACATATGTATGCAACACCATGATTCAACTATTTTAAATTTTGTTTTCAAAATGAGACAAAAGGAAAACTAAAAACAATATGGTTAGAGAGATTTTTAGGCTTTTCTTTCTTTTTAAAGTTTGCTCTAATGTACTATTTTGTTTGTGCTATAAATAAAAATCAAGGTGGAGTAGTACAAAAAAAATTATTCAGCACCTCCATCTCCTTGAACAAGATTATGCACCTAGCACATTTTAGCTACCTATACTTCTTGTTATTATTTTCCAGACATTCAGAACAACCTTTACAAAAAGAACTGGTTCTGTTATTATTGTTAATTAACTTTGCCAAAAAGTACACTCGACTCCTATCTTTGGGGTTCTCTTTTCTTCTTGCTAAAGGATGCCCTTTAGAAATTCTTACAGATAGGGTATGCCAGAGATAAATTATTTTAGTCTTTGCCCCAAAATGTCTTTATCCTGTCCTCAATCTTGAATGGTGGTTTAGATGGATAAAGTCATCATCTCTCAGCATTTTAAAGACATTAGTTCATTATCTTCTAGCTTCTATGGTTGCTGTTGAAAAGCTTGTGTAATTGATAACCTTTTGGAGATTTATTTCTTCTCTCTGGTAGCTTTTAAGTTTGTCTCTATCCTTCTGTCTTATAGTTGCAATCAATGTTTCTCATTGTGATTGGTTTTTATTTGTCCTGCTTAGTCTGCAGAGTGTACTTTTAATCTGAGAACTCAAGTTTTCAATTCTGAAAAATTCAAAGACATTAGCGCTTTAGTTATCACTTCTTAGTCATTCTTATGGCCTCCTGTTCTAGAACTCCCGTAAGATGTATATTGAAGTCCCTCAGCCTAATTTTTTAAATATCTCTTAATGGCATAATTAGATAATTTTGAGTATTTTATGTCTCTCTACATTCTGCATTCTGGGTGATCTCTTCAGAACAATTTTCCATTTCACTAATTCGCTCTTCAATCATGTCTACTTTAGAGTTCATTCCATCTATTGACTTAATTCCCATAACTTCATTTCTAAGCTAATTGGTTTTTATATGTCTATTCTTATTTCATTTCTGCTAATTTATCATAATTTCTTATTCCTTTAAAGTGGTTTTTATTATTTATCTTTTGAAGAATCCTAAACATACTTATTTTAAAAATAAGTCCTTAAAAATTTTATTACTTTTATTTCATCTGGGAGTGAATCCATCTTCTGATTGTTTTTATTGGACGTCTTTCTAGGTTTAGCTTTTCTGTTTCATTGTGCTTTGGAATTTTACTTTACAGATCTTGCATGAGAGAGTTCTTCCTCTGTCTTTCTCTCTCCCTCACTCCCTCCATATATCTCACCTGTTTCATTCCTTTTTTGTCTTCACCAGTACCCATGAGGCCCTAGTTAGAAACCAAGTCTAATATTTGTGACTGCACACTCCAGACATTATCAGGTACTGCAGGTTCAGGCACTGAGTCATTGCAGTTTGACCCTCCTACATCTCTAGATAAGTATTTTAAGCATTTTTATACTATATACAGCTTCAGGGAACAGTTGTACCTTTTATACAAACTTCCTTTCAGGAGCAGGAGAGTCCCATTTCTAATTCCTACTTTTAACCAGTGCACCTAGTTCTGGTCCTGACTCCCACGTGACACTTTTACCTCCCTATATCCCATAGAAACTGAATGCCCTAGCCACCTCCAGCAACTTCAGACCTAGATTCTAGTAGCCCCTGTTTTTATCTCTAGTCATCATTTTGCATTTCTATTCTACAAATTAGTTTATTTTGCCTTTTAGGCTGACTGTTTAAAATTTTTTCTTATTACATTTTATCTCTAATTGGCACATGATTATAGTTGGACTGGTAAGTTCAAAACATGGAACTTAAACCACAGTCATAACCTGCAGTTAAGGTGTAATTCCTCTAGGATTTACATAAAAGTCAAACAACAAATATTTATGGATTATCTACTACTCTAAGAATAATGTTATTCAAAAAGCCCCATGAGACTTATAAACAGAAGTAAGGTTTGACTAGTGTTCCCACCAAGCTGATAATCTAGATGAAAATACAAATTAATGAAACCATAGAATAGTTAAGAACTAAAATTAGGAAGAGTCACTAAAAGCATGATCACCTAATCCATGACAAAGAAGGCAAGAATATACAATGGAGAAAAGATAGTCCCTTCAATAAGTGGTGCTGGGAAAACTGGACAGCTACATGTAAAAGAATGAAATTAGAACATTCTCTAACACCATACACAAAAATAAATTAAAATGGATTAGAGACCTAAATGTAAGTCTGGATACTATAAAACTCTTAGAGGAAAACACAGGCAGAACACTCTCTGACATAAATAGCAGCAAGATCTTTTTTGATCCACCTCCAAGAGTAATGAAAATAAAAACAAAAATAAACAAATGGGACCTAATTAAACTTAGAAGTGTTTGCACAGCAAAGGAAACCATCAACAAAATGAAAAGAAAACCCACAGAATGGGAGAAAATATTTGCAAACGACGTGACCTACAAGGGATTAATCTCCAAAATATACAAACAGCTCATGCAGCTCAATATAAAAAAAAAAAACCCAATCAAAAAATGGGCAGAAGATCTAAATAGACATTTCTCCAAAGAAGACATACAGATGGCCAAGAGGCACATGAAGACATGCTCAACGTCACTAATTATTAAAGAAATGAAAATCAAAACTACAAAGAAGTATCACCTCACACCAGTTAGAATGGCCATCATCAAAAAATCTACAAACAATAAATGCTGGAGAGGGTGTGGAGAAAAGGGAACCCTCCTACACTCTTGGTGGGAATGTAAACTGGTACAGCCACTATGGACAACAGTATGGAGATTCCTTAAAAAACTAAAAACAGTGCTATCATATGATCCAGCAACCTCACTCCTGGGCATATATCTGAAGAAAACCATAATTCAAAAGGATATATACACCCCAATGTTCACTGAAGCACTATTTACAATACCCAGGACATGGAAGCAACCTAAATGTCCATCGATGGAGGAATGGATAAAGAAGATGCGGTACATACATACAATGGAATATTATTCAGCCATAAAAAAGAGCGAAATAAAGCCATTTGCAGTGACATGGAGGGACCTAGAGATTGTCATACTGAGTGAAGCAAGTCAGACAAAGACAAATATATGATACCACTTATATGTGGAATCTAAAAAAATGGTACAAAGGAACCTATTTACAAAACAGAAATTGAGTCACAGATGTAGAAAACAAACTTATGGTTACCAAGGGGGAAAGCGGGGGGAAGGATAAATTGGGAGACTAGGATTGACATCTACACACTACTATATGTAAAACAGATAACTAATAAGAACCTACTGGGCTTCCCTGGTGGCGCAGTGGTTGAGAGTCTGCCTCCCGATGCAGGGAACACGGGTTCGTGCCCCAGTCTGGAAAGATCCAACATGCCACGGAGTGGCTAGGCCCATGAGCCATGGCTGCTGAGCCTGCGCGTCCGGAGCCTGTGCTCCGCAACGGGAGAGGCCACAACAGTGAGAGGCCCGCATACCACACACACACACACACAAAAGAACCTACTGTATAGCACAGGGAACTCTATTCAACACTCTGTAATGACCTATATGGGAATAGAAACTGAAAAAGAGTTGGATGTATGTATAACTGACTCACTTTGCTGTACAGCAGAAAGTAACATAATATTGTAAATCAACTATGCTTCAATTAAAAAAATAATTAAAAATTAAAAAAAAATAATCACTAAAGCAGATCACAAATAACCTTCTCATTAACAAATACAATGGCTTCTTGTTGGCTTGCTTTTTTTTTTTTAAACACTTCTACACAGTATCAGTTATTGATGACCATCTCATACTTTACAAAACTTTCATCTTCCCAGCTTCTACGATACTGCATAGTCGGGTTTAATCTCCTAATCAGGCATTACCCTTTCTTCTTGACCTCCTACTCCTGCTCTACTACCCTTTTGTCCCCCACTACCCTCTATATAGGTGTTCTTAAAGTCGCTCCTTAATTCTCTCTCTTTATACTTTCAACTTAACATTTAGACTTAGAAGTGATCTAGTCTTACTCTTTACCTAACAAATTAATTTGCTTTTAATTTAGTTGTTCTATGAATATAATCAGTACAGTGGTTACGATAAAATACAAAGTTGTCCCTTCCATGTTCAAACAGCTCTAGCCATTCTGCCCATCTGTCCTGTCCTAGTTCTGCCCTCTGGAGCTACAGAGAATAAAACGAGTCAATTTAATAAGACACCGTTAAAAGAAAGAAAAAACAAAACAAAACACACTAGTATAATAACTGGGAACAAAGAGACAAAAAGACTATCCAGAAAATCCAAGAGAAACTGAAAAACAAAAAGAAACAATCAGAGGATTCAGTAACTAAGTTGGACAAGATTAATATGCAAAAACTGAATGTTTTCCTATATACCACCAATAACCAGAAAAGAAACATAATGAAAACAATTTCATTTATAATATCAACAAAAACTATAAAACACCTAGGAATAAACCTAACAAGAAAGAAAAAGAAAATAATAAAACGCTATCAAAGGACATAGAAAAAAACTGAAGTAAATGGATAAATACTCCATATTTCTACATGGAAATATTCAATGATTTAAAGATGTCAATCCAATTATCCCCCAAACTAATCCTATAAAGTTGATGCAATCCAAAAAGATCAGTAGGATTTTTTCACAGAACATGGAAAGTTAAGTATTTGATAAACATATTTCAAATAAATGGGGAAAAGATAGACTATTTAATAAGTGACGTTGAAATGGCTGGCAGTCTACCTGGAAACAAAACAATTTAGATGCCACCTCACACAATAAAGAAAAATAAAATCTAGACAGATAAAAGCAAATTATAGAAGTATGAAAAGAATGAAGAACATTTTTATAGTGGGGGTACAGAAGGCCCTTTTTAAAGAGTAATATGAAATAAAGAAGTTAAAAAAGGAAAAGATGGACAGTTTTGATTATTAAAAACTTAAAACTTCTGCAGAACAAAAAACCGTAAGTCAAATTAATAGACTAATAGTTAACTAAGAATATTAACCGTGTTATCCATCAATAAAGTAAAAAGAAATGGAGGGAATTAATGAAGATAAAAGAGGAATTAAGTAATTTCAAGACCAAAAAACAAATTAATAAACCCCAAACTTCAATATTTGAAAAAAAATTCTCTAGCCTGATCAAAACAACAAAGGGATGAAAACAGCAAATACACACACACATGCACACACATATATATGCACACAGAGAAATGATAATAAGTAAAAAATTACAAAGAGAACAAAACTAAAATAATCTTAAGAGATTACTTTGCTCAATTCCATTTCAATAAACTTAAAAATTAATGAAAACAAATGACAGAAAAATATTTTAAAAACTGATTCCAGAAGCAAGAACACTGCACCTAACTCAACATATTCTATAAAACAATAAAACTATACATGTCTCATTTATGAACTTGTATGCAAACAGAATTCAACAGCAAATTCAAAGAATAAGTCATGACCAAATAAAGAAATGCAAGGACAGTTCAATATTAGGAAACTGATTTATAAGTTCAACACATTGTTGGATCAACAGGAAAATATATATAATCATTTTCACGTATGCCAAAAAGGCGTTTGATAAAATTAAGAATCTATACTTGGCTTGTAAATACTGTAATAAAATACATACAGATGATGAATAAGCCCTTAAGGTGACAAAATAATTCTATCATGCTTAAAGGGAACACCAAAGGCACAAATTATTTGCATTAAAGTCAGGAATACAAGAACAGTATTTACCACCACCACTCTTTCATTTTTTTCTGGTGAGATTATTTTTTTTTCTTTTTTAAAATGTTTGTTGGAGCATAGTTACTTTACAATGTTGTATTAGTTTCTACTGCACAGCAGTCAGTCAGCCATATGTATACACATATCCCCTTTTTTGGACTTCCTTCCCATTTAGGTCACCACCACCACTCTTAACCTTGTTTCAACAGTTCTAACAGACTACAATTAAACAAAAGAAATTAAGGGTATAAAAACTACAAAGAGGGAGATAAAATTATTATTATTATTTATAAATAATAATTTTATTGCTGGAAAAGCTGAGAATAAAGTAAAAACTATTATATATCATAAGCAAGGTCACTAGGTAAAAAGTAAAATACAGACATCATATATACGATCATATATATATATATCAGTTAGTAGGTAAAAGAAAGAAAAGTCTTCATTTGCCACTGTTATGGGTCCTCCTAAAATTCACATGTTGAAAACCTAACTCCCAGTACCCCAGAATGTGATTTATTAGAGACAGAGACTTTAAAGAGGTAATTAAGGTTAAATGAGGTTATATGGGTGAGCCCTAAACCAATCTGATTGATGTCCTTATAAGAAGAGGAAATTTGGACACATAGATACCAGGGGTGCACCATATGAGAAAAGATCATATGAGGAATATTGATAAATAGTTGCTGGTGCACGGCAAATTTAACTTTTGCTTTTTGAAACTTCCTGGAATTTTTTTTCCCAGATATTTTTCATCTGGGATTGGATGAATCCATGGATGCAGAACCCATGGATATGGAGGGCCAACTGTAAATATAAGTCCACCACCTAAAGAAAAATAGGCAAAAGATATCGATAGCTTGCAGAAAATGAAATCTAAATATAAGAGCTCAGTCTCACTCATAGTTTAAAAAAATTAAAATTACATGCTAATTCTATTTTTTAGCCTATCAGACAGGTAAGATCCAGAAGTCTCATAGGCCATTTTATTAGCAAATGTGTGGTAAAATATACAGTCGACCCTTGAACAACACGGGTTTGAACTGCACAGACCACTTATACACAGATTTTTTTCAATAAATATATACTACAGTACTAAAAAGTTATACAGAGATTTTCCACTACATGGGGGATCAGCATCCCTAACCCTTGCATTGTTCAAGGTTCAGCTGTAGTCTCATATATTGGAGATGGTAACAGAAATTCATATAACCTCTATAAAAAACAATTTAGTAATGTTTATCAAAATTATACCTCTTATGAGACTAATACATGTCAATTATATCTCAATAAAATATTACAATCATTGATAAAGCAATCCTTTTAAAAATTTATGATACAACTATATCACATATATGTAAATCTGTTCATACATACACAGATTGTTTGCAATACTAAAATATTAGAAACAATGTGGTTTATTCAGTCAGCGGCATATTATGAGGTCATAAAAAACACTAAGGAGGCCTTTTCTCTTTAGGTATTGATCTTTAACATATATTGTTAAATGACAAAAGCAAGATGAAGTGTGTAAAGTAGTTACTACTGAGTAAAAAAGAGGGAGACAAAGAATATACTTGCTTTTCAAAAACAGAAATATAGATCAATGACACAGGATAGAAAGCCCAGAGATAAACCCACGCACATATGGTCACCTTATCTTTGATAAAGGAGGCAAGAATATACAATGGAGAAAAGACAGCCTCTTCAATAAGTGGTGCTGGGAAAACTGGAGAGCTACATGTAAAAGAATGAAACTAGAACACTCCCTAACACCATACACAAAAATAAACTCAAAATGGATTAAAGACCTAAATGTAAGGTCAGACACTATAAAACTCTTAGAGGAAAACATAGGCAGAACACTCTACGACATAAATCACAGCAAGATCCCTTTTGACTCACCTCCTAGAGAAATCAGAAAAAAAATAAACAAATGGGACTTAATAAAACTTAAAAGCTTTTGCACAGCAAAGGAAACCATAAACAAGATGAAAAGACAATCCTCAGAATGGGAGAAAATATTTGCATATGAAGCAACTGACAAAGGATTAATCTCCAAAATATACAAGCAGCTCATGCAGCTCAATATCAAAAAAACAAAGAACCCAATCCAAAAATGGGCAGAAGACCTAAATAAACATTTCTCCAAAGAAGATATACAGATTGCCAACAAACACATGAAAGGATGCTCAACATCACTAATCATTAGAGAAATGCAAATCAAAACTACCATGAGGTACCACCTCACACTGGTCAGAATGGTCATTATCAAAAAACCTACAAACAATACATGCTGGAGAGGGTGTGGAGAAAAGGGAACCCTCTTGCACTGTTGGTGGGAATGTAAATTGATACAGCCACTATGGAGAACAGTATGGAGGTTCCTTAACAAACTAAAAATAGAACTACCATATGACCCAGCAATCCCACTACTGGGCATATACCCTGAGAAAACCATAATTCAAAAAGAGCCATGGGAAAAAAAAAAAAAGAGTCATGTACCACAATGCTCACTGCAGCACTATTTACAATAGCCAGGACATGGAAGCAACCTAAGTGTCCATCGACAGATGAATGGATAAAGGAGAAGTGGCACATATATACAATGGAATATTACTCAGCCATAAAAAGAAATGAAATTGAACTATTTGTAGTGAAGTGGACGGACCTAAAGTCTGTCATACAGAGTGAAGTAAGTCAGAAAGAGAAAAACAAATACCGTATGCTAACACATATATATGGAATCTAGAAAAAAAAAAGGTTCTGACAAACCCAGGGTCAGGACAGGAATAAAAACGTAGACATAGAGAATGGGCTTGAGGACACGGGGAAGGGTAAGCTGGGGCAAAGTGAGAGAGTGGCATGGACATATATACACTACCAAATGTAAAATAGACAGCTAGTGGGAAGCAGTCGCATAGCACAGGGAGATCAGCTCAGTGCTTTGTGACCACCTAGAGGGGTGGGATAGGGAGGGTGGGAGTGAGACACAAGAGGGAGGGGATATGGGGATATATGTATACATATAGCTGATTCACTTTGTTGTACAGCAGAAATTAACACAACATTGTAAAGCAATTATACTCCAATAAAGATGTTAAATAAATAAGAGAAAAAAAAAGAAACAGAGACACAGATGTAGAGAACAAACGTATGGACACCAAAGGGGGAAGGGGGGGCGGCAATGATGGTGTTGGGATGAATTGGGAGATTGGGATTGACATATACACACTAATATGTATAAAATAGAATAAGAACCTGCTGTATAATAAATAAATAAATAAATAAATAAATAAGAAAAAGATTCGACTTGCTTTTATATACATAAACATCTCTGAAATGATACACAAATTCCTTGTAACATTCAAGTTACCCTTGAAAAGGGTACTGGGAAACTGGGAAATACAGGTATAAGCAGAGGGGAGACCTTTTCCCATATATTTATGTAACTTTGGGGTTTTAAACCACATGAATATATTATCTTTTTAAAAATTTTAAGAGAATTTTTTTTTAAGTATGATCATTCCAAATACAAAAATAAGAGTTGGGTGGCATATGAGGAAATACCTTCATTGTTGGGGAGGGGGAATATACATTGTTATAATCTTTCTGGCACATAATCTTGTAATACTTATCAAAAATTTAAATGTGTACACCACTTAATCCAGAAATTCTATTTCAAGAAATATACCTTAAAGAAATAATAGATTAATAATAGGGGATTACTTAAATAAAATATGGTGCATCCAAATAACCAAATTAAGTAGCCATTCAGAAATGATAATGTAAAGTGAAAAAAGGAAGTAACAGACAGTGGTGTGCTGATAAATGTTTGTTAAACATTTACCAGCACACATTGGTAGCTTTCTAGATGAAGGGAAGCCCTGGTTTGTAGCATCTGCCACTTTCTGTGGTATAAATACGCCAACCATGGCTATTTCAAGCTACCAAAGTGATATCACTGAATGTGAAGTCATGTAGAAATGTGCACAACTGTCTCTTGTGAGCCAGCCCTAGTATGCTACTAGGTGTAGACTACTGTATCAAATATAATCACATTTTTATTTTAAGATTATACATAATATCCATAACACAACTTATTATTTATACATATATCAAATATGACTTTTTGGTGTGTTTTGTTACATACCACCATGCATTGGTCTGGTCATCTACTGCTGTGTAAGAAACCACACCAAAATGGTTTTAATGGCTTAAAACAAAAATGTATTATCTCTAACAGTTCTGTGAGTTGACTGGGCTCAGCTGGGTGACTTTCACTTGGGTTCTCACATGTAGCTGCAGTCAGATGACAGCTGGGGCTAGAATCATCTGAATGTAAGACAGAGCTGGACATACATATAAAGATGACTTCTTCACTCAAACGTCTGGCATCTTAACTAGCATTGCTGGAAAGGTGGGAGCTGGCTAGCGATGTCTCTCCGTCCCTCCTTCCCTTCATGCAGCCTTTCCATATATGACTAGATTGGGAGTCCATACATCTTGTGGTTTAAGAGCAGTCTGACTTCTTACTAGAGGCTGGTTTCTCCCAGAGCAAGCATTCCAACAGACCTGGCAAAAGCCGAAGTCTTTTTATGACTTAAGTCTCAAGGTCATGCAGAATCACTTGTGCTGCATTCTACTAATCAAAAGCAAGTCACACGGCCAGCCAATTCAAGGAAAGGGACCACACAAGAGCAGGCAGGAAGTGTGGTTCACTGGCTGGAGGCAAGGGGTGGGGTGCATATGTAAACAGTAGCTACCAAAATGATACAAAAATATACAGGAAAATGTAAATAGTGACGGGGAAGTGTGTTTTTCCTCTGAGCATGTTTTTACAATAACTTTTCCTGATATTTTGAAATTTTTTCAAGTGGAGAAAACCATATATATATCATCAACATTTATAAAACATATTTAACCAGGAAAACTTTTATCATATTAACAGAATGCCAAAAGCTTATGATACAATGTAAATTTGGATTAGTAGATATCAATAAATGTTCTGCAGATGAATCACCCTAAAACTATCAAAAAATTATATTGATATTTAATACACAGTATACAGTGAATATCACAAATATTTAAACTAAGCTACATAAACAGATCAATGATCAACTAGATAGAAAACATGATGAATTAACTGTAAATGAATCAACGCACAGGACTTATATTCTGCATTGACACACACACACACACACACCTTCTTGCGATTTCTTGCATTCTCTGCTTTGGCACACTGCTTCTTAAAGATAGATTTTCACATAGTGTTAAGAACGAATACATATAGTATGTAAAATGGGTTAAAACATGTACTTAGAACTGTGCTTGACACCTTATAAATGCTCAAACATGTGGTACTACATGAAGCACTACTGTCCCAGAAGATACTAAAAGGTAATCCATAATAAGGTAGTCTGTGGTAAAATAAAATTTGGATATTATAACCCCCTCTTGGAGATTCACATGTACATTCATATAATATTAAAGGCTCTGAGAAGTGCTGAAGGAACTATTTATCTTTGTTTACCCTAGTGTTTCCTATGCCGCTATACACTTAAATTTCCCCATCTGAAAATTAAGGGGTTGGAATAGGCAAAGTCATTCATCCTATTAATCTTGAAAATTTTTCTAGGGGAATTAAAGACTAGTTTTTATTATGTCCAATTTTACTACAAAAGTTATTTTCCTTTTCCATGATTTAAAAACCTACAGTACTAGCTAAGATGTACATGTGAACATGATTATATATATTTTTTGCTTGTAAACATTTTTTTGACTCTCAAAAAAAGAAAAAGTTCCTATAAAAGTCGAGGGAGGGGGGCCTCCCTGGTGGCGCGGTGGTTGAGAGTCCGCCTGCCGATGCAGGGGATGCGGGTTCGTGCCCCGGTCTGGGAGGATCCCATGTGCCGCGGAGCGGCTGGGCCCGTGGGCCATGGCCGCTGGGCCTGCGCGTCCGGAGCCTGTGCTCCGCGGCGGGGGAGGCCACAACAGTGAGAGGCCCGCATACCGCAAAAAAAAAAAAAAAAAAAAGTCGAGGGAGGGGGAATTCCCCAGTGGTCTAGCAGTTAAGACTCCAGGCTCCCAATGCAGGGGGCCAGGGTTCAATCCCTGGTCGGGGAGCTAGATCCCGCATGCCGCCAACTAAAGACCCAGAGCAGCCAAATAAATAAACAAATATATATTAAAAAAAAAAAAAAAGTGGAGGGAGGTAAGGGGAAGAATGTGACCATTGAGAAGCATTCTTCAAATCACATCTGCTTATATTCAATGAATAGTAATAAAACAATGAATGAAGAAAAACAATTATTTGTAAATGTAAAGCTGTGGCTTACAGAAACAATATAATGAAAAGAAACAAGGTCAAGAATCTAAAAATTAAAGCTAGTAAAGTTGTAATCAAAGAAGTATAGAGGGAGATTTAATCAGAGTTGAATTAGAGGTATTGTGTGATGTGAAAACAGCACTGGCCAGAGCAATGTGACCTCTATATATTAAATAGGGGGCCTGAACTTAAAGACTTAGGGGTTGCCTTCAATTCCAGATGATTGATCATCTGTCGTCTAAAACACTCTTCTTCAGAGATCTTATAGATACAGTCAAATCCCTTTGTTTTATATACGTGGAATCAAAGTCTAGGGAAGTGAACTGTTTGCTCAAGGTCACGAAGCTAATTAATTTAGTCACTTAAATACTGAGTGCCTACAATGTCCTGGTAAAGAGATGTAACTATAAATGAGTCAGAAAATTCCCTGCCCTTTAGAGTTTACATTCTAGGGAGGGATGGGGGCAGGGGAAGATGGAATGTTGTCAATAAACAAGGAAATAAAGAAATCTTTTAATTTCAGGTAGTAATAAACTCAGAACTAAAGCAGGGTAGGGAATAGCATTTGGGATGCAGTATGGTAGATGCGGCATGTATCAAAGTGGTTAGAAAGGCTTCTCCAAGGACTTAACAATTAAGCAGGGATTTGAACTATATTGTGCAGTAAGAGTATTTCAAGAAGGAACAGCAATAACAATAATCCTGAGAGAACAAATTTGTTGTCTCTGAAGAACAATAACATGGAAACCAGCGTGACTAGAGCTGAGGATGCAAGGAGGAGAACAGTAGAAAATAAGTCAAGGAAGTAGGAAGGGGCCAAATTACATATGGCCCTGCAGGCAACATTAAGAATTTTGGTTTTTATTCTAAGAGTAATAGGAAGCCCAACATTGGAGAGTTTTGTTTGAAGGTGCAACAAAATCTCATTTGTTTTTAAAAGATCGCCCTGGCTACTGTGTTGGAAAAAAATTGTAAAGGAACAAGAACAGAAGCAAGAAGATGAATTGGAAGGCCACTGTGGAAGTATCAGATAGCTTGGACTAAGGTAGAAGTGGAGATGGTGATAAATTGATGGATTGAGTGTGATAAGGTATGTGAGAAAGGGAGGCTCAAAGATGGCTCCAAATATGAGTCTGAGCAACTCGTGAATGATAATACCATTTACTGAATGGAAAGAACTGGGGATAGGATGCAGGAAGCAGGTTTAAGGAGAAAAATTAAGAATTCTATTTTAGACATGTTAAGTTGGAAATGTCATATAAATAGATATATGTCTGGAGCTCAGAAACAAAGTTGAGCTACATAATCTAAAATATGGCACTGGATGAGTTTACCCAGAAAAGGAGGAGGGGAGAAAAAGAGAAGCTAGGGAAAAATCGTATGTTGTAACTTCTACAGTGCTTTTAAACTGCATTGTATTGTCTTACATAAATTAGAAATACTGTCCACATAACAGCAATGCTTGAATTACAGGGAAGGAGTGCTAAAAACGAAATCAGTAATAACAGCAACAACCAAAACGGTCAATTAGGCAAGACAGTACAGAGGAGAATTGGAGGACAGAGGGTTGCAGCATGGAACATTTTGTATTATAAGGTTCTGGTTAAAGCCAAACTCCTAGGGAAGACAAGTCAGTACCTGCCATGATAAGGATACAGTGAGAAAGCAACTCAAGCAACACCTATTTTGTGAATGTGCTATTGGTAAAGAGTGTTGGAGACAGAAGGCCAAGATACTGGGGAAGAAGGCAAGTTATTGCTATAAGGAAAGGAGTTTTGCCTTATAAATGAGGAAAAAGAAAGAGGAAGGAGAATGCATTATTATCTGGTTGTAAGTCACACAAGGAACACACAAAAATGCAGGCAGTAAGTATGTAAAACAGAACATGTACTAGCTAGAAAGGCAAAACCCACTAAAGAAAAATATTTAAATAAAGGAAAAGGAATACAACATTCAGTTTTTATTTTAAAATATCCCTATAATGAACTGAATGCCTATAGACCTTTTTTTTTGGGGGGGGGCGGAATCCACTAAATATCTTAGTTCCTTGTATAATTAATACGGACAAATGAAAGACTTCAAAGTATTCTTTTGTAACTGTCCTTTGAAAATACTATATTCCTATTGATGTTAAAATATACCACCTTGCACATGAAAAGATGCTCAACATCACTAATTATTATAGAAATGCAAATCAAAACTACAATGAGGTATCACCTCACACCAGTGAGAATGGCCATCATCAAAAAGTCTACAGACAACAAATGCTGGAGAGGGTGTGGAGAAAAGGGAACCCTCCTACACTCTTGGTGGGAATGTAAATTGGTACAGCCACTATGGAGAACAATATGGAAGTTCCTTAAAAAACTAAAAATAGAACTACCATATGATCCAGCAATCCCACTCCTGAGCATATATCTGGGGAAAATCAAAATTCAAAAAGATACATGCACCCTAATGTTCATTGCAGCACTGTTTAAAATAGCCAAGACCTGGAAGCAACCTAAATGTCCATCGACAGAGGAATGGATAAAGAAGTGGTACATATATACAATGGAATATTACTCAGCCATAAAAAAGAGCAAAATAATGCCATTTGCAGCAACATGGATGAACCTAGAGGTTATTATATTAACTGAAGTAAGTCAGAGAAAGACAAGTATCACATGGTATCACTTATATGTGGAATCTAAAAATATGATACAAATGAACTTATTTACAAAACAAAAACAGACTCATAGAGTTTGAAAATAAACATGGTTACCAAAGGGAAAAGGTGGGAAAGAGGGATAAATTGGGAGCTTGGGATTAACATATACATGCTACTATATAAAAAATAATCAACAAGGACCTACTGTATAGCACACGGAACTCTACTCAATATTCTGTGATAACCTATATGGGAAAAGAATCTGAAAAAGAATGGATATATGTATATGCATAACTGAATCACTTTGCTGTACACCTGAAACTAACACAACATTATAAATCAACTATACTCCAATATAAAATAAAAATTAACTTAAAAAAGTACCACCTTAACAACTGAAAAAATTCATCTGATATATATTTTTGCTCTATTTACTGGGAAATGAAGGAGAATCCCAGGTAGAGAAAGGAGACAATCAGCATCCACGGTAAGCCCTATACTTGATCACTGCCCTTTTTCTACAACAGCCGGGCTAGCTGTGAACAGCCTATATTCACTATCTTCTGAACAACGGATCTTCACTAACACCACTCTAATTTTAATCAACAGGATTTTGCAATATGACTTTATTTGATCACGACATGGAAAATATTTTCCTGTATTTTGTTTTCCCAGTTTAGATCCATAATCCACCAAAGACCCTGGCGCTTAAATACTTTTTAATTTAAAAAAAAGCCTTGCAGAAGAAGAAAACCACCAAGCAAATATTTACGGTTACTGTGGTGCCCCAATTATGGTTTCTGAGACTCTGGCTTTGAATCAGGTCGGCAAAGTCCCTGGCTTCTTTCCCTATCAAGTGGAATCTATCCTTTACTAATGGAGACACATATTGTATTAGATTTGTTTTCATTAAAAAAGAATTTTCATTACAAAATGCTGTCTTATATTGAGGCTGTGGTCATCCAAAGCCCACATCAACTATTGATCGGGCTCATGCAGCGTCTGTCATGTTGATAAGTGACAACAGTTGTGGAATGGAGGTCTTTGGATTCCAAATTTTGTGCCCTTATTACACTACATAGGCTTTATCTGCCTTTACTGTTATTCTGCTTTGAAAACGCACATACTCACCTTATCAGATATAAAGACCTATCGGAATTAAGACCTACAGTAATTAAGACAATGACAGAAGATCAAGACAAGGATAGAAAACAGACCATGGAACAGCAAAATAAGTTTCACAGATGGAAACTTGATACTGTCTGACAGAGGCAGCATTACAGATCAGTGGAGAAAGGATGGACTAGTCAATAAATAATGCTAACTAGACATCTACATATTTTAAAAATGATATTGCCTCCTCAATCCAGATCTGAAAATAAATTCTATAGACTAAAAATCCAAATCTGAGAAGCAAAACTTTAAAACTGTTAAAACAAAGGAGAATTTTTTTTAACAAGGTAAGCTAACCCACCATCTATTTTTTAAATTTTATTTATTTATTTTTATTTATTTATTTGGCTGTGTTGGGTCTTCATTGCTGCGTGCCGGCTTTCTCTAGTTGCAGTGAACGGGGGCTACTCTTCGTTGCCGTGCGTGGGCTTCTCACTGCAGTGGCTTCTCTTGTTGTGGAGCACGGGTCTAGGGGTGGGGGCTTCAGTAGCTGCAGTACGTGGGCTCAGTACATGTGGTGCACGGGCCTAGTTGCTCTGTGGCATGTGGGATCTTCCCAGACCAGGGATCAAACCTGTGTCCCTTGCATTGGCAGGTGGATTCTTAACCACTGTGCCACCAGGGAAGTCCCAAAGGAGAATATTATTTACAACCTTTGGGTAGAGATTTCTTAAATAAGATACAATTTAAAAAAAAAAGAAAGAGAATAAATAATATATATATTAAATTTTTAAACTTCTGCACATCAAAGGACACCATTAAAACAATGAAAAACCAAAGTTAGAAGATATCTGTAATGCATAAAACTGACTAAGAAATTATAGTCCAGAATATATGTGTGTATATACAAGCAATTCACAGAAGAGGAAATCTAAGTAGCTAATAAGTTATTTAACTTATTGTAAGTTATATAAGAAAAGAAGTTCAATCTCACTAGTAATCAGGGAAATACAAATTAAAATAGCAAAGAGGATTGCCAATAAGACTGACAAAAATTTAAAAGTCTGACAATTGGCATCAATGTGATGGTGAGGATGTAGAACAATGAGAACTCACTGTACTTTCATGAGGTTCTAAATTGGGACAACGACTTCAGAAAACAATTTAGCAACATCTGGTAATGCTCAAGATTCACAAGATCCAACAGTTCCATTTTTAGTTATACATTCTAGAGAAACTCACATGGATGAGCAATATTCACAGCAGTATTATTTATAATAGAGTAAAAACAATGTGCAACCTAAATATCCATTAAGAGTAAAATAGATAAACAAATGTGATATATTCATACAACAGAATACTGAACAGCAAAGACAGCAAATCAACACATACTGTACATATTACCATAGATAAATCTCACAAAAAGAATGAATGACAAAAGCAAGCTGCAAAAAATACATACAGTTTTGACACTGTAAAGTTTTTAAATACTTCAACTAATATATTGCTTAGGTAAATATATAAATGAGTAAATATATAAGTAAATACACAATAACACCAAATCCTGGATAATGACAGATTAGAAGAGAGATTCAATCAGGGAAGGGGACCTGGTGTTTTGTTATTGTTTTATTTATTAAATGAGTGATAAATCTATTGTTGTTCAACGTATTATTCTTTATAATATACATGTATATGACATACAAAAATACATATAAATACCTGTATGTCAGAAAGTTATAATACCTTTTAAAAATAAAGGACAAAAAGGAAGTCAAGGCTCCTATAATTTCAAAATACTTTGTTCCTTTCAGAGAGACAATAATTTTGAAATTAAAGCGGCACTAGGTAGGGTAGAGAACTAATTAGTAATTCACCCCTTTAACTAGATCTTTTTTTTTTTTTTTTTTTTTTTTTTTGCGGTATGCGGGCCTCTCACTGTTGTGGCCTCTCCCATTGCGGAGCACAGGCTCCAGACGCGCAGGCTCAGCAGCCATGACTCACTGGCCCAGCCGCTCTGCGGCATGTGGGATCTTCCCGGACTGGGGCACGAACCCGTGTCCCCTGCATCAGCAGGCAGACTCTCAACCACTACGCCACCAGGGAAGCCCCCTTAACTAGATCTTTATCTATCAATCTATCTTCCTTTTACTTCTAAGTTTATCTTCTGCCATTCTTGGCCCACTGATTTATTTGTAACTCTGTGAAAAATATGTATAGTAAGCTGGTATTTCAATTCCCAAGCTTTCCTTCAATCAATAGAGGAAATGATAAAACAAACTCCACATTTCAAATATTTTGCAAATAATCTCATTTTCTTTTCCAAACACAAAGACTACCTTAAAAGAATGCTTTCTTCTAAATTCAAGAATTGCTAATGGCAATGAGGAAAGGTAAACGATTTAGATCCTAATTAACTTTACCAATGACTGCTGTGAAACTCTGGGTGACGTCAACTTTTAGATAAATAAAAAATAAAATTTAATGATTAAAGAACAAATTTTTATCCCAATATTTAAGGGACACACAACTTTCCAAGTGACAAACTAGTCAGGGAAGAAGATGAGAAAATGGCTTCAGTAAACGGACAGAAAATAAAAGAGAGCGTGTCTGATTAGAAAGGAATTGGTACAGAGCATATATACTCAGAAGAATAACCATAGAATATTAACATCTCAAAGATTTATCATGACATCTGGATATATTGTGCCTATTATTTAATTAACCTCATGGAAAACTCACAAATTAGGTAAGAAAAGGCTTAAAGCCAAAATTCACTCAAGAACTTAAAATGAACATAGAAATAATAGTTATCTTAATTCTATTCCTTTGCTTTGATGACATTATGAAACAGAAAATTCTACTTCTTCAGAAGTTACATTTCATTAAGCAAAGGACAACATCTTGAACTTTCATCCTAATTATACTGTGGGAAAAAATGATCATTACTCTTATGTCACTTTAAGCTTAAGAACTAGAAATAGCTGGAAAATGGAACATTATTCTGCACACATATACTTTACAATAATGGATGCAATAACTGGGAAACAAATAATTTAAAACTCTGTAGAATTTATGCTTAATCTTGATGCACACAGAAAACTCTTAATCAGAATTCACAGGATAATGATGCTCATTCATCTGTGAAAAGCATAACCTTTTATTTTGGATTAAAGTAATAAACTATTGTTTTTTCTCAAACCAAATCAAAGGTAAATCATATTGAAAAGTTCTATTCTCTCTTCTATATATGAACTGAAGAATAACAACTAAAAATTTTTTAAATTAGTTTGTTATTAAGTATAGAATAATGAAACAGAAAACATGGCTTAGACTTTCCTAAGCATTACAACAAAAGATCAACTTCCGGGCTTCCCTGGTGGCGCAGTGGTTGAGAGTCCGCCTGATGATGCAGGGGACACGGGTTCGTGCCCCGGTCTGGGAAGATCCCACATGCCACGGAGCGGCTAGGCCCGTGAGCCATGGCCGCTGAGCCTGCACGTCCGGAGCCTGTGCTCCGCAACGGGAGAGGCCACAACAGTGAGAGGCCCGCGTTCCGCAAAAAAAAAAAAAAAAAAAAAGATCAACTTCCTCAGCCCGGAAAAACTATTTAGAGGATAGACCATGTTCAGAAATGAGTTCTTTGAAACTCCACAAAATTGTCCTGTAATCTCATGATTTACAACAAGAAAATAAGATATTAAAGAAAAAAAATTTGAAGACAAATAAATGGGAAGATATTCCATTCTTATAGATTGGAAAAATTATTACTGTTAAAATATCCATATTGCCCAAAGCAATCTACAGATTCAGAGCAATCCTATCAAAATTCCAATGGCATTTTTCACAGAAATAGAACAAATCCTAAAATGTGTATGGGACCACGAAAGGCCCAAATAGCCAAAGTAGTCCTGAGAAAGAAGAACAAAGCTGGAGGCATCATTCATGCTGTCTGATTTCAAACTATATTACAAGCTACACCAATCAAACAATATGGTACTGGCACAAACAGACACATAGATCAATGGAACAGAATAGACTCCAAAAATGAACCAGTGCATATATGGTCAATTAATTTCTGATAAAGGAGCCAAGAATACACAATGGGGAACGAACAGTCTCTTTAATAAATGGTGTTGGGAAAACTGGACAACCACATGCAAAATAATGAAACTGGACCACTATCTTACACCATACACAAAAATAAACTCAAAATGGATTAAAGACTTGAACGTAAGAGCTGAAACCATAAAACTCCCAGAAGAAAACATAGGTGGCAAGCTCCTTGACATCAGTCTCAGTAATGATTTTTTGGATCTGACACGAAAAACAAAGGTAACAAAAGCAAAAATAAACAAGTGGGATTACATCAGACTAAAAAGCTTCTGCACAGCAAAGGAAACCACCAATAAAATGAAAAGGCAACCTCCTGAATGGGAGAAAATATTTGCAAATCTTACATCTATTAAGGGGTTACTATCCAAAATATATAAAGAACTCAAACAGTTCAATAAAAAACCCCAAACAATCCAACTAAAAAATGGGCAGAAGCTCTGAAGAGACATTTTTCCAAAGAAGACATACAGATGGCCAACAGGTACTTGAAAAGATGCTCAACATCTCTAATCATCAGGGAAATGCAAATCAAAACCACAACATCACCTCACAACTGTCAGAATGGCTATTATCAAAAAGACAAGCAATAACAAGCGTTGGATGTGGAGAAAAGGGAACCCTTGTGCACTGTTGGTGGGAGTGAAGAGTGGAGCAGTAACTATGGAAAAGAGTATGGAGATTCCTCAAATAATAAAAAACAGAACCACCATATGATCCAGCAATTCCACTTCTGGGAATTTATTCGAAGAAAACAAAAACACTAACTTGAAAAGATATATGCACCTCATGTTCACTGCAGCATTAGTTGCAATAGCCAAGCCATGGAAACAAGCTAAGTGCCCACTGATGGTTGAATAGATAAAGAATATGTGGTATACATATACAATGGAATACTATTCAGCCATAAAAAAGGATGACATTTTGCCATTTGTGACAACATGGATGGACCTTGAGGGCTTATGCTAAGGGAAATTAAGTCAGACACAGAAAAACAAATACCTTATAATCTCATTTACATGTGGAATCTTAACCCCTCCCCCCAAAAAAACCCCACCAAACTTAGAACAGATTGGTGGTTGTCAGAGGCAAAGGGTGGGTGATGGATGAAATGGGTGAAGGTGGTCAAAAGGTACAAATTTCTAGTTATAAAATAAATAAGTCATGGGAATCTAATGTACAGCTTGGTGTCTGTAGTTAATAATACTATATTGCATTTCTTAAAGTTGCTAAGAGAGTAGATTTTAAAAGTTCTCATCACAAGGAAAAAAAATTTTTTAACTATGTATGGTGATGGATGTTAACTAGATTTACTGTGGTGATCACTTTGCAATATATACAAATATTGAATCATGTTGTATACCTGCAACTAATGTTATATGTCAATTATACCTCAATCAAAAAAAGAAACAACTAATCTCACATTCTACAATACTTGAAATAATAAAACAATTTGCATCTTAGGAAGTACAGGCACAACCAAACTTTCTAATTTTATTTTTATTTTTTTTTTTTGCGGTACGTGGGCCTCTCACTGCCGTGGCCTCTCCCGTTGCGGAGCACAGGCTCTGGACGTGCAGGCCCAGCGGCCATGGCTCACAGGCCTAGCCACGCCGTGGCATGTGGGATCTTCCCAGACCGGGGCACAAACCCGCGTCCCCTGCATTGGCAGGCGGACTCTCAACCACTGCACCACCAGGGAAGCCCTGGGCTCTTTTAAGTATACTGTGACTTACTTCTCAAAATCACCTTATGGAAAAACAAACTCTGGAAATACATACAAGAAACCATATATGGTGGTTACTGGTAGAGATGGAGAGGGGGCAAAAATTGAGAATATGAGGAACAAGAGTAGGAATAATGCTTCCAATATATATTTTTAACATTACAAACATTACAAGTCACCTATTCAAAAAATTAAAAAACAGAATCAGAATTTTAAAAAAACATAAAGAACAAGAGGCCTATGAGAAGAGCAATAAAAGGGGGGTGGGGAGGGCATCTGTCAGGAGTTCTAGATCATCAATTGAAATCTGATGCAGCTGATTATAGCATTAACGCAATTCTGGTCTATATATACATTTTGCTGTATTTTTTTTCTACAGGATTTTAGACGTATTTCCAAATTACACATTGTTACTGGTATTTTATAGAAACAATATTTGTTTAGTTGTATATATATGTTCACAACTTTATTTCATCATTCCTTCTTGCATCTCCTACTATCTATGAGATCATTTTCATTCTTCTTGAAATATAACCTTTAGAAGTTCTTTTAGTACAAGTATTTTGGTGGTAAACTCACAGTTTTTGTTTATACGGAAATGGCTTTATTACATCTTTGTTTTTGAGAACAAATCTGAGTTTTCCAGAACATGCAAAGATGAAGTTTGCGGTGCAAGATCTTTATTAGGGAACAGTATCTGTGAAGGAAAGAGTGGAAGCAGGATTGGGCAGAAGAGAATGACCCGCTGTGCATTCTCAGAAGAGCCTTTCGCCAACTGGTAGGGAGTTGTGGAGTGAATAAGGACCTTCAGGGGGTCCCATGCTGGGCCAATGGCCAGGCCTTCTTAGCCCACCTAACAATCGCTGGTTGCAGGCCACCCCAGATAAGGCTGGCCCTCAGATAAAGCAGCTCTCTGCACCTGAAGGGTGTCTGCTGACCCCACTCCCTGCAGCTGAGCAGCATGCCTTTCTTTAAAGGGCATCTGGCAATGCATCCCCAGGTCTACCACAACAGTTTTACAAGGTACAAAATTCTGGTTGAAAAGTTTGTTTTTGTTTAAATATTTATTTGGTTGCACCAGGTCTTAGTTGCGGCAGGCAGGTTCCTTAGTTGTGGCATGCGAACTCTTAGTTGCGGCATGCATGCGGGACCTAGTTCCCTGACCAGGGATCGAACCCAGGCCCCCTGCATTGGGAGCGTGGGGTCTTATCCACTGAGCCACCAGGGAAGTCCCTGAAAAGTTTTTTTCTCTCAACATTTAAAAGATAATATATCGTCTTCTGGCTTTCACTGTTGTTGTGAAGGACTATGCTGTCATTCTACCTGTTGGTCTTTTTTAGATGTAACTGACTCCGTTTGACGAGCCCTAGCTCCTTATTGTGCTGGTTCCAATGCATAATAATTTTTGAATTGGAGGACTCTTTGGAAATCTCCCCAAAGAGTATGAAAGACCTGTGATGTCTCAAAGAGTGTGTTCTTTCCAGATTTTACTGGTTCAAACTTTAATTGCTCATGCTCCTATTCAGACATATTGTCAGAAGTCATAATGTCTGAAGAAACCTGAGTGTATTTTATTATTTTCCTAATGTTCTACTTTAAGACAAACTTCTTAGCTCTTCCTTCAGCAAACTTACAGTATTAATGAACTCAATGACCTTAACACAGCTTAAAAAGTCACTGATAGAATGTTTGTGATTCAGTAGTGGAAATAAAATGGAAGATTTCACATTTGACATAATGAGGTAGGTGGTAAGTAGTCTCTGGAATCAGAAATACAATTCACACCCCAGCTCTAGCACTTACTGTAAGAATTTGGATAGGTTGGGGCTTCCATGGTGGTGCACTGGTTAAGAATCCGCCTGCCAATGCAGGGGACAACAGTTCGAGCCCTGGTCCGGGAAGATCCCACATGCCGTGGAGCAACTAAGCCTGTGCTCCACAACTACTGAGCTTGCGCTCTAGAGCCCACGAGCCACAACTACTGAGCCCACATGCCAAAACTATTGAGCCCATGTGCCTAGAGCCTGTGCTCCACAACAAGAGAAGCCACTGCAATGAGAAGCCCTCAAACTGCAATGAAGAGGAGCCCCCACTCACTGCAACTAGAGGAAGCCTGCACGCAGTAACAAAGACCCAACACAGCCAAAAAAAAAAAAAAAAAACCGAATTTGGATAGGTTCTATATATTTATGAGACTCAGTTCCTCATTTATAAAACTGAATACAATCTAACTTAGTGGGCTATTGTTAAGATTAAAGGAAATAATGTGTATAAATTTGCTAAGTACAGGACCTGATACATAGTACATACTTAATAACTAGAAGCTTCTCGGATTATTGCTTCTATTTTACTATTCCCATAAACTACTCAAATTATTTCTTTAAACTGGTGTGGTGATGACTTCAAAGACAACTGGAAATAAGATTTATTGGCATGTCTTTATTATAGTGATATACTAGAATTTATTTTATTATCATGATATAATACCAGATTTTATTGAATTTTTGTGTGTGTGTGTGGTACGTGGGCCTCTCACTGTTGTGGCCTCTCCCGTTGCGGAGCATAGGCCCCAGACGCGCAGGCTCAGCGGCCATGGCTCACGGGCCCAGCCGCTCCGCGGCATGTGGGATCCTCCCGGACTGGGGCACGAACCCGTATCCCCTGCATCGGCAGGCGGACTCTCAACCACTGCGCCACCAGGGAAGCCCCGTATTGAATATTTTTAATACCATTATGTGATACAGTAAAATGATGATCCTCAAAACTCAGTAATGAGAATGAAACAGTGACAATTTCCATGGGACAGAAAAGTGCCAGAGGTTATGAAAGAATTCTCAAAGGTAATAGAGAACCACTGTTATGAAGGAATTCTCAAAGGTGATAGAGAATAGTGCTTGCTGTAGTTCACGGGTTGGCAAACTACAACCTACAAACCAAATTCGCCCCAATTACGTTACTGTAAACAAAGCTTTATTGGAACACTTCCATTTGTTTACATATTGTCTACGGCTGCTTGTGCATTACACCAGCAGAGCTGAGTAGTTCCAAAAAACACCACATGGCTGGCAAAGCCTGAAATATTTACTATATGACCTTACAGAGGAAGTCTGCTGTGCCCTGCTGTAGACTGTAGCAAGTACATTGAATTTTTCCTAAACATGTGTAAACTATTTTATACCAGATATATCTGCAGTTAAGACTTAAATTGAACTCATGGCTTAGGCTATTTATTCTGTTTATCAGACACCAAGATAATAGCACCTTGTATGTTTTAAAATATTAATATTTGGTCTTCCCTGGTGGCGCAGTGGTTGAGAGTCCGCCTGCCGATGCAGGGGATACGGGTTCGTGCCCCAGTCCAGGAAGATCCCACATGCCGCGGAGCGGCTGGGCCCGTGAGCCACGGCCGCTGAGCCTGCACGTCCGGAGCCTGTGCTCCGCAACGGGAGAGACCACAACAGTGAGAGGCCCGCGTACCGCAAAGAAAAAAAAAAAAAATTAATATTTATCCAAAAGTGCCATTTGACAGCATTTTACAACCTGTACCTAATAGTATGAATAGTTTTTAAAATAAATTTCTTTAATATTCTATATTTCTAAAATGTAATATTTTAAAATATTTTCCTACAAGAGACTTAGAATATTTTTTCAGGAATTCTCACTCTTTCCCTCTATTACAGACACTAAAAAATTTTGAGGAAAAATTAATTTGGTGCTAGGAAGTCACAGGCAGGATATTTACCACTTTAAAGATTAGTAGCAGAAAAAAAAGATTAGTAGTATGTACTATATATTTTATACAGAATTATTTGTTGTCAGTAATGTTGGAACTGCAAAACATACCCATCTCCTTATGGTCCTTTCATAAACAATGCTGATTCCTTTTGGAATTGTCTGGTAAAGGGAAACACTCTTATCAGAAAATGAAGCTAAAATTGTTAAGTTAGATTTGATGTTATTCTGCTGTTTTTGTACGTTTCTGAATCAAGATTAGATAAACAACAGATGGGTTGCCTTGTGTGGCTGAAAGAATACAAATAATGTTTTTTTGTTTGTTTTCTACACAAATAATTTTTTTTTAATTCTACAAATGGCTCTAATGTGAATTTGACAGTTTAGCTAGGCTGCTTCTATTATGCTAACACATTTATTTATATTTTGAAACACAGGTTCTAGTATCAAAATTCCTTGAGACATACAGCATTGGATTAGATGGATGAAAAGAGATGGAAAAAAAATGAAGGGGCACTTTAGGAAAGGAAATATGTTTTTTTGAAAATCAATGTTTAAAGAAAAAAATGATGATTCTAGTACAGAGTTTAAGAACAGTCCTTTTTTAAACCTCAGGAATTATGTACTTGTAACAACAGAATACTGAAATTTTTCTTTGTGCAAGGCACTCTAGTAGGAGGTTTAAGTTTATTTTCTCATTTAATCTTCTCTGCCACCCATGAGGTAGATATTATTATATTTAACATATTATTTCCTACATTTTACACGAGGAAACTGAGGCTCAGAGTGTTAGAGACAGGACTTTAAAGCCCATGTTTTAAACCAGTATTTTACATGTGAATGGTTTTCCAGAAATATCAACAAACTTTGAAACTTGTAAACTCTTTCATAAAATGCTTTGAGCCTCTTAGAAGCCCCTGAATAAATAAAGGGAACTACTTTTAAAGAAAAAAAAGAAAAAGAAAAAAAGAACGCTAAGTACCTGGAAAATTACTAATGTGTTATTTAAATAATACATAAAAATAAATAAATAAATACATAAATAAATGATTAACACATAAGATGAAACATAGTCTAGGAATAAACTTTACTGATTTTAAACTGCAAAATATACATTATTCTGAAAACTCAAGCTATATTTCACAATTAATTCTTGATTCAGGCATTAAATATTACTTTCTCAAGTTTCATTTAATATGCACTTTTTAAATAGACTGTTCTTGAAAAAACAGTTGGTATAAAGTATTTTAAAATCCAAACAGCAAATTTCTGTTTTCAGCAAGGACACTCATTTTAAGTGTTTTAAAATACTTTACACAAGCCCATTTTTCTTCAAATTATGGACTTAAATACATGCAATTTACATTAAACCCAATTGGTATTTTGAAACAATGTGATCAACTACCTCACAAGCTGATTTTTCAAATGTTTTAAAGCTTCAGTAATATAAGAAATGACTATAAAGCAACCTCACTGATTTTCAAGTGAATATATATTCAAATATTACGTTCTCTAAGTCACCTGAGGAGGCTACCTCAAGTATAACATCATTGCTTAACACATTTTAAAAACTTCTCATTAGGAATTATCATCAGAACCTGCTAAGCATTCTTTTAGGTATGCTCAGTAATAGCAAATCTTGTTCAATTATGTATGGATATTACTTCAAAGAGAAATTTAACATCTCTAATGCTCAATTCACAAGTCTATATAAGATTCCCCTAAAGTAAAATTCTGAATGAAAGTTAGTATTTAAATTCTAGTATTTGAAGGCTTCCTTGGTGGCGCAGTGGTTAAGAATCCTCCTGCCAATGCAGGAGGCACGGGTTCAACCCCTGGCCTGGGAAGATTCCACATGCCGCGGAGCAACTAAGCCTGTGTGCCACAACTACTGAGCTTGTGCTCTAGAGCCCGCGAGCCACAACTACTGAGCCCACGTGACACAACTACGGAAGCCCACGCTCCTAGAGCCCGTGCTCTACAACAAGAGAAGCCACGACAATGAGAAGCCCGTGCACCTCAATGAAGAGTAGCTGCCGCTTGCCACAACTAGAGAAAGCCCGCGCACAGCAACGAAGACCCAATACAGCCAAAAATAAAACCAAATAAATAAATAAATTTATTAAAAAGAAAAATTCTAGTATTTGAGTTCCACTTATATGAGGTACCCAGAGTAGTCAAATTCAGAGACATAAAGTAGAATAATGGTTGCCAAAGGCTGGGAGGCAGGGAGGAATGGGGAGTTACTGATTAATGGGTGCAGAATTTCAGTTCATAAAGATGAAACTTCTCTCTCCTTACTTCAAAGATACCATGACAGAGGGTTTTTACAGGAGGATATACCAGCCTTTTCAAAGAGCAGACAGACCCTACTGATTGTAAAAACTGTTTCAATGAATAGAAGAAAAAAACCTCATTTTATGAAGCTGTTATAACCTTGACACCGAAAACGAAAAGGACAGGGCAAGATAAGAAAAATGATCACAATCTATCTCACTCATGAGTATAGATGGAAAAATCTTAAATTAAACATAAGAATTGGAAAGCAAACAAGATATGAATTTGTCCTTATTTGCAGACAAGAGGATTTCTACAAAGAATATCTAAGAGAACTGATATGCAGTTAGAACTAATAGAAGAGTGTAGCAGGGATGCTCAATATAAGGTCAATATGCAAAAATCAGTGGCATTCTTGTACACCAGCAGTAACTAAATGAAAAGTGTTAATATAGAAAAGACCTCATTCACAATTGCAACAAAAACTGTACGGTACCTATGAACAAATGAATGAATACATAAATAAAGAAAGAAATGAAAAGATACTAAAACTCAGTATTACAAAGATAGCAATTTCTCCCAGATTCATTTAAAACCTAAAACAATTTCAATAAAAATCCAGTGTTTTTCATGGATAAATTATTCTAAAATTCATATAGAAAAGTGCCAAGATGGTTAAAATAATTTTGAAGAAGAATAAGGTAGAGGAAATGTGGAATTGTTACAAGGTTATACAAACAGACCAGTGCACAAAAGAGAGAGCCTAAAAATGGAACTTGTATATTATAGCCGTTGCATTACAGTTCAGATGGGCTATGTGATAAATGGTGCAAAAAGCATACTGCTTATTCATATGAAAAAATAAAATTATGTTACTCATAACATACATAAAAATAAATTTCAAGGGATTAGAGCGATGAATCAAAACATCAAATTTTAAAAACCGCTAGAAAAAATATGGCAGACCATTTTTATGACTTTGAGAGGCAGGGAAGGATTTCTTAAAACACAAAAGGCAAAGAAAACACAAAGTGAAAAGACAAGGTACAGAGCAGAATAAGATACCTGCAAAGCAAACAAATGACAAAGAATTAAAACGACAATAACAACAAAAGGCAAATAACCTAACAGAGCAATGGACAACAGTAACAAATAGGCAAATCACAGAAGAGAAACCCCAAATAGCCAATAAAAATATGAACACATACTGAACCTTATGAGGAATAAGGGAAATAAAAATCATGATAGACTTGAGATATTGTTTCCGAGGTTAGCAAGAACCTAAAAGCCTGAGAACACCAAGATGGGGAGAAATGGGGATTCATACTCTATACTGGGAGTGTAAATTAAAATAACCACTTGAGTTGAAGATGCATATATGTTACAATTCCACAATTACACCTTTGGGTATACAGCCCATGGAAATTCTTGGTCATGTACAAGGAAGACAGGTATTACAACAGCAAAGCAATGATATGTCTATCCATCAACAAAATAATGAGTGAACGAACAGCAGTATGTTTATACATTAGATTACTGCAGTTAAAATGGACAAGTTAGTGGTACACATATCGGCATGTATAGTCTCAAAAACTTAAAACAAATACAGCATTTCCTAAAGTTTGGTATTGGGTGGTTTAAAAAAACATTTATATCTGTATGTATGTGTGTGTGTGTACATAACAATAACAGCAGCAACAATAAGTGAAAAAAATGAACAACAGAGCTAACATTTGCGCCTTATTATGTAGAAGGCACTCGTCTAAGTGTCTGCATGTAGACTCCTAAATACAACCCTAGGAGACAGATTCTACTACTATTTGTATCTAATCTGATTACTCTTTTGGAACTGAAGTAGAGAGAGATGAAGTTGATCTAAGGTTATAAAACTAGTAAATAATGAGAGTTAGATATGAAGCCAGGATTCCTAACCCAGACTTTACAGCTTAATAACTATGCTACTGTTATTATACCATTCTCTATTCCTTTTAGGATGTTGGAAATCCAACATTATTTCTGTAAGTTGGAAATAAAAAACACTTTTAACCTATGACTGTAAAGAGGTGCATACACACACGTTTTTGTGTAACTCAAACTGGTTCTAAAGATGCTAAAAGAATTCTAGGAATGTCTTGAAAATAGCAGCAGCCCAACTACTCTAATTTACTAATTTACATGTTTGAGGTTTGGTATGTTTCAGATCATTATTTCAGAGCCAAACATTATGTTCAATAGCCCTAAGACAATATATATTTGGAATCCTAGAAACCTTATATTGAGAAGCGCACAATGTAATTCAACCATCTCTTTCTCTCTCGTTAGGGGCAAAATTTGATTACTTAGCTTCAGGTCTGAAACCTCACATTAAGAGTTTTAATAAGTAATTCTGTCAAGAAGTGTAATACAATTTCAATTATTCATTTTTTCTGGTCTTTCAATTATGAGTTGGTTTTTTTAAAAGCCAGTAGCTAATATTTATACAATAAAAATTAATTTTGTATTGGACTATTTATACCACAAAATAAAAAAGGGGGAACTGGCATTCTCAGTCATCAAATATTTATGAGCATTGACTATGTGCTAATCACACACTCCTTGTCTGCAGTACCACTGTTACCATTTCTTAAAAATGTCTTTTCGGGGCTTCCCCGGTGGCGCAGTGGTTAATGCAGGGGACACAGGTTCGATCCCTGGTCCGGGAAGATCCCACATGCCACAGAGCAACTAAGCCCATGCGCCACAACTACTGAGCTTGTGCTGTAGAGCCTACGAGCCACAACTACTGAGCCTATGTGCCACAACTACTGAAGCCTGCGTGTCTAGAGCCCGTGCTCTCCATGACAAGAGAAGCCGTGACAATGAGAAGCCCACACACCACAACGAAGAGTGGCCCCCACTCGCCGCAACTAGAAAAAGCCCACGCACAGCAACAAAGACCCAACACAGCCAAAAATGAAAACAAATAAATAAATTTATAAAAATAATATATGTATTTTTTTAAAAATGTCTTTCCGAACATTTGGTGGCGCAGTGGTTAAGAATCTGCCCGCCAATGCAGGGGGCACGGGTTTGAAACCTGGTCCAGGGAGATCCCACATGCTGTGGAGCAACTAAGCCCCCCATGCACCACGACTACTGAGCCTGCGGGTCTAGAGCCCGCAAGCCACAAGTACTGAGCCCACGAGCCTACAGCCCGTGCTCTGCAACAAAAGAAGCCACCACAATGAGAAGCCCACACACCGCAACGAAGAGTAGCCCCTGCTCGCCGCAACTAGAGAAAGCCCGCGTGCAGCAACAAAGACCCAACACAGCCAAAAATAAATAAATGAAATAAATAAATTTATTTTTAAAAAGTCTTTGCTTCTCAATCTACACATTCACATTCTCAATGCCATCATCTACTAACCTACAGAACATGCTTTCAAAAAATATGAAAAAGAAGTTCTTGCTTTCAAAGAGTTCACTGTCTGGTAGGGAAAAGAGACAAGTAAACAAAAGTTATCTATAATGCAGAAGTACTTTAATAAAGGTATTTAAAAGGTATTAGAGAAACATAAGGGTTGGGGGAGATGAAAGGGTGGCTGGTGCACTTCGAGAACAGGGAAGCTGGAGCACAACGAACATGAGACACCAAGTGGAGGTAATTCTTTCAAGAAAACTTGTCTTAAAAGAAAGAAGAGAGGGTAACAGCTAGGAGCATAGGTTCTAGAGAGGTTTTAAGATGAGAGAGATAAATACTTAGCACCAATCCCTCTAAACTGCTTTCCTTGTTGCACTCCTCTCCTAGAACTAAATCCAAGCGGAGTGTGAACAAGTCACTTAGTAATTCTAAGCCTCAAATGAGACAGATGTTTAAGAACTCTAAATTATAGAGGGAACCTGAATAAATGATCTCTAAAGTTCTCTCTAGATCTAAAATTCTATGATTACCTGATCTCTTTAAACTCAAAGGTAAAACACTTCAGTACGCAAAAAAGAAAAACCAAGACTATTTAAGAGATGAACTTGTTTGTACAACTGTCTTATTTTTTTTTTTGCAAAACTGTTAAAACAATCCTTATTCTGAATATCAGTAAAAGTTCCACAGAAAGACACTGCCTTTTAATCAACAACTTCCCCTCAAACCTGCAGACTTCTAAATAATCAACAAACAACTATTTTGCGATAACAGAAGTAAAGTGCTTAAAAGCCCACAGCTTGGACTTGTAAAAGTCATCTTTTAAAAGGAAAATGTTTATAGAAACATGTGTATGACATTCTTACTACAATCAATTTGTTCATTATCTTCACTTTAAAATTTTAATGTACAGGTCGTTCACGAAGAGTTAAAAACAAAACAAAATAACAACAACAAAAAAACAATCAGCTAAGATTAGCTCTTTTCACTGTCACATATTCTGAAATTTAGAACAAGGTTTCCCTTACCTGATATGGACATGGAATGTGATATTCTCTGCAGCGTTCTTGTATCCATGTTGTTTCCCAGATGCCACGGTAAGCTTGCTCATAAAAGTAGCATCCAATTACAACCAAGAGTGGTACAAGATAAAGAATGCTGAAAACACCAATCCGGATCATAAACTTCACCAGTTTATCTTGGTTCTCCTTTTCTAATGGAATCTCAATTCGAACTCTGTTTAGGGATATGATGCCGGCTAAGAGAAGTGAAACCCCAACTACCACATACAGGCAGAGGGGTGCAAGAACAAAATACCTCAATGAATCAACATCGTAGAGGCCAACAAAACACACGCCACTGATATTGTCACCTTCAATTTTATTCATCGCTAAAAGGATGATAGTTAGAGTTCCAGGGATGCCCCACGCACTGGCGTGAAATAGCAATGCCTTCTTCTCAATAGCTTCACTACCCCACTTTGGCACAGCTGCCAAGAACCATGTGATGGTAAGAATTACCCACCAAACGCTGCCAGCCATAGTAAAAAAATAGAGTACCATAAAAAGCATGGTACAGGCTTTATTATGAGATCCTTGTGTCACTGTGGAAGCCTTATACTGTGCAGGGCTAGATGCATTGCAGGCTACTCGGTCCTCAAGCAAAAACCCAATAAAGAAAATTAACGATACCATCATGTAGCAGACTGCATAAAATATAATAGGTCTTTCAGGATAACGGAATCTTGTGACATCAATCAAAAAAGTTAAAAAAGTAAATAATGTGGCAGAGAGGCAAATGATTGAAATTAATCCTATGAAATATCGAGCAAATGAAAGTTCTTCTCTCCTAAAGTACATATTTGGACAAGGAGGTGAACAATCACGCACGTGCAAAAAAGAATAGCCAAGATCAGGATCAATTTTCAACTCTCGGGGACACCAAAAACCATAGTCCCTCTGCACTGCCACTGGGGCTCCTTCAGTAGGATCTCCAGCTAAATTCAGATCCACAAGTCGAGGATACGGCTCATCACAATCTGGGAACCTAAAAATACAAGACGAGAACCATTTTTACTTATTGGGAACCTAATGATTTGGATTTCCAAATTTAGCACCTGTGGTTTATTCTTATGTCCTTGGAGCACAATACAATTAAGTGGAAGAAATAATGCAAATGGTCATATTTTGTTTGTGGGTCATAAAACTAGATTTTCCACAGCTGACAAAAAAATGAAAAATTTATACCTAATTTTGTTTTGGCTTCAAAAAGATTACTCTTCATTAAAGTAGTCAGGCATAGCCATCAATAAATAGTGTATTTATACACTATTTATTTAGGATACACAGTTTAGAGTAAGATTTCAAAATATAAATTAAAAAATATATATATAATAAATATACATTAAAAAAAAAGCTCCAACAGAATAGTAGCTAAAAGTTACTTCTTTCTAAAGTTTAATTACAATATAGTCCTCAATTTACCCTAGACTCAAATAGAACTTTCTTAAAAATAAGAGTTAAAAATCTTCCCTAATTGCATGGCCCAAAGTGTTCTGAGTTAGATTAGCACAAAAACCCTTACAAGTGGCTTAGTTTTAGATCTTTTCTTCCCATTTAAAGTTCACTCTCTGCTTACCATATTGATTAATTAAAGTCCTCCTAAGGTCTCTAATGTCAACTAGTTCTTTCCTACCACTACTAATGTCTCTCCAATCCACTGCATTCTCTATTCCAGTTATTCTCAAACACTGACGTGCATGAGAAAAACTTAGGTCATTTTAAAATACAGATTCTTGGTCCTCACCACCTCAAATCCTATTTCAGTATGCCTGTGTTAGGGCCAAAGAAATCTGCATTTTGACAGTTTTCCAGACTTGAGAAAGCGTGTGCTGCAGACACACACTACTGACAGTACTATTCTCATGAACTTCCTGTATCTTCAAGTTTCTTGCCAGCATCAGTTTCTAAGCCTTCAGACTCCCACCAACTAGATATTTAGCAGTTATATGCATCAAATAGTTTCCAAGAAACTATCACTGATATTAAGTTTGCCATATATATGTATAACCTTACACTGAAGCTGATTAATCTTTTATTTTCTGATACAAACCATTTTCTTCACAGGGCTTGGATTATAAAGCCAAATGACAGAAACTTATTGCAGGCAGGCATTTACTGGAATTCTACAGTATGCCAGGGCTTTCACAAAAAAAGACCCCAAAACCCAGGGTCTCTATCCTTGAGTCCAAAAGGAGGCAAAAACTTGTAGACACAACACAAAATACAGCAGTGTGATATACGAAGCCATCAAAACCTATATAAAATATAAAAATGATATAAAGGAGGATGAATTATTTCAGGGGAAGAGGTTATGAAAGACTTCATAGAGTAAGTCCCTCAACACAGGATGTCTGAATCAGTATTTGCCAGTATTGGCAGTATGGCAATCAGTATTCTAGCAAGAAATGGGAACAAAGGCACAGAGGTTTGAACAGGGTGTGTTTAGCATTGCTGGGGCATGAGGAGTGCATGAATTGTGACAGGAGATAAGGTTTGAGAGGTAAGCACATTCCAGAAATATATGTGCATGTGTCTGTATGTATGTATGTATAAACATTGATATAAATATATCAATGGCTGTATCTGTATATCCAACTGCCAATTCACCATATACACCCCCCTCCCTCTTTAACGCTCCCAAAACCAAACTCTTGATTTCCACTCCTTAGTTTCTCCATTTCCACAAATGGTAATCCCATTCCTCTAGTTGCTCAGGCCAAACACCTTACTGTCCTCCTTGAAATCCGTTCTCCCTCTAGTTGCTCAGGCCAAACACCTTACTGTCCTCCTTGAAATCCCTTCTCCCTCTAGTTGCTCAGGCCGAACACCTTACTGTCCTCCTTGAAATCCCTTCTCCCTTATATCCACTTCACAACCTACCAGCACTTCCTGTCATTCTACTTTGCCATGTATCCAGAATCTGACCACTTTCCAATTCCTCTACTGCGGCCACCCAGTCTGAGCCATGAGTACCTCATCCCTGGACTTCTGGAGCGGCTTCCAGTTTATCTCCATCTCCACACAAGAGCCAGAGTGATCCTTTAAAGACATGCCACTCCTGTGTTCATGATCCTGTCTCTTCTGCTCAAAATTCTCTAATGGCTTCCGTTCTCAGTCAGTCAAATCCAAATTCCGTAAGAGAGCTCTAAAGACCCACCTCCAGTCCTCTTCTGATCCTGTTTCCTTCCCTTCTCCCTTACTCACTTGGCTCCAGCCTCTTTGGTGTCCTGTGAATATACCAGCATGCTTCTGCTTCAGAGCCTTCGCACTTGTTGCTCTGCTTCTTCTGCCTGGACTGCTCTTCCCTAGATACCTGTAGAACCTGTTCTCTCGTTTCATTCAGATTCCTGTCTCACTGCCTCCTTACTAAAAAGGACTTCCTCAACATCTCCATAGAAAATAGAGTCCTTCTGCTTCCCCATATTGTATCACTATCACCTAACTCTCTTCTTTCTTATTAACATTCATTACCATCTGACATTATCTATTTATTTATCTCCTACCACTACCACCACAACTAGAATTTTAGCTCCATAAGAACAGAGACTACATTTTGTTCACTAGTCACCTTCGCTATCTAGAATAGTGTCTAGCACACAGAAGACATCCAATGAATATTTCCTGAATTGATGATAAATTGAATAAATTTATCATATAGCCCTCACATAGTTGAATGAATATATTCATATAGCCCTCACCAAGTAATTAGAAAGATGACTAGAAGGAGTGTGGAAGACACTTGAGCTGGGCAAAAATGAGAGCAGAGATATCAGTTGAGCCATAACTAAAACCAGATAAGGCAGTGAGAATGAGACAGCTATGAAATTATTTAGATAAAAGCAACAGAATTTATAACTGATTGGATGTGGGAGCTTAGGTCAATGAAGGAGGACTATGCCTTCCAGGAATAAAGAAAATGAGCAAGGAGTAAAATCAATTTTAGACATGTTAAAATTGAGGTATTTGAGACAAATTCAGGTTACCAGTGGCTGCTGGATATGCAGATTTGGAATTTAGCAGAAAGATGCCAAGGCTACAGATTTAGATTTAGGAGCCATCAGCATATGAATAAGAATGAAAATCAGTGAGATGGGATTATCCAGGGAAAGCATGCAGAATCAAAAAAAAAAAAAAAAAACAGGAACAGAACTCTAAGAAACACCAGAAAGAGGAAGAGGATGCAAGAAAAGAAATTGGAAAGGACTGGTCTGAGATGTAGCAGACCACAACAGTTCGCACAAAATGGCCTAACGGAGTTTCAGGAAAGGAGGACAGGCTAAGGTTGAGGGGAATAAGGGTCAAATACAGAATAAAGGTGAAATATGGGTTTGACATGAGTGACATAGATTTGGCATAAGTGCTGAGGAGAGTGAACAGAAATTTTCCTGTTGGCCAAATTGGAAACTGACCAAAGACAAAGAGCAAATAGAGTTGCTATGGTTTTTAAACCATTTTAATGTCTATCAATAGGAGAATGGATAAGCAAAATACAGTATATTTATACAATGGAAGACTACTCAGCAAAAAAAAGCACTACTAATGAACAAAAGAACATACTAATGAGTCTTGAAAATAGAGCAAAGAAGGGCAATCTCAACCTGAGCAAAAGAAGAGTTACACAACAAGTACATATTGTATGACTCCATTTGTATGAAGTTCTAGAATAGACAAAGTAATTATTGATACTCTGGAAGGATGTGAAACAGTAGTTCCTTCCAGAGGATGGTATAGACAAGGACTGACCATCAAGGAGCATGAGAGCATGAGGTAATGGTGATGATGTTCTACATCTTTCTGAGGATTTGGCTTACTCAGGTGCAGGCACTTGTCAAAACTCAGATATCTTTGGATTTGTGCATTTCCTTGTAAAGTTTTAAACTGAAAGAAAAAACTGTAGACAAATGTCGAATTCTAGTTAGTGAAAGACCTGATAAAATATTTGTGAGGGCAATAACCGTTGTCTCTAATTTACTTCAAAATACACACAAGGAATAAGGTAGATTAATGGATCAATAGAGGGAGGGACAAATGTGAAAAGCAAACATAATAAAACAATGGTAGAAATCTGGGTGGTAGTTAAAAAAAAAGTTGCTATGGTTTAAATCACTAAATATGCAGCATAATTAATTTGTAAGAAATTAGCTGAGCTGCAGATCTGAACAAGTACAGTGGAAGGAATGAGTTGAAACTGCTAGCAAAAATATTACTTTAAGTGATGGACCACAAAGCTTAACCTAAGTAAGAAAATAAATAAGATCAAGAAGGGAGCTATTAGGAGAGGCGGGGGGGGGGCGGGAACAAAAGTCTGGGGGTGTCCATGAAGTTGAAAAACAGGTACAGTAGGAACAAGGATATGAGAGATGTGGAAGAATGAAAGGTTATTATGAAAGATTTGTTTGCCAGAGCTTAAGATTTAAGAGTTAGACAATCCCAGGCAATACTGAGGACATAAAACAGATTTAACCCTATCAAAACAAATATAGATCATAATGACACTTCTATACTTGTATATAACCTATTAAAATAAAAAGACCAGTAAACAATAGGAGTTAGATACAAAAAACATAAAATAGGGTTCCTGCCCAGGTTAATTCATAACTGTTGCTATAAATATCAAGAAATTTACAAACTTCTAAAAGCGGGACTATAAATATTACCAGGCTTTGGGGAGAAAGTGGATGAAGGGTTTGATGGGGCTAGATAAGAGAGTATGTTAAATAGGTGGGAAATAGAGCAGACAAATATCAGAAAGCAAAATGCCAGTGAATTGACTACAAGTAACTAATACATGTTTTATTAAGTTCTTCCATCTGTCAAATGAGAGTAACAACACCTGCCTTCCACCTGTCTCCAAGGGCTACTGTCATATGATAAACAAATTAATTTTAAACATGAAGGAGAAAAAAGTGTTCTGTGCAGCACTGCCCATAATAGCAAAAACCTGGAAGTAACTTAAATGACCATCAGTAGGAGATGGCTAAATAACTATAGGATGGTAATACAATTGGCCATTATATAGCAATTAAGAGGAATGAACCAGAGTTACAGATATAAACACAGATACATGTAAAAAAATTTAATGTTGTTTATGGATATGTATATATGTAGTAAGAGTATAAAAACAAAGATAGGAATGATTAACAACAAATTCAACATAATGATTATCTCATCTCTGGGGAGAAAAGAAGGAAATGAAATCAAGATGGGTACTAAGAAAGGAAACTTCAACTCTATCTGTATTGTTTTATTTCTTAAAAAAAGAAATCTGGGGACTTCCCTGGCAGTCCAGTGGTTAGGACTCGGTGCTCTCACTGACAGGGCCCTGGGTTCAATCCCTGGTTGGGGAACTAAGATCCCAAAAGTCATGTAGCACAGCCAAAAAAAAGAAAATCTGAAGCAAACATTGCAAAATATTAAGATTGGACAAAGCTAGGTAATAAGAGTTATATAAGTGTTCATCTTATTCTTTATCCTTGAAACATTAAGAATACAAAAGGCACAACATTATTATATAAGAAATATAGTATTACTACTGTATATGTTATTACTAATAATAATGTTCTCTCGTACAAATCTATAACACTGTCTGGTAAATATCCTCAAACCTGTAGGAAATGCTTACAATCTATATATTGGAAGTGATTTGAAAAGTATCTGACATTTTCTGGGTCTGGGTATGTTAATACATGACAAAAACGGAACTGACAGGACTACTTGTAGTCATTAACACATTTAAATCATAAAGATATTTGAGTCCCATTAAAATCATTAAACATATTTAATAATGAGGTAACAAATGATTATGTTCTCTATATTTTCTAATTTTTTAATAACTGGCATTACTTTTATAACCAGAAAAAATCTGTAAGGGAGAGAAATCAATAATCAATATCTTGATTATGTTTTTCTTAATTTGATTATTTAAAAAATTTCTTCATAGAACGTTTTTCTTTTCCCACCTTTTTCATTTAGTGCTTCCAAATTCCTAAGGAAGTGAACAGCTCTGAGGCCATGAAACTGCTGTTCACAATTATGACTAATATACACACTTCAAAAAAGTTCTTAAAAACTGATGAGCTAGAAGACAAATGATTTTAAATATACTGCAACATAAGTAATGGTCCATGAAAATCTATGTTTTTCGCACCTACTGCATTCCATATCTTCAGGCCAAGGAACACCAAACATCTCCATGAGCTTCGAACACTCACTGTAAGCCCGCTGACAGAGCCTACGGCAGGGAAGTGTGACACGTCCATATTCCATACAAATAGGAGCGTAGAGTGCACAAAGAAATGGCCGGAAATCCCGAGAACAATCCAAATTCACCATAGGGTGGAATGGCTAGGAGAAAGTTAAAATCAAATCATTAGATAAAGAGTTGCATACAAGTTAAAGTTTTCTACATATAATACGGCAATATTCTTTTTTTTTTAATCTGTTTTAAAAGATTTCTGAAGGCAATTAAAATTTTCTAAAGGGGAGTTTTTGTTTTTTTCAACAAAACCCTCTTAGCCCTATCCCTGGAGATTCTGATTTGGTTAAGTATGAGGTGTATCCCAGAATCTATACATATTTTAATTGTTACAGGTGATATTAATGAAAAGGCCTGGCTGAGAACCATTAACAACAATATGATCCATTTTACATAGAAAAATCCACAAAAGATACGTGTCAAATGCTCAGAAGTGTGATTAGTGCTTGGTGATGGGATTACAAGAGATTTAAATTTTCTTCTTTTTATGTATTTCAATTTCTATATTTTCTTCAATTTACGTGTATCAATAGGAGAGAGAGGACAAGAAGTGAAAGGAAAGGGTGGGGGAGGAAGAGAAGTAGTTATACACAGTGGTACATATTTTGAGGGTGGGAGGTAGGGAAGAGCTCTCACTTTGGTCTTACATTTTCTTTTTCTTTTTACATTAAAAATATTTTATTTTAAAAAACGGAGTTCTTTCAACTCTGAAATCACATGATGTAAACAGAGCTCACAATGTTAAGCTGATATTAAGGAAACAAAAAGAAAAAACAGTAGCCCCAAACATAAAACCATACTAAAATCATCATTATAACCATAGGAATAGATCAATTATCCCAAGAAATGTGCATCTGGGCTTTTGACTACCAAATATTTTTTCCACTTGTTTATATAACAGTTTCAGAGTCACTGATTTTGAACTGATAACAGATGTTCTCACCACCAGGCCTTTCCATTAAGACTCAATCAACTTATTTCTACATCGATATAAAACATTTTCTAGAGTCCTTCCATACACAACACAGTCAGAAAACCAAGTCTCAAAGAAACTGGTGTCAAAGAAGTTAAGTATAATGGATGTGATAACTGATATATAACAATAAAATATATGTGACTATCACTTCCAAGTATGAAGAGGTAATTTGTGTTAAATCAATGTTTCCATCAAGAGCAACTTCAATATACAGGAAAGAAAGTTTTTAAAATACCTATTTAAAGCTATTAGAGAAGTAGTGAAGGAAAAGAACTAGAGAGACCAAGAATCTAGAGAGCTCTGAAGCATGGAGTGGTGGCCTGATAAATGCACTTTTCCAAGGAGGTATCTGTTGAATCTGGGTGTAAGGCAAGAGGCTGAGAATCAAGATTTGCCTAGGCTGGTGCTAGAGAACCAAGAAACCAGCAGAGCTCTGGTAGTCTTGCAAGACTAGAGACAATACATGTGTATGTATAACTGAATCACTTTGCTATACACCTGAAACTAACACAACATTGTTAATCAACTATGCTCCAATTAAAAAAAAAAGACTACAGGGGGCTTCCCTGGTGGCGCAGTGGTTGAGAGTCTGCTTGCCGATGCAGGGGACACGGGTTCGTGCCCTGGTCCGGGAGGATACCACATGCCGCGGAGCGGCTGGGCCCATGAGCCATGGCCGCTGAGCCTGCGCGTCCGGAGCCTGTGCTCCGCAACGGGAGAGGCCACAACAGTGAGAGGCCCGCATACCGCAAAAAAAAAAAAAAAAAAAAAAAAAAGACTACAGACAAAATTGGAAACAAAAGTAACAGATGGGTGAAAAGGGGAAGTACCTAGAATTGGGCCTGACAAAGAGCCAGTTTTCCCTTCAAGATATTTGAAAATTCTGAAGCTACACAGGGAAGGAGGCTAGGAAGCTAAGAAGAAAGCCTCTGAAAAGCAGAGTGGAGATTTTGGAAGTTTTATCAGTATGAGGAAACATGAATTAGAGGTTCAAGTCTTGCCAGGGGAAATGGGAAATGAACATACCACACTCTCAGCTGGAAGCCCCTGAGTGACTACACTTCAGTAGCAGGGGCAAATGACAGGGAGGCTGAGACCTATGAAACATGAAACCCAGCCTCAATTCAGCTCAGTCCTTCACTGAATTAAGGTGATCAGCCCCCATTTATCTGCTAAGCAGAAGAAAGGGTGAGCTTTCTCTGGAGTAGTAATATAACATCATGTAGAACCTCACCAATATTTTGTAATGTCTACTACTCAATAAAAAATACTAGGCAGGGCTTCCCCGGTGGCGCAGTGGTTGAGAGTCCGCCTGCCGATGCAGGGGACGCAGGTTCGTGCCCCGGTCCGGGAAGATCCCACATGCCGCGGAGCGGCTGGGCCCGTGAGCCATGGCCGCTGAGCCTGCGCGTCCAGAGCCTGTGCTCCACAACGGGAGAGGCCACAGCAGTGAGAGGCCCAGGTACGGCAAAAAAAAAAAAAAAAAAATACTAGGCATTCCAAGAGACAGGACCATATGACTGAAAAACAAAATAAAAAATTACAGTGTTTTGGTAATCCCAGCTATTGGACTTAGTAGACAAGACTGTATATAAGAAATACGTTCAAGAAAATAAAAGATGAAGAATTGCAGAAATTGGAATCTATCATAAGAGGAACCAAAGAGAAATTCTATAAGTGAAATACATAAATGCTGAAATTAAGAACTTATTAGATATGTCAGAAGATAGAACTGGCAGAACGGAAAACAAGGCAATAGGAAATATCCACACAGAAGCACACAGATCAAAAAATACTGAAAAATACAGAAAAGAGCATAACAGACGTGTAAAACACATGAAAAAAATCTAAAATATGCATAACTGGAACCTCAAAAGAGGAAAGAGGGAATGAGCAGAGGCAATATATAGAAAGACGATGGCCAAGGATTTGTCAAAACTGATTAAAGACAACAACCCACAGATTCAAAAAGTTCTGCAAATCCCCAGAAGAATAAATATAATAAAAAAAAACACACCTAAGCATATCTCATTTAAATTGCTGAAAACCAAAGAAAAACATCTTAAAAGCAGCCAGTGGAAAAAAAGACACCTTACCTTCAACAGAACAACTGTTGTTGTACTTTTGAATACTATAAAACAACAGAATGACTACGTAAAGAGCTGAGAGAAAACAACTGCTCACCATAACTCTATGGCCAGCAAAAATACCCTTTATAAGTGAAGGCAAAGTAAAGACATTTTCAGACAGACAAAAAACTGAGAAAACTAGTCACTAGCAAACCTGCACTAGAAGACAAAAGAAAAATAATCTAAGATGAAAATTCAAAAGGAATTAAAAGCAACAAAAGAGGTGAATATGTGGGAAAATATAAATATTCTCTGTATAAACAAAAAATAATGGGGGTGGGCTTCCCTGGTGGCGCAGTGGTTGAGTGTCCGCCTGCCGATGAGGGGGACGCAGGTTTGTGCCCCAGTCTGGGAGGATCCCACATGCCGCGGAGCGGCTGGGCCCGTGAGCCATGGCCGCTGAGCCTGCACGTCCGGAGCCTGTGCTCCACAGCGGGAGAGGCCACAACAGTGAGAGGCCCGTGTACCGCAAAAAAAAAAAAACAAAAAAAACATGGGGCTTCCCTGGTGGCACAGTGGTTAAGAATCTGCCTGCCAATGTAGGGGACATGGGTTCGAGCCCTGGTCCAGGAAGACCCCACATGCCGTGGAGCAACTAAGCCCATGTGCCACAACTGCTGAGCCTGCGCTCTAGAGTCTGCAAGCCACAACTACTGAAGCCTGTGAGCCTAGAGCCCATGCTCTGCAACAAGAGAAGCCACTGCAATGAGAATCCCACGCACTGCAATGAGAAGCCCGTGCAACGAAGAATGGTCCCTGCTCACTGCAACTAGAAAAAGCCTGCATGCAGCAACGAAGACCCAACGCAGCCAAAAATAAATAAATAAAATAAATTTTTTAAAAACCCTATGCAGAAACAAAAATATGAAAAGTTTAAAAAACAAACAATAATGTCTTAAAATACATACAAAATACATGTAAATTAATATGTGTAATAATAAAATGATAAAGATGGGGGTCAGAGGAACACTAATGGGAGAGTGATCAAAGTTATTATTTTTACTAGAATATTACATCAAGGGTACATATAATTTCTAGGGTAAGCAATAAAAGAATGCACAACTAACAAGGTAATAAAGAGAGAAATAGAATAATACAAAAGCAGTCAAGACAGGAGAGAAAAAAGAATACAAAACAGTTTGGAAAAATTGAAATCAAGTAATAAGAGTATATATTAACCCAAGTACATCACTAATTGCATTATATATAAATGACCTAAAGACTATGTAAAAGAGTAAAGTTGTTGGACTAGGTACAAATAAAAACAAAACAAGGGCTTCCCTGGTGGCGCAGTGGTTGAGAGTCCGCCTGCCGATGCAGGGGACACGGGCTCGTGCCCTGGTCTGGGAAGATCCCACATGCCACGGAGCGGCTGGGCCCGTGAGCCATGGCTGCTGAGCCTGCGCGTCTGGAGCCTGTGCTCCGCAACGGGAGAGGCCACAACAGAGAGAGGCCCGCGTACCACAAAAACAAACAAACAAACAAACAAACAAAAAACCCTATGCCGTTTACAAAGACACTTTTTTCAATATAAGGACAGAGATAGGTTAAAACTAAAAAGACGGCAAACAATAAACAATGAAAGAACCAACCAAAAACAAGACTACACTTTATGACAAGGAGTGTTCCCAGAGATAAAGAAGGTCATTTCTTAAAGACAAAATAAAAGAATCAATTCACCATGACTAAAAAGTAAATCTAAACATATATGTACCACTTAACACAGCTTTAAATTATTTTAATAAAAAACAGAAGTAAAATGGGACATACACAAATCCACAATCAGAGTGAGTTTGATACACTTCTCTCAATAAGAAGAGTGAGAAAAAAATTCTATGAGAATACAGAAAATCTAAACAAGTCAATTACAAACCTGACCTAAGCAACATATTTATAATCATGGCACCCAACAATGAGTGGAACCTATTTAACATACACATGGAATCTTTACCCAAACTGGCCATGTTGTAAGTCCTAAAATAAGCCACAAAAAACTTCTTAGTACTAAAACCATTCAGACTGTTCTATGACTAAAATGGAATTAAGGTAGATATCAATTACAAAAAGAACCCTAGAAAATACCCAACTGTTTGGCTGTTTGGAAATCAGACAAAATAACTTCTAAATAACCCATAATCAACAAAGGAAATCATAACTGAAATTTAAATTGTATATAATTATATATCATATGTATTACATTTTAATTTTTATATATATATGTATAATCTACATATAGAATTAAGTAGTAAAGACAATAAATAAAATGTCAGGGGCTTCCCTGGTGGCGCAGTGCTTGAGAGTCCGCCTGCTGATGCGGGGGACGCGGGTTCGTGCCCCGGTCTGGGAGGATCCCACGTGCCGCGGAGCGGCTGGTCCTGTGAGCCATGGCCCCTGAGCCTGCGCGTTGGGAGCCTGTGCTCCGCAACGGGAGGGGCCACAGCAGTGAGAGGCCCGGTACCGCAAAAAAAAAAAAAAAAAAAAAAAAAAAAATGTCAGCAAAAGCTATATTCAGAGGAAATTTATAACCTGATATGCATATGTCAGAAAATAAGAAAGCCTGAAAAACAATCAATGGTAAGCTCCATCTCAAGAAGCTGGAAAAAGAATGGCCAATCAAACCTAGAGAAAGTAGAAAAAAGGCAATAGCAAGTAAAAGAGGAAAAAACCCACAAATTACCAATATCAGGAATGAAGGACAGAAAATTACTAGAAATATAATGAGGATACTATAAATAATAAATTCGACATGTTAGGATGAAATGAACTAATTCCTTGGAAAAAGATCACAATTTACCAAAAATCATAAAAGTAGAAATATAAAATCTAGTTTTCTATCAACATTTATGAAGAAATTTAAGCCACCATTAGAAACTATCCCCCCCAAAAAACTCCAAGCCAAGACGGTTTCACTAGAGAAAATTTATCAAACGTTTAAGGAAGAAGTTACAGCAATCATATACAAACTCTTCCCCAAAAAAGGAAACTTTCTCAACTCACCTCACACCTCACAAAACCAGCATAATTTTTTTTTTTTTTTTTTTTTTTTGGTGGTACGCGGGCTTCTCACTGTTGTGGCGTCTCCCGTTGCAGAGCACAGGCTCCGGACACACAGGCTCAGCGGCCATGGCTCATGGGCCCAGCTGCTCCGCGGCATGTGGGATCTTCCCGGACCGGGACATGAACCTGTGTCCCCTGCATCAGCAGGCAGACTCTCAACCACTGCGCCACCAGGGAAGCCCAACCAGCATAATTTTTATAACAAAACCCAACAGGGACTATATAAGAAAGGAAAATCACATTTCATGACCATAGATGTAAAAATCATATCCCAAATTAGTAAATTAATCCAGAACAATATAAAAAAGAATAATATATCACACCAAATAAAGTTTTGTTCCAAGGATACAATGCTGGTTAACATTTGAAAAATCAGTTAATGCAATTAATGGCATTCACAGAAAAAGGGCAGGAAATCACACAATCTATTCAACAGAGGCAATAAAAGCATTTAATGAAATCCAACACCCATTTATTATGAAAACTCTTAACAGACTAAGAAGGGAATTTCCTCAATCCTATAGAAAGCATATACATCAAACCACAGCAAACCTCATACTTTGTAGTAAATGACTGAAAGCGTCCCCTGAGATCAAAGATGAGGCAAAAGTACCTGTTATCACCACCCTATTAAACACCGTATTGGAAGTCCTCACTAGGGCATCAAGAAGAAATAAAAGGTAAAGGATTAGAAGGAAAGAAATACAGAGAGCAGTTTTCCTGGGTTCCCTTACCCTGCTGTTCTCCACCCGGGAGCCCATTCCTAATAAAGTCTCTTGCTTTGTCAGGGAAAAAAGAAAGAAAGAAAGAAGAAATAAAAGGTATATGAACTGGAAAGAAACTGTCATTATTCACAGATGACATGTGCTCCAGTTACCAAATTTGTATCTCTCAGTTCCAAACTCACCCTTCAACACATGCTCTGTGATAATGGATGGGATTCCTTTCATCATTTCTTCTTTACACTGAGCATGATTTTAAACTTTCTCAATAGAGTGTTGGAGAAATACTGCAGGATGAAGGGGGCTTCTCTTGTTGGTTGGGGCTGCTGCATAGTCAGCAGTGTAAATGTGAGGAAATCTATGCCCACGTGCCTAGAATGATCCTTCAGCAACCTCACAGTCCCAGCCCAGCCTAGTAAACACCTTCCTGTAGCCCTCCCAAAATAGACGCTGTAGGCTCAAGGCCTCCTGCCTGCAGCAGTGCCCTGACTCTCTCTATTTACCCAATACTTGCCTATGCCCTGAAGGGTTGCATCCTGCTTGCCTGGTAACTGTGGACCAGCTCTGGCCCAAGCAACCCTGTGATGTTCTCTGCTACCTAGTGAGCTGTAAGTATATCCTGTACAACTAAGGTCTTAGCCTTGGGGTGGGGGCCCCTTCTAAGATTGTCCCTCAGCCCTAGAGAACCCTGTAGAGCTCTCTCTATATCTTATAATTATTCTTCTTTAATAGTTTATTAATTCTTCATATTACACTTCCCTTGTTTAAATCACTGAGTGGTTCTGTCTCCTAATTGAACCAGACTAATAAAACATGGTTGTCACAAAGAAAATCTAAAGTAATCTATAAACCATCAAATAAATAAATTTAGAGTCACTGGATACAAAGTCAATATAGAAAAAAAAATCAACTGTATTTCTACAGTTGACAGAAATACAACTGTAGTAAATATATTAAAAATAAACTTCAGGGCCTCCCTGATGGCGCAGTGGTTGAGAGTCCGCCTGCCGATGCAGGGGATGCGGGTTCGTGCCCCGGTCTGGGAGGATCCCATATGCCGCGGAGCGGCTGGGCCCGTGAGCCATGGCTGCTGGGCCTGCGCGTCCGGAGCCTGTGCTCCGCAACGGGAGAGGCCACAACAGTGAGAGGCCCGCATACCACAAAAAAAAAAAAAAAATAAAAAAAAATAAACTTCAAAAAAAGCCAAAAGAAGAGGAAATTAAAAAATAATTCCATTTATAAGAGCATTAAAAAGAATAAATACTTAGGAATAAATTTAACCAATGTGATGCAAAACAGAAAACTACAAAATACTGCTGAAAGAAATCAAAGAAGACCTACTAAACATAAGAACTTCCCATATTCATGGATTGGAAGACTTAATGTTGTTAAAATGGCAATACTCCATAAACTGATCTACGGATTCAATGTAATCCCTTCAAAACTCCCAATGGCCTTTTTTTGCTGAAATGGAGAAGCTGATCCTGAAATTCATATGGAATGCAAGAAACTCCGAACGGCCAAAACAACCTTGAAAATAAAGAACAAAACATTCCCATTTTAAAACTTATTACAATGATATAGTAACCAAAACAGTATGGTACTAGCATAATGCTAGACATACAGACCAATGGAATACAACTGGGAATCCAGAAATAAACCTTCACACGTGTGCCAATTAATTTTCACAAAGGTACCAAGACCACTCAATGGGGGGAAAATAGTCTCTTCAACAAATGGTGCTGAGACAACTGAGTATTCACATGCATAAGAATAAAACTGGCTGACTGCCTCACGTCACATCCAAGTTAACTCAAAATGGATCAAAGGCCTAAATGTAAGAGCAAAATCTATGAAACCTGTAGAAGAAAGCATAAGGGTAAATCTTCATGACCTTGGATTTGTCAATGGTTTCTTAAACACCAAAAACACAAGCACAAAAGAAAAAATAAATTGGACTTCATCAAAATTAAAAGCTCTTGTGTATTAAAGGACACCATCAGAAGGAGGGTGAACAAGACAATCCACACAGTGAAAAATATTTGCAAATCATATATCTGATAAGGGTCTAGTGTCCAGAATACATAAAGAATTCCTGTAACTCAACAAAAAACAACCCAATTTTTTAGATGGGCAAAAACATTAAACAAACATTTCTCCAAAGGAGTCATGCAATGACCAAATAAGCACATGAAAAGATGATCAATGTCATTAGTCATTAGGAAATGCAAATCAAAACCACAATGAGATACAACATCACACCCACAACCCTATCTAAAAAACAGAAAATACCAAGTGTTGGTAAGAAATCAGAACCCCCATACATTTGCTGATGGGAATGTAAAATAATGCAACCACTAGAGAAAACAGTTTGGCGATTCCTCAAGAAGTTAAACATAAAATTACCACATGATCCAGCAATTCCACTCCTAGGAATATATCCAAAATAATTTAAAATCATGTTCAAGCAAAAATTTGTATATGAATGTTCATATCAGAGTAGCATTATTCATAATAACCAAAAAGAGCAAAATAAACCAAAAGTAAGAAAAGGGAAGGAAATAATAAAGAAGAGAAATCAATGACACTGAAAACAAAGAAGGGCAATAGGAAAAAAAAAAAATCACTCAACCCAAGAGCTGGTTCTTTGAAAATATCAGTAAAATTGATAGGCTTCTAGTAACAATGATTAAAAAAAGAATGAGAGAAAGGAACACAACTTACCAATATCAAGAATGAAAGAGGATATCACTAGAGACTGCCAACATTAAAAATAAAATAAGGAATATTACAAACAACTCTATGCACGTAAACTAGACAATTTAGATGAAGTGGACCAATTCCTCAGAAGCCAGACTACCAAAACTCACCCAAGATGAAACTGATAATCTGAATAGTCTTCTAACCATTCAAGAAATTGAATCTGTAGTTTAAAACCTCCTAAAAAAGATATCCAGGCCAGATGGTTTCACTGGTAAAATCTAACTAACAATTTTAAAAGAATACCAATTCTACACAATCTCTTCCAGAAAACAGCAGAGAACTAATCCCAACAAATTGTATGAAGTCAGGATTACTTAATATTAAAGCCAAAGATAATACAAAGGAAGAAAACTACAGACCAATACCCCCAGTGAACAAAATGCAAAAATGCTTAACAAAATAGTAGCAAATCAAGTCCAAAAATATATTAAAAGCATTATATAGCACAACCTAGTAGGGTTTGTTCCAGAAATCCAAAGCTGGTTCCATATTCAAAAATCAATCAAATCAACAGGCTAATAACAAAGAAAAAAATCACATTATCATACCAAATGATGCAGAAAAAGCATTCATGATTTTCAAGTTTCCAGCAAAGTACATACATAAAGTAACTGCCTCAACTTGATAAAGTACATATACAAAAACCCTACAGTTAACATCATACTTTGTGGTGAAACATTGGATTCCTATCTTTAAGATTGGAAACAAGGGAAGAATGCCTGCTCTCACCACTCTTACTCAGCATAGTACTGGAAGTCCTATCAGCACAATAAAATAAGAAAAGGAAATAAAAAGTGTAGAGATTGGAAAAAGAAAACTGTCCCTATTTGCAGATGACATTACTGTCTACATAGAACATCCCAAGGAATCTCAAAAAACACTTTTAAATTAGTAAAAAAAAAAAAAAAACAAAAGAAGAAAAAATGTATTCGTCCTAGAATTAATAAGTTCAACAAGGTTGCAGAATACAAGAAAAACATACGTAAGAATTGTATTTCTATATACAATTGCATTTTTATATATAATGAGCATGCAGAAACTAAGTTAAAACAATATATTTATAATCACATTTATTTTTAAAAAAAGAAACACCTGGGTATATGTCCAACAAGACCTGTATAGGGCTTGTATGAAGAAAACTATAAAATGCTGATGAAATCAAGGAAGATACAAATAAATGGACAGATATACAGTTATACTGGTTTGCTAGGGCTGCTGCAACAAAGTCCCACAAACTGTGTGGCTTAAACAACAGAAATTCATTGTCTCACATTTCTGGAAGCTAAAAGTCTGAGATCAAGGTGTTGGCAGAGCCATGCTCCCTCTAAAGGTGCTAGGGAAGGATCTGTTCCAGGTATCTCTCCTAGCTTCTAGTAGTTCCTTGGCTTGTGGCAGCATAAATCCGATCTTCACACAGCATTCCCCCTGTGCCTCTTTACATATCTTCCCTCTATGTGTGCCTGTGTCCAAAATTCCCTTTTATAAGGACACCAGTCATACTGGAATAGAAGTACCTCAGTACTCCACTACTCCAGACCCTATTTCCAAACAAGGTCACATTCTGAGGTACTGGGGATTAGGGCTTATTAGGGGGACTCAAGTCAATCCATAACAACACTGTTCATGGACTGGAGATTCAACATGTAAGGGTGTCAATCTTCCCCTAAATGATCCCTAGACTTAATGAAATTTCTGTCAAAAGCCAGCATGCTTTTAGTAGCTAAAGACAAGCTTATTCTAAAATTTATATTAAAAAAACAAAAGAAGTAGAATAACTGAAACAATTTTGAAAAAGAAAGTGGGAAAAATCATGCTCTCCAATTTTAAGACTTACTATATAGCTAAAAGTAATCAAGACACTGTGGTATTGGTGGTAAAATAGACACAAAGAAAAAACAAGACAGAATAGAGAACACAGATATAAATCCACACAAGAATAACCAACTCATTTTTCACAAAGAAGCAAAAGCAATTCAATCGTGGAAGGACAGATAGTCTGTTCAACAAATAGTGCTAAAGCTAGTGGATATTCACAGCCAAAAAAATGAAACTTACTTTACACAAATTAACTCAAAATTGATCATGGATTTAAACTAAGACATAAAGCTATAAAACTTAAAAGAGAGAGAGAATCTTCCAGACCCAGGCTGAAGAGTTCTTAGAAATGACACCAAAAGCACAGTCCATAAGAGGGAAAAGAAATTAGTAAATAGGACTTCATTAAAATTTAAGACTTCTGCTTTCCTAAAGACCTTGTTGAAAGGATGAAAAGGCAGGCTATAGACCAGGATAAACTATTTACAAACGATGTATCAAACAAAGGATTTGTATCTAGAATTTATAAAGAACTCTCAAAACTCAAAAGTAAAAAATAAATCAATTGAAAAATGAACTAAAGACATGAACATTTTATCAAAGAGAATATATGAATGGCACATGAAAAGATGTTCAATATCATTAGCCATGAGGGAAATACAAATTAAAACCACATGAGATACCACATCATATTATAAAAGCTGAATAAAAAATAGTGAAAATAGCAAATGGTGGTAAGAATGCTGAGAAAGTAGATCTCTCATACATTGCTGGTGGGAATGTACAATGGTACACCCGTTATGGAAAATAGCTGAGCAGTTTCTTAAAAATCCAAACATATGCTTATCATAAGATCCAGCAATCACACTCCTGGGCATTTATCCCCCCAAAAGGAAAACTTATGTCTGCACAAAAACCTGTACAGGAATATTCATAGCAGCTTTATTTGTAATAGCAAAGAGCTGGAAACAACTCAGTATCCGTCAATGGATGATTAAACAAATAGCAGAACATCTATATAATGGAATACTACTAAGCAATTAAAAACAATGACTACTGATACATGCAACAACTTGGATGGATCTCAAGGGTATTATGCTAAATGAAGAAAAGCCAATCTCAAAAGATTATATATACTGTATGATCTATTTATATAAATTCTTGAACTGACAAAATTATAGGGCTAGAGAACTAGTGGTTACTTGGAAATAGGAAAGCGGGGAGGAAGAAAGGAAGCACAAGAGAGTTCCTCGGTGGCGCTAAAACAGTTCTGTATCTTAACCAAAGTGATGGCTATACGAATTTATATGTGTGATAAAACTGCAAAGACAATATATACACATGTACATGTGCATTCACAGACACAAAAATGACTACATGTAAAAACTGGTGAAATATGATAAGGGCTATAGATTGTACCAATGTTAACTTCCAGGTTTTGATACTGTGTAATAGTTACATACGATAGGAAGACTGGGGGAAAACTAGGTACAGTACAAAGAATCTCTGCACTATTTTGATGTATGTACATACATCATACATATATGCATATGTATGCCTTAAGTAAGTCTCAAACCTGCCTGGTCCTTAGCAATGCATACAATACCAACTAATCCAATATCGTGATGGTACTATGTTAGTAAAACCTCCATTTGTGAGCCCCATCATGAATTATAAAATTGACTTGACTATTTTGTGCTGCTTGCACTGAGTCTAAAGCTATAAGTTTATGCTTCTGCCACCTGTTAGCTATAAGTACCTTGTGCTGTATCTCAGCTAGCATTTACTGACACTTACTACAGGCTAGGCAGTGTGTAAGTGCCTCACACATCTTATTTAATCTTCTCAACAATCCCATAAGGTAGGTACTATCATTAGTCATCCCATTTTATAATACATGTGAAAAACAATGAGACACAGAAAGTTAAGTAGTTTGCCCAAGATCACATAACTACAAAGACAGTCCCAAGAGTTAAACCTCTGCATTCTTATCCAGAGCCCTTGAGCTTAACCAATTTGTTCTATGTAACCTCTGTAAATTTCAGGTTTCTCCTCTGTAAAATGGTCTTAATACATACAAATAAGAATAGGGACTTAGTTGGTGGTGCAGTGGTTAAGAATCCGTCTGCCAATGCAGGGGACACGGGTTCGAGCCCTGGTCCGGGAAGATCCCACATGTTGCGGAGCAACTAAGCCCGTGTGCCACTGAGCCTGTGCTCTAGAGCCTGCAAGCCACAACTACGGAGCCTCAGTGCCACAACTCCTGAAGCCCACGCGCCTAGAGCCCGTGCTCTGCAACAAAGAGAAGCCACCGCAATGAGAAGCCCGTGCACCACAACGAAGAGAAGCCCCCGCTCACCGCAACTAGAGGAAGCTCGCATGCAGCAACAAAGACCCAATGCAGCCAAAAATTTTTAAAAATTTTTAAAGATTAAATTAAATTTAAAAATAGAGTACAGAACCCAGTAAATGACATTTTAAAAGGAGATTAGGAAACAGTTGCAAATTAATAAAGCTGCAGAAGGCCAATTTGATGGGCATGAGGAACCCTGCTGATTTCCCATTCTCAACTCCCAAGTGAGAAAGTCAATTGTCAATTGGAATGGTGTTTTTAAAAAGCAAAACAAAACACGCATGAATCTCTAAATCACTATGCTGGGTGAAAGAAACCAGACATTAAAAAGTAGATACTATATTAATTACATTTATATAAAACTCAGAAAATGAAAACTAATCCATAATGACAGAAAGCAGATCAGTGGTTGCTTGGAACAGGGAGCCAACTCAGGGCGGTGGACTACAAAGGGACACAAGGAAGCTTTTGAGGTGATGGAAATGTTTTATATCTTGATAGTGGTGATGGTTTCATGGATGTATACATCTGTCAAAACTCATCAAATTGAACACTTTAAATGGGTGCAATTTATTGTATACAAATTATACCTCAATAAAGCTGTTACATAAAAACAAAAAAAAATAATATTTTTCAAATAAGCAAACTGCCTTGATTTTAACCCTAACAATTTTTAACCTCAGCAAAATCAAAATTAAATGAGCTAGGCTGAATACTGCAGAGTTGAGAATAGGTTAAGATAAGGAATACTATCAAAGCTCTATAAAGGAGAAAAAAGGAACTTTAGCTGATTAAATTTTTTAAAGATTCTTACTGAGTACTTCCCTAAGCAGTAATACTTTTATTCACTAAATTAAGACCAGGGTATACAAAGTTTACAAACGGAAAAGTAACTTTCTAAAATTAAATTTCTGCTTTCTTCAACAAAGGTGTAAGACATGGAACCTTCTATTCTTTGTTCAAATTCAAATCAACCAAGCCTTTGTGCTCTCATTCTCTTTCTTCTTTGAAATTTCCATTCCTGTTACCATAGGAACCTTCTAGCTGACAAGCCCTCAAGCATAGCAACAGCCTAAGCTTAGCAAGGAGTGTGAAAAGGGGACAGAGTCAAAGGCCAAAATTTGACTCAAGAGAATCAGAATTCCAATCTTTGTCACTCTACAAAGGGTCTGATAACCATAGAAACTGTATCCTACTAGGTTTGGGAATATTATGACTAAATTCACTAAATGTGAAACCAAATGTGGAATGGCACTGAAAATTCAAAACTGGTATTCATTCTATTTCAGATCCAAATTAGAGTGAGAAATTATTAAAAAACAACTTTTTAGAATAATTTTAAGTGATTAAAAATAAGACCTTTTAAAAACTTTTTGTAACAATAAAATTCCTAATGAGAAAAGGTCTAAAACTTTAAGAATTATACTCTATATATACATATTAAAAAATTCTAGGTTTGCAATAAAATACCTTTAATCCCACAGATTTGCTTTTCTTTTACAAATCTTCCTTTTTTTAAATGTCTTATGACAGCATATTAAATACTTTCCAATACTCTTTCAGTGCGTTGGTTTGTAGAAAGATGATATTATCACAGGCGTATATTTATCTTCTTAAGTCAAAGGGGAGTTTCCAGAGCAGCCCATAAAATTTGACTTTTCTTCAGGAAGTAAACTTTTTTCAAATATCATGAACAGTTGTAAATTATGGTCTGTCTCAAAAGATAAAACTTCACGGGCTTCCCTGGTGGCGCAGTGGTTGGGAGTCGGCCTGCCGATGCAGGAGACACAGGTTCATGCCCCGGTCCGGGAGGATCCCGCATGCCGCGGAGGGGCTGGGCCAGTGAGCCATGGCCGCTGAGCCTGCGCGTCCGGAGCCTGTGCTCCGCAACGGGAGAGGCCACAACAGCGAGAGGCCAGGGTACCGCAAAAAAAAAAAAAAGATAAAACTTCACAAACCAAATTCCATCACACTTAGTAATTTAATTTAAAATAAGTATTTTTAAGGCATTCCTTTAAAGTGATTTGTCACAAAAGAAAATCAATTAAAATTTTTAAAGCTATTTTTTTCCTATAGTCAGAAATAACTAAATGCAATTAACTCTCCACTACTTGTGTGTACTTTTTCAATTTAGAAGTTTCTTAATTCCTGGTTGGTTTCCCTGTCACACAATAGGCTTCTCAATCCAATTCACTAGATTGTTGTTTGCTTAGGGAAAACCACCTTATTAATATTAACCTAAACAAAAGATAATAAGAGTGGTAAATCTGCTGGATAATCCATATATTCTAAAGATATAAGCAATGAATTTCAAGAATAAACATAATCAAAGAAATTTCATTTCCTAAGAAGCCTATCCACAAAATGTTAATTATTGGTACAAAGGGGTATATTATTCTCTTAAAAACAAACGAAAAATCCACCTGCCTTTCAAGGTCAATTCAAATATGATCTGCAGCTATCTCTTCCACATATGATCCTTCTCTCTTTTGAATCCTCTTAGCACTTTATGCCTATTTATGGCATTTACCAAGTTCTTCCTTAAGTTTCAGTCATTCAATCAAAATACACTTAATAAATACTGTCTTAGACGCTGCAACTGGGAGCTAGACAAAAAAGGACAGCTGAGATTTTTTTTTTTTTTTTTTTTTTTTGTGGTACGTGGGCCTCTCACTGTTGTGGCCTCTCCCGTTGCGGAGCACAGGCTCTGGACGTGCAGGCTCAGCGGCCATGGCTCACGGGCCCAGCCGCTCCGCGGCATGTGGGATCCTCCTGGACCGGGGCACGAACTCGTGTCCCCTGCATCGGCAGGCGGACTCTCAACCACTGCACCACCAGGGAAGCCCGACAGCTGAGATTTTTAAAAATAAAGTTTCTGTACTAATTTTACTATTTTGAAAACACAATGTGTTTCTTACAGAAAAATCAGAAAATACTGATACAAACATTAAATAAAAAACATAGAAAACAAATAAATTGTACTAATTCAGGAACAATCACTGTTGGCCTTGGCAAAAATCTCTCCAGATCACTTACTCTACATGAACATGCTTTTTTTTCTTCAACAAAAACAGGATGATACCATATGAAATGTTTTGTTATCCACTCCTTTTTTTCCTATTTATTAATGCATCAAGTACAACCATTAGAATATGACAGGCAAAGATGGAGATGAGACTATTAAGGCAGAAAGAACATGAGAGGTCTAGAGATGAGAGAGTTGGTTTGCTTTATTTTTTTCTTAATTACCCCACTTATAAGTGTAAACACAATGTTGAAAGCTTCAAGTCACTTTGATCTCCACTCCCCCCACCCCCTGCCAAAAAAGGGCAAAGTAAAATACTAGTGTTCACAGGAAAGTGGTATCTTTGGTATTGGTATGAGGATTACCATTACCACCGCCAAAAAGCCCATCACTATTTATCAATTACAACTCCAAGAGATTAAGTGCTTAGGTACAGCACTATAACCACAACCATGACTACCACCACCTCTTACGGAAGACACAGTTTATAAAGTTCATTAACTCACTCAAACATTTCTTTAGCAATTATTATGTGTTAGCCACTATGTTAGCTGCTGGCCCTACAAAGATGAATAAGGACATCAACAGCAAGCTCTGCTTTCAAAAGCATATGTCCTTCAGTAAGAACTGAATTTAAAAAATGAGGACAGGGGCTCCCCTGGTGGCGCAGTGATTAAGAATACACCTGCCAATGCAGGGGACATGAGTTCGATTCCCGTGAAGTAACTAAGCCCATGCACCACACTAACTGAGCCTATGCTCTAGAGCCCGCGAGCCACAACTACTGAGCCCACGCACCTAGACCCCGTGCTCTGCAACAAGAGAAGCCACTGCAATAAGAAGCCCGCGTACCACAATGAAGAGTAGCCCCTGCTTGCCACAAGTAAAGAAAGACTGTGTGCAGCAACGAAGACCCAATGCAGCCAAAAATAAAATAAATTTATTAAAAAAAATGAGAACAATCTCGTACCCATTAGAATGGCTATTATTCCAAAACAAAACAAACAAACAAACAAAAAACCCAGAAAATAACTAGCACTGGTAAGGATATAGAGATATTGGAACCCTCGTGCACTGTTGGTAGAAATGTAAAATGGAGCAGCCGCTATGCAAAACTGTGGTGGTTCCTCAAAAAATTAAACATAGAATGATCATATTATCCTGAAATTTCACTTCTGGGTGTATACCCAGAAAAAGTTTAAAGCAGAGAAACAGATATTTATACATCCATATTCATAGCAGCTATATTCACAACAGCCAAAAAAGTGGAAGCAACCCAACTGTCTGATGAATTAATGGTTAAACTAAATGTTTTGTATATACATACAATGAAATATTATTTAGCCTTAAAAAGGAAGGCTGACACATGCTACAACATGGATGAATCTTGAAGACATTATGCTAAGTGAAATAAGCCAATCACAAAAGGACAAATATTGTATGATTCCACTTAAATGAGGTACTGGAGTAGTCAATTTTTTTTTGTTTTTGGCCAAGCGGCCCAGCCTGTGGGATCTTAGTTCCGCGACCAGGGACTGAACTTGGGCTCGCAGCAGTGAAAGCGCGAAGTCCTAACCACTGGACCCCTGGGGAGTTCCCTGGAGTAGTCAAATTCAGAGAGAAAGAAAAAAAGAAAGAAAGAATGGTGGTTGCCAGGGACTGGGGAATGGGAGAATGGGAAATTATTGTTTAATGGATACAGAATTTTCGTTTTGGAAGCTGAAAAAGTGCTGGAGAAGGGTAGTGTGATGACATACCAAGGCAACTGTACTTAATGCCACTGAACTGCACACTTAAAAATTGTTGGGGGCTTCCCTCATGGCGCAGTGGTTGAGAGTCCGCCTGCTGATGCAGGGGACACGGGTTTGTGCCCCGGTCCGGGAAGATCCCACATGCCGCGGAGCGGCTGGGCCTGTGAACCATGGCTGTTGAGCCTGCGCGTCCAGAGCCTGTGCTACGCAACGGGAGAGGCCACAACAGTGAGAGGCCCACGTACCACAAAAAAAAAAAAAATTGTTGGGATGGGGGAATTCCCGGGCAGTCCAGTGGTTAGGACTCTGTGTTTTCACTGCCAAGGGCAGGGGGTTCAATCCCTGGTCAGGGAACTAAGATCCCGCAGGCCGCACGGTGCAGCCAAAAAAACCTAAAAAAGATTGGAATGGTAAATTTTATGTTATGTATATTTTGCCATAATTAAAGAAATCTTTTTGAGGAATATCTATAAACACTACTATGAAATATCCAGGATATATTGTTAAGTAAAAAAAGCAAGGTAGAGAAAACAAACAGTATGACACTATATCAAAGGAAAGTGAAAGAATATATAAATATAGACACTGTATAAACATTTTATATAATTGTTATATTATATTTATAATTTTTAATGGAAGGATAAACAAAAAAACTTTAAAAAAAAGACTACCCCCTAGGGAAGGAAAGAATAAGGTAGAGGGGAGAGGGCCTGAAACTAGACTTCTCTGATTGTACCTTGTCCTATATAAAAAGTTCTGAAACATAATTATAAAACAAACTTAAGCAAAAAAAATTTTTTAAGTCATTCTTTAAAATCAAAATGAAACACAAACCTAAATTGTGTATTGAATTAAACCAAACAGAGAAGTACTTAAGTAACTTAAAACACAGTAATTTGACTGTACATCCTTGATGAAATACATCCCTAAGGACTAAAAGAAGTAGAAAGAAATCTAAAACTGCTTTCAGTAATTACATTGTTAGTAATAATATTGCTATTATTCTGAAATTATATAATGTCTTTATATAATAAGGTTTCAGTATAAGAGAAGAAACAAAAATAAAATTTTAAACTGTTAAGTAAAAACTCTGCAATATAATTTAATTGCAAGTATCAGTATAAACTCATGATGTACTTTCTTTTTAAAAAAAGTATTTCCTAGCTCTGTCTATGAAAAGGCCTAAAAATGACTAACCTAGTATCAATAAATGTAACACCTAGATAGCAGTCCATGAAAATCCTTTCCAACTAAAAGGAACCAGTGCTCCCTAAAAAAACTGATAATTCAAGGTCTAAGGCAGAATTTTATGAAATGAGCTTGGATCATACCAGAAAGCAAGGAAGCTATTAGAAACCACTAGAGTAGTCTCAAATAGACTTAGGAGCTACCTTGAAGCGGCTCCCACTACCAAAGACAGAACAATTTGAGCCCTAATAAAATAATAACTGCAATGGACTGAAACACATCAAATATGGTAAAAATCCATGAGTTCATAATGATACTTCAAAAGAAAAAAAAGACCTCATTAGTCACTTTTGAAAGATTCTTGTGAATCAACTTATTATTCTAAAAACTAATAAACAAAGGAAAACAATCAAGTATTTATCCTGTCTTTCTTATAAAAACTGAACACAAGAGTAACTTAATAGTCCAATAGTCAAAAAGAGGAAGTTTCTGTTTATAAAGTAGTCTGGCTGAGAAATGAAGAATGACAGAACTAGAATATCACCATTTTGCAAACCCCAAATAAAATTATTGACCTAAGAAATAATCGATGGCTGCTAAAATTACAAAGAGTAACAAGCAGACATGTGCCTACGAAGTATTCTTTCAAAACAAAAACAAAAACAGAGACAGAGGAACATGGTAAATAACATCACAGGGATGCAATCTGCAAAATAAAAACTATGAGAAATAGGGCAAACATACTACAAGAAAAAAGGGAGAGGGGTAAGGGAAGGAGAAACTATAAACTGAAACACCAACTGAATGCACTGCGTGAACTCTGATTTGAAAAGTCAACTATAAAAAAAAACTGTGAAATTCTAAGAGTAATTTAAACATTAATTGTATATTTGATGATACAGGTATGATGTTTACATATTTTGAAAGAGTCCTTACTTTACAGAGATATATATGGAAATATTTATGGATGAAATTATGGTGTTTGGGATTTGCTTTAAAGTAACCCAGGTGGGTGTGCAGTCATAAATGAAACAAGACTAGCTATGTGTTGATAATTTTTGAAGCTGGATGATGTATATATGGTGCTCATTATATCACTCCATACATTTCTATCAATATATAACTGAAATTTTCCATAATAAAAAGTTACGGGGAGGGACTTCCCTGGTGGTCGGTCCAGTGGTTAAGAATCCGCCTTCCAATGCAGGGGACATGGGTTTAATCCCTGGTTGGGGAACTAAGATCCCACATGCAGAGGGGCACGGTAAGACCAGGAAATCATTTTAAGTATTTAAGAAAATTCATACTGTAAACCACCAGCCTTAAGGCTGAACAAAAGAACCCATTTTCAAAGTCATGTTACCTTCAATATTTAGTAACTGAATTATGAGTACTATTAGTATAGTCTATTCTTTAAAGTTTTATTATCAAAAACAGAAAAGATGTAATCATATCATAACTTGGACAATTTTAAACTTCTGAATGGCTATTATCTCCCAAGTTCCAGTGTTTCAAATTTCTTTATAGAAGAATAATGTCTGAAAACTAAGATGAGTAACATTCCCCAAACATGAAATCTTCAATCCATTAGAGTTTGAACCTAAATACATAACTTTTTAATGTACAAGATGTAGTTGAAAACAACAATATTTTCCTGTTGTCTATCAGACACATTCATTAGATTGGTTTAACAGGGCAATACAAGAATCATTTTCTACGACATGTTAGATAATAGATTAAGTCTTACCTCCATTGCTAAAGCTGCTGTCTGTTGGTCATAATGATTCAGAAGATTAGGCATGAAGGTAGTATTATAAGGCAAATCTTGGCACATCCTCAAGGTAATAGGTTCACAAGAAAACAAACTGTGCCCACCTATATGCCCCACAAACATAGTCAAGGGCCACAGAAGGAAGACGATCCAGCTCATAGCCATGCTTCCTCGACTGAATGAGACTCAGATGATCAGGCCTACTCAATATGTATTTTAGATCTTTATACACTTGCAGGTCTCAGCTTGAAAGTATTTCTTCTATCTTTCTGTTAAGTTCTTCAAACAGAAATACTCTTTGCACCGTCAGAGGTTCGTTAACTTGGTCTCACAAAAGGCATTTGTTTTTGGTTTCACAATATGGGAAAATGACATCATCTTGCCTCTTCTTTTCATTTTATTACATAGGGCACCACTTGGCCAACAGATCAAGTTGATCAACCACATTCCCAAACAACAGATTCCATCTTAGGAGAAGAGCTATTTCTTCCCTTGACTGAAATATCTGAAAAGAAATTTTTTAAAAATGGGAGAAATTAGTCATTTCCTCTCAAAATATTATGGACTTGATATTAAAATCTTTGATTAGCTCAGTAAAGTTGCAGGATACAAAATCAGTATACAAAAATCAGTCGCGTTTCTATACACTAACAATGAACTACCAGAAAGAAAAATTAAAAAAAAAAAATCTTTGATGAGAGATATAATACTGACTTAATAGATAAAATACATGGGTATTTAATAAGGATATAGTATAGTTTTTCTACTTTATCATTTATGGTATAGATATACTGACATAATACATAAACAGCACTCAAAGGCAAATTTTCTTCCCTCAGTTGCCTATACAACATATCATTTAATTTCCCATCTATGATGGCAATTATTCATTTGTCACAAGACATTTTGATCCATTTTGAAAAATCTGTATGCTGTTGTCCTAAACTTTATTTAAATATCTGCCACACTTACAACCTAAGTTACTTAATTTAAATTTTATTATATGTTTTAATCATTAATAGTGCAGTTTTTACATTAAATGATTTGGCAGATGGTATCTGTGAAAGATGTAAAATATAAATAAATAGAAAGATATGGATTCAAGCTTCTTTATAGCTCTTTGAGTCACTTAACTTCTCTGAACTCAGAACTTTCCTTCCTGAAAATAGCACGTCCCCAACAAAGGTGATTTATGAGTGAATTATGAAGTAATGCATGTAAAAGTACTCTATAAAAGGTAAAGCAACATCAAACATTAGGTAGTTTTATTGCTGAATAACAGGTGATACAAAGACTACTATCAACCAATACTGAACTGGCAAATAGAAGACTCTAAAAGTAGTATCAGGACATTTTCCCAACATTACTTCATCCTTTTAGACAGTACAAAAATTTAGTACCATAGATGTAGAAACATTTGACCAACAAATGCTTCATTACACACAGCCAAGTTGCAGAGACTAGAAATCATCCCTAGAAAGTTATAGCAGGAATAGGAATGATTCCCAGTTATAGTTTCTTCCAAGTTTTAGAATCATTGACTTGACACCACTTTTCCAGGGGCAAAAATATGCATCTCATTTGGGGCTGGAAGCGTATAGGTGGACTGGAAGGCACGTCTGGCAGGAAAAAAGCATATTCTAAGCTATCATACTTTCATTTGGTTTCATAATGATGTTAAATTTGCTTTTATTTCATTTTGTTTCATAGATATTAGATATTCCTGTTTGCGGTAGACAGCCTAGATTGGGAAAACATGAAAAAGACAGGTTCAGAAATTCTCAGAGGCCCAGGTTAACAGACAACTTAAATATATACTAGGGCCCGTGACAGCTTAGACCTTGAGACCTGGAACTGGGTTGGCTTAAGCAGGGAAGGAAACTGTCCTCTGTGCACTGACTATCAATGACTGAGACCTCTGCATCCCAAGCTTTAATTACTAGGCAGAAAAAACTATTTGGAGAACGTAAAGCAATGGCTGAATATTCCCAATTTCTCCCCCTAGTATTTGGTCTTGAGTAGTGGAAGGGAAAAGGAAAGCCTGTGGCCTCCAGAACTAGGAACACTAAAGATACGAGCAATCCCATCCCCAAACATCTAATCTCTCTAATACTGAACGAAATCTCTAAACCAGAAATATTTGCAAAAGCTTCTTGGCCTGCCATATTTTTTCCTCCTTCAAGCTGGTCCCAAAAATGTGATGTCTGGCTGTAGAAAACTGATAATAAACACAGCCATTTATATTTAAGCTTAATTACCATGCAGCACAGTAACAATTATGCATATCATTAAATGTGTCAAATAACCACTGAAAGCTTTATTTGGTTACAGTATTAAAACATCCATATAAGTTCCATCTTTGTAGTTTGCTGCTTATGCAGCATGTTCATCTGCTTGCAACTAAAGAAAGTTAAAGGGCGGCTCCCCTGGTGGTGCAGTGGTTGAGAGTCTGCCTGCCGATGCAGGGGACACGGGTTCGTGCCCCGGTCCGGGAAGATCCCACATGCCGTGGAGTGGCTGGGCCCGTGAGCCATGGCCGCTGAGCCTGTGCATCCGGAGCCTGTGCTCCGCAACGGGAGAGGCCACAACAGTGAGAGGCCCTTGTACCGCAAAAAAAAAAAAAAAAAAAAAAAAAAGTTAAAGGGAACATTGCTCCCTACTGAATATGTATATAAAACAATAAGAATTTCAAAAATTTCATTTAGGCTAATCTATTTTTCAAGCAGTATGGGTTTCAAATATATGGTTCAAAGAAGACTACCACATAAAACTTGAGGAAGAAACTAAGCAATAGCTCACTGGGTTTTTGAAACTAGATGAGAAACCCCCTTATACTTCTGCCTACTCTATTTACCTGTTTTTCTCTCAATTATTCCTTTTGCCTCATTTACAAGCAAGGCTCCCCACCACCTTACAAAAGTGCTTTCCTTTATGTACTATGACATTCAAATTTCCATATATCAGGACTTCCCTGGTGGCACAGTGGTTAAGAATCTGCCCGCCAATGCAGGGGACACCAGGTTTGATCCCTGGTCCGAAAAGATCCCACATGCCACGGAGCAACTAATCCCATGCACCACAACTACTGAGCCTGCACTCTAGGGCCTGCGTGCCCCAACTACTGAGCCCACATGCTGCAACTACTGAAACCCATGCGCCTAGAGCCTGTGCTCTGCAATAAGAGAAGCCACCACAATGAGAAGCCTGTGCACCGCAACAGAGTAGCCCCTGCTCGCCACAACCAGAGAAAGCCCGCGCACAGCAACAAAGACCCAACGCAGCCAAAAAATTAAAAAAAAAAATTTCCACATATCAAAACATTTTTGTAAAACTATTATGTTAGGCTGGGGTATAATCTTAATACATCACGAGTAGTTTATGATTATTAAAATAAATAAGAAAAAAAACAGTGGAATGCCGTGAGACAAAAAGAAAAATAGGAATAGTAAAAATCTTAAAGAATTTAATTTCCCCCAAATCAGAGGTGCCCTAATCTTAATGTGTAGCAGATTCATAGATTCCCCCATAAGTCTAAGAAATCTGAACCTCTGGAAAATGATATGCATTCTAATGATTATCTCAGGTTCTGTTACAGGTGATCTATAAGTCATATTTTGAGAAATGCTATCCTAAAATAGAGTAATTTAAGAGTATAGAATATTTGTACGTAATTGTGTGCTTAGCAAAAGTAATACATAAAATGAATTTTTTAAAAAGCAGGTAAAGAATACTTTAATAGAAAAATGGGAAAAAGACATAAATTTACAAAAGAAATACAAATAGCCAACAAACACATGAAAAGATATTCAACTTTACTACTAAAAACATGTGAACATGATATATAACATTTTTGCCAATCAGATAGGCAAAATAAAAATAACAGAACACAGTATAGGAGAGGGTGCAGGGAAAAGAATATTTTCAACATTCCAACACTTTAAAATACTATGGTTTTTTTTTTTGGCCGTGTGGCTTGCGGGATCTTAGTTCTCCCACCAGGGATTGAGTCCAGGCCATGGTAGTGAAAGTGCCTAACCTCTGGACTGCCAGGGAATTCCCCACTTTCAAATACTACTGGTGGGAATGTAAACTAGTTGGTATTTCAAAAAAAACAGCTACGTACATCAAAAGCCCTTAAAATGTGTACAATCTGATCCAGCAAACCTATTCTATAATTTATTCTAAGAGAGTAAACACAGGGACTTCCCTGGTGGCGCAGTGGTTAAGAATCTGCCTGCCAGTGCAGGGGACACGGGTTTGATCCCTGGTCTGGGAAAAACCCACATGCTGCAGAGCAACTAAGCCCGTGCACCACAACTACTGAGCCTGCGCGCCCTAGAGCCTGTGCTCCGCAACAAGAGAAGCCACCACAATGAGAAGCCCGTGCACCGCAACAAAGAGCAGCCCTCGCTCGCCACAACTAGAGAAAGCCCGCACACAGCAACAAAGACCCATGCAGCCAAAAATAAATTAAAAAAAAAAGTAAACACAAGTACACATGATGTATAACCAAAATGTTAGTGCAACATTGTTTATAAAATAAAAACCAGAGGCAACATATAAGTCTACCAATAAGTAACTGGTTAAACTATGGTACAACCAATACATGACATACTCACTGAAAATGATGAGCAGGATCTGTATATGTTGACATGGTAAGACAGTAACAATAAGTAAAAAATAAAATTTAAAAATGGTTTGCAAAACAGCATATATATATATATATCTCACTTTTGTCAAAAAGATACATACACAGAACAGAATAAAACTATTTCAGTTGTTTAAAAATAAAATATAGGGAATTCCCTGGCAGTCCAGTGGTTGGGAGTCCGCGCTTCCACTGCAGGGGGCACAGGGTTCCATCCCTGGTTGGGGAACTAAGATCTCGCATGCCTCGTGGCCAAAAAACAAAAACAAAAAATTAATAAATAAAATATTATAAATGCTAAAATTTTATTTAAAAATCTGTCATATATTATTTGTGTATGGAATAATTTAACTCTGCTAAATCTATAAATGTGTGCTGACTGGCTGACAAGAATACCACCTGAATCACTGATTTATTGGCTGCTAACTAAACAACAAGCCAAGGAACACAAAACTGTCCTACTGTAGGTAGTAAGAAAAGCAAAAAACTGATGATCAACATAGTATGAATCAAAAACTGATTTTCAATATTGAAAAAAATCATATCATTTATCAGCTGAATCAAATGCTGTTATACACAGTTTTAAAAAAACTTTTGATATGTATTCTAAACTGCTTTTAAATAACATAATGAAGTATCTGCTTCTAATCAGGGTCATGTGAGTATGGGTAGCAACAGTCATTTTTCCTAAGGTAGAATAATCCTTGGAAAAGCTGTAAGTTGAAGTTCTAGACAGCAGGACACAGAGAAGATTCGGGACCCCAAGAGATACTGCCAAAATATAGCAACTCATTAAGTAAAGGTTAAAAGCCCTTCTGGCATTCTTACTGATATTATATTTTTTTACTATAAGAATCTGCAGAATCTCCGCTGAATAAAGGGAACTGCTGGATTAACATAACTGGAGTGAACAGCCTCAGGAAGCAGGGCCCAGTAAAAAGTGAGCGATATGGCAACAGTTGTTCATGCCCTAACCCTGAGAAAAGAGGCACATTCACTTCTCTACAGAGCAATATAACATGGAAAACTGATTTAAGATTAAGCTACTTGATTATCATTTCATCACAAAACAAAAAGGAATAGATACATTTAAACATACACTTTAATCTTTATCAATGTGTAACATCAGGAATCTGGTATTACCCAATTTACCAGTTTTCTTTTTTCTTTTTTTTTTTTGCGGTACGCAGGCCTCTCACTGTTGTGGCCTCTCCCGTTGCGGAGCACAGGCTCCGGACGCACAGGCTCAGCGGCCATGGCTCACGGGCCCAGCCGCTCCGCGGCATGTGGGATCCTCCCGGACCGGGCCACAAACCCGTGTCCCCTGCATCAGCAGGCGGACTCTCAACCACTGCGCCACCAGGGAAGCCCTACCAGTTTTCTTTTGATGATAGAAAGTAAAAGCCCTTAAAATAAGTTGAGTATTTGTCCTGAAGAACAGCAATAAAGGGGATGCAATCTTGGAAGACTGTCTTCCCAGGCTGGCTACAAAGCCAGACCCAAAGAACTCAAGTGGGAAAAGCAGGAGATGGCAACTGTGAAGAGGAAAGCAGGCTGAATCCCAGAAGAAACAATGACAACAGTGGGCCCTGAGGGCTTGTCAAGAGGGTTCTGCAACAGAAGATTACGTTCAGCAATTCTATTCCAATTCACACTGTCTGCACAGAAAGTGAGCTGGTTCATCATTCTCAGTTTACATTTAATTTTCTTGACACTGTATAAATGTAGATAACATTTTGCATTTCCAATTCAAAAATACCATCTAAAGGTTGCCTCAAACACAGTGGCTACAATGGGAACAGGAGAAATATTCCTTGTCTTCTTTCAGAGGAGTTTTCCAAGAATGCATTACAAGGATTAGCAATGACTACTTCTAAAGAGTTTCTTCTCTCAAGTAAATTACTGTCTTGCTGGAGAGCAAAATATACATTCAGAGCATACTCACTGCTCTAAGTGTTAGGTCCCTTTTCCTAAAACCCATGTGGTTTTTGGCCTTTTGTTTTCCATATCTTATTACTTAAAAAATAAATTCATTCTCGAAATACTGTTTCCTGGTTGCAAAAATAAAATTTATACAACTCCATATTTAATTCATAGGTCCTAGATTCCTATTAATCTCAGAGTATCTCCTTCCTACTTCATCTCTGTAATTTTTAAAGTTCATCTTGTCATCTACTGATTACAATGGATAATCTAATCTTCCAGTGTGCTGAGTGATAGGGCTTAGAAAGAAAAACAAACACAGGAAAAACAAATACATCTAAGTTCAAAATTAAAATGAATGGTAGGCATCAAAATCCAGTCCATTTTACAAATTATACATTACTTTTAAGACTAGAGAAAGCAGAAAATCTTTTAAAATGAATCTAAAAACAAAACTGGAAAGTTAAAACATGGCCAGATTCTGGACTAAAAAAAAAAAAAAAAAATCAGGTGACATTCCAGCTTGGCTTCCCTTTTCAATTAAAATTTGTTTGGAAAATGGTCTAATATCAAGCCCCTGATTTTTTTTTCCCTTTAGCATGGTTGTATGCTTTGACTATAAAATTAGTTCAGTGAGATAAAATTTGGGGACCAGGATTTTTTTTTTAAGCCGACTAGCCTAGTTATATTTATCTCAACCTTCATTTGCAGTGCATTCCTTGGATCCACCAAACCTGTCGCTAGTTCTCAGTAAAACAAACTGGAATTCAAAGAGAGAGCCATCATTTTTGATGCAATAGTCAGTTAAAATTGCTTCCTAGCCAGTGAAGAGTTGTTATTCTTCAAACATTTATTCCTAGCCTTATGGAAATGCCACTATCAAAAACCTTCCTTTCTTTCCTCAAGACCCTGCTACACATCTTTTCGCAAAGCTACACTGAACAATCTCTCGTACATATTTCAAAGTCTTGCTTTTCATTTGCACCGTTGCTCTTTAGTGGGCAGCTGCAGCTTTAAGCAGCCCTAATTCTAGAGTTTTAGGGGTTAAAAAAAAAACAAACCTGAGGCCAACACTGCTCTCCCCTGCGGAAGAAGGTAAAGATGTGGTAAGAACTGTTTCCTACCACCTGGCTCTTAAAGAAAATAAAGTCCATAGCAGCCTAACATCAACAAACTAATATGCTCAGAGTAAGTTTTCAGTATAAAATCTCATAGTTTTACTAACAAATATGAAATTTAAGTTGGGGAGAGACATTGTTTCCTGTCAAGTGGGAAACAGGACTTACTGTGAGTTAAAAACTCCCCTCTCTTTGCCCAATGATGAAGCTTTCACATTGTACTATACAAAGAAAGAATGTGCACTTTACTATTATATTCCCCTCAACCCTCCCTACTTCAAATATCTCAATTATGGGACTCTCAAGAAAAAGCCACCTAAATGTTCAAAGCACAGAATAAAGCTCAGAGGAATATAGTAGCTAAGATGAAAAAAGGAATGAAAGAGCCTACGGTCCTTTCTGCTTTTATTAATGGGACACTGGTAGATTCAAGAGAGATGTGGAGGTAGAGAATATTCGTGGATGAGAAAAAAATAAAATAAAAGTAGGAGGAAAGAGAAGGTAGGATGGTAGCCTTTCCTAATTACCTTCTTATTTTCCTGATAGCTTCAAAGCCCCTGGGGGTTAGAGGAGGAACGTGTTATTGCACTAAATAAAAGGCAACCCAGTGAGAGAAGGGCTGCATCTCAATTATCTTTTATCTTCAGCTCTATCCTTGCAAGCCTGCCCCCTTAAGCTTTTACACCACTTTCCTGTCTTATTACCTCTATGTTGTGGTTTGGTAGGTAGTTCAAGCAAATGCTTTTTTTTTTTTTTCCTGGAGGAAAAAGATGGTATTGATTTGCTTAAAAGTACGGATGGAAAGCATTATCTTGAGGAGTAAATGCTTCTTAATAACAAAACTACTGATTTATCTGTTCCTTTGACTGTCAGCACACCACTAAAGGCTAAAAGAAGGCTGAAGAGGGAGGTAACATCCCTAACGTCAGGTCTTTGTTTCCTTGCTCTTGCGGTACTGGCTTTGCCAAGTAACCCAATTCCTGTAAATAAACATGACGGGTCTATGAGAACTACTTCTATAAAATAAGATCTTGTTTGGCTGTTTTTATATAGCAGTTACTCATGTCCATAGCTGCTACCCTGTTCTGCTGCTCCATCCTTTTAAATTTAGAAGGGAACCAAAATTCAAATTTTCATTTTAATTCTGGGCCAAAAACCGGACCTCTTTCCTACAGCAGATATTTTGCAACTTTAAGTTGACTCTTATGCCTGAATTAGTGGCATGTGCTTTTGTTCTTAAAAAAAAAAAAAAAGGAAGAAAGAAAGAAAAGGAAAAAAAAGAAGCAGCCGTCTTTCTTTCTCTTATTGAGGAGGCACCTAACTCTTCAAAAGCCTCTAGGAAGCTGCTAAAACGTCTTGAAATATTTTAACAGCAGCTTTATTTCAGAGGCTATGGATGCACTGCCCCGCGGTACCCCAGGGCAAACACACGGAGCATCAAAGCGGGCAGCGGGGGAGCCTCGGGGAGGGAGCAGCAGACTTTGCGAACTGACGGGAGGGCGGGGAGGGAACAACTTTTAGGACTGGAAACAAGAGGCCGGTCAGATGCTGAGACGCCGCCCGGGCCCGGGGAAGCCTCGACGCGGGTCTCGGGCGGACCCCCGCGCCCCGACGCGCAGCCCTCGGTGTATTGTCCTCCCCGCCGGCGGCCGCGTCCTCCACCCACGCCCCGGGCGGCCCCGGAGCGCCGCGGCGCCCACCGAGGCGAAGGGCTGGGCCGGGGTCGGCGCGGAGGGAACGCGGGCCACACTCGCACAGGTTGCCCGGCGCGAGCTCGGGACCGAGAGGGTTAATCCTGTCCGCGGGCATCTGTCCGCCTCAACCCCCAGCCCCAAACCCCGCTCCCCCGCGCCCCGCCGGCCCGCCGCCCACCCCGAGAAGCCCCGAGACACCCCGCCACAGCCCGGCACCCAAGGCTTTTGTTTTGGCCGCGACGAGAATAACGATCCCTGAGGAGGAGCTGCCGGGGCTGCTGGTAGGCTCCTCGGCATAGGGTTAGACAGAGGAGCGGGCAGCCGCGGCGGCACCTCCTCAGTCCCCACACTCCCCGAGCCCGCTTCCCGCTGAGCCGGACGGGGGAGCCGCACGCTCCGGGGCTCACCTCACACCTCGGGACCGGGCTCCCGGGGGGCTGTGGCGCCGGCCGTGGGTGGCCGCGGGTCCCTCAGGTAAACGGAGCGAAAGAGGACAGCCGGCGCGCGCCTCAGAGCGACCGCGAGCTTTCGCGAGCGCCGGGGCGCGCGGCCAGCGGAGCGAGCGCGCGCGCGCACGCACGGCGCAGGCGCGCTGCGCACGCGCAGCCGAGCGTTCCCATTTTTGAGCCCAGCTGCCCGATACCCGCTCCGCTCGCCTCGTTTTTCCCGGCTTCGAGCAGCGGGTGATGCCTGGCGCCTCCTACCCCCCGCGGAGTCGTTCCAAGCTCTAGAAGCGTTTTTCTTAAATAAACCCCTTTGCAAAGCCATCCCTCTTTTCCGTGCTGAGACAGCGCGGCGACTCTCATCTCTCAAGCCTGGGATGCTAGTATTGCGAGACTACCAGGACCTGTTTTTAGAACCAGTGTGCCCCCGAGGACCCGGGAATTGGGGATGGTTAAGGGGGGGGGTCACCAGCTGCTGAGGGTGGCACTGGGTTCAGGTGGAGGTAGTCAACTGGCCTGTTGCAGAGCTCCAGGCTGAAACAACAGAGCAGACAGGATACCTGCCCATGAACAGTTTGTATCTTCTTTACCAGCATCTTAGTGGGCAGGTGGAGCTTGTGGATGATTGGTGGCATTCCCCCATCTTTTGCTCCTTAGGAAACGTTTCTCCTCGCTTTTTCTACATAAGTAATTTTAGAACTGAAAGATTTCTTAGAAGTCATCTAAACCCAACCTCTCATTTTTCTGACGCGGAAAAGAACGGTCCAGAAAGGTTAAATGAATTACCCAAAGTCACACACAGTTTTAATGGCTGAGTTTGGATTCATTTCAAGCCAAAACTGTTCCTCTTTTTGCCTACATTATTTTACCTACCTTTCTCTTCCTTTTCGTCCGTTTTCAACCTAGACTTCACAGGCATCATTTTGATCTGTGGTAGCGCACAGGACTTAATATTTTGATATTGTTGCACAATATGAACGTACTTAACATAACTGTACACTTGGTTAAGATGGTAAATTTTGGTTCGTATATTTTAACATGTTTTTAAAGGTGTTCCCTAAATGATAAATGTTGAGCTGAGACAGCCATAAATACAGTTGAACGTCAGAAGATGAGCTATGGGAAAGCGCATCATAAAAGAGATCTGAAGAGACATTTTCAATTTCGTTAAAAAAATAACTACTCGTGCAGTAACATAAAAAAAAAAAAAAAGAAAGTAGTATTGATCCTTAGGCTGATTCTTAGCAAGTCATTGTGTCCTGTGGAGCCAACACTGCCTCTACTGAGGGTGAGTGAAGCAGCTAAGAGCGTTTGTGAAAATCTGTGTGGACCTGCTTCATGTACTTCCAGATCCCTTGTACCTGCAGATCTTCTGGAGATGTGCCGCTAGCACGTTTTTTATGCAATTGACACACGGACACATTGGAGCTGTCAGGCATAGAACATATCTTGGTTCACACCGGGAGCTGGGAATGATGTAGAAATTATCACTGAATGTATCAACATGATCACATCTCAGAAATAGAACCCTGAGTGGAAAAACCAAACTACAAGATAAGTAAATTATGATAGCTCTCTAAAACCGCCATATTGTTTATGAGGTCAACCATGTATATACAGTAAGCATAAAAAGTGGACTAGTGGGCTACACACTAATTTCATGATCGTGGTTGCCTCTAGGCAAGCAGGGTGGGGAATGAGATCTGAGAAGCATGCAAAAGGGGCTTCAACTGTTAATCACACACAGGAAGCAAAATGTTAACATTTTTTAAAATCTCTGTGGGGAGACAAGGGTGTTTCTTAGGCAAGTCTCTAAACTTTTCTTTGTGGTTGAAATGTTGACAGGTTTCATTGAAAAGTAATGTTGAATTATCAAGGATATTGAGCCAGTGCGCTCACCATGAACGCAGTGTGCATGGTGGTGTTCAGACTTGGAGGACCAGCACTCAGACTGATAAAGGGCTGATCGAGGAGAGGTCTAGAGGGTGCTGGTTGAGAGGATCGAAGAAAGGGACCTTATTTTCATGGATAAAAATATTCATCTCTAACAGGGATAAAGTGTTTTGCTCTCTTTAAACCCATCTCTCTTTCATTCAATGTTGTAACCACCAGTAGAAAATCTTTAATGAGCGGGAACTTCACAGAGACACAGCACTCTCCCAGCATGTCGTTAAAACTGGTCTCTTTCTGGATGAACCCGTCTTGAAACCATACATGTTAACTGGTAATACACGGTAATTTAGTACTGCACCTACCTACCTCCCCCAGGCCTCTGCCCCTGCAAAAAGGCTTTGTTTATTCATTTTACATACAACCTGATCATGCGGAAAAACCACTAAGCTGGAATTCAGACAACCTAGGTTCTAATTTTAGTTTGGCCACTTACGGATCCTTTGTCAACTCACGGAAAGCAACAACCTCTAAGAGCTTCACTTTTCATTTTCTTTTTAAATGGGAGATATACAAATGCTGCCTATTTCAAAACTATGAAACGACGCAAACATAGAGTTTACATTTGTTTGCATAGGAGTACATTTTTATCTATTTTAGGAAATATTAGATAGTGAGAAAGTCTTTTTTTTTTTAATTTGTTTACCTGCTGCCCATAAGAACTGCTTTACATTTACCAGAGAGGCTCCGTTCTGAAACGTTTAATGTTTTGTTTTTCTCTAACACTTGTTTATAGTTCTATCACAGTAGTTATCACTGTGGTCCTTGCAGTAGTTATTTCTACATTGCATTTTCCAGGCTTCCTCATTAGATTTCTTTTTTTATCCTTGCATTCTCACTCCGCCTCTCATTACATGGTGGATGCTCCACAAATTTAATTAAATTAGACCGATCCTAAGATTTCCCAAATTTGGAGCTATTCTTATTAAGGCATGCCATCTGCTGGTTCCCTGGTGTATCTGTCAGTCGGCCTGAATTCTTTAATCCAATAAATTAAAAGTCATGTTGAAGCATTTGCGAGTTTGTGTGTTGGGCAGTTTTCCCACGTTCTTCCACTTCCTGTGTGCAGGTGCTATTCTTTCACTAAACCTCTCCAGAATTCTTTTCCCTCCAACCTTCTTTTACCTGTTGGCCACTCTTAAAACCCGGAGAAATGGAGTTGAGACATTTTGGAACCCTGGAGCGACCAGAACGATGTCACTGGGCATGCTCAGTAGGTTGGCCTGATGTGGAACACACTTACGTCTTAAATGAGGGCTTTTAAGGCTGTTTATTTCAGGATCGGCTGCATCTTCGTACCAGCATTATGTTGGGAGATTGCAGTCCCTCCCACCCTCTTGGCGCTCACACTTTTTCGTTTTATCCGTGTGCCCAATTTTGGAGCCAGCCCTCCAGGATCTCCTGACCAATCAAGAGACCACACATTGTTGCCTAAGAGACCCCGGGTGCCAGAGAAAAGATTTATAGGCGGTGATTGGACTACTGGAAGGGGTGGGGGCTAGACAGAGTCAAAGAAACATCAACTATGGCAACACCAGCGCCAGAGGCTTGGAGAGAAAGACGACCCAAAAGAGGTGAGAGCAGTGGGCAGTGCATGAAAAAGATGGAGACTTTCGTTTGAGAGCTCCGGTCTCAGATCCTCCTGGGTCTCTCACAAACCTTGGCAGTGCCCCCCGGGAATTACATTTTGCTCCGTTTCAGCTGCAGCTCAAGTGACAGATGCTTCATATTTCTGAAATTAACAACCAACAAATAATTGTTTCTATGCCTATCAAGCACTAGCTCTTTGCACGGTATTATAGTTTTTCTGTTTCTACCTAGTTGAATATCAGATGAAGTCATATTTAAGTCTAACCATACCCTCTTTCCTGATAATTTCCTGATAATATCTGATCTCTTCTGATCATACTGCAATGTACAATGGGTGAGATGTATGTTAGTATAGAAACTCAATCCTCTTCCACTCTGTAAACTGCAAATAAAAATCCGATCGTCCTGAGTTTAATCCCAGTGCTCAGTTCCTAATGTTGAGTTTTATCCTTCCCTTCCACTGGTTTTAATCCTTAAACCGCCTCCCCTCCACTGTTGTATTTATTCATTCAGTTGACTTAAATATTTATTGAGCACGCATTATGTACTACTGAAATTAGGATTCAGGTGAGCAGTGTCAGAAAACCACATAACCAAAGAAGCATCAGTTTTGTACCATGTTCTCTGATCTGAAGTTCAGTGTGTCTGGACAGATAGTGCATGAAGGGAGAGAAAGGAGGATGAGGCTGAAAAGGTAAGTGGAGGTAAGTTCATAGTGGACCTAGATTTGCATGCTAAGAAGCCTGGATATTCTGTAGCCATTATCAAGCCTCTGAAGGTTTTTGAGCTGAAAAATGACAGGTATTTTTAAAAAATACCTCCCAAGGAGAGTGGTGATTAGCAAAGGTTGGGGGGTGGGGAAATGGGGAGATATTGATCAAAGGGTGCAAACCTCTGGTTATAAAATGAATGAGTTCTAGAGACCCTCTCTACAGCATTGTGACTATAGTTAATAATAATGTATGCTTGAAATTTGCTAAACGAGTAGATCTCAAGTATTCTCATCACACACACACACACACACAAACGGTAACTATGGGAGGTGATGGATATGTTAAATAGTTTGATTGTGGTAAGCATTTTACAATGTATACATGTATTAAAACATCACATTGTATACCTTAAATATATGCCTTTTTTATTTGGCAAAAAAACAACAAACAAAAAAAGAAACCTCTCTAGCAGTAGACTTTTAGCTCCATTATAGCCAAGACTCTCATCTTTGTTCCTCTAATACAGGCCTAATAAGGTCCTTAGTGCAGTTGAATAATGGTGACAGTGTGAAGAATGGCTTAGAAGATGGGATTGGAGGTACGTGGCCACTGGAACTTGACCAGAGGACCTACCTTTTCCTTTACACAAGGAACTAGAACCACACATTGGGGGCAAGGGCCATAAGCCCTTTTTCTTCCTTTTTATCCAAAGAAAAATTAAAGATGAGCATTCAACGACGGCCATTAAGGGGAAAAGAGGTCATAAAAAAGCAACAGCAAGCTTTGTATGTTGAAGGAGGGAAGACAACTTGCTTTGTCTTGTTATTTTTATGTATGTTGTATAAAAGTGTCTGAGTGGTCTATACTGTGAACTGGTGTGGGCATGCAAATATGCACGGTGCCCATCTTCTAGAATGGATAGAGGAGGAAAAACTGTAAAAAGATAATGACAAAAGACAGAGCAGGGCACCTCCATTTGCCTGCTTCAGCAAGACTATTACCAAGAGGGCTCTTTCTCCCAGCCTAGCCCATCTCCTGAAAACCAAACTTTCCTCAAGTTGATTTGAAGAAAGCCTAATTCAAATAATTTCTAGCTCTGAGGACCCAGGAAAAAGAAAACAACCAGTGTAAGGCCTTGGGGAGGCCCTAGAAAAGCTACTTTGTCCTAATCAGAAATTGTGCCTAGAATCAGTCAGATTGTTTCCTACACAAACTGGAAAGAGAGAGAGAGTTTCTCAGCTTACAGCAGGAGTTTTCATCATATTCTCAAAGAGTTTTATGGCCCTGAAAAAAAAAAAAGATTGAAAACAATCGGTTTATGGAATTCCCTGGTAGTCCAGTGGTTAGGGCTCTGCACTTTCACTGCCGAGGGCCTGGGTTTATAGAATTTTTTTTAAATTTTATTTATTTATGGTGGCATTGGGTCTTCGTTGCTGAGTGTGGACTTTCTCTAGCTGCAGCGAGCGGGGGCTACTCTTCATTGTGGTGCACAGGCTTCTTATTGCAGTGGCTTCTCTTGTTGTGGAGCACTGGCTCTAGGCACGCGGGCTTCAGTAGTTGCAGCACGTGGGCTCAGTAGTTGTGGCGCACGGGCTTAGTTGCTCCACGGCATGTGGGATCTTCCCGGGCCAGGGATCGAACCCGTGTCCCCTGAATTGGTAGGTGGATTCTTAACCACTGCGAGGGCCTGGGTTTAATCCCTGGTCAGGGAACTAAGATACCACAAGCTGCACAGAGCAGCCAAAATAAATAAATAAAAATTTAAAATAAAACAAAGAAGAAACCAATTGGTTAAAAGAGAAGAAAGGTCAAACATGAATAAATAACAATAACAAAAAAGAAATATGTGATTTTTAACTGGGCAGATCTAGATTCAGTGACCATGCTTTGTACCTACAATTTGCCTGCTCACGTGTACTTTTATAGCTGCCAATTCATAATACTGTAATGAAATCATTTCTTACACCTTTTGCAACATAGCTGTTTGGAGCTAAGAATATAAGGACTGATCTGAGCCCCCTTATTCCCCCTTATGCCAGTGGAGTGGTGACAGCAAAAAACTGTAGGAAGATACTGTCTACTGTTTAAAACCCTGAGATTTTAAAACATTGGCTTTATCTTCAGCTCTAACTTAAACCTGAGAGAGAATATTACATGTCAAGTGAGAGCCTCAAAATTTCAGATCTAGCATTTGGGGAATCCTCTATCAGCTAAAAACTAGTGATTTTTTTTTAAAGAGCTGTCCAGTATTTGTTGCTGTAATTTTCGGAGCCCAGAGATCAGGCAGGCAAGTAAGTCCTAGCCCCCTCACTCAGCACCACTTCCTTGGATATGAAACCTACCTACAGAGAGGAAGAAAAGCACAAATAAGCAGAAACATTGAAGATACATACTGAAAATACCATCAGTCTGCTTTAAATATTTTTCACCTTAAAATATTTTGTTGTGGCCTTCTAAAGGACAGGCTTTGAGGCACTCTGTAAATGACAGGAAGTTCTAAGAAAGGCTGCAGGGATTCTACTTATCAAGACCACTCATCTGTCAGGCATTCTGCTTGAGCCTTTTTTCTCTAACCTCTGCAACAGCAGTTGAGGGTAGATATGCACATTCTTATTTTACAAATAAGGAAACTGAGATGGATTAAATAACTTGCAAAAAGTTACACAGCTACTAAGTTTTAGAACCAGGATCTAAACTGTATAAGGTAAAAAGTTTTGGTTGCAAACAACAGAAATAGATTCTAGCTAATGGAAGCTAAAGAGGAGATTGATTTAATGTATCAGCTGGCTTACAAAATGAGTAAGAAAGGACAAGGGGCTTCTGAAGGTTGAGGCAGCAATAACAGATTATTAGTCTGCCAGAGCACCTGTGGTACTTTGAATGACGACTTCAGCTGTAAGGTAAGGATAAGCCAGCATCAGTAAACTGGCCTAGGGGAATTCCCTGGCAGGTCCAGTGATTAGGACTTGGCTCTTTCACTGCTGTGGGCCTGGGTTCAATCCCTGGTCAGGGAACTAAGATCCCACAAGCTGAGTGGTACAGCCCCCCCCCCCCAAAAAAAAAGTAAACTGGCATAGCTTGGTCTCATGACTGGGGAGAGGGAGGCCACCTTGATTAACCAACACAGCAGACTCTAAATAATGAGGGAAAAGTAATTCCTAATGGAAACTAGAGTGCTTTAATCAAATGAAGGAAGACATATTTAGTACTGGACATCTAAAAACAGCACATTTCCCCCATTAAACCCAAATCTGTCTGTATCCAAAGTCTTGGCTTTGTCTGTTGTACCATTCTACCTCTTAAATATGGTATCAAGGTAGAACCCTAGTTACCTAGATGTCAGAAAGATAAGAGGGGAGGAGGAAGGTCACAAGGGACAAAGATGAAGTGTTTTTATATTACACTGTGATTTTATAAATACATCTTCTTTCTGGCCGATATGGTATGTTCTTAGCTAGGAGTGATTCTGGATTTCCCCCCATGATTCAATGAAAATCAAGCAGAGTTAAATAGACCTGGGTCTGATTTCCAGTTCTCCGCTTACTGTCTGTATAAATTTGGGCAGAGAGTGTTATTTCAGTGAGCCTCATTTTCTTCATCTGTAAAATGAGCTAAAACCCACCACCTCACCAGATTGCTATGAGGTTTTTTTGTTTGTTTGTTTGTTTATTTATTTATTTATTTATTTATTTTTGGCTGCGTTGGGTCTTCCTTGCTGTGCGCGGATTTTCTCTAGTTGCGGCGAGCGGGAGCACTCTTTGTTGCGGTGTGCGGACTTCTCATTGTGGTGGCTTCTCTTGTTGTGGAGCATGGGCTCTAGGGATGTGGACTTCAGTAGTTGTGGCACGCAGGCTTCAGTAGTTGTAGCTCACGGTCTCTGGAGCACAGGCTTAGTAGTTGTGGCACATGGGCTTAGCTGCTCTGTGGCATGTGGGATCTTCCCAGCCCAGGGCTTGAACCCATGTCCCCTGCATTGGCAGGTGGATTCTTAACGACTGCACCACCAGGGAAGCCCTGTTACGAGTTTTAATTGAGCAAACATAAAAGTTCCTGACATATAAAATGTTCCCAATAAATGTTATCCGTCCCAATCCCTGGTCCCAATGTACTAAAAGATTATATGGTATTAGTATTTTTAGTATTCTGAAGATTATATGATTCATTTCTTCTACAGGTATAGTTTTTCTTATGGAAGAATATCCAGTTATTTCATGATGGCATTTGCACCTCCAAAAAACATAGGTGGTCCCAAAATGCAGACAAAGATGAGTAGCTGGACACCCCTAAACCATCAGCTTTTGAATAACCGGGTAAGTGTTAAGAGCTATTTTATCAGTTGGGTCCACGCCTTAAAGAAAAAAAAGTATTAAAATATTGGTTATCAAAATATAAACATTAATTGTTTAGGACTGTGTAATGGATGAAAAAACAAAATGAAGGACTTTTTCAGAAACTTTAACTGAACGCTTGCTACATGGCCAGGGTTGGCAGTAGACACAGAGCTCCTGCCTAGAAAGAAAGGTCTTAGATTGGCTCTTTCCTCCACTGTCCCTCCTCCTCTCTCTCACCCCAGATGCCTTTTCCCTTCTATCACTGGTTCTTTGCAAGAACCACCGGAAATGAAAGAGGAGGGGGTGATGTGTGAGGATTTCCCCCCAAAATAGGTTTTCTTGCTAGAGTTGAGGTTACTGGATAATGCTGTGCATTTAACCAAGTAAATAAAATGAGTCAGTGTCAGCTGATTACTCACATTACTCGGGTTCTCCTAAGAAGTTTATTTGCCACCTGCATTCTGGGGAGGTGCCAGCAGAATACACCAGAAAAAGCATTGCAAGTGTGGACAGCTGGGTATCATGCGGGCATGTGAGATTGCCAGCCTCTGGGGATTTCTACTCCTGCTTCACTTAGGGGCAGAATTTCCAACAGGTCTGTGAGCTCCTATATCAATACTTATTATATATAAGGACCATATCTAGTTGACAGTAAATTACAATCAACATCAATAAAACTGACCTCATTATCTTGCTCCTACATGCCACTTCCTCTCCCTAAGGAAGGTCATCACTTTACACCAAGTCACTCAAGCTGGAAATCTTCCTTCTCCCTCTTGGGTCCAGGGTTTGGTTTTCCCCAACTTACAAGCTAATAACTTAGCCTGTAACTTATGGCAAAGTCACTACTGTTTCACAGTAGAAGACACGAGATGCTTGGGTCAGAGACAAAGAACTTTCTTACAGTGCAGCAAGGGGCGTGAGCATCATGTTTGCACAGGTTCTCCTGGCCCACCTTGTGCCACAGGGGTGACGCAGAGACCCAGATAAATACTACACATACAGTGGGTTTGCACCACAGCTGAGGAACAAGGAGTCCAGGGAATCCACTGCTTTCATACTGAGCATTAGCAAGGCTGCTCTTGGTTCTAAAGGGAGCTAGTACCTCACCCCTCCAGGTTCCTTGCTGCCAGCACAGCCTGCAGTAATGGCCCAAGAAAAGGGCAGTCAGGACCTTGCACTCCTGGTATTTCCAGATATTTAGGAGATGAGAAGCTCAGGAAGGAGTGTCTACCAGTGCTCCCGCTCACTCCCACATCCAATTCGTTTTGAAGCTCTATGAGTCTTCCTCCTAGGTCTCTTCATCCGGACCCCTTTTCTCCTTTCACTGGGTACCTCCAGCTCCACATTCTCAGTTCACGCCCCCATCACCCTTTGCCTGGCACATTGTAGTAACCCCCCCAACCGGTTTCACTGCCTCTGTCCCTAGCAATCCATCCTCTCTTCTGATCCCAGAATGATCTTTCTAAAGTACCAAACTAATCCTATGAAGTAAGACTGGTAACACGTTGCTCCAAAGGGTAAATTCCAACCCCCGCCCCACACAGAGCGCTGAGGACCCTTCATGAGTTGACTTAACCAGCATCGCAGTTCAAGCCCTGCCTCTGCCTGCTCTCATCCTACATCTGGGCCAAGCTCTCTCATCCCCTCCACGCCTTTGTAGTGCCCCCCTTGCTTGTCTTTCCTCTCATCACCATTTACCGACTTCTCCACTTGACTCTAATGTGTTTTTATAGGATTTTTCTTTTTTTTTTTTTTAGGCCGTGCCATGCGGCCTGTGGGATCTTAGTTCCCCAACCAGGGATCAAACCCGTGCCCCTTGCATTGGGAGCATGGAGTCTTAACCACTGGACCGCCAGGGAAGTCCCGACTCTAATGCGTTAAGGGTTGTGATTCTGTCTTTTCTCTCTGCATCTCCAGAGCCTGATGTGTTTCCTGAAGCACAAGGAATGGAGTCAGAGGGCACCTGTACTCCCTGAGACCTCCTTCATTGATTCTGACCCTCTTGTCCCCACATCTCTCCTTCCTTAGCCTGGATGTGACCCTTTGCCTCTCTGAACTAACAGATATGCTAATCGCTCTGGCAAAGCTGGAGCATCCATCCTGACCCCTTCTGCTCAGGGCTTTCCTGTTTCTACTCATTTGATGCAGAACACGAGCAAATTTGGGAGAGAGACAGAGGAACCAACATAGCGATCGGAATACTGAGAAGTAAAAGGGAGAGATACTGGAAAGGAAAAAGGTAAAGGAAGTGAGGAAAGGAGATCGAGAAATAGAAAAAAAAAAGGAGGCACCAGGAGAAACAAAAGGAGAAGCAGAGAAAGAGAGAAATCCAGCCTTCATCCAGCCATGAGCAACAAGCAAGTCTATTGACGGTCTTTTTTAATTCAGCTCAACAATTATTTATTGAGCACCTGTTTGCAATGCTCTTAGTTCTCCAACAGTTTATATAGCAGCTTCTCTGCTTTCTGCCCCAAGAAACTTCAGCGTTTAGTTTTGAAATATGTCTTCTCATAGAATTGTAAAGGTTTTATGCACGTGAAAAAGTGACTTGAATTGAAATATGTATTCGTTGGATGTCTTGATTTTCAGAAATTTTCTTTGAAACATGAGAAGTCTTCATCAATTTAGCAGTCATGGAGAATAAGTATCTTGATTGTCTGATTGCCTGTTGCAGGTTGGGTTTCTGGAGAAGCAGACTCTGAGATTGGCATGTAGGGCGTTGATGGGGGAAGGCTCTCAGTATCAACACCTGGGGAGGTGTGGGGAGGGAAGAACAGGATGTAGATTTAGGGCAGAGGAAGAAGCTGGGCTGTCAGGCAGTTGCAACAAGACCTCCATGGACCCTGTAGGACACCCCGAAGATCCTTCAGAGTCTTGCATCGCATCAGGGGGCCTGGCCCTTATACTTCCACACTGAGCATTCAGTGGATGGGATCTCGGTCAGGGTAGATCTCTCCAGCTCATGGCTGTCAGCCAGCAGCACTCCCAACAGTTGGGGGGAATAAATCCTTCAGTCCTGGAGGGGGATCTGGGCCGCGCATCATAGCAAGCACGACACAGCCTTATCTTGGTTCCTGAAGAGCTTTTGTCAAATTTCATGATAATTTCTAAAGATGATATTTATTTTGTTGTTCAGAACTCCCATTTTATTCCAGAATTGTTTTATTTTGGTTTAGTTAGGTTCTAGTTTGGAGTAAAATTATTTTTAAAAATCTTGGGGGGGCTTCCTTGGTGGCACAGTGGTTGAGAGTCCGCCTGCCGATGCAGGGGACACGGGTTCGTGCTCCAGTCCGGGAAGATCCCACATGCCGTGGAGCGGCTGGGCCCGTGAGCCATGGCCGCTGAGCCTGCGCGTCCGGAGCCTGTGCTCCGCAACGGGAGAGGCCACAACAGTGAGAGACCCGCGTACTGCAAAAAAAACCTAAAAAATCTTGGGGGACTTCCACTGCAGGGGGCGTGGGTTCGATCCCTGGTTGGGGAACTAAGATCCCACATGCCGTGGTGTGGCAAAAAAAATTAAAAAAAAAATCTTGGCATGTGTATATACCCATATGTCTGTGTATTAATGTACATAGACACACCAATGAAATTTGGATATGTATATACCAAACTATTAATAGTGGTTTCCCCCAAAGAGTTGGATGGCATGGGAAGGTGGGAGGGAGGTCTGTTAGAAGGGTTTTTGGTTTTTACTTTATACAGTGCAATAATATTTCAAATTTTAAAACAATTTAAAAAACAAATATAAATAAAAGCAAACAAAGAACAAAAACTCTGAGAAATGAAAACACAGGTTCTAGATCAGCTGTACTAATAATCTTCTGCTTAACTTCAATGATCACTTACATCTCTGGTCTTCACTACCTTCCTTTGGAAAATGAGTGGGTTGGGTCAGATGACCTCAAAAGTCCCTTCCAGATCTAACATTCTGACTGTGTGAAAAGGATTAAAAATAGATGGCCAAGGATACAGCTCGGCAGAAGGTGTGCATACAATAACTTCAAGGGCTACCCTGTATTTCTAAAACAGGGCGTTTGTCACCAATGATCAGCGTAATTTTGAGGTTCTGTTTTTGGTTTTTAATTTTGCCTTTTTTCTACTCTGTAGTAAAATGTGAAATACATAACTGTCTCAGACTGAAAGTCACAGGGTTTTAACTTCACAGCAGGCTTTAAGCATAGAGATTGAATTCAAATGTAAACACCTAAAAAAACAGCATCATCAGTTTAGGCAAATATAACAGATTATAAAATAATTCAGGCATTGTGAACTTTGAGAGAAGGAATTTTTTTTTTTTTTTTTTTTTTTTTTTTGCGATACGCGGGCCTCTCACTGTTGTGGCCTCTCCCGTTGCGGAGCACAGGCTCCGGACGCGCAGGCCCAGCGGCCATGGCTCACGGGCCCAGCCGCTCCGCGGCATGTGGGATCTTCCCGGACCAGGGCACGAACACGTGTCCCCTGCATCGGCAGGCGGACTCTCAACCACTGCGCCACCAGGGAAGCCCAGGAATGTTTTAAAAGTATGTATTTCTTTGCCATCCAGTGTTTTAATGGAAAATGATCAACATTTCTTTTTGAGTATGGTTCACACATGTAGTACAGTGCATATTAAAAGGGCGTTCTGAGAAAAAGCACCTAACTACCATACATCTGTCATAATTTAGGAGCCCCGAAATGTCTTATTCCAAACTTTAATGATGTCACATGGTAAAATATGCAACTGCAGTGTCAACAGACTAAAATAACAACCGTGGGATTTTGACTTAACAGCAGGCTCTGAGTAAACTGTGATATAAACAGACTACAGCATTTTGCAAGGAAAGAAGACCCACTTTAACGTTTCCACTTGAAGCGATACATTTCCCAGCTCTTTTTTAATTGAAGTATAGTTGATTTACAATGCTGTATTAGTTTCAGGTGTACAGCCAGCTGATTCAGTTATACATATATATATATATATTCTTTTTCAGATTCTTTTCCCTTACAGGTTATTACAAAATATTGAGTGTAGTTCCCAGTGGTATACAGTAGGTCCTTGTCGGGTATGTATTTTATATAGATTAGTGTGTATATGTTAATCCCAAACTCCTAATTTATCCCTCCATCCCCTTCCCAGCTCTTAAAGATGAAACACCTGATTGCAAATCCTTGGAATGAAGACTTGCTCCAAACCAGAGAATACGTGATTCTGAGTCTGACTGAGGACCTGACAATTAAATAATTTGTCCCAAATTATATTTCTTGTCAAGGGCAGAGTCAGAACTAGATCTGAGTTTGTCTAGTGTTTCTCCTCTCCCCCTTTACTCCCATCAGTTTCCACTTGGGTCTAAATGCCTTTTGGTAAAGAACTGGATTTGCTTGGATCCTGCTTAGACTTGGTTGTTGGCTCTCTAAATACTCCACCTCCCACCCTGTTCCTTTCCTGACACCTTCTTGGTGACTCTCCTCTCCCCTTCAAGTCAGTGCCCCTTTCTTTCCAATGCCTCCTGTTACCATTGGACACCACGATAGTCATCCCAACTTCCTTTTGAAAGGAGGTTGTAGTCTTGGGACCTAATCTTTTTTTCTTCCCACTGTCAGGCCAAAGTGTGAGCAGCGGTTCACTGAGAATGCAGGGCTGGGACTTCCCTGGTGGTCCAGTGATTAACACTCCACACTCCCAATACAGGGGGCCCAGGTTCGATCCCTGATCAGGGAACTAGATTCCGCATGCTGCAACAAAAAATCCCATGTGCCACAACTAGAGATCCCACATGCCACAACAAAGATCCCGCATGCCACAACTAAGACACGGCACAGCCAAATAAGTTGTAAAAATAAATAAATAAATAAAACATGTATCAATCTGTCCGACTAAATATAAGCTTAAAAAAAAAAAAGGAGAACGTAGGGCTGGAGGTCGGGATAGGGAAGACCAGGGATCTAGTGGGGAACCAAGTACAGAGTTGAGCTGAACAGACAGTCTGGAACCAATGATTAACTCTTTGGGCCTCTGCTTGTCCCCTCTAAAATCAGGGAATTGAACAAAAAGATCTTAGGATTCCTTCTAGCTCTAAAGTTCTACGACGTCTGAAACTGTTGTTGTTCCATCAGCGGGTGTTCGTTGAGAGCCTGCCGTGGAGCCTGTGGAGCATATAAGGGAAAGTGGTTGTCATCTACAGGGAAGATAAAATGAACAGAATCACTTGGCAGGCAATAGCAAACCCTAGAAAGTCCAGGTGGAGCATGGGCTGCAAGTGGAGGAGGAGTTAGGAGGAGTGAAGTCAGCGGGTGCCGGAAACGTGCTGGTGCCAGGGACTTGGGCTGGGAATTAGATGACTGATAGGATTTGGTTAGACACAAGAGAAGGGATCAGGAAATATCTGAATCCTGATTTTTCAATCTTCTGTATTCTATAGGTTCTCTTCTAATTTTGTTGTTGTTGTTTTGGCCGCGCCTGGAGCATATGGGACCTCAGTTCCCCAACCAGGGATCAAACCCACGCCCCCTTGCAGTGGAAGTGCAGAGTCTTAACCACTAGACCGCCAGGGAAGTCCGCTCTTCTATTTTCATTGAGAAATTCTGAGTTTATCTGTTGCCGTCCTAGTAGCCCAGGTGGCAGTTAATTAGGGGGAAAGGGAGAATGGTATTCTTTTTCTTCTTCTCTAAAGTATAAAAAGTGTCTGCCTGTGATGTATGAGGTTCTGTGGTTAGTAGCAAAGATGACATTTTACAGGCCTTGAGGTTGTTGTTGAACCAGTTATTTCAATCTCCGTGTCGTATGCCCTTTGAAAGTAGGGTTTGAGAGTCTGAAAAAGGAAGGAAAACATATCTGTTGGAAGAATGAAGCCAGCGCCTCATCCTCCTCCACAAAAGGGAAGAAATAGGCCTGAGCTACTTTCCAAATAGGAATGATCTTAACAGTGCGAGAGAATTTAGATAGTGCCAAGAGGAAGGGAAAAACATCAGGCCCAATTTTGAAAGCTGACAGAGGGTGTAGTGTAGGAGTGAGAGAGACATTCACATCTGTTCACTGCTGTCTCTTGCTTCCTCTCCCCAGAACTCCCTCCTCCAACAAACATTCTCACATTAGTTGTCCCTTCCTCACTCATTCAAATATACAAATGACTGATGCTCAGAAAAACCAGTTTAGAAATGCACTCACATTGTACCGATACATCCATAAGGATATTCATTTGTCACGATCACATTCATTTAGTCCGGCAAACATGAGTCCCTGTAATATGCCCTGTACAGCACTCTGCAATGGAGAAGTCAAGGTGACTGAGACATGGTTTCTATCCTAAATAGTATATAACGACAAACCTATACAGATAAACACTGAGCTGTAAGCCCAGAGGCGCACATATGCAAGTTTCTAATCCTACAAACATATGTCATGTACACCCCCCTGATATGTGAACTCATGGAAATATAAAAACAGAGCCACTCACTCATAAATTTCACAGGTTCTTATACTATTGATGCTGAAATATTTGGGGGAGGTTCTCCATTTTCCTGTTTTTCCTTTGTCAGTTTTTTCATCTGCTTTCAAATTCCAAAAATGATTTCACTTCACAATTCCATTCTTCTTTCTTTTTTTTTTTTTTCGCCATGCCGAGTGGCTTGTGGGATCTTAGTCCCCAACCAGGGATTGAACCCGTGCCCCCTGCAGTGGAAACACGAAGTTCCAACCACTGGACTGCCAGGGAATTCCCAGCTTTTCTTATTTCTTGCCTTTAAAAAATTATTTCTTCTTTAAGATGAATTATTTCACATGGAGAAACTGAGAGAAAAGAAACTTTGCCCAAGTTAAAAATAAGTAAAGGTATTTCCCCAGTGGTCCAGTGGCTAAGAGTCCTCACTCCCAATGCAAGGGGCCTGGGTTCAATCCCTGGTCAGGGAACTAGATCCCGCACGTGGCAACTAAAAAAAGATCCCACATGCCGCAACTAAAAAAAAAAAAAGAAAAGGTCCTGTATGCGGCAATGAAGATCCCGTATGCCATAACTAAGACCCGGTACAGCCAAATAAATACATAAAATAAATATTTAAAAAATATAAGTAAAAAAAAAATATATATATATATAAGTAAAGTACCTTTTCAGGTACAAAATTTGTTTTATACTCAGTAGATATAATGAAAAGCCTGTCAATATTTATTGATACTTTAATGATGTCTTTTTTGTAATGGGTATTTTGAACCGTGAAATATGAAATCATTCCATTCTTTTTTTAATTTATTGTAGGTATTTGAAGAAAGAAGAGCTCTGCTTGGAAAATGGGTAACTATTTAAAGTATACTTCTCAGTCAGAAAGGGAAAGACAAATACCATATGATATCACTTATATGTGGAATCTAAAGTATGGCACAAATGAATCTACCTACAAAACAGAAACAGACTCAGAGACATAGAGAACAGACTTGTGGTTGCCAAGGGGGAGGGGGGGAGGGAGAGGGATCGACTGAAAGTTTGGGGTTGGTAGATGCAAACTATTACATTTAGAATGGATAAACCACAAGGTCCTAATGTATAGCACAGGGAATGATATACAGTATCCTGTGATAAACCATAATGGAAAAGAATATAAAAAAAGAATGTATATATGTATATAGCTGAGTCACTTTGCTGTATAGCAGAGATTGGCACCATATTGTAAATCAACTATATGTCAATTAAAAAATTGAAAAAAGATTAATAACTGAGATATATAAAGTTACTACAAATCAATAAGAAAAATACAAATACCCCTACAGAATAATGGGCCAACAGAAGAATGAGAAATACACAAAAATATATGTGGCCAATAAACATGGAAACTATGTTCTTTTTACTAAAATTAGAGAAATGCAAATTAAAATAATGAGATTCCCAACCCCTCTCTTGGTCTATGGGGCAAAAATTGAAGAGATAAATAATATCCAGTGTAAGTAACCATTCATTGGGGAATAGTAGGATATGCTTAAAACACAATTAGAGGGAATGTAAAATAATAAAGACTTTTTAAAGACAATTTGATAGAATCTATTAAACTTTTAAATGCAGAATCTTTGAACCTATAATTCCACTTCTGTTTATCTGGACTAGAGAAATATTCACATGGGACATGAAAAAATGTGCCCAAGAATATTGCAGTGTGTGTAGGCACATGTGTGTTTGTGTGTGTGTGTGTGTGTGTTGGAAACAACCTAAATGGTATCAGTAGTATATTGAATAAATAGATCATGGCAGATGTGTACTTCTATGAATGACTGGAGAAAATATCATGCTCTGAAGTTCATTGCATATCTGGACGTTTATGGCTATATTTTGTTTGTTTTTAAAACTGTTGTGTAGTATTCCATGGGGTGGGTATACTCTAATTTATTTAACTGCTTCCCTATTTTTTAAAAATAAATTTATTTATTTAATTATTTATTTTTGGCTGCTTTGGGTCTTCGTTGCTGCGCGTGGGCTTTCTCTAGTTGTGGTGAGCGGGGGCTACTCTTCGTTGCAGTGTGCGGGCTTCTCGTCGCGGTGGCTTCTCTTGTTGCGGAGCACGGGCTCTAGGCGCGCAGGCCTCAGTAGTTGTGGCATGCAGGCTCAGTAGTTGTGGCATGCAGGCTCAGTAGTTATGGCTCACAGTCTCTAGAGTGCAGGCTCAGTAGTTGTGGTGCACGGGCTTAGTTGCTCCGCAGCACGTAGGATCTTCCCAGACCAGGGTTCAAACCCATGTCCCCTGCATTGTGAGGCAGATTCTTAACCACTGCGCCACCAGAGAAGCCCCTCTATTTTTTTTTTTTTTTTTTTTTTTTTTTCTTTTTGCGGTATGCGGGCCTCTCACTGTTGTGGCCTCTCCCGTTGCGGAGCACAGGCTCCGGACGCGCAGGCCCAGCGGCCATGGCTCACGGGCCCAGCCGCTCCGCGGCATATGGGATCCTCCCAGACCGGGGCACGAACCCGTATCCCCTGCATCGGCAGGCGGACTCTCAACCACTGCGCCACCAGGGAGGCCCTAAGCCCCTCTATTTTATTTTAAATTTTATTGACGTATAGTTGATTTACAATGTTGTATTAATCTGCTGTACAACAAAGTGATTCAGTTATACGTATATATATATTCTTTTCCATTATGGTTTATCACAGGGTATTGAATATGGTCCCCTGTGCTATACAATAGGACCTTGTTGTTTCAACTGCTTCCGTATTGATGGCTGTATGTATATGTAAAGGCATAGAAACGCATGAACTTCAAACTGTAAACAGTGGTTATTACTGGGGAATGGAGTGAGATTTGATGGGAAGGAATAAAGAGGATTTTCATGTTTAATTCTGCAAGTACCTATTTGAAACTTTTAAAACAATAATGTATTCATGTTTTTATTGTGAAATTAAGTGTTTGATAATAAGATTCAGAAACTCAAGCAGATTAAGATAATATAACCAGTAAGCAAAAAATAACAAGCCTCTGTCTTCATCTTGCCCCTCACTCCCCAGGAACTTTCCTTGCTATTGGGTGTAAGATGAGTGGCACTGACACTCTAGCAACTGTCCTCACTTCCTGAAAGTGCAGCAAGAATCGTTGTAACAGCTACTCTGAAAATAGGATTTTCACAATTCTATTGTCAAGAAAGGCCTATAAAAAGGCATTAAATATAATTATAAAATATAATATGATATAAGATAGTATAGCATAATATAATATAGCAGAGTGTCATATAATATATAACGTTAAAAAGGAACTAACTGTGAAGTGAGGTACCTACCAGGATAGGAAAGTGACCCTAGCTACTCCCCAGTCTCACACATTAGATCCCTGGCTACAGTGTTATGGCTCTTTTCTTTTTTCTTGAGAGGTGCTGCAAGAGATGTTGGAATGGCTACACACTACCATATGTAAAATAGGTAAACAACAAGGACCTACTGTATAGCACAGGGAACTATATTCAATATCTTGTAATAACCTATAATGGAAAAAGAATCTGAAAAAGAATATATATATATATATATATATATATATATATATATATAACAATCACTTTGCTATACACCTAAACCATTGTAAATCAACTAAGCTCAGTTAAAAATTAAAATAAAAAAAAGAGATACTGGGAGATTACCAAATTCCTGTACAGTTAACACTTCCATGGATTATTTACTTTTTGGATTATTCCTAGCACCTTTTAAATTCCAAAGGGATTTTCCCCAACTGTTAAGCATTCTTCTGAGTCACCTACCCACCTTCAGTTGGTAGGAGTTCAAGGAATGCAAATTAGTTTTCTTTTAGCCTAAATAAACACAATTAGAAAGGAAAATCCCTCGAGGCAAAGAACACCAATCAAAACCAAATATAAATTATCTTTGTTGTAATCAGGGAAATAAATGAGGAACCAATGTAATGATCTTTTTAATCTCTAGAGGAAAATGTTTTAATGTTTTCTTTTATAGATTTCTTCAGCATTTTATAATCCTAATGTTCTTTTATATTCATTCTAAATCACTTGTTCTTCAATCTGAGCTCATTCTTTTTGTGGGCAACCATGAAAGTAATTGAGCTAACCTCAGTCATTCGAAATGTACTTCCTGTCCTTGTCAATGTACAAACGTGGTAATTTTATGCTTTGTAATTTAATTGTTTGCATATCTATTCTTTTTACATTGATTTACCCCACATACTTATTATTTTTAACATCACTATGATATTTTATAATATTAACTGCCATGACTACGAATCATGCACCGTATTAGGAATTTTATACATATTTTATTTAATCCTCACGACAATCTTGCAAGTTAGATATAATTATTCTTAATGTGTAAATGAAGAAATTAAGAGGTTGTTAGTGAGACTCAAATGGCCTCATTCCCAAATCCACCTTCCATCTGTAATGCCATACTTTCTCCTATCATGCTGATATATTAGTTTGCTGAGCTGATCTACTCTTGTTAGGCATTTGGGGTTATTTCTGATTTCTTGAGGTGCTAATAATATCCCATAAAAATTATTTTGTAAGCATAATCATCCTGGATCCCCACGTAGCTCAGTTTCTACAGAGCCACATAGCACTGCCCAAAAGTAATTTTAAAAATGAATACCAATATTCATTCTGTCTCTCAAAGAAAAATCACAGGGGATCCAATTCAAAACTCATAGCAATACTTCCCACATCTCCTTCCTTCATTCCCCAGTTCTCTCACACTCTATAACTGCTGCAGAGGCAATTACAGTCTGAACCCCCCAAACTCCCTACAAGCCCAAGCCCTGCAGCTCTTCTATCTCCATATGCCTCCCCGTTGGCTCTTTATTTTATAGATCAAAGCAGCTTCTTGGGTCGATCCTTTCCCTGGCCCTGGCCATTCTGGTCCAGCTTCTCTATATTCATTCTAATAATCCAACCCCAAAGGAAAGAAGTCTCATTTTGTGGGAGTTGGAAATATGGACTTTGCAGAAACAAACAGAAGAAATCTGGGAACACTCACACATGAATACATTTTATTCACGTATTTGTAAGTTAAGGTTTTAGGGTTTTTTTTTTTTTCATTTTAGGATTCCCCATCCCCCCAACTCCACCCCCTGTGCATGAATTATAGTCTCCAAAGTGAGATTCATGGGTCACTGAATAGATCTGTAACAGTGAATAGTTTTAATGAAGAAGTATTCCTACTAATTAAAAAGATACATCCTATGATTATAACGAAGTTGACTTGTCATAAGGCTTATAAAAAATACATTTTTACTTTATTTGCCTTTTTAGGTGGTCAATGTATTTTATGATTACAGCTAAAGTTTATTATAAAATTCTGATTACTTTATAATAACTAGTAAACCTCTATATGTTAAATGCAATAGTATACAAAATACAAGTAGCCCCAAACTTCCCTGTTTTCTCTTCTCTAACGGCCTAAAGAAGAAAAGAGATTTAGACTCTGGTAATGGCCCCTTCAGCTGCTAGGTATTCCCCTAAGAGGCTTTCTTTTGGTTTTGGCCAGCCCTCAAGTTCTTATCTCTGATCAGTCACTGATCTTGGGACTGGTTTGGGGTTATCTCTGAAGAAAATTGTGAAGTAACCAAAGCTTTTGTTTGGCATGCCCCAGATGGCTTTGGCATCTACTTCCTATCTCTGGTACTTTTTTCCCAGGTCCCCCTATCAACTTTTCCTTTGGAATCATATCAATCATTTACATATTAGTAGAACTTTAACCCTGTATATTCCCCTTCTCCGGGATGTTTGCTTGCTATTCCTTATCTCTGATTGTGAACACAAAGGTTTGTTTCCCGTCCTGGAGTTTTAATCACTAACGAGTTAATAGAGAAAAGGTTGGGGGAGAGAGGCTGCCCGAGTGTCTTCTCTTGAGGTTGTACAGACGGTCCCGACTTAGGGTGATTCAACTTAGTGAATTTTCGGCTTTATGATGGTGCAAAAATGATAGACATTCTGCAGAAACCATATTAAAAATTGTAAATTTGGGTTTTTTTTTTCAGGCTAGCTGTGTGCAGTAGGATATTCTTTTATGATGCTGGGCAACCAGCAAGCCACAGTTCCCAGTCAGCCACGCGATCATGAGGATACACAACGAATACACTCACAACCTTCTGTACCCAGACAACCATTTTGTTTTTCACGTTCAGTCTAGTATTCAATAAATTACATGAGATAGTCAACACTTTATTATAAAGTAGGCTTTGTGTTAGATGATTTTGCCCAACTGTAGGCTCATGGAAGTGTTCTGAGCACGTTTAAGGTAGACTGGGCTAAGCTAGGATGTTTGGTACGTTAGGTGTATTAAATGCATTTTCAACATGTTATTTTCAACTTAAGATGGGTGTATCAAGACGTAACCCCATCAGAAGTTGAGGAAAATCTGTATTTTATAAGTATATATATTCTCAGTTTATGAATATGGCCAGCTCTCAACTTACTGTTTTTATGTAACTCCAAGTTTTGAGGTCAAGTGCACTTCTGTGTCCACACCCCAGTCTTGCATGGGTTCACCCACGCAAACATGAGGAAGGACAGATAAGTGGTAAAACGTGGAATTTACTAGTTAGGGAAAGAAATACATGCTATTCATTAGGAATAAATTACTAAACTCACTTTCTATGCCATTCTTATCTCTTCTTTTTACAATGCATCTCTGGTGTCAGACTAAACCTAGAGCTTTTTTTGTTTTCTTTTCCTTTTTCTTTTTTTCCCCAGTTTGACAAATGGACAGACTCTCAAAGGAGAAGAATCCTGACAGGGCTGTTAGAACGCTGCTCCCTGTCACAGCAAAAGTTCTGCTGTCGAAAGCTTCAGGAAAAAATTCCAGCAGAAGCTCTGGATTTTACTACCAAGCTTCCAAGGGTGTTATCTTTATATATCTTTTCTTTCCTGGATCCCCGAAGCCTTTGTCGTTGTGCACAGGTAAAGACAAAGAAGCAGTGTATGGCATCTTGTAAAGACAGCCTAGAAAACGCTGAAACTTGAGAGAAAAAACAGCACGTACACAAAACCAAGAAGTAGATGAGATGCTCAGTATGACTAGTCTGTACAGTTTGAATTAACCCTCATCTCCTTTGTGTCTGACTCTGCACTTAGTGCTCAAGAGCGGGAAAAAGTGTAAGACACTACTAAGTGTCCACAAAATAGTATTAACTAGCTGGGGAAATACACATGTATGTAATTGTTCAGCAGGACAGTCTTATATTGCACAGCACAGAACTACAGTAAAATCCTAAACTGTAGAGTGCAGGCCATTCATAAATAGAAAAGCTTAAAATAAGGTGCTAATGCAATAATTACAAAAGAATATGAGACAAAAAGTCTTCAGAGTAGGCAGATGTGCTCACAGGGGTGAGGTTGGGAAAGGATCTGACCATTATTTTCTTGCAAGTAATTCCATGGTGTATTAAAGTATATTATTTAAGATAGAAAACTGATAGTCATTTTGTTGATTCTTTTCATAGCCTAGTAAGACCAGAAATTACCTGTTACTTTGCATTCACATATGTGTAACATGGTAACTTTAGTTTTTAAGATTAAGAAAATGAATGCAGTAAGATATATGAATTATTCAGTGAATGGTGTTGAGACAATTGGGCAGCTATCTGGAAAAAAATTCTAGAAGGATAAAAGATTGATATGAAATTAAAGGAAACCATTAAAGTACTCGAAGGAGGGAATTCCCTGGCGGTCCAGTGATTAGGACTCTGCACTTTCACTGCCGAGGGCCCGGGTTCCATCCCTGGTCAGGGAACTAAGATCCTGCAAGCCAAAAATGTACTCAAAGGAAACATAGGGAAGGAGGCCTTTGTGAGTATTCTATAATATTCAGGGCCTCGAAAGAAAATATATGACTGAAAATCTTTATTTATTTTATATATTTTGTATATATATTATATATGTTTGATAAATAAGAATAAAGAAAACAGATTTTAAGTTGTGACTATAAAAATTAAAATTTTCTCCATGGAAAAGAACACTATAAATAAATCCAAAGAGTAAACAAGAGGGAATTCCCTGGCGGTCCAGTGGCTAAGACTCTATACTTTCACTGCCGAGGGCCCAGGGTTCAGTTCCTGGTCAGGGTTCAGTTGCTGCAAGCCGTATGGTACTGCCAAAAAAAAAAAAAAAAAAAAAGTACACAGGGAGAAAAACATATGGCCAGCAAGGAGCTCATTTCCTTATTTTTTAAAGAACTACTATAAATCTACATTCAGAAAAAAAAAAACCCAGCAGAAAAATGAGCTAAGGAAGTGAACAAGTAGTTTACAGAAAGAAAAGCAGGTATTTCTAAAATATGTAAAACGTTTAGCCTCATTATCATACCATCTTTCATGACTCAGATGGATTGAGTCATTTTTTTTAATGATACTATTTTATATTGGTGGAGGTGTGGGGAAACAAGCACTTTCATATATTGTTGGTAGATAAATTGATGCAACCATGACGGAGAACAATTTGTAGTATTCAGTTTTTAAATAAAGATTCCCTTTGCCCCAGCAGTTCCACTTCTTGGAATTTGTCTGATGGGCATACTTCAACACATGCAAAAATTACGTCTGTGTAAGAATATTGCAGCAGGGCCTCCCTGGTGGCGCAGTGGTTGAGAGTCCGCCTGCCGATGCAGGGGATACGGGTTCGTGCCCTGGTCTGGGAGGACCCCATATGCCGCGGAGCGGCTGGGCCCATGAGCCATGGCCGCTGAGCCTGTGCGTCCAGAGCCTGTGCTCCGCAACGGGGGAGGCCACAACAGTGAGAGGCCCGCGTACAGCAAAAAAAAAAAAAAAAAAAAAAAAAAAAAGAATATTGCAGCATAGTTTGTAGTAGCAAAATGTTGGAAAACAATGGAAGTGTCTGCTAATAGGGGACCGGTTGCAACCATCTCCACAATATATCAGTGAAAAAAGCAAAAGTGCAGAGTTGTCCTACCATTTTGGAAAGAAAAAATAAGAGTATATCCATATCTGTTAATATTCTGGAATGACACACAAGAAGCTGGTAACAATGGTTACATCCAGGGAGGGAAATGAGTGGCTAAATGACAGGTATGAGAGAGACTTCTTTTTTACCTTGTGCCCCTTGGTGTCTTTGAATTTAGTATTAATGTACACATATTACTTATTCCAAAAATGAAACAATTTTTTAAAAAAGCATAGCGGGGGCTTCCCTCGTGGCGCAGTGGTTGAGAGTCTGCCTGCTGATGCAGGGGACACGGGTTCGTGCCCCGGTCTGGGAAGATCCCACATGCCGCGGAGCGGCTGGGCCCATGAGCCATGGCCGCTGAGCGCCTGCGCGTCCAGAGCCTGTGCTCCGCAACGGGAGAGGCCACAACAATGAGAGGCCCGCGTACCGCAAAAAAAAAAAAAAAAAAAAAAACAAGCAAAGCGGGACTTCCCTGGTGGTGCAGTGGTTAAGACTCCGTGCTCCCAATGCAGTGGGCCCAGGTTCGATTTCCGGTCAGGCAACTAGATCCCACATGCATGCCACAACTAAGGAGCCCACCTGCCACAACTAAGACCCGGCACAACCAAATAAGAAAATAAATAAATAAATATTTAAAAAGAAAAAGAAAAAAAAGCATAGCATTTTTTAAATATTTATTTATTTATTTATTTATTTATTTTTGGCTGTGTTGGGTCTTCGTTGCTGCGCCCGGGCTTTCTCTAGTTGCAGCGAGCAGGGGCTACTGTTCATTGTGGTGCACGGGCTTCTCATTGCAGTGGCTTTTCTTTGTTGCAGAGCACGGGCTCTAGGCATGTGGACTTCAGTGGTTGTGGCTCGCAGGCTCTAGAGCGCAGGCTCAGTGGTTGTGGCACACAGGCTTTGTTGCTCCACAGCACGTGGGATCTTCCCGGTCCAGAGCTTGAACCCGTGTCCCTTGCATTGGCAGGCAGATTGTTAACAACTGCGCCATCAGGAAAGTCCCCAACATAGCATTTTAAGTGCCCGATAATAGGAGAGTATCATACAGTCATATGATGAATTACTATGCAGCCATTAGAAAACATGTTTTGAAAGAACAGAGATGCTTATTATGTGTAAAATGAAGAAAGCATGATTTTAAATTGTATACAGAGTTTCCCAGTTTTGTTTCGTATATGCCTAGGAGACAGATGGCAAGGAAAAGAACTCTCCCAAGCTGTTAATAATGGTCATCTCTGATTGATGGGGTTATGGGTATTGTTTTCCTTCAAGCTTCTCAGAATTTTCCAAGTGTTTCACAATGAGAATGTTATCATTCCAGGGAGATGTTATTTTAAATTAACTAATCCTCTCATCTATGTGCACCATATGTCAGTCTTGCAAGATTTCAGCATCGTATTTTATTCCCAGAACTGACTGTGAGGCGGTTGTTCTTCAGCTAGATTTAAAGTAAACAGTAAAGTCATTGCACCAAAATGAGCTTTGAGCTGTTTAAAAATATGGTGGGGGGTGCTTTATAGTTTTTTGTTTTGTTAACTTTTTTTTTTTTTTGGCTGCATTGGGTCTTCGTTGCTGCACGCAGGCTTTCTTTAGTTGCAGTGAGTGGGGGCTACTCTTTGTTGCGGTGCACAGGCTTCTCATTGCCGTGGCTTCTCTTGTTGCGGAGCACAGGCTCTAGGCGCGCAGGCTTCAGTAGTTGTGGCACGTGGGCTCAGTAGTTGTGGCTCGCTGGCTCTAGAGCGTGGGCTCAGCAGTTGTGGCACACGGGTTTCGTTGCTCCTGGCATGTGGGATCTTCCCGGACCAGGGATCAAATCTGTATCCCCTGCACTGGCAGGCGGATTCTTAACCACTGTGCCACCAGGGAAGTCCCTATCTTATAGTTTTGAAAGCTCTTACCAACCCTTCTCCTCATTCCTGTTTAGTTTAAAAAACAAAAAACAACACAAAGAAAACTTTATTTACCCCGGTGGAGGGACCCCCAACTTAAATACCCAGGTCTAAACCAGATCTAAGGTTCCTCTTTTCAGAGGAAAAGAGTGAGAATTGAGCAACTTTTCTCCCCATCCCCTCCTTCCCAAACCTCACCTCTCGATTGAATTGAGTTAACTAACCATACGGAGATTAAGGGCTGTGTAGTTTCATGTCTGGTTGAACAAAGTAGATGTGATTTCTGTTTCTGCCCGCAGGGCTCTATCAGATCCTCTAAGCTTTTTCCTCCTTCCAGCTCCTGAACTTGTCATTACTTCTAATTGTGCCCTCTCCGGCATGCCTCTCTCCTGCACGTCTCATCTTCAGTGCATAAAACAATCCTAGACATGATAGGACGGAAGGAGGGAGGAAGAGAGGGATAGGTAAATGGATGGGGATGGGTAGCAAGTTCCATTATAGAGTGTTCTGCTTATTTGGGGGGCACTCAAACATTATTCATTATTTAGTTAATCTTGAAAAAGAGGCCAGTTTTCCAAGGATGAAATTTGAGTTTGAAGGTTAGCTCTCATCTTTGCAACTCTTGATAAGAGACATAGAATGCCTAGTCTCAACTTTATTTATGGACTTGACTCTAGTTTCTAACAAAACTTACTCAAAACCTGGAGTAAATTATTGTAAGTACTACTACACATAATAGGGTCACCTCCACTATTTGCTGGATGTGTAGGATTGACACTAAAGCTATGGAAATGGAATGTATAGAACAAATACTTAATGCTCTATTGAAACTTAAAGGCTATTTAGGACACTCCAAGATAGTATTAGCAATGGTGTTCCCTTTATAACATTTATATTTAGTTAAATCATAAGAATGGAGGGAAAAAAGGAAGCATATGATGAAAAGAATAAGCAATGTGCCAACCGGAGTTTCTGTAACTTTCATATAACTTTCATATGGAGACCTTCAGGAACCTTTAGGAAGTTCCAAAGTCTATCTGAGCCTCAGTTTCCTCATTTGCAATATGAGAATAATAATTATACTTCCCTCCTTAGGTTGCTATGAGAATGGTTAATAGGTGCTCAATAAACATTAGTTGACTCTGATTCTAAGTCTGAATTAACATTAAAAAAATCCTTCTGCCTGGCTAGGCAGCACTTCAGGCAGTAGGTAACTAAGCTGTGATCTGGAGGAAAGGGACAGCTCAAAACCTAGAAAAAGTGAGCATGTAAACTGAATAGTTTTTTTTTTTTTTAATTTGTGTTGTTTTTCCAGGTGAGCTGGCATTGGAAGAACTTAACTGAACTGGATCAGCTCTGGATGCTCAAATGTTTACGGTTTAATTGGTACATCAATTTCTCTCCAACTCCCTTTGAGCAGGGTATATGGAAGAAACACTATATTCAAATGGTGAAAGAACTCCATGTTACCAAGCCCAAGGTAAATCTGGGGAAAGAAGCAACAAAATTACAAACATCCACTATGTAGGAATTCTAGAACTAAGACTAAATGATCAATCTTGAAGTTGGGGAAGGCAGTTGACTCAAAGGAAATATACTGTTGATGTGACTTTAAAATTCTCCTTTTCTGAGAACTTGATGGCGCTTTTCAAGGTATCCATGTGAGTTGAGAACTGTCACCGGACACTGCCAAACCACAGTTCCACCCAGGTTAGGACTGGGAGCTCCTCACTCTTCAGATTCCTGGATTACTGTGTCTCTGGTGCCTATACCACAGAGTTCTGACACTGGGATTCTGGGGGAGTGTGCAGTCCTTATTACCTATGGGTCATCACACTTTACGTAACTGATCCAAATTTTCTATGATTCTACCAGACGAACTGAAGTTTATTTTTGTATCATTTATAAAGAAGAGTTTTGCAATAAATTAGTAATTAGGGAAGGGCATAATGGGTATGTTAAAGTTTTTTTACCCTAGAAACTAGCAATGTAATTTACATACAATCATAGAAAGTAAATAATGTGAGCATAATATTTTCTAGTGGTTTTGCATGCATTATAACCAATGTTTATGTTCATTCTTGTAGTCACAGTTAATTAGGTAACTTATGGGAAATTTTTATGAGCTTTTTCTTTATGGCATGATCTAATATATACTTACAGAGTTATGCATTGTTTTGTACAGTAGATGAGTTCCTGAAAAATTATGTGTAAATTTAAAAAGTTTAATGATTTTTAAAACCACAGGGGTTTTCTGTAAAAAAGCTGCAGTGAATCCTTTTCAAATTGAAGAATCCGTTTGAAATATGAATAGTCAGCTCCTGAGCTGACTATTTAGTGTGCTCATTTAGGTTTCGTTCTATTGTTTGCTCAAAGAAGAAGCCATCTACATTTAATAGAGTAATAAACTATGCATAATTAATATTGTTATAATTGCAATGATAAAACTAGTCTTTCTGAGTTCAATAATTGGTGTTCTCCATGAGGATTTCTTTAAAAAAGAAATTTTTAAACTGAACTGGTAGACAAGTTATTTTAAAAATTACAATAGCTATGACTTTTTTTATCAAAAGACTTTTCTTTCTTTTTTAAAAATTTATTTATTTTTATTTTTGGCTGCGTTGGGTCTTTGTTGCTGCGCGCGGGCTTTCTCTAGTTGCCACGAGCGGGGGCTACTCTTCATTGCCGTGCGTGGACTTCTCATTGCGGTGGCTTCTCTTGTTGCGGAGCACGGGCTCCAGGCGCACAGACTTCAGTAGTTGCGGCATGCAGGCTCAGTAGTTGGTGGCTCGCGGACTATAGAGCGCAGGCTCAGTAGTTGTGGCGCACAGACTTAGTTGCTCTGCGGCATGTGGGATCTTCCTGGACCAGGGCTCAAACCCGTGTCCCTACATTGGCAGGTGGATTCTTAACCACTGCGCCACCAGGGAAGTCCCCATGAGGCTTTTCTTGACTCTCGTTCTCAGTTGTAGGCAGGAAATGGCATTCAATGGCTGAAGCATGGGCTGGTCTGAGGCAGAGGAGAGAAAAGTAATTAACCAACTTGTAGAATGAAAAAAGTTTTTTGGTTTTTTTTTGCGGTACGCGGGCCTCTCGCTGTCGCGGCTTCTCCCGTTTCGGAGCACAGGCTCCGGACGCGCGGGCTCAGCGGCCATGGCTCACAGGCCCAGCCGCTTCGCGGCATGTGGGATCTTCCCCGACCGGGGCACGAACCCGTGTCCCCTGCATCAACAGGGGGGGCTCTCAAGCACTGCGCCACCAGGGAAGCCCCTGAAGAAAGGTTTTGAGTATTATATATAATACTGACTTTAATGCTTCGTCTTCAGCAATAACTCTTTCTCCACAAAATATTTATGCATAACTATATTTTAAAATAATGAATAGTTCTGATGCAAGAAAATTGCCACATCTTTGCTTAGTATTAAATTTCTGTAGGTAGTACTTTTTAATATACCAATTTTAATACCAATTCTACATAAACTCTTTCAGAAAATAGAGGAAGAGGGAACACTGCCCAACTCATAACCTTTGTACCAAAACTAGATAAAGACTTTAAAAGAAAACAAAACAAAACCACAGACCAATACCCCTCATGAACACAGACACAAAAATCCTTTAAAAATATTGGCAAATTAAATCCAGTAATATATAAAAAAGAATAATAAATGATGACCAAGTGGGATGTATCCAAGGAGAATAAAGTTGGCATAATATTCAAAAATCAATCCATGTAATTCACAGAATAAAAGAGAAAAGATGTATGGTCATTTCAATATATGCAAACAAAAGCATTCAAAATTTTTTCAACATTCACAATTTTAAAAATTCTCAAAAAGACTTTGGGTAAAGGGAACAAGATTTTTGTTTACTTAACAGAAAAGTCATCAGTTTTTCTTTATTACCTATTCTGTTAATGGGTCAAATATTGTGTACTTTTCAGAATTAATGATGCTTATTTATATATAGTTACTAGCATGCACGCCTAAATTTTCTCCCCTGAAATTGCTTTTTATTATCATGTATTATTTATTCTCAATAGTGTTAAACAAGACTTCTTCCAGCAAAAACAGACAGATTTCATTCAATATGAACTCAGAGAAATGAAATGAATGTCCATTTTATTTACTTTATTTTATTTTATTTTTTTGTCCGCGCTGTGTGGCTTGGGATTTTAGTTGCCTGACCAGGAATCGAACCCGAGCCCTAGGCAGTGAAAGCGCAGAGTCCTAGCCACTGCACCATCAGGGAATTCCCTGAATGTCCATTTAAAATGAGATCTGCACAAAATATTGAATACTAAACCAGTAATGAGCTATCAGTTATATAAATGTAAAATGTCTTCTTACTCTGTTAATTGCAATCACTCACTAAATGAATAAATATTTATTAAATACATAACAGTATTTAACCCTGCTTTCTGGAAGCCTAGTCTAGTGGCCCAGGACACAGACAAGCAAATAATAACAACATTGAATACTAAGTGCTATCTGGTAATAGAAATATATACAAAGAACAGTTGAAACAAGGATAAGAAATTAACTGACTCTGCTTGGAGGGACTGGGGAATTTTTTAATTTTCACAAACAAGTCAAGCAAACCAATTTACTGAGCAAAGCTTCCCTAATCTCTTAAAGAACAAAAAGTAAACCTTTAATGGCTTCTCAGCATACCACTACCACTTCCCTTAGGCTACAACCACATAAAAACCTTATGAATTTTATACACAAAAAATAGACTTTCATTTTGGGCAATTAAAGCAGAAGTATTCTTTGCGAACGGCTGAAGTTTTGATAACTGATAAAATCTATGAAGTCCACCCCTACATAATCGAAATTGTCTCTGTGTTTTAGGTATACTTAGGGCTGGGGTACTTTTTTTTTAGAATGTGTATATTTTTATGAATAAATTAACTGCAGTTGTGGAAAACTGTACAATGATATTGTAGGAGAGGGGACAGTTCAGGATAGAGAGGTTCAGTGTGTGGACTTGAAGCAGGATAGTCCTGGATTCAAATTCTGACCCCGGGTCAATACTTAGGTAGTAGTAATGAGCAAATTAATTAGTTTATCCTATTTCAGTTTCCTCTTCTGTGAAATGGGAGTAGTTACAATTACCTTTTAGAGTTATTGTGAAGGTTAAATAAAGTAACACATGAACACTTCTGAGACAGTGCCTGGCACATAGCAAGTAGTCCTGGGTTGGTGGCTGCTATAATCATTGTCACCATTGTCATCATTGCCATCATGGTGATGATGGTGTTCTTTGTTTTACTTCTGTTATTATTATAGTATTTTGAGAACAGAAATAATTAATTTTCTTCTTCTAGACACCTCCAAAAGATGGGTTTGTGATCACTGATGTTCAACCAGTTACAAGCAGTTCTCCAGAGGAAAAGCCGTCCGCTTCATCAGCTTTCCGGTCCTCTTCCTCTTTGAGAAAGAAGAACCACCCAGGGGAGAAAGAACTCCCACCCTGGCGATCCTCTGACAAACATCCAACTGATATCATTCGCTTCAATTACCTGGACAACTGTGACCCCATTGAGCAAAGCTGGCAAGGGTGAGAGTCATGCCCTTCTCCACTTCTTTTGCTTTTAGAAACAATCTACTGGCACTTCAGTCTATGAAAAGATGAAAACAGAACTTACTGTGAAATACAAATGCTTTTCACTACGTAGAAGCAAAAAGTAATTGAAAAGTAAATGAACCATTATTGGTAAATTTGCCCGGTTCTTTAGGATTTGTTTGCATTTTGTAGCTGTAATGCTTTCCTTACAGCTTCTTTTAATATTTTAATACCTCAGATTCCAATCCAGTACCATAAAGTTCATTCTAGTCTTTTCCTTTTCCACAGTTGTATCTCCCTTCTGTGACAGAGGGAGGGATATACAAATATGTACATCTCCATATACATATCTCCATATATATATACATATATAATTTTGATTATATATTATATGTACATATATAATTTTATATAAAATGTATTATATATAGTACATACACAGAGTATATATCTACTTAACAAATTCTGAAAGTAATTTCAGAATTGCTAACTAATATCATTATCGAAACAAATCTACTAACTAGAATTCAATATTTGTTTCTGTTTTTTTTTTGCCTTTAGCCTGGGTATATACACATACTACTGTGTTCAAAAGTCATGTGGGTTCTTTTCTTTAAATATCCCCTTCCCCATGTGAGTATGTTATGTGATTCTAGAGTTAAAACTATGTAAAACTATACAAAAAGCATACAGAAGGTGGACTCAGAGAATCACCCCTCCATCTCCTCCACTCTACCGCACATTCATCTTTTCCACCCCATTCCCACTTACAAATCCCATGCGTTTCTGGTTTATCTCCCAGTGTTGCTTTTTGCACAACGTTGCAAAATATGCCATTTTTCAACTCTCTGATCGGCAAAAACTTTAGAGTTTGACAGTATATTCTGTTGGTGAGGCTGTGGGCAAGCAGGCAGCCTCATACACTGCTGGAGGGAACATACATCAGCTCAAACCTTGTGGAGAAAAATTGTATAGCATCCAGCAAAAAAAATCTGTATTTATTTTGACCCAGCAATCCCACTTCTAGGAATCAACCTTGAAAATACCAAAAGTACTCCAGCACAAGGATATTTATTGCAGTATTGTTTATGATTTTGAAATACTGGAAATAACTTAAGTGCCCATAAATAGGAGAGTGTTTGTTGAATAAACTATCTATGGTCCATTCACACAATGGAGTAATAGGCAACTGTAAAAATGAATGAGGAAGATCTCTATGAAAGGGTAAGGAGTGATTTCCAGGGTACATAGTTAAGTGAGAAAAGCAAATTGCAAAAGAGTGTCTCTAGTATCCTACACATAATGTAGAAAGAAAAGAGAGTAAGAAAATATACATCTGTAGGTACATATGTATCTGTTCAATTGTTAACACACACACACACGCACGCACACAGGATAAACAAGAAATTAAGGAAACAAAATTTGAAAATGTTTTAATACATTTTTCATAGTTTCAGGTTCTATTTCAACAGATTAACATCAAGGCAGCATAAGATAGTGACAGTGTACAGGCTCAGGGGCCATACTGCATGGGTTCAAATCCAGACTCCCACACTTCTAGCTGTGTGACCCTGGGGAGTCCCTTAACTTCTCTGTGCCTGTTTCCACCTCTGTAAAATGGCAATAGTAGTAATACCTGAGTCATAGGATCACTGTGAGGATTAATATATGTAGCATGCTTATAATAGTGCCTGGCACATAGTAAGTAAGCATTTTTTTTTAGTACGATGGCTTCTAAAAGGATATTATTTGGCTAAAAAAGGAAAGGTAATCCCAGAAGGCTTGATGAATTAGGGACATTCAAATTACATTGGGGTCCTTTGGAGGTGAGATGAGAGTGGTATCCCTAATTAAGCAAGAATTGAGCTCTTTTGTTTTGTTTTTTGCGGTATGCAGGCCTCTCACTGTTGTGGCCTCTACCGTCGCGGAGCACAGGCTCCGGACGCGCAGGCTCAGCGGCCATGACTCACAGGCCCAGCCGCTCCGCGGCATGTGGGATCTTCCCGGACCGGGGCACGAACCCATGTCCCCTGCATCGGCAGGTGGACTCTCAACCACTGCGCCACCAGGGGAGCCCCAAGAATTGAGCTCTTTGAGAGCACAGACTATGCCTTACTCATCTCTGTTACCACTGGCTGTCATTGCAATACTCATTGAATGGTTGATTTCAAAGGAAGTATAGCCTTTTGATTCATGAACTTCACATTCATCTAGTTGTATCAGAAAAAGTCTAAATAGTTTGCTGATAATTTAGAAAGTTCGAGGTGGGTGGCAGGGAGACAAGGTACAAAACAGAGTTTGAAAGAAATACTACTGTTTACATCTAAATGGGTGGAGGAGAAAGATACATATATACACATTCATATTTTTATATACATACAGTATCTCTGGAATAAACACAAGAAACTTATACTACCATTTGCCCTCAAGGAGAATGGTAAGTTGGAGACAAGGATGGATAGGAAAGTTTCACTGTATATCCTTTTGAACTCTTGAATTTGGAATCACTGTGAATGTATTAACTGTGTATTGGTCAGTGTACCCCTGAAGATAGTGTCTAAGTTTGTATGCGGCCCTTAGTCTGGACTAGGTTGGTAAATTAGAGAGAGGCAAATTTAGTTACCTAGGCATATGAATGGTACATTAACCTGAGAAAAACCAATAGTCTCCTGAGTTTTCTGTGAGACTCAAATACTATTTGTGAAAGGCAATAATTACATTAAATGTACTTAACACTCCAATTAAAAGGCAGAGATTATCAGAATGGGTAAAAAAGGCAAGAACCAACTATATGCTTTTTTACAAGAGTTACACCTTAAATACTAAGGTACAGTTAGGCTTAAAAATAAAGCGATAGAAAAAGATGTACCATACAAAGAGGAAGCATAAGAAGGCTAGAATGACCGTTAATATCTGTTAAAATAGACATAAAGACACAGTATTCCCAAACAAAAAGAGGGACATTTCATAATGATACAGGGATCTATAAACTAAACAGAAAGACATAACTGTTGCAAATGCATATGTACGTAATTACAAAGCCTAAAAGTACAGAAAGCAAACACTGAAAGATTTTAAAAGATAAACATACAATTCCACAAACATTTTTTTTCAAGTGCATGTGCTACATTCACCAAAATAGACCAGATGCTTGAACTCTTCCAAGAGTCAGTGCCATAGGGGGAAAAAAGAGGTGGGGGGAAATGTTCTAGATATAAGAGACATAACAAACCAATGCAGTTGGAATCTAGGCGGGATCTGGTTCAAAAAAGAAAGATTATAATGGGCACTTGGGATAATTGCAGGAAGTTAATATGGACCATATATTAAAATGACATTAAAGAATTACTGCTCATTTTCTAAGGTATGATGGCACTAGTGTGGTTAGGTAGGCAAATGTCTTTATCTTAGGAGATGAGTGAAGTATTTGGGGATGAAGTGTCTGCAATTTACATTTTTATGGCCCAGGGGAGGGGAAAATATATATACACATGCACAGAGATGAAGCAAAAATAGCAAAATGTTATCAGTTGTTGAATCTAGTTGGAGAGTATATGGGTAATCACTTTACTGTTCTTTCAACTATTCTGTATGTTTGAAATTTCTTAATTAAAAGCTGGTGGAGGGCTTCCCTGGTGGCGCAGTGGTTGAGAGTCCGCCTGCCGATGCAGGGAACACGGTTTCGTGCCCCGGTCCAGGAAGATCCCACATGCCGCGGAGCGGCTGGGCCCGTGAGCCATGGCCGCTGAGCCTGCGCATCCAGAGCCTGTGCTCCGCAACAGGAGGGGCCACAACAGTGAGAGGCCCGCGTACCGCAAAAAAAAAAAAAAAAAAAAAAAAAAGCTGGTGGAAATTTTTGAAAATTAAGTATCAGGAAATATTTGGGCAAAACTGGTCTTTTTTTGTTTTGTTTTTTTGGCCGCGCAGCTTGAGGGATCTTAGTTCTCCGACCAGGGATTGAACCTGGGCCCCCTGCAATGGAGGTATGGAGTCTTAACCACTGGACCGCCAGGGAAGTCCCAATAAAACTTTTTATAATGAAAATTCAAATATATGCAAAAGTAAAGAGAATACAGCCTCTTATAACCACCATCCAGCATTAACAGTTTTCAACACATGACCTGTCTGGTTTTATTCATTTCTCACCCACTCTGCTGTTCCCCCTGGTTACCTTGGAGACAAATCCAAATGTCATATTATTTCATTCATACATATTTCAAGGCCTCTCCTTAAAAGATAGACTCTGTCTAAAAATCATAAGATGATACCATATCACTTCTAAGTCAGTGAATGATGCCTTAATATAATCAATCAAGTATCAAGTCAGTTTTCAGGTTTCCTTGAATGTCTCATAAGGGTTTGATATTTTTAAACAGTTGATTTGTTTAATCAGGTCCCAAATAAGGTCTACATATTACATTTGGTCCATGTGTCACTTAAGTTTTTTTGGGTTTTTTGATCCATAGGTTTCTTCTCTGCCCTCCTTTTTTTCCCCTTGCAATTTGTTTGTTATAGAAATCAGGTCATTTATCCTACAGACCTTCTCACCTTCTGGTTTTTGGGGACTGTACTCCCAGCATGTTCCTCTGTCTCCTGTACAAGTACCAGTCGTCAGATCTGGAGGCCTGAGTATATAATGCTCAGGTACTTCCATCATGAGGCACATGGTTTCTGTTTGTCTCTCTTTTTGTGATGTTAGTGGCCATTGACGATCATTGCCTTGGTCCATTATTTTAGGCAAACTTTTTCCGGAAAGGGCTGAACAGCAAATACATTAGGCTTTGCAGGATATACCTCTGTCATAACTGCTCAACTCCAACACTGCAGCCTGAAAATCTCCATTGACCATATGTAAAAAGTAAGCATGACTGTGTTTCAGTAAAACTTTATTTACAAAAACAGGCATGGGTCTGCATGGCCTCTGGGCTGTAGTTTGTGGATCCCTACTTTGTCCTATTATATACAATAGTTTTAGAAAACAAATATTAGTATTAATACAAACAATAAGATTACTAAAAACAGTTTAAGATTTCTTTATCTGTGTTTTTGTCCTTAGGATATATTCTACTCAGACTATTCAGACAAATTACTATGTTAAAGTCCCACGAAGTAATTCCCTTGTGTGGGGTAATGCCACCAACTGGAGAGATAAGATCATTTGTTTCATTTTGTTTTTAGATTTTTAGGAATTTTCTTCCTTCATTTTATTTTATAATTTTGATGTGGTTCCAAAGTCAGATACACAAAACAAAGTGTATTTGGAGAAGTCTAGCTTCTGTTCCGACCCCTCCATACTGTTCCCTGTTCCTGACTGGACCACAAAGGAATCCTGCTGATAGGTAACTATTTTTCAAAATGTCGTGGTGCAGTCCTTCCATTTAAAAATATATAAACAAGGGGTTCCCTGGTGGCGCAGTGGTTGAGAGTCTGCCTGCCGATGCAGGGGACACTGGCTCATGCCCCGGTCCAGGAAGATCCCACATGCCGCGGAGTGGCTGGGACCGTGAGCCATGGCCGCTGAGCCTGCGCGTCCGGAGCCTGTGCTCCGCAATGGGAGAGGCCACAACAGTGAGAGGCCCGCGTACCGCAAAAAAAAAAAAAAAAAAAAATTATATATATATATATATATATATATATAAACAAATACACACACACATACCTTTCTGAAAGAAATAGTGTCACACAGTACATACCACTTTATCCCCCTTTCTTTTTTCATGTAACAGTATATCCTGGAGATCACTCCACAGTTATATAAAGAAATATTCTGCCTTCCTTTTTACAATTCACAGTCCTCCATTGTGTGGATATGTCAGAGTTTATTGCACCCATTCTCTATTGATAGATATTTGGCTTGTTTCCAGTTGAGTGAAGACAATCTTTTAAACCACAGGTACAACAAAATCAAATGGACAAACAGCTATGCCAACCACCAAAGCTTTAAAATGATATTTATAATTTTTCCAATGCTTTCCAATTTACAGAAGAAGGAAAAGACACGAAATGACCCCAGATTTCAACCGACAGTCACGTGATAAGAAAAATAAATCACAGGACAGATCTAAACTAAGAAAAGCACAGTCACTGGTAAGTATTTCTTACAAAAGATTCCCCAACATAATGTTAAAGATAATTGCTGGATCTCTAATCCTATTCGCAAGATTGAATTTGTTTTTTTGTTTGTTTGTTTGTTTTAACTTTTTAAATTTAAAATTTATTTATTTATTTATTTATTTTATTTATTTGGCTGTGTCGGGTGTAAGTTGCAACATGCAGGGTCTTTGTTGCGGCCTGCAGCATCTTTCGTTGCAGCGTGTGGGCTCAGAAGTTGCTGCGCATAGGCTTAGTTGCCCTGGGGCACGTGGGATCTTAGCTCCCCAACCAGGGATCGAACCCGCATCCCAGGCATTGGAAGGCGAATTCTTAACCACTGGACCACCAGGGAAGTCCCTGAATTTTTTTTTTTTTTAATCAGAATCATCAAGTGGTGGTTTAAATCCTAGTCTCTGGCACTGACTGACTAGCTGTGTGACCTTGAAGATGCCCTTTATTTTATCTCTCTGAGCCTCTGTTTTCCCACCTGTTTAAAAAAAAAGAGAGAGAAAAGCTTGGATGAACTGATGCGTATGAATCTGCTTTGAAAACTGTACAGTATAAAGGGAGCATTATTATCATTGGTTCTTTCTTCTTCTGTGAGTCCTTTGGGGTGGGGGGAGGAGAGCCTATAGAAATTTCTCTATAGAAATTACTTATCTGTAGAGTGAAGGTTCCACTAATCTAAGAAAAAGGCATGATTTCCATAGCTTTCCTACCACCAATGGAACATGATTATAAAACTGCATTTCAAATAACTTCAGAAAAAATGAATTAAGAACTTTTCTTTCCCTAATTAAAAAGTAGCTAATTGACTACCTAATAAAAGTCAGTGATTATGACTAGGGAGCATTATTATTTCATAGCAGACTTTCCCAAATTGTGGTTCTGTACCCCCAATAGATTCCTTTCAGCACACATGAGAATCTTTGGAGCAAAGTTGAAGGGAATAAGGGTGGAATAAACAGTTTCTATTAGTAGTAAAGATTTAGAAGAAGGCTGCGGATACACACTCAAGGAAAATTAATATAAAATGGGTGTCAATTGGGAGAGGAATAAGTGTGTACTCGTGAATAAATTACTTTTATAGTTCTCCTTTAAAAGCTCAATTACTTTCTGTTTAAATGCATTTTCAAGTGTTATGTTCCAAAAAGAGAGATGAGCTTTTTAAGACAGGGTAGTCTGTATTCTGAGAAGCCAGTTTTGTTGGACTGGATGAGGCTTATCACAGACGTATGTACAGATGCCCAAGGGAATGGGGAAGCTTAAAATAGAGCAGTAAAATTGGCAGTGAAAACCATTAATTGAGAAAAATAACTTTATGAGGCTTATCACCCAAGCCATTCAGGCATGCTTCTGCCTAGTTCCCTGGCCCCTCCTAGGCCAGAAGTAGAAGAGATATCTGGGGGAGAACAGGGAATTTGAAGGAAGATAAAAGTTGGTGATGTATGCTTACAAATTATCAGCACAATCGAAGCTTTCTCTGGCTTAATAAAAACCAAACAAAAATCAAAGCCTAAACAGAAACCTTTCCTCTGGGTTTTTGATGTTTACCATCTGGCACACACTAGCTGGGCTTGCTTAAGTGAAAATAGTCATTATAAATTAACAACTTCAAAAGTTGTGCTAATTAAAGCTGAAAGGGAAGCCAGGGCAAATTAAACAATGATGGAGAACCATTAAGCTATTAATAAGTGAAGTGTACAATTGTATCGATCTACTTGTATTGTTTCTGTAAATATGCTAATTAGAATCACTATTTCTGGGGACTTCCCTGCTGGTCCAGTAGTTAAGGCTCCGCACTAACTCTGCAGGGGGCGCGGATTCGATCCCTGGTCGGGGAACTAAGATCCCACATGCCTCATGGCGAGGCCAAAAAAAAAAAAGAAAAAAAAGGTTAAAAAAAAAAAAGAGAGAGAATCCCTGTTTCTGCTTAGGAGTTCTGAGGAGCACAAGGCATAATTAAACCCTCCAAAAGTGAGCTAGGATTTTTGACTCTGTAATGATGTCTGCGATAAGCCTGCTGTTTGGACCACAGGCTGCAGGTGGCTAAAGCCCCCTCCCCCTGAGGTGCCAGTTTGCCCCACTGCCCACCACATCCCTCAGAGGAAAAGAACAACCTCCTAGATGAGGCAAGGTGATTGTGAAAATGAAGAAGTAGTGGCAGTGGGGTCTGAGAGGAGAGGAAATGGGTATTGAGGAAATTCAATTAAGGGACATAAGAAAAGTAGGGAGTAAATAAAACTCCGACAAGTGCAGCTTGTCTCTTGTAGAGAGAGTGTGGTAGACACAGCCTGGGTGTGATTGCAGTGGAGAAAATCCCGTATTCATTAGATAGAAAATCCTTGCATCATTTAGACAGGTTTATCTAGGAAGATTCAGGAGGAACTTGAAACAGGTGACTAGGCAGACTTAGGGGAACACGTTATAAAGCCAGGATGAGAAGGACAGATCACCAAAGCCAGGAAGGACCTGAGGCCTGAACACTGGAGTATTCCTTGCCCCTCTAAGTGGCAAAGGGGTATGTGATACTTGGAGAAGTTAAAGCTTTGTGAAATGGAGGGGTTGGGGACTTCCCTGGTGGCACAGTGGTTAAAAATCCGCCTGCCAATGCAGGGGACACGGGTTCCAGCCCTGGTCCGGGAAGATCCCACATGCCGCGGAGCAACTAAGCCCTTGCCCCACAACTACTGAGCCTGCGCTCTAGAGCCCACGAGCCACAACTACTGAAGCCCGTGGGCCTAGAGCCCGTGCTCCGCAACAAGAGAAGCCCCCCACTAGCCACAACTAGAGAAAGCCCATGTGCAGCAATGAAGACCCAATGCAGCCAAAAATAAATAAATAAATGTTTTAAATGGAAGGGTTGGAAGGAAAAAAAAAGCATGGATGTAAAGTACAAAGAATATTCCTTAGGTCATCTCTCCAGGACGTGGCTGTCAGGCCACTGAGACATTTTCACTTTTTGTCTGTCATTACTTAGAGCCTTCAAATATGAGAGTTCTCCCCCATATCAGAAACATTCTCAAGGAAACAGTTTCAAATCCACGTATATTGCTGTGAGTTGGTGATGTTTTCTATTATCATTAGGTTTGAGTTCTCAAAGCCTGCCCCTCACAAGGGTACCTGATTTCCCTTTTAATTCTAGCACTGCCTCATCATAGCTGCTTCATTGAACCACCTTTTAGTGTGAATCACTGATAGAAGATGGGAATAAAGCCTAGATCCGATCACTAATGCTTTGTCATTTTGAAGCTGGTTTATTAAAATTATATAAATATCAGGAAATGCCCATTACCATTAGTTATTATAACAAAATTCCATACAGAACAAAGCAATGAAAAAATATAAACACCACAGGACAGCCGGGTACCATCTTAAACTTCAGAGATTTTCCCATCTTGTGAAAAGACGTGAAAAAAAATTTTTTTTAAATCTTAACAGCTGACCCTACGATTCTTCTTTGGGAAGGGGAAGGAGGGAGCTGTCTCCTTGGGGGAAAGCCGCTGAGGGGCTTGTAGGGAGGGATGACACCTCGAGGGCTTGCATGCTGCAGGCACCTGGGCTCCAGAGGAGGAACGACTGCCGAGGCTGGAGATTAGAGGAAGACCTTGTTGCTTCTGCTCCTGCAAGGGGAGTGGAGGGGGAGCAGAGAGAGGGGAGGAGAGAGGTAAGACCAGGAAAGAGAAGCCAGCCTGATGGAGAGAAGCTGAGACAGGGAAGGGGGAGAGGGGCCAGGTTAGTGCTGGATAGTAACCCATCCATTCCCAGCAAATTTATTCCCTATTACTGGGATGTATACCCCGCCTTCCATCTCTCTAGTAAATTCTGCTCAATTTACACATGGAAGCAAGGTCTCAAAGGTCTAGAAACCGGGGACTTTCCTGGTCGTCTAGTGGTTAGGACTCCACACTTCCACTGCTGGGGGCACGGGTTCGATATCCCTGGTCGGGGAACTAGGATTCCGCATGCCGTGTGGCACGACCATAAGAAAAGGGGGGGGGGGCGGGTGGGCAAGAATGGAAACGGGAAGAAGTTAGGAGAGTTGCTGGTAGCCCAGACCAGCATGTTAGCGGTGGTACTGGTGAGGAATGATCATATTCTGCACTGTGGTAGATTGGCTGTGGCCTGTGAAGAAAAGAGAAATAAAGGATGACTTCACTTTCTAATATTAGAAAGAAAAAAACGAAGCCTAGAAACCTAGAAAGCCCTTCAGGACAATTCACAAAAACCAAGGGGGTGAGCTTTGGTCTTCCCAGGGCCTGGAATTGGGACCCCAGAGACCCCAGCTGATAGCTTGTTTCTCGTCTGTTTTTGTTTTTATTTTTCTTTTTTCTACCAAGTTAAGTATAAAAACAACTACCTTTTTGTCTCACACTCAACCTTTTCTTGGAGGTTAGAAGTCCTCACTTTCTAGGTTCTGATCTGGCCAAGAATTTCAAAAAGCTTGCTATTCACAGCATTCAGCTAAATACAAGTAACAAAAGCTTCTAATTGCCGGCTTACTGTTAATTGCTTTAGATAAGACCGTATCTTTTCCTGAGCTTTGCTAGCTCCAGCCTCTGCAGTTACCTTCTTGACCTCTTTCCAGGATAACTTGATTCTTAGTGTCTGGATAGTTTTGGGGGGTTTTTTAGGCATATTTTACAAAACATTTAATTCACCCATTTCAAGTGTGCAATTCAATAATTTTTAGTGAAATTAGCAAGTTGTGTATCCATCAACATAAATCAGTTTTTTGGGTTTTTTTTTGCGGTATGCGGGCCTCTTACTGTTGTGGCCTCTCCCGTTGCGGAGCACAGGCTCCGGACGCGCAGGCTCAGTGGCCATGGCTCACGGGCCTAGCTGCTCCGCGGCATGTGGGATCTTCCCGGACCGGGGCACAAACCCGTGTCCCCTGCATCGGCAGGCGGACCCTCAGCCACTGCGCCACCAGGGAAGCCCTAAATCAGTTTTAAAACATGTCATTTTAAAACCCCAATAAGATCCCTTATGCCTATTTACTCTTTTTTTTAAAACATATTTATTGGTGTATAATTGCTTTACAATGCTGTGTTAGTTTCTGCTGTATAACAAAGTGAATCAGCTATATGTATACACATATCCCCATATCCCCTCCCTCTTGCATCTCCCTCCCACCCTCCCTATCCCACCCCTCTAGGTGGTCACAAAGCACCAAGTTGATCTCCTTGTGCTATGCGGCTGCTTCCCACTAGTTATCTGTTTTACGTTTGGTAGTGTATATATGTCCATGCCACTCTCTCACTTTGTCACAGCTTACCCTTCTCCCTCCCTGTGTCCTCAAGTCCATTCTCTACATCTGCGTCTTTACTCCTATCCTGCCCCTAGGTTCATCAGAACCACTTTTTTTTTTTTTTTTTTTAGATTCCATATATATGTGTTAGCATATGGTATTTGTTTTTCTCTTTCTGACTTACTTTACTCTGTATGACAGACTCTAGGTCCATCCACCTCACTACAAATAACTCAGTTTCATTTCTTTTTATGGCTGTAATGATGGAGTAATATTCCATTGTATATATGTGCCACATCTTCTTTATCCATTCATCTGTCGATGGACACTTAGGTTGCTTCCATGTCCTGGCCATTGTAAATAGAGCTGCAATGAGCATTGTGGTACATGACTCTTTTTGAATTATGGTTTTCTCAGGGTATATGCCCAGTAGTGGGATTGCTGTGTCATATGATAGTTCTATTTTTAGTTTTTTAAGGGACCTCCATACTGTTCTCCATAGTGGCTGTATCAATTTACATTCCCACCAACAGTGCAAGAGGGTTCCCTTTTCTCCACACTCTCTCCAGCATTTATTGTTTGTAGATTTTTTGATGATGGTCATTCTGACCAGTGTGAGGTGATACATCATTGTAGTTTTGATGTGTATTTCTCTAATCACATAATGATTAGTGATGTTGAGCATCCTTTCATGTGTTTGTTGGCAGTCTATATATCTTCTTTGGAGAAATGTCTGTTTAGGTCTTCTGTCCATTTTTGGATTGGGTTGTCTGTTTTTCTGATATTGAACTGCATGAGCTGTTTGTATATTTTGGAGATCAATCCTTTGTCCATTGCTTTGTTTGCAAATATTTTCTCCCATTCTGAAGGTTGTCTTTTCGTCTTGTTTATGGTTTCCTTTGCTGTGGAAAAGCTTTTAAGTTTCATTAGGTCCCATTTGTTTATTTTTATTTTCATTTCCATTTCTCTGGGAGGTGGGTCAAAAAGGATCTTGTTGTGATTTTTGTCATAGAGTGTTCTGCCTGTGTTTTCCTCTAAGAGTTTTATAGTGTCTGGCCTTACATTTAGGTCTTTAATCCGTTTTGAGTTTATTTTTGTATATGGTGTTAGGGAGTGTTCTAGTTTCATTCTTTTACATGTAGCTGTCCAGTTTTCCCAGCACCACTTATTGAACAGGCTGTCTTTTCTCCACTGTATATTCTTGCCTCCTTTATCAAAGATAAGGTGACCATATGTGCGTGGGTTTATCTCTGGTCTTTCTATCCTGTTCCATTGATCTATATTTCTATTTTTGTGCCAGTACCATACTGTCTTGATTACTGTAGTTTTGTAGTATAGTCTGAAGTCAGGGAGCCTGGTTCCTCCAGCTCAATTTTTCTTTCTCAAGATTGTTTTGGCTCTTCGGAGTCTTTTGCGTTTCCATACAAATTGTGAAATTTTTCTAGTTCTGTGAAAAATGCCATTGGTCGTTTGATAGGGATTGCATTGAATCTGTCGATTGCTTTGCGTAGTATAGTCATTTTCACAATGTTGATTCTTCCAATCCAAGAACATGGTATATCTCTCCATCTGTTTGTGTCGTCTTTAATTTCTTTCATCAGTGTCTTACAGTTTTCTGCATACAGGTCTTTTGTCTCCTTAGATAGGTTTATTCCTAGGTATTTTATGCTTTTTGTTGCAGTGGTAAATGGGAGTGTTTCCTTAATTTCTCTTTCAGATTTTTCATCATTAGTGTATAGGAATTCAAGAGATTTCTGTGCATTAATTTTGTATCCTGCTACTTTATGAAATTCATTGATTAGCTCTAGTAGTTTTCTGGTAGCATCTTTAGGATTCTCTATGTATAGTATCATGTCATCTGCAAACAGTGACAGTTTTACTTCTTCTTTTCCGATTTGGATTTCTTTTATTTCTTTTTCTTCTCTGATGGCTGTGGCTAAAACTTCCAAAACTATGTTGAATAATAGCGGTGAGAGTGGGCAACCTTGTCTTGTTCCTGATCTTGGAGGAAATGGTTTCAGTTTTTCACCATTGAGAACAATGTTGGCTGTGGGTTTGATATATATGGCCTTTATCATGTTGAGGTAGGTTCCCTCTATGCCTACTTTCTGGAGAGTTTTTTATCATAAATGGGTGTTGAATTTTGTGGAAAGCTTTTTCTGCATCTACTGAGATTATCATATGGTTTTTATCCTGCATTTTGTTAATATGGTGTATCACATTGATTGATTTGCATATAGTGAAGAATCCTTGCATTCCTGGGATAAACCCCACTTGATCATGGTGTATGATCCTTAATGCTTTGTTAAGCTTTCTCACTTTTTCATCCCTGTCTGGGTCAAAAGAGGAGAAAAAAGGAATATTCTCTAAAGTGATTCCTGGTTCATGTCATAGAAAGAATAATGGTTTAAGAATCAGGACACGCAGGTTTCTAGCCTCAGCTCTGCTGTTAACTAGCAGTCACTCAAGCTATTTGACTTTTCATTTCCCCGTTTATAAGTTTGAATTACATCTTTAAAGTCCATTCCAGGCTAAAGTCTGGATTTGTGGACCCCCATAGTTTCCTACCACATTTACTCTCTGCTCTCTCCTTATACCAAAAAAGAAGCCAGTATATTCATGAATTCTGATTGTAAACCAATAAAAACTGGTTTCTGCCTCCCATCTTTCTCTTTGAACTTTAGAAAACTTAATTAATTACAACAGAAGAATTTACAAAACACAGTTTATGCAGTGGCTTCCTTGCAGGCAATCTTTAATAGATTCCTTTCAAATTCTGATGAAACCCCCAGGTATTCATTTTATAACGTCTGTTTGGTTTGGATGTGCAGAGGTAAAAATATCTAAAGGAGAGATTTTTATTTAGTTAGTTCAGTGAAATTCCTGAGAATTCCATTTGGAAGGAAGAATAAGAAAGAGTATGGGCTTTGCGGTCTGAGAGATCTGGGCTTTTTTACTTAACAGCGCAACTTTGGATAAGTTACTTAACCTCTCTGAGCCTCAGTTTCTTCGTCTATAAAATGGGAATAATGATACCTCCCTTGCAGGACTGTGGTAAGGACTAAATGCCGCCAGGTATATATTAAGTACTCAATACATGTTCGTGTTCTCCCCCATTAAATACCATCTTATTTTTCACTTTGCTGAACAAGAGCACAGGCTAGGGACTGAAACAGCCTAGGTTCAGTGCCTGATCTCACAGTCTCAGCAGCTCAGTGATTTGGGCCAAATTGTTAGCAATCTTGGAGGCTCTGTTTCCTCGTCTGTAGAATAGAGTTAGTAACAACAGTGCTCAGCTCAAAGCAAGCGTTCAGTAACTAGCAGAAGCTGTCAGAGTCGCACCAAATCATCATGGAGACAACAGGGACCAGTGAGAGTGCTGATGGTGACCAGCTGCTGTGACGCTGATGAGCGGTCAGCCACGTGGCCAGGAGGAGGCTCCAACCTGTGGAATAAGCTTTGTTTCTCGCTTTTACCTTTACTTTCCCCACTTTTCTTTGTCTTCTTTCTCACAGTTTCCCCTGTGTAAAAAATAGTTGCAGCCAGAGCTATAAGAAAATGTAAGCCCTATATTTTCTTTTCCTGCCTGGCCTCCATAACATCTTCTGCCTGCTCATTATGCCTCATCGGTGTGGGGTTGTTTTTCTGTTTTGTGTTTTGCTTTTTTGTTTAGCTGTGCCCGGTCTTAGTTGTGGCACGTGGGATCTTTAGTTACGGCATGCAGGCTCTAGTTCCCTGACCAGGGATCGAACCCGGGCCCTCTGCATTGGGAGTGCAGAGTCTTAACCACTGGACCACCCGGGAAGTCCCCAGTGTTGGGTTTTTGATTCCATGCTCCCAGATGGAATAGTGTGTTAAACTCAGTGCCGTGAATTCTGTCTTGTGCGCCCTCGCTGCCTACTAACTACAATATGGGTTTTTGTTAATTTCGGATACCTACAAGACCAAAAGTCCTAATTGCTAAGAATCCTGGGGGCAAAATTAACTCTCAGGAAGGGCCACTGCTTAGCGTCTTCGCATCTCTCCTTTGCCTCTGAAGGAGCATAATTTACATGTTCTGTCTTGTAGCCTCTTGTTTGATCATGCTACCCATAATAAATTACCCTGGCATTTCCAACAGGAGTAATTCTACCTGCTTCTCTTGCCCTGGGGCCAAATGGCTGCTTGTTTTTACTGAAGAGTTAATCACAAAGTATTTGACAAAAATGGGCTTCTCTTGAGGATCTACCAGAAAAGAAGAACCGTGTTTATGAGTTATGTGATATTTTTAGTTATATACATATTAGTTATGACGGGTATTTTAATCACTGTTATTACTGGGGTTTAAAATATATGTGTATATGTAGTATATAGGTATGTGCACGTGTAAAACATTTTGTAATGCGGTATTTTACCACAAACTACAGTAGAAGCCAATATTCTAAGACATGGATGTTTTGAAATATGAATTCATGATCCTTACTAACAAACAACCATTGGAATGTTTTGGAACACATCCCTACTTTATGCCACCTACTTGGGAGGCTGAATGGTACCATCACATAATCTTGGATTTATTTTATTTATTTTATTTATTTTTTAATTTTTTGGCCATGCTGTGCAGCCTGTGGGATCTCAGTTCCCCCACCAGGGATCGAACCTGCACCCTCTGCAGTGGAAGCATGGAGTCTTAACCACTGGCCCACCAGGGAAGTCCCACAAAATCTTGGATTTAAATTTCAAAACCCTGGCTAGAATTTTCTGCCTAGCCTTCCTCCACAGCTGACAGTTTCACCCCGAGTTAAAGACAAACCAAGAAGAAAGACAGGCCTGTGGCTTCTTTAAAGCTGTGTTGATTATTTCTCCCTCACACCTTCCTCTATTTCTCATAGAAGCAGAGTAAGCTAGGAGGAAAAGAGAGCACCCTCTTCGTCAGTGTCACCTGGAGGGGTGATCAGACCGTCTGCGCAGCCTTCTGGGCTTGTAGGCAGACAGAGGACAGCAGGGGTCCAGGAAGCAGTTCCATCCTGGGGGTGAAGCATCCACTCAGCTGAAGCCAGGATGAGCAGTCACCCCGCTTAGACTCTCCTCCTGGAAGGAAACCCTTCTGGGTGGGGGTCCCTCCCCAGACATCTTCATCCCCACCAGTGGCCGTTACTTGTCACTCAGCTCCAAGCCTACGCTTAGGCAATTTACAGGGGTGATTTGAAGTTGTGTTTATATGACTAAAATGAAAAACTCCTGATTTTATGACTTTCAAACACAATAATCTATATTTACATACAGTATTAGCACATCACCCCTGAACTGGGAGTCATCATAAAGTGTTGAGGGTAGATTTTTTTTTTAAGTCCTTATTGAATTTGTTACAATATTGCTTCTGCTTTATGTTTTGGTTTTTTGGCCGCGAGGCATGTGGGATCTTAATTCCCCGACCAAGGATCGAACTTGCGCCCCCTGCAGTGGAAGTGCAGAGTCTTAACCACTGGACCGCCAGAGAAGTCCCTCTTTTGCTTATTTTACCGCATCACAGGCTTGGGAAGATTAAATGAAGTAATATAATGCCCAGCAGCCAGATATTTGCAATTATTATTGTTGGTGGTGATGGTGTCTCTAGAAGAGTGATCGGCACCCTGCAGGGCTATCATTGTTGTGATTCTATTTATCTGTTTCCATATCCACCTACAGTACTCCTTTACGCGATCTATTCTCTTAAGTGATCCATGGGTTTATCGAAGGGTGTTGTGTGTATCAGTGATCATTTGCAAAAGTCTGCAAATAACATAAATGGAGAACAAAAAACAATTCAACTGGGGAGTGACAGACACAGGTGTATAGTGTACACACTGGTATGCAAATTGTTCCCTGTAACAGCCCTTCTTGGGCCTTAGCCTCCTGAGGAGCCCCCCTCTTTCTGGGGTCACTCAGCCTCAGGTCAATCAGTAGCCTGTTGCCTTTCTCACTCCCTTGTCTGTGCCCAATAAAATGACACCCAGCCGGAAGACAGGAATTTTCTCTCCCTGCTTCAAATTTCCCCTGCCAGGTGGTTTCAGCCATTGCCCTGAAATGAAAGAGAAGGAGAAGTCATTCATATATGTATTCATTTATCCAACAAGTATCTTACAGCCACTGGAGAGAGCTCGAGGGATGTGTGACCCTAACAAGACCCAGTCGTGCCCTCGTGCCCTCGAGGGACTTAGGCTGAGGGGGAGGCTCCAGCCGCGTAGGGATGACTCCTGGGTATCTGAGTTGGGCGATTGTGTAAAGGTCCATGCCATCTCCTACTGAGACTGGACATGCTTGTTGTGAAGTACCTGTGGGACGACAAGTAGGCACATTGAGAAGGAGCTGAATGTATGAGCCGAGACTTGGCAGGGAGAGCAGGGCGAGAGATATAAATCCAGCAGTTGAAGATTTAGGCACTGATTGCCCAGGAAGTGGTCTAAGAAAAGAACCCCAGAGAGTTCTGATGTGTGAAGCATGGCCTTCCATGCATCTTCTCCCATGGCCTTCCATTTAAACACGTGACAGCAACATGGAGAGAAACTATTGTGTAAATATCTCTAGAAAAAGAACAGTAAGTTCACCTGATGAAAAAAATACATTTAAATTACCCGATTCTGTCTGTCTTTGTAGGAGCAGGTTGAGGAAAGGAATACTCTATGTGAAGATGCTCCGGTACTGGGATTACTGGTAGATTGCATGGCTGTCGACACCCTTAGCCCATCAGAAAACAGGCGACGGCAGACAGACCTGCGCATATGTAAAGACAATTTATATCTGGGACTTCCCTGGCGGTCCAGTGGTTAAGACTCCACACTTCCACTGCAGGGGGCGCAGGTTCAATCCCTGGTCAGGGAACTAAGATCCTGCATGCTGTGTGGCACAGCCAAAAAAAAAAAATTTATATCAGCATCGTTTCTAAGAGCAAAAGATTGTGAACAGCTCAAATAGCTATAAATTTGGCTCATCTATAAATGGACTATAATACAACCCTTGAAAGATTGAGGAAGTTCTTTTTTTTTTTAAGTTCCTTTATGCTTCTTTCTTTTTTAAATTTTATTTATTTATTTGATTGCGTCGGGTCTTAGTTGTGGCAGGTGGGTTCCTTAGTTGCAGCTTGCGGGCTTCTTAGTTGCAGCACGCGGGCTCCGTAGTTGTGACAGGCAGATTCCTTGGTTGTGGCTCCAGGGCTCCTTAGTTGCAGCTCTCCAGCTCCTTAGTTGAGGCACACAGGCTCTTTAGTCGTGGCATACGAACTCTTAGCTGCGGCATGCATGTGGGATCTAGTTCCCTGACCAGGGATCGAACCCGGGCCCCCTACGTTGGGATTGTGAAGTCTTATCCACTGTGCCACCAGGGGAGTCCCCAAGGAAGTTCTTTAAGTACTGTTCATACACGCGGACACACACACACACACACACACACACGCATACTCTCATATATATAGTGAACACAAAGTGATGGTATTCTACCAATTGTATGAAAAAGGAGAGGGGGAGAATATATTTGCATTTTATGTGTATATTTGCTTGCAATGTATAAAATATCTCTGGAAGGATACACAGGAAAAAGAGATCATCTTGGTTGCCCTTGAGGAAGGGAACTGGACGGCTGGGAGGTGAGTGGGGGAGATTTTTTTCACTGTCCCTTTTTGTATCTTTCCAATACTGAACTATGTAGAAAAGTAACCTGTTCAAAAATAAACAATTATTTTTAAAAAGAGAGAAAAGGGAAAAAAGTCAGTGGAGCTGTAGGCAAAAGCTCTTAAAAGAAGAATCCCATGTAGGATAGAAGTGTAGTAAAATATGTCTTGCCGAGTCTCCAAGTGCTCAGAAGTGAAAGTTCTTGAAACCACTTGAAATAGGGGTTCAACTACCCTGCTAAGATAGTCCTTGTTAAGTCTCTGCACTGAAGAAATGGACTTTTCTGGGGGAAGGACTGAGACGGAGTTTCACAGCAAGGCAGCAGCCAAAGATGAGTAGGAAGTAAAAGGTTTGATGAGCCCCAGTGTGAAGGAAAACTCTAGTCTTTCCCTCCTGTTGTAGGAAGAAACCTCAGCCCCATCTGTCTCCTAAGTGCTTCTTTTACTTCTCACACAAGACACACATTTCTGGCACTTCTGGTCACCAAGTGTGTGGGCGTTTTCCCCACACCAAGCAGTTCTCTGCAACACCAGCTGGGTGGCCTGCAATTTAACTCAATTCTGGCACCATCTACCTGGAGGCGGCGTCAGAACCCACAGGATAAGGGCTCAGTCCCACAAGACTGCTCTCCGCCCTCCTCCCCTGCACTTCAGTCACCAGTGTCACCTGTGCTTCTGACCAAGCAGCTATAGATCCAACGACCCCCTCCTTGGGTTTGATTAATTCGCTAGAGCGGCTCACAGAACTCAGGGAAACACGTTTGCCAGTTTATTAAAGGATGTGATAAAAGACACAGATGAACTGCCAGATGAAGAGACACAGAGGGCGAGGTCTGGGAGGGTCCCAAGCACAGGAGCCTCTGTCCCCGTGAAGTTGGGGTGTGTCATCCTCCCGGTGTGGATGTGTTACCCAAAAAACTGGATTTGCCTTTGGGTGGGTGTCAAGCCAAGAAACATGGCCAAACCAAAGAATGGGAGAAGGAAGGAATTATTATCTGCAGCAAGGAAGGAGAGGGACTTCCCTGGTGGTCCAGTGGTTAGGACTCCATGCTTTCACTGCCGAGGGCCCAGGTTCAATCCCTGGTCAAGGAACTAAGATCTCACAGCGCAGCCAAAAGAAAGGGGAACACCAGGGATCTTTCCCAAGCTGTGCCTCCCTGAATAGCAAAATTGGGGAAGTTTGAAACTAAGGATACATGCATATTCATGAAGGGTCTTAAGCAGTGGAAAAGTCAGTGTAGAATTGGGGCAAAGGTTGACAGAGTGCAGGCTTCAATTGATTGGAGTCACGACGGTCAGAAAAGATCAACATCATCATTCCATCCTCCACCTGGGTGGGGGCCTTACTTTCTGCCCCCAGAGATATGTATGTACTCAACGATATGTATCAGATTGTTATGTATCTCTTTTTTTTAACATCTTTATTGGAGTATAATTGCTTTACAATGGTTAGTTTCTGCTTTATAACAAAGTGAATCAGCTATACACATACATATATCCCCATATCTCCTCCCTCTTGCATCTCCCTCCCACCCTCCCTATCCCACCCCTCTAGGTGGTCACACAGCACCGAGCTGATCTCCCTGTGCTATGCAGCTGCTTCCCACTAGCTATCTATTTTACATTTGGTAGTGTATATATGTCCATGCCATTCTCTCACTTCGTCCCAGCTTACAACCTTCCCCCTCTCTGTGTCCTTAAGTCCATTCTCTGCATCTATGTATATCTCTTGAGGAGAATCTAGGACTCTTTTATCACAGAACCGTTGTTTCTTGACTGCTTTTTCTTTGTTCCTGCATTCTTTTGTTCCCTTAAGATCATTCATTACTGAGACCTGTTCAAGGGCAAGCATTGTGGCCAGGCTTAGATCACAAAATGGCTTAGGTCAAAATGGGTTCTCTTGTGTCAAGAAAGCCATGCCTGGTTCTCTTTTCTCCGGGGACCCCCTACCCTTTCTGCTTATAATACCCAATGTTAGTGTAAAAGAAATTTCCAGTTATTTTAACCAGATCATCAGATGCTCTGGACCAGGACCCAAGACTGTCAGATTTGTACCCTTTTATATAACTTCCCCATATTTTGCTCTTAGATCTTGTCTTTTCTTTTGTAATGATGCACATAAAAGTCTTAAAATGAAAAGGGTCTGCAAACTTGTTTTCAGGGACAGCAAGGAAGCCTGTATAGTCAGGCCAGTCAAGATGGCTGTTCTCCTGCTCTCCGTAAGTCCTCTGCCCGACCAGGGCCTGCGTCACCTATATCTGACGCATGTGACTGACCTTCCTATGTACTTGCCTCCGCCCCAGCTAGTGATTGTTCTTATCAAAGGGGTGGTGAGGGGCGTGCCCCTCTGCTGGTTTCCCTGATAACCAATGACCCCCCCACTGACGTCATTTCCCCTATAACTGGTAATCTCCGCCCCCCCGCCCCCGCCCTGGGAGCAAAGACTGCCGCCATGTCCTGTCTGACGCCTGCTGCAAATGGGGGGACCTTGCTTCAGACATGTAAGCTCCCCCATCCATTAAACCATGGATGTCTCTGTTGTTGACTTCGGGCTCTTTCTTCAGTCTTGAACCTCGGCAAGTGCAGGGCCCATAGGCCTGCGGGGTGCAGCCCAACAGGTGGCCATAATGAGACCATCTTCAGGAACCCATCTAGGAGGGATGAGAAACCCACAGTCTGGGTAGGTGGTGGCGGTTACCAGGAGGAGAGGAGGGGGGGCGGGGGAGTCCCTGGGACCTGCCAGGGTGGAAGAGGAAAGCTTAAGGAGAGCCTGCCTGGGCCTGTGAATCTCCCTGGGGGACTTAGGAGAAAGGGTTCCTCAAATACAGTGATAAATTATGCTTTGCACTGTAATAGGATTAAATTTGAAACTGTTACAGATGAGGTGTTACTAGCCCATTCTTGTATCACAGAAAGCTAGGCTTTTTCTCCATTCAACAGGTATTATTTTATTTTCATTGTTCCTAAAATGATACGAAGGAAGGCTTCTGTTTGTTCTCTTACCTTAGGCTGATCTTAGAACAACACAAAAATGCTGACTAGGGCTTCCCAGGTGGCGCGGTGGTTGAGGGTCCGCCTGCCGATGCAGGGGACACGGGTTCGTGCCCCGGTCCGGGAAGATCCCACATGCCGCGGAGCGGCTGGGCCCGTGAGCCATGGCTGCTGAGCCTGCGCGTCCGGAGCCTGTGCTCCGCAACGGGGGAGGCCACGACAGTGAGAGGCCCGCGTACCACAAAAAAAAAAAAAAAAAAAAAAAAAAAATGCTGACTGTACACTGATCTTGAAACAACACTGAAAACTTCAAACATGGGAAGATGATTTATTCCCACTCCTTCCCCCTTTCCTCCTGGATTCGAACAACTGGCTATGTTTAACCCCACTTTTGCCTACTCTTTCCCAGAAAAGTCACCAGCAAACATGGATGGACCTACTAAAGGCAGGACTGTAGATTCAATAGGGTGTGGGATTCCAGCTTTGTTCTCAGGGAACTGACAGTCTCATCAGGAGACAAATAATTATTGGGGGGCTTCCCTGGTGGCGCAGTGGTTGAGAGTCCGCCTGCCGATGCAGGGGACACGGGTTCGTGCCCCGGTCCGGGAAGATCCCACATGCCGCGGAGCGGCTGGGCCCGTGAGCCATGGCCGCTGAGCCTGCGCGTTCGGAGCCTGTGCTCCGCAACGGGAGAGACCACAACAGTGAGAGGCCCGCCTACCGCAAAAAAAAAAAAAAAAAAAAAATTATTATTATTATTGGGTTGGCCAAAAAGTTCGCTCAGGTTATCTATGTTACAGAAGAACCCGAGCGAACTTTTTGGCCAACCCAGTACATTCAGAAACAGGTCCTGACGCCCGAGAGCATACGATCAGTGCTAAGTTAGGGGTCTGGGTAATAATGGCTTCGGGAATGCAGCTGAGGCAGAAATCCCTGAGGGTCAATACACTGAAGCTTCTAGGAGAAGGGGGGCCTCCAAGGACAGATTTAGAGAAGGAGTAAAGAGAGCACCTGAGGCAGGTGGAGGGTGTGGGCGAGACCAGCCCGTGTGGCACATCTCTGTGGAGGAAGAGGGACCTGGTTCGCTGGAGACGGCAGTCACGGCGGAAGCAATTTCTGATTCGATGACAGAGTCTAAAGTAGGATTTCCCCCGGATTAATAGAAACCCTGCGCGTTGCAAACATAGCCGTCAGAGCATTAGAGGGATGTAATGGATGATCTGACTGCTGGGACTTGGCAGCTGAATGTGGAGTCGGGGAGGGGGACAGTGTTTGAGGAAGTTCAGCATCTGTACATCTGCCAGCCCTCCTGTGTCGCTCTGCACACAGCCGGGGCCAAGATACGGGTGAGCGTACATCCCTCCTGTTCCCTGCAAGCTCAGCTCGTATTATGTCTTTCTCTTGTTCTCTCCATTCTTTCCTCTTTCTGCTCACGGCCAGATGTCGAGGAGAAGTCCTTTCTCGCTGTGAGTTTTGGTTGGGGTGTCAACCTGTGACATTTGCCTTTTGCGTGCATGCCCAGATTAGTAGGGTGGATAAACGATGGGAACTCTACCGATACCCACCTGGTCTAAGAATCACAAGTCTCCAGACCCAGCTCTAATGCCTTTTAGCTCCATGAACTTGAGCTGGCACTTAAACTACCTGTTCTTCGGTTTCCTTTATTTGTAAAACGGAGTTGTTAATACCTCCCTACCTACCTCGCAGAATTTTCTTGAGATTCAAATGAAATATAGTTGTAAGAGCACTTTGGAGACTAAGGAACTTATTATTAGTAACTCAAGGTGAAGATGGCGGGGACGGGGGGAAGGTGGTGAAGTTGGGAAACTCAATACATCCCATCCAGCCCGGTGATTTTATAAAATCGTTTTTTATCATTTAAATAATTTTAACTGTATAGCTTTTTTGGATGTTTTAACGAATCTCACTCTAGTGATATCTTTTTCCTCCCTAGATATCCCTAAGTGAAGAACCCAGCACCCCCCTACACATTCCAGCTCATCTTGCTTGGCTTCCACATTGACCAGTGGGGCTCCCAGCCACTGAAGCAGCAACGACAACTCTCATGCAGCATCTCCAGAGACACTCTGGGCTTCAATCATTACCCCCAGGCCTTCCAGCCAAAGTTGATTTAAAAATGTGAAAGGATTTTTCTAGAAATGACAGGCTGCTCTACATGGAGAGTTGGATGTTACTTGGCTCCTTTATTAGAAACAGTTTAGGTACCTTATTGTGAAAGTGAGTCCTACAGTATTTCGGTAAAAGGTATTCATGGCACAGATGTTGACGTATTTACAAACTGAGATAGAAATGTGATGATAGATACCATGGGGTTGATAAAGGGACATACGATAGCACCGTTGGTGAGACTGGGTGTGTGAGGCACGGTCCCAGAAGGATACGGCCAGCACATTCCCAAGGCTACTTGAGCAGTTTAATGATGGGAGTGTTTTTTCTAGGGCTGCCGTGACAAACTACTGCTATCTGAGTCCACTCAGGCTGCTATAACAAAAATACCATTGACGAGTGGCTTATAAACCACAGACGTTTATTTTCTTACAGTTCTGGAGGCTGGGAAGTCCAAGATCAAGGTGTGGGCAGGGTTGGTTTCTTCTGAAGCCTCTCTCCTTGGCTTGCAGATGGCTGTCTTCTCCGGTGTCCTCACGTGGTCTTTCTTCTGCGTGTGTCTGTGTCCTAATCTCCTCTTATTATAAGGACACAAGTCCGATTGGATTAGGGCCCACCCATATGACTTTGTTTAACCTTAATTACCTCTTTGAAGATACTCTCTCCAAAGACAGTCACATTCTGAGGTCTCGGGGGGGTTAGGACTTCAACATAGGAATTGGTGTGGGGAGGTTACAGTTCAGCCCTTAACCCACACTGTGGGCGGGGTTAAGAGAATCAAGACGAGATGGTGAAGCCCCTGGAAACTAGCAACAGCAGAAGCCTTTATCATCCTTTGGCCTGAAGAAGCAAAAGAGAAAGGTGTGCTATTCCTGGAACCCAGTGGGAGCTGTAGCCACGGGAGAGGGACTGCCCAGCCTATGGTATATGGTGGAGGAACGCAGCCATCATGGAGACCAGGGCCTAGCAGGGAGGGAGGGAGAAGACCCAGCCCTCTCTCTCGCCACTCTTCACACTCCAACAGCACTTCCCTTTGGTCAATCCCACCTGGAAGCCAGAGAACAGAGAAGCCGGGGGGATGCAGCTCGTAGGTGTCAGCCTTTGAGCCAGGGAACAGGCTGACAGGTGTGGCCAGGAGTGGGCGGGGAGGGGTAGGATTTGAGTGGGATGATGAAAAATCACCAGCACGGTGGTGGAAACGTAGACATTTCCAAAGGAGGAATTATGATGCATATTCAGGCAACGTAAATGGGCTTTAAAGAGTTACTGGAAAACAGAAAATGCTACTTAACTGCAAAAATATTAGTCAGACATTCTAAACTAAACCACCTGCTCATGTAACCATTTCCAGGTCCCAAAAGTGACCATTCTAGGATACTTATTTGCGTAAATAAAGCAGAATGGTAGAAAAACAAATATGTTTGTCAATCTTGTCCTGTTGAACACTTATGTTCTTACTTTATATACTGCAATATAGGTATTTTCAAATGGTTCAAAATGGTGACCTGGCAGAATGGCCCAAGATACAGTGGTTTGGCTGCCCAAATGATCGGTGGAGGACAAAACATGACCAACTTACAATTGATTGGTTTGCATCACCCAGGATGAAGCTTAATATGTGGCTCTGAGGCAGAGAAGAAAGAAGACACACCCAGAATGAGACCTTGTGTTCTTCCCATGGGCAAAGCAGATGGCTGTCAGTTAGGGTTTCCTCTTCCTGGGGTCTGAGCCCCCATGGTCAGCCCCCAGGAGCCAGGGGCAGCTGTGTAAGCTGGGGTGGGAGGACCTGCAGCTCCAGGATTCTGCCCCGCTTTGTCCCAGTGAACTCCTGTGCATATGTCAGAAACCAGTCATGTTGGAGGCCTATGTTTGAATGGGCCAGTCTGGAGTAAGTCCCCAGCCCTTTCTGGAATAAACCAGGATATCCTGGGGCAAGGACATAATCCAGAGAAAGAAGGGCTCGTCCAGTACAAGTGGTTCCATCTTGTCTTAAGCTGTATTGGGTTATCTATTCCTGCGAAACAAACCAACCCCAAACTTGGTTGCTTACAGCTGTCTGTTATTCTCCTTTTGAATCTGCAGTTTGGGAGGGGCCTGGAGGAGAGCTTGTCTCTGATCCCCACGGCATCTTCCCCCCAGCAGAGGGCTGGAAGGTCCACTTCCAAGATAGTGCAGGAACATGGCTGGAAAGTTGGTCCTGGCCGTCCACTGGGCACTCAACGGGGCTGAGGGTTGGGGGGCCTCTGTTCCTCTCCACGTGGGCTGGGATTCTCATCGCATGGGGGGTGGGTTCTAAGGACAAAAGTCCCAAGAGAGCCAGGTGGAAACTGAATCACATTTTTATCCTAGCCTTGAGTTGGGCTGCACCCCACAGGCCTGCAAGGCCTGCACTTGCCAACTTCAAGACTGAAGAAAGAGTCCAAAGTCAATAACAGAGACATCAGTGGTTTAATGGATGGGGGAGCTTACACATCTGGATCAAGGTCCTGGAGCAACACCTCACCGTGTGTGGTGGACGGCAGGCAGGATGTGGCGGCAGTCTTCGTTCGGGGTGGACGGGGGGTGGGGAAGTGGAGATTACCAGTTATAGGAGAATTGACGTCAGGTGGGCTCATCGGTTTCCAGGGAAACTAGCAGAGGGGCACGCCCCTCACCACCTCTTTAATAAGAACAATCATCAGCTGGGGGAGAGGCAAGTAAGTAGGAAGGTCGGTCATGTGTGTAAGACAGGGGTCCCCAACCCCCGGGCTCCAGACCAGTACCAGTCCGCCGCCTGTTAGGAACCGGGCCGCACAGCAGGAGGTGAGTGGCTAGCTAGCAAAGCTTCACCTGCCGCTTCCCATTGCTCCCCATCCCTCGCGTTACTGCCTGCACCGTCCCGTCCCCTCCAATCCATGGAAAAATTGTCTTCCGTGAAACTGGTCCCTGGTGCCAGAAAAGCTGGGGGCCACCGGTGTGAGATATAGGTGAAGCAGGCACTGGTTGGGCAGGGGATGTACAGAGAGCAAGAGAACAGCCATATTGAGTGGCCTGACTGTACACCTTGGAAGTCTCCAAGTCACTCCATCATCCCCTGGTGATCACGAGGCTTGTCCAATTTCCAGCAGAGGGGTTGTAGACGGAGGAGAGTTGAAAGGTTCTGGAAGAACACGTGGGGTGGGAAATATTATTATGGCTGTTTCGGAGTAGAAACCAAATCTCTGCCTCAGGATGGTACCTGTGTGACCCGTACCCATCATTGGTCACAGCATAGTTATGTGAACTAGGTACATCCCCTGTGTTGTTAGTCTGCTTGGGATGCCATATAAAATACTATAGACTGGGTGGCTTAAACAACAGAAATTTATTTTCTCACAGCTCTGGAGGCTGGAAGTCCGAGATCCAGGTGTCAGCAGGGTTAGTGTTTGATGAGAGATTTCCTTGGGTTGTCTTTTTTCACCGTGTGCTCACATGGCCTTTCCTTGGTGCCTTTGCAGAGGGAGAAGGAAAAGGAGAGAGGAAGAGAGATGTCTCTCCTGGTGTCTCTTCTTATAAGGACACTCATCCTATCAGAGCAGGGCACCACCCTTATCACCTCATTTAACCTTCATTATGTCCTTAGAGACCCCATCTCTAAATACAGCCCCTCTGGGGGTTAAGACTTCAACATATGAATTTTGGGGGGGCACACTCAGTCCCTAACATCCCCCATAGTGATATGAAATAGATGACACTTGATAAATTTAGATTGATACTCATTAATTCAAGAAAACTTCATTGAACACCTATCGTGTGCCGGCCTCTCTACTAGGCTCTGGGAATACAGGCAGGAGAAAAAAACTGTTCCTGTCTTTAATGAGTTTATACCTGCGAGGGAGACAGATCAGCCGTTACGATACAGTGATGGCTGCCAGGAGAGCTTGCTGTGACAGCTCCCAGAAGGGACCAATATACCGGTCCGTGGAGGCTGCCGAAGTGATGTCCAAGCAGAAACCGAGGATGAGGAGTATTGAGTAGTAAACGGGGTGGGACAGACAAGGGGATTAAGAAAGAAGATACCCGGAGGCCTGAGGTGGAACTAGGGTGACCACGATCCTGGTTTGCCCAGGGCTGTCCTGGTTTTAGCACGAAAAGTCCCATGTCCAGAAAACACCTTGGCCACTGTGCCTTCTCCGTGGAACCGTAAATAGTCCAGTAGAGCTGGTGCACAGAGGAATGGGCGTTGCCACAGGATAGGTGGGAGAAACGCTGGAAAAGTAGGAGGAGCCCAAACAGGAACTGAGACACACTCAGGAGTTAAGACTTTCTCTTGGAAGTAGTTGAGCCATCAATAAGTGATCTCGGCAGCTTGCCGAGACTTGCATTTAGAAAGAGCTCTGTCTGCTGGATGATGAAGAAGAGGGACGATACTGAAGGCCAGTCAGGAAGCCATGGTGGTTTTCCAGGGAACAGAGATGGGGAATTAAAGTAAAATAATGGAGGGAGGGCTTCCCTGGTGGCGCAGTGGTTGAGAGTCCGCCTGCCGATGCAGGGGACGCGGGTTCGTGCCCCGGTCCGGGAGGATCCCACGTGCCGTGGAGCGGCTGGGCCCGTGAGCCATGGCCGCTGAGCCTGCGCGTCCGGAGCCTGTGCTCCGCAACGGGAGAGGCCACAACAGTGAGAGGCCCGCGTACCGCAAAAAACAAATAAATAAATAAAATAATAGAGGGAGATGGAGAGACCCAGAGGATTCAGAATGTCTTAAGGAGAAGTAACAGAACTTAGAAATATACGTGTGGGAGGTGAGAGAGAAGGAGAAGTCAAGGATGACTCCCAGATTTCTGGCTTGGGCAACTGGAAAAAGTCTCGGGAAGTCATTACGATGGTTTGGAAATAGCTTCCCCACTGCACCTGACATGAGAATACAAACAAAGCAGCCCTTCTTCTGCTTCCCATACAGCTCTCGTTGACCTACAATCTCTGGTATTGTGCAACTGCCCCAGAAATCTCAGGTCCGTACAGCCAGGAGACGTATGGGAACATCGGGATAAGGAAGAAGTCTGGGGCGAGAGGGGGAAGGAGAGGGGTGTTTATGACACTAGATTCTTCCTCAAGGTTTATGTACACTATCTTTTTTAAGCTTCACGAGCATCTTACGAGGGAGGTAGGTGGAGACTGTTATTCCCGTTTCAGAACTGCCGCATGGGGATACAGTAGCGTGCCCCCGGGGCCACTGCCCCAGAGCGGCAGAGCTGGGCTCTACAGTGAGCTGCGCCTGACTCTGAGGAACTGCTCCTTCCACCATGCTGCTTCCCTAATTAGCGCACTAGTTTCTACCGATTGGATATGTGGTCACATCTACTGCCATGCCTTCATTCTATCTTCATTCAGCATTTGAGAAGGATGCAGGGACTTCCCTGGCGGTCCAGTGGTTAGCGCTCCACGCTTCCACTGCAGGGGGCATGGGTTGGATTCCTGGTCCAGGAACTAAGATCCTGCATGCCTTGGCATGGCCAAAAAAATAGAGAGAGAGAGGAGGATGCGAACCAAAGTAAGGGCTGTACCTCCTTCAGGGCCCTAAGAGGCTAGCTGAAGGCTGCTTGCAGGAGCAAAGTTTGCAAGAGAGCTTCTTAATCCTCTGTAACTGGTCCCCGTGCTGATGATACCTGCAAAACTCCGAAAGCCATACCTCCTGTATAATTATCTTTGTGAACGTCAAGGCCAGATGAAGCTTTGGAGACTGTGCCCATCAACAGCCTGTTTAGGGAGGGAGGGATTGTGGGGGTGGGGGGAATGAAACTCAAGGGATAGGTAGCCATGGGCAGGACACTACAGGGAAGAAAGGAACACGGGAGGAGTCCCCAGGGCCTCCCTCCCAAAGATGGGAGTGCACAGTGAGCTTGTTTAAACCTCAGAAAGGGCTCTGGAAACCTGACAGCCATGTAAGTGGCCCCTACATGGAGGCTGCCCTCCCAGGTCCCTCCAGGACCCTGGAACTGGAGCCTTAAGAGAAACCTGAGAGCCAACTCAAGCTCCTTCGTAAGCAGCCACGTTTACATTTTGATGCGAACCTTATCTCCTGTGGAGTCTTAATAGATAATCTATTCATTTTGCTTATAGTAATCTAATCCATTTTGCTTTTAGTCTTCTATTGTTATTTCTGCATGGATTTTGTTCCCGTCCCCCTTCTAGATTGGGAATTCTTCAAAAGATCCTAGTTGCACTCTCTCCATGTTTTCACATTTTCTTTTATGCAGTAGGCATGTGTCTGGAGTTTGTTGTCGTTGGAAGTGTCATCAGAAGATCTGAAATGATCATTTCTCAGCTGGCTTCTTTATTCACTGACACTGGCACAGAAAGGACACAAGAGGGCGCTCCTTCCCCTCTTATCTGAGTTCAGGGAGCTGCACCTTTTCTTCTGCACCCTTATCTCAGTTCAGGGAGCTGCACCCTTCAGGTCTCTCTTGAAAACTTAGACACGACTGACATTGGTGAAAACATGTTTTTTACTACTACTGGGGAGAGGCTTTGGGGAATTTTGAATATTTACAGTGACACACTTAGGGAAATATTTATTGAGCTCAAGTCTTTGATTCCATTTGAATCAAACAAATATTCACATAGTCAGTTTTGGAAGCTAAGGAAGAAACATCTATTTTAAAAATTAACCAACCACTTTATACCCATTGGGATGGGTATTATCAAAAATGCAAAATAACAAGGGTTGGCAAAGATGTGGAGAAATTGGAAGCTTTCTGCATTGCTGGTGGAAATGTAAAATGGCAGCTGCTATGGAAAATGGTATGGTGGTTCCTCAAAAAGTTAAACACAGAACTACCATAAGATCCAGCATTTCCACTCTGGGTATAACCCCCAAAGAACTGAAAGTGGGGACTCAAAGAGATATTTGTACACCCATGTTCATAGCAGTATTATTTGCAATAGCCAAAAGGTGGAAGCAACCCAAGTGTCCATTGACAGATGAGTGGATAAACAAAAATCTACTTAATTCTACTAAAGCATACCTTTAAAGATGGAAGAAAAAAAAAAAAACCCCAGACCGAGAGAGATGTATCTTTAAGCCCTGTTTCATATACAGCCTTATCTCTTACCAAGGTGCCTTAGAGTCCTGAAGAACCTCATGGCCGTGCATCGCCACGTCTGTCAGGGAGAGAGCCAAGGTTTCTGAATATGGCCCCTGCTAAGACTAGTGTCCCACCCACCTGGGCTCCTGGTTCCATCCCCTTTGGTCTCCTGGGACCATGCTTTCTCAGTTTAGCATCTTTCGGGTGCCTACATTTTTCACCCCACAATTTACCACTGGTCTTTAAAATGTTATCATTTGACGCAGCCTTGTTCCTCTCCTTCATTTCACTAAACACTCTCCTGCAAGTTACATGTGTGTCTTTCTTTTGTTCTTCAATAACTACTCTCCTTAACCTGGTCTCAGCCTTAACCTCATGGCAATTGTACCCTCATGGAGTCTTAGTCCATTTGGGCTGCTAAAACAAAATACCATAGATTGAGCAGCTTAAAAACAACAGACATTTATTTCTCACAGTTCTGGTGGCTGGCAATCCAAGATCAGGGTGCTGGCAGATTCGGTGTCTGGTCAGGCTCCTCTCCCTTGTTCACAGGCAGCACCTTCTTCTTGTGTCCTCCTCACCTAGCAGAAGGGGTAAGGGAGCTCTCTGGGGTCTCCTTTATAAGGGCACTAATCCTACCAATGAGGGCTCCACCCTCATGTATTAATCGCTTCCCAAGGGCCCCAGCTAATAACCCCAGGACTTCAACATGAATTTTGCAGGGACACAAACATTCAGATCGTAGCACATAGGTTACCAGGACCCTCCTCAATGCCAAATCAAATGGCCTTTGCTGTGTCTTCATTTGACTTGATCTCTCTGTAGCATTTGGTCTAGACAAGCATTCTTTTCTTTTCTTTTCTTATTTATTTAATTTTTTGGCCCCTAAGCACGTGGGATCTTAGTTCCCTGACCAGGGATCAAACCCACGCCCCCCTGCAGTGGAAGCACAGAGTCTTAACCAATGGACCACCAGGGAAGTCCGAGTTCTTTTCTTTTTAGAAGTCTGTCTCCATCTTGGTGACTGCTGCCGAAGCCTGTTCTCTCCTCTAGCTACTGTCTTATTTGACTTCTACCCACTACTGGCTTCTCCAACCCTGGTTCTTCTCCGTCGCTTAACTGTGGTCGGTCCCTTGAGTCTGTAGCAGCCATCTGTTTACTCTATCGACATTGTTGTGGTCTCGCCTTAGAGGTCATCAGACCTGTGTCTACTTTACCAGATTATGATGATGACTCCCAAATCTCTATCCCCAATTCAGACCACCTTCCCTCACTTAATCCCACTCTTTCCCCAGATTTACAGGGTGTTTGAGCTTTGGATGTTCTGCCAGTACCTCATACTCAGCAGCCAAGGATGTTTCGTTTATTTCTTATTTATTTATTTATTTGGCTGCATTGGCTCTTCATTGCTGTGTGGGCTTTCTCTGGTTGTAGCGAGCGGGGGCTACTCTTCGTTGTGGTGTGCAGGCTTCTCATTGCGGTGGCTTCTCTTGTTGCAGAGCACAGACTCTAGGCACACAGGCTTCAGTAGCTGTGGCACGCAGGCTCAGTAGTTGTGGCACATGGGCTTAATTGCTCCATGGCATGTGGGATCTTCCCAGACCAGGGCTCGAACCTGTGTCCCCTGCACTGGCAGGCAGATTCTTAACCACTGCGCCACCAGGGAAGTCCCTCGTTTATTTCTTAAACATAAAATGAGGCAGGAAGGATCTTAGACACTTCTGACGGGGCTGCCCCACTTGGCTTCATGATTGTGGGGATCATTTAACTTCTGTGAGCCTCAGTTTCTTTACGGGGGAAGAGATTTACTTCCCCAAAATCCTATCTGTGAGGAATAAGAAAAAATATCTGAGAGTGTGTGTGTGTGTGTGTGTGTGTGTACGTGTGTGTGTATACTAAGGTAAAATAGGGACTTCCCTGGTGGGCCAGTGGTTAAGACTCCACACATCCATTGCAGGTGTCACAGGTTCTATCCCTGATCGGGGAACTAAGATCCCACATGCCACGCAGCACAGCCAAAGAATTAAAAAAAAAAGAAAAAAAAAAGTAAGGTAAAATATATAGGTGCCAAGGAGTGGCAGAGTAGGGAATGAGAGGCCGTGCCTACTCCTGAGTGCACCATCGCACACAAATGGAATCTCAGGTGGTCTAGAGATGCTTGTACATGAGCAGGTGCGCTGTCAGGGTGGTCTGCCCTGCCTGCTGGCATGGAAGCACATGTCATTCCTAGATCTGGCCTATTCTTCCCCACTTTGTCTAGCAGAGTCTTTTACTCATCAGTTGTCAAGGAACTAAGAACTGATATACTCTCAGAAAGGAGCAATTCTAACCCCGTACAGTCGAAATAATCTTATTTTGATAAATACCACCAATACCTTCACTTTTCTGTCATGGTGGTTCTCAACCCCAAAACACTTGATGGAACTGACTCTCCTATTATATCAGTGGCTCTCTGTGCTGATGATTCTGGGAGAGTGCATAACAATCGGGGTGTGTAATGAATGTGATTTAGAGCTCGGGGGAGAGCACGCACCCTGAGTTGAGAATCGTGGCTCTATTATGAGACAATCTTACAGAAAAGCCCCAATAAATACTCCCTTGCTAATACCATTGAAACACCAATAACTGATTTTTCATGAGACCCCATCCACTTGTCATCAGTGTATTTAACAAAGATAGCAGCCTTTTGTACTAAAAAAAAAAAAAAAAAGTTGTTTCTCTTCCAGATTCCATAAAGGATTCTAAAGGCTGTAAGACAGGATCCCTGCCATCAAGGAAACTACAATGTAGCAGGAAGGTTTCTTATAGAAAAGAAACAACTGGAGGGCCTCAAAACTCTAGTCTTCATTTTAAAGGTGTTAAGCATAGTTGTAGTTCAAAGAATATAGTCGGTGTGGGCCGGGATCATTAAAGAGTGTTGTGACAGTGAATCTTGCCCCAAGCCCCAAAGGAAGGGTGAGGCTTGGATAGACAGAGAGGAGGAAACAACAGTAGGAGCATGAGGACAGAGGCAGGAAAGTTGGCTACCAGGAGGGGTGTAAAGGCTTGACCCTTACCCCGTGAGGGCAGAAGAGGAGGGGCGGATGGGGAGTGTGGGGCTAAGGGGAGGCAAAACCTGAACAAGATGCAGTAAGGAGCCTTCGTGGGTTCTTGCATGGAGAAATGATACGACAAAATAAGTAAAACATAGAAGGTGAGATATTGGTCTTGGGAACGATTGTTTGGATTTGACACCAAAAGCAAGGGCAACAAAAGTAAAAATAAACAGGTGGGATGACATCAAACTAACAAACTTCTGCCCAGCAAAGGGAACCATCAAGAAAATGAAAAAGCAACCTACAGAATGGAGAAAATAGCTGAAATCATATATCTGATAAGGGGTTAACATCCAAAATATATAAAAAACTCATACAACTCAGGAGCAAAAAAAATCTAATTTGAAAATGGGCAGAAGAAGAATAAAATAAAATGGGCAGGAGAACTGAAGAGACATTTTCCCAAAGAAGACATACAAATGGCCCAAGAGGCACATGAAAATGTGTTCAACCTCACTAATCATCTGGGAAATGCAAATCAAAACCACAGTGAGATATCACCCCAGACCAGTTAGAATGACCATCATAAAGACATTAAGACAAGCAATAACAAGTGTTGGGGAGAATCTAGTGAAAAGGGAACCCTTACACACGACTGGTGGAAATATAAATTGGTGCAGCCACTGTGGAAAACAATTGGGAGCTGCCTCAAAAAGTTTAAAATATGACGACCATGTGATCCAGAATTCCACCTATGGGTATATATCCAAAGGAAATTAAACAGACTATTAAAGAGATGTCTGCATTCCTATGTCTGCAGCATTATTCACAATAGCCAAGATAGGGAAACAAAGTGTCTGTAACCAGATGAATAAAGAAAATGTGTATATACACATGGAATATTATTCAGCCATGAGAAAGAAGGAAATTCTGACATTTGTGACCACAAATGGATGGACCTTGAGGGCATGATGCTAAGTGAAATAAGGCAAAGAAAGAAAAACAAATGCTGCATGATATCACTTATATGTGGAATCTGGAAAAAAAAAACGTCAAAACTCACAGAAACAGAGTAGAAAAGTGGTTGCCAGGGGCTGGAGGGGGGATGGGGGAAATAGGAGAGGTTGGTAAAAGGGTACAAACTCAGCTGTAACATAAAAAAGACCTGAGGATCTAACGTAAAACATGGTGATTATGGTTGATAACACTGGGCTGTATAATTGAAATTTGCTAAGAGAGTAGAATTTAAATGTTCTCACCCAAACAAGAAACTGTGTTTTCAAAAGATTCCCAGGTGTTTCTTATGCACTTTGCTGTTTGAAGAACACTGTTGCAAGCCATTCTGTTCTTCCCCATGCACTTTTCACAGTAACATAGTGAGTTAGAAGAGATTATTATGATTTTCGAAGTTTTCACCAAGTAGAGAGTTGATTTGTTCCTTTAAGGCTGGACGGGGTTTGTATGGATAGGTGTAGGCCAGGACAGAGTTCCGGGGAGATAAAATTGTTTATGCAAAGGAGAAAAAAAAAAAAGCGAATGTGAACAGAGATTAGACAACCTTTTCTGAAGTCAAGGATTCATGAAGGGGAGGAGTAGTGATAAGACTGGAAAAACCCTGAAGAAGAGGCCACGGTACTTATTCAGGAGTGCAGTGTTTTCTCTAACGTGTTCATGATGAAAGTTTGATGTATTTCCTTCCATCATCCCAAAGAGAAACAATTTTAAGAAAGAAAATGACTATACCTTTAATATCATAATGATTGCTACTACCAGCGCGTGTGCCCAGGAGAAAACCAAGCTGTTAAATACAATCAGCAATTGACAAATCTTTGTTATTATTTACTTGCTTCTGGTTCATTCAGTTTGTCATCTGCTAATGCTAGCAGATAAAAGTTTGGATCCTTACTACTATGGAAAAACAAGTATCGGGGGGGAAAAAACCCTTACAAGTTGAGGAAATTCTACCTGGTAAATGTTCTTTTCTCTATTAATTGGGGAAAGGTCAAGGATATTTGATACGAGGGCAGACCACCTTGGTTCAGCTCATAGAACATCAGACTTCCCAGGGAATATGGATTAAGTCCCACTGTCAGCCGTGGGAAGTAAGGACCCGAAAGGATAAATGTGTGCTTTTAAGCAGATTACTTTGGTAACTGTATACACGCTGGGTTGTTGAAGGGAGCAACCAAAGACAAGAAGACCAGTTGGGAGATTAGATCAGTAAACAGCAGTAATCCAGACTTGAGATGGAGTAATAGGACCTTATATTTACCCTACTTTATGTTATACACATTCTTTTCAGAGGCACTCCTTAAAATGAGTATATGAGGAAGTGTCATTAAAAACCAAAAACCAAAAACCAAAAAAAAAAAAAAGTGGACATTTAATTTAAAAGTGGTTATGTGAGCAATATATTTTTTTTAATTGACAGGACTTAGTGAGTGGTAGGTTGGTGGGGGAAGGGATGGCAGGGAAGAGAGGAATCAACGGTGATCCCAAAGTTTTTGAACTTGGGCACCTAAGAGAATGTTATTGCTATTAACAGAACCCCAGAGGAAAAGCGATTTTGGAGGGGGGTTTGTAATGGTAAATTTTCTTTTTTCTTTTTCTTTTGAAATAGTTTCAAACTTAAGGGAAAAGGTATACCAAAAGAGTAGTACAAAATAACTACCACATTCCCTTTACCCGGAAACTCACTCAACTTTCACCCATCTCAACAATGTCCTTTTCAGCAAAAGGATCCAAAATAGGACCACGCAGCGCACTCAGCTGTCACGTCTTTCAAATCTCCTTCCATCTAGAAAAGTGCTGTGATTTTCCTTTACTTTCATGGCTGTGACTTTTTTGAATATTACAGGCCATTTTGTAGGTTTGTCCCCCAGTTTGGGTTTGTGTATTGCTTCCTCCAGATTAGACCCAGGTGATGCACCTCTGATTGGACTGTCACAGAAGTGACCGTATTCTCCCTGCATCAACAAAGTGATTTATCTCATTACTTATGTTAACTTTCCTAGTTTGATTAAGATGGTATCTGCCAGTTTTCGCCATGGTAAAGTGACTCCACCCTCCCTATCTAATTACTAAAATATGTAGTGAAGAGATACTTTGAAACAGTGCTGACAAGGCTGGCTTCCTGGCAGTACCACCAATGAAGTTGTACTGGGCCCTGCACTTAGAAGGGTCCCAGGTTTGGTTTGCTTTTTGCTCAGTTCCCACAAAGAAGGAAGGAAGGAGGGAGGGAAGGAAGGGGCAAAGAGGTTCAAGTTTAAAATTTTTTAAAATTATTTATTTATTTATGTTTTGGCTTTGCTGCTTGAGGGATCTTAGTTCCCCAACCAGGGATTGAACCCAGGCCCTGGGCAGGGAGAGCTCAGAGTCCTAATCAGTGGACCGCCAGGGAATTCCCTGCATTCAAGTTTTGACTTGTTACCTTTGAGTTGCCCGGACCCCTAAGCGTTAGAAGAGCAAGGCTAGGGCTTGGGAGTGAAATCTGGGCTGAAGATAAAGGCTGGGGCGTTACACGCACAAAGGTGGTGATTGAAACGGGGAGAATAATCTCTCCGAGGGAATGAGAAAGAAAAAGAACTGGGGACCTCACCTTTGGGAACGCGCACAGATGCGGTAGAGAAGGAAAAAGGAAGCCCGCAAAGGACCTAAAGGAATGCATCAAAGAGGGAGGGAAATCCAGTGGTGCCGCGTCAGAGAAACCAAAGGAAAGGGGGGTTTTGTACGGAAGAGTAGTCAGCCATGTGTGTACTGCAAAGAAGACAAAGGAGACGGCTGACCAAGGAAGGATCCCTAGTTCTGATAACCAGCCACAAGGAAGACATTATCCGTCTGTTCTTGTATGCATCCGACAAATTTTGGTGGCGGAGGGGTATGGTTAGCGCATACGCTTGATAGAAAGGGTGTTGGCAGGACCGCCGTCCTGGGGGTACCACCTGTGTAGGCACACAGGGTCCCGCGCTTAGAAGAGTCGCAGGCTTGGTTTAATGCTCTTGAAATTCTTAATTTCTGAGCAAGAGGTCCTGCATTTTCGTCTTGCACTGGACCTTGCAAATTATGTGGCTGCTCCTGAGTGGCCCCGCAAGGGTAATCTATTCTTTGGGAATATGTGTAGGTGACAGAGAGAGGTCAGTACCTTGTCCCAGGGGCAAAGCGCAGGTCAAATTTCACTTAGCCTTGGGCACGTGTGTTGCGAAAGGGCAGTGGATGGTGGGAGGAGGTTACCGAAGCTGCCGAGTGAGGGTGGATTTAAGGCGAAAGATGGGTTCAAGGCCTTTGGGGCGGCAGACTTAGCCTTGGTCAGGCAGCGGGACGGCAGGAAAATAGAGGTAGAAAGACAGCCAAGGCCAAAAAGGTGAGGGGACAGACTGAGGACAAGCCAAACGCTGCCTTAAAACCCTGTCTGGTGCCTAGGACTGAGCGGGCCTTAACGATTGGGCTGGTGGAGAGCCCGCAGGACCAGACGGCGGGACGCGGGCGGGGAGTGGCCAGCCACCCCGGCGCGGAAGCGCGCGCACGGCCCGGGGACGCGATTCCCATCCGCGGGCCGAGCACGACTCGGGGACCAAAAGGCCGCGCAGGCCGCGGGGAAGGCAGCGCGGCCGGGTTGCGGGGCTGCCCGGCCTCCACGCTCCTCCTCGCGTCCCCTCCGCTCTCCCCGCCCGCCGGCCTCGCGCCCGGAGCGGCGCAGAGAGGCCTCCGTGGGCCGGGGCACGTCCGCGCCGCCGCCCTCCTGGCCCCGCGCACCCGGAGGCTGAGCTGGCGGGGAGGGGCTTCGCGCTGCCTCCGGGCCCGGGCGCTTCCGCCGGCCGCAGCCGGGGCTTGGGCGTTGCGCCCGGGCAGAGACGGAGCGGGGACGCCGGACGGCCCAGGGCCTTGGCAGCCGTCGCCCTGCGCGGTCTGGGGGCGTCCCGGGCGCAGCTCCTCCGAGCGCTGACGAGCCGGGACGCACGAGGCAGGACGGCCCCGGCGGTGCTCGCATCTGGGAAGGAACGTGCAGAAGCCCGCCCTCCCCCCGACGCCTCCCTCCCCGCTTCGCCTCGGCCTCTTGAATCTTCTTTCTCCAGCCTCGCCGGGCTCGCCTGAAGGACCCTGCGGGGGGCTTCAACACTTTTAAGAGGGGGAACTAACCTAGAGGAAATTAACCTGATTCAAAGAATTGGGAAGGAAACTGAGAGGATTTGAGGTCGGTTTCAACCTCCGCCTGCCACCATAGTTACAGAAGTGTAACTTAATTTGACCCAAAAGAAATAAAAACAGGAGCACCCATCGTTCCACTAACCACAAGAAACACTTGACATATTGGGATATTTCTTCATATGAGGCTGTGTATATTTTTCTTTACATAATTGATAATTCTGTGCAAATTATTTAGTATCTTGCTTTTTGTGCTTAGTAGCCTTACAAACATTTCCCATTTCCTTGAACACATTTTCTGTGCTAACATAGAGCTGAAGCAAAATGTAACCGTTTTCATTTTTTAAAGGTCCAAAGAAAGGATTAAAGTATTTTAAAAGTTCCTGATTCTTAATACTAAATTGTTCTCCACAAAGACTGTCCTAATTTATTTTTCCAGTCGCACTGAATGAGTGGCCAGTCTTAGTACACCGGTATATGTTGATCAGAGAAAGACACCAGGGCCTTGATCAGGTAACCCCATCTCTGCTCCACACCAAACCTCTGCTCTACCTGCCTCCTTTCGTTAAAAATGTAAAGAAAAATTCAAAGCCTTTTGGACTCAGACATTGACTATTGGGGACTTTGGCCAGTTCTTGTTTTTCAGTTTCCCCCACCATTTTCTATTCCCCTAAAGCTTTGAAAGGATACCACCCAATCAGTATCTTAAAGATGGAAGGGAAATCAGCCAGAAGTCTCTCTTCTAGAACCCTGCCCTCCTGCCTCCAAGTGAGGTTACTTCAGTGTGTTTCCTCAGGGTCTCAGCCTGCTAATAGGTGCAGTGGCTCCCATGGGATCAGGCCAAAAAGAAGTCAAAGCTCAGGTGTTAAGTAATTATTCCTATTAAGAATTCTCGGAATCCCTGAGAAACAACCTAAGTACCAGTAGAGGGATGAATGGCTAAAGAAGATGTGGGATATATATATCACATAGATACCAGATATATATAATTTGACCTTGAGGGCATTATGCTAGGGGGGATAAGTCAGACAGGGAAAGACAAATACTGTATGATATCACTTACATGTGGAATCTATAAAAAGCTGAACTCATGGGGCTTCCCTGGTGGCACAGTGGTTGAGAGTCCGCCTGCCGATGCAGGGGACACGGGTTCGTGCCCCGGTCCGGGAGGATCCCACATGCTGCGGAGCCGCTGGGCCCTTGAGCCATGGCCGCTGAGCCTGCACGTCCGGAGCCTGTGCTCCGCAACGGGAGAGGCCACAGCAGTGAGAGGCCCACGTACCGCAAAAAAAAAAAAAAAAAAACTGAACTCGTAAAAACAGAGAGTAGAATGGTGCTTACCAGGGGATGGGGGATGGGGGAGTAGGGGAGATGTCATTTAAGGGTACATACTTGGAACTAGCAGACTGGGGATCTAATAAATCCTGGGGATCTAATGCTCAATACAGGGATCATATACAACAATATTGTATTATAAACATCAAACTTGTTAAGAGACTAGATCTTAATTCGTCCCACCACAAAAATGAAATGATAATTTTGTGATGTGATATGATCAAAGTGCTAGCTAATGCTACAGTGGTAATCACATTGCAAATGTATCAAATCAACATGCTGTGCACTTTAAACTTACACAGTGTTATATGTCAAATGTATTTCAATTAAAAAAAAAAGTCCCATATAGCGGGAGACCCTAGAGAATAAAATAGAAAAGAAGCAACATTGTGCACAGAAATGACCTCACTCTCACCTCATCCCACGAAGAATTAAAATCTAAATGGACAAGTGCTATAATAAAGGTTAATGCAAAATGCCAAGAGGGGAAAAAAAAATCTCGAAAACTGAATGCCTCTCCATTCAGGACCGCATAGCAAGTCACAGTACTAGATTCCCCAAATCAGGGTGGCTGAAGGGACTCTGGGTGACTTTCTGGAGCTTTGGCATTGCATAATATATAATGATAGAATAAATAATAATTGCCACTCTATTGAGCATGAGTTTGTATGCTCTGAGTGTTAGGTCATAATCACCCTTTGAGGAAGGTAGTATTATGGTCCTCATTTTACAGATGAGGAAACTGAAGTCAGAGTGGTTTTTCTGATTCCTTGATACTCTGTAACTGATAGCATATGTTGCTTTCTCTTTTACCCCTTTGCACCAGTGGAGAGAGAGAGTGAATATGAACAAGATCTGCACTTTTTCTTAAATTCTAACCCCCTGTGTACCATGTCAACCCAATCATAGCACAGCACTGATGGGATCAAACCACAAAGCTGCAGCAACCACTTTTCACGTTTACTTCTATTTGGCTGCAAATTTGTCATCACGTGGTTTTACCATATTCTATCCACTAAGCTGGCCTGAATTCCCAGCCCCATAATTCAGCTCACTCCTGCACCCAGAGCCTCCTGTTCTGGCCTTACCTTTGAAGTTAGTTATATTCATGTATTTGCCTTTCATCTCCTGGGCCACTGGCCTTGCGAAGTTCTCTCTCTTTTTTTTTTTATAAATTTATTTATTTATTTTTGGCTGCATTGGGTCTTCCTTGCTGCACGCAGGCTTTCTCTAGTTAAACTAGCGGGGTCTACTCTTCGCTGTGGCGCACAGGCTTCTCATTGCAGTAGCTTCTCTTGTTGCGGAGCATGGGCTCTAGGTGCCCGGGCTTCAGTAGTTGTGGCACGTGGGCTCAGTAGTTGTGGCTCACGGGCTCTAGAGCGCAGGCTCAGCAGTTGTGGCGCACGGGCTTAGTTGCTCTGCCGCATATGGGATCTTCCCGAACCAGGGCTCGAACCTGTGTCCCCTGCATTGGCAGGCGGATTCTTAACCACTGCGCCACCAGGGAAAGGGAAACCCCCTTGTGATGTTTTAAAGACTGCTTTAACTATTCTTTCCAGTGTGGATGTGTTGTTTACTTCTTCTCTGGGGTTTCCTTAAGACAATTAACCATTCTCTTAGCATCACTAACTCACAAAATGATTGAATCTTCAAGCTAGAAGAGACCTTATCCAGTGTCTGCTCATCATTTTCAAGAGGAGGTACTCTCTGGCCACTCTGCTAGTTGAGTCACCAAGGCTAGGACACAGGCATCCCATGCTCTTTCCTTCAGCCTCTGATCACTGACTGTTTCCTTGGATTCAGGCTCTCCTGAACTAGCTTCACAATGAGAACAGGTAACCCATCAATGCCCTTAGATTGAGCAGAGGCCTCTGTCTCTTGGCTACTCAAGATGATTGCTTAGCCAATCCTGAATTCTTGAGCAATGTGGATTTTGCTTATATTAACTCTGAAGAATGTCCTGATAAACTTTTTTTTTTTTTTTTTTTTTGCTGTGCCACGAGGCTTATGGGATCTTAGTTCCCCAACCAGGGATTGAACCCAGGCCCTCAGCAGTGAAAGCGCAGAGTCCTAACCACTGGACCACCAGGGAATTCCCATAATGGCTCTGCACTGGACTGGCTCATCATCTGACCCTCAGTAGTATGACAGGGAAAAGAGCAGGGACAAAAGAGGACCTTTCAAAAATCCCACTCTTTCATGCATCAGGAAAGGAGCATCCCTACTCCTGGCCCAAGGCTTAAAGCTTCCTTGGAGCTGGCAAGAGTTTTATTTTATTTTGTTTTTCAAATGCTTTAAAATTTATTTTAAAACCTTACCACAAACATACAGCATACTAACACCTTTACAATTTATTGTCAGGGTTTTTTTTTTGTTTTTGTTTTTAATTTTAAAAGCATTGTTTGGGGACTTCCTTGGTGGTCCAGTGGTAAAGAATCCGCCTTCCAATGCAGGGGATGCAGGTTCGATCCCTGGTCGGGAAACTAAGATCCCACATGCTGTAGGCCAACTAAGCCTCGCACTACAACTCCTGAGCCTGTGCACCCCAACTAGAGAGAGAAAACCTGCACAACACAACTAGAGAGAAGTCCGTGCACCGCAACGAGAGATCCCACATGTCACAACGAAGATCCCGTGTGCTGCAACTAAGACCCGACACAGCCAAAAAATAGAAAATAAATAATGAATAAGTTATTATTATTATTATTTTTTCAGTACGCAGGCCTCTCACTGTTGTGGCCTCTCCCGTTGCGGAGCACAGGCTCTGGACGTGCAGGCTCAGTGGCCATGGCTCACGGGCCCAGCCACTCCGCGGCACGCGGTATCCTCGCGGACCGGGGCACGAACCCGTGTCCCCTGAATCAGCAGGTGGACTCTCAACCACTGCACCACCAGGGAGGCCCAATAAGTATTTTTTGAAAAGCATTGTTTGTGTTATATTTTTATGTAAGTTACATATCACTTGAATTCTGCGATTTGCTTTCCTCCCTTTTTGTAATTTATTTATTTATTTATACAGAGAGATGCAAATATCAAAAGTCTATAGCTTGATGAACTTTCCCAAACTGAACACACCCAGTTACTTGTATTCAGATCCAGACACAACATTTCCTTCACCCCAGAAGCCCCCCCTGTATAGAGCTTCTTGTTGTTGTTCTTTCTTCCCTCTTTTCATAAATGTGCCTGACATGAAAATGGATTTTTATCTGATTTAAAGATGGCACATTCCCCAGCTTCCTCGCATGCAGCATGTGTACAACAGAAGAACTACTTCTTTCCTTCCTAGTCTTGAGGCCAAGTTAAAATCAAGTGCATTAAAAACTTTGGCTTTTCGGGAGAAAGCCTGAGGGTAGATCCATAGATTCATACATACTTAAATCTGGAAGGGACTTTGGAAAGAGGAGGTTATTTATGGTCAAGGTGTTGGACCTCTCAAGTGGCAGATCTAGAACTGGAGCCCAGGACTCCCGACAAACCACCATCATCCCTTGCATTGTTAATGTCGTGTAAATAGCCGCAAGGCAGAGTGGAGAGGCAACAGGAAGGGCAACTTCTGGAAACTTCCCTGTGGATAGCTGAGTACTAACACTGGGGCAAAACTTGAACAAGGGTGTGAGTGAGTCCCCCTCCCCCATTCTCTGGGAGAGAACTCTGCTACCCTCTGGCTGCTTCCTTAAATAGTCTCGAACACAGTCCTCAGTCCCAGGTTCCCAAACGGTGTGCCATCTCACCCCAGGGTGCTGCAGAAAATTCACAGGGGCACCTTGGGATATTTTACGTCGTTGAGGGAAACACTGATGGGTAACACCGGTTCCACACGGTATGCATTACTAGTTAAAGGAAATCCACAATTTCAACATAAGGTTGCATGACATTTGTTTCGATGACATCCTGTGTTTATGGAGTTGGGTTTTTTTGTGGCTGCTGTGTTAAAAAGAAAATTGATGGGGAAAAGGAAAAGAGGGTGGTTGTGCGCATTCTGATTCCAAGGTTTGAGAAGTTTGCAGAGCTCCACAGGTGCATAAATTTCATGAGTATAGGACTTCCCTGGTGGCGCAGTGGATAGGACTCTGTGCTCCCAATGCAGGGGGCCCGGGTTTGATCCCTGGTCCGGGAACTGGATCCCACATGCATGCCACAACTAAGAGTTTGCATGCCACAACTAAGGAGCCCGTGTGCCGCAAGTAAGACCTGGTGCAACCAAGTAAATAAATAAATATTAAAAAAAAATTTCATGAGTATGTGATTGTAGCTGGGGAACTAACATCCTGCATGCCGAATGGTGTGGCCTGAAAAAAAATGAAGTAAAATAGATAGGCCAGAGTCTAGGATGATTTTTATATAGACAAGGAAATTAAGTCTCAGAAAGTAACTTGATGGAGGTCATCCAGATGAGGCAGATCCAGGTTTCACAGGACCTGAAGCTTATACAATTGTTGAAGTTCTCTGTACAGACAGTCATGCACGATTAAGGGTTCAGAATTGGGTAGAGGGCTTGCCAGGGGCCTATGCAAGGAGGGGTCCTGATGCTTAAGATAAGAATAAGACTAGAAACGATAAGAATAGGAAGATAAGAATGGAAAGATAAAAATAGAAAACCAGGGATGTGAAAGCACTCCTAGAAATGTGAGCCTAGCTGGGTCATCTCCACACTTGACCCTCTGTAAGAAGGAACCTGAGAGTGGGAACGCAATTTCTGTATCCTCTCACTGGAAAGTTGTGACAGGGGACTGGAAAGGGCTTTGGCATCAAAGCTGGGTTTGAATTCTGGCTCCACCACTTCCAACTCTGTGATGTGGGCAAGTCACTTACCATCTCTGGTGTTACTGGAGCAATAAAACCCACACCCCACAAGATTGTGAGGGTTACATGAGATATCACAGATGAAAGTCCCTGGTCTGCGGCAGGCACACAAACTCAATCTCCCTCTCTTTCCTCTGCTCCCACACAGATATCATGTATATTTGGAGACAAAACAAATATAGACAAGCTGGTTGGTGGCGTTTCCCTTCTTGTGTGGGTAAATTAAGTAAATGCACATATATGGCAAGCAACTGTCTACGAAAGATGCAAATCAGACCAAGTTGGCAGATATTTGTCTGGTGTCTTGCCTTGGTGTGCAGCGCCTAGCTCAGTGTCTATTTTCAGGGGTTCCCAATCATCCACAGAGCAAGGCTGAAACTCCTTTTCCTGGTATTTGAAATTTCCCCACATCTCAAGTTAACCTTCTGGGAATTCCCTGGCGGTCCAGTGGTCAGGACTCCGCCCTTTGGCTGCTGAGGGCCCAGGTTCAATCCTTGCAGGGGGCTGGGTGAGGGGGGGACAAAGATCTTGCAAGCAGTGCGGCCAAAAAAAAAGGATTCAACTTAACCTTCTAGCATCCCCCCCCTCCCCCCCACCGCCTTAACCCAACCCAAACCTGTCTTCTAACCAGACTGGTTTCTTCACTGACCTTTAAATATCCACCACGGCCTCAGGGAAAGCCAGGAATTGTCTCTCCTCTCCACAGTCCTGAATCCTACCCATTCTTTAGGACTGGTCCGCTCTCTTGGAGTGAGCATTTTCTGACTGATCCCAGGCCCTGGGGATTGCAGTCCTCCCAACTCCTACCACTCCTCCCATCTGAACCCTGCATTCAGGAATTAACCACACACTGCCTTATTTTGTTTTATAGCTTTTAGGGAGTTTGTTTTTCCTTCCAGTTGCGTTGTAAGTCCAGTGCAGTGTCATGGAAATAACATCAGACGGAAAGCAGAGACTTGGCTTCTGTTTCTAACTTTCTGTCTAACCCCGGGGCAAATTAACTCAGCAGTGAGGGGGTTGGATAGGGAAACTCTAAGATTCCTTCTCTTAAAATTAGGACCCTCCGGCCGAGACCCAACTCAGTGATAGGCATGTTATACTTTCATTTAAAAAACATTCAAACATCTGTCGATCACTTATTTCCAAAGCACTGAGCTAGGTGCTAAAGGATGAAAAAAGGAGACCGAAACACAGAGCTTGCCCTCAAGAAATTTACAGGGGAGGATTAGATGAACATATTCACTTGCGGAATTTATTGAATGAGGGGTCAGGCGCTAAAAGGTCAGCAACTGGTGGAGTATCTATCTGACATTCCCTCTGGGAGTGGCCTTTGTCTCCCCACTGCACTGTGTGAATCCCACCTCTGCACCCCAGCTTTCCCCCTATTCCAGCACCCCACCACGTTCACCCTACAAGGGCAGATCTCAGAAGCTCCCTGCCTGTCCTTACTCTGCCACACATCCTGTTCCCCTCCTCAGAAGTCAGCTGTGCTGCTCTCAACCTGGGGAGGCCCCAGCCAACATGGCTCCCCTGCCTCTGCCCTTCCAGTCACTATCTGCTGGAGCCTGAAGTCTCTCCTCTAAAGCTGAGCCTGGCCTGATAGATTAATCTGCCTGCAATACATAGAGGGAGGCGTCAGGAAAGCGAGCTGGGACGTAAAGAAACCCAGCCCAGTGGCTATAGCCCAGAGTGATTTCTTTGATGGCTTTATTATATGACAGGTGCTGTCCTAACTCTACTTACGGTAACATTTAATCCTCACATCTCTATGAGGTAGGTAGTGTCATTATCCCCGATTTACAAGTGAGGAACTAGAGGCAGAGAGAAATCACCTGGCTTGCCCAAGATACCTAGTAGGGGAAAGAGCTAGGACTGGAATTCAGGCCGACTGATTCCAAGTCCACGCTCCCAACCTCGAGATGAAACTGCCTCTCGGTAAAGGTTTTCTTTTCTGCCAGCTCTGATCTATTTCCTGAGCTACCCTGAGACGGACAGAAGGTAGAGGGCGGATACATTTTCCCCGGGGGTGTGTGTGTGGGGGGGAGATCTAGAGGGTATTAACTGATAACCAAGGCTGGAACTACCGGTTCAGGGTAGTCAGTTTGACCCTGAATTGCAGGAAAGGATCAGGGCACAGAAGGCCCTGGCCACAGGAGGTCTGGTCTTGGTTCCGGATCTAGGAAATCTTTTCACCTTTTTGAACCTCAGGTTTCCCCACCTTCAAAGTACAAGAAAGGAAAGGGAGCTGGGCCGGGATAGGTAATGAATGGAGAGGTGTCGGAAGGCGGTACAATACAGGTCTGTGTGTGCAGGAGGACTTCACTGCGGGTGCAATCAGGAAGGCGGTGTGTCTGTGCAGCAGGGGGCTTGTGAGTACGCAGGGCGCTGCGGACGGGGCAGGAAACTTCAGAGGCTCTGCCGCGTGGGGACTTGGGGGCGAGGAGTCGGGAGCGAGCCCAGCGGCCGGGCTGCAGGGGGAGACTGCGCGAGGAGGAGCAGTCACAGTGGCAAAGTCACTGGGAGGCCTAGCGCAGCGCTCGCCGGGCGAGGGGCCAGAGCGGGGCCCCAGCCCGGCCGGAGGAGGAGCTGGCGGCAGGCCGCGGCCCAGGCGGGAGTAAGAGAAGCGAGGCCGGACCCGCCCTCCCGGCCCCCGCGGCCGTCGCCGCCCGGGCCCACGCAGGCTCCGCCCACAACACGAGTCACGTGTGCGCCACGCACCCTCCCTCGGCGCGGGCTGGGGGCTCGCGGGCGGGCGGGGGAGCGGGGTCCTGAGGGAGGCGGCTCCGGGGGCGGGCCGGGGACTGGGCCGGCAGCCCGGACCCGGCCGGGGCCGACGGACGCGGAGAGGTGGAGGGCTGGCGGCCCGGGGCGGGGCCTGTCGCGAAGGGCAGGGCCTGTTGCTGGGGCTGGCGCAGGAAACGGGGAGAGGGGGCCGGTCCTACCGGCTGCCTGTCGGGCTGCTTGTTTACTCCTGGCGGGGGAGCTTTAACCCGAAGGGCGGGAGGGCGGCTGGGAAAACACGGAGCTGGATCTGCGAGCTCCCGGAGCGGGAGTGGGGCGGAGGAGGGGCGGAAGGCGGGACTGCAGCGAAGGTGCCAAGGCCGCTGCGTTCCTGGAAGGGTCCAGCTAAAGCCGCCCAGGACAGTTTTGTTTTTTGTTGTTTTTTTTGTTGTGTGGGTGTTTTAAAATCTCCTAGCCTGTACAGCGCCCGCCTACAACCCCCCGCCCCCCCCCCCACGCTAGGTGGTGAAGGGTGCTCGCCCGCAAGCCTTGCGGCCCTGAAATTCCTTAAACCTAGAATGGGCACCCCTCCCCGGAGGAGAGGGCTGTGCAGACGTGCTCGTAGGGACTCCTGCCTTACGAGGTGGATGTCTGCGTGCGTGTTGTCTCGGAGTGGGTCTCTGCCACTTTTCTTAATCCAGGAAATGATTCAGTTGCCGGATCGTCATATATTTTTGCGTGTCTGCGTGTGGCTACAGTTACACAAATAAGTTAGTTTATATTCTAGGCATTCCAGCCCCTTGAACTTCATTTTCCAGTTTGCACAGTAGATGAAAAAGCTTTGGTAAAATGTAAAGTGCTCCATAATGTATTCGTAAAAAATACCTTCCTCAATTAAGTCAGTTTTCCATTATCTGAAAAATCACCTGGTACCATACAGAGATACTGTCACATATAATTTGATATTGTACTAGTAACTACCATGTAACCATTTTACACCTGAGGAACTGAGGCTCAGAAAGACGGGGTGGCATGTCCGAAATCACCCAGCTGGTAAAAGAGCACAGGAACACGAGTCCTTTGACACCTAAATGCTCTCCTTCCTTTCCTCCCTCCCGTTTGTGTAGCGGACATATGTGATGTCTCTCTCCAGCGTTCATTCCTCTGGGACATCAGTCCTCTATTCCCTGTGGTTTTACTTAGGCTCAAAATCATAGTAACCCATCCCTCTGGCAACAGTAGTCCAAAGTGGGGCATTTTAACTAAGCAGAATCAATTAGAGTCTCTCCCTGGAACTAATATGTGAAAAGTGAGAGAGAGAATTTTGTTTTCTGCTGGTGTTGCTAAATCGGGATGTCATAGTTGGTAGTTGCCAGCAACAGGCTTCCCAAGTGTATGAAGGAAGCTCTTTTTTTTTGCGGTGTGTGTGTGTGTGTGTGTGTGGTTCGTTTGAAATAGGAAAAAGGGGACTCATAAAAGGGGGCAAGCAGAAAGGAGAGATTTAGAGCACAAACCCTGACAACTTTGTTTAAACCTGAGGTCTGGCTGTGTCTGTGGCCAGTATAAACTCCTGGATTTCCCAGTTAACTGAGCCAACAAATTCATTTTTTTGCTTAAGTTAGCATGAATTCAGTTCCTGTCACTTGTCTCCAAAGAGAGGGCTGACTAATAAGTTTGGCACAGGATTATTTCTTTATCCCTCAGAAAATAATGGAAGTTGGGTGCTGGCCACAACTATCACTTCTTAAGTATTCTAGTTCCCATGAGTCATACCAAGTGTCCCATGGATATGGGTAGACAGAAGAAAATAGAATTCTTCCTCAGTATTATTGTATGGTAAACAGGACACCAGCCAACAAACTCAAATTAGAAGTTGGATAGATAACATTTAACCTTGGGCTATTGTAACAGTCTGAATCATGAAGAGGATAAGACTGAGCTTTTTTTTTTTTTTTTTTTTTTTTTTTTTTGCGGTACGCGGGCCTCTCACTGTTGTGGCCTCTCCCGTTGCGGAGCACAGGCTCTGGACGCGCAGGCTCAGCGGCCATGGCTCACGGGCCTAGCCGCTCCGCGGCGTGTGGGATCCTCCCGGACCGGGGCACGAACCCGTGTCCCCTGCATCGGCAGGCAGATTCAACCACTGCGCCACCAGGCAAGGCCAAGACTGAGATTTTTGAGATGAGGTTATTAGAAGACTTTTAGTGAAAGGGTAAAGAAAGAGGGTCCAGTAACGACTACTCTATTTGTGGATTCAAGCTGAAGCGTGGGAAGGGGACTGGTCAGTTTCAGGGATGCAATGAAAAACGACACTGAACTACAAGGGGCAGCGGCCTTAGACATCACGGGATCTTAGAGGCAGATGGAGTCCCTGACAGATCATTCTTCTTCTTCCTGAACGATTCTGGTGATGGACAGCTAGATAGGCCATTGAGCAAAAGGTGGTCAGTGGTCCAAGGAGAGCAGGGAAAGATGAGCAGGTCCTTCACATACTTTTTCAGCTACTCTAAGGGTCTGGGGATAAAAGTATAGAGGCACTAGAGGGACTGGAACTGGTCTGATACTGATACTGTTGTCGTGAGAAGCAGAAAAGAAAAACATTAAAATTTCAATATATACGATACCAATCCCTTGCCACTCCCTGGCTTCCACGGGGAGGATTCTTGGCTGGCTCAGTCAGCCGCTAGGTCTTTGACAAAGTTCAGAGACAGAAGTCGGGGGCAGGCTATTTATCCATTTGAAGAAGGAGGAGAAAGAGGGGAAAGGGTAGTAAGGAGACAAAGAGAACAAGGTGAGGACAGGGGAAGACAGAAGGAGGAGGAGGGGAGAGAGACAGCTGCTAAGGGAGGTAGGATTTGGGGGACAGAAGCTTGAAAAGAGGACTTTTGGAGGCTTTGTTATGTGTGGTGAGATGAAATTCCTTCTTGGCTTCCTCCTAAAGAAAATGTCAACAAAGACATATTATTTTTAAGGCTTTTTTTTGAACCGAATTGGTTTTTCTCCTGGCTGTGTCACCCAGATTTCACAAGTCTGCCATCAGCATTTCATCACCCCTCTAACTCACTAAAGGTGCTTTAGCATCTCACCTCCTGCACCTTTCCCAATGCATAGAAGAAATCAGTGACAATGATAACTTTCATTTATCAAGTGGTGGGTTAGCATGTTGGCCGTGGGACCAGCGGATGCCACAGTATGTGATAGTAATGATTTCCCAGCCATTCTGGCTTTTAGTATTCATGTCAAAGAAGCTTGGCAGGTTATTGGCTAGTGAATTTTCTCTTTCGGTGATTAGTTTGGATTGGGAGGTCAGCCATGAAGGATGAAGAGAAATATCGGACAAATAACAACCTAGGGTGGTCTGGGACTGGATACAAATCTGGTTCCTATATATGGCAGATCTTCACTCCCACGTTTGGATGCTAAATGGCTGAAAACCTAGGTGAGGTGCTAGCCACTTCTCTTGCCCTCAGGAATCATTTAAAGCTTATCAGGGGTGATCTGAGAGGCAATCAAATTATACTGTCAGATGGAGAAAGTTGGGATTTGGTGATTCAACAATTTATAAGTGAGAAGATTGTGAGTGGCCATGTCGAAAACAAGTATTGGCAAATCGGAGTGCTCCCAGGTGGATAACACAAAAGGATAATTGAACAGGATTTTGTTAACTCACAGGATTTCTACTGTAATGTTTTTTTTAAATATTTATTTACTTATTTATTTTTGGCTGCGCTGGGTCTTCATTGCTGCGCGCGGGCTTTCTCTAGTTGTGGCGAGCGGGGGCTACTCTTCGTTGTGGTGCTCAGGCTTCGTTGCAGTGGCTTCTCTTGTTGCGGAGCACGGGCTCTAGGTGTGAGGCTTCAGTAGTTGTAGCACTTTGGGCTCAATAGTTGCGGCTCGCGGGCTCTGGAGCACAGGCTCGGTAGTTGTGGTGCACTCGGTTAGTGGCTCCGCAGCATGTGAGATCTTCCTGGACCAGGGCTCGCTCGAACCTGAGTCCCCTGCGTTGGCAGGCAGATTCTTTTTTTTTTTTTTTTTTGTTTGCGGTGCGTGGGCCTCTCACTGTCGTGGCCTCTCCCGTTGCGGAGCACAGGCTCCGGACGCGCAGGCTCAGCGGCCATGGCTCACGGGCCCAGCCGCTCGGCGGCATTTGGGATCCTCCTGGACCCGGGCACGAACCCGTGTCCCCTGCATCGTCAGGCGGACTCTCAACCACTGCGCCACCAGGGAAGCCCGGCAGGCAGATTCTTAACCACTGCGCCACCAGGGAAGCCTCTACTCTAATGTATTATAAGGATTCTTAAGGCAGGATGTGGCCTAAAGCTAGATGAATTGTAGAGAATCACCGTGAAAAAAAAAAAAAAATGAATCACCATAGTGACTATATGGATATATTATCAAGGTAAGATTATGGGTTTCCTGGGCAAGTATTTGACTGACTTTCTTCAGAAAACCAAAGATCAGGAAGGCTCACTCTTTTCATCTAAATTAGTTTAGGCAGGTCTATGGAAAGAGGAGAAATTTTTTGTCACTAAATGATTTCAATTTGAAAAAATTAAATTTGAAGGAGAAGCTAAGTTTCAGACTTTATGTAGGGCTAGTGAACAAAAATGGCATGTATTTGAGGGGGTTAACAGCTTGGCAAAATGAAACTCTGGCAAGTTCTCCAGAGAAAAGGCCACCAGCCCCTTCTCTGGGAAGCTGTGGAGTGGGGAGAATACTACTGCCATGGGAGGGAAAACAAAAATAGAAGGCTTAAGAGCAAAATCACATGACAAAAAACACAGGGCAGGAAAGTAATTATTGTTTTTGTGGGGTTTTTTGGCCATGCCACATGTGGGATCTTAGCTCCCCGACCAGGGATCCAACTCTTGCCCCATGCACTGGAAGCACGGAGTCTTAACCACTGGACCGCCAGGAAAGTCCCAGAAAAGTAAGTATTGTTGATTGGAACCTAAGAAGCTAAAATAAGGGGTGGCACGGAGGTGCATTCACAATGCACACTTTTCTGGCACTGCTTTGCTTCTTACTGGTTGTTTTGCCTTTGCTTGATCTCTCTTTTCTCCCAATCTGCTTTTCTCATCACATTTGTTACCTCGGGGGTGAGATGACTTCAGCCCCCAACCCCACTAGGGTGTGACCCAGTCCTCTTCAGTTTCACAGTCTAAGTTTTCCTGTCTTTTTCCACTTTATTTAATGTTGCTTATCTCTTAAACAGCTCTGTGTTATCTCCTGGAGTGGGAAAGCTGGCTGCTTCAGCCCATTTTAAGGACTTTCTATGAGAAGACTATTTTTACAAAGGTTACACTGGGGAAGCCGAATGGAGAAGGACTCCCAGTGAGATTGGGAGCAGTTCCAATAGTATTTGTTGAGTTGATGGAACTGGTATTTTCACCACGTGGTATTTTCCTGTACCTGGTATGCTTCAGCGTGAGAGCCATGCCTAGATAGTCTTAAGCCTGGGCAGAAATTTTTTCCTAGGTCTCTCATTCCTGTGTCTCAGTTACTAGCATCTCCCCTGGGGCACCATGGAGGATGAAGCTGGAGTTGGTCCACCCTCAAATTGGTACTGTTCTGGATTTTATCTTCCTGCCCTGAACAGTGAGATGAACATACTTTTAATCCTCATTTTTTATGTCCTCACTAGAAAGCAGACAGGGTTGTTCCAGAATGGATTTCCTGTGTCATAGAAATCACAGAAGCATAAAAGGAAAAACCAGATGTGCACAGAGAGCCTGCCTGGGCTTACACATTCTTTCGTACCCAGAGTTATAGGGCTTTATGGTCTGTCTTTCCAAAGTCAGCTCATTTTTTCCCCTTGTGAATATGCACTCTTTCTTGTATTCCCAGTTTCAGAGCTAGGAAGCAGTAAGCAAGGATCTGGGTGTTTATGCACTGGGGTGTGTCTGTGAGTATCCTTACACATGTGGGAGCTTGTTTGTTAAAAAGTATGGCTGTGCAGATCTAAGCAGCTACTCCAGGGATACCCTTAAGCTTTGAACAGCCAGCCTACTTGCAACCTGTCAATCCTTTCTCTTCAATGAAATGCAAAGCCCACCTTCTCCTGGAAAGCCTTACAGATTGGGTAGATCAGAGAGAAGATGCCAGTTGCCTCAGGCATAACTGCAACCGACTTTCTCTTTATTATTATTTAAAATTTTTTTTCTTTTTGGATGCGTTGGGTCTTCATTGCTGCGCGCGGGCTTTCTCTAGTTGTGGCGAGTGGGGGCCACTCTTCTTTGCGGTGCGCAGGCTTCTCATCCCGGTGGCTTCTCTTGTTGAGGAGCTTGGGCTCTAGGCGCACGGGCTTCAGTAGTTGCAGCACGTAGGCTCAGTAGTTGTGGTGCACGGGCTTAGTTGCTCCGCGGCATGGGGGACCTTCCCAGACCAGGGATCGAACCCGTGTCCCCTGCATTGGCAGGAGGATTGTTGACCACTGCGCCACCAGGGAAGTCCCTGATTTTCTCTTTTGAGTTCCTGAGTGTTGTGCCTTTTAGAATGAAAAGCTTAAACTAGCTGTTGGGTCTGTTTTGGTCACTAGGACACACTGTACTTTTTCTAAATCAAAAAAAAAAAAAGGATAAAGTCTGCTACAAATGCAAAATTTGCAGTATTGTCCTTTTCATTTGAAACTCATAGCCTGGTTTGAGGTTGTGATATGGAAGCTGTGTTTCAAACTGTGTATCACTGAGGTAATAGAGGTCCCTGGTCTAAGTGGATGAGAAGCAGGGTGGCAAGCGATTGAGCTGCTGGTATCCTGATGCCCTAATGTAGGAGAGCTAAATTCTGGAGGGGCTAGTTGGGATTAAAGCAGTGGATAGGAACCTGTTCAGGGATAACTTTTTGGTAGTCTAACCAGATCCTTGATTCGTGATTCTTTCTTTTTAAAAAATATTTATTTATTTGGTTGCACCGTGTCTTAGTTGCGGCTCTCAGGCTCCTTAGTTGCAGCACGTGGGCTTCTTGGTTGTGGCATGCAAACTCTTAGTTGCAGCATGCATGTGGGATCTAGTTCCCTGACTAGGGATCAAACCCGGGCCCCCTGCATTGGGAGCATGGAGTCCTATCCACTGAGCCACCAGGGAAGTCCCTCGTGATTATTTCTTGAATGTTTACCATATGCTAGACACTGTTCTAGAAGCTGGGGATACACAGTAAACAAAACTACAGTCTCTACTATCCTTGAACTTATAGTTGAGCGGGTGGAAACAGGCTGTCAGGTGGTGATAAATGCTAAGAAGGGAAATAAAGCTGGGCCAAGGGATGGTTGGGTGGTGCTATTTAGATAGGTTAGCGAGGGAATGTCTTTCTCATAAGAGTGCCTTTTTTTTTTTTTTTTTTTGCGGTACGCGGGCCTCTCACTGTTGTGGCCTCTCCCGTTGTGGAGCACAGGCTCCGGACGCGCAGGCTCAGTGGCCATGGCTCACGGGCCCAGCTGTTCCGCGGCACGTGGGATCTTCCCGGACCGGGGCACGAACCCGTCCCCTGCATCGGCAGGCGGACTCTCAACCACTGCACCACCAGGGAAGCCCATAAGAGTGCTTTTGAGCAGGGACCTGAGTCAAGTGACGGAGCTGGCCACGTGGATATCTGGAGGAAGATCATTCCAGCCCAAAGGAACAGGCTTGAAAAGACTGAGTTGGAAGTGGGTCTGAGGAAGAGCAAGGGGGCCAGTGTGGCTGGCACTGGGGGACCCAGGGAAGTGTGGTAGGCGGTGGGACCAGAGAGTTGACTGGGGGCCTTGCAGTGAGGGAGGTGGGAATCAGTTGAAGGTTTTGAACAGAATGGTAATGTGATCTGACTTAGGTTTTAAAAGGATCACTCTGGCCACTATGGTGTTGAGCAGAGTGTAAGGAGGCAACAGAAAAAGGAGGGAGAGCCGGTAGACGTCTATTGTGGAAATCCAGCTCAGAGAGATGGTGGTCCGCCTAGTGATGGAGGGCTGGAAATGGAGGGGTGTCACTGATTCTGGATATATTTCCTAGATGGAATCAACAGGATTTTCTGGTGGATTCGATGTGTAGTAAAAGAAAAAGAAACGAGTTAAGGATTAAAGAAAGGACCCCAAGGTTTTCTTGTTTCTTCATTTCCTGAGCAACTAGAATTGCCATTTACCGAGATAGGGAGAAGCCATTTGGGAGGGAAATCAAAGTCTGGTTTTGGACGTGGACATTTGAGATCCAATCTGATATCCAAGTGGAGGTGTTAGGTAGATCATTGGTGTTCAAGAAGCCAGGTTAGGTATAAAGTGAGGCTCTGGTGGAACCTGAAAACTCAGTTCATTCCATAGGCTGCGTCCTGTTCTAAATAAGTGGTTAGAAAGTCTTCACCAGCCCTGACATCTTCTCAGCATCTGAGGCACGCTTCCAACTAGGGATTGCCTGGACCATGGATGGAAAAGCTCTAGTCACTCCCCAGCTTTCAACCAGCAATTCATTACTCACCAGTGTTTATCAAGTGCCTACCCCACGCCCGGCACTCTGCCAAATGTTGGGTATTCCACGCAGACACGACACACTCCTTGTCCTCCTAGGATGTTCAGTGTTGTGGGAAATTAGGACAAGGGAAGGGAGATTTCGGTCCAATGCACTGGGCGGGGGAGTGAGTGTAGGTCCTACTGGACTTAAAGGAGAGGCACCTAATCCAGCCTTGGAGGCGAGAGAAAGTGCTATCTAAGCTGACTCTGAAGGATGGGTAGGGATAGCCAGATAAAGACATGAGAGAGGGCTTCCCTGGTGGCGCAGTGGTTGAGAATCTGCCTGCTAATGCAGGGGACACGGGTTCGAGCCCTGGTCTGGGAGGATCCCACATGCCACGGAGCAACTAGGCCCGTGAGCCACAACTACTGAGCCTGCGCGTCTGGAACCTGTGCTCTGCAACAAGAGAGGCCGCCATGGTGAGAGGCCCGCGCGCCGTGATGAAGAGTGGCCCCTGCTTGCCACAACTGGAGAAAGCCCTCGCACAGAAACGAAGACACAACACAGCAAAAATAAATAAATAAATTAAAAAAAAAAAAAAAAAGACATGAGAGAGGGGGCGGAGGGGGCTCGGGGCGGAGAGAAGAGCATGGGTCAAGCAACGCAAACGTCTGTTCAGGCGAAGGACAGAAGTTCAGAGTATGGAGTGCAGAGTGAAGGGGCTGGGGGCGGAGAGCCGCAAGTAGTGGCTGGAGAACTAATTAAGAGCCCCACCATGAAGGAGCTTAATGAGCAATGCTGGGACTTTATTATAAAAGCTACCGGAAGCCTTGGAGGAGTTTGAAGCAGAGGAAAGAGGCTGGTGTAAAGCCTGGATTGGAGGGAGGCAAGCCTGGAAAGAGTTACATCAGGGGATGGGAGATTGTGGCAATTTCAGACTCACAGCGCCCTGAAAATCTCCTCTAAATGTGTCCATATAACATGAGATGAGGCCTGGGTCTGCTTTGCTGAACCCCAGCTTAATGGGAGATGCTCTCTGAGAAGCGAATGACTTTGATGGAAAGGAGGTACCAGATGCCTACATTTTAATAGGGGGCCACGGTAAGGGGCAGTTCTAGGATGGGACAGCCTCCAGGGAGGGCGAGCTCTACTCTGGGGGGTGGGGCTGGAGCCGAGATTGGAAACCGACCAGTTAGAGTTTTCTAAGCACCTCCTGCTTTATGTCCTGTGTGCTGCGCAGTATGTGTTTAGGACAGGGCCTGGAGTCCCTGTGGAGGTTCTGAGTGCTGGGTGTGTGTTTGGGAATGGGTGTTTGTGAGGGAAAGTGCTCAGTCTGTGTTAATGTGCAAAACTGTGGAATGCATACTGACAAGTACATACCTGCAGTCAAAGGGGATATTCATTCACTATATGCTGTAAGAGAGCACGTGCCTTTTGATGGCCTGTCTCAGACAGAACAAGCTCTGGGTTCTGTTCAAATTTAGAGACTCTTTTGGTTCACGCTGCACACAGCAGGCACTCACATAGTTGTCAAACGAATGATTGTTTCCATTTTATTAAAATTTGATCGTTTTAGGAAATATATAGGTTGGGTTACAAGTTTGAACTGGATGTTTTAAGAAAAATAAACTCACAGCCAGGCACCAACATCCATTTACAAAGTCTAGCAGTTTAAATCCTGGAATGGAATTATATACTAGCTGGAGTCCTATCTCATGTCAAAAGCTTTCGCTATTTCATTTCATTCAACAAACATTTACAGAACACCTCAGCCAGGCAGCACTGGGTGTTGTTGCTGGAACTCATTTCCCTTGCCTCTGTGCCACCTTAGTCTGGGTGCTGCAATTAAAGCTTAATTATATGCTATCTTGTATTGTTCCTTAATTGTTGCATGTGCATTCATCTACTTCCACCTAGGCTGGATGTTCCTTGGGAGCAGGGACTATGTTATAAACTTCAGGATAGGTGAGGGACCTAGCAGAGAGCTGAATCTGCAGAAGTGAGTAAACACCCACTGTTTGAGGAAAAAGGGAAACAGAACCAAAAGCTATTTGTGACTTGTAGTAATACATAATATATCATAAGATACCTTAATAATTAGGGCACATACATTGGTTGTTAATTAAGTAAAATATTCCTTTAATAATAAAATATAAAATTCGAATCTGCATTTTCATGTTAAGGGCAGGCTTTGCATATTAATATAACTGCTGTGGTCCCCCAAATGCTTTCATTCTTGTGCTCTTGAATGCAAAACAAGAATGTCTCCTTGAGGATGAGAATTAAAAGGTAGAACCGGTCTTTGGTGAATTATTCGATGGCAGAATTAGCCTATAGCAGGATTTCTCAACGATGTCACTACTGACAATTCAGACCAGGTAATTCTTTGTTGTATGGGGCTGTCCTCTGCATTGCCGGACGTTTAGCAGCACCGTTGGCCTATACCTATTAGATGCTAGGAGCACCACTACCCCCACTTGTGACAATCAAAAATGTCTGCAGGGCTTCCCTGGTGGCGCAGTGGTTGAGAGTCCGCCTGCCGATTCAGGGGACGCGGGTTCGTGCCCCGGTCCGGGAAGATCCCACATGCCGCGGAGCGGCTGGGCCCCTGAGCCATGGCCGCTGAGCCTGTGCGTCCGGAGCCTGTGCTCCGCAACGGGAGAGGCCACAACAGTGAGAGGCCCGCGTACCGCAAAAAAAAAAAAAAAAAAAAAAAGTCTCCAGACATTGCCAAATGTCGCCTGGGGGCAAATCATCCCCAGTTGATAACTAATGTCCTATAGGAATTTTTTTTTAGATTTTTTTCTTTTGTAACAAATGGTGGACGGTGGGGGAAGGGAAATAATATCTAGTGTTTATTTGGTGTGAACTAGGCACTATACTTATGTTTTTTATTTCATCTTACAGATAAAGAAGCTGAGGTTCAGAGAGATAAAGGAACCTGCTGAAGATCATAAAACTAGTTCAGCAGTAAAATCAGGATTGCAAACCAGGCTTGTCTGACTGCAAAGCCTTTAGTCCTTTCCTGCACACTCCCCACTACCTCTCTGCAGGAAAAACAGCATACCTCAAATTGAAGGTGAACTGACTGCAAACTCAACAAGTATGTCCAAAAATATTTTAAAACTTCTGGGGGGAGGGGATTTATTTCTTTTATCCATTAAACTTATTTGAATATGCCTCTATATGCTCACACATATCGGTACTGGGGCTTCTCACTACCGTGTGGCTCTGGTCTTATCTCTGAAAAACACAGAGCAACACAATGGATCAGCTTCAATTCTCCTTGTTACAAGTTATACAAAAGCCAGAGCCTAACGGTGCCAAAAGCAACTGGTATTGTTTACATAAGGGCTGAAGGCTAATAGTTAACTTTCTCTCACGTTAATTCCAGAAACAGCAAATAACGCCTCACTTTACAACTACAAACGAGTGAGATCGAGTAAAATGTCATAAAATGGAGAAGACAACATTAAAGCAAAGGAAGATGGAAAGGTTGGTTCCAGCGTTCCCTCCCTCTCGCCTTTCGCTCACGCTCGGCGGGTCGGGGCGGCGCGGCCTGGGTCTCGATCGCCCCCGCCAAGCGCCCGTCGGAGGCGCCCGGAGCCCGCTGGCGGCATTTCCCGCCTTGGGGCCAGCTCGGCCTCTCTCGGAGAAGCCTGTCCCGGAGCCCGGCCTCGAAAAACAACAGCAAGAAACTTTGGCTCGGTGGCCGGTTCAGTGAAAACAGGATAAGACTCAAGTTTGGTTCGGGGCTGCAGCCGCCGGGTCCGATTTGGGGGTGGGGGCGGGGGCGTCACCACTCGGTCAGGTTCAAGTGCGCATGTGCGCGAGGAGTCGCTCGGGCACTTATTGAGCGCCCACTGTCTACGAGCGGCCGGGGGTGTGTACGCCGGGCGCGCGCTGGGGGGGTATTGGGGCGGGGGGCACGGGCGCGCGTGGCCGGCGAGGGCGCGCAGGCGGCGTGCGCGCGCGGCGCCGGGGGAAGGGGGCGGGGGACGGAGGGCGCGGGGGGGGCAACGGAGGGAGGGCGGCGAGGGGGTGTGTCCCCCGCCTCGCCCCGGCGCTCGCTGGCTGGCGCGCGCCTCCGCTCCCTTCCCGGGCGGGGAATCCGGGCCGGGTTGTGGCCGCGGCCGCGTACGTGAGCGCAGTGTCCCGGAGAGGGAGGGCAGGCCGGCCAGGTGGGCGCGAACGGAGCCTCGGCGGGCGGGCGGGCAGCCGGAACGGAGCCGGGCGGTGGGCCGCGCCGGGTGGGCGGGGGCCGCGGCAGCCGCAGCCCCGAGCCGAGCCGAGCTGTCCGAGCGGGAGCTGCCCGGCCCGCGCCACCGCTCGTGGCGGGGCGAGGTGAGCTACGCGGGGACCTCGCGGCGCTGCAGCCCGGGGACGGGGGCGGCCCGGGAACTTCCCACGCTCCGCACGCCCGCGGGGGCCGGGCCGGCGACAGGAGGGCCCGGGAGGCGGGCGCCGCTGGGGCAGCGGCCGGTAGGGGCGCGGGGGCGCTGCGGCAGTGGCCGCGCCGGCCGGGAGAGGGTGGCCGCCCGCCCTCCCGTGCGCCGCCTTGTTTATCTCGCCCGCCGCCGGCGCTCGCCGAGGAATCCCCTCCCCAACTTTGAGCACTGGCCGGGAGTCGCCTCTCCGCCGGAGGGTGACCTGCCCCCTCCCTGACCCTTTCCGGCCGGGCCGCCGGCCCAGTTCTCCCGGCTCCCCGCGCGTTCCTGCCCGCTCCGCCGAGCGGCCGGGCGGGCGAGTGCCGCGCTCCGGGACGCGCGGCGCGACACACCCTCCACCTCGGGGGCTGGCCCCCACCCTCCCGGTCCCCTTCTGCCCTTCTGTCCACCCCGCTTGCTTCTGCGCGCCTTCACCCTGCCTCTCCTCGCCGGCGGCCCCTGACCCTCCTCAGTACTGGCACTGTGGGCATGTGCGGTGCCCGGGTGGGGGCCTGGACGGGGAGTTTGTCATGTGCAATTTCAAAGGCAGCATTTTCTTTTCTGCCTGGGAATTCAGGGCTCAGCGCCTTCACTTTGGGACGGACGCAGTAACCTAAAGAAGCCCACCTGCCAGGCGGCGAGGGGGGTCCCGCTGCCCCCTTGATTGCAGGCAGCCTGGGCCAATGCTCGGTGGCTTTGGAGCGCTTCTCGCAGGCCGGCGTTCTTCTGATGCCAGGCGGCCAGGTGCAGGGGTTACCTACAGGCCACCGGTCCGTTCTTTACACCCCCTTTTCTAGAAAAGTATTTGGTGCATTTTGCCTGGAAGTGAGTGATCAACAGGTATTGAAGGCCTTTTCGACACCCTCCTAAGATGTTGTGTAAACAGAGGTTCTGGGTCTCAGGGAACTTGAAACACCAGGAAACATAGCAATGAAGTTCAACTCCACAGGTACCTCTGGGGGGCTGCTGCGTTCTCCGCACCGTGCCAGGTTCTCTGGGAGATAAAAGGCACTCAAGAAATCTAAGGCCTCAGAAAGCCTGCTGACCAGGTAGAAGTGATTTGAGAGCTCAAGTTCAAATTAATGTACACAGACTGCGTAAGTGACTGCAAATGCTGGGGGACAGGGGGACTATCAAAGGCAAGGTCAGAGTTGGGGAATGGACTTAGAGTCCTAAGTTAGGAAATAAGTTATGCACGTGAAGGATAACCGGCAAAGGCCAAAGCACGGGAGGAAGAAGTAACCGGTGTGAGAGGTCAGAAAGCGACTGTGGAGGAGAAAGAGATTCAAACAGTTATCTCAGTGAGGAGGATGCAAAAGATACATGAGATGATTCCCTCCAGGGTCTCTAACCTCGGGGGCCGGGGGGACAGAAAGTCTTGAGCACGGGAAAGAAGACCTCAAGATAGGGCACAATGACCTGGCAAACTGCGAGGCGTAGAATAGGTGCTCTTGGCGTTCAGAGAAGGCATACGGTAGGAATCGCCAGAACTGTATTTCTGGAGTGTGAGACCTTTGAGATGGGCCATGAGGTGCAAATGAACATGACTTTTCCTGAGAGACAAGGAGATGGCCTTGGCCAGACCAGGAGATGTTTCCTGAACAGTAGGAGATAAAGATAGAGAGGAACAATGGTTGAGGTTGCGAGCGTCCTAGAAAGCCAGACTGGGGGATTGCATTTTACCGTGTGTGTACTGGGGAGATGGTAAAGGTTTCTGAGCCAGAGACTGATGTAACGAAAGGGTATTTGCAAAGATTTTTAAAGGTGATGTTAGGAGACAAATCAGTTCATAGGCTGTTACAGTTGTGCAGTGCCCAGGGCTTGGACTGGGATAACTGGAAATGGAAAACGGGGTGGATTTTAGAAGCATTACTGTTGAAATAATCTGTTGACAGGGGCAGGGTGAAGGAAGGAGATGAATGGAAATTAATTCTTTGTGGAAATTGATTACACGCCAGGGCCTTGGAGCTGCTGTAGTTGGTAACTTGAGAAATCGGAAATGTGTGTTTTGGAGAGAAGTAATTGACACTCAGGCTGCAGGGAAGTTTCTTCTGTTTGCCAAGACGTCGAAACATAGGTGTCCTGCTAGCAGCTGTGGCTCTGAGGTTGGTGGGAAACCAGGGTGCGTAGGGTGGAAAAGGCTGCCAAAGCCGGGGAGGGAAGGCACTCCAAGGGGTGTCTTCTTGGTCATGGGGTGGGGGGCAGTAGAGGATGCTCGCGAGGGGGACTGGGGGTCTGACTTGGAAGGCTCTGTTCTGTCTTGCCATTCAGAAGATACCACCTGGTCCTGAACATGAATTTGGCAAAGCAACTCGGAGGAAATGAGGCTCCAAGGAGGATGGGCCACTTCTTCTGCTGACCAGGAGGGTGGGATTGGAGATTGGAGGGAAGTAGAATGGAATTCACTAAGCACATACATTGCTGGGCTTTGACATACGTTGAATTTTGCTCTCCACCGAGACCTTCAGTCTAGTCCTGTTGTCCCCTTGTAGATGTGCATGGGGGATGCAACAAGATGAGGGGCAGCAAGATGATCTAAAAGAGGAAGGAGAAGATTTTGGGCCTAGGGATAGTGCCTTTCCCAGGGACAGGTCCCCCTAACCAGAGCCCTTGCCAGTTCCCAGGAAGCCAGCGACCAGCCCGCAGAGGGGAGCTGGGGTTTCTCTTGAGCTCTGAATTCTGCTTTCCTGTTGCAAGGGTGACTTAGGGTGATTTGCTGAACAAATTCCCGAAGCCTCAACCTGCAGCATCCGAGGGCTGGTGAATTTGAAGGGTGATTGCAAAAAGTTGCAGAATGAGCGAGAACGTAATTGCAGTTACTTAGCCTCCCTGTTTCTCTGAGATGCAGGATCAGTGAACTAGCAGGGGAAGCTGACGCGTGTGGGGAGAGGCAGCCACCAGATATTTTTTTCTTTTTAGAGAATATATGACTGTCAAAAAAAAAAAAAGTTGCATGGAGCACTGGTGGCTAATCTACTCGTTAGAGAGCAGTGTTTTCTACACTGTTTCGACCATGACCTACATTAGGAAATAAAATTTACATCATGACCTAGTATACTCAATCATGTATGTAAAAATCTAATTTAAGTTCATGAGTACTACCTCTTCTGCTTGGTGCAATCTCCTCTGGTACTTTTATTTTCTATTCCATTATTTTTCACTTAAAAATGCTTATTGTTTCCCACTGAGTCGATGTAACCGGTCTGTAATGGATCATAACTCACAGTTGGAAAAACAGCTATAGAGCATTTTCATATCTAGGAAGCTGCGCCTGGGCAGAGCTACCCTTAGTCGTGCTGGAGGTGGAAGGAAGCAGGAGGAAGGGATTGAAGGGTAGGAGAGATAGGATCCACCTGTGATTAAGGAACAAGGCAAGATGACAAAATGCCAAGATGAAAAATAAGTAGCCATAGGGCTCAGGAGAAGGGGCCATGCTTGTTTGGCTTGGAAAAACCTTCTGGAATAGGGAAGGAAGTCTGGGAAGAACCCTTTGGGGTGTCTCATGGTGCCTCACAGGTGGGGTGTGCATCACGGGCCACAGCTTGGAGTTCGGGGTGTACATAGTGTGCAGAAGAGTGAAGAACAGAGGTCCTTGGGGGAGAGGAGGGAGCAGTCAGGCTGGAAAGGTCGGTTAGGATCAAAGGGCAGTGGAAGGGTTGTAAATGGGAGGCCCGAAGAATGTGTTCAACCTTCAGATGAGTTGTCGTTGGGACCACGCAAAGGTTTTCAAAAATTAGGAGCAATCCAGAAAACCTGTGGAGTTGGGACTCTGGTACAAAGAGTCAGAGCAGGCAGGTCTGTGCAGCTGAGTGGCGGCTGCCCGCTGTGGGCGGGAGATGGCCCGGGGCCCCCAGCCGTCCCAGTTCCCGTTCTCTCTGTTGCCTCAATCCAGTCGAAGTCAATTCCCTGCTCAGCCCTGCAGCCCTTTGGGTTTGTGACCTGAGTTTTTCAAGAGACTCGAAGGCCAAGCAGGGACTTTGGGATTGAGTCCCTGGCTCTGGGTGGCCACCGCAGGGATTCGGGTAGGAGTGTGACATGGAATCTGAGAGCCTTGTGTGCAAAGCATTTGTTTTGGGCAGGTGAGCAGCGCTTTCTGAGTTGCTGCCGGCTGGCACTGTGAAATATTTTTCTGATGACTGGATGATACTAATTAGAGACGGCTTTGGGCTGTATTCTCTATGGTGAAGCCAGTTTCTAGCGACCCCAAGATCTCTCAGGCCTTGCCATTTTGCACTTCAGGCTGACCTGGTTAGCTGGTGGCTGCTGGCACGTATCCTCTGAGAACGGTGTCAGGGTCATAACTTGGTGAGATGTGAGTCATGGCCGCCAAGTGCCGCAAGACATTAGATTCTCAGGAGCTTTGGTTCTGTGAGTCAGTAATAAAGGAACGGCAAGGAGAAGGGCTGTGTCACTTCTTATTTCCTTCTTCCTAGGATGGGCCCCGGGGGTAGGCCTCCAGGATCCAGAGATTGAGAAGCCAGGATTCGTAATGACCACGGGATAATTGGTTCAAGGTGTGAATGCAAATGACTCCTGGAAAACCAGGCTGATTTGGGACCAGCTGAAATGAATAAGTTCAGATCTCTGTGGTCTGGAGACAGTTGGGTTTACCCTGGGGGTCCACAACCACCTGTGATTCAGAGCCCTTCCCTAGGGGAGCCACAGGTGACAGGGACTGAACAAGAGCCACCCTGCTTCATACAGGTACGCAGTCTGATTATTTTAAAATACAGGTTTTGGGGAAAAAACGTAGAAACTGAAATGCTTTTTGCTTAATTGCTTGAAAAAGTGTGCCCTTAGGATGCAGGGATAATCAGAAGTCAGCCACATCGTATCAAATTAAACCCATTTCCTGTTTTATATGATGGTTACTAGATCAGAGAAATGGTGCAGCAGCTATAGTACACTTTGTCTTTAGTAAAGTACTTAACAATTTCTGAAGATACGAAGGTCCGTATTAAATAAGTGGTAGAATGTGGGCTGGATGGTGTTATTAATTTAATTTGATGGTCATATGCAAAAACTTAATTAGTGGCACTGAGTCAGCCTGGTAAGGGGTCTGAAAATGAGTGCCATAGGGTTCTATTCTTGGCCTTGAGCTGTTCAACATTTATTCCAGTGTCGTGGATCAAGATACAGAAGGTATGTTTGTCAGCTTTGTTGATGGCATAGAGGTGGGAGGAATTGCTTATTTAGTAGATAAACCAAGGTTCAAAGACATCCAGAATGAGGGCCCAAATTTAAAAAAGAAATTCAGTAAGGGATAAATGTAAAGTCTGATTTAGTTTTTAAAATTTGAATTGTAATGTTCATGCGTTCTGGTAAGATAATTCCACTTCTGGAGACCACATCCAAAATGTAGATGATGCTTTGTGCACAGAGATTATTTAGAGGTGTTTTTTTTTTTCTTTTTTTCTTAAACTATAATGGAAAATTGGAAACAACCTAAATACCCAATGGTGCGCATGGGCTGGAAGTAATCCGAAAGTGATTCCACTAATATTCCGTAATAGTGGAATATTATGGCCATTAAAAATAATGTTTAGGAATAATTTTAAAATAACATGGACAGATGTTTCTGCTAAAAGTTAAGGTGCATCTACAATATGATTTCAAATCTTAAAGAAACAAAGTGCATAGAAAATGACTGGAAGGAAATTTACTAAAAATTCTAATACCAAAATACTAATATTGGTTACTTCTAAATGGATGAGTTGAGTGACTTTCTTTTTTTACATTTTAAATTTACTATTTGTATTTTTTATAGTGTGTATGTATATCACAGTGGAAAAAACACTACCATATATGTAAGTATATTTTTAAAAATATACTTTATTTTTTAGACCAGTTTTATGTTCACAGCAAAACTGAGAGGAGGGTGCAGAGAGTTCCCACATACCCCCTGCCCGCCTCACATGCACATCCCCCCACCATCAACATCCCCTACCAGATGGTACATTTGTTGTAACTGATGAACCTACACCGTCATAATCACCCAGAGTCCATAGGTGACATTAGGGTTCACTCTTGGTGCTGTACGTTCTGAGTTTGGACAAATGTGCCCACCATTATAGTATCATATAGAGTACTTTCATGGCCCTAAAATCCCCTGTGCACTGCCTATTCACCCCTCCCTCCCCACAACCTTTGGTAACCAGTAATCCTTTGACTGCCTCCACAGTTTTGCTTTTCCTAGAGTGTTATACAGTTGGAATCATACAGTATATAGTCTCTGCAGATGGGCTTCTGTTACTCGGTAATATGCATCTAATCTTCCTCCATGCCTTTTCGTGGCTTGATAGCTCATTTCTTTTTAGCACTGAATAATATCCCATTATCTGGATGTCCCACAGTGTATTTATCCATTCACCTACTGAAGGACATCCTGGTTGCTTCCAAGTTTTGGCAATCATGAATGAAGCTGCTATAGACACCCGTATGCAGGTTTTTGTGTGGACATAAATTTGCAACTCCTTTGGATAAATACCAAGGAGGGCAGTTGCTGGGTCATATGGTGAGAGTGTGTTTAGTTTTGTAAGAAAGCACCAAACTGTCTTCCAAAGTGCCTGCCCCATTTTGCATTCCCACCAGCAAAGAAGGAGAGTTCCTGTTGCTCTATATCCTCACCAGCATTTGGTGTTGTCAGTTATCTGGATTTTGGCCATTCTCTTAAGTGTGTAGTGGTATCTCATTTTAATTTGCATTTCCCTAATGATTTGTGATGACATCTTACGTGCTTTTTTTGTTCTCTGTATGTCTTCTTTGGTGAGGTATCTGTTAAGGTCTTTGGCTCCCTTTTTAAAATTGAGTTGTTCTCTTATTGTTGAGTTTTAAGAGTTCTTTGTATATTATGGATAACAGTCCTTTATCAGGTGTGTCTTTTGCAAATATTTTCCCCCAGCCTGTGGTTTGTCTCTTCATTCTCTTGAACACTGCTATTTTAAAAACATTTTATCGTTCAAGGACAGGATGGGTAAAGGTAGATGATTCATTTAGTGACTAATCTTGAGTATTTACCTGCGTGTGTCAAGCACTGACTAGGTACTGGAGTCAAAAAAAGAAGACTGACTCAGTCCCTGACCTGAAGTTGATGATCTGATTGAAAGGGGGAGACTGACAGGTAAACAGACAAGCACAGTGTAACCCTGGTGGTCCTCCAGGTGCTGAGGAGGGGGCAGCTCATGTGGGAAAAAAGTTTTGAGATTGTTCTGGTCATGAGTTAAATGTGAGCCCTGAGTGGGATGAGGCTTTTTAGAAATTGAATCCCATTCATAACTGGATCAGAAATTCATCAGTCCAATCACAGGGTCTAGTTTTAATGACCTCTGCTGGTCATGTGACATTCTGACCACTGGGGAGCCATGATTTAAAAGAAACATGAACAAACAAGGCTTCGCCCACAGGAAGGAGACTAGGATGCTGTGGGATCAGGAGTGACCGGAGTACATTCATGGGGTGGGTGCACAATAGCACTTTTCAAATATTTTCGTGGTTATGAGGTATAGGAAAGAGTCGACTTGTTCATTTCTGCCCTGGTGTTGCAGTATGACCAACGGATGGAACAACTGCTTTATCCTCTCTAGCTTCAGATTCTTCTTCTGTAGAATGATTGCATTACATGATTCCTTATCCACTGAATGATTACACGAAGGTGATGAGCTTTAAGGTTCCTTTTAACCCTAAAGACTGGGAGAGCAGATTTCAGTTCTATCAGAAAAGGGATTTTCTAGCTGGCAGGCCTGACCAACAGTGGAAATGTCTGCCCGTGGAGTAGTGAGCTCCCCATCATTGAAGGTATTCAGGTTGGGCTGAATGCTGTGGATTAGGGGTGCTGTAGAAGAGAACAGGTATTAGGCTGGCCTCCAAAGTCCTTTCTAATTCTTGGGTTATTGTGTGACTTGTCAAAGCTGAAAGATAATGTGGAATATGGAATATACCTCTAGTGTGTAGTACTGGGGTCAAATCATTTTAAGCTCTTTAAAAAAATGTTAATAGGTGGGTCCTAACGTTTTCAAGAGATCTTCTGGGGTTATTTTAGAAAGGAGGAAGAGAACTATTCCAAGGTGGGTCAGGACTTACTCTGTGGCCCCAGAGCTGCTGAAAATGGAATTTTGTCTTTAGGAAAGGCAAGAAGGTGGGTGTGGGGTGGAAAATGGCAAATAACAATAAGTAAAATGGATCGACATACGGAAGACTCATATGTTTATTGGCCGCTTGTATTCAGTATAATGAATGAATCAAGATGGGGACCTTTAACTGACTCCTGGGTCCTCTGCTTGGCTGCGGAGGATCTGGGAGTGTCCTTGACCATCTCCTTCATTTTCTCCACTGCAGATTTATATCACCAGGTGCAGCACGTTAAAAACCATCCCAACATCAGGGACGAGTCTGAACCTTGTGATTGCTCTGTAGGCTTAGTGACAGAGGGAACAAGGGACAGATTTAAAGAGACTTTCGGGTGGGATTTTCCAGGAATGCATATGTTTAGTTGCTATCCGACAGTAAATTTGTGGTTTGAATGAAAAATTTTTTTGTTTTTGCATTTTTATTATTTGTAGCTTACACGTGGAAGTTTAATTTTGCCTAAATTTTACTTAAATATATGGTTTATTTAGAATCCACCCTGATTATTTAAAAATGTTAGATTTTCTTCCTGATATTTTTGGATGACTTCTTTTGCTGCTGGGGACACTGCAAGGGCTAAGTCACTTAGCAAACATTTCTTAGAGAAACTCCACAAGGAGAACAGAGGTTTATCTCATCTTTTGGAGGAGAACACAAGATTTCTGTCGCCAAGTGATTCATGCCTACATTTTGGCATTTGAAAGAAGTCAGTATTGGGCAAGAAAGTGCTCTCTTCACGTGGAGTAATTTCAGGGTGCACACCTAGGGGGCGTCAGTTTTCGACATATGTAAAAAATGTAGGCAGAACTTGGTAATTGGAACTTAAGTTGGAAGTCTTTGTGCACTTGATAAAGGGCCCAGGCCGCCTTTATCTCAGTATCATTTGGACCTCACACAGTGTATGGCACGGTCGTCTGTGCTTGTCGCATTGCTGTGAATCGGCTCCCAGGGCCACAGAACAGCGGGTATGGGAAGAACTTAGGGTATCATACTTTTTTTTTTTTTTAAGGCAAAATATGATACGAAGTAACAGCTCTCAGCCTTTTTTGTCCTTTGAGTATTGGGAAGCCATAAAACTCTTTTAGTGAAAACAACCACACTCAATGGTTGTTTTTCAAAGTGCAGGGGGAATGAAAAACTCCCTGTCCTCTATTTTTCTTCTGCCGAAAACGAATTGCTCCTGGTGCGCCGTTCTTAAATTCCTGTGTCCTCTATCCATTTTAATCTTGTTATCTATTTTTATGGTGACTGTCGCCATGGTACTTGTGCTCTTTACATAGCACAACAGAGATTTCAGATGTCTGATAGGACAGCTCAAAGTTCTGCTGCAGCTAGCAGAGAAACTGTACTGGGGTAGTTTTTTTTGTTTTGTTTTGTTTTTTAAATTGAGGTGTAATTTGCATACAGTGGAATGCTCAGATCTGAAATGTGTTCTGACAAATGCATTTTAAGACAGAACACTTCCATCACCTCCGAAGTGTTCCATGTGACCTTTTCCAGTGAATCTTCCCCCGATTGGAAGGACCACAGCTCTGATTTCTATCACTCTAGGTTAGTTTTGCCTACCCTAGGTCCTTAATATTAGAGTTTTGTGTTTCTAAGGACTTTTCACGTAGTGTCGTGAAGAGGTGGAGGTGGAGGAGTGTCTGTGTTGAAAAATCAGCGTTCTGTGTGGTTAGGTGGCCCTGGGGGAGTAAATGATATTTTGGAGCTTTCCTAATGTGGTGGTCAGATTCTTCCTTCTCATTAGCCCACAGGATCTGAATTTATGTTGGAAATCCTTATTCCCGGATGGAAGAGTCTGAGGCGCAGCCGGCTAGGCCTGGTGTGGATTACGTGTGGTTGGGCGAGGGCTGCCATTATTGGCAAGTCCGTGTGCACGTGTGCGTGCGTGCGTGTGTGTGTGTGTGTGTGTGTGTGTGTGCATGCGTGTGTGTGGTGTTGGAGAGCTGGAATGCTCAACTAGAAGAACTGAAATCGCTCCTAGGACATCCCTTTGAATTACCCAGAAGTCCCCTGACAGGCCTTTCTCTTTTTTCTTGCCTCTTCCTTGAACTAGTGTATAAATTGAACGGTCCACAGAGTCACAGAGTTGGGCTTCTAATATTGAAACAGGATCTGTGTTGCAGAGCCCACTTCTTTGCACTGCTGAGCGCTCAGCCTCCCGGGAAGCGTGTGTAGACTGGAGTAGAAATTGCCCCCAAACACGTGACCGAAATGTACGGAGCAGGGTCAGTTTCTTTCTTTTTGAAAAAAATTACATGGTGAAATGAAATTTTCATTACACAAGTACTACTTGAACACATTCTCTGTAGGGGGAAAAAAAATGCAAACCTTCCAGAGCAAACAAAATCTTCCTTGACAACCACTCCTAATCCCAGCCCTTCCCCAGAGGTTAACCACTGTTAGGAGTTTGTTGGTATTCTCCAAATGCTTAACATACTTGCATTTATACCTAAAGAACTTAAAAGAAGCTAAGTGCACTGCAGAGTAGTAGTGTGCTGGCCCCCTCCACCCCACTACATCTCAGGGATGGCTTCCTGTCTATATGTCTAGGTCTTATTGATTTTGTTTAACTCCTGCATAGCCTTCCTTAGAATCAGAAGGCTAAACTGTTGGTTGATTTAGCCTAATTGATGGCCATATAAGTTACTTCCAAATCCTCTGCTGTTACAATAAACATGGCCGTACATGCCTCTTTGCCACACACGTGAGTGTTTCTCTAGGGTAGATCCTGAGAAAGGGGACTTGCTAGGTAACAGGGTACATTAATTTTAAATCTTAATAAAGACCCATTACAAGGTCGGTTCCAAGCTTAGATTTAACGCAGGCCGGGCATACATGAGATGGCCTCAGACACGAAGCAATTGTTTTCTAAGAAGGGGGCAGGCTTTAGGGTGTGCGAGTGTGTGGCCCCATGCTTTAGCACGGTTTGGCTGGAAGGGTGGGTGTTGGGAAGGGCTCCGCTTAGCCCCATAGTCAGTTGTGTCTGGCCCCCTGAGGACTTTGGCCTGCGTGTTGGTGAAGAATCACTGGATGGGTGAACAGCAGTGGTGGACTCTGGATGGTAAATTCTAAACCGAGTTCATTCCCTAGCTGTAGATCTTCAACGCGTCTGTGATTCTTCTCCGTCCGTCTTTAGAATACAAAGTGTGGCCTCACACTAATTATACAGCACAGATCTATGAATGTCACTCTGGAGCGTATTAAGTGCTTTAATGAACAAGTGCTGGGTGTGGGATGCAGGAGGAGCTCAGCGAGGCCTAAAGTTCTCTAAAGTCAGGGTCTGAAGCTGAGGCTCCGTCATTCTTTTTTTTTTTTTTTTTTTTTTTTTTGCGGTACGCGGGCCTCTCACTGTCGTGGCCTCTCCCGTTGCGGAGCACAGGCTCCGGACGCGCAGGCTCAGCGGCCATGGCTCACGGGCCCAGCCGCTCCGCGGCATGTGGGATCTTCCCGGACCGGGGCACGAACCCGTGTCCCCTGCATTGGCAGGCGGACTCTCAACCACTGCGCCACCGGGGAAGCTCTCCGTCTTCTATTCAGTTCATCGGCAAGAGCCTGCACGTGTGTCGAGTACCGGCAGATTGTTTAGAACACTGGTGTTTTGGTTCTGCGGCTCCCCTTGCCCTGGGTTTCTGGCGAGTCAGTGCTGCCCTGTGTGCTCTGTAGGTCTGCACGGGTGAATGTGGATCCAGATCTGGGACAGCTGGAACCCGGGACTGAGCGTCAGATTTGGGGGGTTCTCGCAGAGGCTGGTCACACTCCGCCTCGGGGAGGCCTGGCAGTGGGCCTTGAACCGCCCTGGGCAGGGCACCAAGATGGAGATTTCAGCCAGAAGAGGAGGGCAGGGTTGGGACCTGTGTGCTGAGAGCAAGGTGAGGGGCCGGGTCACGTGGGCTCTGCTTTGGGCCACAGGGCAGAGCCGGCCGGCTGGGTGTTGAGCTCTCGAAGCAGGGAGCCCTGGGGTTGGTTCACCGTGGCCAGCTGGCCTCTAAATGGAATACGCTGGATTTCTCGGTTCCCCTGTCTTGCCGAAATCAGTTCTGTTGGGATTTCAGTTAATCAGCGGCTCACCCGTGGTCAACTCCTTGATTCCCTTTAGAGTCAGTAGTTGTATTACTGGTTCAGGTTGAATATCCTTTTGCACTCCTCTCAGTTTCCAGATGCCAGCGGGACAGCGGCTCCTAAGCTCTCCGAGTGGCCCACCGTGTCATTCAGCTGTCTAGTGCCGGTCTGAAATCGGGGAGCAGGGGAGGCGACACATCTGTTGAGGTCCTTTCACGTGCTGGGCACTGTTCTCATTTTTCATGGTGAGGCAGGAAACTGAGGCTCCGAGGTGGTGGCTTGTTGCCGAAAGCCACACAGGTCACGGTGACGGGCTGCCACGAGCCCTTTTCCTGGAGAGGCGTCCTGGGCAGTGTGCCCGGGGTTAGCTTCTCTAGCACATTCTGTTTCCATTTTGAGGAGCCAGTGTTCGTTGCTCAGGTGTATCCAGACTTTTTTTTCCCCTCAGCCACAGCATTCCTGGGGGATGGGACGCATTCCCGTTGGTCCTGGGGGAGATGCTCCAATCCCAGGAGATCAGAGCAATCTCCGGGGAGAAGGTGACAGAGTGACAGCCTGAGGAGCCACTGCCATCCTGAAACAGAAAGCCTGTACAGTCCGCCGGGAAGTCAGAAGGGAGGGAAAAGTTGGCTTAAAAGTTGATCTGTGGAAGCCTGTTATCGCCCTCCTGGCTAGACACATCTATCCCCTTGGCTGGTCAGCCATCCTGGTCTTGGAACGAATTCTGGCACCCAGCTCTTATTTCAGGTTTTTAAATGTTATCAGCCACTAGAACGTTCTGTCATCCCAACAGCACGTGTTTCTTATCTTGTGACTTATAACTGCCAAGATTACACTTTTATTTCCCACTGGCTGGTTTGGCACCGCTGGCTCCCAGATGAGACTTGGATTCTGGAGGGGTATTTTGGGCACCTTGATCCCTTCCCATACCTGTTTCTCTTTTCTGGTTTGGTGTCTCTAGTTGGCCCATCCTGTCTGCGTGTGCATGGTTTCTCATCTGTAATTTTGCATCTCCCACTCCTGGCCCGGCCCCCGGACCAGGTGGTTCCTTTCTTGGGCACCTGCAGCCCTGTGTGCTCTGATTATCCACCCCTGTAGAGGGCTGCTGCCTTTTTATTACCTATCGATTCCAGCCAGGAAAGTCACCAGGTGGCTCTCACCTTCCCTACAGCTGCCACCCCCCACCGTCTGTTTATTTAGCATAGTCAGGGAATGTGATTATTCATTCAAATGACTGTTGACTTCCGAATAGTTTTTCTGCTTTAACCATTTCAATGAAAAAATAGAGAGAGAGAGCCTGCATTTCTCTGCCTTCAAAGTGGGGAGAACATAAGGGGCCCCTATCTTCTATCTCGGGGTTGGCACCTCAGGCATCATGATCACAGAGCTTTTCTGGCGTGTGCACCCCTCAGGGCCTTACACTCACGGGTCCTGGACTGTTAGGCGTTTTAAATTCTCCCCTCTGTGTTTTATGTTTTGGGGGGTGGTTCTTTTATTGCCACCTCTCTCTTTTCATTATTGTAAGTGCCTCTAATTGATCCTTCTTCCCAATGAAACTCACGCTTTCTTCCTCAGAGCGTTCATTGTGAGAATCAGACAAGGCAATGTGAAGGCACTGGGGCTGGGAACTCTGGAGCCCTTCCAGCCCGAGCCCCTGTCCTACTGCTGGGTCTCCCCTTGAGGGGAAGAGAGAACGAGTCCAGGGAGGGGCCAGGAAAGCTGCAGACACCCCAGCTGGCTAGCTCGGGCAAATCAGTGGCCTTCTGGAGGAACCTCAGTTTTCTGAGCTGTAAAATTGGGATTAAATTGTCCCTCCCTGTTTCCTTGAGTTGCCAGGAGGTCAGAAAAAAAAGGAAGCCTCGAATGTGTGTATCAAAGTGACTGTAAACCCAAATGCCATTCAGGCATTCATTGGCGGTTAACTGTTCAGGTTGGAAGCTTACCCTGCAAACTGCTGGAGGGAACTGTCAGTTCTCGGAGGCTTGTTCTTGCGGAGATACTCAGCTCCTGGCTCCCTCCTTCCTGCTGGCTCTGGGTAGGGTGCTGAGTCAGCAGTCATCCATCTCCGTGCCTCCTGCGTCTCACATAGTTTTGGTACAGCCAAATCAGGTTTAACCACAGTGCAGGCACCCACATGTATACACATGCATGCGTGCCCCGTGCATGGACGAAAACAGTGCTGAATCATCTCTCCCTCTCACATGGCACGTTCGTAGGCATGCTTTTACTTATCCCTGCTTCCTTATAAAGCATTCTCTACCTGTTTTCAAGAAAACACTGCTATCTTAGAACCGAGTCTGAACACTGAAGCGCTACTAAGACGCTATGACTATTCTTCATTTTTGGGCGAGCAGCAGGTCTTTTTTCTTACAACACATTATTTTTTAAATCTGGGGCTCTTCTCACCTACGGGAATAGCATCTCTTCAACATCATAAATTTGATGGGATAAGCAAAGGCTTGCCGTCTAAGGGAGATGCAGTCCATCGGAACTAATAGAAGTAGTTACAGATCACTGAGCCCTGTGTGCCCAGTACTGTGCTAACAATTGTCTTGTTTCATACAGAGTAGTGTATGCACAGCAGAGCAACGAATAAAGGGCACTGGTGGTTTTGAAAGCAAATGGGGAGCTAGGTGTGAAGGAAGGGGAAGTGTAGTTCTGGGCTGAGCTGTGAAAATGCTTTCCTTCCCTGCCGGCAGTGCAAACAGAATGGTCTCTTTTACTTGATTGAATGGCTGTTGTGCAGTCAGACCAACAAAAGTATTTGTTGATCAGGGTCATTTGTTATTTGCTGGAGAAAATTCAGTGTAACCAGATCAGGTGACCTATTTCTGTGGCCCATCTGCTGGGATATGAAAATAGCACGGCTATTTGGGGCCCTTATTTTCTCCTTCCATTTTTCTGTTACATCTATTACTCAGCGATGGGAAGGCTGGACACTCAGTTATAGGAAACGCTGTGGAGAGGATCCAGCCCCGAATGGGGGATGGGCAACCTTTAAGATCCCTGCCAGTCCTGACTGTCTAATTCTAATTTTACCCATAGTCTAAACTATTATACATTGAGGCAGTGTAATCCAGTTTTTAAAAACCTTCAGACGTGGGCTTCCCTGGTGGCGCAGTGGTTGGGAGTCCGCCTGCCGATGCAGGGGACACGAGTTCGTGCCCCGGTCCGGGAAGATCCCACATGCCGCGGAGCGGCTGGGCCCGTGAGCCATGGCCGCTGAGCCTGTGCGTCCGGAGCCTGTGCTCCGCAAGGGGAGAGGCCACAACAGTGAGAGGCCCGCGTAACAAAAAAAAAAAAAAAAAAAAAAAAAAACCTTCAGACGTGCCACAACTAAAGATCCTGCACGTGGCAACGAAGATCCTGCATGTTGCAACTAAGACCTGGCACAGCCAAACAGACAAACAAATAAATAAATAAAATATTAAAAAGAAAAAAAAAAACTTCAGAAGAAGACAACAATTAGAATGACCTGAGAATCCAAATGGTCATTCTCTGAACAGCTGATTTAGAAATGTTGGTATTGAATCAATTACTAATATGCTCAGTGCTGTGATCTTAAGCTCATATCATGAAAACCTAAAATGCATACCACACATTTAAAAAATGGTGTAACTGGACCTGATGTATAACTTGAGAGACCTAGATCTTTTAGTGCAGGCCCTTGGCTACCCTTGGAGGTTTTTCTGTCCAAAGCCAGGCTGGGAAGAAAATCCTCTGGGAAGAAACGGTCAATATATGCTCAGTGAAGTGATTTTTTTTTTTTTTTTTTACTTTTTCTGGAGAAGGCACCCCAGAAGAAAATAAGGCTTAAGAAACTACCAGGCAGCATTTGGGTGGTGATGGTGGAGTATGACAACTTATTTCTTTCTGCCAAGGTTCAGATAGCAAGGACCACAGACATATTTGCATATAGTCATCAATATGCTGCGGACACACATGGCATCTCTCAACAGAGATCATCCCTGGCCAAGAATTGCTGAAAAATGAATTGTTTTGGACAAATGAATTGTCCTATTCTCCACTGAATTCTGTTATAAAATAAAAGATGTGGTGTGCTGTAACGTTTTGACCTTTGCATGAGCTTAGAATGTCACATTGAAAAAAGAAATGAAGTTAAAACTTTACAGATTTAAAAGAAAATATCAGGGACTTCCCTGGTAGCACAGTGGTTAAGAATCCGCCTGCCAATGCAGGGGACACGGATTCGAGCCCTGGTCCGGGAATATCCCACATGCCGCGGAACCGCTAAGCCTGTGAGCCACAACTGCTGAAGCCCGTGTGCCTAGAGCCCGTGCTCCGCAACAAGAGAAGCCACTGCAATGAGAAGTCCACGTGCCGCAACTAGAGGAAGCCCGCACACAGCAACGAAGACATAAATAAATAAATAAATAAATAAATAAATAAAATTAAAAAGAAAACATTAGCGACTTTCTGATAAAAGATTAAGAATGATACGCAAAATATTAGCCAAAGAACCCAAAACTCAAATCGATGTTCTGTGCAGTGGTTACCAGGGGAGATCATAGGGTAGAAAGCTTAAGGTTAGTGGAGAACCTGAAACTCTTGGAAGAGGAGTTAATGCCCGGCACCTTGGTCCCTAAATTGTTCATTAGAGAGGCAGCAAAGCACCCATGCTTTGGCAAATGGGAGTCTTACTCCAAACTTCACCCTCCTTAACGACAAAAAAAAAAAAAAACAACCCACCACCAAAAACCCCATTAGTTGTGTAATGAATCAGTTTGACTTTATTACCTGTGTCCTGGAAGTGCTACTCGGTGACGTCATGGCCTGTTGCCATGGGAGGTAGGAGAGAGCACCCGTTGAGCGTGAGCGCGTGCGCGCGCGCACGCACACAGGGATGTGCTGAGACCTGGGATTCTCCGGCAACAGTGACGTGTCAAATGGCAATTTGCAACTTAGAACCACAGAGAGGGTTTGTTTTCCTATTCTGTCTGTCCCAGTTATTTAACTGATGGCAGATGTCCTCATTAAGGGCTATTAGCGCATCAGAAGATGTTTGCTGAGCCTGGAAAAGGGCTAATCCCTTTTACATGGACCAAAAGACATCTTCTTGGGCAGCCGACCCCTCCCTGTGGGTGACAGTGGTGGGGTGAGAAGCAAAGAGGACTCGGGATATCTTAAAACTGTACATCAGCCAGGAAGTCTTTTTTAGCATGAGTTTATGTTTCGGTCAAGGACTTCAGTAAGTCGAGAATGTGACATTGTAAAGCTGGATTTGACTGTGTGTTGAAACACTGTTATTGTTACCCTGAAATAGATGTTTCTTGATTTCTCTTTGCCGAACCAGAACCATATGGCACGTTAGGGGCTGGCTGGTTATTATGGACCATCAATAGCTCCCAAGAAAGAAACCAATAGGGGGGTGAGTTGAAAGTAGAGATCAGGGAAGAAAGATTTGAAGGAAGCGGTGGTTACATTGGTAGAAACATGCTGGGAGGGGGTTGGGACCCTCAAGCTAAGGTATAAAGTAACAGGCCGTCCTGGAAAGTCCCTCTAGAGTCCAGATTAACCTGGATCCTCTTACTGCCTGCATGGGAGACCTCTGTAGGTGCTTGAATTCACTTCCGAATCCCCGAAGGACTTGAGGGATGGTGTTACCTGTTGAGCCATGTTCCTACTGTAATGCTGATCAACACACCTGGCCATCCTGCCCAGCCTACATTTAATCTAGATTCATGTTTTTTCACTTCCATGCTATCAATCCTCAGTGTAAATTTGGCTAAGCTTTCCCTTAACTTTTGGGATTGATTACATTATCTCTCTGCACCCTCTCAGAGGGCAATATTGTGTATAAAGGTCTTCCCAAACCGCTAAATGATTAACAGTGACCTGGACTGTTGAACAAGGTTGGAGGAAAGCATTGGCCTTTATTTTGTAGGTGGGAGGTTAAGATGCAAGTGGAGAATGGGTTTTCAAGGAAAGAAAAAGTGCACAAGGAGACTTGCAGGATTGGGAGCTGTTTTTTTTTTTTTTTTTTTTTTTTTTTCCGTACGCGGGCCTCTCACCGTTGTGGCCTCTCCCGTTGCGGAGCACAGGCTCCGGATGCGCAGGCTCAGCGGCCATGGCTCACGGGCCCAGCCGCTCCGCGGCATATGGGATCCTCCCAGACCGGGGCACGAACCCGTATCCCCTGCATCGGCAGGCGGACTCTCAACCACTGCGCCACCAGGGAGGCCCGGGAGCTGGTTTTTTGTTTGTTTGTTTTGCTTTTGCTTTTTTTTTTTTTTTTTTTCCTGTAGAGGTTCGCTGACATAGGGGAAAAAAAATACCATGTAGATGAAAAGCAACTTGAGTGTTTTATTTTGAGAGATCTCACACCTATTGGAATAACGGTAGGATCATGCCCTTTGACACCAGATAGACATGAGTTCAGTCCCTAGTGGCTGCCTTTCCTGGTTGCGTAGCCTTGGCAACCTAACCTCTCAGTGGCTCAGTTTCCTCATCAGACATAAAAGACCGTATCTTAAGTCACTCTGAGGATTAAATTAGATACAATTTGTGAAAGCTGGTGCTATTAGGCATTTAATAAAAGCAGTTTCCCTTCCTTCTTTCTCTTCTGCTTTTAAAAATTAAGACTTGGGCGCACTATAAATAAAACAAATAATAAAAGGTATTTCAGGGTGGAATTCAGGCCAGTTAAAGGTGAAAGGCCCGAGAATGCATGTGGGAAGAAGCCGGAAGTGGGCAGGTTCACCAACTGTGCAAATCCAGCAGGCTTTGGAAGGTGCAGCCTCACAAACCAAGTAAAAAGCGTTCTTTACATTAAAAAAAAAAAAAAAAGACTTAACAAAAACATCGTCAGAGTCTGTTAGCCAAATATTTCAGGCTCCGTCTGGAAGCCCAGGAATTTTGGAAATACTACCCTTTCTTCATTTCAGTGGTAGAAACCTCAAACTTCCTGCTGTGGAAAGTGGGGGTGGCCACTGTGTTTTTTTCTTTTTTCTTTTTTTTTTTTTTTTGGGTCAAGAGCAGGATTGTTTCTTTCTCTGGATGGATGCTGCCATCTGATGTCTCTAAGTGGCACTGTGGCTTCACTTCTAGCTCAGCGACATTAAACTGTGGGTTTGAGGTTCTTGTTTCTGGCTTGAGGCTTCGAGGATGGTGGTAGGTGACTGAGTTTTTAAAACCAAATAAGCACCAAATCAGCTTGGACATTTTTTTTTTGGTAGTGGTAAAGAATTTACTCCTTATTTTTTATTCCTTTTGATGACATACATAGTAAAGCTTTCCAATAGAGTGTTACTAAATATAAAGTCACCAGACACCTAGAGAGGAACTCTGTAGGATGCTGTGATTTCGACCTTTTTCTTATCTCTTTGCTTTCTAGGGAATTCATGGTGGAGATAGCATACTCTCTGATTCTAGCCCTTGAAGCTCTGAGTAAAACACTGATAAAAATGTGCCAAACCCTTTTCCTCTGTATTTGCCACTTTATTCTTATCTTTTAAGCTTATTTTTACCCTTCACATTTTGTTATTGTGGAGATGTGTGCTGAGCATACTTTGCTGGGATGGTTTTGGGAAGGAGGCCAGGAATCGGGAGACGTGAAGATGGCATGGGACCCAAACGAAGCCCCGAGGTACTTCTGGACAAGGGTGAAAAGTAAAGAAGGTTTATGGAACTATTCAAAGAAAGTTTGAACCCGTAGCTGTGGTGCAGTTTTCTCCTGGCATGGGTGCGGCCAGGGGCAGAGGGGTGGGAGGGAGGAGAAAGGCTGCTGGAACAGTCTCTGGAAATGCCAAGCTTAATAGACAGGGGTGGAGTTAGCCTCATGGGCATTCCAGGTAGGGAAATAGTGTTGGTATTGAGTCCCTGAAAATCCTAGTATTTTACACCTGCCACAGCCCCGGGGATATGCTCTGTACAAATCAGTTCCTCGACTAAACACTGACTGGAGAAGTGAGTTACGAGGCAACAGAGGACCCGGGGCAGCAGAGATTCGGAGTGTGCTGGGGCTCCCAGGGGGAATGAGCCGCAGGGTGGCTGAGGAGCTCCCAGCGCTCTGGGGAAGGGGCAGCGTGAGTTCGCAGGGTGCCAGGTCTGATTCTTTCCCTTCCGCCAGCAGACCCGGGAGCAGCTGTGCCCCACCCCGGTAGCGATCCACCCCTCGAGCCCTGTGCGGATGCGAGGGATTCTGGTTTCTGGGGGTGAAGGGACTGCAGAGTTCTGACCTGTTGTTGGGTGACCAGTGGAAGTCAGCTCTTGGAGAGGCGTTGGTGGGAATGAAGCTGCTGACAAGGGTAACCAGTAGCCTGAGGACGGGGGGAGGGAACCAGGAAGGAGGGTGTGCCTGGGCTTGTGAGCACAGAGCTTGACCCTCTGGTGCTGGGCAGTACCTCGTGACCCGGGTCATGACATGGACAGCAGAGATGGAAGTCAGTGGAGTCCAAGGAGGTGAGAATAGGGAAGCAGAGGCCATAGGTCATGGGCCCCAGGCAGAGGGTATCTGGGAAGAGGAGGGGGAGCATGGTGTCGTCCTAAAAAAACACAGACTTTGAAGTCAGTAGGTCCTGAGGGGCCCTGATTTGGCCTTTTACCCTGACCTTGGTCAAGTCTTTTCATCTCTCTGGGTCTTTGTTTTTTTTGAGAACAGAATAAGGATGGATACTAATGGTACCTGTGGAATGAGAGAATGCCAGTACCTGCACTTAGAGTCTAGCACATAGGAAATGCTCTTCAGTGTTAGGTGTGAATACAATGTCTACACATAAATGAGGTGTTAAGAGGTGAGCTGTCCAAATAACCTGGGGGGTGCACCTTATTACCTAAGGGGGGGGAGGGATTATTCATCATCTTTTTAAGAACATGAAAGGTTAGTCTAATACGGAATTATTTAGAAGCCTGTGTCCAGAGGGCTTCTACTGGAACGTTCTCATTGCTCCTTGAAGGTTGATAAGGGGAGTATTAGCATTGTGACTTACAGATGAGGAAACAGGCTCTGAGTGGGGTCCACAGTGCAGCCTGAGGCAGATCTACTGTGTTTTCCCTGCATCCTGCTTAGCTGGGAGGCTGTGGATCAGGGGTGGGATTTCCCAAGAGCAAGCACGTTGACTGTTTTGAATCTCTGAGGTCCCATAAGATTGACTTCCTCCTTTCTGGAATAGTGTAGGCACCTGAAGGTCAAGGGGTGTCCCCCCACCCTGCCCTGGGGCTTAGAGAGTGCCCGCTGGTTAGAACCCCGCCTCTCAGGCAGGAGGATTTTGACTAAAGGAGCATCACACCAGGCTTTCTGGTGGTGTCTCCTTCCTAACTCTTCTTCCCTATAAAATGCAGAGGACAGCGCTCCCCAGTGCCCTGCTTTCTGGAGTATGATATGTGGGGGTGAGCTGATACCTCTGAGCACGCAGAAATGATGTGTACGGTTTCCAGAGCAGCTCCTGTCCATCGTGGGGTGACCGTGCAGAGGCCTGGAATGGTTCTTGGTCCGTGTCAGGGCTGTGGTCCTGCGTTTCCGTCAGCCCTGAATGCTCAAGTGGCCTAAGCCTGGAGCCTGTTGGGGGCAGGGTGCAGGCAGTTGGGAGGCGCTGAGAAGACCTGGGTTTGGAGTCAGGAGACCAGATCTCGTTCAGGCTCTGACACCAACTACCTGTACCGCCAGGAATAAGTCGCTTAGGCTCCCCACATTAGTTCCCTCAAGTGGAAAACAAGGATAGTTAGCACGGCTCGCTTCTGTGGCTGTTGGCAGCTTTGAAGCCAGCTGAGCTTGAGAATCTGAGTGTCTGACAGACCCGCTCCCGCTCTGACTTAGTGCCGTTGTAATAACGTCCTGACCCAGGAAGCGGACGTTGGTGTGTGTGCTGAGATGCTCCCTGTGGGCAGAGCAGTTTCAGCAACACAACCCTGGGTACAGCCCTCAGGAAGAAGAATAAGGAATTTGTTAAATTTGCAGTGATGCATCCACCTAAGAAAACAATGTGTGACTTATAAAAGTATCATTGTAGAATAACATTTAATGATACAGTATAACCCACACAGCATAAGTGTAAATTCAGTTTACCAAACCATGATCCCATTTTTGTAGAAATAGAAATATATAAATCTATGTGTAGAAGAAAGCTTGGAATGCTGTATAGGAAACATGGGTATCTGTGGGAGGCTGCTTCTTGAGGGATTTGTTTTTCTTTGTGCTTATCAATGCATTCTAAATGTCCTACTAGTAACAGGTATTACTTTTGTAAAAAGAAAAAAGTTGTAAAAGTTATTTAAAATGTTTCATCCTTTTTAACGGACACTCATGGGTTCCGGCTGTGTGTAGGGCTTCCTGATGCCTCCAGATACGGGATAAAGGACTCTGTACCCCCTTTGCCTCCCAGGAAAGGCAGCAGCATGGCCAGCGTTCTGTCCCGGCGCCTTGGCAAGAGGTCCCTCCTGGGCGCCCGGGTGTTGGGGCCACCCGGTGCTGCCCCACCTTTGGAGCCTCAGGCAGAGCTGCTTGAGGGGGCGGCTCCCCAGCCCTTCCTTGCCTCTAAGGACACGTCCTGCCAGGAACAGCCCAAGGAACTCCTCAAGGCTCCAGGCACCTCAGGCCTCCAACAGGTGGCCTTTCAGCCCGGGCAGAAGGTAGGTGGATCCCCAAGTGGACAAATGTCCGATCTCTCCAGGCTTGCGTCTGGCGGCCCAGTGGTGCCCTGAGTGAAACTCTCTGGGCACGGGCTTTAGCACAGAGCTTTAGCACAGAGCTTTTCCCTGCAGCCATATGAGCCCCTGGGCAGCAGGCTTCCCAAGGGAATGAGCAGACCCAGGGCTCCTCCACGACAGTTCTGGGCTCAGGCCTGTTCAGAACCTCAGTTCAGAGAGTGGCCAGAGCTGTTTCCCTTAATCTGTCTCAGTTTGCAACTTTACAAAAACAAGGGAAAGAATCTCAGGCTTACAGGAGACAGATAAGATTGCATCTTTGAATTACCTTTAGATGTTTTCAAGAGATGAAGGTGTTTGTTTAGTTGGAATGCCATTTGGAGTCCCTTTTCCAGTGTTTCCTCCCCTGTGGCAGGGCTCAGGCATCACCTGTGCCTGATGTTGTCACTAGATCCAGATGCATGGGCTTCTCCTTCATTGCCTTCTCAAGAGCTGATAATAGAGGCCCTGCTTTCTGCCTCTGTTTCAAGGCTTGTGTTGTCCAGACATCTCTTCCCATGAGGTGAGGCCACCTGGCAACTGCTAGGCACCCTTGAAAGCAGTCAGCCTACTTCTTCACCACTACCGTCTTGCTCCCAGGTAGACTCAGGATTCTCTGAAGGGAAAAATGCAGGGTGTGAGCAATTCAAGGCAATAGTTGGGGACCAGCAGATATATAGGACTTCAGAGGCTAGTCAGGGCAAGAAATCAGGAGGGAGGGACACAGATTCCAAATTCGTTTGATTTGAGAATTTAATCAGTTTACATTTAAAGTAATTAGTGATAGGTAAGGACTTGGTATTGCTATCTTGTTAACTGTTTTCTGACTGGTTTGTAATTCCTTTGTTTCTTCTTTTCTTGCTCTCTTTTTTGTGTGTGATTTGTTGATTTTTTTTTTTTTTTTGGAGTCCTGTGCATTGATTTCTTTATCTTTTGTGTATCTCCTAGAGGTTTTTTTCTTTGTGGTTACCATGAGGCTTACAGAAAACATCCTGTAGTTATAACAGTCTATTTTAAGATGATAACAACTTAACTTTAATTGCATAGAGACTCCAAGTTAAAAAAAAAAAAATCCCAGTAACTGACACATTTGCTCTCTCCATCTAGAGAATTTATAAGGATTTGTTTTGGGAAGAACCAATCCACTGTGGCTAGTCTGGGTGTTCAGGTGGGAAGCAGGTACCTGGGAGTATCTGCTTGAATTAAAGATGAGTCAGAGAATGCAGTTTGTGGCATACGGCTCCTGGCTCCCAGAACTTGGGACATATGGAGTGAGAACTCCCAAGTGCTGACCACTGGTTGCTGTTTTTCTTTCCCCAGGTTTGTGTGTGGTATGGGGGTCAAGAGTGTACAGGACTGGTGGAGCGGCATAGTTGGGCAGACGATAAGGTGACTGTCTGGCTGTTGGACCAGAAGTTACAAATCTGCTGCAAAGCGGAGGAGGTGTGGCCGGCCGAGCTGCAGAGCCCCGTCCCCCAGGTGCCACCTCCCGAGCAGGGAACCCAGGCGCCAGCCTACAGGCCTGTCTCCAGGAACATTGATGTCCCAAAGAGGTTTGTGTGACAGAACCTGGGCTCTGAAAGACACATGAGTGGTGAGGTATGGGGTTTTGGGATGCCTTGTGTTGGGGAAGGAATGTGGAACTACCAGGTGTCTAGTAGTCAAGATATCGGACAAATGGGATACAGTGAGAGGGCATCCTTTTGAAAAGACCCAGAAGGGCGTCTTTTTTTCCCTGTAACTCTATTATGGGTGATATAGGTTTGTCTGGCTAAGGGCTATTTTTTTCCCCTTTCATGCTCAAACTAAAATTAGGTGTTAGTTTTTCATGATGAGGGAGAAAAAAATGGCTTAGATCAGGAGTCAGCAAACGTGTTCAGAATGGGCCAGAGAGTAAATAACGTAGGCTTTGTGGGCCAAATGGTCTCTGTCACAGCTGCTCTGCTTGGCTGTGGTCACGTGAAATCAGCCACAGATAGTATGTAAACAGGCGGGCGTGTTGTGCCCCAATAAAACCTTACTTATGGACACTCAGATTTCAATTTCATGTCATTTCCATGTGTCATGTCAAGAAGGAATATTCTTCTTTTGATTTTTAAAACCATTTAAAAATTGTTAAGCCATTCTTAGCTTGCGAGCCAGGCTAAAACAGGCGGAAAGGCTCAGTCTAGAGATTGCAGAGCCCTGGCTAGATATTTAAAACTATCGATGCTGAATGAAGAACGCTTACTTTGCTTTAGAATTTTTTTAAAAATTATTTTTACTTTTCTGGCCACACTGCACAGTATGCAGGATCTTAGCTCCCGACCAGGGATTGAACCCATGCCCCCTGCAGTGGAAGCGCGGTCTTAACCACTGGACCCGCCAGGGAAGTCCCTGCTTTAGAATTTTATGACATGATTTTTTTTCCTTGAGAATATGTATATTCTAATTTCTATGTTATATACTTTATGCACATTGATATTTTAAGATTGAAAGAGAAAATCTGCCAATGAGATTCTTTTCTTTTCTTTAAAAATAAATTTATTTATTTTTATTTATTATTTTTCACTGTGTCGGGTCTTCATTGCTGCGTGCAGGCTTTCTCTAGTTGCGGCGAGTAGGTGCTACTCTGTTGCGGTGCGCGGGCTTCTTATTGCGGTGGCTTCTCTTGTTGCGGAGCACGGGCTCTAGGCATGTGGGCTTCAGTAGTTGTGGCACGCGGGCTCAGTAGCTGTGGCTCGCGGGCTTTAGAGTGCCGGCTCAGTAGTTGTGGCGCAGGGGCTTAGTTGCTCCGTGACGTGTGGGATCTTCCCGGACCAGGGCTCGAACCGGTGTCCCCTGCATTGGCAGGTGGATTCATTAACCACTGCGCCACCAGGGAAGCCCCTGCCAGTGAGATCCTTATATACGGATGTGTAAGCAGTTGAGCCCTGCCCCCTGCCCCATCTGTGTTTGTTTGTGAGTATTATTGTTATTGACAGTACACCCCGTGTCTTGAGACCAGACCAGAGCAACAACATTTGTGATTGTCAATTCAATGGAATACTGGCAAAGAATTTGTCTTTCCATTCTGTGGAAATAAAAATACAAATAATCATATAAAAAGGGGGATGCTGACACATTTAATACATTACTAGTTTTCGTTTAGCTGCTTCAAGCCCAGTCATATATTTTAGTGGATCTGAATTGTAAAGAATGAATTGTATAATACAGTCCTTTGAAATAGAGGAGCCACCTAGAAATTTATTTCAGATGGACTTTTCATACTTTAGCATTAACTTATAGATAGCTTTAATTTTATTTCCAAATAATGTAACTTTATATGGATTAAAAAAATTATGTGTAAAATTTTATAGAACTCTACTGTATAAAGCATTGAGATTTGCACTGGAAGATTTATTTTAGTATTTCTGGGTTTTTTGCTCATTGGCTTATGTACCAGGTTCTGTTCACATTCAGAAGCTATCACAATACCTCATCATTAATCTTGCGGGGAGGGGAAGGAATTGGTTAGTGTAATTGTTCCCTCTTAAATTTAAATATAAAACGAGGAAAGGAAGGTAATTTTGGTGATTTTGAATTCTAGCTGGCCGTCTTTTATGCCCATGCTTTATTTCATTGCTTGGACTCATTTTCCCTTCCCCCAAATAAAATTCCTGATTTTAAGCTGCAGACTTAGAGTTAGGAAGGGAATTCAAGGGAGAGTGGAACTGCCTCTGGGTGTCAGCAGTGGGATGGGGACCAGCCTGCTTCTGCGGGGGCTTGACTGATAATATCAGTGTAGCTCAGAATTGAGTCTTTTTCATGAAGAATGAAGAGAGGTCTGCATGCTTTATTTAACAATATTACTTGAGCACACACTGACTGATTGGAGTCGAGGCGTGGAGGGGACAATCTAGGAATGTTAAGATGCTCACACGACCAGCTGTGTCGGGAAGTAACCTTTGGCTCTCACCTGTCTGAATCCAGGAAGTCGGATGCAGTGGAGATGGATGAGATGATGGCAGCCATGGTGCTGACGTCCCTATCCTGCAGCCCCGTGGTGCAGAGTCCTCCTGGGGTCGAGACCAACTTCTCTGGTGAGGAACGGGGCCCGGGTGGGTTCTGGGTGCGGCAGAGGCCCACGACCGACCTCTTCTGCTTTGGGCAGATAATTGCCTAAGTCGCTGGCCTGGCAGCAGGGTTTCTGGAGTCTCTTCTCCCTGGCATCCCAGAGTGGCTGAGTGACACGGAGTTAGCCGCTTCCATTCTTTTTCCTCAGTTTCCTCCTCTGGGGAGAAGCTTCCTGGTGCATTGTGAAGATGATTGAGCACGGGACTGAGCCACACTGGCCACTTGAGTAAGTTCTTCAATGGGAGTAAGCGAGCGAGGCACTTGTGGGGCTGAACATGGCCAGTGGAGGAACACTGAGTCCTAAAGGTAGAAACTTACCAAATGGACCCCTAGTGGCCTCAGCCGATTCACTCCCCCGTTACAAGTGCCTGATTCAGCCTTGTACATTAGTGTGGAACAAATGAGCTGAAGTCTAAAATAAATCTAATTGCGTAATACAAATCGATAGTAAGACTTCACAGCAAATTTATAAATTAAAAGAAAATTCTAGCACAACCCCCAAAATACATCACGAGTAATATGGGAGGAAGGGGGGTTGCTGGATATCAGTAGCTTGATAAGACTGGTAGTGAACCTGAAGGGGTGTTTTTGGAAACTTGTCATCAGGCTGGCCTGACTTACTCCCAGGGAATAACTTTTTCATTGGTGAGACCTAACTGAATTGCGAGCTTCTTAAACGCTTATAGGAAAATACGGAGTCAGCTCTGAACACATACCAGGAGGAAAGTGGCCTTTATAAGCATCCCTCATAAATAATCTCCCTACTGCTATTGCAGTCTGACGCAGAGCATCACACACCTGCTCTGTGAACACCTGGGGGCCACACAGGCAACGCAGGGAGGAAAGGAGTCAATCTTAAGTCCTTAGGAAACTCTACGAGTTTAGGAGATGCAGGAGGTTGGTCAACAGGAGGAAGATCCAGGAAAGTGTCATAAAGGGAGAGAAAGTCGTTGACTGCTATTCCCATTAGGTTGTGTGTGTGTGTGTGTGTGTGTGTGTGTATGTGTATAATCCATCTACATATGTTCATACACACATCCCAACACCAGTATATACGTACCTTAACTGATAATATGCCATGATATCTTAAGTCCCCTTTGATAAACATTTTTCATTGTCTATTAAAGACTTTTTTTCCCATTACAGTATCTTTAAAAAAAAAAATCTGTGGATGGATTGATTGATTTGGCTACCCTGGATCTTAGTTGCCGCTCGCAGGATCTTTAGTTGTGGCATGTGGGATCTAGTTCCCTGACCAGGGATTGAACCCGGGCCCCCTGCATTGGGAGGGTGGAGTCTGAACCACTGGACCACCAGGAACGTTCCAGTATATTTCTGATCTTACGTTGAAGTCAGTGGAGAAATAAGGCCCCCTTGGCAGCTAATTATGTTGACGTATTCTGCCAGGTGAGGTCTCCACAGCAGCCAGAACCTTGCTCTAATCGTGGATACTCTGTGCAGAATCCACCCTTTCCCTCTGGTCTCTGTAGTGTTAGGATAGCTCTGCATGGGCGTGTCGAGAGCAGAGGGAATTGCAAGGATTTCTCCGAAGTTCACCATGCGTTTGCAGGGGAGCACTTTGCTTTCATGCTCTGTTGACCCTGCCCTAGAAAACCTTACGACCTAAGGTAGAGTGATTTATGTTCCTCTCACAAGGTATAGGTTCATTTATGAGATTCACTTTTTGCTTTGTTCTGTATTTTTCCTTGTGTGCCAATCTGCCAGTGTCACCGTTGAGCCGTTTGCATGGTTCCTCGGTGGAAGGCGGCTGTGCCGTGGGGCGGGCCTGCCTTGTGACCTGCTCTCTTCTGTCCTGATGTTAGATGTAGCACTGATGCTCCCTTGCCCTTCTCTCCCTGATAGGTTTCTTGAGTGGACGTGTGTGAACCCTTGCCCTGCTGGCGGCTCCTGAGATCTTTCCTGAAGGGCTACCCTATTTTTAGCCCCACGTGTAGATGTCGTAAACTCTCGGTTTCCAGGAAGTCATTGCTTTGAGACTTGACAGTGACACTTAGGAAGGGCCGAGTTCATCTGTCCCCTTCTGTCTGGATGGGCTTTTCCTAGCGTGTGAGACTTAATTAAGGAGAGCCTGCGTTGGAAACACGAAATGCTGGGCGTCTAGATGAGCCTAGAAGCAGTTTGGACTATGGAGTGGGATGAGAGAAAAGCAGCGGGATGTTTCTCCTGGCCACAGGGGATGTGGTAGACCGTCTCAGAATCCGGGCTGAGGAGGCTCCGTGGAATGCTGCCCATGTTGGGAGTTGGAGCTTTTGGGGACAAGGGCACCATACCTGCATGTGTCACAGTTTTCCCCCCTTTCCTTGCTATTTCCACATATCAACATTTCAGCTTCTCCTATAGTAAAAATTAATATGGATTTATGGTCTCGGCATGGAAGACTCTGGGTCGGGCCTAGAGCAGCCTGAAGAAAGGCAGCTTAAAAACTGAAAATTTGACATGACTCACCTGTGACCTTCCTGTTCAGACGCATTGCTGGGAGCAGGGCAGCGGGTTTAGGCCACGTCGGCTGTGTGGGCCTCCTGTCGTCTTGTGATGAGTCTGAACTGCTCTCAGAGCTTGTCTTTCCTTCTCTAAGCGTGTTCCCTGTGGATAAAAGAGGAGCCACCTGGGCCACAGCTGGCTCTGGTAAAGGCTACACCTCCCGACAGCTGCGAGCGCTAGCTGGATGGTTTCTTTTCACACGCCGGTTTTGATGCACTTGCCTGGGTTTAAATGATCAAACAGGCATTTTTTCAAGAAAGCCTGGTTACCAAGCCCTTAACCTGGCCTCTCCATGCTACTCTGCTGCAGGGAAAGCTTCCCAAGTGGTACCCAGCCCGCTTGTCTGTGCTTGGGAGGGAGGCAGGAGAGGCTTTGCCCCTCCCCTCTCCCCGCTCTCCCCCTGCCTTTAAAGTGACAAGTACATTTTAATTAGGTTATCTTTCCATTAATAATACAGGTTTCCCCTGCTATCTGAAAGTAGAACATTTCTGTGAAAGCTGAAATGGTACAAAGCGAAGCAGTTACCTTAGGACACATCTTGCTAACAGATGCACAGAATAAATCAAGATAAAGCACGGATGCTCACAGACACGGTTCAAAGCTATGGTCACTAGGTGCTGAGGGGCCGAGTGTGGTTCCCAGGAAGGAGCTCAGCGGGGCCTCTCTTACTGCTTGGGGTGTGCACTGCCTCTGTCACAGCTCACTGCAAAACCAACATCGAACGCTATTTTCACCTTTTTTCATAAAGTGAAAACCCTCCTCAGATTTCTTTTAGTTAATGAAAACAGATAGTAATGTATGGCTGTCACTTGGTATTTGTGGAGGATTGGTCCAGGACCCCTGCGGATACCAAAATCCATAGATGCTCAAGTCCCTTGTATAAAATGGCATAGTACTTGCATGTAACCTACGCATATCCTCCTGTATACTTTAAATCACCTCTAGATTACTTTTAATACCTAAAACAATGTAAATGCTGCGTACAATGTAAATAGTTGTAAATACAATGTAAATGCCTTTTAAGTGTTGCTGTTCAAATGTTTAATTGGTGTGTGGCAAATTCAAGTTTTGCTTTGGGGAACTTTCTGGAATTTTTTCTTCCTGAATATTTTCAATCCACGGTTGGTTGAATTCTCGGATGCGGAAACTGCAGATTCGGAGGGCCGACTGTGGGTCTTTCATCAAAGGGAAACGGTGTAAAGCAAACTTTCGAAAAGTGGGGGACACCCACACACAAAATGCAGTGGCAGCGTGTGTCTGGCGGTCAGATTATCAGCATGGCTGTTGCCAGGAAGTGTCCACGACGGCAGAGCAGGGCCACCCACAGACAGCGCCGCAATGAATGGACACCCTCCTCATTTTTACTGAAGCTCAGAAAGGGGAGGGGCTTGTTGGGGGGCGGGGCGGCATTTTGTTGTCTTTCTGTTTTTCCCCCTTGGAGTGGCGAAGCCAGGCAAGCCAGGGCCAGGAATTAGATGCGGGAACCCACACTCCAAACTAGAGTTTCCTGGCCTCCGCCCTGGGCTGTCCGTGCAGAATCTGGAGTGGACCCCGGGACAGGCCCCTGAGCATCCTCTGTCCCGTCTCTTCCCAGCTGCCCGCGCGGCCTGTGACCCGTGGAAGGAGAGCGGCGACGTGTCGGACAGCGGCAGCAGCACCACCAGCGGGCGCTGGAGCGGGAGCAGCGGCGTCTCCACCCCCTCGCCCCCCCACCCCCAGGCCAGCCCCAAGTATCTGGGGGACGCCTTCGGCTCTCCCCAAACTGATAACGGATTTGAGACCGACCCGGACGCCTTCCTGTTGGATGAACCAGCTCCCCGCAAAAGAAAGGTACGCGGCGGGAGCGGGGAGCTCAGCCGGGGAGGGCACGGGCCCCGGGTCCTGGGCCTTCTCAGGCTCCATCCCGTTTCGGCTTTCCTCTGCTGCTGCTCTCTCCTCCTGGCATTCCCAGGAGCCTGATCCTCCTCTCCAGCGCCACGTCCTTGGCCTTCTCACCCCTGCCCCAGCCCTGCCTTCGTTCCTGCTCTCCCGCAGAGGCCTCCGGCAGGCCTTCCTCCCTCCCCACCAACCATCCCCACTCCAGGCGCCGATGCCGGCCCCCGGGACCAGCTGCCGAGTCCAGGCTCTGTGCCCCTGCTTGTCAGTGTCTCTGGTCCCTGGGAAGCCCTTTCCTCGGCCTTCTGCTGGGTTCTGTTCGAAGGCAGCTAAAGCCCCCACTGGGTGAGGCTGGGAGGGGAGGACACGTGCCCCTTACCACGTCTTCCTTTCCCCCAGAACTCGGTGAAGGTGATGTACAAGTGCCTGTGGCCCAACTGTGGCAAAGTCCTGCGCTCCATCGTGGGCATCAAGCGCCACGTCAAAGCCCTCCACCTGGGGTAGGTACGAGCCCGGGGCCCCTCTGCCGAGGGTGCCGTTCAGGCGTCCTCCACCTGCCGATTCCCCGAGACCCACAGTCCCTAATGCCTCCAAGAAACTGGCCGGCTGAGGACGCCACCTGTCCCTGGCCTCGTGCCCTGCAAAACAGTCCCTTGGAAGGAGATCTTTGCCAGGAAGGAGGCCCCTCCTGCAGTAGTGGATGTTGATGCTGTTGATGGGAAGGGAGGTCTCTCCACCTTGCCGTCGTGTCTCCTCACCTCACCGTAGGCAGGAAGGTGTTTCAGTTCTGGACAGATAGAGGGCGACTGGGGAGAGCTTGTTGCTTCCCCTCGGGAAGCCAGGGCTCCCTTTGCACTGACCCCCTGGCGCTGGGGCAGCTTATGGCCAAGGAAACTGACTCAGAGCCCTTTCCCTGAAGGAGAGCAACTGCGAGTGGGTGGGGCCCGGAGAGGACCCGGGGCGGAGATCAGAGTCAGATCTTGTGGGAGGAGAAGACTTCGGTGACAGGGAAAACAATTCCCGTTGGGGGGCCAGCCTGTAATCCCCTGTGAGCCCACGTCAGGAGCGGGTGTCCTGCTGGCCTTCCTCCCAGACTCGCCAGGCGGCCCTGGGCAAGTGCTCCCCTCGCGCCTCACTCTCCCCTGTGTTTGGACCAAGGCAGCGTGTCCCTGGTCATCAGTGCGTCTCCCTCCCACACAGGGACACCGTGGACTCCGACCAGTTCAAGCGGGAGGAGGATTTCTACTACACAGAGGTGCAGATGAAGGAGGAAGCTACTGCCGCTGGTGGCTCCACCGTCGACCCGGCTCCCACCCCCAGCGTGACCAGCCCGCCCCTTGCCGTTCTCCCTCCGCCTCCTCCCAAAGCCCAGTCCTCAGGCCCAGATCACCCTGGCCTGGAGTCCTACCTGCCCTCTGGTGCTCTCAGCAAGTCAGCTCCTGGCTCCTTCTGGCACATTCAGGCCGACCATGCATACCAGGTATAGGGTGGGGACCTGCTGGGAGCTCAGTCTGGCGGCGGTGAGGGCATTCTGACTGTCACTGGTCAGCCTGATCACAGGCCACTGACCACCCCGGCTGAAGGCTGAGTCCTTTGGCTGCATTACTAATCTCTGACTTCTACAAAGAAGAAAAGAAAAATGACTTCACACTCGATAAATATGGGGATTCCAGAGTTCTACCTCAGTGGCTGTCATGAGCGGTTTGAGAAATCTGGATGAATCCCTGGGTAACCAGGCTGATGGATTTGGGCTGGGGAAATGGTACATCACTGGCTATAAAAGGGGATAGAATAGTGTAGTTGGGTTTCCCAAAGCAAATCCCCAGTTCCTAGAATTGTGTTAAGAAATAATCTGGCACTCCGTTTTTCGAATACCTACTAAGCCTCGGGCTAAGCTTTACGGATAGAATAAGACATAGTTCCTGACCTTGTGAAGTGTATGCTTTAGCTGGAGAGAGAAATGAATGGGTAACTATGGTTAATTACAATAAGTAATCAAAGTATCTTACTGGAGGTATAAGAAATTGTTGTGGGTATGGGAAAGACCAAGCTACTCTGCCTACGGGGTTGGTAAAGCTGTCATGGAGGGAGTGGCATTAGGATGGTCTTTACTGCACGTAGTAGGTACTGAACACCCTGCTTGCCATGTGTCGGTTTTTCTTAAAATCCTTGTATGCCCACAGCTTGGCTTTATCCGACTCTAGGCTGATTTGCAAGTTTGTAATTAAAAAGCAGTGTTTTCCATCAGAAAGCCTTTACAGATGAGCCAGCTCTCCTGCTCATTAGAATGAGTGGCCGCTTAGCTATTTCATGTTGGGCCAACTTCAGGTGGCCCTTCGGGCAGCCGGCCGACTCTGTGAGTTGGGGCCTGGAGAGGGCGGCTGCTGTTTTTACAAACAACCCTCAACCTGGACGTGCCGCTTCCACGCGGTTGCCTGGGGACGCCAGACCCTTAGCGCAGCCCCAGAAGCTCCCACTCGGAAGGCTTTTGGACTTCTTGGGGGAAACTGCCTCGAGCGTGTTCTCGGTGGGTGATCCAGCCAAGAAGTTAATCCGCAGAGATGATTAAGTCATGAGGCTGGCGTGTACACCAGCTCCCAGAGAAGGGCTCCAAAAAAAGATTGGAGCCTGAGACCCAGGCGACCCCACAGAGTCGGTACTCTCATATTTCTCTTTGGAAGAGCATTTCGGGGTGTCCCAGAATTTCCTAGTCCGAGGTGCACCTGCTGCTGCAGACTGTGAGGTCACGGGGGGAGGGCTGGGCCCCGAAAGCTTCCTGAGCTGCGGCCCTGGCTGACGCTCTCTGATCTCCGGCAGGCCCTGCCGTCCTTCCAGATCCCCGTCTCACCGCACATCTACACCAGTATTAGCTGGGCCGCTGCCCCCTCTACGGCCTCCTCCCTCTCTCCGGTGAGTGTGCCCAGCTCTGAGCCCATCAGCACTTCCAGGGACCCGGTGCCGGAGGCCGCCTCCCCGCGCACGCCTCCTGTGCCCCAGCTTCTCGAAGGTCTGTGTGCCCTCGCCCCCCAGCTCGGCCCCCCGACCCCCAGCGGGTCACAGGCTCCTGTAGAAGGTGGGAGGGGCGCACCTGCAGAGGAGCACCCAGATCAAGCAAGTTGATTGCCAAGAAGATCACGGGGCCAGGCGGGGTCCGTGCCCTATTTAGCCGTGAGCGTCTGTGCGTGCTTGGTAAGGTTTTAATGCTGAGAGGAGAAGGGAGAGAACGTGGGAAAGCTGGAGAGGAAGAGGGCGGGTGAGAAAGGAGAGAGGAGCTTGTGGGTGGGCAGTGCGGGTGGAACAGAGGTCCGCAGGCCACTGGGGACCAGCGCTTTAGGTGGCTTGCTGGGTTCCAGTCTGAAGCATCTCCTGCGGGAAGGCACCACACGTTGTAAAACGTGCCTTGGAGGTGCCATTGAGGCAGGGCCGTGCCTCCTGTTGTCCCACAGACGGTGGCTCCATCCAGGTCTGCAGGGAGCAGTCCACAAGGTGTCCAGGCCAAGTGGCTCCCCCTGCCCGTGGCCCCCACTCCCAGCGGGCGTGTGGCTTTCCAGGCCGGCTCGTCCCTCTCCACCTCCCCTCCCTAGCTGGTCCCTGCTCACCTCTGCCTGGAATGTCCTTCCAGAGAAGGCCTCCTGGCACAAGGCGGGTGTGGCCGGCTGTCCCTGGGGATGGTCCTCTCGCCTTGCACGTCTGCCCTCGTGCTCATGGCCCATTCCCACCCCCCCACCGTGCCCAGGTCCGGAGCCGGTCTCTCAGCTTCAGCGAGCCCCAGCAGCCTCCACCCGCCATGAAATCTCACCTGATTGTCACTTCTTCACCCCGGGCCCAGAGCAGCACCAGGTGAGACCGTCTGCTCCCGTGGCCTCCCTTCTGGCTTCGGTCCCCGCCCGACCCTCGTCCGCAGGGTCGGTCCCAGGGAACCACCCTGGGTGCAGTGGGGAGGCAGCTGGTCCTCCGTCCCGGTGGCTCCCACCCCCTCCCACCCCCGCTTCTGGCTCAGCCTCGGGCCCGGCCGCGCTCCAGCCAGTGCATGACTGTCCCCTCGTTGCTCCGTCTTGCAGGAAAGCCCGCGGGGAGGCTAAGAAGTGTCGCAAGGTGTACGGCATCGAGCACCGGGACCAGTGGTGCACAGCCTGCCGCTGGAAGAAGGCCTGCCAGCGCTTCCTGGACTGAACTGTCCAGCAGCCCTGCCCGACGGCCAGAGGACAAAGGCAGACGCGTCCTAAGCCCTCAGCAGAAACCTAAAAGCTAAAGCGTGGACATTGGGAGTTTGGGCTCTATTGGCCAAGGTTTAATACTTAAAACGTTTTTCCCTCCCTCACGGGAACGTTTTATTTAAAAAAAAAAAAAAAAAAAAAAAAAGAAAATATTTTTCCCCCCTAAAATAGAAGAGAGCCAAAACTGACCAAGGGTATTCTGCAGCGAACCAGAGACCAAAGAACTGATTCCACTCCCCTCCCCCCAGCCCGTCTCCCTAGGGGATTAGTTTGTACGTAAAGAAAGAAGGAACAGCTCATTCTGTTTCCTGCTGAGGTGGTGAATTCTTTGCTTTCTCCACTCTTCCAGAAGGGACTGTAAGCAAGATGGATTTACTTTTCTTTAAAAAAAAAAAAAGAAAGAAATTTCTGGCTGATGACTCAGAGAGCAGGGCCTGCCTAGGCTGGGGTGGGAGAGGGGGGGAATCTGTGGGCTTTGTAAGGTGCAGCCGGCCCTCCTCCACCCGAATCTGAGAGAAGGGAGACCTTGTCCTCACCAGTCAGCTTCCATGGAAGTCGAAGGAAAACCATTTTCCTGGTGACGACTGTTCGAATCTGGGTTCCCTGACGTTGAGTTGCAGCCCAGCCGATATTGTATGCCTTCTTCTCCAAGCCCAGACTCGTAGGTTTGTAAAGACTGTCCCCAAATAGCTGAGCCAAAGGGCTCAAACGAATTCATGTTGGGCGGTGTGGCAGTTAAACACTACCTTGATCACTCTTTCATATATCCTTGAGGAGAGACCAGAGGGTATAGTATTTGTGAGAGTTCTCCCCTGTTCCCCGAGTGAATCAACTCCCCCCCAGCTCTGGAAGACACCCCGGAAACACTTTGTTTTCTGTTACGGTATATTCAGAAGCCTCTTTCTGATTAAAGATCCCTTTTGTTTGGCTGAGAGACCTTGCCCTGAGATAGGTTCCCCTTTGGCTCTGGTTTCACCAGGGATTTTCCCATGTCCCTCCAAGGCCGCAGGGCTGGGCTGGCTGAGAGAACAGACTGAAAGGTAGGTGGCAGCTTCCCCAGAGGGTGTTGAGTGGTCCCCAAAGGGTCCACTGGCTCACCTGCCCCTCTGGGGACCATCTGGTCTCCTTCCTGAGATGACAAGTAGGACAGGACTCTTCAGTCAGTGCAGGAGACTTCTGGTTGGTCCAGTCAGTGTGATGGGGCGGGTCACTTTGATACGGTATCACCTTCCCAGATACCTGCCGAACGCCGTTTCTGCCTGCCGGCAGGATGCAGCAAGTTAGGATCCTGAGGAGGTCACGTGAGGGGGACCGGGGTGGATCTAGCAGCTGCTGGCGCTTCTGGAGACCTCAGGAATGGAAGGGAGCCCGGACTGCGATGCTTGGGGGGTAAATAAGCCAAGCTATTCTCGTTGAGGAGGGAGAAGCGGGGGGTTTCGCGCCGTGCCAGCCAGTGACGGATCCAGGCTGGGTGAGCTGGGCTGAGGGGAGGGCGTGTTTTTGTCTCGAAGCCTCACCTTTGTTCTGAGCGGGACGGGTCTGGGGACTCCTCAGGGCCTGCGTCCCAGAGGTCAGGGGCTCAGGGAATCCCACCGGGCCACCCCTCTGGGGCCTGCACAGCGGCGTCCAGCCCTTGGCTGTGAGCGAGGCTCTCCTCCTGGTCCAGGTGGGATCCTCTGGCTGCTGAAGCAGGAACCGTGCAGATGCCTTTCAGTCCGAGACACACCTGCAAACATGCAGGTTTCCGAGTGTTGCAAACATGAGACTAGGGCTGTGATGTTGTGAAGGGTGATACTGACCTGGGTTTGGTGACAGAAGGGAAAGACACTCTCATGCATGAGTGTGTTTGGTGGTGATGGGGTATATTTTTATAATTTAGTCAAAAAAAACCACAACAAAGTATGTGGAATTCTGTCCCTTGGTAAAGCTTGAAACCAGGCCAGCAAGAGGTGCCCTGGGTTCTTCCTGCTGCCCTTTCAAGCTCCCTGATTAAAAGCTAATGCAGGGTGTGGCCTCACTTCCCACCCTGTGCATCTGCAGGTCCTCCCTGAGGGGGGAAGGGGCTTCTGAGATGGGGGTGGGGGGAGGCTCAGCCCAGCAGCCTCTTCCCTTCCCTTCTTAATCAGAGCTCTTGCTGGGTCTCGCCTTCAGAAAAGCTGTTTTCATTTCCCCCTCAGTTTGGACCGTGTAGATATAACTGGATATAAAGATCTTCTCTGAGTAAGGCAGGCTTCTTATGTCACTGGTGCACAGGGCAGAAAAGGAAGAGAGAAGACATGGATGCAACAATTTAAAAACTGAGGTCCTTTTTTCATTTTTTTTTTCCTTTACTGTTCTGGTGCGGCTTTCCCCGTCAGCATTTGCTCCTGCTTCCTTTCTGGTGGCGGTGGCCTCCTCTGGCCGCCCTCCTCCCGCTGCCCCATCTGTGGCTGTCGTGTTGGTTCTTGACGTGTGGTCTGTCCTGGGGTTGTCCCATTCGTCTCTTCTCGGGGGTGGGGGGTGGGGTTTGTGAACTGATCCCGCGAACACGCCTGTTTTCTTCATCTCTGTATCTCTCCCTCCTTCCCGGCCCACCCGGGCGGCAGAATCTGATAGGAGGTAAGAGGCCACAGGTGCGCACTGGAAACTAACAGGATGGATCGGCAAAAGCAGGTGTCTTGGGAAACTATTCCAGGGACGTTTCCCTTATTCAGAATATTTCTGGAAGTACCTTTGGAGTCTGTGGTGCCTGCTCTGAACAGCCTTAATGATACCAAATCTGCACCCGTGCTTGCGCATTCAGTGCAGAGAGAGACCGGCGAATAGTAGCTGTGGGCAAATGAGGTCACAGGTGCAAAGCATAAGGGCCAACGTGCTAGTAAAATGGCTTGGATTTAACGATCTGACTTCGAAGCCGGCTGTGAAAGCAATTGTGTAATTTCAGAATGCGTTCTGAGCGATGTCCTCATTGTTGCGGTCGGCCCGCAGCTCGACATCTTGGAGGACATAATGAATTTGGATGTGGAAACTGATTTGTTTGAAGAAATCTGTCCTGTTACTTTCTGGTCCTCCCAGGTTCTGACTTTACCAGGGGCAAATAAAAAAAAAAAAAGGAGAAGAGGGAGACAAATCCCATCTGTGAACTTGTCTTATTGGCGCCTTTTCCCCCAGCTGTCTTCCAAGTATTATTTTTACTGTCAAAAAATTTTTTTAAAAATGTGAAATGTAATGTTTTTACAGCAACAATATGAAATATATTTTATAAGGAATAAAATGGTACATTGTCTGATTTAATGTGTGCCTATCCCTTTGCCCTCTCCCCCTACAAAGGATAAGATTATCATTGTCCTTGGTGTTAAACAAGTGATAGCCCTGAGGGCGAAGCATACACACTCGTTTGCTTATAATAACAACAGGCAACATTATCAGGGACCCAGCCAGTTGCTTACACGGATTACCTGAATAACCCATGAAGGAGTTACTATTGTCAGTCCCTTTTTTTTTTTTTTTTTGCAGTACCCGGGCCTCTCACTGTTGTGGCCTCTCCCGTTGCAGAGCACAGGCTCCGGAAGCGCAGGCTCAGCGGCCATGGCTCACGGGCCCAGCCGCTCCGCGGCACGTGGGATCTTCCCGGACCAGGGCACGAACCCGTGTCCCCTGCATCGGCAGGCGGACTCTCAACCACTGTGCCACCAGGGAAGCCCCTGTCAGTCCCATTTTTATTTTATTTTATTTAAAAATTTTTTTATTTTTAAAATTTATTTTATTAATTTAATTTAATTTATTTTCATCATTCCCATTTTACAGATGAGGAGAGTGAGGCCCAGAGGTTACAAAACTTGACCAAAGTCATCATCTGGGAAATAATGGCACTAGAATTATAATCTAGGAAGTAACCATTTTCTTTTTTTTCTCTTTTTAATCTCCAATTTTTATTTTTACAGGTTAATGATTTATCACAAAGCAAACACCAAAGTATCTACCAGTCATTCAAGAAACAGATCATTGCCAGCATTCCAGAAATTGCCTTTGTACCTCAAGCAAAGTGCCACTCCTCTCTTCCGCATAAAAGCAACCACTATTCTTTGACTTTCTATGTCAGTTACTTTCTTGCTTTAGGAAGTAACCATTTTCTCTCCTGCTTGTATTGACCATGGGGAGATGTTCCTGGCTGTGTACCTGAGTTTGTTGGGGGGTGGGCAAGTGACTAAGGAGAAAATGAGTCACATTCTGCTTATGGAGTGAGCTCTGACCCTAGGGAGTGACATGGGCTGCTCCCTGAATTCATGGGTTCCGTGTCCTGTGATGGCCCACGTAGCTGGTTCAGGGCTGGCGTGGGTGGGAGGGGAGCTGGTGCAGAAAGCTATGTGTCGTTCTGGTAGCTCAGGGACTGCTTTACGAAATTGGAGGCATTTCTGGGACGGTGAGGCATCTCTGGGAGGGGGTTCTAGGGCCCCCTGACAGCACCCAGTGGGGAGCATGAGGTCACTTGGAGAAGACCCAGGGGACTACATTACCGCCGAAGCCCGTCAAGCTCAGCAGCCTGTGGAGGAGGTTGTCCTTGGCCTTTTCCTCACCTTGGGGTAGAACAGAGGGCTCCTTTCTCCCCCTTCCCTTGTCCTTGCCCCACTTCTCTAAGAAAGCCCCAATAGAATCATTGCTCTGCTGCAGTTTGACCCCCTTCCCCCATCCCTCCTTTAAATCAGTTCACTGCCTTTGGGCTGGACATCGTCTGTTTGCGGCCCTGGGCCCTCCCAGGCCTACCTTTGTGGCTGCATCCGAGGACTCCCTAACTTTCTGGCTTCCAGTTGGGTTTGACCAACTGGAGACAACAGGCTGGAGTTGGAAGGGAACGGAGGAGAGAGGAGTTGGGGTATTTGAATCTCGCCGACCTTTACTGCCCTGCACAGTGAGTGGCCGTTTCCCTACTGACCGCTAGAGGGAGCTACAGTTCTCACTGGGTTTCAGTAATCCCTCACCAGGGCCCCCCAGTTCCCCAACAGAGCGCCTTATCCTCCCTCCCTTACTGATTTCCCACGGCCCCGTCTACTTCTGTAGATGTTTGACTCTCTGCAGGCACTCCGTCTGGGTGGACCCGAGGTTTCTTGGCTGAACTGATGATTACACATTGTAACATGTTTCGTGTTAATTGCGACCCAATCCGGGGGTCCCAAACCCGCAGGCTCTACATCACCTGGAACTTGTTAAAAATGCAAATTTCTAGTGAGTCAGAAACTGGGGGAGGGGCCCAGCAACCTGGCCCCCGCCATCCCGCCCGGTCCAATCACGCAGCTGTGGGCTTGCATCTGGGGACCCAGCACAGTCGCGACGTTTCTGCTCATGTATCTCACCCGTCACACTTTACATAAAGCAGAGCCTCTCTCTTTTTGCCTCTGCCTACCATGAGAGGCAGCTCTGACCATGTGTCCGGCGTCTGTGCTTCTCACTTACTTCACTTAAAAACAGCCAACCAGGGCTTCCCTGGTGGTGCAGTGGTTAAGATTCCACCTGCCAATGCAGGGGACTCTGGTTCGAGCCCTGGTAAGGGGAGATCCCACATACTGCCGAGCAACTAAGCCCATGCACCACAACTGCTGAGCCTGCATGCCACAACTACTGAAGCCCACGCACCTAGAGTCCATGCTCCTCAACAAGAGAAGCCACCGCAATGAGAAGCCTGCGCACCACAACTAGAGAAAGCCCGTGCGCAGCAACGAAGACCCAATGCAGCCAAAAATAAATAAAAAGTAAACACATTTATAAAAAACAACAACAAAAAAACAGCCAACCAGTTTCTGCTGTGCAGCGGGGTGATCCACTTATATATATATATATATTTTCATATTCGTTTCCATTATGCTTTGTCACAGGATATTGAGTGTATTTCCCTGTGCTATATAGTAGGACCTTGTTTATCCATCCTATATATAATAGTTTGCATCTGCTAATCCCAGCCTCCCACCCCTCCCCCGCTTTGCATTTTGGATCATACTCCTGGGTAATTTCTGGATGTAAACATTTCTTTTCTTTTCTTTTTTTTTTTTTGCGGTACACGGGCCTCTCACTGTTGTGGCCTCTCCCATCGTGGAGCACAGGCTCCGGACGCGCAGGCTCAGCGGCCATGGCTCACGGGCCCAGCTGCTCTGCGGCATGTGGGATCTTCCCCGACCGGGGCACGAACCCGTATCCCCTGCATCGGCAGGTGGACTCTCAACCACTGCGCCACCAGGGAAGCCCTGTCTTTCCTTTTTAAAAAGTTTTTATTTATTTATTTATTTTGGCTGTGCCAGGTGTGAGTTGCAGCATGCCTGCGGGATCTAATTCCCCCATTAGGGATCAAAACCCAGCCCCCTGCACTGGGAGCGTGGAGTCTTAACCACTGGCCCACCAGGGCAGTCCCTCTTTGTCCCTGTTTTTATTCTCACTAAAGGCTCTTCAGGAATAAAAATGCTCGCTTTTTTTTTTTTTTTTTTTTTTTAATTTAGGTGCCTTTGCAGCCTCATTCTCCTTATTTGCACAAGTGGGATTACAGTGCCATTTCACAGGATTATTGTGAAGGTGACAGAAAGAATGCATGTAAATTGCTTAGTATTCCTAGCACATAGCAAGTACTCAATAAATTTTAGGTGTTATTATTATTTTTTTTTGCAGTACGCAGGCCTCTCTCTGCTGTGGCCTCTCCCATTGCGGAGCACAGGCTCCGGACGCGCAGGCCCAGCGGCCATGGCCCACGGGCCCAGCCGCTCCGCGGCACGTGGGATCCTCCCGGACCGGGGCACGAACCCGTGTCCCCTGCATCGGCAGGCGGACTCCCAACCACTGCGCCACCAGGGAAGCCCAAAATGCTCACTTTTTAAGAAAAAAAAAAAAAAGCAGCCAACCAGTTTGCTAACCATTTGCTCAGTATAAGTTTAATGGAGAAATATCTGTTTAAAACAATAGGTCAAAAAGAACAGCTCTTTTACAAACAAGTTATGGCAGTGACGAGTCAAAACCCCACTCTTGATTTCCTGTTCCTTGAACCCACCCCTAGAAGAGGGAAGAGGCGGGTGAGAAGGAAAGTTGGGGCTGTTTAAATGTTAGCTGGAAGGATTACAAAAATACACTCTGATGTAGTAACAGGGTTGTCATGAAACATGCCATGGGGGGAGGGGGCAGGAAGGAGGGGGGAGGGAAAGACAGCCAGATGGGGCTGGGCCCTGGGGGCGGAGGCCTGGAGACAAGGCCTGCCTCAGGGCCTTGGGGAGGAAGGAATCCTGATTCCCAGCCGGCAGGTCTGGGGCTGGAGACATGCTGATTTGTGGATCACCCGGACACCTGGGGAGACAGAAATGATTACAGTGGCAAACCTGACAGTTTTTCTGACCCTTCAGTTCTGCGTTCCCTCGTGCCTGAGCAATAGCCAGGAGGCAAAGAAAAGCTATCATTCACAGAATTAGCCCCAAAAGCAGCAAGAAGGGTTCCCTGTCTGTCTCTACATACCTGCTTTCCTGGCCCCCGGTCTAGTGGCAGGACCAACAGAATGAAGGGAGGTCTGTGGGCTAGAGCTTGAAAGTCAGAAGGGGAGAACTGCCCAGAAGCAATTCTCTCATCCCTGGAGTTTGGAATCTGTGTGTGGTAATTCATTTCTTCAGGCTAAATAGAGCCCTCACTTATGGCTCTCCTTTATAATACAAGTGCTAACTTCACTAATTTCTCACCAGGAATGAACCTGCTTACTTTCCACTGTCTAGAAGTTCAAGGCCAGGGACAGCAGAAGAGAGGAAAAGGGACGGTATATACCACGACCTGTTGTGCACTTTTCACAGGTCTGTCTAGAACTGGTCCTGCACCCCAGGGTCCTTCCTTTCTAGGACATCATTATGTAATAGGGAAGAACTTCTGTATTCTATTACATGTTAATCACTAAAGGGATGTTGCCTATAAGCTTAAGTTATACATAAAGGCCCATCTCTGGGAATCCTGCTTCCCAGGTAATGAGCATTCAGCTAAAATACCTTTGTTTAGCTCACAGGAAACATCCTGACCAGGCCCACCTGTGAATGACTGCAGGGAGGAAGAAATGAACACATTCCCTCTGGAGGCTGATGGGAACCAGGAAATGTTGGCCCTTACTCCCTCCCCTTTTAGTATAAAAGGAGCCTGAATTCTAACTCAGGCAAGATGGTTTGGCTCACCGTCTCCTCGGTTTGCTGGCTTCCCGAATAAAGTCATTTTGCTTTGTCCCAACAACTCATCTCTCAGTTATTGGCCTGTCGTGTGGCCGAGCTTAGACCCAGTAACAATTATACTTTCTGAATAAGGTTTTTTTTTTAAATTTTTTGGCCGCACCGTGTGGCATGTGGGATCTCAGTTCCCCGGCCAGGGATTGAACTCACACCCCCCTGCGTTAGAAGCGCAGAGTCTTAACCACTGGACAGCCAGAGAAGTCCCTGAATAAGCGCTCTTTATCCCGTGTGTTAGGTGGCGCCCTTTCCTCCAGCCTTCTAAATATAGGTTGGTGTTGGATGTCTCAGGAGTCCAGAACAGCCTGGCAACAGGAGTCCCCCAGCCGTGGAGAAATCTCAAGCATGTGTGGGGCTGGTTGGAGTATGTATAGGCGAATAAAGACAGGCTTAAGGGACTCATAAATACACATTTGCACTGGAACTCGGCAACCATGAATGCGTGGAAAAAAGAATGAGTGAGATGGTCACAGGAGGAGAGCAATCAATAACACCCAAATGAGCTGGTTAATATCTGCAGTGTTTCCATCAAGAACTTTACATCTTGAGCAAAGCCACAGACAGAAGCTGGTTACCAGTTATGTTTCAGTGCAGCTCCGTTGGAAGCTTAATAGATAACTAGAAAAACCAATTACCTGAATAGGGACTCAAATAGTTTTTGTTTTGTTTTTTTAAATAGATTGATTCTTGCTAATGTGACTGATTCTGAACTGTCTTTAGGTAAAGAAAATGGTTGCAGTTCAGCGTTAGACATGTCTTCAGTGTTCCTTGAGGGTCCCTTTAAAGAAGAATATCTTTAAGATTTGAAAGAATTCAATCCATGCTAGCTCTGAAAGATTTACCGTTAGGTCCTGTGCAGGAATGGCTTAGGAAAAATAGAATGCTTGTTAAGGATCCAAGAATATGACTTCAGAAACAGTGCAGGTTAATTCAGGGCCTTCAGAGATTAGTCATTCTGCTAAAATAAACACGGCGGCCTTCGGCTCACAACTTAATACATATACCCGTATTTGGCAATGGATGTTTTGCAAACAAGCCAGCCTACCTGCAAAGCACTACGTGGGCTGCCTCCCTGCTAAAGTGTGGATGCCAAAGATTCCCACGTGTATTAATATACTTTGAAGGAAGATTTTTAACAATCTGGCTACCTTTGTCGTACGGGAAGCAAAATAACACAGCACATGCAGACTTTTTCCTCTTATGCCTCGTGAGTCAGGGAAAAGCCCCCACCTGGGTAACAATGTTTGGGGAAAGTTTTTGACCAACTGATTAGTACTTTCTGTTAGGGGAAGTTTCTAGACTGTTTAAGGAAAGCTATGAGATCCTGCAGATAATCATATTCCCACACATGAATTAAGGCATATATGCTTGATGCTTGGGATTTTCTTAGATTTTCAGACAATTCCACTGTGCCGGTTCCCTGTGCCACTCAAAGTTACGTATAAGTTGATGGGCTGAGGAAAGCTGAGTTTGTAATGACTGGGCAATAAATTAGCATCTCTGGTGTTTATCATCTGGTCTGCATTATAGGTACATGTATAAACATGTCTATGGGGGTAAGAACATACCAGAAGGGGAGAGGAAAAAGGGCAAGCAAGCAAGCAAACACAAAACAAAAATGGCGCCTGGAAAGAGGCGAAAACTGAGGAAAGAGGATGATCCCTTAGTCCCTCTTCCAAAAGCGACTCAGGTCATTTGGGCCAGATTCTCAAAGCCTTGCTCAGGTTCCATTGGCTGCAAAGAATCAGCCCGTCTCTGGCAAAGTGGTCAGATGGACGAGTGATGTGTGGAAGAAAGAAAAGCAGAAAGTGTCCTGACAAGAACTGGTCCTAACCAGAACTCCTTGACTGGGGGAGATGGGGAACGTTTAATGGTTTCCATGGAAGCCAGTCACCTTGAGATACAGGGGGGGAGGAAAGGGACAGCTAAGCCATCTTTGAAGGTGAAATAGCAACATCACAACCACAGAAATCAGACTCTCTGCGAATGGCTAAGCGTAGGTCCAGTTCTCGGTTCTTAGTCTCGGAGGAAAGGTGAGTGAATGGTTTCTATGGCAACCAGATAGGAGGATTGGTCCACTTAACTGTCCCCATAGAAACTAAGCTCCTGGAGAGCTATAGAGGAATTAGTTATCTCAACACACTACTATTATCCCCATGGTAACCAGTCTCTTAATGGCAGTGGTCAGCGTCGAGAGCATTCCCAGGAAAATCTTTGCTCCCAGAGAGAAGGTGGGCAGGAGGTAGGGAGGTGGGTTTACCTCCCAGGCCTCCCAGGAGCTGAAGCCCTGGAGGTGGTGTAGGGTGTGTGTGTGTGTTTGGGGGCCAGGCCAGGGAGGATGGCTAAGACAGGGGTAGAGGAGGTTTCTTTTTGCCCCCAGCTCATTCGGGCCCCACTCACTCATGGGTTGAAGTGGACGGTACAGCTGGGAGGGGCTCCCCTTCCGGCTACGCATTACCATTCTGGTTCAGGGTGCGCCGGCGCTGGCTGGACTGCATGCTCAGGACCAGGTACTGTCTCATAAACTCACTGAACCGCTTCTGGTTGGCCAACTTCCGGGCCGACTTCCGGGCGCCGGTGAAACCCCCGAACCTCTTCTGCAGCTGCTTCTGCTCCGTGTCCCCCACCTCCTCCGTGCCAGGCTGTGTCCCTTTCTGAGCTTGGAAGAGGCTCCTGACACGGGGCATTCTCTTCAGATGCTGCATCTCAGAGGCTCTTGGCTGGTCAAGAGCAGCTGCCACGTGGTCTGGGTCAGCAGGGTTGAGCTGCCAGGAGCCCCTCGCCATGACCTTGGTGCACGGAGTCCAGAGGGGGCCAGAGAAAACCTTGCCTTCACACTCGAGGATGCACACCTGCAAAGATGGAGGTGGGGGAGGGAGAGAGACCAGGGACAGCTATTGGTCCAAGCCCATGAGGAGGTCAAGTCCTTCTGGCGTCTACTTTGGTGCCAGTGCAAGTGCTCCTGAAGCACCCATTTATCAAGTACCGTGCAGCAGTTTTACATGCAGTTATTTAAGTTTGTAGAATTTCAGAATTGGAAAGAAGCAGAAAACTAGCCCAGCTCTGTCATTTCACAAAGAAAACTGGGGCTCGGGGAGGTGAGGTGAACTCACCACCAGTGACACAGCAAGTTAACGGAATGAGTGCACCAAATCTGCACCGTGTTATAGCCTTCGTCGGGTTTTTGGAGCCAAACACAGCTCATCAGGGTCACCCATAAAGAAGAATTTTATTTTGTTCTCTTATCAAGCTTAGGAGAGGTCAGATCGGTTTAAGAAATTGGGGATGTCAAAGTATGTAGTCACATAGTTAAATCTGCATGGTTATTTCAGGTCACCAGGTAAAGATCAGCCTTGGTGTGATTCATTTTTCACCTCACATACACTAGTCTTCACTATCTCTGCATCAGTTATAGAAAATGGGGGTCAAACAGACTTGTGGTTGCCAAGGGGGAGGGAGGGTGGGGGAGGGATGGATTGGGAGTTCGAGGTTAGTAGATGCAAACTATTACGTATAGAATGGATGGATAACAAGGTCCTACTGCATAGCACAGGGAACTGTATTCAACGTCCTGGGATAAACCATAATGGAAAAGAATATGAAAAAGAATGTATATATGTGTATAACTGAGTCACTTCGCTGTACAGCAGAAATTAACACAACATTGTAAATCAACTATACTTCAACAAAATAAATTTTAAAAAAAGAAAATGAGGGTCAAGACTTTGGGATGTAGGCAGGTTGGGTATTCGGGGAACATCAGACACAACCCAGTAGACCCGCCAGCCCCCGAGGAACTCCTGCTGCTGCACTGTCTCTCCAGGCGTCTCCATTTCTCATCTAGACTACCAGCCTGACCATGATATCTCCCACCCTCCTGACTGGTCCTGGCCTTGGCCCTTGACCCTTTCCTCCCACGTTCCGGGCTCCGTTTAGGTCTCCTGGAAGCCTCTGCCTCCAACTTTTTTTTACCTGTTTGCTGTTTTGACTTCACCCTGAATGCTCCTCTCTGTGTTTCTGGCCTTAGCCAGATGGAAACCACCTTTCAACCTGACCTTGACATCATGGTCAGCAGGAAGCGGCAGAGAGCCCTTCGTCAGACCTCGGAGTCTTTGCTTGGCTTACAGGGCATCAGGAGTTACTGCTCTGCCTGGGCAGGTGTGGGACGTGAGAAGATGTGTGTGTGCCTCATCGGCCCCACCTGGGGAGCAAAAACATCCACCCAGGGCTTCCCTGGTGGCGCAGTGGTTGAGAGTCCGCCTGCCGATGCAGGGGACACGGGTTCGTGCCCCGGTCTGGGAAGATCCCACATGCCGCGGAGCGGCTGGGCCCGTGAGCCGTGGCCGCTGAGCCTGTGCGTCCGGAGCCTTGTTCCACAACGGGAGAGGGCACAGCAGTGAGAGGCCTGCGTACCACAAAACAACAACAACAAAACCATCCACCCAGGTGTTCAGAGTGGCATAGATGCCTCTACAGGTTTCCAACCTGATCTCTAACCAAGGAGTGAGATATGTGTGCAGCTTAAATCACAGACCTCACAGGCTGTTCCACCAAACCCTCAAAATGTTTCCTTCAATCCGACTTCTCCTGAAGCCTTTGCCACCTCCAACCCTGCCCCTCTTTTGTCACTGCCCAGGTTCTCCAAGATGTGGCCATGTGCCCATGTCTCTATCTCAGCATCTTCCACTTTCTCCTCAACTCCTTGAAGTCTGCTTCCCACCCTCATCCCTACTTGAGGGACCTCCAGTGACTTCCCAGTCACCAGAGCCAAATGGTCCTGCTTAGTTCCTTCTCCTTGACCTACAGCATTTGGTAATGGGGACCACGCCCTCCTGAAACTTCTCTTTCTGATACTGCACTCACCTCTCGGACTGTTTGTGCTCCTTCCTCCTGTGTTCCTAAGATTCGGTCTTTACACTTCGCATCTCTCTTTACAATCTGCCCCTTGGTGACTTTGTTCATTTCTGTGATTTTGGTCATCACTTCTTTCAGGGCACCCCAGGTCTCTATATCCGGTACCTGTTACCTCCTGAAGTCCAGACACTTCTCTGATCCCTGTCTTCTATCTCCATCAAAATGTCTGACCAACACATTAAGTACAATTTGTTAAGAATAAAGCCCACATTCTCTTCTGGGGCAGAGGCTACCACCTGCCCATTCTGTACCCATCTCCCCTCTTCCTTACTAAGAGAACACTTCTGGGACTTCCCTGGTGGCGCAGTGGTTAAGACTCTGCTCTCCCAATACAGGGGGCATGGGTTCGATCCCTGGTCGGGGAACTAAGATCCCACGTGCATGCTGCAACTAAGAGTTCGCATGCCACAGCTAAGGAGCCCGCCTGCTGCAACTAAGACCAGGTGCAACCAAATAAATAAATAAATATTTTTTTAAAAAAGAGAGAGGACACTTGTTTTCTTTCTGAAGGCCACATATATGTTTCCCAACCTCCTTTGTAGCCAGAGCTGGCCGATGACATATACATGGAAAGGACCAGGTGGGGCTTCTGGGAAAGTAGGGGCTGACTTATCCAGGAAGAACATCTTTTTTTTCCTTCGTCCTCCCCTTCCTCCAGCCTCCTGCTTAGAATGTGGACAGTTTGGCAGGTGTTCAATGGGCCATCTTGAAATCTTGAGGAGACTCAGAGGATGGAACCATATGAGGGTGGCAGCCGTAGACAGGTAAAGCAGAAAGAGAAGGGGTCTGGCGATGTCACCTTCCCCACATGTCTTTTCTCACTCTGTTCCTTCTGATGGAATAACCTCCTTCCATCCATCCTTTGGGGCCAGCCAGGCTCCAGAGCTACCCCTCAATGACACCTGCTTCTGGCTCCCCAGCTGGAATTGCTCTCTCCTGCTTCTGTGCTCCCACAAAACTTTGTTTTGCGCTTGTGGAAATTTGAATGCTTAGTATAATTGTAACACCTTACAAGACAGAATATGACACGTTAGGGACCACATCTTACTCATGGAGGAATCTTCTCCATCCAGTAAATAGGAGGGTTTCAAGTAGAGGTTTGTTGCCCTGAGCTGTATTAATAAAGAATTCACTTTATATTTAGCTAAGCGTGACAAAGGGAAAACTTCAAAAAAAAAAAAAAAAAGAAAAGAAAAAAGATGAGAAAGGGAGTCACTGGAAGAACAGGAGTTGCAGCTAGTTGCAACCAGACTAGAACTCCTCTGTCATTTAGCGCACGCTTATGATGTAGTGTTTGTCACCCTGTTGCAGCTCTTTGTCTTGCTGTCCCATTAGACCAGAGTTCTTCACCTTTTTTTGGGTCATGGACTCTTTTGAGAATCTAATGATTCTCCATAAGGGATTCCCTCCCTTTCACCGTTTAAACGCACATTCATGTCACATTTGCGTATACTTTTAGGGGGTTCATACGTCTTCTAAAGCCGAGCCATGGATGGGCATCCGTGGACTCCAGGCTTAGGACCTCTGCACTTGGCTGCTAGCTGCGCTGTAGGGAGAACGTGTACGCATTCCAGGCATCTCATAGCTGGAATACAAAGTGGAGTCCATAGTGAGGATGTGAAATGAAGAGAAACAAGAGAAGGAAGAGGGGGTCTGTGGCTGAGGTCGCCCAGTGGTCACACTGGGAGATGCCTCAACTCTTCTTGTGCATCATCAAGGCATTGCATAGACTCCTTGGGCAACACCTGGCCCAATGGGTCCTATACCTGGGTGTGAATCTGAATCATCTGCAGAACTTTTTAAAACACAGAATTTCATAACCCAGTTAAACCTCTGAGGAATGGAACCAGGGTTTAAAGCTTAGTTTTACAAAGCTCAGGTAACTGTGAGATTTGCCCAGGTTTGGAAATGACCAGTGTGGTCCATGTTCCCATGTCATAATGAGGTTCCGTAATGGGTCCAAAACTACATGGTGAAATAACAGTATAACCTGAACAGAACTCCAGTGTTTCAAGTCCCAACCCAGGACACCTCCTAGTCAGTGACTTCTCTGTGCTTGCAATACGAATTGGTGGAAACTAATGGGAAAATAAGGATTCTATGGGACCAAAAAGTAAGGTTCTGATGGGGAAATTGCTCATTTTTCTACTGGACCAGAGAGGAAAAAGAGGTGGTATCCAGTGGGAGTGTTACTCTCACTCTCCTTCACTGGTAAGGTTTCCAAGGGACACCTTTGCCCAGACTACCTGCTGGCCAGAGGTGGTGAGGTTGGCCCCTACTGATACACAAGAGTTTTTCGAGTATGTCTTTTCCATTTAGAGTTTCCTCAGAGATGCTGACAACTCAGTGAGATACATAGAGAAACCAGTTTTTCACACCCACAAACTCACTGGGTAAGAAAGAATGATGGGAAAATTCCATAGAGGGGGAGGGTGGACTCTAGAACAATGGAGCTGCAGACTTGAGTGGTCTTTATGAACCCCTACTGGGGTTTGTTAGAATGCAAATTCTTAATCTATACCCCTGGAGATTCTGATGCAGTAAACTGAGGGTGGGGTCCAGAAATTTGCATTTTCAAGCATCCCAGGCGATTCTGAGGCTGGATTACACTTTGAGAAACCCTGCTTTGGAACTAGCTCTGAGGAGGAAGAAACCATCATGGAACATGGTGGTTGGGGACTCCTTCAGAGAGTCACTGGGGTCTGCACTTCGCCTGCTCCTGAAACACTTTGAAGAAAACTGAGTAGAACTAATTTGTAGTTTGTTCTTTTAGATCATCATCCTATTGGGTTATTGCTCTACAGCAGTGGGTCTCAATTGGGAGCAATTTTGCCCCCCAGGGGACAATTGGCAATGTCTGGAGACACATTTGGTTGTCACACAGTGGGTGGGAGCAGGGATGCTACTGCTATCCAGTGAGTAGCTGGATGTCCAGTAGCTGTTACTGAACACAAGGTTGTGTGCCCGACGTACAGTGATGCCAGACAAACCGAAACACTGGAGTCTGGAGCAGAGAAAGGTTTATTGCAGGGCCAAGCAAGGAGAACAGGTGGCTCATGTTCAAAAATCCCAAAACCCCTGATGGTTTTCGGGGAGAAGTTTTTAATAGGCAAAATTTGGGTTGAAGGCTGCAGGGTGTGTGACTCTGAAGTGTTGGTGGTGAGGTAACAGGTGCTTCAGGAATCTTGTGCTCAGCCTGGACTTACTATCCTTCTAAGGATGGGGGCCTTAGTTCCCGCAGAAGAACACAGAGGTATTGTTATATGTATCCCTTGAGGAGGAACCCTGCCCCAAGGCTGCACTCTTGTTTGATTGTTCCTTCCTTGTCCCTGATTAACAACTGTTTGAACCTACCCTTTGGAACTCAGGGAAAGTTCTGGAAGCTGGATGAAGCCTATTTCCTACAAAAAAAGAAATGGGGGACACAGAAAGGATTTGTACCCAGGAGGGTCCCACAGAGTCCTGCTCTGTTTCACAGGGACACTAGCAAACATGCTACAATGCATAGGACAGCCCCCTCCTCCCCAACAAATAATTATCCAGCCTAATATATTTACAGTGATGAGTCTGAGAAACCCTATACTACAGAGTCAAGGAGATAACAGGAAAGCATGGGTAGCACTGGGAAAGCCAGTAGAAGTGAAACAGGAGGGAAGGGAGCAGGGCATAACCTCTAAAAGAATGACATAGCCCTAGAAGATATGACACAAACAGGTTAGAACCAGCTAGGTCCAAGACAGTGGAAGATTCGACTTCCAGTGGAACGTTGAGCCTCATTATACACTCACTGTAATACATTAACATCTAAATGACACACCTACAGATGCCATGCCCGTTCCGGGGCTGACCATAAAAGGTCCAAAAGTGGGTGGTGGTCCAATTCCTGGAAATCTCCTCCCCCTCTGCAAAATAGTTGGAATAATCCTCCCGCTCATTAGCCTGTGAAATTACCCAGCCCATAAAAATTAACCACCCCATATTTCGGGGCCTCTCTCCTTCTGAGATGGCTCACAATCTGTGGAGTGTGTTTCTCCCAGGGCCGTTCTCACCTTTTGAGATGATGCACTCTGTCTATGGAATGTGTATCTCTCTAAATAAATCCACTTCCTACCTTCCACTTTGTCTTTTGCTGAATTCTTTCTGTGATGAGACATAAAGCATCTGAGCCTCATTAAGTCCTGAGACCAGGTGGGTGATCTCAATTATAAGACCATGGGTTCCAGTCCCAATCTGGGTTTTGGCTGGGTTCCAGTCCCAGCCCCAGTGGTTCCAGTCCCAATCGGAGTTGTGCGGTTTCAGAAGTGTAAAGTGTAGAGGTGAAATGGACATTTGGAGCACACTCGGTCTGATCCTCACAGAGTAGGACCCTCAAAGTGCTTGTTGTATTGTTCTGCTCCTTCCATTTACAGAAACAGGTGGAAGCTGTTAAGCCCAGAGGCTATCAGATCTTCTGTGAGCCCCTGAGTTTCTCAGCCCAGATGGTAATTAGGTTGTGTGTCAATCAGAGAAAATGAAATTCTAGGATCAAACCAGATGCAGAGCCCACACCGAGACTCAACGTACTATTTGATGAATTAGGTACTAACAAAATCGTCTCAATTCTTGATTTAGGAGAAGGTTTTGGGCAAAACTGAGGAATCCAAATTCGCAACGGCATTTGTAGCACCAGATGCGCATATGAGCTTAACGCCTAAACTGTCTGGTCTGAGGGACCCGCCAGCTTCTTTCCAGAGATGGGTTAATGGCCCGTTAAGTGAGCTGGACACATTTTCACAGCCCACACTGATGACATTGCTATATTAAGCCACAGTGCCCAGGAGCATCTGGAAAGTCCCAGATTGGTGCCAAATTGATCTGTAAAGCTGGGCTTGGGAGGAAACTGAGCAAAGGGCCATTTGGATGTCTGGGATCGAAGATTAGGGAAACAGGCCCACGAGCCCATTGGAAGGAAAAGAAGCAGCTCATTGAGTTTGTCACGTTTCTGCCACTAAGGAATCCAACCACTTCTGACAGAGAGACATTTGAGATCTATTTGCTTTAGGAGGTTCTGCCAGAATATCTGAGGGCCAACCCAAGCAGGCCAGCAGAGGAATAGTACAAAAGAAAAACGTATCAGGAACTCCGACTGCAAGTCAACTACTAAGAATTTTCATGTAATGAAGACAAAGTACTAGCAGAAGGTAGTTTCTTCTGCTTTTAATAGAGTTTTAGGGAATTTAAATAAATTTCCCCAGACCTTTCTTGGGAGCTACCTTCTTCTTTGTCTCTAAAACAACTCAGTGAATCTAGTTTTTTTCTTCTTAAGCCGATGGTGTAAGTACCATTCACAGTTTAGCTGAAAGCCCAGGACATTGCAATCGTTTGGGGATGTGTGAATCATTTACTGACCAAAATGATAGTCTACCAAAAAGACAACCATACTTGGACCACTGCCCTGGAATGAGAAATAAAGAGATTTTTGATGAAGCCAAGGGTCCAGATGGTCCTGGGGATGATGTCATTTGGTGGGGGGATTGGGGAGCTGACCCTTGCCTAAATATCTGACTCCCCCATCATTCACAGAGTGGACATACTCAAGGGTTGAAAGATTTGGAAATGAGATGTGGTTGCCTCAATTCTAGGCCTCTCATAAAACTTAAAAAAAATAGGTTAAAAGTGAATACAAGCTAGAAACCAAACAGCCAGGCAGCCAGGTCCTCTGGGGGCCAGCAGGCACTGGCAGGGATTATCCCTCACGGTCAGGCTAGAACTGGCCATTTTCTAAGTGTTGTCTGGACCCCAGAAGATTGAAGATGCTATGGAGGAATGGAAACAGGCTCCAGATTCTTTACTGGCTTTGAAAGACACCTGTGTAAAAACTGTGCAGGGCCTGCACCTATTAGGAGACTAAAGGTCTTGCAATTTTACAATTTCCATGGGACCTCTTAACTGAGTACTGCTCTGTGCCCCACACTGCAACATGCTGGGGATACCCAGAATAATCAGCAAAGAAAGCTCATACCTGGTGGTGAGAGACTAGCCGACGCAAATAATCATCAGAGAGTAAAGGAGCTAGGGGCTGGCTCAATTGGGGCCAGGTGGAGAATCAGCAAAGATTCTCTTAAGAGGTGAAACCTGATCTGGGTTTTGAGAGCAGGATTTATTGGCTGGGGGAGGAGGGAGAGCCATGAGCAAGATGGCGGCAGGTCAGGTTCTTGGAGCCGTGGAAAGGGAAGGGAAGCCTGGATTTCCCAGAAACTATGGAAAGTGATGGAAGCCCAGCAGAGAAGAGGTGAAGAGTGTACCTTTGGGTGTTACCTGCTGTCTGGGGAGAGCGGACGACCTGGAAAGTGGATGCGGCATCTCAGAAGGAGGTAAGAAGCAGGGAATCTTGGCGATTGCTTATGTTCAGGGGGCAGGAAAAGGAACAGGGCCGCAACAGGAGGCAGAAAAGGAAGAGTCAGAGTGGGGAAGAGAGCCGGCTTCACCCAGAGAGGACGAGGAGAGGAAGCCTGCACACCTGCCGGGGCTTCTGTGGTTAGGAGCTGCTGGTGACCTCCGACAGCAGCTAAGGAGCGAGGCAGATGCAAGGCGCTCAAAGTCACAAGTGTAGATACTCAGTTCAAACACATGACAACAGGCGCTTCCCTGGGGGCGCAGTGGTTGGGGGTCCGCCTGCTGATGCAGGGGACGCGGGTTCGTGCCCCGGTCCGGGAGGATCCCACGTGCCGCGGAGCGGCTGGGCCCGTGAGCCATGGCCGCTGAGCCTGCGCGTCCGGAGCCTGTGCTCCGCAACGGGAGAGGCTGCAACGGTGAGAGGCCCGCGTACCGCAAAAAACAACAAAAAAAACCCATGACAATGGAGGGAAGGAAAGAGCAAGTGGGAGAGGGGAAAAAGGAAAAATTCCCAGCAGGAAAATCAGTGGTACAGAGGAAGAAGAAAGGGCAGGAGGACAGATCCTGAGATGGCTATAAGCAGGCTGGAGAGAATCTGTCCCTGGTGGCCTCTGTTGTCCCAGAACAGGGCCCCCCCCAAGGTCAAGGTGTCCCGGCAGTGGGAGCATCATGGTGCTTCACAGTCAGGTGCGATGTTTGTTACAAACAAACCACCTAAATCCATGAATGCTTTACTTTGTAAAAAATAAATGAGAGCAGACTTAGGATTATCCTTGCAGTTGAGGTCCTAACACGTTTTTTTCTATTGTGAAATACACATATCATCAAATGTAGCATTTGAACCCTTTTTAAGCGTACAGCTCAGTGGTATTAAGTATTGATATATTCACATTGTTGTCCTACCATCAACTCCCCCAACCATCTCTAGAACTTTTTCCTTTTCCCAAACTGAAACTTTGTACCGGTGAAACACTAACTCCCCTTTCCTCTTTCCCCAGCCCTTGGTAACTCCCATTCTACTTCCTGTTTCCACGAATCAGACTGCTCTAGGAACCTAAGGTAAGTGGAATCCTACGGCATTTGTCCTTTTGTGACTGGCTTATTTCACTTAGCATACATCTTCAGGGCTCATCCATGCCGTAACGTGTGTCACCATTCCCTTCCTTTTTAAAGCTGAATGATATTCCACCGTATGCATAGACCGCATTTGCTTTATCCGTTCATCTCTCCATGGTCGGTTGAGTCATTTCCACCTTTTGACCCTTGTGTGTAATGCTGTTATGAACATGGGTGTACAAATATCTGTTCGAGTCCTAATGCTTTTTTGAGTGGGAGATAAAGGGCTGCACTTAAAGCTCGTGACTCAGGAATTGTTCACAACTTTCAGTCTTGTCTAGGCTGCAGCCTCAGAGCCTTAAAAGTGTGGCGCTTATGAGATTATTGCTTAGTCAACTCCTTCACTGGTTTACGTGTAAACTAGTTGTCTGCTCTGGTTACTAAGGCCAAGGGAAAGCGTTTTGTTTGGGGTGAAATTTTAAGCCTCTCTGGGCTGCACAGAAAAGGCAGGTGGGCCTTCTGTGTTCTAGCCAAACGCAGCTTTTCTCAGTTCCTTAATTGCCGCTCCCCTCCCCCAAAAGGCATTTGCACATGTGCCCCCCTCCCCTCCCCCACGCCTCCCTCCATTACCTGGGCACCTGGGGCTCTCGCTCCCTGCCTCTTCACTACCGATCCTCTTTCGGTTTCCTTAAAGACTTAGTTCCTCCAAAAGCCCCCTCTGCCCCTCTAGACTAGGTTGGGGTCCCCTGTTCTTGCTTCCCTGGGGCTCAGTCATTACGCTCATGGAGGGATTGGGGGTTCTTCTCTCCCACCAGTTGCAAAAGCCATCCATCCGCTCATCTCAGGGCCCTTGGCCTAGCCCAGTGCTCAGCACATAGTAGGTGCTCAGGAAACCCATGAGGCTGAATGAGGAGGATGGATGAACTTTGAATGGGTTCTCGGGGGATGCGCTTCATGATTCGGTGGTTCTTACTGTTTAGGAAACAGACTTGAAAACCACTGAGCTGGCACAGGAGGAGCTTGGTGTTTGGGTGCGTCGGGGGCTGTGTCTGCTCACGTTAGGGTGTTATCCCAGCGTGAGTACTTGGTTCCTATATTTGTACGCTTGCCTTAAGGAACAGTAGGCGAAAGTTTGTTCTTAAAGGTTGAGGAGTTTCAAACATGGCATCTTTTGAAAAGAGTTTACTTGACTACAAAGAAAAAGTAATTGAGTTATACTGGATTCAATAGGAGAGGAATAACTAAACTGTAATGAAAGCAGGTGAGAAAGCAGCTTACTTAGTAAAAAGAAATTTAGTGCTCAAATCAAAATTTAAAATACAAGAGAGCATTTAGGTGTTCATTGGAGAACTGTCTGTAATATCAAAAGTGAAGGGCAACATAAATGTTCAACAGGAGGGGATTGGTTAAGCTAAGTATACTGTACTCATGGGAAGAAGTAATTTAAAATAATGTTAATAACAGGGGAAAATTATCCTTGTGTAACATGGCAAGTGAAAAAACTAGGATTCTTTCTCTGGTGGGATTAAAGGTGATTAAAAAAATTTTTTAAATAGTTTTTGGAATTTGCCAAATTTTCTAGAATGAGTATGCATTATTTTTTTATTTTTATTTTTTTGCGGTATGCGGACCTCTCACTGCCGTGGCCTCTCCCGTTGCGGAGCACGGGCTCCGGACGTGCAGGCTCAGCGGCCATGGCTCACAGGCCCAGCCACTCCGCGGCATGTGGGATCTTCCCGGACCGGGGCACGAACCCGTGTCCCCTGCATCAGCAGGCGGACTCTCAACCACTGCGCCACCAGGGAAGCCCAGTATGCATTATTTTAACGATGGGAACAAAATGGCAGCATGGGTGGGTCTTTATATGAACGTGGTGGTAAAGTGGAAAGATGACAGGGTTTGCTTTCAGAAGATGCTCAAGTCCACATCTGTTTCCTACAGACCATCTGACACTGGGAGAGTCACGTGACCTTGGGGGGAGGGAGGGGAAGACAGGGCTGCTCCCGGACCTACCTCAAGGTTGAAGCTGTCAAGAGCGGGGCGGAGCTTCTCTCTGCAGGCCATACAGTCCTTCTGACAGCTGCTGGACACGCTGGAGAAGAGGCTGAGAAGCAGGAGGTCACAAAACAGGATTTTCATGGTGCAGGAGCTGGAAGCAGGATGCTAAAACACAAGTGAGGGCGGGTGGCAATTAGCACAGCCCTTCTGTGGGGGCCAGTAGGGACTGGAGACCCTCACATAGGGGATGCGGGAAAGACACTCTTCTGAGGGGACAGTGCAGCCGGGCCTGAGATTCCACCTCCCAGGAGGGAGTGGACTGCTGAGAGCACAGGTGGCCTAGGCCTGTCTGCCAGGCATAATGTTCATGCAGGGCTAGTGTCTGGGCTGCTGGGGGGAGCACCCCTGTGATTCCTGCCACTCAGCTGACCTCCACGTGCATAAACCCTTCCAGGGAGCTAAAGGCCTCACTTTGCAACTTACCAGTGTGCGGCCTGAAGACAACCTCTCCCAGCCTCAGTTTTCATAACTCTAAAAGGGGAATAGTGGTACCCACCTTGTCCCAGGGCTACTGCAAAGATTAGACCCATAAGGGACGTTTTGCAAAGTGCGGTGATGAGTGAGATGTGTAAAATAGATTTATGTGTGACTGATCCTCCCCAGACTCCCCTGCCTCTGCCAGGAATGCCCCGAGGCCCAGAATTCACTCTTCCTTGTCTGTTTCCCCTGCTAGACGTGAGCCAGCTTCCTGAGCACAGAGCTAATATGTTCACCTTGCTAATCCATGCAAAGCACAGGACGAGGCTTTGCAGAACCAGGCTTTGGAGTTATCTATCGAAAAATGAACAAAGAGGGACTTCCCTGGTGGCGCAGTGGTTAAGAATCCGCCTGCCAATGCAGGGGACACGGGTTCGAGCCCTGATCCTGGAAGATCCCACATGCCGCGGAGCAACTAAGCCCGTGTGCCACAACTACTGAGCCTGCGCTCTAGAGTCCACGAGCCACAACTACTGAAGCCCACGCACCTAGAGCCTGTGCTCTGCAACAAGAGAAGCCACCACAATGAGAAGCCTGCGCCCCGCAACAAAGAGTATCCCCCGCTCACTGCAACTAGAGAAAGCCTGCATGCAGCAGCGAAGACCCAATGCGGCCAAAAATTAAATAAATGAATAAATAAAAAAAAAAAAAAAAAAAAGAGTTCGCCTTCCAATGCAGGGGGTGTGGGTTCGATCCCTGGTCAGGGAGTTAAGATCCCACATACCTCGCAGCCAAAAAACCAAAACATAAAACAGAAGCAATATTGTAACAGATTCAATAAAGACTTTAAAAATGGTCCACATAAAAAAAAATCTTTAAAAAAAATGAACAAAGAGACTATTCTAAGGTAATAGCTCTAATGGCTATTAGTTAGATCAGTTGTTTATATTCTTTATGTAGGATTGTCTCAAAGATGTACAGTTCTTTCTGTTTCCCTTTAAATTTTTCCTGTGATCAAGTCTCCTGAATCAGAAAGCTATTTTCTTGGACTACATCACTTTGGGTCCCTGTAGAACCATCTTTATTTGGAGGATTAAATGGAAAGGGGAACAAGGGAACTTTCTGGAAATGTGAATGTTCTTGATTGAGGTGTAGGTCACAGGGGTGTATACGTTTGCCAAAAACCCACTGAATTGTACATTTAGATTCTGTGCATTTCACTGTACATAAATTTTACCTTGATAAGAGTTGAGCATAGGAAAACAAAAATAATTGCCTTTATTGCTTTTTCATCAGACTGTACTGAGAAAACATAAAAGCCTTGCTATTCAAATGCAGTCTGCAGATCAACAGCATCCCCTGGGATCTTGTAAGAAATGCAGTATTTCAGGCCCTACCCAGAACCACTGAATCTGTTTTTTTTTTTTTTTTTCCTGTGGTACGCAGGCCTCTCACTGTGGTGGCCTCTCCCGTTGCGGAGCACAGGCTCAGCGGCCATGGCTCACGGGCCCAGCCGCTCCGTGGCACGTGGGATCTTCCCGGACTGGGGCATGAACCCGTGTCCCCTGCATCGGCAGGCGGACTCTCAACCACTGCGCCACTAGGGAAGCCCCTGGATCTGGATCTTTTTAGTAAGATTCTCAGGGGATTCATACACATGCTAAAGTTTGAGAAGCAAGGGTAGAAGATGGATGTGAAATGGAGCAAATCAGTGGGAGGAGGAGGGGGATCCCGTGCCAGTGGCCATGTTGGGAGACCACCCCAGCTCTTCTTGGGCGTCATCCAAGCGTTTCATACCAAGAGGATGTCGAATGAAAGACGCTCAGTCACTGTTTGTTAAGTCAATGAGGTGACATTTGAGATGGCTTTTGAATAATGAGTAAGAGTCTGCCAAGAGGACAGAGAAGAGGGCACCTGAGAGACACAGAACTACCTCGCTTTTAACTAGTGACTCCAACTTTTCAAAGGCATATTGGAATCGGGACTACAGCCTGGGGTGGGGTGGGGATGAGCAGGCGGCTGCACTGGGGCCCCCTCCCTAAGGGAAGCACTTGCTAAGAGAGAGAGAGGCTCCGTCTAGATGAAACAGGGTCATGTTGGGCATCCTAAAGGGTCTGACGTTTACCCTACAGATTGGGATGTCTGGGGTTAATGAACAATGAACTTGAACATCTATTCAAATGAATATATCTCAAATGCGGTTTTCTCCTATACCCCGAGGGCTAGTGCCTTACTGAGATTTATTGCCTTGGTTACTGTGATCGCCCTCTAATTAGTCTGCCTAATGATCCCCCTCCCCGACCAAGCCATCTCTACATGTGATGATGTTACTCATACTTAAAGTAATTCTGTAACCCCCAGTGGGAGTCAGCGCTGCTCCTGCCCAGCTCTCTGGCTTCAGCTCCTGTCACTCACCCTTGAATCTCCTCCGTTCCTAGTGAATCACACATAATTCCCAACTCTTATCGGGTCCTTAACGCCTACTGCGCTTTGGCCCTTGCTGTTCCTTCTGCCCAGAATACCCGCCTCCAGCTCATACTTCATACACACCTCAGGAATTATCCCCTCTGGGAAGCCCTCTCCAAGCCCTGGTCTGAGTTAGATGAGTCTCCTGTGCTCCTGTGGCTTTGCAAAGCAGCACATCACACCGGGAAGCAAGCGAGGCCCAGGGGCAAATAGGCACAACAGACCTCCGAGACGGGGTTGTTGAGATTCACGTTTTCTCATCTGCTCATGGCTACAGACGTGGGTTCAGATCCCACGTCTGCAAGTCACCCTCTCAGGTTCTCATCTGTAAAACTGGGATAATAATAGTACCTATCTTATTGGACAATTAATGGGTTGATGTTTTTCAGCAGTTAAAATAGCATCTGGCACAGAACAAGTACAATGCAAAAGCTTGTCAAAGAAAGAGCCTAGGACATAGCCTTCACTGTGATACTATCATTGTCTTTCGCGCGGCCGTTAACACTCTACCTGGTAAGCTTGGACTTATGTGTCTATGCCTCCCACTGGCTGTGAGTTCCTGAAGGGCAGAGATCTCGTTCTGTGGTTCTCTGAATTTCCAGCACCCAGCACAGGGCCAGGCACTTAGGAGGTGCTCAAGAAAGTTTGATAAGTGACAGTGGAGTATCTCAGGAGCCCTCTCCCTTCTCCTTCTCAAATGGAGAACTGGGGAGTGTCTGGGAGCACCGGCCCCCTGGGGGCCCGGGATGCTCATGGCACAGGAGCCACTTCAGGACCTGTGTCACTGACAAAGGGTCCAGTAGCTTGCTGTTCAGCTTGGCGGTGGGGGGTGAGGCTGGCGGGGAGGGGTGGGAATGAGTTTTGCTCCAGAGCAAGGCAAGATGCCATCCTAAGCTGGACCCCATGCCCGTTCTGGAAGAAGACTGGTTGCCGGTGGCCAGGAGGCATGGTTGGAGTGGTTAGCTGCATGCTAAGTTTGCACGGGTGCAACGTGTTGGTAGACAACCCAGGGAAACTCATCACCACTTACAGGCTCTTTTGAAGAGAACACGTATCTTGAGTTCCAAACAGCCACCAGATAAGCAAAGGTCTTAAACTGAGGAGGGCTTGGATAGATCTTTTGTCTGATTTGGTAATTGCCTTCACGTTTCTTCTTCTACTCAATTTCATTCTAGGCGGGCGACGGTTTTGTAGGATTTGTCCAGCATGCTATGCTCTCTATGGCCACATGATGGCAGTGTCTGTACTTCACAGAAGACGGAAAGGCGGGGAGAAAAGGGACTGTTTGCTTCCTAATACAAAATTGCAACACATGTTTGCACGGGCTGAGCTGATAAGTTGTGGCAGATGTTAATGAAGTGCTCTCCTGCTGAGCTTTTTCATGAACTTCATTAACCGTGGCAACTTGCACATTCAGGAAATGTTTGATGGATTGACTGCTCCTGTTATCTCAAATTCTGGGTAAATGGGTTTTTAGGATGAGTTGAGGCAAGAAGATAAGCTCCTGGGACATTGAGCCATGTGTTCCATTTGATAGGTTTCCTGCATGTAAAATGTGGGCCTTTGTTGGTCTGGCACTGGGAAAAACCTTATCAAATCTACTTGGCATTAGCCTGGTTCTCCTTGCTGGTCCATGGTACACTTACCTCTCTTCCCATCTCTGACCGCCCTACCCCTCCATGTCCTACCCCGCACTTCTATTTATTTAAAATTTTAAAATTTAAAGTTGTATTTTTTTCAGAAAGAAGTTGTATTTTTTTCATTTTTTCATTTTTCATTTTTTTTAAATTTTTCATTTTTTATTCAGACAATTTGCTTATTCCATTCCCCAAGGCTAATCAAGGCATGTGATTAATAATATTCCCTTAAAATTGCATCATGGGAAGTGTTTTCACTTCGATTTAATGAAAAGCACTTGGAAGCAATTGAGTGCTGGGGAGGCATGGTTGGTTATTATCCTTGTTTATGAATTAGCATGAGTTTAAAGAGTAGTTGATGCTGAAAGCTGAAGTTTTTATTTCTTTTCCATAACAATGTTCCAGTCACACTGAAACAGAAAGATTGATGAATTTTAGTGGGCATTTAGCCTGTAAAAGAAGCCAGACAGAGGTTTCTACCCCTCACTTTTAACTAGTGACTCCACCTAGTAATTAAAAACCAGTCATTACTCAACGTTATTCGTTCTCCTCTGCAATTCAAAGAATCCTTAAAATGGGAATCACCACACAGTCCAACTCAAAGATGGTTTCTGATATTTAAATGAGACGAATATAAATAAAGGCTCAACATATATGTAGTTATCCTTATAAAGGGGACAACGCTTTGTCCTTTTTGGTACTCCTCACAACCCTCGAACAATTGTGTTCTAGGTTAAGACTAAACTTTCTTGAAAACTCAATAGAAGTTTTTCATTTTTGAGAAGACTTGACAACGTCTGTGTGCTTTGTTGCTCTGTATATCAGTTAATGTGAAGTAAAATGAAGGTGAGCAATTAGTTAATTCCCGAGTTATATTTATGTTTGATCTTTGCACTTTGTGTGACTTTGGGCAAGTTGTTTCACCTCTGAGGGCCTCAGTCTTCTCACCTGCAAAATGGGGGTAACAACAGTTTTTGTAGTTATTGTTGTTCTAAATTGTACAATAGAGACCATAAGTAAATAAAACTACCCCAAGTGTGTTTGAATTTTACATGGCTTGTATTCACTTAGTGAACCAAACTCGGCTAACCCTTCTATGTAGGGATGCTATGGGTCTGGACATCTTGTATTGAGTAAAGAAATGTTTAATTACCTTTTATTTCAGTAATAACACCTCATAAATTAATCGTGCCTCACTCTTTATGAAGATAAAATACCACTGTGTTTAGCTTAATCTATTTGCTTGTAATCTTGCTTCCAAGGGCAACGTAATTAGTTGCTTATCTGTTTGGAGGATTACATATGAAGATTTAGCCAAAGCTAAAAGTTAATTGAGTTTTTGTCTTATGACCTATGAGGAAGCCTGTAATTTTAGTGCTTCTAGTAGAGAAGGGAAGATGACAGATACGCCTTTCTGCTAGAGGTATATCTGTCCCCATCCTTCTCATCAACCACATCTATAAATATTATTCTTGTAGGTTACAAAAGAGTTTTATATTCTTATACAATCCTATAATCTAGGGTTAATATTATCCCCCCTTTTGAGATGAACATATGTTCATAAAGGTTAAGCAACTTGCCTAAGATCATCCAGCTTATACAAGAGCCAGACAAACTCAGGTGTTTTGACTCTAAAACGTGTTCTGGGAAACGATAAGTTCCACACACTAGTCCTGCTTTGGAAAGGTTGGCAAATTCTGTGGAATCTCGTTGGGATGGTCTCTGTTTGTATTTAATGGTAATCACATTATTATTATATTTAGCTTCTTCTGTGCCAGGCACTGTGCTGATTGCTTTATAAGCATCCACCCTATGGGGCAAATGCTGTTGTCCCCATTTTACAGTTGAGAATATTGAGGCTTGAAGAGGAGAAATAACTTGAACTGGCAGAACTGAGAACCCAACCCATCTGATTTGCAAGCTCACGCTCTCACCAGACCTCTCAGTGATCTCGGCAGGGGAATTCCTTGGCGGTCCAGTGGTTAGGACTGTTTGATCCCTGGACAGAGAACTAAGATCCCACATGTTGCGGCCAAAAAAAAAAAAAAAAGATTTCGGCAGTTTTCTGTGTTCGTGTACATGAATTCATTGTAAGGAGCTCCTTTTGTCCTGAACTCTGGGCTCCCCCTCTCTGATGACACCCTCTTTATTGTTGCCTCTCCCCAGTTCCTGGAGGAGTGTTTCGTTGCCCACCAGCACGGGGGTTTGTCTTTCACACGCCCCATTTCTTTAATGCAGACGTGACTCCTACGCTGAGCTTTTGCTTGTTCACCAGCTATGACTGAGGCCCCTTTATTTCTTTTCCTCCTCTGACGAATACACTTACATCCAAAAAGGTCCCTCTCCTGCTCTAAATTTCCACCTGGAAGGAGAGGATGGGTGCCCAGGAGGTGGAGGGCAAAGCACTCCCCCGCCCTGCACAGACCGGGTGTGCCTGGAGCTGGTGGGCAATGAATGAACAAGAGCCCTCTGCTTGGAAGTCAGAGGCCTGGCTCTGCCCTCACCTGTGGGATCTTGAACAAGACCCTTTCTTTCTCTGGGGCTCAGTTTCCCCTTCTCCAAAAAGAGGCAGTTACAATAGATTAGATGGTCAATATTTTTGATATTATACGTGGCCAGATATTTGTTACAGTAGCCCAGCTGGGGCTCAGGAGAGGGCCACATTTTCTTTCCTCTTTTTTTCTTAAAGTCTTTGTTTTTATTTTATTTAAACATTTTATGTTTATTATTATTTTTTATTTTTGCTCCCACCCTCCTCCCCCCGCCCCCTGCCAGGGATTGAACCGGGGCCCGTCACCGAGTCCTAACCACTGGACTGCCAGAGAAGTCCCAAGGGACACATATTCTATCAGGGCTGCTACAAAAGTGGAAAGGTGTCATCGCTTTCAACTTGGATCTTCCTGATTCTGGCCCACGGTTCCACATATACTGTCAAAATAACTTAAATGGATTTTTCAAAGCTTTTATTTACTTTTACAATAAAGCCTCTTAAGCTTCCTTTCAAAAAGATTAGAAAACACAGATAAGCAAAAGAGCAATGGATCTAGATCAATAATCTTCAAACTTCTTTAACTTTATACTTCTAGCAATCAGACCGTCTTGAGCTCACCTTCCCAATTTATTTATAAAAGTTACATACAATATAAAACCCACTAAAGTGCCAATTAAGAAAGATAAGATAACCACATAGAAAATTAAGCCTCAGTTTCCCAAAGCCCAGTGGTCTGTCGGGCACCCACGCCCCTTTTGGAGACCACTTGGCCTAGACTCGTTAACATCTGGTGACATTGGCCAGAGCCCTGAGGACAGGCCGCCAGGTCTGTTTTCCTGGCACTCAGTACTGCGGGCTCCTATCAGTAAGCCAAGCACGTTTCTCGGCTGAATGAACGAAAGCATGAATGGGGACTTGGTGGGGGAGGAGCCCAGGACGAATGTGAGCTGAGGGGAGGTTGGCTCTGAGCCCTGGTTGCAAGGCAGAGCCCTGGGTGTGTGTTGGTGCTCCGACGACATTTTCACTGAGACCCAGGACTCCTCGGAGGCCAGCTCCACAAGTCACATGCCGAGCCAGGCCCTTCAGAGCTGGCGATGCTCTGTTTCTGCAACACGGAGGCAGCAACCAGTATTTGAAAAATCACAGGATCGCGGAAAATCAAGACCGAACGTGATCCTTGGCTCTCCTAGGGAGATGCCCAGAAAATCGGCTTGCCCCCCAAACCGGTGTGCCCTAAATCTCACAGCCAGTGTGTGGTGAGAAGGAAAGCAGCATGTTGGTTAGTGGGAGGACCTATAGGTATTTACACAGAAGTGTTTAGAACATCCAGTTTGCCTCATGAACTCCCAGCCATTCGAGCCACTGCGGGCTGGCATCACTATGACTCCTGTTCTCTGGGAGGGGCCCATCCCCTCCCTAGGATATCTAATGAGTAATTCCACCCAGATTCACATCAGGTAGATTTCCTTCATGGGAGCTCTGGGGCTGGGGGCGTGAGGCTAACTGAACCGTGGGGATAAAAGCATAGAACACTCACCCTAAACCTCCCATCCCTACTGTGCGGCGTGTGTGTATTAGCATGAAATAGGCACGCAGACAAGTTTAGCTCACTACCTGGCACATAGTAGGTTCCAATAAAGGTTCATGTCTTTGCCCTCCTTTTGAGCCCTTGTCCCGGCTGCCACCTCCCTCTCCAAAGCCCTTGGCTTTTCCAGATTCTACCTCCTTCCCTGCCCGGTTTGAATCCCTGGAATCTCTGAGCAAGGACTCCTTCCCCCAAATTCCTCCAGCACTTGCTGTCTGGACCACGCAATTCAGGACTTAATTACACGCAGCCTCGCATCATCCGCGAGTTGTTTCACTGTGTGTTGCCCCGCGCCCATCCCATTCGTTTGTAAGCACCCCTGGCCCGGAGAGGGGGATGAAAAGGAACCAGCAAGGCTGGACTCAGTCCCCTCTCTGCCACAACCTCTCAGCTTCAGTTTCTTCAACTGCAACATGGAGGTAATGACACCCTCTCTCGCGGCTGTTGCCGGGGCTAGTGGGTGTGAAAGCGCTAAGATGTAAATCGTTGTATGAGTGTAAAGGGCTGTTATTATCACCTCTGTTGGTTGGATCCACCCTGCCTGGTGGAGTGTAGATGATAAATACCTGATTGAATACAGAATAGCTTTGTGACAGCTCCTATCTTGGGCTCCAGAGAGCACCCGTTTGCGCCTAATCCTGCAATTATTCCCTTCGTTGACAGTGCAAAATCGGCATCCTCTAAATCACCCAGTACCCTCAGCCTTCAGCTGATAAAGCCAGGGCTGCCGCCCCTGGGAGAACAAAACTGCACCCCCTGAATGACCCCAGGCTGCACCACAGCGCCCTCGACGGGCAGCACGGGGAACGGTGGAAGCTGCTCCTGTTACCAAGATGGTGGTTGGGGGCAGTCTTTCCAGGGACCCTCCCCTGCAGAAGACTCAGCAAGGCCAGAGGAACACGAATGCTTTTTGTGAACCGTATCACAGCAGCGGTGCAAGCGTGCAGACTTTTTCCCTGCCACACTTCATAAATGAGAAAGAGGAGTGTGTCTGCAGTAGCCACCCACAGGAAGTGAGAGAGCAGCGGTTTCCCTGGGAGGTTTTGATAAGAAGCCAGGCACTTACTTTTCCCCCCTCTATGTTGAAAACTCCGGTTTAGGCTTGCTGGCGAATGCCATGCAAAGCTCATCTTTTGTTAGTCTACCGACCAATGTTATTGGTTATAATTGGGACAATTATGGGCTGCTCAAGGAAACGAAACACAGATGTTGAAGCCCAGGATCAGGGTATTCAAGTCCAAAGCTGCTTGCTTTAAATAGTCCATTTCCCGACTTATCCTGCCTTACTTGAAATTCCCCCAGAACTTGCCCATGTTCAGAATGAGATGGGGGAGGATGGGATGGGGAGCGGTGGGAGGGGAAGCCAGACGCAAAGGGAGAGCCGCACAAAGAGAGAAGGAGGAAAAAGGCTGAGCCAGAGAGAGTTTGGATGACTTCTGAGCATCGTATTCCACAGGACCCCGGCAGAGACCTTTAGGTGGGAGAGATGGGCAGGAGGAAGAAAGATGCAAAGAAAGAGAAGAGACCTCCAAAGGAATCAGCGTCTGGAGACCAAGGTCAACCTTGCAGAAATCTACGCGGAATTCACACACAGCGACCGGGATCAGCCACGTACTGGTGGAGCACAAGGCAGGGTCTGATTTCCCCGGCATCATTACTAGCGATTTGTATTCTGTGCCTAGGGGAGCAGGGTTCCCTCAGGATTAAAAACCCAAATCCAAATCAAGTTGAGTGATATGCTGAAAACAGCCTGCACGCCCTATGAAAAGAAGTCAGGTGCAGAGAGAAATCACTCACAAGGTACTTGGAGGGCTGGGGGCTTCTGGAGGGTTGCCTTGAAACGCAAGCCCTCACTCCCACCCCCAAGTGCCTGCCGCTCCCCTAACCTCACACCTATAACCACCTTTTCACCACAGACAGCAGTGACAAAGTAGGGGCCACACTGGGGAATCAAAACTTTTCCTCATTTCCAAGTTCAGCTCTTCTTCGGCATCTCTCTTCAGGATAAAGCCTCAGCCCTCCCCTCCACCCCCCATCCGAGCCCAGAAAAGAAGACGAATGAAGGGATAATCTCACAGGGGGCCAGCAGCATCCACACTGGGCAAAGGAGAGGGGCTGGGGAGCAAGCCTTGCCGCCCAGCTACTTCCCCCAGGCTCTCAGCAGCGTGTCTTGGGGCTGGGGCTTGCTTGCAGTCGCCTACCTGGGAGCTGTCAGTAGCCAGGCTCCTTCGGATGTGAGGCTCCGCGGTATCAGCCACACCAGCATATATACGCTCCCCCCCGCCCCCCACACAGCCCTCCCCTTCCCTGCCCACCTCGATGACACAGACACACGCTGGCCCCCTTAATCCAGCGAGCAGCAGAACCTACCAACCTTCCTGGCTGTTCCCCGCCCCCCTGGCTCTGTGCTCAGACCTGTGACATCCCAACCTCCCCATCCGTCCATTCCTAAGCCTGCTTTACCTGGACTCTGCTCAGCCAGGATCCCACAGCTGCCTTCCCTCTGCTTCCAGAGGCGCTGCGAAGACTGACAGGGAGCTCTGGCTAGTCAGGAAGAAAAAAAAAGGCTCCTGGTGACAGTGACAAGGCAGACCCCAGTCCTGGAGTCTCCTTGAGCAATCTTTGTGCCTGAGGAATGAAGAACAGGGAGTGGGCAGAAAGGGGGGCACAGAGAAGCCCAGAGCTGAGCTCCGATGAGCCCCCTCCTGCCGTCACCGCCCCACAGGCGGCAACAACTAGGCCACTCGAGGGAGTGGCTCCACCTGCCACGGGCCGGGGCCGGAGACGCCTCACAGGTGCCCACCGCGCAGCACAATGGAAGATGCTGAGATTTTTAGACTCAGCATGAAGTGTCTGAAATTCGGGTTAGAGCCAGGTCTCTGTGTGAACCTCAGGTCCTCCTTCTGTAAAGGGGTGAAATATCTCCCAGGATGGCTGTGGGTAGAAAAACGAGATTCTGCTTGTATTTGGAACCTTTGAGACGTTTAATAAATGCGAGTTCGGCATCCTCTCCATCCTTTCACATAAATCATTCCGACTGAACCTGAAACTCCTCTGCCAATATCTACTGTCACGGTAGAGTGCTTTTAAAGCCGCTGCTCTACTTTAGGGTGTCACCACCAAGCACCCACCCCTCAGCATGGAGCCTCCTTCCCTTCTCTTCCTTTCCCTGTGGGAAGGTAGCCTCACGGTCAGCCCAGGCAGGGAATGTTTAGATTCTGCAGCGCCCTTGTGGATCCCTCCTTTCCCAGCTGTAGGTGAATTACCCCATGACCTCCTCCTTGGCTCTCCCAAGAAGACCCACAAATATTCTAGAATCCCAGGGTTTGAGCCTAAGTGGTCCAAGGATCTTCAGCACTCCCTCATGTGGCGAGTCTGGCTCTCTGTTGGACCTGAGATGTGGTGGAGAAGGATTAAAGAAAACATCTGCTCTGACTGCTAATGGATATGGGGTTTCTTTTTGGGGTGATGGAAATGTTCTGGAATTAGATCGTGCTGATGGTTGCACAAGATAGTAAATATACTAAAACCCCACTGAATTGTATGCTTTAAAATTCTGAATTTTAGGTGAAGTATATCTCAGTTAAAAAAAAAAAAAAAACAGGAAGAAAGCAAGGAAGAGAGCAAGCAAGCAACACCTGCCCCAGGTTAAGAGCAACACCTTCTAAGAACAAACTTCGCTTCCATCTGTATTCACTACAAAAGGGCCCAGGAGACTGGCACACTCACGATTTTCCACTTAGATGTCTACTGCCCAAATCTTACACTTCGTTACTACAGGGCAAAGCCACCACTATGAACTCTGAGAAATCAGCATGACGTGTGGTCAGTTTTGCATCCTGATGTATGTTGGGGCCTGGAGCTTGATTTTACACATGCTGCGGCAGATGTTGCTGGTTGCCTACTCAACACCCATTCCCCTGTTCCTCCTTACTACACGGTATACTTGATTTTATTCTAGGTGGCAATGTGCTCCACTAAAAGGCTACCTTTCCCAGCTTTCCTTGCAGCCAAGGGTAGCCAATAAGAATCAAGTTGGGCTTCCCTGGTGGCGCAGTGGTTGAGAGTCCGCCTGCCGATGCAGGGGACGCGAGTTCGTGTCCCGGTCCAGGAAGATCCCACATGCCGCGGAGCGGCTGGGCCCGTGAGCCATGGCTGCTGAGGCTGCGCATCTGGAGCCTGTGTTCCGCAACGGGAAAGGCCACAGCAGTGAGAGGCCCGCGTACCGCAAAAAAAAAAAAAAAAAAAAAAAAGAGAGTCAAGCTGCCAGTCATTGGGTGGGGCTTCCAACTCTTTTGAAGGGGAACAATTCAGCTAGAAGAGGCCTCTTATTTGCCTTTCTCCCTTCCTCCCTGCCTGGAACACAAATGTGATGGCTGGAGCTTCAGCAGCTATGTTGGATCATGAGACAGCTTTGAGCATGAAAGCCATGAACTAAAGATGGTGGAGCATCAGTATAGAAGGATTCTGGGTCCTGGTTGACTATGGAGCTGCCACACCAATCCTGGATTTGAAACCTCCAACTTTCTTTAAGAGAAAACACTCAAATATTTATTTCACATGTCAGGATTCAGTTCACTGTTGCTTCATAACAAACCACACCGAAGTCAGAGGCTTTGTTAAACAGCACCGTTTATTTGGCTCTGATCCCTCAGATTGGCGACTTCAGCTGGGATCAGCAGGGAAGTCCTGGTCTCAGGCACCTTCGTGAATCTGCAGTCAGCTGCACGTTGGCTGGCTGTCGGTTGGAGGCACCTTGGTTCTCTCCCAAGTGTCTTATCCTTCCTGTGTTTCTCACATCCCCTCAGCAGGCCTGGTCTGGCATGGTCTCAGAGCAAGGCTGAGGTGCGAGTGCAAGCAAGTACAATCAAGCAAGGTGCCAAGCAGAAGCACATAGAATCCCTGGAAGCCTAAGCCTGGCGCTGGCACTCCGTTTGCTTTGGCTGCATTTATTGGCTAAAGGTCATCCCAAGGCCAGTCCAGAGCCGGGTTGGGTGGAGACCACAGGGTCAGAGGACAAAGGGGTGGCTATACCGAGGCTGTTCACTGGAGCCATTGCTAACTTTAACCACCACATTTTGTTTAAACCCTTCTTGGGTTTTCTGTTACTCGCAGTAGAAAAGCATCTTCCATGATCTCCCTGCCCTCGAGCATCTCATCATTCCCTGGGTGTTGGGGGACCAGATGCGCTTCTGTCCTTGCAGTGGAGGGAAAGAAAAAGTAAGAGTGAAAAGCTACTGAACTTCTCTGAACTTTTCTTTGCTCCTTTACCAAACGGAAGCGTTGAACCGAATGAGCCAGACGTTCCTCTTGGGTTGAATGAAGCTGCCTTTTGTGGGGGGTTGTTTCCTGTACCGCCTGGCGGGGAGGGCAGGAATGAGTTCAGAGGGAGTTTACGGCCACAGTTGTGTGTGGTGTGGGTGTGTGTGGGTGTGAGAAGCTTGCCTCTCGGAACAGTAGGAGTGAACTAGCAGGGGTGCCAACTGTGGGTGCAAACTGGGTGCTCAGGGTCACTTAAAGGCTTTCTCCTCTGCACTTGGTGGCTGAATCAAGACACCTTGAGGCCTGTGGGCTTCCCTCAGGCATGGGACCTGGTCTTGGAGAAGCAAGCTGCCCTCTGCTCTTCTGACTAACAGCACCTACTTATTCAAATCACTGGAGAGGAAAGGTCACCTCTGCCCATCCCAGCTCCCCATCCTCTTGCAGTCAGGGGCCCCGAGCCAGGGTGGCTGCAAGCATTAGACTCCATTCAGTTCTTTTTTGAAAAAAATTTTAATTTTATATTGGAGTATAGTTGATTATCAATGTTGTGTTAGTTTCAGGGATACAGCAAAATGATTCAGTTATACATATACATGTATCTATTCCACTTTTGTCGTTGTTTTAATTTTTAAAATTTATGTATTTATTTACTTATTTGGCTGCACTGGGTCTTAGTTGCCGCATGCGGGATCTTTAGTTGCTGCATGCGGGATCTTAGTTCCCCGACCAGGGATCGAACCTGGGCCCCCTGCATTGGAAGTGCAGAGTCTTAACCACCGGACTACCAGGGAAGTCCCTATATCTATTCTTCATTCAGTTCTGACAGGTAAGTTTGGAGGCAGATCTAGAAGCTCTTAAAACAGCCTCTGGCAAATTTCAGTGGAGTGAGTGCAGGCGGAAGGGACGGCCAGAGCTGGGCTTCCACCGCAAACTCCTCAGCCTTCCACCTACCCAGCACTTGTCGCTCTCAAAGGAAAGAGGCCCTCATCACCGGGGATTTGGCTGCTCAGAATTTAGTGATTCATTACAGCACCTAGGCCAGTTGGTCTCCTTAGTAACCATGCTAGCAGGGTCCCAGCTGGAAAAGCTGCTTCGTAGTTTCAAAGAGGGCAAACCCTCTTCACACTGTAAAACACCCTAAATCGGAACACAGATAGATTTTGAAAATCAAGAGACTCTCCTGTTTCTCCCCAACCTTGCTTCCCCAAATGGATGGGTTTTTGGGGTACTGGGGGCAAGTGGAGTGGTAGCGATCGTTTTAAATGAAGAGTTAGGCAAGTCCAATGTCAAGGCAAAGAGCCTGTTGTTATTATCACAAGGGTAGGTTTTGCGACCCAGAGCATTCAGCCCAGTGCTACTCCAGGTGACGGGAGAGCAAAAGGGAGAGGGACTCAGGTGTCCCACCCTTGAGAAGTGAGCCTGCGGGACAGGACAGCACACACTCCGGTGGCTTAGAAATGAGAGAATGAGAGCGCACGTAATAAGGGGCTAATTGCAGATCTGCCTGGAAGTGAGAGAAAAGTTCAGGTGAGACAGAAGAGACAGGATATTTGTCTTTTTTTTTTTTAAGAAGATGTTGGGGGCAGGAGTTTATTAATTAATTTATTTATTTTTGCTGTGTTGCGTCTTCGTTTCTGTGCGAGGGCTTTCTCTAGTTGTGGCAAGTGGGGGCCACTCTTCATCGCGGTGCGCGGGCCTCTCACTATCGCGGCCTCTCTTGTTGCGGAGCACAGGCTCCAGACGCGCAGGCTCAGTAGTTGTGGCTCACGGGCCTAGTTGCTCCACGGCACGTGGGATCCTCCCAGACCGGGGCTCGAACCCGTGTCCCCTGCATTAGCAGGCAGATTCTCCACCACTGCGCCACCAGGGAAGCCCTGTCTTATTTTTAGAACGAAATGTTAAGAAACTGAGGCTCAGTTGCAGGTTCTGAGTGGGTAGAAAAGGGTCAGCTGGGCTTCAATCTGGGTATCAGGATTGGGGGTATATTCGTCTGCTCAGGCAGCCACAGCAAAGCCCCACAGACCAAGTGGCTTAACGACAGACATTCATTTTCTCACAGTTCCGGGGGCTGGATATCTGAGGTCAAGGTATCAGCAGGGCTGCATCCTCCAGAGGCCTCTCCTTCTGTGTTCTCCTCCCTGTGTCTCCATGTGGTCTCCTCTCTCTCTGTGTGTCTGTGTCCTTATCTCTTCTTATAAGGACACCAGTCATAAGGGAGCAGGGCCCACCCTGATGATTTTATTTAACCTTAATCACCTCCTGTAATGACCCTTTCTCCAAATACAGTCACATTCCGAGGTCCTGGGGATTAGGACTTCCACATACACATTTTGGGGATGTGAGAGCGCAGTTCAACCTGTAATGGGGGAAATGATACTGTGTCCATCAGATAATGGGGGTAAAGCCCCAGAAAGGGAACTAAAGGTCACTATGGGACACCAGGCGACTCCTGTGCACAGTGTGTTCCTTCCACTGCCCCCCACCCAGACCCCCAGACCCAGACCCTGGTAACCCCAGACACCAACCCCTGACCATTCATGTCCTGCTTTGCCGTATCGTGGTGCGCCTGGCACCCGTGCCGTTCTCAGGGCCATGGCTTAGAGTCCCATCCTTATAGGGAGGGGTATCCTGAAACTTGGAATGTGAAGATCATGGAAACGTAAGGAGTGCCATGCTCAGGGGAAGAAGGCCTCCAGCCACTTCAGGTCAGTATCTGAATGCCGGGGCGTGGCTCCGACATCCTTACGTTCCATCGTTTTGTGTAAATAAATGCTACGAAACCCGAGCTGGTCCCTCTGTTAGATTAGGCACAAGTTTCGTCAGTGAGCTTATTTCCTTGACCCACTGGGAGGACCCTTAGGTCTCCCTCAGCCCAGAGCTTCCCTTGGACTTCCGGTGCCACGTTGCCAGTGCCTTCAGGAGTTCTTACTAATGTTCCCTCGATGCCCACAGGGACGCTGTCCTGTCTACTCTAGCCCACCCCCCTCACCTTTCCCATGTCGCGAACAACGTCCTCACATCCACGCAGCCCTACGACCGGAGTCGTCTTCCGCCCCCATCTTTCCCCAGCCTTTGTAACCAGGGTGTTATCAAGTGTCATCATTTCATCTTTATTGCCATTTGTCAGAGCTCCCAACCGCACCCCCCTTCAATCTATCCTATACAGAGCAGCTTGCCGAGTATTTTTTTTTATTTTTAAAAATGTATTATTTTTATCACTTTTTATATTGAGGTATAATTGATTTACAATGCTATGTTAATTTCTGCTGGACAACAAAGTGACTCAGTTATACATACATATCCATTCTTTTTTTTAAAATATTCTTTTCCATTATGGTTTCTCATAGCCTATGGAATATAGTTCTCTGTGCTACACAGTAGGACCTTGTTGTTTATCCAGTTTATATATAAAAGCTTACATCTGCTAACCCCACCTCCCATCTCCATCCCTCCCCCAAGCCCCTCCCACCAGTCTGTTCTTTATGTCTGTGATTCTGTTTCTGTGCCCAATATATATTTTTAAAATTCATTTATTTTATTTACTTTTGGCTGCGTTGGGTCTTTGTTGCTGTGTGCGGGCTTTCTCTAGTTGCAGCGAGCGGGGGCTACTGTTCGTTGTGGAGCGTGGGCTTCTCATTGCGGTGGCTTCTCTTGTTGCGGAGCACGGGCTCTAGGCACGCGGGCTTCAGTAGTTGTGGCACGCGGGCTCAGTAGTTGTGGCTCGCGGGCTCTAGAGCGCAGGCTCGGTAGTTGTGGCGCACGGGCTTCGTTGCTCTGCAGCATGTGGGATCTTCCAGGACCAGGGCTCGAACCCGTGTCCCCTGCATTGGCAGGCGGATTCTTAACCACTGCACTACCAGGGAAGCCCCCAATATGTTTTTAAGTGACGTTTTCATTTTGCTTCACTACCTTGCTCCAGAGTTCTAATTTAAAGGCAAAGGATGATAGAGTCGGAAGGCAGTGGGGTCCCAGTGCACTTGAACTCCAAAGACCCAGGTTTGAGTCCTAGCTTTGCCCCTACCCTGCCATGTGACTTTGGCCAAATCACTCCTGCTTCCAGGACCTTGTCCTCTTATTCTTTAAAATAGTAATCCCTAACAACAACGGTGTGACATTTATTCAGCCAGTGTAAGTGAAGAGGCTTTGAAAACACGAAGGTACCACACAAATACTACAAAATATAATTACCCCTCAAGACCATCTCGAGCACAACCACTTCTTACAACTAATTAAAAGCTGGCCTTTTTCTTTCCTGAGCTTCCCTAACCCTTTTCCCGACAACTGCTTGTGGTATTCAGATTTGCAGTTTGCGTTGCATGGTGCGCCCCCTGCTGTTCTCTGCCGGTGTCACATCTTGCCTGTCCAGGAGGATTGTAAACCACCCGAGGGACACGCTTATATTCTCTCCTGTTCGTCTCCAACTGAGCACAGCGTCAAGCACACTGAAGTCAACCAATCCCACGTACATTGACTGAGCATCAGATATTTGATTCACACAAGGCACATATGAATAAGCAAGAGATTCAGCGAACTATAATAAAAATCCCTGCACTCAGAGAGCTTACAGTCTGGCTTGGAAGATGACCTGCAGGAATGGAAAAAGATGCAGAAGACTGTTACAAAAGACACGTGGGTGTTTAAGGGTGATGGATCCCCCTCCAGCTGGGGTGATGGGAAAGACTTGGCCAAAAGGGAGGAGTTGACCCCGCTCTTGGACGATGGGTGAGATCCGGATAGATGGAGATGCGAGAAAGTGGCTTACAGCGAACGGGCCAGCTCACCTGCAGTGGAGGAGGCTTTGCAGAAGAGGGTGGTCAGAGAGGGGGCTGGACAGGCCGGCTGGGTGAGACAGTCGCAGCTCTGGAATGGTGGCCTCAGTGATTTGTGTTCTGTCTTGGCGATCGGAAGACATGGAGAGTTTCTGCTCAGGGAGTGAGAGGCTCAAGGCAGTCTTTGGGGAGCGCTACGCTAGGGCATACGGGAAATACTTACTGATTGGGAGAGAGCGGGAGAGTGTCTGGGCCGCTTCTTCCTCCCTCTCCCCAAAGTTCACAGAATGCCATTTCACGAAATTGTGTTGTTTTTCACACAAGAGGACTATCTTTCCAAAGCTATTTCATGGTTTCGGGAAAGGAGAATACAAAACAGATATATATATATTTTTTTTTTTTTTTTTTGAGAAAGGACATTGTTTTCATTCTTTGCAAAATGAAATAATAGATCTCTAAGTCCAAGTTTTCTGCATCAGTTAAAAGACATTTCCTAAGAACCTCGTCGTGACTGTCTCCCTCCCTTGTGTCCTCTACCCGCCCTGGGCCTCTGCCGGCCACACGCACTTGCGCATAGCTGGTACCTCCAGCTCTGTCTGCCATCATTACAGTCAAAGAGCTTTTCCCAAGCACCCACGTGAGCTGGTGCCATCAGAATCACTCGCAAAATGTATCGTGTTGAATCACACAAGCACAGCGTCTAAAAAAATCCAAAGCCCCATGGTCGGTTAAGGTGATGGAATTGTTCCTCTGAGGGAAAGGTAGGAGATTAGCCTCTTGTGTCATATATAACAAAACCCAGTGCAGACCCCCAGGAGGGGAACTCTTCCAGACGCTAACTGGGGCTGGCCAAAACTTGGCTCCGTTTTACCCTCCGATGATGAAGAGTTCCCCAGGCCTGGCTCGGGGGCTCAGGCTCCTGCCCTAATGACAGATAAGACTAAATGAGAATGGGACTCCCTCCTGAGCCGGCACATCTGTATTCCGGGCTGCCACGTGGCCTCCACGGGGCTGCATCCAGGACCTGAATGTTTTATGGAACCATTAATAGTGAATTTTCTGCTTGGATTCCCTGCAGCTTGGAGACAAAAGACACCAGAGGGCTCTGAGTCAGGGCTCAGGATTGGGGTGGAAACGTTCTCATTTGCAATTCCATAGCTTTGCACGTGTGCTTGGTCTAAACACACACAGACCATCCCCTCCCCCCCAACACAACTGTCCGTATTCCTGTTCATGCATTCGACAAACACGGACTACTACTGACCTCCTCTGTGCTGGCACTGCTCTCCGGGCTGGGCACACAGACAAGAAAGAGACAAGGTCCCGTCTCTAGCACACAGTAACTGTCAAAGCTTGAAAAATGCGTTTAGAATGAACACAAAGCAGAACATGCTCCAAATATGAATAGATTCCGGAGGGTTTTAAATGAATGAGTTGATAGATTCTGAAGAGAGAATTAAAAGGAAGGCCAGGTGATTACAACTGGGTAAAATGATATGGACACAGACTGCGGTGGGGGGGGCGGGGGGCGGGGGATGGTGGTGGGAAACAAGAAAGAAATCAGCGTGGTGATTTTTCCTTCTTTTCAAAGTTTTATTTCATGTTCTTACAGTAATATTTATAGAATAAAATAGGGGGAAACAACATAATTTTAGATGAGAAAACCTTCAAGATATATCCGGAGTCTTTGTAAGCAATACAATATTCTCTCATACTGAAATGTTTGCTAAATGAATGAATGTTTCATCACATGGACAATTATTCCAGTAATTTTCAGGGATGGAATGACCACTTATGGAATAGAAAATGGTATTTTCCCCCAAAATGAAAATAGTTTTTTTCCCTGACTATATAAACAATGTGTGTTCATTGTAACAAATAATATTTAGACTATACAAAAAAAGCATAAAAATAAAAGTAAAAATTTATCTGGAGACCCACATAGATATAGTCAACTGATCTTTGACACAGGAGCAAAGACAGTCTTCTCAACAAATGGTGCTGAAACAACTTGACATCCACATGCAAAAAAAAAAAAGAAAAAGAAAAAAATATAGTCACAGACCTTATACTCTTCACAAAAATTAACTCAAAATCCATCATAGACTGAAATGTAAAACACAAAACTATAAAACTCCAAGAAGATAACATGGGAGAAAACTTAGATGACCTTGAGTATAAAGGTGACATTTTAGATATGATGACACCAAAGGAATGATCCATAAAAGGAAGAATTGATAATCTGGACTTCATTCAAACTAAAAACTTTTCTGCAAAAGACAATGTCAAAGAATGAGAAGACAAGCCACAGACTGAAAGAAAATATTTACAAAAGACACATCTGATAAAAGACTATTATCTGTAATATGCAAAGAACTCTTAAAACTCAATAATAAGAAAACAACCAGAATAAAAAATGAGCCAAAGACTTTAAGAGGCCCTTCACTGGTGGGAAAGCAAAATGGTACAGCCACTTTGGAAGTCAGTTTGGTGGTTTCTTATGAAACTAAATACACTCTTACCAAATTATCCAGCAATTGTGCTCCTTGATATTTATCCAAAGGAGTTGCAAACTTATGTCCACACAAAAACCTGCACACAGGTGTTTATAGCAGCTTCGTTCATAATAATTGCCAAAACCTGGAAGCAACCAGGATGTCCTTCAGTAGGTGAATAGTTAAATACACTGTGGTATATCCAGGTAATGGAATGTTATTCAGTGCTAAAAAGAAATGAGCTATCAAGCCATGAAAAGGCATGGAGGAAGATTAGATGCATATTACCGAGTAACAGAAGCCCATCTGCAGAGACTATATACTGTATGATTCCAACTGTATAACATTCTAGAAAAAGCAAAACTGTGGAGGCAGTCAAAGGATTACTGGTTACCAAGGGTTGTGGAGAGGCAGGGATGAATAGGCAGTGCACAGGGGATTTTAGGGCCATGAAAGTACTCTATATGATACTATAATGGTGGGTACATTTGTCCAAACTCAGAACGTACAGCACCAAGAGTGAACCCTAATGTCACCTATGGACTCTGGGTGATTATGTCGTGTCAGTGTAGGTTCATTAATTACAACAAATGTACCATCAGGTGAGGGATGTTGATGGTGGGGGGATGTGCACGTGAGGGGGGCAGGGGGTATGTGGGAACTCTCTGCACCCTCCTCTCAATTTTGCCGTGAATCTAAAACTGCTCTAAAAAAATAAAATCTTAAAAAAAAAGTATCTCTACTTCTATCTCTTAGAGATAACTTCTATTAATATTTGATTGCATAGACTACTGAACTTTTCTTTATGCATGTATCTATAAAACCCTACCACCATGTTCATAGTGGCATTATTCATAATAGCCAAAAGGTAGTCTATCAACAATGAATAGATAAACAAAATGTGTATATACGTACAATGGAACATTATTCAGCCTTAGAAAGGAAGTAAATGCTGGCGCAGGCTACAACATGGATGAATCTTGAAGACAGGATACTAAGTGAAATAAGTCAGTCACAAAAGGACATATACTGGGGCTTCCCTGGTGGCGCAGCGGTTGAGAGTCCGCCTGCCGATGCAGGGGACACGGGTTCGTGCCCCGGTCCGGGAAGATCCCACATGCCGCGGAGCAGCTGGGCCCGTGAGCCATGGCCGCTGAGCCTGCGCGTCCGGAGCCTGTGCTCCGCAACGGGAGAGGCCACAACAGTGAGAGGCCCGCGTACCACCAAAAAAAAACAAAACAAAACAACAACAAAAAAACACGACATATACTGTAGGATTCCACTTATATGAGATAACTACAGGATTCAAAATCATGATAACACAAAGCACAATGGTGGTTGCCTAGGGGGTGCAGGAGGGCAGAATGGGGAGTTGTTGTTTAATGGGTACAGAGTTTCAGTTGGGGAAGATGGAAGAGTTCTGGAGATGGATGGGGGTGAAGGTTGCACAAGGTGAATGTATGTAATGCCACTGAACTGTATGGTTAAAATGGTCAATTTTATGTTATGTACTTACATATGTATTTTTTTCAAATTGAAGTATACTTGATTTACAATATTGTGTTAGTTTCAGGTGTGCAGCAGTGATTCAGTTATGTATAAGTATATATATTTCCATATTCTTTTCTATTATAGGTTATTACAAGATACTGAATATAGTTCCCTGTGCTATACAGTACCTTTTTAAAAAATTATTTAATTTATTTTAGTTTTGGCTGCATTGGGTCTTCGTTGCTGCACGGGGGCTTTCTCTAGTTGTGGCGAGCGGGGGCTACTCTTCGTTGTGGTGAGTGGGCTTCTCATTGCGGTGGCTTCTCTTGTTGCGGAGCACAGGCTCTAGGTGCACAGGCTTCAGTAGTTGTGGCGCACGGGCTTAGTTGCTCCGCGGTATGTGGGATCTTCCAGGACCAGGGCTCGAACCCGTGTCCCCTACATTGGCGGGCAGATTCTTAACCACTGTGCCACCAGGGAAACCCCTATACAGTAGTACCTTGTTGCTTATCTATTTTAGTAGTTTGTACCTGTTAATCCCACAGGCTATGTATATTTTACCACTATAAAAAATGCTCAGTTAAAATAAAACCCTACCACCTTCTCCTCACCACATAACCACCACCCCTACCACTACCACTTGATTGCAGGTAACAGAGAAACTCACTCAAATTAGTTTCAGCAAAAGGAGGACATTAGATGTAGGAATGTCTTCAAGAACCCAATGGCAGGCATGCGGCTGGCTTTTTAGACTGGGACCAAGAACTAAAGCTTCAGAAACAAGGAGATGCTCGTATCAGTCTCTCTGTCTTTGGGGTTGCCTGGTCTCTCTTTTCTGTATCATTCTGGACGTCTGTTTCTTCCGTTTCTCCATCTGGGCTGTTTTCTCTGTTTTTCCGATCATGTGGTAGAAGGTGGCTGCCCTTAGCTTCTGGATTTACACACTTGTCTTCTTTGAAAAAAAAAAAAAAAACACCCAAAACTCAATTTTTAGGTTTGATTGATCAACCTAGAATGACATTTCTAAATGCGAATCGCAAATTCCCGGGAAGGAGATTATTTGCTCCCAAGTGTATCTTGAAAAATTTCAAGCCCGTAGAAAAGTTGAACGAATAGAACGATAAACCTTCAACTAATCAGATTCATCAGTTAACATTTTGCCATGTTCATGCGCTTTCTCTTTCTCAGCCTATACACACACACGGGCACGCTGTTTTTTGACTAAACCATTTGAAAGTATGTTTTAGATACTATGATGCTTTCCCCTGAATTCTTCAGCATGGCCTCCTAAGGTAAAGATTTTCTTCTTCTGAACCACCATACCCTCATCATACCTAAGAAAATTAACCACAATTCAACAATATCATGTAATGTCCAGTATATATTCAAAATTTCACGTGTCCCAAATTTCCCTTTATAATTTTTAAAATTGAGGATCCAATCAAAGGTTGTTTTAAAATTTTTATTTTATATTGGGGTATAGTTGATTAACAATGTTGCGTTAGTTTCAGGTGTACAGCAAAGTGATTCAGTTATACATACACATGCATCTTTTCTTTTTCATATTATTTTCCCATTTAGGTTATTACAGAATATTGAGCAGAGTTCCCTGTGCTATGCAGTAGGTCCTTGTGGGTTATCTGTTTTAAATATGGCAGTGTGTACATGTCAATCCCAAACTTCCAGCCTATCCCTCCCCCCTACCCTTCTCCCCGGTAACCCTAAGTTCCGTTCTCTAAGTCTGTGCATCTGTTTCTGTTTTGTAAATAAGTTCATTTGTATCATTTTTTTTTAGATTCCTCATAAAGGGATGTTACATGATATTTGTCTTTGACTTACTTCATTTAGTATGATAATCTCCAGTCAGTGTTATTATGCTGCATATTTTTGGTCATTTAGAAATCTAGAACAGTCATTCTGCCTTCTTTCATGTTTCTCGACATTGACCATTTTGAAAGCTTCTGGCCAGTTGTCTTATAGGATGTCCTTCATTCTGGATTTGTCTGGTGTTTCTGCATGATTAGATTTAGGTTAAACATTTTTTGGTAAAACAGTGAACTCGGTGATGTTGTATACTTCCTATTTCACACATCAGTAGGCAATTTCTGGTGAGACTAAACTTGATTATTTAGTTAGTATAGAAACCACCAAGTTTTTCTATTGTAACGTTACATTTGGCTTTTCTAATCCATAAGCAATCTGTGGGGTGATAACTTGGAGGCAGTGTGAATATTCTGTTTCCCTGCAACTTTTTTTTTTCTTTTTTCTTTTTTTTTTTTTTTGCGGTACGTGGGCCTCTCACTGTTGTGGCCTCTCCCGTTGCGGAGCACAGGCTCCGGACGCGCAGGCTCAGCGGCCATGGCTCACGGGCCCAGCCGCTCCGTGGCATGTGGGATCCTCCCGGACCGGGGCACGAACCCGTGTCCCCTGCATCGGCAGGCGGACTCTTAACCACTGCGTCACCAGGGAAGCCCTTCCCTGCAACTTTTACCCAATATTCTTTGATGATCTTTGCCTAAATTAATTACTATGTTGCAGGTTGCAAAATGATTTTCTATCAATCCTTCCTTATTTTTAGGTGGCAGTCTTATAAAGAAGAGTTTTCCCTACTTTCCTTCTCTTTCCTCCTCTTTCTTTAGGAGCATTATAGAATTTATATCTTAAAAAAAAAAAGACCTTCAATACTTACCGTAATTACTCTTTTTTTTGATACGTTGCCCCAAATTTGGCCAGTGGGAGTCCTTCAAGTTGGCTCCTGTGTCCTGAGCTAACCCCACAAATACTTTGTGTTTTCCGGCACAGTATGTTCCAGAATTATCTTGGACTTCCTCACCCCAGATCTGGGACCAACCAAAAGAGAGAATCTGAATGTTAACACGAATATGTTACCCCTCATCCTCCACCCCAGTGGCTATGTAGGGGCGTGAGGTGAGGGGCCCTTGGAACAAATCTTCCTGCATGTGTGTGTGTGTGTGTGTGTGTTGGAGGGGAGGGATTCCCTCGGGTGCTGGAAAAATCTGGAAAGTTTAATACTCCAGGACATCAAGAGTGGGACCAAGGGCTTAGCCCAAGCCTTCTGCATGTTACCTTTTTGAGACATGTCCATCCCATTTTTCTACTTCAAACCGACCTCTGATGTTTGTTTGAACCCAGGTTTACCCATATGAAAATGTTGGTGGGAGCAAACTGTTTTATTTATTGGACCCCTTACCTCCCTAGGGGTCCATATGCAGACAAACTCTCAAAATTCAGCTAATATTTACTGATCTCCCATTATGTGCCAGGATAGCTAATGTCACAGGCAGTATCTCATTTATTTATTTATTTTTAAATTTATTTATTTATTTTTGGTGGAATTGAGTCTTTGTTGTTGGGTCTTCGTTGCTGTGCACGGGCTTTCTCTAGTTGCGGCGAGTGGGGGCTACTCTTCATTGCGGGGCGCGGGCTTCCCACTGTGGTGGCATCTCTTGTTGTGGAGCACGGGCTCTAGAGCGCAGGCTCAGTAGTTGTGGTGCACAGGCTTAGTTGCTCCGCGGCATGTGGGATCTTCCCAGACCAGGGCTCGAACCCCTGTCCCCTGCATTGGCAGGCGGATTCTTAACCACTGCACCACCAGGGAAGTCCCAGTATCTCATTTAGATTTCAAAACAACCATGCAAAATAGATACTATTATTCTGTTTTTACAAAGAGGGAAGGAATGTCAGGTTAGGAAACCTGCTCCAGGTCACACGCTAGTAAGTGGCAGAGTCCAGACTTGAACCAGTTCTTCAGACCCCAAAGGTGGCACTTTCTCTCTTGTGCCGTATAACCCTGTATGTGTAAACAACTGGTACCCTGCTACGGTCAATCAAGTACATACCGAGTACCTACTATGTGTACACCATTGCATCAGGCATGTTCAAGGATGTAGCATTTATTAAGCACTGACTGTGTGTTGAGTGTTAAACTCGTTAATGTGCAAATGAATGGAAGACATGCTTCCCATTGTTCAGGACGTTATACTCACGCTTGGAAGTGAGGGGAAACACCAGGAAAGACTTGAACAGAGCAATAGGTGCATGTTGGCTTGAAGAATGTGAGAAAAAGTGCCATATAAATGTCAAATGAGTCAATTCTGTAACAACTATGAAATGTCATTTCAACTTGTTTGAAGGACTTTGTGAAAAAAGTATTGACCCAGGAGCTAAAAGACTTTAATGATAATTCATACTCTTAAACTGAGCATCTACTGTGTGCCAGGTATGTTATATATGGTATATGCTCTAATCCTCATAATGTTTTGTTACAGACTGAGTTTTGTCCTCCCAAAATTTATATGTGGAAGCCATAACCCGCCATGGGACTATATTTGGAAATAAGGTCTTTAAGGAGATAATTAAGGTTAAATGAGGTCATAAGGGTGGGGCCCTATCCAGTATGAGTGGTGTCCCTATAAGAAGAGGAGGAGACACCAGGGATATGTGTACAGAGGAAAGGCCGTGTGAGGACATGGTGAGAAGTTGGCCGTTGGCAAGGCAAAGAGCAAGGCTGCAGGAGAAAGTTTGCCACCACTTTGATCTTGGACTTCCAGCCTTCAGAACTGTGAGAAAATGAATTTCTGTTTTTAAGCCTGTGCTATTTTGTTATGGAAGCTCTAGCAAACTAATACACACTTATTCAAGGAAGGAACTAGGACTGCCACTTCTCAGATAAAGCGAACAAGGTTCAGAGAGGCAAAGAAACTTTCCCAAGTTCCTGCAGGTAGGAAGTAGTGATACCAGAATTCAAATCCAGGTCTATCTCACACTGAAGCTATGATGTTTTTCACTGCACTCCCCCTTGGTCAGTTTCTGGCATTGCTGCAGCCGAAGTAAGCACCACCATGAAGGCAAGGATGATGTGTAATGTGCTTACTGTTGTGTCCCTGTGGCCTGCTGCAGGGCCAGTCACAGCACTCAAACATTTGTTGGCTGAATATCTTTGCCCTAAAGAGCATTATAATTTGGTTTAGGTAAGAAACCAAGCAAATGTAAAAACACGTGAAACTATTATGGTGGAAGTTTGGGGACAGCAGTTCTGGAAAGGGAATATCAGGGTGAGCTGGAACAGAAGGGAGGTTTCCAGGAGGTAGGTGGAAAAATAATCACCATCAGGGTCCAATGGTTTATTTATTTTTCTTTTATATTAAGTCCCTCTATGAATACTTTATTGAAGTGAACGTAAAGGAATAGTGAAAAACAACTTCATTAGAAATTTTAATAAGAATTCAAACATAGTAAACCTCTTTTTTTTTTTTTTTGCGGTATGTGGGCCTCTCACTGTTGCGGCCTCTCCCGTTGCGGAGCACAGGCTCCGGACGCACAGGCCCAGCGGCCACGGCTCACGGGCCCAGCCGCTCCGCGGCATGTGGGATCCTCCCAGACCGGGGCACGAACCCGTTTCCCCTGCATCGGCAGGCGGACTCTCAACCACTGCGCCACCAGGGAAGCCCGTAAACCTCTTTGTATCAAGTAAATTTTGAGTCACAAACATCATAAAAAATGAAACAGTGCTATCACATGTCCTTTTAGCAAAATGGGATAGGCCAGGTGCTTGTAACAATTATCCATCCTTTGACAGACTAATGATGAAATACCTATACCCTTTTGTCCTTAAAAATACATTGTCCACGCATTGGTTCATAAATTTGAGAAGAATCATGAGGATACCATCATCTGATGACCTGCAGTCTGAGATTTCACTTACAGGTTACATTTTCCCATCATGATTCTAGTCTAGAGTGCTGCTGTCTGTCGCTTTTCATTTCATTTTCTGGTTTGTCTAATAATTTGAAATGTCTTTCTCTGTTCGTTTTCTTTTCTTTGCCTTTAAAGGTAGGAAATTGAAAATTCCAAATTGTCATTTGTGTTTAATGAAGGTTGAGAGCAGGCTACAAAGATTGTATGCACTGCCTTCTTCTTCTATACCATCTTAAAAGATGATGTATTCCTTTTGGCAACAAGAAAACAAAAGAATGATGATTTCTTCACTTTGCACCATCTTCCTAGGCAATGCCATCATCCTTCCATTTAAAAATTATTTTTGTCTTTTTTAGCATAGTTGGGAACAGTCGATGAGTAATGGTGGGGAAAGATGAGCAACAATATCCCAGGTAATGGAAGAGTAACATGTTTTAAGATGTAGGGAAAATAAGATCATTAAGATCCCACATTGTATCTTAGACACATTACCCTTAGATAAAAGGGTCCATATGGTAATGGCAAGATAGAAGTTTTTATTTAATTAAAAATATGGGAATTCTCTTTTTGTTCTTTGGAAGACCTCTAAGAAAGAAGATAGTCCTAAAATATCAATCCTTATAAATAGTTAGGACTCAAAAAAGAAATGCAAAAGGGGATTTGGAAAAGTGGGTGAAGATGGACAGACACTCCAGCTGTGGAGGCAGGATTGGCAAACAGATATGACGGGGAGAGGCAATGTAGCCCTGTGTGTATGGGAATCAGAAACTAGATCCTATTTATCATATCTGACCTTTTTTTGAGAAGTAGGGAGCATCCGGTTGGAGGTCCAATTGTGGACACCATCCATTTGAGCAATGTAGACTCGATTCTGCAAGGCAAGGCATAGTAACTCTTTTTTTTTTTGTAACATCTTTATTGGAGTATAATTGCTTTACAATGGTGTGTTAGTTTCTGCTTTATAACAAAGTGAATCAGTTATACATATACATATGTCCCCATATCTCTTCCCTCTTGCATCTCCCTCCCACCCTCCCTATCCCACCCTTCTAGGTAGTCACAAAGCACTGAGCTGATCTCCCTGTGCTAGGTGGCTGCTTCCCACTGCTATCTATTTTACGTTTGGTAGTGTATATATGTCCAAGGGCATAGTAACTCTTAAAGGTTTTGAAAAGAAACAAAAGGGAGGAAAAATGTATTCACGGTCCAACTATTCATAGACAACCTGTTTATATATAAATATTCGTTTATACTTTTTTCTAAGTTCTTTTTCTCTTTTTTGGTTATACCTTTCTAGACTTAAAAAATACATTTAGTTTCATAACTTGCATGATGGTATTAATAATTATTTTCTAGCCTACTTTAATCAAGTGGTAGTATGTTATGAAGAACTTTCTAAATATCAATTCACTTTATTTTTCTAAACAAATGAATAACATTTCATAGTATGGAAGCACCGTAATTTGACCAGTACATTGAGGGACATCTACATTGTTTTAAATACATTTTGTGCAGCATGGTGACTATAATTAACAATAGTGTATTATGTACTTGAAAGTTTTTAAGAGAGTAGATCTTAAATGTTAGCACCTCACACATAATAATTGTAATTATGTGAAGTGATAAGAGATGTTAACTAAGTTTATTGTGGTAATCACTTTACATATATATCTAGTCATCACATTGTGCATATGTTATATGTCAATATATGTACCTATGCACATATGTTATATGTCAATAATATCTCAAAGGTGAGAAAAAAATGTAAAAAGCCAAAAAAAAAAAAAAAGGTTTTGAGCAGGGATGGCCTGATGCATGCAAACATTTTCTGGCTGTTTTGTATTATACTATGATTGTGATGCTTTATTCCCAAGGAAAAATTTTAGTTTTTAATGTGTAATAAAAATCACACATAAGAATCTTAACATTCAGTTCAGAGCATTATACATTTATTTTCAAGTACTCCAGTATGTATTACACTCTTTTACACAAATTAAAAACCCACATGCTGTCTTCAAACTCAATTAAAACCATACACATATTAACAAATAACCTACTTAGTGAAACTCCATTTCGTTGGGAGTTTGCACTGACTTCACAGGCCTTGAGTGTTTTAGGTGCCATGTTTGTTTGCCAATTAGGGGATGTGATGAAAAATACCAGACTTCTCAGTCTGAAAAGGTTAAATTTGAGAGCAAATGGGATTGTAAGTTCTGAAATGGTTAAGTGCAGTACAGAAATTGAGTACACATTTGTTTTTCAAATTCTGGAAGTGTTCCATAGGCAAGAAGCTTATGGAACTATTATCCCAAGAGGTGGTATTGCCTGAAAATGTAATTTCAAAGATTAAGATAAATGTGGAGATGACAGTCATAATTGGCTATTAAAAAAACCTGAATATTTTCAGTGGCCCTCCCCTAAGGCTATTGTCAGGGCCATACATTTCTAGCTGTGTAGGCAAAGTCACATTTAGTGTACTCCTTCTTACATCCTTGGGAAGTAGTCTGTACCAAGAAGAGCATCTTGTTTTCAGAACACATGCCCATTGACGACTTCTTCTTTTTAAACAAAATGATCACTTACTGTTGACTGGGCTTAGGAGGTTCTCACTCAGGGTCTCTCCTGAGGTTGCAATCAGATAGTGACTGGAGCTGGAGTCATCTCAAAAGCTGTCTGTTTGTTAGGACCTCGATTGAGGCTGAGGATTGAAAACCCTACACTTGGGCTTTCCATTGTCACCTGGGCTTCCTCACATCATGGCAGCTGAGATTGAAGAGCAGGCAATCCAAGAGAGGGAGAGCCAGGCTAAAGCACCTTTTATAACCTAGCCTTGGAAGTCACACAGCGTCACCTCTGCTGCATTCTCTTCATTAGATGTGAGTCCCTAAGTCCAGCCCAATACAAAGGTAGGGGAATTAGACTCTACCTCTTGACGGGAGGCCCACTGACTTTTAGGAAAAAATACTGGTTTTCATTCCCACATATTGATAATAATTATACCTAACATCTCTCCCTTGCCATTCAATCAGTCAATTAATCATTCATTCACTCATTTAGCAACTATTTATTATGTTGGGCATTTTATTCCTACTTGACATATGAATAGGGCTTTATAGTTTCAAAGCATCTTTACATCCACTATTCTACTTGATATTCTCAACAACCACATGTAAAAGGCTGAGTGTACTTTATTCCATTTTTTCAGATAAAGCAAGAGGAGGCTCAGGAACTCATCCAAGTCTCTGAGCTGGTGCCTGGTCCAGAGGTTCCTCATTCCCAAGTCTGTCCCTGGACCATGTTCTTTCCACTCACCATGTAGAGCGCCACCATCCCTCTCTCTCAGCATGGCCAAGATTGGGGAGGGGGTTAGACAGACAGAGACTTACTGTGAAGTCACATGGCCTTTATACTGGGTGACCTCATTATCACCAAACCGGGATGCTTGAGAGTGAAACATGATGCTACTTGCTAATTATACCGTGATGGCAGGCTTAAATCAGAACCGTTCCAGGTAAACCAGACCTATGGGCACTCTACCCACGAATAGTCAAACTTCACTGGAACACAAGTGTTTTTCCACCAAAATCCTGCCTTAATTTTTAAACTTCTCTTTTTAAAAACTGTATTTTATTTAAGTATAGTTGATTTACAATGTTGTGTTAGTTTCAGTTGTACAGCACAGTGATTCAGTTCATATAATATATATATATGATTCAGTTTATGTATGTATATATATATATGTTTTCAGATTCTTTTCCCTTAGAGGTTATTACAAAATATTGAGTATATTTCCCTGTGCTATACAGTAGGTCCTCGTTGTTTACCTAGTTTATATATAGTTGTGTGTATCTGTTATTCCCAAACTCCTAGTTTATCCCTCCAGCCCCCTTTCCCCTTATGGTAACCATAAGTTTGTTTTCTACGTCTGTGGGTCTACATCTGTTTTGTAAGTAAGTTCATTTGTATCATTTTTTTAGATTCCACATATAAGTGATATCATGATGTTTGTCTTTCTCTGTCTGACTTACTTCACTTAGTATGATATTCTCTAGGTCTATCCGTGTTGCAGCAAAATGGCATTATTTTGTTGTGTTTTATGGCTGAGTAGTATTCCATTCGTATATATGTACCACATCTTCTTTATCCATTCATCTGTCAATGGACACTTAGGTTGCTTCCATGTCCTGGCTATTGTATCAATAAATAATGCTGCTATGAACACTGGGGTGCATATATCTTTTTGAATTAGAGTTTTCTCTGGATATATGCCCAGGAGTGGGATTGCAGAATCATATGGTAACTCTATTTTTTTTAATTTCCTGTCCCTTAAAGCAAACCCAGCAAATGCTAAGGGAGCCATAAGTACATGAGCAATCCACACGCCCCAAGATAAGGGGCATCTTCACATGCACTTACACGCAGCTGCTCTACCAGCTCCCGGAAGCTGGCTCGTCTCACGTGAGCTGAGGCCCCTGTGTATGGGTTTGGGCTGGTGGGCAGAGGCCTGTGAGGAGATGGTCCAGCTGTCCTAAGCTTCTCTTCTGCTGTGTTGTGTCACTGATTTTGGAGAGGCAGGAAGACCACACGCCAGAGAGCCGCAGTTCCGGGTCAAGGGAAAGACTTGGGGTACAAAGTGAGGAAAGAAAGACAGCCTGAATTGGTGGCCTACAGCTCAAGCCTAGCATTAGGATGGGCAAGTCAGGGAAGAACAAATCGAGGACAGGGGGCCGCCAGTTGAGTGTGGGGTGGCCTGGCCTGGGGTGTGGTGTAGGGCAGGTCGGGTTCTCCAGAAGCAGGTACTGAGGAGGAGTCCGGGGTGTGTCTCAGGGATCAGCATCTGTGAAAGAAAGGGGAAGGAAACAAGATCAGGCAGAGGAAGAAGTCACAGTGTGATGTGGGTCTGATAAAACCCTGGTTAGCCCAGCAGGGAGCTCTGGAGTGAATATTGCTTATCTGCACTGCCCCTGTTGGGCAGACGTGGCTGGGTCTTTACACTCCGCCTCATTCAGTCAGTGGATGCAGGCTGCCCAGGAAGGGTGCGACTCTGGGTGGCATAGGCTTGTACAGTGCAGGCAGACCCTGAAGGAGCTGAAAGCCGGTGGCTGTGTGCTGACCGCATATGCATCCCACAGCTGGGCCACACTCCTTCCTGAAGGGAGTCCAGGGGGGTGCATCCCCATGTCCATCCCAGGCTGTTACAGGAGGGACAGAAAAATAGGAAGAAAATGTCTATTTTAAATTAGGTATGGTCTCAGATTTTTGTTTTTGTTTTTTTTTGAAGATGAGAAACTTTACAGGAAACTGAAAACGAGCAAAGCAAGATTTGTTTGTGGTGAAGGATATAAAGAACATAAAAAAGTGTCTTCAAGATTTTTCATGGGACATTATAACTGATCATTAAGGTATCAATATTCTCCAATAAAAATTAACTGATCTGAGGAAGGGTAATGCAAAAGTATTCTAATGTATTGCTGCCCAGTAGAACTTTCTGTGATGATAGAAATGTTTCATCATCTCTGTGGTGTCTAATACAGAATCCACCAGCCACATGAATACTCCCAATGTGGCTAATATAATTGAGGAACTGAATTTTTAATAAGGCTTAAATTTAGCCACTTTAAACAGTGCCTACTGGGACTTCCCTAGTGGCACAGTGGTTAAGAATCTGCCTGCCAGTGCAGGGAACACGGGTTCGGGAAGATCCCACATGCCGCGGAGCAACTAAGCCCATGCACCATAACTACTGAGCCCGCGTGCCACAACTACTGAAGCCCGCATGCCTAGAGCCCGTGCTCTGCAACAAGAGAAGCCACCGCAATGAGAAGCCCGCGCACTGCAACGAAGAGTAGGTCCCGCTCGCCGCAACTAGACAAAGCCTGAGCACAGCAACGAAGACCCAACGCAGCCAAAAATAACTACAGAAATAAATAAATTTATATATATATAAAAAGTGGGTACCAGTTGAACAGCATAGTTCTAATGCCTCATAGGTCAAAACAGTGGTTTCTTTGGGGGACTTCTCTAATTACCGCTGAGGGGTCGGGGGTTAGGAGTAGAAAGAGAAGAAAGCTCTTAACAGATTTACTTAGGCACTTACACAAGACCTTACATTTTCCACACCTTCCAGAAGCAGTAGGTGGCACAACCTGCTGTAAGGGGTAGGAGGGAAGGATTCTTGGGGAGGTGGTCTCAGATTTAAGGGACCCAGACCTGGAGCAGACTCTGTCACTAGTGAGTTATGTGACCGCGGGCGTGTCTTTTCCCCTTTCTTGGACTGAACAGTCTTGCCTGTCAAAGCGAGAGGGCAGAATTAGACTTGGAACCAGCCTCCGTCCTGGCTCACAAAGGTACCTGGGCTGGGCAGACTCTTCTGCCTCTTACAGTGGGTTGAATTAAGCATTTTTGCTCTTGGTTGGGGTATTTGTCACAGGCTAGTCAAGGTAAACTAGAATACCCCCTGGAGAATAATGTTTTAAATGGAACTACAGAAAATTTATTGTGACTGTTCAGTGGCTAAAGAACAGAGAATCCCTAAGGAGTGATCAGATGCTACTTGTCATACTTGGAAAAGCTTTAGCCTTTCCGTTAATGGGAAAGAGTGTGCGGAGTTTCGGTGAATAACTGTGGAAGGTTTTTGTGTCTTTCCTGTCCTTTGGATTTTACTTCCTTTCCGAAAATTCTTCCCTGGCCTCTTTTGTGTCTTGTAAGCATCAACTTAAACTGCACATTTGACGTGGAAGGTTTTTTGAAAACTAACGGGTTATCTGTAGCTTTCCGTTACTCTTATCTCCTGTTTCCAAGGTAATTAAAAGATGGCTGCACCACTGAGTAATTTCAAGCGCTTTATCCAGTTATCTACAGTATCTTTCCCCGCCTGGCTGAGTATCCTCTTTTCTTTAGTTGAAGAAATCTTGGCACCTTCACTGTTTCTGGCAGATTGCTGGCAGGAAAGGCATGGTAGGTCATCCAGGGACCTGAGACTCTTCCTGGCGGTCAAGTTTCAGTGAGGTTGAGGTGTCCGTGTCTTAACATATTCTGCCCTCTGACTCCTTGGAGAACAGGTGGAAGGTAAAGGGGAAGCCAGGGACTTTGGATGGTGGATATCTCTGCAGCATGTACAGTTCTGTCAGGAAGAGATTCAGGGAGCCTTGATTCCCACCGGGTTGGGGAGAGTAGATGGGGTCCCTTTAGGCAGAAGGGCCATCTCTGGGGCTGCTAGTCTTCAGCAGTGAGGGGGGCACAGGGAGCCCAAACTGGGGGGCATGTCCAGTTGACAATGGTCATCTGTGTGCTACTCTCGTGTTTCCTAGGGGTGAGTTCCAGGCTGGATTTTTTTTTTTTTGCGGACTCGGGCCTCTCACTGTTGTGGCCTCTCCCATTGCGGAGCACAGGCTCTGGATGCGCAGGCTCAGCGGCCATGGCTCACGGGCCCAGCCGCTCCGCGGCACGTGGGATCTTCCCGGACCGGGGCATGAACCCGCGTCCCCTGCATCGGCAGGTGGACTCTCAACCACTGCGCCACCAGGGAAGCCCCAGCCTGGATTTTGAAGAAGGAGAGGGGTGTAGACGGGTGGAGGGGAGTCGGGCAAATGACATAAGGAAATACTAGCAGCAGCAGGTCTCAGCTGGTCACTCATACATGCTGGAAAGCAGGCCTTGGCTGGCACCAGGGCCCAAGTGGGGAAAGAATGTGGATGAAATAGATCCACTGTTGATAATCAGAAGTACTTCCTCTCTACTTCTTGCCAGGAATCTGAGGGGTTGAACTGGGAACCACTTCAGGCTCTCGAGCCAGTGGGAAAATGTGTTTGGAGTGTGATTCTAGTAGCCTCTTGGGAATGGATCCCAGTAAAGACCGGGTGGTAGGGGAGTGACACCTTGAGGGAGATGGGGGTGGCTCAGGGATGAGAGAAAGGAAGGGGAAGTGGTGTGGAAACTCAGGTGCTGAGCAGATGTGTCCCCTCTTGCTTAATGTCACCAACGCCTTCCAGAAACCTGGACCTCCAACCCTGGGGACATCCCAAAGAGCCCCACACGCACCATTTCCACTTCACTGCGCGGCCCCTACCCGAGCCCTTTGATAGTGTGAACTTGGACCCTTATAAGAGCTTCGTTCCTGAGCTTCCTGCCTCAGTCTCGGCTTCTGATCACAACCTCTTCACAGCCTCTGGAGCAGTCTTACTAAAACACAGCTACAATCCTCTCCTCTGGCTGAAAACTCTCCAAATCCCCCCAGACCCTCCAAGGGCAGCTGATTTCCTTAGCAAGCCTTAGCCTTCAGCTTGCTTTTTTCCCCTTATCTCCTGTATCCCCTTTCTTCCTCATCTTACAGAAACTCACCATTTTAATTTGGCTGCTTCTGTGTCTTTATTTATACCTTGTCTTCCTGGTCAGAATCTCTTCCTCCCTTAAACTCATCTATAGAACTCTTACCATCCCTAAGACAAAATTCTGATACTGCTTTTTTTCAAAAAGCTTATCAAGACTTCTCTGAATCCGCCTTGTTCTCTTCTCTTCTCTGCTGGCACAGCACTATTTCTACATGTAACCCAGTTTGCCTTGTTTATTGGTTGTTTTTCTGCCTTCCCTGTGAACTGCTGGTAATTAGGGGCAGGGAAGGTGTCTGATGGATCTGTATAGGCCACATGGCATCTGGGCACTGAGAGACAAATTGTTATAACTGTCACAAATTGTTATAACTTGTTACCTTGTTAACAAGGTTCTCTCTCCCTTGAACCTTGGGCCTCATGGATTCTCTTCCTCCAAGCTATTCCTCTTAGGGACCAAGATCCCTTCCACAAACTCCTGTGTTTTATTCTCTGTAGGGCCCATGCTATTCTGCTTCCAAATGTTCCTCTGGATGGTGTAGGATGGTGTAATAACAGTCAGTATCATTAGCCCTTTCCTGCGGCAGAAACTCTGATTTCACAGGAGCACTATTTTCACTGCCCTGGAACCCAGCATGGTAAACCACTAGGGTCAGAAGGGCTGAGTCACTGGGTAAGGCCCATGTCCCCATTTTGCAGATGTTAAAAATGGAGCTCGGGGCTTCCCTGGTGGCGCAGTGGTTGAGAGTCCGCCTGCCGATGCAGGGGACACGGGTTCGTGCCCCGATCCCGGAAGATCCCACATGCCGCGGAGCGGCTGGGCCCGCGAGCCATGGCCGCGGAGCCTGTGTGTCCGGAGCCTGTGCTCCGCAACGGGAGAGGCCACAGCAGTGAGAGGCCCGCGTACAGCAAAAAAAAAAAAAAAAAAAAAAAAAAAAAAAAAAAAAAAATGGAGCTCAATAGCTATTTCTCAAGGGGTAGTAAGGATAAAAATAAAATCGCTGGCCAAGGAGCTCTTTGTAAAGGAAAGTTTAAACCTCAAGATGAAACATTCAGATAATCTTTCACTCATGACTTGACTTTTGGATGTTGTTGAAAATATCAGTTCACCTCCATCCATCATCTGTAATGTTATTATTATTATTATATTTTGATGTTGGGGGTAGGAGTTTATTAATTTATTTATTTTCAGCTGTGTTGGGTCTTCATTTCTGTGTGAGGGCTTTCTCTAGTTGTGGCAAGTGGGGGCCACTCCTCATCACGGTGCGCGGGCCTCTCACTATCGCGGCCTCTCTTGTTGCGGAGCACAGGCTCCAGACGTGCAGGCTCGGTAATTGTGACTCACGGGCCTAGTTGCTCTGCGGCATGTGGGATCTTCCCAGACCAGGGCTCGAACCTGTGTCCCCTGCATTGGCAGGCAGATTCTCAACCACTGCGCCACCAGGGAAGCCCTATTATTATTTTTAAAATTAATTAGTTAATTAATTTTTGGCTGTGTTGGGTCTTCGTTGCTGTGTGCAGGCTTTCCCTACTTGCAGCGAGCCGGGGCTACTCTTCAATGCGGTGCTTGGGCTTCTTATTGTGGTGGCTTCTTTTTGTTGCGGAGCACGGGCTCTAGCTGCACAGGCTTCAGTAGTTGTGGCTTGTGGGCTCTAGAGTGCAGGCTCAGTAATTGTGGTGCACGGGCTTAGTTGCTCCGCGGCATGTGGGATCTTCCTGGACCAGGGCTCGAACCTGTGTCACCCGCATTGGCAGGTGGATTCTTAACCACTGCGTCACCAGGGAAGTCCATCATCGGTAATGTTAGCACTAAGGGTTCTCAAAAATATTTGTCTGACCCCCTGGAGCAAGTGAGGGGTGGACAGAAGTTAAATGACTGGCCCAAGGTCACACAGCTAGTGGGTGCCATGTTATATAATAGATATTACACAGCATTCACCCACATATAGAAAGAAGAGGAAGTTCTGCTTGAAGCTAGGGATGCTGAGGGAAAGGAGATTTTCTCCTATCTATGAACAGATAGACTTGCCATCTTCTCAATACATTATTAAGTTGATTGCTAAGGCTATAGCTATCGACTAAATGGGTCACCTGACTCAGTCACCCATACTTCTTTCCAAAAAGACACAAGTAACTATCTCAGACTCTGCCTTTGGGGTATCATGCTGCAGCTATCTCACCAACACTGCCACTAGAGACAAGAGCAGTGTGAAAAGGTATGGCCAGGAGGGCATAAACTCTCCTGTTGGGCCAGCTGGAAGAGTTGTTGGAAGGTTACTAGAGATAATGGCTACAAAGCACACCCCGCAGCTCCTGACACAGAGTATGCATTTAATATCACCCACTGCTGTTACGTTTATTCATTCTACATCCCAGAACTGTAGAATGAACTATGCAAAATATGCAGCTGAAAGAAATGTTCAGATCTCCTAGCTGAACCTCTTCAATGAGGAATTCTTGACAGGTGGTCTAGACTAGAGTCTTGGTACCCATTGAATCAGACTTATTGCATTTTAATAGCATTTAAAAAAATAGAGGATCCTGCTGAAATAATCTAGATATGCCTTAAGTGTCTCTAGGGCCAGGGAACTAACTACTCCCCCATTGGTCAGCTTTGTTAGTTCTTCCTCACTTTGAGTTGAGGGTCTTCCTCTGGTGATGAGCACCCCTTGGTTGGGGTTTGGCCTTCTGGTGCAGCATGGTGAAAGTCTCTCCTGCTTTCTCAAGGGCAATCTTTCAGTTATTTGAAGACAACCATTGTTTCTCCCCTGAGTCATCTTTCTGCCTAAAGGAGCCGTTCCTTCTGACCCATGACTTTCTGAGCCTTCACGATCTTGCTTCCCTGCTTTAGGACAATTTTCACATCTATAATTACTGCAGAGCCTCCTTCCTGAAAGGATTAGAGGTGGCTTATGACAACAATAGCAAAAACACAGCAAGGTTAGGCTTTATTCCTAACTGAAATGGGAAATCAGGATCAGGAAAAATGAGGAAACAAATATGATAACTCTAAGGGTTAATGACGTTGATGTGACCCAGCGTGGGATTTGGCTCTGAGCTTCTGAATAGCAAACATAAAAATAAGGACAGTAAGTTATGGGAACTTATTGTCAAAACAGAGGAATGCATACAAGACTGTCTTGGGAGATGTGGTTTTTCTTCTAAGCTTCTCATGTGAGCATTTTATCCCCTAAATACATATTTTATTTTGGAATAATTTTAGATTTACAGAAAAGTTTCAGAGATAATACAGTGTTCCTGCAGATTCTCCACTCAATTTCCCCTAACATTTACCAAAACTAAGGAACTAACATTGGTACATAAATATTAATTAAACTCTAACTTTATTCAGATTTCACCAGTTTTCCCACTAACATCCTTTTTCTCATCCAAGATTCAGTTCTACTATCTGGGTGTCCAAGATTCAGTCCTGGTATCAGGTATCCATATATCCAGGACAGAATCTTGGATTTAGTCATCTGGTCTCCCTAGTTTCCTCTGGTTTGTGAGTTTCTCAGGCTTTCCTTCACACAGGGCTTTTATTGTTGTTGTCCTTGTTATCAGGAACGTTGAATAATTTACTTAATAACAAGATTTTTAACAAAAGCAAAATCACTTTTCATATACCGTCTGTCTCTGTAGTCATGCTCAATGAAAGTTGATGTTAAAACATTTAAGAGCACTTCAGTGAAGATGGTTCTGTAGCTCAGGCTATTGGGGGCCAAGTGTGAAGCCTTTTGGTGGCTTCACCTGAACAATTGGTAGGACTGACGTTAGAAGTAGGTGGCTCTAGGACCCCCTTAAATGCCACACCTCTTAGCAAGACTTTCTAAAAGAGCAGAGTAGGTGGTTCAAGGTTGTGTTTTCTGACAATGGCCTGCAGTGGTGGTATCTCTGTTGCTGATTCAGGACGAACCCTTATCTTTTGGGAAACTAAGTGATCATGTAGTGGCTCGTTGTCATGCAGATACAAAAATCCATCCTCTTGGTTAAGTTTTAAAATGTACTCTATGCTGCTTTTCTCTTTCTCTCTTCTTCTTTGCCTTCCTTCCTCCCTCCCTCCCTCCCTTCTTTCCTTCCTTCCTTCCTTCTTCATTCCCTCCCTCCCTCCCTTCCTTTCTTCTTTTTTCTTTCTCTCTTTTCCTTCACACTTAAGAATGGGTGTGCTGGGACTTTCCTGGTGGCGCAGTGGTTAAGAATGCGCCTGCCAATGCAGGGAACGTGGGTCGAGCCCTCGTCTGGGAAGGTCCCACATGTCGCGGAGCAGCTAGGCTTGGGCGCCACAACTACTGAGCCTGTGCTCTAGAGCCCGAGAGCCACAACTACTGAGCCTATGCGCTGCAACTACTGAAGCCTGCGTGCCTAGAGCCCATGCTCGGCAACAAGAGAAGCCACTGCAATGAGAAGCCCACGCACCGCAACAAAGACCCAACGCAGCCAAAATAAATAACTGAAAATAAATAAATAAGTGCCCTGTTTAAAAAAAAAAAAAAAAAAGAAGTCCCAGCTTGCCAGTTTGTTTGGCTCTGACCTACAGAAGAAGCAGTTTCTTCCGAAGCAGTCAGCTCCCCACTGCCTGCAAGAGCCCAGCATCCTGACTTGCATTAAGTGATGCAAACAGATGAAGAAAGCCCCTGAATCATATAATGGGCTCAGTAGCCAGAAGGCAAATCTAACCAAAACTAGAATAGGGAGGTCTGACACAGACTTAGGGAGAAATTAGAGATTAAAAAAATTATACAAATCTTACTATATTGCAAAGGAACAGTCAAATAGAAAAAAACATTTCTGGAAATACAAAGTCATTTCTGAATTTAAAAAAGTGAACAGAATACCTGAAACAATGGAACAAACATGATTGATTTAGTTATCCGGAAGATCAAAAGGGAAACCAGACCTACTGTGATTATTGTGATCCCTGCCCAGCTATCAGGTGATTCACAGGGAATTTCAAAAGAAAAAACAATAGAACAATATTATTCATCCGAGTTTTACAAATTTATAATCTCAGTTATAATTTTAACTAAAATCTCACTACATTATTGTCTTCTTAAACATCTTGTATTTATTACAAAATCTATTGTGTATTTCCTCCAATTTTGCGATATCATCTCATGTAGTTTCAGTGAATAGAATTCAGTTCATCTAGCTCATTGTACTTCCATGTCATTCATGAGTTATTGTATACATTTGTTGAAGTTTGCATTTGTCATAGTTAATTTTTGTATTGTAAAGTTGAGAAAACCAGTGAAGTGGAGAACAGGAGAACATTTTATATCAAAACTGGTTGGGGGGGCTTCCCTGGTGGCGCAGTGGTTGAGAGTCCGCCTGCCGGTGCAGGGCACGCGGGTTCGTGCCCCAGTCCGGGAAGATCCCACATGCCGCGGAGCGGCTGGGCCCGTGAGCCATTGCCACTGAGCCTGCGCGTCCGGAGCCTGTGCTCCACAACGGGAGAGGCCACAAGAGTGAGAGGCCCGCGTACCGCAATCAATCAATCAATCAATCAATCAATAAAATATATTCTCTGTCTTTAAAAAAAAAAAAAAAAAAAAAACAACTGGTTGGGGGCTTCCCTGGTGGCGCAGTGGTTGAGAGTCCGCCTGCCGATGCAGGGGACATGGGTTCGTGCCCCTGTCTGGGAAGATCCCACATGTCGCGGAGCGGCTGGGCCCGTGAGCCATGGCCGCTGGGCCTGCGCGTCCGGAGCCTGTGCTCCGCAATGGGAGAGGCCACAACAGTGAGAGGCCCGCTTACCGCAAAAAAAAAAAAAAAAAAAAAAAAAAAAAAAAAAGGTTGGAAACAGTGAAAGCAACATTTAAGGGAATATTTCTAGTTTAAAATGTGTTGTAGTATTTCCCTAGTTTACAGAGAAAGATAGATGGCTTGGAAGTGGTTCAAGGAAGCATTACAAATAGAGGTGAAAACAATAATGTAAAGAGTACAACTCAAATGTAGTATGTGAGTCTATGTGCTGGCACAAGTAAGACCACACAATTTGTCAAAAGAGGAGTGCAAAGAAGAAGTATGATAATAAGTTAGAAATTGGATTTTGTTGGACAGGTCATCTATTTCTCCCAGTCCCTCATATGTTGTCTGAAACTTTGTCAAGTAGTGAGAGAGAGCTATCAGATTTCTTGCAAATGAAGCACAGAAACCTCCTTAGTCAACCTTGAACTGATTAATTTTCTTGTTAAAGGCAGAAGGGAGACCAAAACTAGAGGCATCATTCAGAATTGCTATCCTCAGAGCAAAAAGAGGTATTATTTATGTCATTGAAGGGAAGCTTATAAAACCAGCTAAATGTGACGACAACTGTACTCAGAGAGAAAGCATAACAAGTTATTGAAAAATTCATTAAAAAATGATGCTGTTGGGACTTCCCCGGTGGTGCAGTGGTTAAGAATCCACCTGCCAATGCAGGGGACACGGGTTCGAGCCCTGGTCCGGGAAGATCCCACATGCCGCGGAGCAACTAAGCCTGTGTGCCACAACTGCTGAGCCTGCACTCTAGAGCCTGTGCTCTGCAACAAGAGAAGCCACCGCAATGAGCAGCCCGCGCACCGCAACGCAGAGTAGCCCCTGCTCGCCGCAACTAGAGAAAGCCTGTGCGCAGCAACAAAGACCCAACGCAGCCAAAAAAAAAAAAAAATGATGCTGTTGAAAAATGATGCTGTTGGATATCACAGGCAATATGAAAGAGCAATTATCATCATGTATGGTTGGACGAAACTACTGACGTATAGAGAGTGAAATAGCTCTTGGAATGCGTGTGATGCAAACATGAGGGAGAAGTGTTTAGAGACTTTCTGTCTTGTTTCTCAGTCAAAAGGCATGTGCTGCAGAAGAGAGTTTTCACCTAGCTGCTGATTAGTTCATGAGTGATGTTGTAGACTAGAAAATAAATGTTGGGACCTTCCCTGAATATACATAGCTGTGTGTAAAGCAAGGAGGGGCATTCCAGATGTAGAAAACAAACTTATGGTTACCTAGGGGAAAATGGGGGGGAGGGGTAAATTGGGAGGTGGGGATTGACATATACACACTACTGTATATAAAATAGATAACTAACAAGGACCTACTGTAGAACACAGGGAATTCTACTCACTACTCTGTAATGGCCTATATGGGAAAAGAATCTAAAAAAGAGTGGGTATATGTATATGTATAACTGATTCACTTTGCTGTGCAGCAGAAACTAGCACAACATTGTAAATCAAGTGTACTCCAATAAAAAATTTAAAAAAAGAAAAAGAAATGAAGAAAGCATAGAGATTATATCTGAAAAAAAAAAGGTCCTCTGTAATGTCATGCCCACACTGCTCTATTTACTGAGAATAATTATTGGCCAACAGTATGCATCCTACCTTCAACATATCTTTTATTGTCTGTGTGCTGAGGCTTTGACATCTGGGGCCTTGCTGACACTGGAGAGACTACCCCTCCCAGGATAGCTAATTCCTAGAGAAAGTAAATGAAAATCACCAGAATTGCCTTTTATATGCAAACCAAACAATCCAGAGCCCATACCTCCAACCACCTTCTTTATCAGGCTCTCACACTCCGGGCCACTATCCATCTACTCTAAAACCTCCAAGACAACATAGCAGAAATTAGGGGCAGTTCCTATGCTATGCCCCAGGGCCTGCTGAAATCTTAATTTAGCCGATCCTAAACCAGTTTACCCTGCTTCACGTATTCCTCCCCATGGGAACCGCAATAAAGGCTATTGCTCAGGTTTCTCTCCTTCTCCCTCTGCCTTCCTCGCCCCCTCACCGACCACAGGGCATGTGGGATCTTAGTTCCCTGACCAGGGATTGAACCTGTGCCCCCTGCAGTGGAAGCTCAGAGTCTTAACCACTGGACCGCCAGGGAAGTCCCTCTCCCCCTGCCTTGTGACCAACCCTGGTGTTTCCTCATGTGGCCCCCCTCATGGCATGGTGTGCCCTTACTTTTGGGGATCTGTATAACAAATATATTTTTTTCAATAGCAAACTTCTCCTGATCTGTTGGCCTCATCATACCTGAATAATAATAAAGCCTGCATTTTCAAACACATCTTGATCTTGATTCAAGGTTAATAGAGATAGTGAAAACTGTGAATCCATTCAAATTATACCCACTGGCAGCATATCTTTTTAATGTGGGATGTCGAGAAATGGGCACCTAGTACAAGACTTCTTCCATACTGAAGTACCCAACTGTCAGAGAGAAAGGAGCTCAAGAATTTTTGAAGTCAAGAAGGAAATAAAAACATTTCTCTACGACGCTGATAAATGTCATAAACTCCATTTCTAGGACTTCAAGTGTTTTGCTCAACTGTGTATTTCAGCAATGTGTTTATTGTCAGGGCTGAATGATCATAAATTTTAATACTGAGGGTCAGGTACCAGAATTTCTTCATGGTGCAAAGAGCTCAGTTGCAGAAAGTTTGTCTTTTCTCCAGCACTTGCTGAGTTCCTTCTCAGGGAGAAGAAATCAATGATGTATTATTGGCCATATTTTAAAAGTATGTCCAGGGGCTGCAAGGGCGCATGAAAAGCTACTTTCCAAAGAGTAGATTAGGAATCCATTCGGCACCGATTCCCAAGCTGCAAGTCATTCCTCCAGCTTTTGAGTGTGATATGCTTATTGACTGAGCATCTGATGCAAAGCTGAAAGAAGACTTCAGTGAGTCATCCCTCCATGATTTCCGTGTCCCTGTTCAACCCAAATACCTAGCATTATCTGACAGAGCCTAACTCTTCCTGCCATGCTCAATAACTTATAATTGGAATTTAGAATTTTATAATTAGGTAGAAAAAAATAGAGAGGAGAAACCAATTAGATGTGGAATCTGGTGACAAAACTACGTCACCAAGCCAAAGAGCGAAAGATTTCAAAGTCTCAACCCTTTCAATTGATATGAAATAAACTATTGATTTTAAAGGTTTTTATGTTTATTATTAAAATCACGATGACTCTCTTTAGAAATGACCTAAAATTTGGCTTGTTAAGTGGTCTGTGGATTTCAAAGTCAGAGAAATCCTGGTTCAACATAACAACTCTTCTTAAAGAATTGCCTTTCCTTTCCTTACTAGGTCAAGTACATTTCTTTATTCCCCTAGGATCATTTCTCTCTCAAGGGGGTCTGTATTAGCCAAGGTTCTCCAGAGAAACAGAACTAAAGAATATTCATTTGTTCATTCACTCATCCATTCATTATTAAGAAATTAGCTCACATGATTATGGAGGGTGAGAAGTCCAAAGATATGCAGTCTAAAGGCCTAAGAACCAGGAGAGTTGATGGTGTAAGTTCCATACGAGTCCAAAGGCAGAAGAAGACCGATGTTCCAGCATGAACACCGTCAGGTAGAGAGAGAGAGCAGATTCTGGCTTGCTCAGCCTTTTGTTCTATTCAGGCCCTCAGTGGATCGGATGTGGCCCACCCTCACTGCGGTGTGCAATCGGCTTTATTCAGTCTCCTGATTCAGATGCTTGCTAATCTCATCACCAAACACCCTCATAGACACACTCAGAATAAGATTTAACCAAATGTCTGGGCACCCTGTGGCCCAGTCATGTTGGTACATAAAATGAACCATCACAGGGTCCTCAACTCTCCTGAACAGAGGATTACGTGTGGCCATTCCATCAGTCTGCCATACAAGATATGGATGAAGTCCAGCAGAGAATAGAGCTTAAGTTCTCTTTCCAAGAAGCACTACAGCCCACATGATTCCTGTACTGATAGGCTTCTGGCATGACTGTGCCATCAACTTCCCAGGTATGACTAGAGCCTAGATGCTTCTGGGTCTCTCATCCTCAGGAAAGGACTCATATACCAAGGTCCTTGGTTGCAAGCAACAGAAGTTGATTCTCATTGCTATTAGTAGCAAAGTCATTTCTTAAATGCATATTGGGAAGGGAACCCTGTGCACTGTTGATGGGAAGGTAAATTGGTGCAGCCACTATGGAAAGCAGTATGGAGGTGCCTCAAAAAGTTAAAAATGGAACTACTATATGATCCAACAATTCTGCTTCTAGATATTTATCTGAAGAAAACAAGGTTACTATCTTGAAAAGATATCTGAACTCCCATGTTCATTGTAGCATTATTTACAATAGCCAAGACATCGAAACAACCTAAATGTCCATCAGTGCAAGAATGGATAAAGAAGATGTGGTCTATTCACACAATGAACTATTACTCAGCCATAAAAAAGAAGGAAGTTTTGCCATTTACAACAAATTGGATGGACCTTGAGGGCATTATGCTAAGTGAAATAAGTCAGACAGAGCAAGACAAATACTGTGTGATCTCACTTGTATGTGGAATCTGAAAAAAATGGAATGCAAACAAACATAGAACAGATTGGTGGTTGCCAGAGGTGCATGGTAGGGGCTAGGAGAACTGGATGAAGGTGGTCCAAAGGTACAAACTTCCAGATATAAGATAAATAAGTCCTGGGGATGTAACGTACTGCATGGTGACTACAGTTCATATTATGGTATTACATATTTAAAAGTCACTAAGACAGTTAAAAAGTTCTCATCTCAAGAAAAAACAATCGGGACTATGTGAGGTGATGGATGTTAACTAAATTTATTGTGGTGATCATTTTACAATATATACATATATCAAATCTTTATGTTGTATGTCTAAAACAAATACAATGATAACTGTCAATTATAGCTCAATTAAAAAAGAAAAAAATAAACTCAGTAATAAGGTAATAATCATTCTTATATAAAGGTATTGGGTAGCTCAGAGAAGCACATGGGGGAAGTGGCTTGGAAAACTAGACTTGGAGGCTATACAGCCAGAAGTCAGGATCAAAATTACTGCTGTAGACTGGTTCTATCTATCTGACAGACTGACTCCACCACCAAACACTGTACGTGTGGGTAGCACCATTGATACTGGACAGGGCAGTAGGAGTTCAGGAGTTCAATCTCAGTAGGAGTTCAAGCTCAGGAGTTCAATCTTGGTACAATGCCACTGCCTCCAGAAAAAATTCTCCGTGATTTTTATTTCTTTACAAAATGCCTACTGGCTTAGAGTCTGGGGCAATTGCTTCAGATTGATGGAGTCTAGATTCTGTACTCATGACTGACCTGCAGGGGGCCTGGGGAGGTGAATTTCTGGAATTTTCCCTATGCTTCTAAAATGGCAGTTGGGTTCTGCCTTCCACTAGAAACCACAAGATGGGAAATTTTCTGAATGTAGTCAATATAGTGAGGACAATATTGAGTAGTAGTTAAGAGTGTGGACACTGGGATCAAACTCTCTGGATACAAATTCAAGGTCTGTTACTTACTAACTTTATGGCTTTTGTTAAATTATGAAATGTCCCTGTTACTCAGTTTCCTCATCTGTAAAAGGAGGAGAATAATAGTACCTATCTCATAAGGTTGCTGTGAGGATTTTATTAGGTAACATAGACGAAGCATTTGAAACAGTGCCTGACAGATGATAAGCACTCAATAAATCTTAGCTATAAAAGTGGGGAGTTCAAATGCTGTGTGGCCAAAGAGATAGATAAATGTCCATCAGAGTCTGCCAGTATGGTTGTCCAATGTCACATACACACGCACTTCTTCCCATATTTACGTTTTCAAATAGAAATTTAACAACTCCAGACTCACATAGTGCAGCATTAGTACAATGGAAAATGCATCCATCCCTCCCCCAAAGAGGAATGAGCCAAATACTCATCAATTACCTCTTTGGTCCCATTATAGTGTCTTGGGATAGAAGCCGTTCTTGTAGACCACCTACTGAAATCCTTTATAGAGTGATGAGGAAAAGGGAGATGGACACCAGGGGTAAAATTAGTTAAAATACATAAATGTTTCTTTGACACATTAGGAAAAAAGTTAGGGTGAGATGTTACAGTTCTTGTTTCTAGACTACTCATTAAGCCATGGTTGATAATTGGGACTGTCCTTCTGCAGCACCATCCAACCCCTGTTCTCTTTGTCAGTTGACTGGGGTTTGCCACTCCATATGGTGACCCAAATCATCATTCTTGAGAGTCTGAAATCATGGTGGTCCTGCCTGTGTCAGGTGGTTCTGGCTCTCCATTGACTTAAACCACTGTACGTGCATATTAGTTAGGATGCTTTTGTCTGCAAGTAATAGGAATCCCAATTAAATAGTTTAGAAGAAGGTTCACTCACTCATTTGAAAAATGTTTATTGAGAGCTAACTGTGTACTAGGTACCCATCCATGTGCTGAGGACTCAGAGAACAAAATTTCCTGCCCTCCTCTGGCTGGAGGAGGTGGGAAGGAAGAAAATAAAGCAATAAATTATATGTAGAGTATTAGATGGTGATAAGTGCCAGGGAGAAAAACAAAGGTTAGAGTAACCAGGTAAAGTAGGGTTTGCTATTTTTAATAGGGTGGTCAAAGGAGTCCTTGAGAAGGTGACGTTTGGGCAGAGACCTGAAGGACGTACTTATGGGAGTACCTGGGGGAAGGAGTTCCCTTGTCAGATTTAGGTGAGTCAGATTATTTTGACAAATTCTGTTTCTGAAATTAACTAAAAATGTTGGAAAAACAGAAAAATCACCAAGCTAGTACAGAGAGTGCTGGTTTACCCCTCACCCAGTCCCCTTTATTGTTAACATCTTGCATAACAATGGTACATTTGTCAAAAGTAGAAAACTGGCATTGGCACATTACTAATACATAAACTCTAGACATTATTCAGATCTCATTAGTTTATTTAAACTAATGCCCATTTTCTGTTCCAGGATCTAATCCTGGATACCACTTTGCATTTAGTTGTTATGTCCCCTTAGTTTCTTCTGATCTTGCCTTCTGATCAGGCTGCTATAACAGGATACCATAGACTGGACAGCTTATAGACACAATTTGTTTCTCTCAGTCTGGAGGCTGGGTTGTCCAAGATCAAGGCACTGGCGGGTTTGGCGTCTGGTTTGGGCCCACTTCCTGGTAATAGATGGCTATCTTTTCTCTGTGTCCTCACGTGGCAGAAGGGGCAAGGCAGCTCTGTGGGGTCTCCTTTACAAGGGCACTAATCTCATTAATGGGGGCTCCACCCTCATGAACTAATCCCCTCCCAAAGGCCCCACCTTATAAGACCATCACCTTGGGGGTTAGGATTTCAACATGAATTTTGGGGGGAGGCACAGACATTCATTCTATAGCAGATCTGTAACAGTCTTTGTTTTTCATCATTTTGACAGTTTTGAGGAGTACTGGTCAGGTGTTTTGCAGAATGCCTCTTGCACTCCCCTTTGCACTCAGATTAGTTTTCAACACATTGTAGAATATGTTGCTTTCTGGAATAAAGGACTACCTTCCTCAGTCCCCTTGGTAGGGTTGAACATGGGGTTTATGTGTTGTCAATGAGACATCAGAATTTCTGGAAAGGCTATTTCAAAGGGAGTAATTCAGTTTTACAAGTTCCTTTTTGTCCTTTCTTCTTTTTCCTTCTTCTGCCTGCACTTAGCTGTGGTGACTGGCACTCCAGTACCCATTTCGGACCATGAGGTGACCTTGGGTTAAAAGTCAAGTGTGTACCACTTGACTTTTTACGGCTGTGTACTACTAAGCCATAAAAAATAATGAAATAATACCATTTGCAGCAACATGGATGGACCTAGAGATTATCATACTAAGTGAAGTAAGTCAGACAAAGAAAGACAAATATATGATATCACTCATATGTGGAATCTAAAAAAGTGATGCAAATGAACTTATTTACAAAACAGAAATAGACTCACAGGCATAGAAAATAAATTTTTGGTTACCAAAAGGGATAGTGAGGGGGGTGAGAGACAAATTAGGAGTTTGGAATGAACAGAAACACACTACTATATATAAAATAGCTAAACAACAAGGACCTACTCTATAGCACAGGAAACTATATTCAACAGCTTGTAATAACCTATAATGGAAAATAATCTGAAAAAGAATAGATATATATGTATATACATATATATATATATACATATATATATATATATATATATAAAACGGAATCACTTTGCTGTACACCTGAAACTAACACAACATTATAAATCAACTATACTTCAATTTAAAAGATTTTAAATGGCTTACGTGTTCATATGGCTCAAATACAAAAGAAAGGAAACACAGTGAAAAGTTTTGCTCCCAGTCATGCTCACAGCCACCCAGCTCCCTTCCCCAGTGGCAACTTTTTTTTTTTTTTTTTTTTTTTTTTTCTTTTTGCGGTATGCGGGCCTCTCACTGTTGTGGCCTCTCCCGTTGCGGAGCACAGGCTCCGGATGCGCAGGCCCAGCTGCCATGGCTCACGGGCCCAGCCGCTCCGCGGCATATGGGATCCTCCCAGACCGGGGCACGAACCCGTATCCCCTGCATCGGCAGGCGGACTCTCAACCACTGCGCCACCAGGGAGGCCCCAGTGGCAACTTTTGTTATCTGTTTCTTGGGTGTCCTCCCAGAGATGTGTGACTGTCCTTTCTTTCTGACTCAGGTGACACTATCTTATACTGTTTTGCACCTGTTTTTAAAAAATTTAACCATGTTTCAAGGAGACCTAAGTTAAGAGCTTTATCATGCTTTTTTTATAACTGTATAGGATGTCATCGTATGGGTGTGTCATGCTTTATTTAACCATCCTTTATTGATTGTCATTTAGGTGGTTTCCAATCCTGTGCTTTAGAAACACAGCTGCAGTGAATAATCTTGCAGAAATGTCATTTTATTTGTGTGAATACATTTGTGTGATCAATTCCTAGAAGTGGAATTAGTCAAAAGATATTGCATGAGTAATGTATATGTATATAACCAAATGTATATAGATAGATAGCTATATATATCTCAAAATTACTCATATGTACTTATGAGTAATATATTTAGTCAAATTGCCCTCCATGGAAGGAGCTGCAGTTTATGCTCCTGTCAGCATATATATGAAAGTGTCTGCCAGTACTGGCTTGCCAATGCAGTGTGTTATCAAAGTTTTTGATCTTTTCCAATCTGTTAAGTGAAAGATGGTCTCTGATATCCACAGAAAGAGTTGTGCAGAATGTACATAGTAGTCTTACTCATAATAATAAAAGCTACTTGCAACAATTTTAAAAAGACCATGAAAGCCATGCACCTCCCAGAAGGCTGTCTTCCTCAAGGCCCACCTCAGAGGGGGCTGTGAGGACAGTGGGCCTGGAAGTTCCTCTCAGAGGCCAGGACAAGCAATCACAGAGGCTAGGGAACAAAGAGGAGCATTCCAAAGGTAGAACCAGGGATCTCTGGGTTAACCCACAAAGGAACTCCCTGTTCTGCCAACCAGAGTACCTGTCCTATTCAGTGGACTATGGCACATGTTAGGACTGGTGCTTGCTTTGTGTTTTCCATTCTTCCCTTTTCTGCACAATGTTGATTCACTTATCGTATGCCTTCCTTATCACTATTTATTGGGTGAATTCAACTGAGTGAAGTAAATAATGTGTTTTGAAGCTTCCAGGTCACAAGACGTTGAGAAGGCATGTTTGGGTCTAAGATCCTGGACTTGGAGCTCGATTGTCACATATGGAGATGTTGGCTGGTCTCATGGGTAGACTATGGCACACACCATTGGACCTTTGATAAACATTCATCCCACTTTCCTTTGGCTTTTCCTTTCTTGCTTATGGAACTCAGATTTTGTTGGAGGGGTGGACGTGGGAGGGATTGTTCAACTACAAGGAATGAGTCATGATGGACTCTTTGCTTGAGGCCCTCAGAGCACTGTTTTGCTTTTCTGATAAAAACAAAGGATGATGGGTACAGTCCCTTCCCTCTCCTCCTTACCCTAATGCAGAGCTGCAAGAGCTACCTTGCAACAATGAGGTTATGAATAAGGACAGTAGGGCAGAGCGTGAAGAAGAGGTCTGGACCTTTGACCTCATTGGATTCCCATGCCAACCCTGGAATTCTTCCAGAGTTCTTTTTAAAAAATATATATTATATATATTTTTTAATATATTTATTTATTTATTTATTTTTGGCTGTGTTGGGTCTTTGTTGGGTCTTCGTTGCTGCACACAGGCTTTCTCTAGTTGCAGCGAGTGGGGACTGCTCTGTGTTGTGGTGCACAGGCTTCTCATTGCAGTGGCTTCTCTTGCTCGGCTTTAGGCCTGTGGGCTTCAGTAGTTGTGGCACGTGGGCTCAGTAGTTGTGGCTCGCGGGCTTAGAGCACAAGCTCAGTAGTTGTGGTGCATGGGCTTAGTTGCTCTGCGGCATGTGGGATCTTCCCAGACCAGAGCTCGAACCCGTGTCCCCTGCATTGGCAGGCAGATTCTTTTTTTTTTTAAGATGTTGGGGGTAGGAGTTTATTAATTAATTTCTTTATTTTTGCTGTGTTGGGTCTTCGTTTCTGTGCGAGGGCTTTCTCTAGTTGTGGCAAGCGGGGGGTCACTCTTCATCGCGGTGCGCGGGCCTCTCACTATCGCGGCCTCTCTTGTCGCAGAGCACAAGCTCCAGACGCGCAGGCTCAGTAGTTGTGGCTCACGGGCCTAGTCACTCTGCGGCACGTGGGATCCTCCCAGACCAGGGCTCGAACCCGTGTCCCCTGCATTAGCAGGCAGACTCCCAACCACTGCGCCACCAGGGAAGCCCCCGGCAGGCAGATTCTTAACCACTGTGCCACCAGGGAAGTCCCAGAGTGCTTTTTATATGATATAATTAAAGCCTTTATTGTTTAAGCTACTACTGATGCCATAAACTCGGCCTCTGTGCACTGGTGCTGAATTGAATCTCACAGACAGAGTTTTGGGTGAAGAGGAATGAATAGCTTTATTGCTTTGCCAGGCAAACGGGGACACAGGGGGCCCCTACCCTTGAAAATTCTGTGTCCCAACATGGGAGGATTTGGTGAGGAGGTTTTTTTTTTTTTTTTTTTTTTGCAGCACGCGGGCCTCTCACTGTTGTGGCCTCTCCCGTTGCGGAGCACAGGCTCCGGACGCGCAGGCTCAGCGGCCATGGCTCACGGGCCTAGCCGCTCCGCGGCACGTGGGATCTTCCCGGACCGGGGCACTAACCTGTGTCCCCTGCATCAGCAGGCGGACTCTCAACACTGAGCCACCAGGGAAGCCCTGGTGAGGAGTTTTTACAGCAGTGGTTCAAGGGTGAGATTGCTGATAAGATTAGGGTGTGTGCAGGGCCTGCATTCCTTTAATCTGGTCTCAGGTAATCTCATGATGAGCTTCTCTGATTCCTTTAATCTGGCCTCCCGGTGGTCTTCTCTGGAATGAAGAATGCTAACTCCAGTTGTTGGGGGTTTTATTTCTGCAAAGAGCTCAAAGATATTGTTACGTTTATCCCTTGAGGCAGAACGAGGACCCTGCCCCAAGGCTGCACTATTGTTTCTTGGCTGCTCCTCCCTTGTCTCTTCATCCCCTCCCTCCTCTATTCCCTACAAACAAGGAACTTCTGTGCCCAGGAACCCCACAGGGTCCTGCTCAGTTTCACTATTAACATGAATATTCTATGACTTAGAGCAGAAAGTGTTCCTAATGGAATCACATGAACTGCTGAAGTCCCTTTTGTTAATGCTAGTGGGATTTTTTACTGTTTTAAGCTATGACCATTTCAGATAACCAATCCTATTTTCCTCTCCTGGTTTCCCTGATGGTCCATTTTCCAAACCACCCCACTTCCTGTATCAGTTGTCAAAAACTGAAAAGTCTGAGATTTTATCCTACTTGCAAGCTAATAAGTTAGCTCTCCCAAGTTTCATAGATGCTGGCAGAAGACATGAAACTCCTTCCTTGGTCACTGTAATGTCAATAACCAGAATATCAAGATTTCCACCAGTTTTCTGAGCCTCAGTTCCCACAGGGTGATGCAAAGAGGTCCAGATGATACCTCCACACACAGTGGGGTGAATTTCAAGAGAGGAGCCCTAAGCTTAAGTAAACTGTATCTTTTATAATGGACGTGAGCCTGCCTGACTTTTGTCCTAGAAGGAGACATTGTCTTCATTAAACTAGACAATAACAATCTGTCCTCCCTTCCGCTCCTGAAGGAGCCCTTATCTCTTTTTCCCGAGGCTGTTCACCATACAAACATTCTTAAAAAGATAGTCTGGAAACAAAGACAGTCAGAGCCTCTGCTCTAAGCCATGCAGAAATGTGGGAGACCCATGGATAATTGTTTCCCAGCATCCGTCTGCATTCTTGGTTACAAGTTGACTCTAGCTGGTTTAAGCAGAAGGAGAAACTTGTTAAAATGATGTAAGATACAACTGCTTTAGAGGACTAGGTATATGACAATAACTAGGAGACTTGGAAATGCTCATATGGTGTGACCCAGCAATTCTACTCCTAGAAATATACCTTCTGGAAGCCCTTGCACACACACACAGCAGAAGACATGTACAGAAGTGTCTGTAACAGTAGTATTTCTATTAGCATAAAATTAGGATAACTTAAATGTCTGCCCATAAGGCAATGTATAAATTGTGGCATGTTCATTCAGTGGAATGGTATAACATCACAGCAGTAAAAATGTATGAACTAGTAGCCACATATATCATCCTGAAAGGATTCCATAATCACAATGTTGAGTGCAAAAAAGCCAGTTGCAGAAAGATACATATAGTATGATATCATTTATTTGAAATTTAAGAATAAACAAGACGATTACCATCTAGTGCTCAGGGTTACATACATGTATAGTAAAGTATTAAAGATGCTTGAGAATGAGAATACCAATTCAGAGCAGTGTGCTTGCCTTGCTGGGAAGAGGCAAGCGGGATTTAGCTGATTTGTCAGAGATTTACTTTTGAGGTTTATTACCTTTGTACCCACTATGCCTGACATCTTTTTTCTTTTTTTTTCGGTATGCGGGCCTCTCACTGTTGTGGCCTCTCCCGTTGTGGAGCACAGGCTCCAGACGCGCAGGCTCAGCGGCCATGGCTCACGGGCCCAGCCGCTCCGCGGCATGTGGGATCTTCCTGGACCGGGGCACGAACCCATGTCCCCTGCATCGGCAGGCGGACTCTCAACCACTGCGCCACCAGGGAAGCCCTATGCCTGACATCTTGCTCACTGAGTTAAACTGTTAGAAATTATATCAGCTGGCCCACTGGAGTGGTAGAGGCACATAGATGTGGGCTCTGAGGTCATCAATCCAGGATTAAGGGATAAAATCTCAGGCCATTCCAACACAGAGCTGGCCTGGGGAGGACGCCACCGCTGTCCTGCCGAGTACTGGGCCATCTCTTGCAGCCCCAAGACCATTGGCTCTGGACTCAGGCTGCCACCACTAGTACTCACCACTCTTACTCTTGAGGCTGAATATTCAGTCTCTGTGTAGTGATGCTGAATTGAATCTCGGAGACAGAGTTTTGGGTGAAGTAGAAAAGAATAGCTTTATTGTTTTGCCAGGCAAAGGGGGACACAAGGCTCCTGCATCGAAAACTGTGTTTCCCAACCTGGGAGAATTGGGTGAGGAGCTTTATAGCAATAGTTCAAGGGTGAGGTTACTGATAAGATTAGGGTGTGTGCAGGGCCTGCATTCCTTTAATCTGGCCTCAGGTAATCTCTTGATGAGCTTCTCTGGTTCCTTTAATCTGGCCTCAGGTGGTCTTCTCTGGCATGAAGAATGCCAACTCCATTTGTTGGGGGTTTTGGTTCTGTAAAGAGCTCAAAGACATTGTTATGTGTATCCCTTGAGGCAGAACCAGGACCCTGCCCCAAGGCTGCACTATTGTTTCTTGACTGTTCCTCGCTTGTCTCTGCAACCCGTGCTTCCCTGATTAGCAGCTGTTTGAATCTGCCCCTTGGAACTCAGGGAAGGTCATGGTGGCTGGGGTCTATTCCCTCCAAACAAGAACTGGGGGATACAGAAAGGCTTCTGTGCCCAGTCCTGTTCAGTTTCACTCTAGGACCTCAATCTTGTTAAACTTCCAGACAGAATCATCTGTGGTCCTTCTTCACCTCACTTGCTCCTGTTTCCAAGTCTGTGGTGAGTATGCCTGATTGGCAGGACTTGAGCTGTGTTCTAGCTGCAAGGTAGGCAGAAGGTGACCAACTGACATTTTTGGCCTCTGAAGTGGGAGGTGGGCTGTGCCTCTCACTAAAATTCATAAGGTTGGGAATTTCCCAAATGTTGGACAGAGTTTCAGATTCCGGGTGGTCCAAAAGTGCACACGTCCATGACGAACCTGCAAGGCATGTGGTCAGCTAGAGTGAGTAAATAAAGTATCCTAGGTAGAGGAAACCGAAGAAATGAGAACATTGACATGGTGTTTTTCTAGAAGGTAGGAGAAAAGTAGTAGGAGGCAAAATGTAATAGGCTAAACTTTACCTGGTTATAAGGAATGTTGACATCTCAGTCTCTGTGTTCCTTTTCTTTTCTTTTTTTAACATCTTTATTGGACTGTAATTGCTTTACACTGTTGTATTTCTACTGTATAGCAAAGTGAATCAGCCATATGTATACATATATCCCCATATCTCCTCCCTCTTGCGATGTGCTTATTTTCTAATTAGTCCTTATTATTATTTTTTATTAAGCCAAAATGATCTCCCTTATAAGACCATAAGCTCCTCAAAGTTAGGAATCATTCCTCACCTTGGAGAGATGCCCTGTTTGCTATGGAAAGTCCATTCATTGGCCTTCAGGTCAGATGGAACTGAGCTTGCAACCTGGGTTTATTACTGATGAGCAAAATGATAGTGGTTATCTAAGGCAGCCTCTCTGAGACTTTGTATCTTCGTGAGTAAATAGAGATTGTACCTGCTTTTCTGTGTGGTAAATATTATATCCAACATAAATAAGCTTAGAAAGTAGAGGTTCAGTAAGTATATATTTCCCTCCTTCCCTGCCCTTTAGACTGTTTCTGTTCCTCCTCAGGTCCTCACTCAGCTGGTGTTTGCTGAGTGAATGAACTTGGCTTCATCACATCTGTAGATGCGCTCCTGCCCGTTCCTCTCATGGCTGCCATATTTGAGCTTGCTCTGCAGTGATTTTAGTAGCTTGGTGTGATTCGTTTTTTCACGGGCAGCCTCTAGGAGATTCTTACATGCCAATAGGACTTCACTGGTGCTACTCTTCTTTTCTTACTAAACACTTCATTTGACAAATGGAACTCCAAATATGTGTCAGGCTCCAGGGACCAATGACATGGATTCCACCATCCTGAAATTTGCAATAGGAGGGATGGGCTTGTAAACAGTTATCATGTAATGCTGAGGGCTGCAGTAGAGGCAAGCATAGACAATGAGCAACCCTCATGAGCACCTATCCCAAGAAACAAGCCTTTTTATTGCTTTGTTATGCCATATAATTCCTAGGGTTTTCCCCCCAAATGAGTGTTCAGATAATGATTGTTTGGTTTAATGATTGTATCAGAATGGTTTTAGAATATGACATCCCTACATACACATGCTTTCGCAACGTTCCCAAACCACAACTTTTACTTTGCTTTTATTTACCTAGTTTTAGTGGTCTTCTTGAGTAGCAATGAGTCAGGTCCCATTTCACATTTCCTGCTTCACGTAGTTTCGAAAGCTCTATCCCCAGAATTTGATCTTGACTTCTTCCTACTGAGAAGGATCATGACTACAACAATTTCCACTGAGAACTAATTATGAAGATGGCAGTGAAATGACAATATCAAGTCTCATTAATCCAGTCACTCGGGATAAACCCCAATGGAAATTAGTAAAGGCTGTAACGTAGCAGGGGATGGGCCCACTGAAAGCCCAGGAGGGATCATGGAGCCCATCTGGTTCCAAATTCTGATGCTCAGTCCTGAGGAGAGGAGGGTGGAAAAAAGGGAAACATTGGACTTGCAGCTTGGCTTTTGGCTGTTGAAAACAGCTGAGGCCATGGAATACTAATAGCAATTTAAATGAATGAATCAGAGCTAAGATATGGACAAAACTCAGAAACAATTGTGGAAAGAAAAAATCAAGTTGTGGAATAATAGAAACGATTTTGAAATCTACAAAACAAGGCGTTAGGTTATTTGTATGTATATAGCCTAGGAATAAAACTATCAAATATACACGGAAAGGACAAATTCTGGGTTCAGGAGAGTGGTTATCTCTGGAGAGGGAGGAAGGATGATGGGATCTAGGTAGGGACTCAAGTAATGTGATATTTTAATTAAAAACAACAAAGATCGTGTACAGCAACTGTACTTCAACAAAAATAAATTTAACAACAACAACAAAGATCTGAAGCAAAAGGAGGGAAACTGTGTGAGATCAGAAGCTCTGTACCCCAAGGATACAGCCAAGGAAATATAGTCGGCAGTGAAGGTCACTGGGCGGGGGACCTAAATTTGGGTCTTGTCTCTGCCTTGGCTGGGTTGTGAGACCTTGGATGAATTTCTTCCACGAGTTTCTTCTGGGCTTCCTTTTGTAGAGTAGAGAAAATTCATATGTGGCCGGCCCTACCTTCTTTAAAGTGTTTCTGTGAACCTCCTTTACTCAGTGTATATGAATACATTCTGATGACTGTTGAGTGTTTTGCAAAGGAGAGGTTATTTGCAACCAGTTAGACCTTTAGAGTAAATATGGTGAAGCCAGGAAAAAATTGAGGTTAGTAGCCAGGCTTTAGCGAGGGGCCTCTGTATTTATCAGAAATATAGAGCTTAGAAACAGAAAATAAAATATTTCAAAAATTATGGGGAAAAACCTGACAGTCATTGAGGGAAAATATCCCTCAAGCCTTGCCCATGTTCCATGTTCCCACCCACATCTCTACCCCCATTAATGATCTTTGGAACCTTCCAGAGGATGCTGTGTGCACGCTCACTGGGTACAAAGGGAAGAGGGTGGATGGGAAAGAACATCTGATATTACCTTGAAGTGAAATGGTCGGCTGTTACCTGTGGCTGATCACCCACTCTTCTTCAAGGGCATGAATACTTATGCAAGAGTCACTTGGCTGCATGAGCCTGAGGGCTCTCTGTCTTTCCAGGCTTTTCTAATGGGGATGGCATACTTGAGACACAGGTGGGATGAAATTATACTGTGGACTTTCACCTGCAGTCTTCCCTTAAAAGATGGTCCTTTCAATGACATACTTGTCACCAAGGGCTTTGACTGATTGTTTTGGGTTATTTTTTTTTTGGAGTTATTATTATTTTTGGGGGGGGGTTAAAGATTTTTTTTAATGTGGACCATTTTAAAGTCTTTATTAAATTTGTTACAATATTGCTTCTTTTTTTTTTTAATATTTTGGTTTTTTGGCTGCAAGGCATGTGGGATCTTAGCTCCCTGACCAGGGATTGAACCTGCACCCCCTGCACTGGAAGGCAAAGTCTTAACCACTGGACTGCCAGGGAAGTCCCTGTTTTGGCTTATTTTAAGACACAGGACCTCTGCCTATGGTCATTTTGCCTATTGTTTTTTTGTGGTTTTTGCATTTCTCTCTGCGTGTCTGTATCAGCATTTCTGGCTGACTCTTACTGTGTCTGTTTCCTTCCAAGCCTTACCTGTCATTTTTCTTCTCCCCTGTTTTTCTTTTTTTAGTGAAAAGAACGTATACATTTTAATAGATAATCAAATAAGTTCATGGATGTCCCCAATTTAAGTATCACTGCAGTGGTAGCGTCTTTAACCTAAAATTTTCTGAAGTCAAGAACATAAGAATAATTGAATCAAAAATATTGAAAAAAATCTAAATATACTTTAAGGTAGAGTTAATTCATGCCTAATATTAATGCGAAAGTATTATTAATTTTTAATTCTTCCCTACAAAGAGCCTTCTAAAAACCTTTAGTTAAGTGTGGCTCAGAGATTATATTTACCCTGATTCTACCAGACTTACACTTTTCTAGGTGCTTCCCAGCTTCTGATGATGTTCTGATTTTGGTTTTTCATATCATTCATGACCCATTTGGAGATGTCTTCTGATTTTCAGGTATTAATATTCTTTTTTAAGACTAAAAACTGTCTTTTAAATTTTACTTTTAAAATTACATCCCCATTACTTATTTATTTTATAACTGGAAGTTTGTTCCTTTTGACTCCTTTTAAACTGTCTTTTATATTTACCTATGTAGTTACATTTAGTGATGTTCTTTTTTTTTTTGGCCACGCTGCATGGCTTGAGGGATCTCAGTTTCCTGACCAGAGATTGAACCTGGGCCATGGCAGTGAAAACCTGACATCCTAACCCCTAGGCCACTAGGGAACTCCCCAATTTCTTTATGTGGATTCAAGTAACTATCTTCTCCCCTTATTTCTCCTCCAAGCCCTTTGCTGCTGCTGGCCACACTGTCTCTTACTTTCTTGGATATTTTCTCTTTTTTTCCCTGCTCTTTTTCTTGTGTCTGTGGCTCTTTTTTCCCTTTCTTTTGTTATTTTGTGTTTCTCTGAATGTTATCTGATGCCTCTTGACTGGGGACCCCATTCTACTCTTTAGATTCAGTAACTTGGAAATCTCTCTTTGTTGAAATGGTGTCTCACACTTAACCCAGTGACTACTTCTTCCCTGTTGTTCTGCAGGAAGAAATTTAGTCTTGAGTCGAGTGTGCCAGGAGAAAGCAAGAGTGAGTCACCATTCTAGTTTCTTCTGCATGCAGCATGGTTCTTCTCACTTCTACAAGACACCCAGAGTGAGAGACGGCTGTTGCTGTGCTGAGTCTCTTCGCTCTTGAGATGATGCTGGGCCTTGGTTAAGAGAGTGACTTACAGAGAAGCAGCTCTAAGAAGGAGTTCCAGGGAGAGCACCAAGGCCCTGCTGTGCAGATATGATTGTATCTTGGGAATTCAGAGACTAGTTCAGTTGAGGGAAGAACCCTCATTTCAAGCAGTCATAACCTTTCACCATGGCACGTCCCTGCAGATGATATCAGAAAGAAAAAGAAACAGCAGAAAAAAATGATTTAATTTTTCCTTAGGTCTGTGTGGTTACTTATCCAGCCCATGCTCGCTACCTTGGGATTGTGAACTGAAAATTGAATTTACTTGGGCTTCTGGAACTAATCAGTTCCCAAACTGACAAAGAGCTGGGCCAAGGCATTGCAGAATGAAATAGAAGCATCTTAAGGCAGTTTCTATGAGCAGACTGTGGGGTTCAAGGTAGCAAGGGAAGAGCTCCTGCCTCTCATCCGGGTCTCAAATCCTTGTTGTCAGTGATGACAGAGACTGTTGGCTCAGGGCACAGAAGCTTCAGTTGCCAAGTCACAGGTCGATGTTTCTCTAGTTAGGTTGTACCCTTAGAGTTGTATCTAAGGCAGCTCTAACCTTTATTCTGATCACACACACACACACGATGCATCGTGTAGACATAGCATAGATGCAGCCTTACACACATAACCCTGTCCAGAGTGTAGACAGATTTCCCCTCCCTTTGGAAGTGGCCCTGCCCTCACGCCAGGTCCCACAGGCATTTTTGTTTTCTTTTTAAAATTTTTAAAATTGAAGTGTTGTTGATTTACAATGTTGTGCTAATCTCTGCTGTACAGCAAAGTGACTCAGTTATACACATACATACATTCTTTTTCGTACTCTTTTCCATCATGGTTTATCACAGGAGATTGAATATGGTTCCCTGTGCTCTACAGTAGGACCTTATTGTTTATCCCCACAAGCTTCGATATGGTGTTTTCTGCTTCCTGCCAACAAGCCTGGCGCTGCTAAGCGTCTAGTGGCCACCTCTCTTGGACTCTTGTCCTGCCGTTCTGCTGCAGTCAGCTAGCCTTGGTGTCCCTCATTCCAGTACGGGGCCAGTGTGCAGGCTGTGTGTTACGTATTTTGTCCCTCAGTGTGCAAAGGGGGTCAGAGCACAGGCTCTGAGGCCAGACCTCAAACGTCAAATCTTGGCTGTACAGCCTTGGGTTTATCCTGGAACCTCTCTGTGTGTGTCTTCTCAACCCTTCGAAAGATATAACAGGACCTACCTCAGAGATAGGATTACCCCATAGTGAGGATTAAATAGAAGCACTTAGAACAGGACCTGAAACTCAATGAATTATAATCGTCAGAGAACCAGGTTAGTCTAATCCTACTTTGTTCCTTTGTTATTTGCCCTCTCTCCTTTGGCCTCAGGAATCTGACAGAAGCAGACCTGGAGTTTTGGTAGGGGGTAGAGAGCTAAGTCAAGGTGGAGAGAAGGTCCCTGGAGAGTTTCTCAGCTGTCTAGGTGGAAGGCTCCCTTTGGTGTCCCGTCCAGATGTCTGCTCGCATCCCCAGGTCCGGCGTTCCTCATTCTTAGCCCCTTGGCCTCTATCTCTCTCTATATAAATAATCAATAATTCATTATTTTGATACATGTTTATGGAGCACTGCTGTGTGTCAGGCATCGCTCCAGGTGCTGGGGATGCAATGGGGACAAGAGAGGTAACACTGCTGCAGTCAGGGGGCCTACATAGTGACAGAGCCAATGAGCGAGTACAAAAATACATCAACAAGAAAATTCCAGAATGTGATCAATGCTGAGAAGGACATCAGTAGAGCAGGTAGAGATGGAGGGTGTGAGACACTTACTTTAGAGCTGTTGGCTGGGTGTCTTAGTCTGCTCGGGCTGCTGTAACAGAAACCATAGACTGGATGGTTTAAACACCAAACATTTACGTCTCGTTGTTCCAGAGGCTGGAGGTCTCAGATCAGGGTGCCAGTGTGTTTGGGTTCTAGCCAGGACCCTCTTCCTGGTTTGCAGAGGGCCTGCTTGGCAGAGAGAATGCTCTGGTCTCTTCATCCCCTTATAAGGGGCACCAATTCCATCCTGGGGGCTCCACCCCCATGACCTCATCCAAACCCCGTTACTGCCCAAAGGCTCCACCTCCAAACACAGCCACACCGGGGATTAGAGCCTCAACATATAAATCTGGAGAGGACACAAGCACTCAGCCCGGAGCAGCAGGTGAGACTTACTGAGGAGGAGTCAAAAAGGAGGCAGAAGCAGAAGAAGCAGGGGCTTCATGTTTGCAGAGGCAGGGGGAGCCGCCAGATCATGCACGGTTCTGTAGGCTTTGATCAAGGCATTTGGATTTCACTCTCGTAATTGACGTGAGCAAAACGAGTTACCTGGACTAATTTTCTCACAGTTAGAGTAAACGTGAGGCTGATGTAACAAAGCTACTCAAGAACATTTGATGGCTTCAAGAACACAGCAGTTTATTCCTCTCTCACGATTTGGTCCAGGGCAGGTGGGTGACCTCTGCACCATGACCTCATCCAGGAGCCCAGAGTAGCAGGTGCGGTTCTCACCACGTCCCTGAAATTCACCCGCGTCAATTTCATCTACAACCCACGGGCTGGAACAAGTCCATGGGCGCACTGGGCTGCAAGGGAAACTGGGGGAGCCTGTCTCCATCTGTATAGCCACGTGTCCAGGAAAGGGGAGAAATAACTGGGGGATACTGACCAATGGATCTGTGCATCGTGTTTTTAGTGATGCGAGAGAAAAATACACCTGTTTTAAGTTTTACACGATTTCTCTGCAAATTTGTTAATTTTTTTGTTTGCTGCAGGAGTCACCTATGAAAGGAAGATATATTCCATTCTTCAAGTAAAGCCTGGGGTTGAGATCTGGGGCTGTGAATGGGGAGGGGGCTTGTCAGGAGACCTGAGCTCAGAGCTCAGGCTCTGTTCCCTGGGGCTGGAAGTTAATTGAGCGGAAACAATGATTTAGTCAATTGTCATTCGAGTCAGGCCATATGTCTAACACTGTATCATCAAAGCCAAGGCATTTTGGGAGAGGATGATTAGCCCCATTCATTATGTGCAGAGACTTCAGACACTTCAAAAACCACTAGATTACAAAGTTGCTGGGGCAGAACCTGCAAAAGATGAAGTTATAATTGAAAGCTACTTACGTGATATATTTTAAATGAGTTCAACTTTATATTTCTAGGCACATTAAGAAATCTCAAATAATTGTTTTGGGCCAGAGCTAAATTTAGAACCTCTAAGACGGATGGTTCTGTCGTCCTCTTGCTCAAGGAATGTTCGTGGTGTCCTGTTGTGTAGTAAGTACCACCACAGAGCACCTACTGTATGAATGCTGCTGACAGGCCATTGTTATCATTTTCTTTAATCTTCACAATATCACTGGAGAGGTTCACAGATTTCACAACAATAACAAACAAAAAACCAGGATGCCCAGTTAAATTTGAATTTCAGAGAAATAATATTAAAAAATTTTTTTATTGGAGTATAGTTGATTTACAATGTTGTGTTAGTTTCAGGTGTACAGTAAAGTGAATCAGTTATACATACTTATATATATATATATATCTGCACTCTTTTTTTAGATTCTTTTCCCATATAGTTCATTACAGAGGAAGAAATATTTTTTTCGCAGTAAAAGTATGTCCCAAACATTACACAGAATACGCTTAATCTAAAACATGGTTATTTATCTGAGATTCACATTTAACTGCACATCCTGCATTTTATCTGACACCCCACCTGGGATGCAGGTGGTACCATCCTCATTTTTCAGATGAGGAAGTGGAGCTTCAGGGAGGCTTGAGGGGGACTGCCTTGGGTCACGGAGCCAGTAAGGACTAGTGCAGGATTGAAACCGTCTTTTGGACTTGAAAGTTCATGGTCTTGCCAACACGTTGTGTTTAGACCACCCTTGATACCCTCCTGGCCTGGCCCTAAGTTACCTCCAGCCTGACCTCTCCTCTACTGCACTCAGCTCTGATGGGGCTCTGTGCTCTGTGACGAAGGCATCCCCGTCCTCACAAAGTTCCCATCCAGCAGAGGCCAGACAAGTGTCCAGCTAATGACAGTACGAAGTGATAAGTGTGGGGGACCAGTCAAGGAAATGACTTATTCTGCCTGACAACATACTATAGATGGCACGGCGTAAACAACAGAAATGTGTTTTCTCTCAGCTCAGGAGGTTGGCAAGTTCAAGATCAAGGTTCAGGCAAAGTAAATTTCATTCTGAGGCCCCTTCTCTTGTCTTGGAGGCCAGTTCTTTGTGTGTATGCGGAGAGAGAAAGGGGGTGAGTTCTCTGGTGTCTCTTCCTATAAGGATCCTAATCCTATCAGATTAGGACTTCATCCTTATGAAACTCATGTAACCTTAATTACAGCTACATGGCAGTTAGGACTTCAGCAGATGGACTCTGGGGGGATACAAGTATTCAGTCCACATCCAGAGGGCTAGTGAAGGCTTCAGAGGGCAGGTGACATTTAAGCGAGGTCTAGAAAAATAGGCAGGCATCAGCAAAGGAGGAAGACAGCATTCTAGGCAGAGGGCACAAAACTACATGCTATGCTGGAAGAATGGTGAGCAGTCTTCTGGCTCTGCAGCAGTGACTCTCAAGACTTTGTGGACCAGAACATCACCTGGGGAACCTGTTTTCAATTCTGCATCAGTACATGGGCTCAGGAATCTGCATTTTAACCAGACCCAAGTGATTCTGATACGGATGCTCTACCAGCCACACTGAGAAACAGGGTTCCAGGGAGAACCTGGAGATGAGGCTGAAAGGACAGACTGGACCAGGTGGCGAAGGATTTTTATGGTAGATCAAGGAGTGAAGATCTTATTTTAATTTAAAGACAACTTTAGACTCTCTTAAGGAAAGATATCAAGGTGAAGGCTCCTCAAATAAGAACAGAGGTGTTTCTTGAAGTTTAACTTTGAAAAGATTTCAAATAATGAAACTAGAGCCATTTTGATCATTCATATGGATGGGGGGGTATGATGGGAGAATTTCAACCATAAATCTGGCACTGAGATTAAATTCCAAGGATCAGCTGGAAACAGGGAAGCTGGCCAGCTGGGCACGTGGGTTGACCGGCTTTTAGATGCTTGGCTTGTCTGTCAGAGAGCTGGACCACACATCATATTTAGCTGATGATCAGAAAACTGGTGAATGATTCTTTCAGGCTAAAGAAACAATACATCTGCCTTAATACCACTTTGAAAAAAAGCATCCAGTGGACTAAACATAATGGTAATTTAATTTCTGTTTTCTGATTTACTCATTTAAAAGTTAATTTTTATTATGAATAAGCACACATTTACTTAAGAAAATTAGGAAAACACTGAAAAAGTAGAAGAAGAAAATCAGTCCTATTATCACGTTGCAAACAAAGTCTGTTACTTTTTTGGGTATAAACTATAAAATCATTTTTATTTATTTTTAAAAATTTATTTATTTTTGGCTGCGTTGGGTCTTCGTTGCTGCACGTGGGCTTTCTCTAGTTGAGGCGAGCGGGGGCTATTCTTCGTTGTGGTGCACGGGCTTCTCACTGTGGTGGCTTCTCTTGTTGAGGAGCATGGGCTCTAGGCATGCAGGCTTTAGTAGTTGTGGCACACAGACTCAGTAGTTGTGGCTCGCAGGCTCAGTAATTGTGGCTCACAGGCTTAGCTGCTCCGCGGCATGTGGGATTTTCCTGGACCAGGGCTCGAACCCGTGTCCCCTGCATTGGTAGGTGGATTCTTAACCACTGAGCCACCAGGGAAGTCCCTAAAATATTTTTTATATTTTTAATAATTTATTATTTGATGTTGCTTCCAGTTTGGTTGGGCTCAATATGCAAATGTCCCCAGCTTATCTCAGCAAATGTCAATTTTTTTGGAATGGACCTGAATTGATGACCTAGTTTAAATTATATTTGATGGACTTCCCCTATACTATCTGTATAGTACAGGGAACTATATTCAATATCTTGTAATAACCTATAATGAAAAAGAGTCTGAAAAAAAATATGTATATATATATATGCATAACTGAATCACTTTGCTATACATCTGAAACTAACACAGCATTGTAAATCAACTATACTTCAATTTAAAAAAAGAGAATTTGGTGTCAGATTTGTCTTTTTTTGGCTGAGTTGATGAGAGTCAGGTGGCCCAGTTATAGTCTGACTTCCTGTTTACTCTTTATGACTGAGTCCTGAAAACTCTCAGTTAATTGAGCTGTATTTTCATCTCCTTGTTTTGTCACCATGGGTCAGTTATCTATTGCCATGTAGCAAAGCACCTCAGAACTCTGTGGGCAAAAATGACTATCTTGTTGCTTACGAGTCTGTGGGTCAGGGATGTGGGCAGAGTTCAGTGGCTCCAGCTGGTCTCTGCTCCATGCGGTGTCAGCAGGGATGCAGTCTGAGCTCCTCGCGTGGATGGAGCCTCATGGGGCTGTTATCTGGGGGCTCTTGGGTCTCTTTCCTGTGACCTCTCTGCCCACGGCCTCTCATCCTTCGGGGTCCCTCCCTCTGTGTGGCGTCTCTCCCACTGGAGAGTGTGGACTTCTTTACATACTGATTGTGAAAAAAGAGAGAGTGGGAGCTGCAGGCCTCTTCAGTTCTAGAACTCACTCAAGGCCACTTCCACCACATTCTGCTGCCCAAAGCAATATCAAGGCCAGCCCAGGGACTTCCCTGGTGGTCTCGTGGTGAAGACTTGGTGCTTCTACTGCAGGGGCCATGGTTTGATCCTTGGTTGGGAAACTAAGATCCTGCATGCCACATGGCCAAAAAAAAAAAAAAAGAAAAGAAAAGAAAAGAAAAGTGTGGTGTCCAGGGCTGTCCAATAACCTCAGAAGGCTCTTCTTGTCTTTGGAAGAGGGATCTATGGACGGAGTGAACTGGAGTCCTCAGCCATAGTTTTCCTCAGTTTTTGGAGCTTCTCTTCTGTCCAGGCCCCTCTTTGTATAACTTGCTCCCATCTGGGGCCCACTGGTGATGGAAAAGTATATTAGTCAGGGTTCTCCACGGAAACAGAATGTATATTAGTATGTTAGTCAGGGTTCTCCAGGGAAACAGAAATGGCAGAATATACATATCTGTCTGTCTGTCTATCTATCTTTCTACCTACCTACCTACCTATCTGTCTATCTAGATCTATTGTAAGGAATTGGCTCATGTGATTGTGCACTAGCACAATTTTCACTAGCAAATCTGAAATCTGCAGGGCAGGTTGCTAAGCTGGGTAAAAGTGGATGCCGCCATCTTGAATCTGGATTCCACAGGGTGACAGACTGGAAACTCAGGTAGCATTTCTATCTGGCAATCTTGAGGAGAATTCCTTCTTCTCTGGGAAACCTCAGTCTTTACTCTTAAGGCCTTCAACTGATTGGATGAGGCCCACCCACATTCTGGAAGGTCATCTGCTTTAGTCACAGTCTACTGATTTAAATGTCATCACATCTAAGAAATACCTTCATAGAAACATTTAGACTAGTGTATGACCAGACAACCGGGCACCAGAGCCCAGCCAAATTGACCATAGAGCTCACCACCACAAAGAGGATGTGGGCTGCCGTCACCTCAGTATCCATATGGGTCCTCCTTTCCCCCTCCTACCAGCAAAAGTTTCACTAAAGGTTGGATGACTCCTTGCATTCTTCTCTCCTTCCAAAATAATTTGGGGCACTCTCTTCGGCTTTCACACTTTTCCCGCCACCCTCACCTGCTCTGCTTACCACCTACAAACTCTGAGGTCCCTCTGAGATTAACCAGATCATTGCAATACTTCTATTTGCTACATCTGTTCAAACTTTCCCAATGATCTCTTTAGGATAACTGGAACATCCAAACCATTCCCTCAAAATTGGTCCAAATACCAAGAAGGAAAGTTGGTATTCATTCAATGTTTATAGTTATTATGACTAATAAGTTAGTTGTAGATAAAAATTTGTGATACAGTAGAATTGTGCATTCATGTGTTTATGGGTGTACCATGAATCCCTCTTTTAATCAGCATATATCATATATATGATATATTTATGCCAATTCTTGCATACATATTTCTTGTAAATAATTAGAGAACTATTTTATAGTATTGAATACGTCTTTGCTTTCATGGTATGTTAATGGTGCTCAGTTAACTTCCAGTTATAATGTAGTTTCCATGAGGAATATATAATCTGCCCTATTATGATCTTGACAAACTTGTTTTCCAGAACTCACTTTAGCCAGTGTGTAGGTGTCTAGGCCTCTTTCCCCTCTGACCTTTGACCTCCTCTCCTCACTCTTCCTGAGGCTTAGCCATGCCCCAGCGTGAACCCCGTGTTATCTTAACCAGTTATCTCTGGTGTTAAGAGAAAGTACTACAAATGTCTTTTACTAAGCCTCAATCCTGAGGATCAGATTTAATCCATCAAAATGGAATGTTTGCCTTTCAAAAAGAAATTCGTATTTTTCTTGCTTTCAGAAGGAGGCCCCAAGCTAGATCCCTGTACATTTTTAAATGAAAAAGAGTCTTCAAACAAATCCTTTAATTCTCCTTTGAGGAAAAAGCCTTTGGGTCCTTGTTTACTAATTTATTTTGAAACACAGTGGAGGCTGTGTTTGTGAAGATTCTGAGTCCTGCGGGTGGTGAGGCAGTGAAGGGTGATCCCTGAGCCAAGGGAATCATCATTCAGTGAAATGGGGGTGAAGGGAGGGGTTGAGGTCTCAGGAGCCGGGAAAAGGGGTCTGCAGTAGTCTGGGAAGCCTTCAGAGACTAAGAAAGTTGGCCTTGAATAGGCACACTGGTTCTGCATGGAGAGAAAGAGAAGGGAAGAGAAGCAAGAGCCAGGGCTTGAGGTGGAGGTGAGTATGGCCGGAGAGGGAGGGCTGGGAGACGGGGCCCACAGAGTGCAGGGGCTCACGGTTGGACGAGGAGGGTGAGGCCGGCCACAGAGCCGTGTGAAGGTCAGACGGAAGAGCCGGGCAGGATTTCGTTTAGAAATGGGGTGGGGGGGGAGAGGAGTCAGAGAAGGTTCTGTAGAAGAGATGGAATGAAGAGTGTGTTTGCAAGAACGAGTCCGGATGAATTGGCGGGGTGGAGATGCCCCTTAGAGTTAGGCTGTTGGGATACTGAAGGCTCGGCCTCCCCAGCCATCCGGCCGGAGGCTCCGCCCACAACAGAACCGGAGGCCGGAAGTCGAACTCAAGTCCCTGGTCGCCTGGTCCATGTGCTGGGGAGGGGGAGTAGGTGGAGAGAGACCAGTCACCGGGTTCTTGGTGGCCACCTCCTCTGGGCAAGGCGTGTGTGAGAGGGAAAGCGTGCTCATTTATTTCCTTCCTTATTCTGAGGAAGACTTGTTATTTGTTGTTTGTTGGAGGGTATAGTTTTCTTCATGTGGGGCTTTTAAAGAATTAGAGGCATTTCTGCGAGGTAGCCCATTCCCAGGGCCTTTCTCCCATCAGTGAAACTATCTATTGAGAGAAACACAGCTGAGGAGCTACGTACTGAAAACTATACTAGTAGCTTTGGAGCCTGACAAGAGGGATTGGGGGGGCGGGCAGGATAGAGTGATTGTTTTTCTTTTGGGTACCAAGTCTTTCACACGTTTATACTCACACCACCCCAGCACGTTGATGGTGGCCTCCTCATTTTGCAGACGGAGAAACTGAGGCTTAAATAGCGTGGTCCAGAGCCAACTTGGAAATATTGGCATTGGGCCAAGCCAGGTCAAATTCTGACTCAGAATTCAGATTCTCAAGGTCCCCTTGCCTCCATACAAGGAAAAATAAAATATCTGGGAAAACTACTCTCTTATAGTTAAGCATCCTACTTAAATGTCTTTTTCTCAGATTTTTTGCGGGGGGCAAAGAGAAGGCTTTGTGGGAAAGAAGTAAGGGGGGGAGACTCAGTCCAGAATTCTGGGCTTTGGAGGTCAAGGCTGTGTTTGCTCAGGGCTCCTGGGACAGTCCTCACTGGAGCTTTTAGCCAGAAGATCTACACAGAGACAGGGCAGGACTCCAAAACCATCAAGAGGAGAAAACACAGAGCTTTAGGAATGCAGACGTACATCTCCTGCTTGTTCTACTTATTTGAAAATAGGTAAATTTACTACTAGAAAGACTGCGAGGGACTTTTTACACTCTTTATAGCTCTGGCAAAGAGGTAGTTTTAAAATAGTGGCCGTCCCCCTGTGCGTGTTGGCATTACATTTTAAAAACTTAAGTGACTTCACGTATTAAAGAACCTAATGCAGGAAACGTTTTCTTTCTACTGCATCAGTTTCACTGGGGTTCTGTCAGTGCTGGGTGATTAATGTTTGCACAGATGCACCCTCGGTGGGTGCAGTCATGTGTAGGGCTTTTATCACTTGATTTTTTTCTCAAACACATTTCCATGTGTTAAAATCATTTATCTACTTGACATTATTTATAACTTCACAATAGTCCAGCATATTGATTTATTATAACTTCCTTTACTATTTCCCTAATTTTGGTAGGGGGGAGTGGTGGTACATGCCGAGGGGGCATTTGAGGAATGTCCAAACTTTCAGTTCTCTCTGTGAAACCATCATGAACCTCTTTGCATAAATGAGTTTTTTCTTTGGGTTTTCTTGGAGGTCGTTCCCCGAAGTGGAATCACTAGGTCAAACACTTTAGTATCTCTTACTAGACAGTTTGGCAGAATTTTACAAACATGGTCACCACTCTCCTTCCCCCTTCCTCCAAGGATAGATATTCCTATCCTACATGGGGACAGCCACATCCCACGTCTGGAAGTTTTACCCTTCTATAGTCACAGAAAAACAGGAAGCTTGGGTTCTAGTCTCTCCTATATTTAGCTTTGTATTTTGTCCAATTATATCATTCTTCCTCTCTATAAAATGGGGTCATGTTTACCCTTTCTATTTTAATTGAAAATCAAGTAAAACTTAGATGAAAATGTGAAGATATGTGAAAGTACCAAGCAGTCTACAGGTGAAGGTAGGATCAATCTACCTGGGGATATGCAATCTTTAAGAGAAGGGAAGGGAAACTGATATGTACTTAGTGCCTTGCAGGTTTCAGGTACTTCTTAAACTTGACCTCATTTCATCCAGTCTCATTGGATCCGTATTTAACACTGTGAGGTAGAAACCCACCTTTAATACATGAAGAAACTAAGGTCCAGAGACAGTAAGTGTTTTCCCCAGTCACATAGCTAGGAAGTGGCAGACACAGAATTGACCAGGTTGACTTGATTCCGAATCTAGGCTATATCCTGGGTTAGGATCCTGTGGGACCTTTTGTTGTATAGCACTAGTTAACAATCAAATCTGAGGGCTTCCCTGGTGGCGCAGTGGTTGAGAGTCCGCCTGCCGATGCAGGGGACACAGGTTCGTGCCCTGGTCCGGGAAGATCAAACATGCCGTGGAGTGGCTGGGCCCATGAGCCATGGCCGCTGAGCCTGCGCGTCCAGAGCCTGTGCTCTGCAACTGGAGAGGCCACAACAGTGAGAGGCCCACGTACCGCAAAAAAAAAAAAAAAAAAAAATCAAATCTGAAAAGGCAGATGTATTAATTTGCTAGGGCCACTATAACAAAGTCCATAGGCTGGGTGACTTAAACAACAGAAATTTATTGTCTCACAGTTCTGGTGGCTAGAAGTTCGAGATCAAGGCAGTGGCAGGGTTGGTTTCTCCCGAGGTCTCTCTCCTTGGCTTGGAGATAGCTGTCTTCTCCTTGTGTCTTCAAATGGTCTTCCCTCTGTGTGTCTCTGTGTCCTAATCTCCACTTTTTATGATGACACCAGTTGAATTGGATTAGGGCCCACCTCAATGACTTCATTTTAACTGAATTACCTCTTTAAAGACCTTATCTTCAAATACAGTCACATTCTGAGGTACTAGGAGTTAGGACTTCAACGTATGAATTTTGAGGGGACACAATTCAGCCCATAATTGTGTAGATCGAATTAATTCCTAACTTCAGTCAATTCTAGTCAATGAAGTTGTATACATTAAATTTACCTAAAATGGGGACTACCTTATATACTCTATGCTACATTGAATTTACAGATTGGAAACACCTTACCAATTGGAGCCTCATTTAACAATGCTGTGGGGCATATAGGAGAGGTGTTATTAATATTCCAAAGAAACTGATGCATAGAGATTTATAGGACTCATTCATGCACAGATTAAGTTGGGGGTAGTTTTTGTTACTCTTGCAATAAAAAGTAAAACCTGATATTTGCATGTGAAGGTAAGAAATATTGAACCACTCACCAGCATGCTGTCCAAAACACCTTAGACAAACATTTTAAAGACATAGTGGAATTATAACATTTTTAAATTTTTAGGGGAAAATTTGCTATAATTCTACTCCAAATACAGCTATTTTCAGTTTTGTCTATTCTTTCCAGTCTTTGCCCATATTTTTATACAATTGCAATTATTGTGGGCATCATTTTATATTCTGTTTCCACTGCAGTTTTTGTTTTAGTTCTTATTTTGAGATAACTGTAGATTTACATGCAGTTGTAAATAATACAGAGAGATTCTATGTTCTTTTACTCAGTTTCCCCCAATGGTCATATCTTTATAAAACTTACTACAATATAGCAACCAGGATATTGACATTGATCTGGTTAAGGTACAGAACATTTTCATTTCATCACCACACAGATCCCTCATGTTGCCCTTTTATAGCTACCTCCCTCCCCCAATAATTTGATCTCCAATTCTATAATTTTCTCATTTCAAGAATGTCATATAAATGGAATCATACAGTATGTAACCTTTTGAATTTGGCTTTCTTCACTTAGCATAATTCTCTGAAGATTCACCCAGGTTGTTGTATATATCAATAGTTTATTTCTTTTCATTGTGAGTAGTATTCCACTGTATGAATGTAGCACAGTTTGTTTAACCATTCATCTGTTGGAGGACATCTGCATTGTTTGAAGTTTGGGGCTATAAACCCTTGTGTACAAGTTTTTGTGGCAACACAAGATTTCATTTCTCTGGGATGAATGCCTGCAAATGCAGTTGTCGGGTCATGTGGTAGTTGCATGTTTAGTTTTTTAAGCAACTGTCAAACTGTTGTCTTGAGTAGCTGTGTTATTTTACATTTCCACCAGCAGTTCATGAGTGGTCCAGTTTCTTTGTATCCTTTCCTGCATTTGGTATCATCACTGCCTTTTATTTTAGTCGTTCTAAGTGTGTAGTGATATCTCATTGTGGTTTTAGTTTGCATTTTGCTAATGGCTAATGATGAGTATCTTCTCATTTGCCATCTGTGTATCTTCTTCAGTGAAATATCTTCTCATGTCTTTTGCCTATTTTCCAATTGGATTGCTTTTTTCAAACTGTTGAGTTTTGAGGGCTTTTAAAAATGTTTATATATTCTAGATACCAGTCCTTTGCCTGTTTTTTAATTGAGTTGTTTGGGTTTTGGCTATTGAGTTGTATGAGTTCCTTATTTATTCTAGATATTAACTCATTATTGGATATATGGTTTGTAAACATCTCCTCCCATTTCATAGGTTATCATTTCATGCTGTTGATGGTTTCCTTTCCTGTGTAGAAGCTTTTTAGTTTGATGCAATCCCATTTGTCTATTCGTGCTTTTGGAATCATATCCGAAGAAATCACTGCCCAGACCAATGTCAACAAGCTATTTACCTAGGTTTTCTTCCAGTAGTTTTATAGTTTCAGGTCTTATGTTTAAGTCTTTAATCCATTTTGACTTGATTTTCGTATGTGGTGTGAGATGAGGGTCCTTTTTCATCCTTCTGCATGTGGATATCCAGTTTACCCAGCACCATTTACTGAAGAGACTGTCTTTTCCCTATTCTGTATTCTTGGCACTCTTGTCAAAGATAAGTTGACTGTAGATCTGTGGATCTATTTTTGAGCCCTCTATTCTGTTCCATCAGTTTGTATGACTTTTTATACCAGTACCATACTGTTTTAATTAACATAGCTTTGTAATATATTTAAAAATCAGGAGGTGTGATGCCTCCAGTTTTGTTCTTCTTTCTCAAGATTGCTGTAGTTATTCAGGGTGCTTTGCAGTTCCAGATGAATTTTAGAATTTTTTTTTCTATTTCTAAAGAATGCTGTTGGGCTTTTGATAAGGATTGCATTGAATCTGTAGATCCCTATGGGTGGTATGGACATTTTAACAATATTAATTCTTCCCATCCATGAACATGGGATGTCATTTCATTTTCCATATCTTTTAAAATTTCCTTCATCAATGTTTTCTAATTTTCAGAGTACAAATCTTTGATCTCTTTAAGTTATTCCTAAATTTATTATTTTTGTTGCTATTTCAAATGGGATTGTTTCCTTAATTTCCTTTTCAGATAATTTGCTGTTTATGTAAAGAAATGTGACTGATTTTGTGTATTGATTTGTATCCTGCAGCTTTACTGAATCTGTTTATTAGTTTTAACAATTTATTTTGAGTCTTAAGAATTTTTCCATGTATGTGATCATGTCACCTGCAAACAGAGATAATTTTACTTCTTCCTCTGCAACTTAGATGCCTGTTATTTCCTTTTCTTGTCTAATTGCTCTAGCTAGGATATCCAGTACTATGTTGGAAAGAAGTGTTGAGAGTGGGCATCCTTGATTTGTACCAAATCTTAGAAGGAAATCTTTCAGTTTTTCCCTGTTGATTTTGATGTTATCTGTAGGTTTTTCACATATGACCTTTTATATATATAACTGAATCACTGCTGTACACCTGAAACATTGTAAATCAGCTATAGTTCAATAAAAAAAAAAAAAACCAAAAAACCCAAACAGCTTCTCTTTTAGCTGGCTTCCTCTGACACTCCTCCGTCAGGAGAAGGGGGGATGCTGCCTAACTATTGCCAAATGGAAGTAAAAATTTAGGCTCCCCTCTCAGCTTCTGTTGACAGTGGGGAGTTCTTCATTACTACTGGAGAGCTGTAAGAGTTGCATCTCCCTACTAGGCATTCACTGATACTGACTTGCCTGGGAGAGGTATGAGTGCCTGGTCACTGCTCCCCATATGGTCTCCACTGACACTTTTACGTGGGAGGCTGGTCTTGTTACTGTTGTATGCTGGTGAAAGTCATGACTTTCCACTAGGCAGTGTTTGGTACCACCCAGGGGAAGTGAGAGGGTGCCTCATGACTGCCTGATAGGGGTGTCAGGGCAGACTCCCAGTGTATTCTCTGCTGACACCATGGGGAGGGGGGGTGGTGGTGGTGGTTTTGATGAACAGTGTTATAACCTGGCAGGGTTGAACATCTTGGTCCACACTCTGTCTTCGTTGGCACCACTGTGGTTGGAGGGAGGTGTGTTGGAGTGCCTCATGACTCCCTGAAAAGCGTGGACATCTAGGCTCCCCACTTGGCTTTAGTGGGCATGGGTGGAGGTGGGGCCACAGTTTGTTTTCCATAATATTTGGTTGGAGTACAGCAGTTCTTGTCTAAATGTTTTCTACCTTGTTAGGTTTTTTTTTTAAATTTTACTTAGTTTTGGCTGCATTGGGTCTTTGTTGCTGTGCGTGGGGCTTTCTCTAGTTGCGGCGAGAGGGGGCTACTCTTCGTTGTGGTGCATGGGCTTCTCATGGTGGTGGCTTCTCTTGTTGCAGAACAAGGGCTCTAGGTGCGTGGGCTTCAGTAGTTGTGGTGCACGGGCTTAGTTGTTCCACGGCATGTGGGATCTTCCTGGACCAGGGATCAAACCCGTGTCCCCTGCATTGGCAGGTGGATTCTTAACCACTGTGCCACCAGAGAAGTCCCTTGTTAGGCGGACCCTTTTCTGGTCCTTTGGCTAGAGAGAGCAAGCTTTTGGGGGGGCTTTTTTTTTTTTTTTTTTTGCAGTACACGGGGCTCTCACTGTTGTGACCTCTCCTGTTGCGGAGCACAGGCTCTGGACACACAGGCTCAGCGGCCATGGCTCACAGGCCCAGCTGCTCCGCGGCATGTGGGATCTTCCCGGACTGAGGCACGAACCCGTGTCCCCTGCATCGGCAGGCAGACTCTCAACCACTGCGCCACCAGGGAAGCCCTGGGGGGGCTTTTTATCTGCACTCATTTATGTTTTTGAGTTGGCAGCTTCTTAGCTTCAAGTCTGAGAGAGGTGAGGCAAAGAGAAAACCCAGGGAGCTCACTACCAGGTTCCTCGGGACCCAAAGTCCCTACATAGTGGGCCATCTTCTCTCCACATTTCATAGTCTTTTTATGTTTTTGCACATGTAATATCCAGAGTTTTAGTTGTGCTTAGCAGGAGGGATAAGGAAAAGTGTGTCTACTCCATCTTCCCAGAAGCAGAAGTCTCCCCTGCATATTATATCACACAATAGTTTATGTTTTGACATAGTCTTCACAATGTGCATTTTTCTGTACTGTAATTTTTAGTTGACCATTATGTTTATTTTCGTGTAGTTGTTTTGATATACCAAACTAATGCCTTATATAAAATATTAACTAAAGCATAGTTACTGTATTGTTGGGGTTCTAAAGAATCTTTTTCAACTTCAGATCCATAATCGTCTGATGGACTGAGGCCAATAAATTCTCTCCTATATATAGGGTCTGTTCCTGGATATTACAGAAGCTGGAATCTAATATTTATTTCTGTTTGGGCTTCTCTCCAAATAAGTCTTTGCATTTTATATATTTTCAAAGCCCTTTAATATCCCATCTTGCCTCTGTAACTTTGTGTATGCTTTCTTTAGCATGAAATTTCCTTCTTCACGTGACCAGATTCCTCCCACTTGGTAAAATGCTACCTCCATCTAAAAGTAGCCTCTTCCTTCTGAGCTTCTGTGTTGGATCTCTACCTGTGTTCGCTTGCTCAGACCATCCTCACTTTATTGTTTCTCTATTTCACATTTCCCCTTCTAAACTACACATTTCTTGAAAGTAGAGACAACCGTGCATTTTTCATCTTTGTTTCTTTTTTCCCAGTTTCTTTTCTTTTTTATTAAAAAAAATTTTTTTAATGGCTGCATGGCTTGTGGGATCTTAGTTCCCTAGTTCCCTGACCAGGGACTGAACCCATGCCACAGCAGTGAAAGCACCGAGTCCTAACCACTGGACCACCAGGGAACTCCCTTTTTAAAAAATTTTATTGAAGTACAGTTGATTTACAATGTTGTGTTAATTTCTGCTGTACAGCAAAGTAACTCAGTTATATATATATATATATATTCTTTTTTGTATTCTTTTCCATAATGGTTTATCACAGGATATTGATTATAGTTCCCTGTGCTACACAGTAAGACATTGTTGTTTATCCATTTTTCATCTTTATATGCCCCATGTTCTTACTGGTTAAACATAGAAATAACTCAATATATGAATATGATTATATTAATATGAATATTGATTTATATGAATAAATTAATTATCTTATTTGACCCCTACCTCATGTGTTGTGAGGTAGAAAAATATTACTGTTTTCTCTCTCAAGGGAGTGTCCATATACCCCCTTTCTATTTATATGTATATCTGACCTTGGGGAATTAGGGTAGAGTTCAAGGAGCTGAGCTTTTGGAGCCGGACAGGTTTGGGTTCTAATTCCAGCTTCATCTCTTACTGTGACCTCAAGTCTCTTAACCTCTTAGAACCTCATTTTTCTCATCTGTAAAGTGGGGACAATAACATCCACCACTCAGAATGGTGCAGAGAGTTAAGTAAAATATTTATTCCTTTCTGCCTATTCACTCTTAAGCCTTTGCACTAAACAATTGGCTATCACTTGGGAGTTCTAACAGTCTTTAAAAACTCATTCTTTATTCATTAATTCGCTCCTACCTCCACCTGACCCCACCCTCCCCCGAGAAGGTGCTGAGCTTTGAGGCCCCTGAGACCCTCCTGAGAGGTTCCTGAACCTCCACAGATAAGCTGGATCCTTGTGCATGCTCCCCGGGGAGCGAGAACAATAGCTCTCTAGACAATGTAACTGTTGGATGATGCACCGTGAAATGAATCCCCTGCTATGCTAAGTGAAAGAACAATCTCTCTCCTTGGCTTTCTTTGGAAGTGTTCTCTTCCTTATTCAGATATCCTCACCAGTTTATCAGCACTCTTTCTACAGTGGAAAATGGGATCAAAGCAAGGTCTGACTTCCCGCTTGGCATTAATCATTTGCGTGTCATGGAATAATAAATGATTTACTTTTTATTTTGTTAACAGAATGCCAGTGAGATCAATTCTTTGGATCTAAGACTGACTGTCTATGGGTTTTTAAGTTGTTTGACCTTCAGCATGGATATGACTGAAATAAACTGAGCACGTAAAAATCTACGCATCCCCACTCCACTGCGCACTCTCTCAGGAAAGGAGCTGTAATTCATCTTCACGGGCAGATCAATACTGCTGTGTCTTCAGCAGTGGGCAATTTTTACACAGCGATTGTACCCATAGCGCTTATACCTGGGGGAAGCTGTGCTATTCCGACTATTTCTTTGGCCAGTTGAGGAATGTAAATCTGTATATTTCACCAACAGTCAAGGATGCATTCAGATGTAGAAGACAGGAGGATGTGTAGGTGTCTTGCGGCTACTGTAACAAACTACTGCAAACTTGGTGGCTTAAAACAACAGAGATTTATTCTCTCACAGTGCTGGAGGCCAGAAGTCTACGGGGCAGTGGGCAGTGCTCCCCTGGGTGCTCTTCCAGCTTCAGGGGCTGCCCCCTCATTCCTGGGCTGGGAGTGCATCACCCCAGTCTCTGCCTCCCTCTTCCCATCATCTTCTCTTCTGTGTGTCTGTGTCTTCTCCCCTCTTCCGTCTGTCTCAAATCTTCCCCTGCCTTTCTCTTAACTCCGTTTGCCATTGAATTAAGGACCCACCTGGATAATCCTCATCTCAAGATCCTTGACTTAATTACATCTGCAAAAATCCTATTTTCCAAGTAAGTTCACATTCGCAAGTTCCAGATTTGACATGGGTATCTTTTGGGGGTCCTTGTTTTAGTCTACCACAGAGGACTAAGAATGACTTCAGATTGGATGACTTACAGATATTTTATCTTTAGCCCCATGCTTTGATGTTTTGGGCACAGAAACATTTCTGTGGGCTGACGTACTAGACGGTTCTTGGGAAAATACAGAAATGATTATGTTACTATATAAGCACTATAATTCTGATTATTTCTCTAATTCCAATAGTGAAAGCTCACTGATGCTAAATATTTTGTAATGGGTATGATTTCTAAGACTCAGATGTGCAAAAAGGAGCCCCTTAATTGTTCCCCTATAATTTCTATCTCAAGCTTCATTGACCTGATCAAAATTTAATCAAACCATTTCTAGAAAATTCAGTCCCTTCAATGATTTCTCAGTCCTTTTAGATTTAAAGTTAGCTAAGGATTTCCCCTACTCCCCTTCCTCTCCATAAGACTGATTCTAAATTCCAGGCTTAGGCAGGCCACAGACTGTTATGATCATGAATGAGGCTTTGAACCTGCATGGAAAACCAGCATCTCTACTTACAACCTTGTGCAATCTTGATGCTGCAGATTGGGTTCCTGGGGAGAAACTATGAGATGCACGATGTTTGCTAAGGAGTGCCCTTGGGATCAATGCCTTTCAGGGGAGGAACGGGAGTGGGAGTGGACAAAGAAAGATGTCCAATTGTAATGCAGGCCCACAGACAGCTTTGGCCAACCCCACGGGCTGCTCTGAAGCTAGGATAAGCCTTCTGAGTTGTCCCAAGTCAGGCTGAGATGGCCAGGTCTTCATACTTGCACATTGATCAGTCACTGGTTGCAGGCTACCCTGGAAAGTGATGTAATCTCAGGCAAGGCAGCTCTCTGCAGCTGAGGCAAACTCTTTTTAATTTTTTTTTGGTAAATTTATTATTTATTTGGCTGCATTGGGTCTTCATTGCTGCGTGCGGGCTTTCTCTAGTTGCGGCGAGTGGAGTCTATTCTTGGTTGCAGTGCACAGGTTTCTCATTGCAGTAGCTTCTCTTGTTGCGGAGCATGGACTCTAGGCATGTGGGCTTCAGTAGATGTTGCACACGGACTCAGTAGTTGTGGCTCGCAGGCTTAGTTGCTCTGCGGCATGTGGGATCTTCCCGGACCAGGGCTCAAACCCGTGTCCCCTGCATTGGCAGGTGGATTCCTAACCACTGAGCCACCAGGGAAGTCCTCTGAGGCAGACTCTTAAGGGGCTGACAGCTGAAGGCGGTCTGCCAATTACACCCCCCCCACCCACCTGTAGCTGCAGATCTGGTGATACATTACAGTATCCACTACAGTCCATCACACTGCTTGGATCTTCTCCATCTGTGTTTCAGGAGCAACTACTCCAGGGTGCCAGTGCACTTTTCCTCCTGGGGGAAATTTACAGGGGGAAGGTTTATGGGATGAACTACAACATTCACCTCTGAGCTGGCCTCTGGGCCACACTGACATTCATTATCCCCTTCCTCTACTGGCTAGATTCCCTGCAACCTTGGCTAGCACGTTTGTTGGTCCTTGTGGCGTAATACAGACTCTCACCTCTGAGGGGGTCTGAGCCGTGGTCACTAAGGCCATCTTAGGCTGGAATTCCTGCCTTGGTTCATTTTGTGTCCAAATTGGACAAAGGAGAGCCGAGAGGTGCTCCAGTGGTTCCTCCCCGCCCCCGTTTTGTTGATCAGTGTTCATTAGCCCTGCCAGGATATGCATCCCCATCTTTCCTGGGGTCCCTTGGCTGCAGGAGCTGAAGCGCACAGGTGGCAGTCATCACCTCAACTTCAATGGGAGTCCTGCTGTGTCCACTGGAAGAGGTGTCCTCCCTTTGGGAACCATGAGTTGCAGAGCCCAGAGCTGGGAGGACAGAAGCACAGACTCCCCATGTGGGTAACTGAGTGTGATGGTAAGAGACGCCACCCCTTGGTTCCCAGGCCATGTGTTTTTCCTTTGGGGGTACAGCCCTGTATAAAATTTTGATTAAAAATGGGGCTTCCCTGGTGGTGCAGTGGCTGAGAGTCTGCCTGCCGATGCAGGGGATGCAGGTTCGTGCCCCAGTCCAGGAAGATCCCACATGCCGCGGAGCGGCTAGGCTCGTGAGCCATGGCTGCTGAGCCTGCGCGTCCAGAGCCTGTGCTCCGCAACAGGAGAGGCCACAACAGTGAGAGGCCCTCGTACCGCAAAAAAAAAAAAGGTACTGCTTTTCAAATGTACAGGGAATACTCACCAAGATAGACTATATTCTGGGCCATAAAAAAGTCTCAATGCAGGGGGCTTCCCTGGTGGCTCAGCGGTTGAGAATCTGCCTGCTAACGCAAGGGACTCGGCTTCGAGCCCTAGTCTGGGAAGATGCCACAGGCCGCGGAGCAACTAGGCCCGTGAGCCACAACTACTGAGCCTGCGTGTCTGGAGCCTGTGCTCTGCAACAAGAGAGGCCGCGATAGTGAGAGGCCCACGCACCGCGATGAAGAGTGGCCCCTGCTTGCCACGACTAGAGAAAGCCCTCGCACAGAAACGAAGACCCAACGCAGCAAAAATAAATAAATAACTTAATAAACTCCTACCCCCAACATCTTAAAAAAAAAAGTCTCAATGCAAAAGAATTGAAATATACAAGTATGTTCTCTTATACAAAAAGAATTAAATTAGAATGCAATAACAAAAATATATGCATCATATAACAAAATAGCTAGAAATAAAACCTGAATAATCCATGGGTCAAAAGAGAAGTCACAAAGAAAATTAGAATATATCTGGAACTGAATGAGAATGTAGACACGGCACATTAAAATTTGAGGGATGGAAATAAAGAATATTGATATACAAAAGAAAACTAAAATGTTAAGTGCTTATATTATAAAGAAAAGCTTAAAATCAGTGACCTAAACTTCCATCTTAAGAAGCTAGAAAAAGAAAAATAAAGTCCAAGGTATATAGAGGAAAGAATTTAACAAATATATGCATATCAATGAGAAAGTAAAAAAACAAGCAATATACAAACCATTAGTGAAACTGAATATTGTTTATTAGAAAAGATCAAGAAAGAAATATGGGTACTGCATTGGAGGCATCGTAGCATCTGAAATAATTGCTATCAAGTTTTGATATCTAATTTGCCATGAATCCCACGCCTCATTCCTGGAGGCCTCTAATCCTTTCACGTGGGTCTCTCCCGGACTGGGTAGTATCCTCACGTGTGCGCCCTCTCAATGCTCTGCTGAGTACTTGAGGGTGATCCCCTGCAGGCCTCCAGCTTCTCTCCCTGGGCAGCTCTGTGTCCTCCTTGGGCTTTCTAGATGTTCAGATCCGTCTTTCCAATTCAGGGAGTCTGCCAGGTTCCACCTGATCCCCCTCCCTGTACTGTGTCTTGGAAACTCTCAAGGCTTCAGCTGGGGCCATCATAGGGCTTGCTTTGTCTATTTCCTGTTTCAGGGATCGCAGTCCTTCCCTGTCTGATGTTCACTATCTCGGAAACCATTATTATGTATTTTGTCCAGGTTTTGGTTGTTTCATGGGGGAGAACAAATCTAGGTGGAAGCAGAATTTGACTGGGGTTTTCTAAACCTAAAGGCAAAATCTTTTATTTCCCTCTTGTTTCTTCAAGGCTCTTTTCCCTTTGGGGCAACCTCAGTCTGGAATTTCCTGGCCTGCAAAGCCAAGGCTCACAGGTTAAAGTAATGGCAGGAAAATAACAAACAAAAGTCAACAAATATCTCTTAACAATATCACCTCTGATTCTGCCAAAATGGTGACTCATGCAATTTCTTTCACCGTAATCAAGTTTTTTTGTCCTAACCAAGGAAGAGACACAGAAGATTCTGTAGGTGTCTAAACCCTATTTTTTCTTGGCTTGATTTTGTAGGGGAAATTGCCCAACTATACATGAGTCCTCTGAGAAACAAAATTGCCCAATGTCAGGAGCTTCCAAAACAGCCTAGGGAGAGTCCCGTGTACCCCTGGCGTCCTTCTCCCCTCGGTGTGTGAGACCCATTCTCCTTGCTGTAATGTGGAGAGTTTAGTTTTTGTTTGCTTGTCTGAGTCTCTAATGCCCAGAGTCAGTGTCTGCAGTACTGCAGGTACTTTGCCAGCAGTGCAGGGGAGAGAGAAAACCTGGTGCAGGGGAGAGAGAAAACCCACCCCCAACAATCCCATTCTCTGTGGGCACCGTGGGGACAGCAGAGCTAGAACTCTGGGCACGTGCGCCCTTTCAGTGTCTCAGTGGTATTGAACTGACTTAGAAATGAAAGTCCCAGCTTCTTTTTTTTAAAAAAAAACATTTATGTATGTATGTATTTATTTATTTTGGCTGTACTGGGTCTTAGTTGTGGCAGGCAGGATCTTCTTAGTTGCGGCATGCAGACTTCTTAGTTGCGGCACGTGGACTCAGTTGCAGCATGCTTGCAGGATCTAGGTCCCCAACCAGGGATTGAACCCGGGCCCCCCTACATTGGGAGCGTGGAGTCTTACCCACTGGACCACCAGGGAAGTCCCAGTCCCAGCTTCTTTAAATGAACACTGTTGGAGAATGGGTGCTTGGCTAAAGTGGACTTCACTGCGATGCACTGAATATTCATTTTGGTTGATCTCCAAATGGCTAAGGGCAAAAATTTCACATTAAGCTGAAACTGAGGCAGAAGCCAGTTATCACTATCACAGAAAGAACTCAAGGGATATAAGAATGAATCTGACATTTTATTGGGCTTCCCCGGTGGCGCAGTGGTTGAGAGTCCGCCTGCCGATGCAGGGGACACGGGTTCGTGCCCCAGTCTGGGAAGATCCCACATGCCGCAGAGCGGCTGGGCCTGTGAGCCATGGCCACTGAGCCTGCACGTCCGGAGCCTGTGCTCCGCAACGGGAGAAGCCAGTACAATGAGAGGCCTGTGTACCGCAAAAAAAAAAAGAAAAAAAAAAAAAAAAAAAGAATGAGTCTGACATTTTATTAAAAATTAATTTTTTTGCTGTTACTTAAAGTAGAAAACCTGCATTTGTTGTATGGGTATGTAGCTTCAAACACAGCCATATAGATATTCTTAGCATTTCATTAAATACATATGTGTGTCCTGCAGAGTTACAATTGCACATGACATAATTTAGCTTTTGATACTATTGATATATGGTTTAGGTACATCACAAGTTCTGTTAAATATACATATGCATTCGTTTTCAAATGCGATACTCTAGGTGCACCATTTGCCTCTACACAGTTGGGCCGATGGTCCTAAGATGAGCTTTAGTACAGGTATCAACAGAACAGTTGCTGAACTTCTGGATTTCCAGGTGGTGCTTCTATCTTTCACTGATGACACCCACCAAACTCTTAAGGTTACCGAAATTTAGGAGGTTAAAGTCAGAGTGTCTTCATTCAGCTGCCGAATCAAATTTGTACATAACACAATAGTACTGAAAACCTTTAAATTACCACTATTTCAAAATCTGCCCCAACACAGCCTGTTCTTGCTTTGGGAACAGAAAAGAGGGAGACAACTGTTGAATGTATATTTCTTTTGTGATGGAGGCTGTGCATGTGTGAGGGTGGAGGTGTATGGGAAATCTCCGTATGTTCCACTCAGTTTTACTGTGGACCTAAAACTACTCTAAAAAAAAATTCTACTTGAAAAAATTATATTTAATAGTGAAATGAAGTTTATTCCTACAGTTGAACACCTGATCAAAACCCTTCTTTCAATAATCTGATTAAAATATAGAATGCTGATGTAAGTTATTTTACAGAAATACTTGAAGGGGGAAGAAATCCAACAGTATTCCTGAATCAGCAGTTTGAAGGGAAGTAAATTCATCAGCCTCTGAAGGTCAAAAAGCATTTGCTACGCTGTCATCCTGTCCCCCACCCAGCTGCGGCTGGACCATGACCCTGTGTTTATCACTTTTGTCTCTGTGTCAGGACTTTAGGAATTAACGCTGTCTCGCTCAAAGGCTGAGGATTCTGTCGTGTTCTGATAAGAGCAAGATTTCCACAGAGCCCCAGATGACGAGGGGATTCATTTGCTAGGGCTGCCATAACAAAGTGTGACAGACTAAGGGCTTCAACAACAGAAATTTATTGTCTCACGGTTCTGGAGGCTGGAGTCCAAAATCAGGGTGTCGGGAGGATTGGTTTCTTCTGAGACCTCTCTCCTCAGCTTGTTAGATGGCTGTCCTCTCCCTGTGTCTTCACCTGGCCTTCCATCTGTGTGTGTGTCTCTGTTCTAATCTCTTCTTTTAAGGGCACCAGTCATTGGGTTAGGGCCCACTCCAGTGACCTCATTTTACCTTAATTACCTCTTTAAAGGCTCTATCTCCAAATAACACCCACATTCTGATGTAATGGGGGGTGTGCCTGGAAACTTCATGACCACTCTGTGTCAGAGTCTGAATTTTTCTGAGAAGGAACCGTCTTTTTTGTTTACAGATGGGACAGGTAGTTTGGGGATATGTTTAACCAAGAGTCTGCAACTACATGTTTGCAGAGATAAACGAGGAAACTGGGAAGGAGGCTGAGTTGGTCCCATCTTTACATTCATCCTAGCAGATGGCACATGCATCATACCCCTCTCCTTTATGGAATTTACATAGTCAAAATCTCTTAGGATGATCTTTATAAAATGTTTCTTCTAGTTGGATGTCTGTCCTGGAAAAATTGTGTGAATGTGAAAATGAGTACCAAGGTGAGATGGATGCCCAATAGAATAAAGAAGGTAGCATTCCAGAGGTCAGCTGAATTCCAGAGCTAAACAATGTGGCCTCTTCCTTCATATGTGAGCTCGTCTTTCAGAGAGTTATCCCATTCTTTCCCAATAAAGACAGATGAAATGTCATTTAAAAACCTCATTATATGGATTCTATGCTGATTAGTTAATTAACATCAATATTGTGAACCCTGGCTGCTTTGTATTCTGCTCTCTGTGCATTTAAAGATTTATTTATTTATTAATTTATTTGGCTGAGTCGGGTCTTAGTTGTGGTGCTCGGGCTTCTCTTTAGTTGTGGCACATGAGCTCTCTAGTTGTGGCACATGGGCTCTCTAGTTGTGACTTGCGGGCTCTAGAGCACGTGGGCTTAGTTGCCCCTCGGCCTGTGGGAATCTTAGTTCCCCGACCAGGGATCGAACCTGCGTCCCCTGCATTGAAAGGCGGATTCTTAACCACTGGACCACCAGGGAAGTCCTGCATTTAAAAATCTTAATATCAAAATTGCCATCAGTAGAACTGGGCAGAGAAATACAAAACGAGCTTGGTGCACCTTGAAGCAGGGAAGTGAGGAAGTGCTCACTAAATAAATAAGGAAGAAAGTAAGGAAATAGGAAGAGAGTGACGAAGGGAGGGAGGGAGAGAGAGAGGAGAGGAAAGGTGTGTGGGGAGAAAAAGAAAAAGGGGGAAAAGAAAGAAGGAAGGAAGAGAAGAGGGAGGGAGGAAGGAAGCATGGGGGGGTTGTCAAAGGGACCCAGGAGCCAGATGAAAGAGCTCCTAATGGCCAAAGCTAGAGAATTTTGAACAAAATAAATAATAATAGTAATGGATTATAACCTAAGGAATAAAATAACTATCTGAGTCCATAATGATATAAAGAAACAATTGAAGAAATAAGTAAATGAGGAGAAGGCACAAACCTTCCTTAAAGAGAATACCAAATTATATATGTGGACTCTCCTTCTCCAGGGGGTGGGACTTAATTTCCCTCCTCTTGGGCGTGGGCTGGACTTGGTGACTCGCTCCCAAAAAATTGAGAGTGTGGAGAGGGAAAGAATAGTAACTTGATGGCAGAGAAACCTGGCAGACACCACTTTAACCAAATGATCAAGGTCAATATCACCAGTGATAAATTATATGTTGATATTTATTCCTTGACATGAAATGATGAGAAGTGCCTTTTGTCTCTGTGGTATTCTTGCCAATAACCCATAACCCCAGTCTAGTAATGAGAAAACACCAAACAAACCCAACTTGGGGGAATTCTGTAATATACCTGACCTTTCAAGGTCATGAAAACAAGAAAAGACTGAAAAACCATCACAGACCAGAAGAGACTAAAAACACATGATGAGTAAACTTAAAGCAGAACCTTGGATTGGATCCTGGGACAGAAAAGGGATATTAATGGAAAAATGAGTGAAATTCACATAGAGTCTGTAGTTCAATTAATAGTATTGTACTTGTATTAATTTCTTAGTTTTGACAAATGTAGAATGGTTATGTAAGAAGTTAACATTAGGGGGAGCTGGGTGAAGGGTATATAGGAACTCTGAACTGTCTTTGCAACTTTTCTGTAAATCAAAATTATTCTAAAAGTAATGTTTAATTAAAACATTATTCATGAAAAGATGCTCAACATCACTAATCATCAGGGAAATGCAAATCAAAACCACAGTGAGATATCACCTCACATCTGTTAGAATGGCTGTGAAAAAAAAAGGGAAGAGATAACAAATGTTGGCAAGGATGTGGAGAAAAGGGAACCTTCGTACACTGTTGGTGGGAAAGTAAATTGGTGCAGCCACTATGGAAAATATTATGGAGGTTCCTCAAAAAATTAACAGTAGAACTACCATATAACCCAGTAATTCCATTTCTGGGTATTTATCCAAAGAAAATGAAAACACGAATTCAAAAAGATATATGCACTCCAATGTTCATTGCAGCATTATTTACAATAGCTAAGATATGGGAGCAACTGAAGTGTCCACTGATAGATGAATGGATAAAGAAGATGTGGTGTACATATAATATGGAATATTACTCAGCCATAAAAAAGATGGAAATCATGCTATTTGTGACAACATGGATGGATCTAGAGGGCATTATGCTAAGTGAAATATGTCAGACAGAGAAAGACAAATACCATATGATCTCACCTATATGTGGAATCTAAAAAACAAAAAACACAAAAGTCCAAGCTCATAGATACAGAGAACAGATTGGTGGTTGCCAGAGATGAGGGGTATGGTGGGGGTCAAATGGGTGAAGGGGGTCAAAAGATACACAGTTCCAGTTATGAAATAAATAAGTCTTAGGGATGTAATATACAGCCTGGTGACTACAGTTAATAATACTGTATTGTGGGACTTCCCTGGTGGCACAGTGGCTAAGAATCCGCCTGCCAATGCAGGGGACACGGGTTCAAGCCCTGGTCCGGGAAGATCCCACATGCCGCGGAGCAATTAAGCCCTTGCGCCACAACTACTGAGCCTGTGCTCTAGAGCCTGTGAGCCACAACTACTGAGCCCACGTGACACAACTACTGAAGCCCATGTGCCTAGAGCCTGTGCTCTGCAACAAGAGAAGCCGCTGCAATGAGAAGCCTGCCTGCCACAACAAAGAGTAGCCCCCGTTCGCTGCAACTAGAGAAAGCCTGTGCACAGCAATGAAGACCCAACATAGCCAAAAATAAATATAAATAAAATAAATAAATTTATTTTAAAATAAATAAATAAATAAAGAATACTGTATTGCATATTTGAAAGTTGTTGACAGTAAATCTTAAAAGTTCTCATAACAAGAAAAAAAATTTTGCAACTATGTATGGTGTTGGACGTTAAATAGACTTATGTGGTGATCATGTCACAATATATACAGATATTGAATCATTATATTTTATACCTGAAACTAATAGTGTTCCATGTAAATTAAAAAAATCCAGGGAAGGATAAAAAAATTATAATCATTTTTCTAATTAACTCAATGACAATCCCAGTGTTTTTTCAAGGGTGAAGGGCTGTGAGCTCACAGGCATTCTCTGGTTCTGAGTTAATCAGAAAACCCTTCGAACCTTCAGCCTAAAATCTATAACCAAAACGTGCTGAAGGTCATCAAAATGTCTAAGGTGCATTTTCAAAACTACTCTAAATATGCCAAAATACCAACATCTAAGAGCACCAGGTTTGAGGATGCAAAGGGCTGAACAGTCACAGTGGCTGATATCTGGCCAATGCATTAACATGGTTGGAGGCCCAGCCCCAGAACCCAGGGAAGGTCATGTAGCCGCATTGCTGCAGGAGAAGGCTCTGCACCAAATAGGCTCGCTTTTAATGGCACATGAAAACAATGTGATTAACCCTTTTGGTGCGAGCTCCCACAGACATTTCCCCTTTCGGAGCCAATGTCGTGGCTGGACCAGCCCTTGTGGTTCTTACGATTGCAAGATGCACCTCAGCAACAGCCATCCGGGAACTCTGAGAAAGCATCGTCCTCTGGGAGACACCTGGGCTTCCTCCGTCTTGCCGAGCCCCTTGGACCCTCCAAAGGGCCCACACCTGTGCCTCAGGACACAGCCAGCATCTGGATGCTGGCGATCCGGAGGGCCAGGTACCATGAGCTGGGAAAATAGCAGCAACCAACCAAGAAGAGGACATGCACCATTATTTTTTTTTTTCTGGAAAAAGCAAATTATTTAATGGAAAATTCCAAAATACATGACTGTTTGCATTCAGGATACTTTGCTACAATTCCATGTGCTTAGAAAAAGGAACTCGGGCTCTTTAAACACAGCAGATCACAGGATTTCCTTGTGAAGCCCTCACTCTTTCAGTGTAAATAGCATTTCATCCAGGCTGATGATGAGCTCCACATGGAAGGGAGGGTCATTCCTCCTATACTCTGCAAGGAGGCGGCCGCAGGAGCCCAGATGAGAGCCTACTGTGATGGCCTCTGGTATGTGGGTCACGGCAGCCCCTCCAGCCTGCACAGGGCCACACGCCGCCTGCCTACCTGTTGAAATGCTACTCCTTCTGGGCCGGATGGATGGAACTCTGCAAGGATGGCTCTCAGGAAGTTCTGTTCCAGAATGGAGTGATTTCTTAAAGAAAATGAGATGTGAGTTCTCCTAAGTGGCTGTACCAGCTGAGAGGCTGGTGCATAGCAGAAAATAGTTTAGTATTTTAACTAGCCTGTTTTCTAGGAGTAATTGGGTACCGAGGGGTCATAACTTGTGCAAATCTGAAAGCCCTTCATCTTTACCTGCTGGCATCATTCTCCAGCAAACATACAAGCATATTTACAGTCCTTTTATTTAAAAACTGTTAGTGTCTCTAGATCCCAAACTCTAGGGAACTGTCTTAAAGCATTCTTATTAAGTCTGTTATTTTGAATTTGATTAGTAAAAACAAAATGTGTTCTGAGTAGCCCATTTTTCTCTATCACGTTCTTAATTTCTTCAGATATTTTATACTCTTTAAGTCTGAATCAAAAATGATTCATCACCGGTATTGTAGTACATGATTTGGGAGTTTCACCTTCTTAAGAAAGTTTCGAGAGTGCAGAAACAGAAGCCTATGTGTGTGGGAATTCCTTGCTGATGCAAGTTTGAAGGTCTGAAGTTTTACAGTTGCAGCCTCTTAAGCCTAGGCCTGAAAAAATTTTTTTCTGATGGCAGTAGAATTCTAAAATATTAATTCAACATGTAACCAGTATGAAAACATTGCTAACTAGATGTTTTACCTTTTTAGTTTTTTAATCCAAGTCTTTGAAATCTAGTGTCTTACACGGACAGTACATGTAAATTCCAACTAGCCACATTTCCGGTGCTCATAGCTCGTATTGGACAGCATAGTTCTAGACATAATTCTTAAGCCTGGCTTGCTTGTTTGCTTCCTCACCCTCCAGCCTCTCTCTGCTTCAATTGACTGGGAGCTGCCTGGAGCCCGAGTCAGCAGGTGTTGAGTGGATGGCTGCACTCCTAAGCTGATTGTTGTTATAGGACTGAGTCATTAAGAAGCCTGGATAAACCAGCAAAGCTCCTAGGGTTTAGGCTCCTGGCTCAGATTGTCAATCCCAATTTGTGTGCTCTTTCCTCATTTTTGTTCTCAAACCAGGCATTGTTTGTGCTCCACTCTTCCTCAGAATACTTACAGAATGCAACAAATAAAAACAGACACATACTAACAGAATGGCCTGTCCAACCATTTGTCTTACAACAACAAGCTCGAATGGGCCGCTGGTCTAGCTTCCAAGTTATCACAGGTGAAAGTTGTACGAAATGTTGATTTGGCCTCTAAAACTCTACTTTCTCGCAGCTTGCCCCTCAACGACCAAGCTGTGGTTGCGTATTTTTGGCTTTATTATGGCAGCACTGCACTTTGACGTATCAATCTCTAATGAAAGATGCTGTTAGCTGCTGTAACAAACCCCCTGAATTTACATGGTTTTACAAAGTTTACTTCTTGCTCATGTAACAATCTGGTTGGGAATTAGGCTCCTTCTGTCTTGTGGATTCATGATCCCCTAGGGCCTTGGAATCCTCCCTGCATTCAGTCAGTGGAAACAGTATAAAGGAAGTATGAGCACTTGAGAGCCTTCGCCTGCAATTGCACACATTACTCTGTTCACGTTTCATTGTTTAGAATGACACGCAAACTGCAAGGGAGGCTGGAAAAGGTAGTCCTGGTGCTCAGGAAGAAAAGGAGAGCATAGATTTTATTGAGCATCAGATGTCCTTAACATAGTGTTTACATGAATGAGATTGGCTTTTAACTTTTCTCTTTCATATATTCCTCGTCTGGTGTTTGATATTTAAGGATAGAGTAGATTATACTAGTTATAAAAGGATATAAATTGGGGGTATTTCTTCTTTTTCTGGGAAGTGTTTGGGTAAGACTGAAATGTATTCATTCTTTAAATGATTGGTAGATTTTTTCCATTAAAGCTGACGGTGCTTTATTGTGGAAAGATTTTAAACTATTGATTCAGTTCATTAACATTACGGAATGATTTGGCTTTCTATTTTTTATCAATTTTGGTAAGCTCCACTTTTTATAGGAATGGATCCATTTCAACTAATTTTTCAAGCAATGAATTTCCTCATAATATATTCTTATCTTTTTAAAATTGAAATATAGTTGATTGACAATACTGTGTTAGTTTCAGGTATACAGCAAAGTGATTCAGTTATACATATATTTTTTCAGATTATTTTCCATCGTAGGTTATTACAAGATGAGTATAGTACCCTGTGCAATACAATTAATCCTTGTTGTTTATCTATTTTATGTATAGCAGTTTGTATCTATTAATCCCATACTCCTAGTTTATCCCCCCCTCCCTTTCCCCTTTGGCAACCATAAATTTGTTTTCTGTTTGTGAGTCTGTGAGTCTGTATATAGATTCACTTGTATTATTTTTTAGATTCCACATATGAGTGATATTGAATATTTGTCCTTGTCTGACTTACTTCACTAAGTATAATATTCTCTAGGTCCATCCATGTTGCTGCAAATGGCAACGTCTCATTTTTTATGGCTGAGTAATATTCCATTGTGTATATATACCTCATCTTTCAAGCCAATTGTCTATTGATGGGTACTTGAGTTGTTTCCATGTCTTGGCTATTGTAAATAGTGCTGCTATGAACATTGGGGTTTACGTATCTTTTCGAATTAGAGTTTTCATCTTTTCTGGATATATATCCAGGAGTGAGATGGCTGTATTATATGGTAGCTCTATTTTTAGTTTTTTAAGGAATTTCCATACTGTTCTCCGTAGTGGTTGTACCAATTTACACTCCCACCAACAGTGTAGGAGGGTTCCCTTTTCTCCACACCCTCACCAGCATTTATTATTTGTGGACTTTTTTGTTGATAGCCATTCTGACCGGTGTGAGGTGATAGCTCATTGTGGTTTTGATTTGCATTTCTCTAATAATTAACGACATTGAGCATCTTTTCATGTGCCTCTTGGCCATCTGTATGTCTTCTTTGGAGAAGTGTCTATTTAGGTCTTCTGCCCATTTTTTGATTGGGTTGTTTGTTTTTTTCAATATTGAGCTGTATGAGCTGTTTTATATTTTGGAAATTAAACCCTTGTCAGTTGCATCGTTTGCAAATATTTTCTCTCATTCCGTAGATTGTCTTTTTGTTTTATTGATGGTCCATATCTTTTATTTCTGCAGCATTGGGAGTTGTGTTCCTTTTTTCATTTCTAATATTATTTATCTACCTTTCTTAGGAAGTTACTTGAGGATGTTCTCCAGAAAAACAAGTTTGTAAACCAGGAAAGGGGAAAACATGGAATTGATATTCTGGGAGCATAAGCAGCAAAGTCCTGGGAGATGGCTGTGTGGTGGACTTCGGAAGTCCCAGCCCACAAGGAAGAAGAGGACTAGGGGTCTTCTTCTTTAAGAAGTGGTGGGGGGTGGTCACAGAATGGAGAGTATGACTAAAAGGTTGAAAAAATATTGAGACTATAAAGGCAAATAGTTAAAGAAAGGAAAGAAAATTAGAAATGAGAGGGGATAAAACTGCACAAGAAATATAGAAGCCAACATAAAATGTGACATAATTATAAGGAGTTAATGGGGTGTGAAAATAGAGAATCTTATTTTTCCTTGTTGTTAGAGGTACTCTCTTTCAAGTGGCCTGGTGTTGTAAAATTAAATTCATAGAGAAATTAATGTAATTCTAACACACTGTGCAGCCCAGAATGGGGAAATATTTGCATAGTAATGGTAATGAAATGCTTTCTTGTATTGGTTTCAACTTCTAGAGTGAGGGTATGAATGGGGAACACTTAGATGAAGGACAGAAGTGAAGTTTAATAAGCCTTGAAATTATATAAAAATGTGAAACTGTAGCTATACTCATAACATACATCTTTGTACATTTGTGCCATTATTTCTTTAGGATGAATTCCCAGGGGCTGGGTGGCTGCAAACATGGGTGTGTACGTTTATATACATAATTAATATACTGCTAAATCACCCTCTAGAAAAGGGGACCAGTTTATTCTCTACCAATATGTCTCCCTGCTCCCACCTACTTCAGGATTTCTAGAAAGTCCTCAGAGGTTCTGATTCATTTATGGTACCTGTCTGTATTTTTCCAGCCCTGCTACACATATTTCCCCCTATATTACTCTTTATTGGATCATTTCAAAGGATTTTTACATTAGTGGGGAGGTAAAGTGTGTGTTCTCAAACGACCGTCTTGAAAGCAGGAGTCCCCTGCCAGATTTTTAAAATGTAAATTGTTTTTCCTTCCTGATTACAAAAGTAATGCATGCTCATTGGAGAAACAGTGTGAAGCGAAGAGGAAACACCTAGTGCCTCTGAGCTTTTGAAAAGGCAGAGAGATACAAGAAAATTGGCCAGGGCTGTCTGCTCCTTGAAGAGTAGAGATCTCTCATCTTCCAGGACTGAGAAATGGTAAAGAAACCTCTTTCTCCCTCCTCCTTGCCAAACAGACAGAGAGAGAGATTGTCCAGTTTTGCCTTGTCATTTTCCCAAATGAAGCAGCAAGGTTTTATTTTGCTATTTTCGAATCATCACTGGTGCTCCTGTAATTCCACTTTGTCTAACGTCTTTCTTTGGTCTCATTTGTGCTGCTGAAGGATCAGTCGATACCCCGCAACCCCAGTGACCCTCCTGTTCCTTCTTGCAGCGAGGTCATCCTGTTGGTTCATTTAGAACTGCTCATCACTGAAAACTCTATATGGAACGTAGGTTACATCAGCCTGAGCCGCTTGATTGCCACCAACATGGGGGAAAAAGGCACTCTGCAGAGCCAATTAGATCTGGGTTTGATTTGTAAAAACCGGATGTCACTGGGGGCTCCCGCACCCCTTGGAAGTCCGGGGGAACTTGACCCAAACTCATTTCCTGGGACAGCCTGGGACATTAAGCTTCCTTCCACTCTCTGTCCTTGCTTTTTTGTGTGGCATTCTTCTGCCATCCTGCTTCCACATGGGCAGCTCTGGTTCACAGGTGTCTCAGGAATTTGGTAACTGAAGGTTCTCAGGGAAGGGATCATTTCCAGGCAGCTTCGCCTTCTGCCAGCTCTCCTGTCTCCTCTACCTGAGGCCTCCCTGCTCTCACACCTGTGGGACTACCCACCCACAGGCCTTGGAAAGGGCCACCCCTGCAGGCTCTCCTTGGAGGAACAGCCCCTCATCACACCAGACTGCAGGGTCTGGGACCCCTGAGATCCCGGTGAATTAAAATGTCTCCATCTTGCTGTTTTACTTTCTCACTTGAAAGGAATTCTGCTGTGTGATGGTTAGTCTTGAGTGTCAGCTTAGCTGGGCTGCAGTACCCAGTTATTTCATCAAACACTAATCTAGGTGTTGCTGTGAAGCTATCTTGTGGATGTGGTGGACCTCTATCAACAGTTAACTTTAAGTAAAGGAAATGACCTTCAATGCGGGTGGGCCTCATCTGATTGGTTGGAGGCCTTAAGAACAAAAACTGAGGTTTTCCAAAGAAGTTCTGCCTCAAAACTGCAACATTAACTCCTGCTGGAGTTTCCAGCCTGCCAGCCTACCCTACAGATTTTAGACTTGCCAGCCCCTGCAATCACACGAGCCAATTCCTTAAAATATATCTCTTTATACTTATATACATACAAACACATATATATCCTATGAATATGTATTTCTATCCTATTGTTTCTCTCTGTGTGTGTGTGTGAGATTATATATAATCTCCTATTGGTTCTGTTTCTCTGGAGAACCCAAACTGATACACACTGTGTATGTTTTAATTACACAAATAACGCATGTTTAGTATAGAAAGTTAGAAATTACAGATAAACCAAAAGAAAAATCTTAGAAGCAATTTCACCACCACCACAAAATAACCTCTCAAGAGCTGTGTGTAGATGTACAGATTTCCAAAAGGTATATTTTAAATATTTTTATAAGTAGCATTTCCAGTTAATATGTAATAAATAACTTTCTATGTCAGTATGTACTGATCTACCTAATTTTATTTATTTATTTATAAAATAAATTTATTTATTTTTGGCTATGTTGGGTCTTCGTTGCTGCACACGGGCTTTCTCTAGTTGTGATGAGTGAGGACTACTCTTTGTTGCAGTGCGCAGGCTTCTCATTGTGGTGGCTTCTCTTCCTGTGGAGCATGGGCTCTAGGCACATGGGCTTCAGTAGTTGTGGCACACAGGCTCAGTAGTTGTGGCTCTCAGGCTCTAGAGTGCAGGCTCAGTAGTTGTGGCACATGGGCTTAGTTGCTCCGTGGCACGTGGGATCTTCCTGGACCAGGGCTCAAACCCATGTCTCCTGCGTTGGCAGGTGGATTCTTAACCACTGCGCCACCAGGGAAGTCCCTCTAATTTAAAATGACTACCAAATATTACACTTTTTGGCTATACCGTAATTTATTTAATTCCTCCTGTACTGTTGAAAAATTACATTGTCTATTTTTCTCTATTATAAACAACACTGTAAACAATATCATTGCTCATATAACTCTGTGCCCTTTGTCTATGATTTCTTGAGGATGAGTCCTTCTGGATTCCCTCTCATGCTCCCCCTCACCCATACACACAAGAGGTATTTTCTACAAAACTGTGATCTCCTTGGGCTGTTGACCTCTTTAAGTGGGATTCACAGATTATTAAAGCTGGAGAGATGTTATGGATCTAGTCAAACTGATGCTGAAAACTCGGCCTCTGTGCACCACTGCTGAATGGAATCTTGGAGACAGGGTTCTGGGTGAAGTAGAAAAGAATAGATTTACTGCTTCACCAGGCAAAGAGGGGACACAGCAGGCTCATGCCCTCAAAAACTGTGCGTCCCAACCCAGGGGGATTTGGCAAGAAGTTGTATAGCAATGCTTCAAGGGCAGGGTTGCTGATAAGGATCAGGGTGTGGGCAGGTCCCACATTCCTTTAATCTGGCCTCAGGTGGTCTCCTGATGAGCTTCTGTGGTTCTCAAGGTTATCAAACTGTGACCTTCTCTGGAATGAAGCGTGCTTCATCAAGTAGTTAACATCTTCCCTTTGGTGGGGTTTTAATTCTGCAGAAGAGCTCAAAGATATTGTTATGTGTGTCCCTTGAGGCAGAACCAGGACCCTGCCCCAAGGCTGCACTGTTGTTTCTTGACTGCTCCTCCCTTGTCTCTGCATCCCCTCCCTTCCCTGATTAGCAACTGTTTGAACCTGCCTTTGGAACTCAGAGAAGGTCATGGAGGCTGAAGCCTGTTTCTTGCAAACAAGAAATGGGGGACACAGAAAGGCTTCCGTGCCCAGGAGCCCCACAAGGTCCTGCTCAGTTTCAAAACCTTATCATTTTCAGACAAATGGAGGCCAAGAGAGGGGAAGTAATTTCCCTAACATCAGCCAGGCAGCTGAGAGCAGATCAGGGCCCAGAACCCAAGTTTCATAACTCTGTGCTTTCAGATGAATTGATTCCACCCTGTTCAATTGTTGAATTTTATCTCAGAAAGCACTACACCCTGTCTAGATGATATCCTTCAGTTTGGTGAAAGTCAACAATCAGAGTAAATGCCCCCAGCATTTTGTCCCAGGGAAACCAGTCCAGTGGAGGCTAAAAGAGAAGAACTCAAGTCCTGAATTTCTAGAAGACTTAACTTCCTTGCATTTTTGATTAGATGAACTATGCTGTAGGCACGATGAATGGTTGCTACTAAACCATTGTCTAGAGGAATTGAACTGAGTAGTGGTAATTATTCATGGCAATAAAATGCCCCTTTTATTAGAAAAAAAGGTTTTTGCATTATAAAAATAAGATATGGTCCTTAAAGCTGGACAATTTGAACAGTAGGAAGAAAACAGACTCACTATAGTCATATCACTTAGAGAGGGCCACTGCTAACCATTCTGGGAACTTACTTCCAGCTATTTTGTATTTGTATGTTCTATAATACAAAGTTATAATCGTCAGAGTCTATATAGATTGTTTTTCCTGACATCATACGATAACAATAACGTTATTTCGTAATCTTTATAAATTTAATTTTAATAAGTGCATATATTCCATTGTTTTAATGGGCCAGCTTGGCATCCTCCCTTATTGAACATGTGGTTGTTTCTACTCTCTCGCTGCATGAGAGAGAGACAGGGACAGAAAAATGTCCTCTAAAGTAGGTATATGGAAATATTGGAAATGGTATTGATGCTGAAAGCTTGGCCTCTGTGCACCACTGCTGAATGGAATCTTGGAGACAGAGTTCTGGGTGAAGTAGAAAAGAATAGCTCTATTGCTTTGCCAGGCAAAGGGGGGACACAACAGGCTCATGCCCTGAAAAACTGTTCCCCCCACCTGGGAGGATTTGGTGAGGCGTTTTATAGCAATGCTTCTAGGGTGGGGTTGCTGATAAGGATCAGGGTGTGTGCAGGGCCTGTACTCCTTTAGTCTGGCTTCAGGTGATTTCCTGGTGAGCTTTGAGGTTATCAAGCTGTGACCTTCTCTCTGGAACATCTTCCATTTGTTGGGGGTTTTAGTTCTGCGGATGAGCTCAAAGATATTGTTCTGTGTGTCCCTTGAGGCAGAACCAGGACCCTGCCCCAAGGCTGCACTATTGTTTCGTGGCTGCTCCTCCCTTGTCTCTGCATCCCCTCCCTTCCCTGATTAGCAACTGTCTGAAAGGCTTCCGTGCCCAGGAGCCCCACAGCATCCTGAGATAACCTTCGGTATTTCAAGGTTAACGCATATTGGTATAGCCCTAGGCTGCACTTCCCTCCCGTGTACTAGGCAGATAATAACTAGAAATAAGATCATCGGGATAATTCTAACCTGCCAACACTTTTAAAAAAAGTCTTGAGCACCTGTTTGAAGGAGGAATTCTTAACATACCCATTTATGTTTAATCTAAAGACTTTAAAAGTGGTCATTTTTTGTGTATATCAAATTTGCCAGTTCCCTTAGAGGCTGATAAATATCTTCCAGACCCATTTTGTCAAACTGTGCCGTGCATAGGAATTGCCTAGGAAACAAAATTCAGATTCCTGGGCCCACCTGTAGGAATGTATGTTTCTGAGCTGGAGCGGGACCTGGGACTATGCATTCTTACCCAGCACCCCCTGGTGCTTCTGATGCGAGCTGCACATTACCCCACTCTGAAAAACACTGTGATGCTTGTTAATGGAGTAGCTTCCGCCAAGTGGGTAGGGGCGGGCCTCACAGTTCAATTCCATTCATCACGGAATGTTCCTCTGACATTTCTCTCAGCAGTTAGCAATGAATCAATCAAATTTTTTCATTTAAATATAACCTATCCTTCATTGCAACTCACGTTTTACATCAAGATTAAGTTGTAAAAGATGCAAAGATTGCTGACTGCTTCCTTTGTGGTAGGTATACATTTAACGTTATTTTCTTTAAATTTTAGTTTATTAAAAGGGGAGGATTAGCCCCTTCACTTCACGAAGTCAGCCATAATCTCCCTTGCATCAAACTCTCCTCAAGCATCGATGATGCTTTGACTGGATTTATCTTACAGTGGTGCATAAAGTGAATGTCATGCCACTCAGAGGCCCCAGATGATGTAAGCATGACAGACTTGTGGTTGAGGACAACAGAGCAATGCAGGGCAGCAGCAGAGTCCAAAATAGACTTGTCCATCTTACTGAAGCCATAGCAGTGAGGGACATGAAACTTAACCTCTGGGCCTTCCTTACTAACATATATGGCAACAAGGACTGCTAAGAAAAATGGACTCGTAATTAAAAGACAGTCTCATTTAAAAATGGGCAGAGGACTTGAACAGATATTTTTCAAAGAAGATATACAGATGGCCAGTAAGAACATGAAAAGACACTCACCATCATTAGTCATTAGGGAAATGCAGATCAAAACCACAGTAAGATACCATTTTATACCCACCTAAATGGCTCTCACGGTCATCGTCATCATCAAGGAAATTAACAGGTTTCGGTGCGGATGTGTGGAAATTGGAACCCATTGCTGGTGGGAATGTCAAATGGTACAGCCACTATGCAAAATGGTTTGGCAGATCCTCAAAAAGCTCAACATAGAGTTACCATATAATCCAGAAATTCCATGCTAGGGCTATACCCAAAAGAATCGAAAACGGAGACTCAGATATTTGTTCATCAGTGTTCATGGCAGCTTTACAATAGTCAAAAGATGGAAATAACTCAAGTGTCTACCAACAGATGAACGGATAAACAAAACATGTTCTATACATACAATTTAATGTTATTCAGTCATAACAAGGAATGATGGGACTTCCCTTGATGGCGCAGTGGTTAAGACTCCGCGCTCCCAATGCAGGGGGCCTGGGTTTGATCCCTGGTCAGGGAACTAGATCCCACGTGCATGCTGCAACTAAGAGTTTGCATGCCACAACTACAGAGCCCACCTGCTGCAACTAAGACCTGGCACAACCAAATAAATAAATAAACAAATATTTTAAAAAAAATGAAGTACTGAGACATGCTACAACGAGGATGGACCTCCAAAACATAATGCTAAGTGAAAGAATCCAGTAATGAAAGACCACGTATTATACTATTTCATTTATGCAAAATGTCCAGAATAATCAAATCTGTAGAGACAGAAAAGTAGGTTAACGATTGCTTAGTGCTGACGCAGATGCAAGCATAGAAGGGTGATTGCTAAGGTACAAGGTTTCTGTTTGTGGAGATGAAAACGTTCCAAAATTGATTGTGGTGATGTTTGCACAATTCTGTGCATATACTAGAAACCATTGAATGGACCACTTTAAATGGGTGAATTGTATGGTGTGTGAATTTTATCTCAAACTGTTTAGCTTACATTCCAGATTCAGAAGGATAAAAAAAAATTCAGGATAATTATTGATGTGGAACTCTGTTTATAATTTTAGAAAAAGTAACAACAGAATACTTTAAGAAAACAAAACATAAAAAGCTGTGTATTAGTGCACAACTTGTTGTCTGAGAAACGTACCAGCTGGCGTTACATTATAATTTGCTCGTTAATATTAATATGATGATAATGATGAAAATTAGAAATGTTTTCTTTTGCATTTTGGTTAAAGATACATACTCAGGAGAAGTTTTTCTGATCTTTTCCGTATACCTATGTGCCCACGAGAGCGTATCTTCTTGTGTGCATAATTTATGTATAACCTGAGATGCACACACATACATGCAAATGAATTTGACCCTGTGCATGTTTTAGTTATTCTCATGCATAGATCTGTACAAGTTGCTGGTCAGATCCTTTTTTATTCCTTCATGGCCGCACTTGTTCTCTTCACTTGCGTTGTGTGAATAATGCCCTTGGCTATGTGAATTATCCTTGTCTGACCCTGTCAAGTGCTATGACCACTGGTCCTAGGGGTCCATGGAGACCTGAGCAACTGATGGGCCTTGCACAGAGCCTTCTTATGCACAGCTTCTAATTCCTCCTGGTTCCAGCTTCTGTTTCCCTAATGTCTTTCACAGTCTAGCCAATCCACTTGTTAATGCAACCAAGGAAATGGTGATAAAAGTTTACATCCTGAGACTAAGAATGGAGCCTATCAGAATGGGTAAGAACAAGGGAAAAATGTGAGGAGGAAACCAATTAAAAAAAAAATTACTGTGCTACACCTTGGTGGTTTGGTTTAAAAAGTCAGGACAGAATACATCTATCCCAACAGGTCCAAGAGAGAATGTGTCGAGAACCCACGCCTCCTGGCCTGAAGGGTTTGTGTGGTCATTCATGTGGTTATTTATAGTAGGGGTATTCATTGTTTTTAACATAACCTTGAGTTTTAATTTATTCTTAAAATCTTTCCTCTTATGATTTTTTGTTTGTTTTTGTTTGTTTTTTTTGCGGTACGCGGGCCTCTCACTGCTGTGGCCTCTCCCGTTGCAGAGCACAGCCTCCAGACGCGCAGGCTCAGCGGCCACGGCTCACGGGCCCAGCTGCTCGGCGGCATGTGGGATCTTCCCGGACCGGGGCACGAACCTGTGTCCCCTGCATCGGCAGGCGGACTCTCAACCACTGTGCCACCAGGGAAGCCCTGAGTTTTAAATAGACTTAAGTTTTAAGAGCAGTGTTAGGTTCATAACAAAATTGAACAGAAAGTACAGAGAGTGCCCTTATGCCCCCAGCCCCACGTATAGCTTCCCCCACCGCCAACATCCCTCCCCAGATGGTCTACTTGTTACAATTGATGAATCTCATGGTGAACACCATTATCACCCAGAGTCTGTAGTTTACATTAGGGTTTACTCTTTTGCTGTCCGTTCTCAGAGTTTGGACAAATGTATAATGACATGTATAGATCATTACATTATCATGCAGATTAGTTTCACTGCCCTAAAAATCCCCTGTGCTCCACCTGTTCATCCCTCCTCCCTCCTAATTCCTGACCACCACTGATCTTTTTTTTTTTTTAATGTTGAGCCTTCTTTTAATTTATTAATTTTTATTTTTGGCTGTGTTGGGTCTTCGTTTCTGTGCGTGGGCTTTCTCTAGTTGTGGCAAGCGGGGGCCACTCTTCATCGCGGTGCACGGGCCTCTCACTGTCGTGGCCTCTCTTGTTGCGGAGCACAGGCTCCAGACGCTCAGGCTCAGTACTTGTGACTCACAGGCCTAGTTGCTCCATGGCATGTGGGATCTTCCCAGACCAGGGCTCGAACCCGTGTCCCCTGCATTAGCAGGCAGATTCTCAACCACTGCGCCGCCAGGGAAGCCCCACCACTGATCTTTTTAATTGTCAGTCGTTTTGCCTTTTCCACAATGTCCTATAGTTGGAATCATACAATATGTAGCCTTTTCAGATTGCCTTCTTTCACTTAGTCCTATGCATTTAAGGTTCCTCCATGTCTTTTCATTTCTTTGTAGTGCTGAATAATATTCTATTTTCTGAATGAACCAGAGTTTATTTATCTATTCACCTACTACAGGACATCTTGGTTGCTTCCAAGTTTTGGCAATAATGAATAAAGCTGCTATAAACATTTATTTCTAGTTTTTTGTGTGGACATAAGTTTTCAGCTTCTTTGAGTAAATATCAAAGGAGCAGGATTGCTGGATTGTATGGTAAGAGAATGCTTAGTTTTGTAAGCATTGTAGCTGTCTTCCAAAGTGGCTGGTGCATTCTGCATTCCCACCAGCAACGAATGAGAGATCCTGTTGCTCTCCATCCTCACCAGCATTTGGTGTTGGTGTTCCAGATCTTGGTCATTTCAGTAGGTGTGTAGTGGTATCTCGTTGTTTTTTTAAATTTTATTTTAACATCTTTATTGGAGTATAATTGCTGTACATTGTTGTGTTAGTTTCTGCTGTATAACAAAGTGAATCAGCTGTATGTATACACATATCCCCATATCCCCTCCCTCTTGTGTCTTCCTCCCACCCTCCCTATCCCACCCCTCTAGGTGGTCACAAAGCACCGAGCTGATCTCCCTGTGCTATGCGGCTGCTTCCCACTAGCTATCTACCTTACGTTTGGTAGTGTATATATGTCCATGCCTCTCTCTCACTTTGTCACAGCTTACCCTTCCCCCTCCCCATATCCTCAAGTCCATTCTCTGGTAGGTCTGTGTCTTTATTCCTGTCTTACCCCTAGGTTCTTCATGACATTTTTTTCTTAAATTCCATATATATGTGTTAGCATACAGTATTTGGTTTTCTCTTTTGGACTTACTTCACTCTGTATGACAGACTCTAGGTCCATCCACCTCACTACAGATAACTCAGTTTCGTTTCTCATTGTTTTAATTTCAATTCCCGAGTGACATGATATTGAGCATCTTCTCATGTACTTATTTGCCATTTGTATATCTTCTTTGGTGAGGTGTCTGCTTATTTCTTTTGCCCTACTCCTAATTGTTTGCTTTTTTTGTTTTTCTTATTGTTGAGTTTTAAGAGTTCTTTGTACACTTTGGAGAACAGCCCTCCATCAGATGTGTCTTTTGCAAATATATTCTCCCAGTCTGTGGCTCGTCTTCTCATTCTTTTTTTTTTTTTTTTTTTTTGTGGTACACAGGCCTCTCACTGCCGTGGCCTCTCCCATTGCGGAGCACAGGCTCCGGACGTGCAGGCCCAGAGGCCACGGCTCACGTGCCCAGACGCTCTGCGGCATGCAGGATCCTCCCGGACTGGGGCACGAACCTGTGTCCCCTGCGTCGGCAGGCGGACCCTCAACCACTGAGCCACCAGGGAAGCCCCTTCTCATTCTTTTGTTAGTGTCTTTTCCAGAGCAGAAGTTTTTAATTTTAAAAAATTCCAGCTTATCAATTCTTTCTTGTATGCATTGTGCCTTTGGTATCATATCCAAAAAGTCATTGCATACCCGAAGTCTGTAGGTTTTCTTCTGGAGTTTGTAATTTTGTATTTTACATTTAGGTCTCTGATCCGTTTTAAGTTAATTTTGGGGAAGGGTTTAAGGTCTGTGTTTGGATTTTTTGCATGTGAATTACTGAGCATTTATTAGAAAAAATTTCATATGTTTTAAAGGAGTATTTCATTTCCCTTCCATGTGGGCCTTTTCAATGTTACATCATTTAGGATCATTCCTAAACAGTTTTTAAACACAGAGAAAGCTTTTTCAGAGTCTCAGTAAGGGACATGAATTTCTTGCTTATCATTTAGAAGCAGTGTGGACCCCAGCCAAGTACAGATTTGTTCTCCTGTTGATCTGATTTTCTTTCCTTTTTCAACTTGGTTAGTAGCCAGGCAAGGCAGGGCATTTATCAGTGGCAGCCAGTTCCAGGTAAACATTGAGTAGGGGAAAAGGTTACTGCTGATTTTGGTTTAGCTGGCAGCGGCAGCTGTTGTATAGGGCTAAGAGCACAGAAACGGATCCTAAATTGTCTCTGGAAGGGAAAACACAAAGCAGAAGCTACGGAGCAGGGCAGGAGGGGGCAGTGGTGATTCAGTGCTTTATGACTCCTTTTCTGAGTCACCACAGAAACAGTTTTCTCAAAGCGATGGTGATTGTTTGGGGAATGGCACCAGGAAAGCCAAGCCAAGCCCAGTTCTGCAAAGTGAACAAACTGCAGAGAAGGTGGGCCAAACTCGGGCCCTGTTTCCTCAGGGGGTGGGGCTAGGGTGAGTGAGACCCCAGCAGACAGACATGCGGGGCCTCTCCCATGGCGCATCCACGCGCTGGTGGAAGGGGCAGTGGACACGGCAAGCGCTGAAGTTCACACTTCCAGTTTTCTCCATGTCTGGGTTTTTCTCCCTGGTTAATTCCTCCATCTTTCCCCTCTCTTTGCCCCCGCCGACTCCCACTCCATTTCTCACTCAGAGCCTTTCCTTGCTCTGGACCGTGGTTTTCACTGAGCCCCTCACTGCACCAAACCAGATTATTGAGTGTCTGCTCTGAGCCCAGACACTGGACCAGCACTGGGCCTTGGGGAAGAGAGAAGCAGAGGTACAGAAATGTACAAGACAGTAGAGTTACAGAGAGCTGGGAGGGGAGGTGCGTGATGTGTCAATACCGCCATTTGGACATCAGGATCATTTTTTTCAGAGTATGGTAAAAAACACATAATATTCGATTTACCATCTTAATCATGTTTAAGTGCACAGTTCCGTGGTGTTAAGTATATTCTCATTTTGTGCAACAGATCTCTAAAACTTGCAACACTGAAATACTACACTGATTAGATACTAATTGCCCCAACATTAGAATACTTTTTATTTTTAAATTAATTGTATTGGAGTATGGTTGATTTACAATGTTGTATTAGTTTCTGCTGTATAGCAAAGTGAATCAGTTATACATATACATATATCCACTCTTTTTTAGATTCTTTTCCCATGTAGGTCATTATAGAGTATTGAGTAGACTTCCCTGTGGTATACAGTACGTTCTTGTTAGTTATCTATTTTATATATAGTAGTGTGTACAGAATACTTTTTAATATCTATGTCTTGATAATCACAGTGTCAGAAAACAAATGATTAAAACTTTCATCTTGAAAAACATCAAGCATATATATTTATATGCTTGAGCGAATCCTGAATATCTCTGGAAAGATGAGTGGCTGCCTTTGAGAGAGGAAGGGGTGGCTGGGGACAGGGTAGTAAGGGAGACTTCTTTTTCATGATATATTTTTTGTGCCTTTGGAATTTTGCGCCGTGTGTATACATCCTAGTAGAAAAAGTAACTAAGAAAACAAAAAAGATCAGGTCGTGTGTGCCACAGACCGCACACCACCAATCCCTGAGCAAAAGCTAGGCTCAGGGAGAGGTGGAGAGAAGGGGAAAGGGTGAGGGTTAAGGATGTCTTGGTTATTAAAAATGAAATACAATAAGATAAAAAAACAAAAAGCAAAACCAATAACCTGTTTATATTTAGATATGACTGTTTGGATCCTGTCACCTCAAAATGTCTTCCACGCCAGAATGGCCCCGTCACATCAGCGATGCCGGGACATCGTACTTGGCACTACACCCCAAGAGATAAGGTACCGTTGGCACTGCTCAGCAGGGGCACTGACAACAGCAGAGGCATCAGGGACCACGGCGGGCTATGACGGCCTTAAACATGGGATGGAAGGAGGGCTCCTGCAGTTGTGCCTGGGAGGACGGGTCAGGAGGGCAGAAGGGATGGAGGGGGACCTAGGAGACAGGAGAGGGAAAGTACCAGACATATTTAGCCAAGGGAAAGGCAGGAGTCTCACTGACATGAGTACAGCAGAGAGAGTGAGGTGGGGGCCGCTCTGTGGGAGATGTGGTTTGGTCAACACGCAGTAGACAGTGGGGGGGGGGGCTTATGTCATCCTAATGCTCCACACACCTAGCTGTGTGTTCCTGGGTGGGCTGCTTAACCTCTCTGTGCCTCAAGTTTTCTCATCTGTAAAGTCAGAATAACAAAATGAAGATTGCTGTGGTTATTGAATGAATGGATATATGTCAAGATCTTAGAACCTGGCACATAGTACGTGCTTAGTAAATATTGACTGTTGTTATTTTAACTTTTATTATGGGAAGATTAATCTGTTAGATCAGATTAAAGGAGAGAGAAAATGAAGGCAGGTAGATACATTAGGAGCAGAGGTAGTGTGAACCAAAAAAAAAAAAAAAGAGGTAGTATGAACCTAAAAAATGGTCGAGGCAGTGAAAATTCAGATGAGTGCTAGAGAAAAGTTGAGGAAAGAACTCAGTAGTTGGCTACATCTGCAGTGGTGGGTGGGGGAAGGCAAGAGAGTGAGCAAAGTCCAAAGTGACCATGAACTTGAGTTTGGACTTGGGAGGCTATTGAAGCCATTAGTAGAAATAGAAGTCAGGCAGGGCAGCTCTTCTGTGGGGATGGAGGAACTCTAGCTTAATTTTAGATGACTTTGAGGTGACAGCGGGCCATTACAGTAGAAATGTCAAGTATGCAATCGGAAACGGTTGACTGGAGCCCATGAAGAGGGGACTCCATGGTCACTAATGGATTCATGACGCATCTTAGATCACAGTGGAGGCCGTTGTCCTTGTGGAGAGGTGACGGGGGAGGGGAGGGTGGTGGGGAAGCTCACTTGTCTAACGTAGAATGTCGTCTGAGACCAAGGAAGGCGGGAAGGATCATAATGATCCTGGGGAGAGTGAAAAAAATACTGGAGAAAAGGCCTCCAGAGTTGAAAATAGGAGATCCACGTTGACATTTTGAAGCATAGGACCCTTTTCTGTTAAAACATTTAAAGTAAAAGCTTCCTGGCTTACAGTATTGAATGCAAGCTACAAAATATAAAGCAACTTCGGTTATTTTTGTGTCTGGCAAGACAAGTGCATAAAGATTAAGAGAGAAACCACACGTTGACCACAGCGCCCTGCGCTGAGGCCGCTTACCTTCTCAACAGGAATCTCCTGATTCCACAGCAGGAGCGTGACTTCTGTTCTGGCCTTTCCTCCAGCAAACGTTTCCTGAGGCTGTCTGGGTACCGACCTCTGGGGACACAAAGGTGAAAGAGGCATGCTGCGGTTGGAGCAGCTCACAGCCTGGAGGGGGCAGGGGTGAGCCCCCTAGTTCCCCTCCCTGCCCCCAATTGCCTTCTCTACTCAGATGTGGTTGTAAAGAACTTGTGTCTGAGTAGATTGGGGTCAAGGATACTCACTGCATTTGCAGCTCTGTACCCCTCCCTGCCCCCACTTTTGTCCATTTGCTGCTGCATTTTGAGTTCTCAGATGTCTTCTCTCCTTCACCTTGTTCAGCCTACTTCTTTCCAAAACTGGTCTTTCCACTGTGGGTGAAGATTGTCCCCTGTCATATCAGTCAACAAAGGATGTTGCAGCCATCGGGCCATCGGTCACAGCCGCCCCGACTGCACCCTGAGGGGATTCAGGATGGGGAAAAGCAGGACACTGGCTCTAGATAAGGTGCACATCACAGGAATGATTTCAGTGAGCCCAGACTCTTGCATCTTCCCATACAGACAAGTGCTAAATTCATTAACTTGAGATGCCTGGTTTTTCTTTAATTAGCAGTAATCTTTTCATGTTCGATGGTGAGGTGTTTGTTTGTTTGTTTGCTAAAATTCCTATATCCTGGCTCCTTCCTTACCTCTTCAGAACAGTCCCTCTGAGCAATCTGAGAGGCTGTTTCCCTGGCTTAAGTCCTCAGCAAGTCTACCAAATAAAACATAGTTCTCAATGTTCAGGTGCATTTTTTTCAGTCGACACCACCCAGTGGTTAAGAAAACGTCCTTCACCCCCCACCATGTCCAGCCTCTGGAGTACACTCTGCTCTGTGGCTTCTCTGTGCAGGTGTGTGAGTTCTCTCTGTGTCCCTGTGCCCCGGCCGCTGTTATTCATCCTCATGGCCCTCCCCGCAGAAGGTTTCCTCTCACTGAATGCCCTCCACTAGGCTTCCATAGATTTTCCTGCTACAGTCTGTTCTTCGTAATAAACGAATGCCATGAACTGACCACCATCAGGCAGTTTTAGGGTATTGCCTTTCTCAGCTAACTTTGCTGTGTAACTTCCAGAGCCGTGAGGGGTAAGTGCATTAAATGAGACTCCAGATTATGAGACTGGGCTGTGATTCCCTGCACTTCTCCATAGCTGGTATGCAGGATAAGCATGAATCTTCAAAACCAGCCCTGTTTTCAACTCAGTTAATACAATTTCCTTTAATGTTATAAAGCACATTCATGAATTCACATACATTCAATATGCTTGATTTTCTTTTTATTCACTTCAGATCCCTGACCGGGCAGTTTATGACCTCAACACACAAAATTTTCCCAAGTAATGTAAAAAAAAGTTCTTAGAAATCTAATATATAAAAATTTAAATATTGTAAATCTCATGTTTTCTTAAATATTCCAGCATTGTTTGCAAATTTAGACAAATTCACACCTTTCAGCTTAAAATCGTTAAGTCTAAAAATCAATGGCACATTTTAAATTGGAATCACAAGCTCATCTGTCAAATAATCTAAAATGTCATTCTCTGAAAAATGACAGTTTAAACACCAAATACATAGATTATCTCTAACTTTAGCCCCGAAGTATTGATAGTGTGAATTTCATTTTAAACTTTCCGTGGTTGAAAACGATTTCACCCTTATATAATCTCAGTCTAAGGATTTGTCAGCTGAAAAAAAAAATGTGCAACCTAAAAATTGAGAATTATGTTTTATTTAGTGCAACACTGAAGACTGTAGCCCAGGAAGGCAGCTTCTCAGATGTCTCTGAGGGTCTGCTCCAAAGAGGTCGGGAGGAGCTGGGATATATAGGAGTTTTTGCTAAAAAAAAAAAAAAAAAAAAAAAGGTAGTGGAACATCAAAAGATCACCACTAAACACAAAAAACAGATATCTTAAAATAATGATTTTAGCACTTTTCTATATATGGGAAGATGCAAGAGTCTGGGTTGGTTGAAATCATTCCTTTGATATGCACTTTAACTATCTAGGGCCAGTCTCCTGTTTTACTCCACCCTGAATCCCCTGAGGGCACACTGTCAGGGCAGCTGCAATGGCTGCCGGCTTGATGGCCAGCATAATTTATTGTTTACCGGAAAGGCAGGCAACATTCTTTGTTTACTGAAATGCAGGCAACATTTTTTGTTCACAGATCTAAGGCTGCATTCTCTAGTTACAGAGCAGTGTCAGATTCCACACCTGGCCCTGAGATCTTGGTACAGAAGAAAAAAACATCTGTTTTCAAGGGGGGTAACAAATGATTAAAACAAAAGTGGTAGTTAAATATTTCTTATTCAATTTTTTTTCAATTTTCAATTTAAAATGCAAATTGAGTGTTGCCCATGCTAATTGAATGGCCTGAGTGGAATCAGAATAATGTCACTACTATTTTTTTTTTATTATGAGGTCTTTTTTTTTTTTAATTTTTATTGGAGTATAGTTGATTTACAATGTTGTGTTAGTTTGAGGCACACAGCAAAGTGAATCAATTATAAATATACATATATCCACTCTTTTTTAGATTCTTTTCCCATATAGGCCGTTACAAGAGTATTGAGTAGAATTCCCTGTGCTATACACTAGGTTCTTATTAGTTATCTATTTTATATGTAGTAGTGTGTATATGTCAATCCCAATCTCCCAGTTTATCCCTCCCCCCTTGCCCCTTGGTAATCATAAGTTTGTTTTCCATATCTGTGACTCTATTTCTGTTTTGTAAATATTATAAGTTCATTTGTACCATTTCTTTAGATTGCACGTATACGTGATATTATATGATATTTGTCTTTCTCTGTCTGACTTACTTCACTCAGTATGACAATCTCTAGGTCCTCACTACTGTCTTGAATGAGCCCAGTGGATGGGAGGTTCTCAGGGGCCTCCCAGGACTTCTGTGACCTCTCTTAGGTTATGAGAGGTCCTTCCTTTTCTTCTGAGTCCTGCAACACAATCCCAGTTCAACGGTGAGAATGTCCCATCCCATATAAAAGCCGCGCTTCAAAGGTGTGACCTCTACCCTCTCCCTATTGGTGGGGGTGGGGTGGGTGCTGCTACAGTGGGGTGCCAGGCCTCCTCCCCACTCCCTGCAGGATGAAGGGCTGGAGCTATAGACAAGTCCAGGTGGGGAGGCCTGTCCTAGGCTGGCTTTGTGAGGTCATGCATCTCTTTTCTGGTTGGCCACTTGCTCCTTCTGCAGCCCTAGGAATCTGGGGGTGCTTTCAGATTCTCCTGGCAGAGACCTAGTTGCCCCTAGTTTTGGACCAGCCCTGGAACCCCATGCTGGCTTCCTCTCGCGTGGCTCACCTCTGGTCCCTGGGAACACTTGTGCATCTGCATCCAGACAAATCCTGGGAGCGCGTCCCCTCCTCTCTCCCTCCTCACTCCCATTCCTCTCACTTCCCCTGGAGGGGCTGTCAGAAGATTCCAGATTTCCCTGGAGGGCGAAACTGTGCCCATGCAGGCAAAGCACAGAGCAAGCTCACAGAGGGGCCTGCTGAAGCCGAATTCAGGTGATGGCAAATTCCACCTCCCCTCTTTGAGGAAAGAGGATGAGGGGTGTCTCTAAACCCCTCATTTTAGATTCCAGAATCTCCTCCTCTCCAATCTGACTTACATTCCTGATCTAGATGATGAGAGGTTTAAGATCCATGTCCAGCACCCTGAGTCTGGGTACCCCACTTGGATAGCTCCCTCCTCAGAAACCCTGCTGGAGCTGCCATTTTGTGTTTCATTATATGGACCAGCTCCACGGGCAGTGTCGGGGACCAGCTTTATTATTTTTTTAAAAATTTTTTAAAATTAATTAATTAATTTATTTTTGGCTGTGTTGGGTCTTTGTTTCTTTGCGAGGGCTTTCTCTAGTTGCGGCGAGCGGGGGCCTCTCACTGTCACGGCTTCTCTTGTTGTGGAGTATAGGCTCCAGACATGCAGACTCAGTAGTTGTGGCTCACGGGCCTAGTTGCTCCACGGCATGTGGGATATTCCCAGACCAGGGCTCGAACCCATGTCCCCTGCATTGGCAGGCAGATTCTCAACGACTGCGCCACCAAGGAAGCCCTATTATTATTTTTTTTACTACCAATACCTTCACATGATTCCATCAATTTCCCTCTCAGCCCCCCACCCCCTATGACATCTCAGACACACCCACGGTTGTCCTGCTTTAGCTGTAAGAACAGTCTCCTTTGCAGACATTTAAAAGTTAGCCTAAGTCAGCACTGTGACATCACGCTGAGTTCCAGACGGGTCCCCTCCCCTGGGGGTGAGGAAGGGGCCTGGGGTGTGTACTCTGGCTCCATCTTGCTCTGTCATGCTCTCTATGTCCCCCTGCTGCAGGCTCCTCAAAGGTGGGGGGAGAGCGGGGGGCAGAGAAGAAAAGGGTAAAGCCTGTGTGACAGGAGTGCCGTGATGAGGCCACCTGGTACCTCTTTACTCTAAAGGCATGAGGTGTGTTTCTGGAACACACCTTTGCAAGGACCTCTGTGCCATGCTCTTTCTTGCCATTTGGTGGATTCTCTCCCTACCCTGGTTCCCATCTGCATCTACAATATCTGCTGTGGTCTGAATGTGTCCCCCCAACATTTAAATGTTGAAATCCTGCCCACCAATATGAGGGTCTTAGGAGGTGAGTCCTTAGGGAGGTGATGAGGTCATGAGGGTGGAGCCCTCATGAATGGGATTAGTGCCCTTATAAAAGAGACCCCAGAGAGATTCCTTGCCCCTTCTGTCATGTGAGGACACAGCAAGAAGACAGCTGACTGTGAACAAGGAAGCAGGTTTGCATCAGAAACTGAATCTGCCTTGATCTTGGACTTCCCAGCCTCCAGAACCGTGAGAGATACATTTCTTCTGTTTATAAGCCACTGGTCTATGATATTTGTAACATGGACTAAGGCAGCCTCTTTCTGCTGATTCCCTCATCGCTGCAGACACTCCTCTTGGAAGGAGGAACTTCAAGATGTTTCAAGCAGGCTGTGTTCCCTGGGTCCTCTTGCTTCACGGGGATGTGTCCATCCTTGCACTCCTACTCACTGCTCATGAGCTTATGTTCACATGTATCCTCTGACTCAGGTTCTCCCCAACCCTCTCTCACCATCTACATCCTGGTGGCCCCACCAAGATGGTCCCGTGAGTTTCTATAGCTGGAGGGAGACCTCAGGCACCCCTTCCCCGGGAGCTCCCCATCCTGCTCAGTGCTTTTCCTGGAGACCTCTCAGCTGGCTTGTGGGAGGCCCCTGCCTCCCTCTTCTAGTCCTGTGAATTCCCTGCCAGTAATTCTCCTTTCCCCTTTCAGTCTTCTTAGTCTAGGCTGGGGGTGTCCAGCCAGACTGGTTCTGCTCTAGTTTACTGGGTTCTTGGGTCTGCTCTCATTTATTAAAATGTTAGCTTATTAAATCTCAGCTGTCTGTAGAATTAGAGGTCCTTGTCACTATCAGCCTCAGCTTGGGGACTTCAGCCCAAACTCTGAAACAGCAGGAGGAGTATCATCACGTCCTGCGTGAAGGATGTGCTTACACATAGGTTATTATACTTTCGGTTGTTGATCTTTTCTTAAACCTACTTCATTTATGATAATCCCCTGTAAGCTTTGAGAATGTAATCCCGGCTCTATATTTTTCCTTATTTTTTAAAAGATTGTTTGATCTTTTTTTTTATTGGAGTATAGTTGCTGTACAATGTTATATAAGTTACAGGTGTACAATATAGTGATTCACAATTTTTAAAGGTTATACTCCACTTATAGTTATTATAAGAGATAAAAAAGATTGATCTTACTCTGACAGAAGTGAATTAGTCTCCCATTGCTTTGTGTTTTATTAATTTTGCTGCATGTTCGGCTTTTTGTGCTTTTTGCAGGAAAAGTGACCTGAAACTTGGAAACAAGAAAAAGAGAGAACACTGAAAGTGTTCTTTCAGTGCAATGCTAGGCCTGACTCTACTTACTAGGTATTTCACAAGCCCTTGGGGCAGAGGTTAAGTTAACTTGCAGATGGTCGTCAGGTAGAATTGAAAATCATTTCTGTCTGGAGGAACAGATAACCCCAAAGGTTTATGGCCCTGTTGCACATTAACCAGTTTTGTATTTAACCCATAATTAAACTATATGTACATATCTAGCTTCTCAGTTGGTCTTTTGATAGGTTTGTTTGTTTGGTTTTTTAACAACAGAAATTTATTTCTCAGAGTTTTGGAGACTGGAAGTCTGAGACCAGGGTTCCCACATGATTAGGTTCTGATGAGGACCCTCTTAACTGTTTTGCGGACAGACGTCTTCTCTCTGTATCCTCACATGGCAGAGAGGAGAGAGGGAAGCAAGTTCTCTCCTGTCTCTCTCTCTCTTTTTAAAAAATATTTAATTAATTAATTAATTAAATTTTGGCTGCGTTGAGTCTTAGTTGCAGCATGTGTGATCTTTGTTGTGGTACATGGGCTTCTCTCTAGTTGTGGCATGCGGGCTTCAGAGCACATGGGCTCTCTAGTTGTGGTGCGCGGGCTCAGTAGTTGTAGTGCATGGGCTTGGTTGTCCCCAGCATGTGAGATCTTAGTTCCCTGACCAGGGATCGAACCTGCGTCCCCTGCATTGGAAGGCGGATTCTTAACCACTGGACCACCAGGGAAGGCCCTTGATAGGTTTTAACATCTTTCTGGTTACCTCATTAATTAGTTAAAATCTTTGACATGTGTTCTTTTTTTTAAGTTTATACTCCATTTATAGTTATGATGTAATATTGGCTATATTCCCTGTGTTGTACAATACATTCTTGTAGCTTACTTATTTTATACATAGTAGTTTGTACCTCTTAATCCCCTACCCATATTTTGCCTCTCCCCAATGGTATCCGCTAGCTTGTTCTCTATATCTGTGAGTCTGTTTCCTTTTTGTTATATTCACTAGTTTGTTTTATTTTTTAGATTCTGCATACGAGTGATATCATACAGTATTTGTCTTTCTTTGTCTGACTTATTTCACTTAGCATAATGCCCTCCAAGTCCATCCATGTTGTTGTAAGTGGCAAAATTTCATTCTTTTCTATGGCTGAGTAGTATTCCATTGTATATATGTGCCACATCTTCTTTATCCGTTCATCTGTTAATGGACACTTAGGTTTTTTCCATATCTTGGCTTTGTAAATAGTTCTACTATGAACATTGGGGTGCATGTATCTTTTCAAATTAGTGTTTTCCATTTTTCCGGATATATACCCTAAAATGGAATTGCTGGATCATATGGTAGTTTTTAGCGTTTTGAGGAAACTCCATACTCTTCTCCCCAGTGGCTGCACCAACTTACATTCCCATGAGTAGTGCATGAGGCTTCCCTTTTCTCCACGTTTGCCAGCATTTGTTATCTCTTGTCTTTTTGATGATTGCCATCCTAATATGTGTGAGGTGATATATCATTGTGGTTTTGATATGCATTTACCTGACAATTAGTGATGTTGAATACATCTTCATATACATGTTGGTCATTTATATATATTCTTTGGAAAAATGTCTAGGTCCTTTACCCATTTTCCAATTGGATTATTTGTTTTTTTGTGGGGTTTTTTGTTTTTGCTGTTGAGTCGTATGAATTCTTTATATGTTTTGGATATTAACACCTCATCAGATATATTGTTTGCAAAGATTTTTCCCATTCTGTAGGTTGTCTTTTCATTTTGATAATCATTTCTTTTGTTGTGAAAAACTTTTTTTTGAATAGTCCCACTTGTTTATTTCTATTTTGTTGCTGGTATTGATACTTCAGGTGTGATTTCCAGAAAATCATTGCCAAGACCCATGTCAAGGAGATTTTTCTTATATTTTCTCCTAGGAGTTTTATGGTTTCTGGTCTTGCATTTAAGTCTTTAATCCAGTTTGAGTTAATCTTTGTGAGGTGTAAGGTAGGGGTCTAGTTTTATTCTTTTACATGTGAATATCCTATTTTCCTAGCACCATTTATTGAAGAGACTGTCTTTTCTCTATTGAGTATTCTTGGCACACTTGCCAAATATTAGATGATTGGATAAGTATGGGTTTATTTTTGGATTCTTGATGCTGTTCCATTTGTCTATGTGTCTGTTTTTATGCCAGTACCATACTGTTTTGGTTTACTGTTTGGTTTACAACTTTATAATATAGCTTGAAATCAGGATGCCTCCCACTGTGTTGTTCTTTCTCAGGATTGCTTTGGCTATTTGGTTTTTTTTTTTTTTTTGTGGGTCCATATAAATTTTAGGATTTCTTCCTGTTTCTGTAAAAAAATGCCCTTGGAATCTTGATAGGATTGCATTGAATCTATAGATGGCTTTGAGTAGTGTGGATATTTTAGCAATATTAATTCTTCCGATCCATGAACACAAGATACTTTTCCATTTATTTATGTCTTCTTTGATTTCTTTCATCAATGTCTTGTAGTTTTCATTGTAGAGATCTTTCACCTCCTTGGTTAAATTTATTCCTATGTACTTTATTGTTTTTGATGCTATTATAAATGGGATGGGTTTCTTTATTTTTTTTCAGATAATTCATTGTTAGTGTACAGAAATGCTGCTGATTTTTGTATGTTATTTTGTATCCTGCAACTTTACTGAATTCATCGATTAGATCTAATGGTGTTTTGAAGTCTTTATGATTTTCTATATATTCAATTATGTCATCTGCAAATAGAGACAGTTTTACTTCTTCCCTTCTAATTCTGATGCTTTTTATTTCTTTTTCTTGCCTGATTGCTCTGATGGGGAATTCTAGTGCCATGTTGCATAGGAGTGGTAAGAGTGGGCACCCTTGTCTTGTGCCTGATCTTAGAGAAAAAGCATTCAATCTTTCACCATTGAATATAATGTTAGTTGTGGGCTTGTTATATATGGCCTTTATTACATTGAGGTACGTTCCTTCTATACCTATTTTATTAAGAGGTTTTTTTTTAATCATGAATGTATGATGAATTTTGTCAAATGCTTTTTCTGTACCTATAGAGATGATCATATGTTTTTTTTCTTTCATTCTATTACTGTGATGTATCCCATTGACTGATTTGCATATGTTGACCTATCCTTGCATCCCAGGGATAAATCCCACTTGACCATGGTGAATGTTCCTTTTAATGTGAGTTTGGTTTGCTAGAATTTTATTGAGAATTTTTTACATCTATATTCATCAGGGATATTGACCTGTAGTTTTCTTTTCTGGTAGTGTCCTTTTCTGGCTTTGATATCAGGGTAATGATGGCTTGTAAAGTGAGTTTGGGAGTGTCCTGTCCTCTATGATTTTTGGAAGACTTTTAGAAAGATTGGAGTTAACTCTCCTTTGATGTTTGGTAAAATTCACCAATGAGGCCATTTGGTCCTGGGCTTTTCACCATTGAGTGATATTTGATTACTGACTCAATCTCCTTATTAGTAATTGGTCTGTTCAGATTTTCAGTTTCTTCTTGATTCAGTCTTGGTAGGTTGATTGTAAGAATTTTTTCATTTCTTCTAGGTTGTTCAGTTTGTTGGCATGTAGTTGTTCATAGTGGCCTCTTATGATCCTTTGTATTTCTGTGATATCAGTTGTAATGTCTCCTTTTTCATTTATAATTTTGATTTGGGCCCTCTCTTTTCCTTGGTTAGTCTAGCTAAAGGTTTGTCAATTTTATCTTTTCAAAGAATGAACTCCTAGTTTTATTAATCTTTTCTATTGTCTTCCTGTTCTCTATTTCATGTATTTCTGCTTTGATCTTTATTATTTCCTTCCTTCTGCCAACTTTAGGCTCAGTTTGTTCTTTTATTTTGGTCATACTGTGTGCTTGCAGGATCTTAGTTCCCCAACCAGGGTTTTGACCCGGGTCCCAGCAGTGAAAGTGCTGAGTCCTAACCACTGGACTGCCAGGGAATTCCTTCTTTTTTTTTTTTTTTCTAGTTCTTTGAGACATAGAGTTAGATTGTTAATTTGAGATCTTTCTTGTTTCTTATTGATTTTTTTTTAAAGATGATGTTGGGGGTAGGAGTTTATTAAATTATTTATTTTTGCCGTGTTGGGTCTTCGTTTCTGTGTGAGGGCTTTCTCCAGTTGTGGCAAGCAGGGGCCACTCTTCATCGTGGTGCGCGGGCCTCTCACCATCACGGCCCCTCCTGCTGTGGAGCACAGGCTCCAGATGCACAGGCTCAGTAGTTGTGGCTTACGGGCCTAGCTACTCTGCGGCATGTGGGATCCCCCCAAACCAGGGCTCAAACCCGTGTCCCCTGAATTAGCAGGCAGATTCTCAACCACTGCGCCACTAGGGAAGCCCTCTTTCTTGTTTCTTAATGTAGGTGTTTATAGCTATGACTTTCCCTCTGAGAACTGATTTTGCTGCACCTGTAAGTCTTGGTATGTTGTGTTTCCATTTTTGTTTTTTCCAAAATACTTTTAAATTTCCCCTTTAATTTCCTCTTTGACCCATTGGTTGCTCAGAAGAGTTGTTTAATTTCCATTATTCATATATTTTCCAGTTTTCCTCCTATTATTAATGTCTAGTTTCATACCATCATGGTCAAAAAAGACACTTGGTATGATTTCAGTCTTCTTGAACTTGCTGAGGGTTGTTTTGTGGCCTAACATTTGGTCTATCCTGGAAAATGTTCTGTGTGCACTGGAGAAAAATGTATATTCTGCTGTTATCAGGTACAACGTTTTGTATATGTTATGTCCGTTTGGTCTATAGTGTTATTCAAATCTGCTGTTTCCTTATTGACTATGTCTGGATGATCTATCCATTGTTGAGAGTGGGTTATTAAAGTCCCCAATTATTATTGTATTGCTGTTTATTTCTCCTTTTAGCTCTGTTAGGTTTTGCTTTATATATTTAGGTAGTCTGATGTTGGGTGCATAAATATTTACAATTTTATATCTCTTTGATGGATTGACCCCCTTATCATTATATAATGACTTTGTCTCTTTTTACCATTTTTAGTTTAAAGTCTATTTTGTCTAAGTATAGCTACCCCTGCTTTTTCTGGTTAGCATTTGCTTGAAATATCTTTTTCCATATCCCTTTACTCTCAGTCTGTGCATGTCTTTTTTTTTTTTTAGTTTCTGCTTTATAACAAAGTGAATCAGTCATACATATACATCTGTTCCCACATCCCTTCTCTCATGCATCTCCCTCCCTCCCAACCTCCCCATCCCACCCCTCCAGGCGGTCACAAAGCACCGAGCTGATCTCCCTGTGCTCTGCGGCTGCTTCCCACTATCTACCTACCTTACGTTTGGTAGTGTATATATGTCCATGCCTCTTTTTCGCTTTGTCACAGCTTACCCTTCCCCCTCCCCATATCCTCAAGTCCATTCTCAAGTAGGTCTGTGTCTTTATTCCCGTTTTACCCCTAGGTTCTTCATGACATTTTTTAAATTCCATATATATGTGTTAGCATATGGTATTTGTCTTTCTCTTTCTGACTTACTTCACTCTGTATGACAGACTCTAGGTCTATCCACCTCATTGCAAATAGCTCAATTTCGTTTCTTTTTATGGCTGAGTAATATTCCATTGTATATATGTGCCACATCTTCTTTATCCATTCATCCGATGATGGACACTTAGGTTGTTTCCAGCTCCGGGCTATCGTGAATAGAGCTGCAATGAACATTTTGGTACATGTCTCTTTTTGAATTATGGTTTTCTCAGGGTATATGCCTAGTAGTGGGATTGCTGGGTCATATGGTAGTTGTATTTGTAGTTGTTTAAGGAACCTCCATACTTTTCTCCATAGTGGTGGTACCAATTCACATTCCCACCAGCAGTGCAAGAGTGTTCCCTTTTCTCCACACCCTCTCCAGCATTTATTGTTTCTAGATTTTTTTATCATGGCCATTCTGACTGGTGTGAGATGATACCTCATTGTAGTTTTGATTTGCATTTCTCTAATCATTAGTGATGTTGAGCATCCTTTCATGTGTTTGTTGGCAGTCTGTATATCTTCTTTGGAGAAATGTCTATTTAGGTCTTCTGCCCATTTTTGGATTGGGCTGTTTGTTTTTTTGCTGTTGAGCTGCATGAGCTGTTTATAAATTTTGGAGATTAATCCTTTGTCAGTTGCTTCATTGGCAAATATTTTCTCCCATTCTGAGGGTTGTCTTTTGGTCTTATGGTTTCCTTTGCTGTGCAAAAGCTTTGAAGTTTCATTAGGTCCCATTTGTTTATCTTTGTTTTTATTTCCATTTCTCTAGGAGGTGGGTCCAAAAGGATCTTGCTGTGATTTATGTCATAGAGTGTTCTGCCTATGTTTTCCTCTAAGAGTTTGATAGTTTCTGGCCTTACATTTAAGTCTTTAATCCATTTTGAGCTTATTTTTGTGTATGGTGTTAGGGAATGATCTAATCTCAAACTTTTACATGTCCCTGTCCAGTTTTCCCAGCACCACTTATTGAAGAGGCTGTCCTTTCTCCACTGTACATTCCTGCCTCCTTTATCAAAGATAAGTTGGCCATATGTGCGTGGGTTTATCTCTGGGCTTTCTATCCTGATCCACTGATCTATCTTTCTGTTTTTATGCCAGTACCACACTGTCTTAATTACTGTAGCTTTGTAGTATAGTCTGAAGTCAGGGAGCCTGATTCCTCCAGCTCCGTTTTTCGTTCTCAAGATTGCTTTGGCTATTCGGGGTCTTTTGTTTTTCCACACAAATTTTGAAATTTTTTGTTCTAGTTCTGTGAAAAATGCCAGTGGTAGTTTGATAGGGATTGCATTGAATCTGTAGATTGCTTTGGGTAGTAGAGTCATTTTCACAATGTTGATTCTTCCAATCCAAGAACATGGTACATCTCTCCATCTATTTGTATCATCTTTAATTTCTTTCATTAGTGTCTTATAATTTTTTGCATACAGGTCTTTTGTCTCCTTAGGTAGGTTTATTCCTAGATATTTTATTCTTTTTGTTGCAATGGTAAATGGGAGTGTTTTCTTGATTTCACTTTCAGATTTTTCATCATTAGTGTACAGGAATTCCAGAGATTTCTGTGCATTAATTTTGTATCCTGCTACATTACCAAATTCATTGGTTAGCTCTAGTAGTTTTCTGGTAGCATCTTTAGGATTCTCTATGTATAGTATCATGTCATCTGCAAACAGTGACAGCTTTACTTCTTCTTTTCCGATTTGGATTCCTTTTATTTCCTTTTCTTCTCTGATTGCTGTGGCTAAAACTTCCAAAACTATGTTGAATAAGAGTGGTCAGCGTGGGCAGCCTTGTCTTGTTCCTGATCTTAGTGGAAATGGTTTCAGTTTTTCACCATTGAGGACAATGTTGGCTGTGGGTTTGTCATATATGGCCTTTATTATGTTGAGGAAAGATCCCTCTATGCCTACTTTCTGCAGGGTTTTTATCATAAATGGGTGTTGAATTTTGTCGAAAGCTTTCTCTGCATCTATTGAGATGATCATATGGTTTTTCTCCTTCAACTTGTTAATATGGTGTATCACATTGATTGATTTGCGTATATTGAAGAATCCTTGCATTCCTGGAATAAACCCCACTTCATCATGGTGTATGATCCTTTTAATGTGCTGTTGGATTCTGTTTGCTAGTATTTTGTTGAGGATTTTTGCATCTATGTTCATCAGTGATATTGGCCTGTAGTTTTCTTTCTTTGTGACATCCTTGTCTGGTTTTGGTATCAAGGTGATGGTGGCCTCGTAGAATGAGTTTGGGAGTGTTCCTTCCTCTGATATTGTTTGGAAGAGTTTGAGAAGGATGGGTGTTAGCTCTTCTCTAAATGTTTGATAGAATTCGCCTGTGAAGCCATCTGGTCCTGGGCTTTTGTTTGTTGGAAGATTTTTAATCACAGTTTCAATTTCAGTGCTTGCGATTGGTCTATTCATATTTTCTATTTCTTCCTGAGTCAGTCTTGGCAGGTTGTGCATTTCTAAGAATTTGTCCATTTCTTCCAGGTTGTCCATTTTATTGGCATAGAGTTGCTTATAGTAATCTCTCATGATCTTTTGTATTTCTGCAGTGTCAGTTGTTACTTCTCCTTTTTCATTTCTAATTCTATTGATTTGAGTCTTCTCCTTTTCTTGATGAGTCTGGCTAATGGTTTGTCAATTTTGTTTATCTTCTCAAAAAACCAGCTTTTAGTTTGGTTGATCTTTGCTATCGTTTCCTTCATTTCTTTTTCATTTATTTCTGATCTGATCTTTATGATTTCTTTCCTTCTGCTAGCTTTGGGGGTTTTTTGTTCTTCTTTCTCTAATTGCTTTAGGTGCAGGGTCAGGTTGTTTACTCGAAATGTTTCCTGTTTCTTAAGGTGGGATTGTATTGCTATAAACTTCCCCCTTAGAACTGCTTTTGCTGCGTCCCATAGGTTTTGGGTCGTCGTGTCTCCATTGTCATTTGTTTCTAGGTATTTTTTTATTTCCTCTTTGATTTCTTCAGTGATCACTTCGTTATTGAGTAGTGTATTGTTTAGCCTCCATGTGTTTGTATTTTTTACAGATCTTTTCCTGTAATTGATGTCTAGTCTCATAGCATTGTGGTCGGAAAAGATACTTGATACAATTTCAATTTTCTTAAATTTACCAAGGCTTGATTTGTGACCCAAGATATGATCTATCCTGGAGAATGTTCCATGAGCACTTGAGAAAAATGTGTATTCTGTTGTTTTTGGATGGAATGTCCTATAAATATCAACTAAGTCCATCTTGTTTAATGTATCATTTAAAGCTTGTATTTCCTTATTTATTTTCATTTTGGATGATCTGTCCATTGGTGAAAGTGGGGTGTTAAAGTCCCCTACTATGATTGTGTTACTGTCGATTTCCCCTTTTATGGCTGTTAGTATTTGCCTTATGTATTGAGGTGCTCCTATGTTGGGTGCATAAATATTTACAATTGTTATATCTTCTTCTTGGATCGATCCCTTTATCGTTATGTAGTGTCCTTCTTTGTCTCTTCTAATAGTCTTTATTTTAAAGTCTATTTTGTCTGATATAAGAATTGCTACTCCCGCTTTCTTTTGATTTCCATTTGCATGGAATATCTTTTTCCATCCCCTTACTTTCAATCTGTATGTGTCTCTAGGTCTGAAGTGGGTCTCTTGTAGACAGCGTATATATGGGTCTTGTTTTTGTATCCATTCAGCCACTCTGTGTCTTTTGGTGGGAGCATTTAGTCCACTTACATTTAAGGTAATTATTAATATGTATGTTCCTATTCCCATTTCCATAATTGCTTTGGGTTCATTATTGTAGGTATATTTCTTCTGTTGTGTTTCTTGCCTAGAGAAGATCCTTTAGCATTTGTTGTAAAGCTGGTTTGGTGGTGCTGAACTCTCTCAGCTTTTGCTTGTCTGTGAAGGTTTTAATTTCTCCATCAAATCTGAATGAGATCCTTGCTGGGTAGAGTAATCTTGGTTGCAGGTTTCTCTCCTTCATCACTTTAATTATGTCCTGCCACTCCTTTCTGGCTTGTAGAGTTTCTGCTGAGAGATCAGCTGTTAACCTGATGGGGATTCCCTTGTGTATTATTTGTTGTTTTTGCCTTGCTGCTTTTAATATGATTTCTTTGTGTTTAATTTTTGACAGTTTGATTAATATGTGTCTTGGTGTATTTCTCCTTGGATTTATTCTGTATGGGACTCTCTGTGCCTCCTGGACTTGATTAACTATTTCCTTTCCCATATTGGGGAAGTTTTCAACTATAATCTCTTCAAATATTTTCTCAGTCCCTTTCTTTTTCTCTTCTTCTTCTGGAACCCCTATAATTCGAATGTTGGTGCGTTTAATGTTGTCCCAGAGGTCTCTGAGACTGTCCTCTGTTCTTTTCATTCTTTTTTCTTTATTTTGCTCTGCATCAGTTATTTCCACTATTTTATCTTCCACCTCACTTATCCGTTCTTCTGCCTCAGTTATTCTGCTATTGATCCCATCTAGAGTATTTTTCATTTCATTTATTGTGTTTTTAATCGATGCTTGATTCATCTTTAGTTCTTCTAGGTCCTTGTTAACTGTTTCTTGCATTTTGTCTATTCTATTTCCAAGATTATGGATCTTGGAAATAGAATCTTGGATCAGCTTTACTATCATTATTCTGAATTCTTTTTCAGGTAGACTGCCTATTACCTCTTCATTTGTTAGGTCTGGTAGGTTTTTATCTTGCTCCTTCACCTGCTGTGTGTTTTTCTGTCTTCTCATTTTGCTTATGTTACTGTGTTTGGGGTCTCCTTTTTGCAGGCTGCAGATTCATAGTTCCCGTTGTTTTTGGTGTCTGATCCCAGTGGCTAAGGTTGTTTCAGTAGGTTGTGTAGGCTTCCTGGTGGGGGGGACTAATGCCTGTGTTCTGGTGGTTGAGGCTCGATCTTGTCTTTCTGGTGGACAGGTCCACGTCTGGTGGTGTGTTTTGGGGTGCCTATGGCCTTATTATGTTTTTAGGTAGCCTCTCTGCTAATGGGTGGGGTTGTGTTCCTGCCTTGCTAGTTGCTTGGCATAGGGTGACCAGCACTGTAGCTTGCTGGTCGTTGACTGAAGCTGGGTGCTGGTGTTGGGATGGAGATCTCTGGGAGATTTTCGCTGCTTGATATTATGTGGAGCTGGGAGGTCTCTTGTGGACCCGTGTCCTGAAGTTGGCTCTCCCACTTCAGAGGCACAGCACTGACTCCTGGCTGCAGCACCAAGAGCCTTTCATCCACCCGGCTCAGAATAACAGGGAGAAAAAGTAGAAAGAAAGAATTAGTAGAAGAAAGAAAGAGAGAGGGAAAGAAAGGAAGAAGGGAAGGAAGGAAGGAAGGATGGAAGAAAGAAAGAAAGGAGGGAGGGAGGGAGGAAGGATGGAAAGAAAGAAGGAAAGAAAGGAGGGAGGGAGGGAGGGAGGAAGGAAAGCAAAAGGAAGAGTGAATGGAAGAAGGGAGGGAGGGAGGGAGGAAGGAAAGAAAGAAAGAAAGACAGGAGGGAGGGAGGGAGGAAGGAAAGAAAAAGAAAGTGGAAAGAAGAAGGGTGGGAGGGAGGGAGGGAGGAAAGAAAAAGAAAGAAGGAAAGGAGGAGCGGAGGGAGGGAGGAAGGGAAGGTAGGAAAAAAAGAAAGAGCAGGTAAAGTAAAATAGAATAAAGTATGAAATATAGTAGCGTTATTAAAATTAGAAAGTAATTATTGAAAAAGAAAAAAAAAAACGGACCGATAGAACCCTGGGACATATGGTGGAAGCAAAGCTATACACAGAGAATCTTACACAGAAGATTACACATACACATTCACAAAAAGAGAGCAGGGGGAAAAATCAAAAATCTTGCTCTCCAAGTCCACCTCCTCAATTTGGGATAATTCGTTGTAAAAAGAGGAAAAGGGCGAGAAGTCTGAAATCTTGCTCTCTAAGTCCACCTCCTTAATTTGGAATAATTCGTTGTAAAAAGAGGAAAAAGGGGGGAAAGTCTTAAATCTTGTCCTCAAAGTCCACTTCCTCAATTTGGGATGATTCGCTGTCCATTCATGCACTCCACAGATGCAGGGCACATCAAATGGACCGTGGAGCTTTAATCCGCTGCCTCCGAGGCTGCACAGAGAGATTTCCCTGTCTCTGCTCTCACAGCTCCCGGGTCTCAGCCTTGGACCTGGCCCCGCCTCTGTGCGTAGGTCGCCGGAGGGCGTCCGTTCTTCGCTCAGACAGGACGGGTTTAAAGGAGCCGCTGATTCGGGGGCTCTGGCTCACTCAGGCAGAGGGGAGGGAGGGGCGCGCAGTGTGGGGCGGGCCTGCGGCGGCAGAGGCCGGCGTGACGTTGCAGCAGCCCGTGGCGCTCCGTGCGCTTTCCTGGGAAATCCGTCCCCGGGTCTCGGGACCCCGGCAGTGGCGGGGTGCACAGGCCCCCCGGAAGGCGGGGCGGACAGTGACCCGCGCTCGCACACAGGCCCCGCGGCGGCGGCGGCGGCGGCGGCGGGCCACGGCGGCGGCGGCGGCGGGCGGCGGCCGCGGCGGCCCACGCCCGTCTCCGAGGTCCGCGCCTTACCCGCGGCTCGCGCCCGTCTCCGGCGCTTCCCCAAGCAGCCCTCTTAATGCCCTCTCCTCGCGCACCAGGAAACAAAAGGGAAAAAAGTCTCTTGCTTCTTCGGCAGCTCCAGACCCTTTCCCCGGACTCCCTCCGGGCTAGCCGTGGTGCACTAACCCCTTCAGGCTCTCTTCCTGCCGCCAGCCCCAGTCCTCTCCCTGCGCTCCGACTGAAAGCCAATACCCGAGCCTCAGCTCCCAGCCCCGCCCGCCACGGCGGCCGAGCAGACAAGCCTCTCGGGCTGGTGTGTGCCTGAGGGCACCGGTCCTCTGTGCCGGAATCTCTCCGCTTTGCCCTCCACACCCCTGTGGCTGTGCTCTCCTCCGCTACTCCGAAGCTTTCCCCCTCCGCCACCTGCAGTCTCCGCCCGCGAAGGGGCTTGTAGTGTGTAGAAACCTTCCCTCCTTCACGGCTCCCTCCCACTGGTGCAGGTCCCGTCCCTATCCTATTGTCTCTGTTTATTCTTTTTTTCTTTTGCCCTACCCAGGTATGTGGGGAGTTTCTTGCCTTTTGGGGGGTCTGAGGTCTTCTGTCAGCGTCCAGTAGGTGTTCTGTAGGAGTTGTTCCACGTGTAGATGAATTTCTGATGTATCTGTGGGGAGGAAGGTGATCTCCGCGTCTTACTCTTCCGCCATCTTCCTCCGGGTCTCTGTGCATGTCTTTAAGGCTAAAGTGAGTCTCTTGTAGGCAGCATATTGTTGGATCTTATTTTTAAATAAATAAATTTATTTATTTTTGGCCGCTTTGGTTCTTCATTGCTGTGCACAGCTTTCTCTAGTTGCAGCGAGCGGGGGCTACACTTCATTGCAGTGCACGGGCTTCTCATTGCGGTGGCTTCTCTTGTTGCAGATCATGGGCTCTAGGCGCGTGGGCTTCAGTAGTTGTGGCATGTGGGCTCAGTAGTTGTGGCAGGTGGGCTTAGTTGCTCCGTGGCATGTGGGATCTTCCCAGACCAGGGCTCGAACCTGTGTCCCTGCACTGGCAGGCGGATTCTTAACCACTGTACCACCAGGGAAGCACCACCCCCCTTCTTTTTTTAATCCATTCATCCTATCTATGTCTTTTGATTGGAGAATTTAATCTATTTACATTTAAAATAATTATTGGTAGGTAAGAACTTATTATTGATGTTTTGTTAACTGCTTTCTGGCTGTTTTGTAGATCCATTGTTCCTTGTTTCTTATTCTTCTGTCTTTGTGTTTTGAGGTCTTTTGGTATCAGTATGTTTTGACTTCTTTATCATGTTCTTTTGTGTAATTACTATGGGTTTTTCCCCTATGATTACCATGGGACTTACATAAAATATCTTAATATTATAACACCATATTTTAAACTGATAGAAACTTAACTTCAATAGTATTCCTAACTTTATGCCTCACAATTTAGGTTATTGATGTTACAGTTTACAAATTTTTTATATTGTGTAACCAATAACAGATTATTGTAGTTATGGTTATTTTTTTTTTTTACTACATTTGTTTTTTAACTCTTAAACTAGAATTGTAAGTGAATTATGCACCACCATTATCATATTACAAAATCTAACTTTGACTATATATTTATCATTACCAGCAAGTTTTATTCTATCTTCTTATGTTTTTAATATGTTAAATAGCATCCTTTCACTTTCACTCAGAGAAGTCCCTTTAGCATTTCTTGTCAGGTAGGTCTAGTGGTGATGAACTCCCTCAGCTTTTGCTTGTTGGGGAAGTCTTTAACCCTCCCTCATTTCTGAAGGACAGCTTTGCCAGGTATAGAATACTTCATTGACAGGTTTTTTTCTTTCAATATATATATATATTTTTTTGCGGTACGTGGGCCTCTCACTGTTGCGGCCTCTCCCGTTGCGGAGCACAGGCTCTGGACACACAGGCTCAGTGGCCATGGCTCACGGGCCTAGCCGCTCTGTGGCATGTGGGATCTTCCTGGACCGGGGCACGAACCCGTGTCCCCTGCATCGGCAGGTGGACTCTCAACCACTGCGCCACCAGGGAAGCCCTCTTTCAATATTTTTAATATGCTATGGCATTCTTCCTGGCCTAAAAAGCCTTATTGAGTTTTCTTTATGTGAATCTTCTCTCTTTTCTCTTGCTACTTTCAAAGTTTTTTTTGTCTTTGACTTTTGACAATTTAATTATAACATGTCTTGAAGTAGACCTATTCAGGTTCAACTTATTTGAGATCTTCTGGGCCTTATGGATTTGGATGTCCATTTCTCTTCCCAGGTTTGGGAAGTTTTCAGCCATTATTGTTTTAAATATACTTCTTGTCCCTTTCTCTCTTTCCTCTTCTTCTGGAATTCCCATAATGTGGATATTATTTCTTTTGATTGTGTCCCATAAGTCCTGTAGGCCTTCTTCACCACTTTTCATTCTTTTTTCCTTTTACTCCTCTGACTAGATAAATTAAAATGTCCTGTCTTCTAGGTCATTGATTCTTTCTTCTGCACAGTCAAGTCTGCTTTTGAATCTCTCCCTTGAATTCTTCAGTCATATTTTTTCAGTCACTGTATTCTCAGTTCTTGGATTTCTGTTTGTTTTCTTTTGATGTTTTCTATTTATTTGTTGAAATTTCCATTTTGTTTATGCAATGTTTTCCTAATTTCATTTAGTTGTCACTGTGTTCTGGTGGTTTGCTAAACTTCTTTAAGAGGATTATTCTGAATTCTTTGTCTGACAGTTCATAGATCTCCATTTCTTTAGGGTCAGTTATCCTACCTCTATTGGTTTCCTTTGGTGGTGTCATGTTTACCTGATTTTTCATAATCCTTGATTCCTTATGTTGGTATTTGTCCATCTGAGTAAGTGGTCTCCTCTTCCAGACTTTACATGTTTCCTTTGGCAGAGGCAGGTCTTCACCGGTCAGCTCAGTTTACGTTTCTGAATGTGTGTGCTGGTAATGCTCTTGGGCAGGTAAGACTTGCTAGCAGGGTCTATTTTTGGGTGAGGCCACTGCCTGAGCTCTGAGGTGGCAGAATGGGGTTGTGCCACTGGCTGAGAACAGTTGGATAGGACTACTGGCTTGGTTCCCTGCCCAAGCAAACTTGGTTCTCTGCCTAAGCAAAGTTGTAGGATGAGCTCTCTGGTTGCCTCAGTTCTCTGATCAAGTTTACTAGATGGTCAGGATTGAGTACTCTACTCAGCAAAGGAAGGGGCTATGAATTAGCTTCCCTGTCTTGGAGGGGCAGCAGGATGGGCCCCAGGACCTGCATGGCTTAATCTTTGGGGACTTAAATCAGGTAAGACTGCACTGAATTCCCTGGCCAGTTGGGACCAAGGTTTTGCTCTGCAGACAGGGAAAGCCATGAGTGTGCTCTCCGTTCAAGTGCCTCTGTAAGTAGGACCATTGGGTGGGCCATGCAGCTTCCCATGTGCTCTGGTTAGGTTCTCTGGTAGGATGAGCAGAGGGCTGCATTTAGCAGTGGGTGGGGCTACAAATTAGCTTCCCTGCCCAGGTGCAGTGGGAGAACCAGTTCCAAGGCCGACAAGGCTCTTTGTATGTGGTCTTGACTCAACCTGACCCATGCCCCAAGTTCCCCGGCTGAACAGGGCCACTGGCTTTGCTCTACAGGTCATCAGCTCTGCCTGCCGTATCCTCTGCTCTGCTTGAGCATTGCTGGGCTATTGCAGCCTCCCAGGTGTCCCCAGTCAGGGTTTCTAGCTGGAGGGGCTGGGAGCTACACTCAGCAGTAGGCTGGGCTCTGACTCAGCTCTGCTGCCTGGGCCAGGGCAGACCAGCCTCCAGGGCTGGCAAAGCTCTTTGTTTGAGGGCCCAAATCAGGTAAGCCTGTATCCTGCCAAGTTCCCTGGCCAGACTGTGCCCATCTTGGCTCTGCAGATGAACAAAACGGCTGCAGTCGTTGGGACTACTGCTTAGACGCCACAGGTAGGACTCGGTCTGCTAAGATCTGAGTGCTGGTTGTTGCCAGCCCTTCCCCACTTCTCCATCACAATCATATTCCCGGGGGTCAAGTCCTGCAGGTACCCCTGCAATTCCTGTGGGGCATGACCAGAGTGGGGGGCTCCCAAGAAGGGACCCACAATGGGAGCTGGATATGTACCCTTGGCTCTCTTTTCCCACTGGAGGAGCCGTAGGCTCAGGGGCGACCTGTCAGTGTGATACTGCACCAGCCTGGGGATGGGGCAGTGCTGTCAGCGTGCAGCGGCTCCTCTTACCCTTCTGATGTGGTGTCTTGGTCTCTGCAGTGCAGGGCTTGCTTCAGCCTCTCTCTTGTGTTCTAGGGTTCTCTCAGTCGTGTCTTGCTCATGAATAACTGTTAGTTCTTCTTGAGGGGGAGTGAAGGCCTGTAGGAATGGACTATGTCACCGTCTTGGTGATGCCACTGTTCTGTTGTCTCTTGTCTAATATTATTGGATGAAGGCTCCACCCTGTGACCTCATTTACCCTTAGTTACCTCCAGAGAGGCCTGATCTCCAAATTCAGTCACATTGGGGGTTGAGGCTTCAATGTATACATTTTGTTGGGGGGGGACACAAACATTCAGCCCATCAGAGCAGGGCTTACTGATTTTGCCATGGAGTTGCCGTCTGGGTTGTTTCTTGAGGAACTCGATATGATTGTATGTTTAAGTCTTTCCTCTCAGGCTGGTTATTCTCTAGAAGAGCCTGTCAATTTCTGGCCTGTGGGGAAAGGTCTTGTCAGCATTCTGAAAACTGAGCTGGGGAAGACGGCGGGAAGTCTCAGTACTCACTATTTAATATGCATGCGTTCACTTCCTCATCCTGTTCTCAGTTCTGTTACCCCGACCTTCAGCTTCGTCTGGAGTTCTCTCACCCAAAGATCCTGTCTTGTTTGACTTCCTTAATTCACCTCCAGTCTGTTGGGGAGGTGGTAACAGAGCGCGAGCTGAATGGAGGGAACCCAGGGACCCAGGACCAGTAAAGGGGCTCCGTCAGTCCTGCTCCGGCTCTTCCCTTCCCCTCCAGTGTATGGTGTTGCCAGGTCCTGTGGCTTAAATTGTACTGGAACTTTCTCCACTATCCAGTCTCAACTGCCAACTGAGTTACTATTGTCCATCTGCTTTAGAGTTTCCAAAATCTTAGCACTTTCGTCTCTTCTTTTGTCCTTGTGGATTAAAAAAAAAAAAAAAAAAAGAAAGAAATCCCCTTTAGTCTGTGTGAGCTTTGGTTGGGAGCCAAACTAGATGTGTATATTCACTCCTCTATTTTAACCCGGAAGCGTCCATCCTTTTCTATGAGAGTAACTTCCAGAGTTACTTGGTTTCAGCTCTCTATTTAAATAGATTAATTACTTACTGCTGGTTCTTTTTCCGTATTATCCCTATTCCTAAGTTCCTTATTTGGATATGTCTGTTGGCTGTATTTATTCGAGTAGTTTTTCAAAGGAGAGCTCACTGGCAGTTGTGGTGAGAAGTGGCTTGAGGTTGATGGGGGTGGAGAGCAAAGAGCATCTGCAAGGCAAACATAGCTGAAAAAAAAATCCCTTTCCAACCCAATTGCCAGCCTGAAACCATTGGTTTTAGAAATTCTAGAGCCACCACTGCTCATAGGTATTAGGGTCCTTAAATCTTTACAAGTTTGCGAAAGTCAACCTGTTGCCTTTGTACTTAGCTCTTCACTTACCAGCTTTGTGGCCTTGGTTACATTATTTAACCGTTCTGAACCTTGGTTTCTCATTCATAAAATGGGGGCCAAAATTCCTACCTCGGAGGATTGTTGTGAGGGCAATACCGGGCCTGTCCGCTCAGATAATTCTTCCCTTTCTCCTTCCCTTTCCCCAGCGTTCCTTTCCCTTCCTTCAGGTTGATGTAAGTAGTCCCTTACCTACTGCCCCAGCACCCCAAGCACGCAGTGGTCCAAGACCCTAGTTTTTGCAAAGCTAGATGGAGGCAGAAGCCAGCCTCAAACCCAGGCAGCTGGATGCCACGCCGGCTCTTCCTTGGAGGGCGGGGTGGGGTGGTGGCCAAGTGCCGGGCCCCTCCCTACCTGCCCCGCTGGATAGCAGGGACTATCGTCTTCCTAGCTCACTTCCCTGGTGGCACAGTGGTTAAGAATCCACCTGCCAATGCAGGGGACACAGGTTCGAGCCCTAGGCCGGGAAGATCCCACATGCTGTGGAGCAACTAAGCCTGTGCGCCACAACTACTGAGCCCACGAGCCACAACTACTGAGCCCACGAGCCACAACTACTGAGCCCACACTAGCCACAACTACTGAAGCCCGTGCGCCTAGAGCCTGTGCTCTGCAATAAGAAAAGCCACCACAATAAGAAGCCCACACACCGCAACAAAGAGTAGCCCCCACTCGCTGCAACTAGAGAAAGCCCGCGCGCAGCAACGAAGACCCAAAGCAGCCAAAAATAAAAAAATATTAATTAAAAAAAAAGGGAGAGAGTTACAGAGAGGACATGTGAGCCCTGAAACACCATTTAAAAAAAAAAATGTTGTGAGGTTAGCTCATACCGCTAACCTCACAGACAAGATCAGCCCTGAAACAAGAGGATAACCTTCCCTGCAGGGCTTGAGCAGTTGAGGAATGTGACCTGAAGCAGTAACTTCCATCAGGGGAGGTGAGGTAAGGTAGGGTCACCTCTGACCTCAATGAAAGTACCTTCACGCTCCAGCGCCTCTCGGTGACGCACAGCTTGGCATTTTGTGTGATGGGACTTGCTCCCAACCGCAGGTGCTGCTGACTCTGCCGGGGCAAGGCCAGGCCGCAGGCAGGTCGCTCCTTCCCCACCTCCTGGAAGGTGGGTAACAGAGAAGGATGGAAGGGCTTGGGGGCGAAGAACTACAGGGAGGGACCCAGAAGCCTGTCACGGATGAGTGAGGCTCGTAGGAAAAAAACTAAAGCAAATCTTAGTGTATTGAGTCAGCGAGTGTATGCAGCCCCCATGCTTCATACACAGTTCTAGCTATTGTGACCATGAGGATATAAAGGAATGTAAGATGTGAGAAGACCCACTTAAATAAAGTGTGGGATCTGCAGACAGTGGGAAGCTAGGTAGCCATTAAAAAGGATGAAGTAGATCCGTGTGTCCTGACACGGGAAGATGCTGGTATTACTTACATTTTGTGGAATGAAAAAGGTTACAAAGCGACAGGCACTGTGTGACCATTTTACGTAAAGGTGACTGATGGCTGTGTGCGTTCGGGTGCGGGTGAGACGCGTGGAAGCACGTTCATCACGGCTTACCACTGTCTGATGGTGCGATTTCAGGTTATTTTGTACCTGTTTCATTTCAATCTGTTACATTGAGCATATATAATTTTTAGAACCAAAAAAAGCTTTTTTTTTTTTTTTTTTTTTTTTTGCGGTACGCGGGCCTCTCACTGCTGTGGCCTCTCCCGTTGCGGAGCACAGGCTCCGGACGCGCAGGCTCAGCGGCCATGGCTCACGGGCCCAGCCGCTCCGCGGCATGTGGGATCTTCCCGGACCGAGGCACGAACCCGTGTCCCCTGCATCGGCAGGCGGACTCTCAACCACTGCACCACCAGGGAAGCCCAAAGCTATTTTTATTGAAACGGAGAGAGCAGACCCTCCCTTGCTCTGCATTCTCTCGATGACGTTGTGCCCTTCCATTACCTGCACTGGGGAAAACCGGGCTGGTGACAGGACTCAGGTTACAGGTTGTTGTGAGGATGAAATAATATGAAAGCACAGCCTTGTTGCTCAATACTTGTGTCTTCTTTAAACATAAGCTGACTGAAAACATTTTTCCCCTAAAAAAGGAAACATGGGGGTGGAGTGGAGAAAGGCCGAGTCAGTGACTCGCGTTGGAATCCTAAACCCACTTAGTATTATAGCTGAGCTCAGGGCTTCTGTGCTGGGCCGCTCTGCGGGCACCTTTCACGTGGCTGTGTATGCGATCCGTGGACATTTAGGGCTGGTGCCGACTCTACTGGGCAGCGTGGTGGCCCTGGGGCTTCAGGCCCAGCCGTGATGACACCAGCCTGTGTCCTCATGTGTTAATGGGGGAAGACGAGCGTTGACCTTGAGGGCTGCATAAGGGTGGCCTAGATAGAGAAGCAGCACATGGTGGGCCTCAGATGGCAGCTCCCTCCTTGGAGGAGGAGTCCTCCAGGTGGACGGAAGGGTATTCTAGGCATGTGGAGACAGGCAGAGATAAGGCCGCACATTTGGCTGTAGAAAAGCAGCTGGTTTGCCCCTTGTTACAGGGATGTGTTTGATTATCTGTCTATGTTAAAATCAGTTTCTTTAAAAGGTCTGTAAGCTTAGTTTCTGGAGCTGCCTGCACGGAGTTCAACACAAGCGTACAGAGGGCACACACACAACTCTAAGGCACAGATGGGGCACTGCTTCTCCTCCCTGCCACGGAAGGTGGCCAGCCTCCCTCGGGGGACTCCCTAAGTGGATGTGGCTACCTGTGCACACTCATGGGAGACCGCAGTCCATGCTAATACTGGACAACTTTCCGGGAAGCCCCCAGAATGACAGTGATATTTGGAAATGCTTTTTTGCTGTTGCAGAGTCTCAGCTAGTTTCTTGTCCCTCAAAGCATGGATCTAATAATTTGTAACCCTAGACTTAAGTGAATGAAACAGAAGGAATGATCAGAGGGCGGGAGAGAAGGCCTCAGACCCCAGCAATACTATTCTTCTGACACTGGCCTCTAGCAAAAGTTAGAGATTCTAGCAAAAGATCAGATTCGACTGCCAACAGATAAGAAACTCCCATGTTAAAATGGGCCAGATACTGCACTTGTTAGATACTGGTCATAGTAGCCAGTACTTGTATTGTGTTTTACGTTCCACAGGCCCCGGTCTAAGAAACGGACACACGTGAGCTCATTTAATCCCGACAGCTACTGCACGAGGGAGAAATTGTTGTCATTTCCACTTTACAGACAGGAAACTTGCTGAGAGGCAGTTTTCTTGCTCGAGGTCACACATCTGTCGAGAAGCCACTTCACTGGAGGAACGGCATTTTACATAATGTGGTTTATGCAGCGTCTCTCAAATGGGACCCCACTGGACCTTGCGCTTACCCTGACAGATGGGCGATTCTCTCATGTTACAAATTGGAGCGGGGGTGGGGGGGGAGCGTGTAGCTGAAAAAGGGGAGGGGACTTGCCCACAGCTTCAGAGTTAACAAAGGAGCCCAGGTTTTCAGAACCTAGATCTTGAGCACTTTCATCAGTTTAAGGGTCTGTGGGTTCTCTATGAACAAAATTTTGTTTTTAATTAGATGATAATCTTAAAAAAAATCACAGCAACCCATAAAAACCTTTGGAAATGAAAACTTGCAATTCGAAAGCTGTTTTCATAGAACAGGCTTTGGCTTTTAAGTTGTATTTTCAGTATTCTTTTGTGTTAGACATTTTTTCCTTTAAAAAGGCTCCACATTCATTCCTAAGTTGGGGAAACAGCTCTACCAGGCCCTTTTACTTGGCGATAATGTATTTTTAAAGCCTCATTTTTTATTTGAATAGATTTCAGTCTGCTTTTGATAATTTAAAAACAACAATAAAACCTCTCCAGGTGATTTAACAAAAACTTGAGTCAGAAGCGGAGGTATGTGAGTGGGCCTGAGATGGTTGCTAAGGAGGCGTTCAATACAGATCAGAAATACAAGCTCTGCAGCTTTAGAGGTTTCACGCGAGGCCGACAGGATCCTGCCTGACCTTTCTTACGAGGCGGTCATTTGAGCAAGCGCAGGTATCTCTAGGAGAGCCAGGCCAGCCGGGCTGTGGAGAGGCCCGGGACAGTGCTTGGCAGTCAGGGGAGAAGCTGAAGCTTCTAGCGGCAGAAAGGCTTGGTAAAAGACATGTTCACATACCGAGGTCTGGGGAAGTCATTCTGGCTTATCCATGAGTTAACTTGAATCTGATGCTAAACAGAACAGCCTCTCTGTGGCCTATCAAACGTACACTGTACATCTGCTTTAATTATTAAAGAAAAGGGCACAGTGACTAGAAGAATGTCCACGTTAAACATAAAGATTAAATGCCTCTCTGGCTGGGAAGCCAATGCCGATAACTCCTTCCATGACAGGACTTCCTTCCCAGGTGCCAAGACCATACTGACTCGCTGTGTATGTGCTGACCTTTTTTGGTTTTTTTCCCCCAAGACTGTGCTGAAAACCACGCTTCTCTGGGGCAGTTCCTCAGTTATCTGAGAGGCTGTGCTCTGGGCTATAATCGTCAGTTTGGCTCAAAATTGAGAAGTAGCTGAATTCCTTAAATGGCACTCACAGAAAGCCTCTGCAGTGCCACAGCGAGCCCACAGGAAGTCAGTGCCATTTGCCTTGTAGCAGTTTAACAAAATGGCAAACAGGACCCAGGAAGAAACAAACAGTGCCACAGGCAGGAAACCCAAACCTGTAAACTCATGGCAAATGTCACTGCGTTTACAGGGAAAGGAAAAAAACCTTACGTGATTCTTCCTCGTATGTTGAAGATTTTATTTTTCAAACCTTTAGAAGAATCGATTCCATTTAATAAACCTTTGTAAAATGCCGCAGAAGCCAAGGGATGCAGGGTTAAGCTATGTTCTTAAGAACTGACCCTCTCCAGGCTGAGTCTCCTTAGATTACCTGGAAGTTACATAGAGGCAGATCTATAAAGATGAAACTTTGAAAAAGCCAGTCTCTTTCCTATTTTTAGATTTGGGCCTGTTTTCCACTTTTTTTGCTTTCACAAAAAAGTTTAACCCTGACCTTTCTCCATTTAAAACAAACCAAAATCCATTTAAAGAATTAAAAGGCAGGGAACAGCTCCTGTGGATGTGCCTCTTGACGTCCACAGACGTCACCCAAACCCAGACACATGCACGGCAGACTGCCTGCTCAGGACAGACCAATGGGGAAGCCAAACGCCTCTCTGGGAGAAAGTGCCGCCCACGGTGTTTTGCAATTGTCAAGAGTGTGCAAAGTACAGACGATTAAAAATGTGAAATAAATGGATGTCTGTAATGGCCCTTCATAGATGGTAGATGCCCAAATGAGAAAGGCTGGTTTCAAGCTTGAAACACAAGCCTACAATCTCGCTTCTTCTCTCCCCATCACAGTTATTCAAACCAGAATGATGTCCGTGAAAAGAAAAGCTCATTTTCTTGACCTGTGCTGGAAGGCATATGTAGTTATAGGTCAGAGATCAACGTGACAGTTTTCACATGTCCCATCCTGGCGTTTTGTCTGTACAGGATATAAATAACCTGCTGATAGAAACTGGATATAAATAACCTGCTGATAGAAACTAAGTGCCCTCCTCAGATGGTATAGCCAGTTTTTAGTTCATGAAGCGTGCAGTTCAAATGAGATGATCAGTTTGCTTTTGTCACTGTGCCTGAGTCATGGTTAGGTCACTTGCAGGCCTCATGCAGAATTTAGAAATTGGATACAGGACTTAAGTCTCGAAAACGGAAGTGACGTCTTGAGAACATGCAGGAGGGCGCGGTGCGGGGGCTCTGAGTGCCACGCTCCGTAGGCTTGGTCAGCAGACGCCCGGCCCGGACCTGAGCGCGGCTTCCAGTCTCTGTGGCTCCAGCGGGAGGGCGAGGCTACTTGTCAGGGGGTCAGGGAGGTCCATGTGCTTTGCTCAGCCTCTGTGCTGAGTGTTCAACACAGCCTGAATCTGTTTTCTGCCAGGGAGGACAGGTATCAAGGTGTGCTGGTGTGGCGGTTATTTTAGATTTTTTACCATGTACGGACCTTGCAATCTGTAGCCAATCTTTCTGTAATAATTCCTGGTGCCAACCCCTGTGAAGAAGCAGGAAAACAAAAGTCAGAAGAGTCTCTTACTAAGCATTACTTTAGCAGCCCTCAAAAGCCAGCACACGTGCCCCTCGTAGCCGTCCTCCTTTTCCCACTCTCATTCACAGACCAAAGTCCTTTCCAGATCGAATCTCATTTGATTAAGTTTGGAACTTTAAAAACATTCTGAATTCAAGTTGCATTAAAACACAGGAACTGTATTTCAGAGCCTGTGGGTTTACAATCCTGTGGGTACCGTGCAGCACGGCTTCAGGTGTAATAGGCGAATGGGAAGTGGTGGATCTAACGTGTGAGGTGTCCACACTCCAAGTGAAGCCAGACAGCGTTACGGTTTCCTGGAAGGTTGAACGAGAGGTCAGGTATGGGAAGTGGAGTCTCCACAGCCGCCGGCAGCCAGGGCGCCCAGACCAAGCGAAGTGTCAGTGCCACTCACTCATCCAGAGCAACGATTTCCACCAAACACCATCAGTGACATTAAATTAGTGCTACTTAATTTGCATTTCATTCACTTTATATATATATTTTTTGGGGGGGTATTAGTTGGTATACTTATCTTGATATACGAACAGTGTTAAGTACCAGGAGTTTATGTCAGCTTTATATTTGCATCCGTTTGAGGAACACTAGCTGATTTAAGTCAATACTAAAGGTCCGTGAAGTTTTTTTCTTTAAAAGGAATCATTATCCTAAATGGTGCCGCTATAATGAAACATGATCACATTTAAGAAGCTGAGCTCCTAGGAGGATAAAGCATGGCTTATGTGGTGTTATCTATACGAGTGGCTAAGAGACGGGCTTTTGATCATTCAAAAGATACGGATTTAAGGTCTAGACCTGTCATTTTAAGGGCTGTAGCTTTGGCCAATTACTTAATTACATTTTATCATCTATAATAACGTACCTATGTTTTAAGGATATTAAGTATTAAATGAGATAGTCCTTGATATGTGCTTAGTCCGGAGTCTGGAAAAAGCCAATTCCTCCAGAACATTGGCTGCTGTTGTTATTATTTTAGAGCTTTTCATGGTCTGGTATCTGATTATATTTCTAGCTTCAATGCTTGCTACTATTCTCCCCTGAAACACTATGCTTCAGCCCCAGTGAAGATTTAACTTTTCTAACAGCTCCCGGTGTGTCGGGCTCCACCTAGCTTCCAGGCTGGGCTCATGCCGTGCCCTCTAGCAAACTGGTCGAACCCAAGGAGGGGGGTCCTGGGAACCTCTGATCTGGAGCTGTCGGTCAGAAGCACAGTGACAACCTAGACTTGCAATTGGCATCTGAGGTGGGGTCAGTCCAGCGGGACCGACCTGTAACCTGTGGAGTCTGGTGCCACCTCCAGGGAGACAGTGTCAGAACCGAGGCAATGGTAGGCCACCCGGCTGGTGGTGCGGAGCTGAGTGACGTGTGGAAACCCCACACCTCCGGCGCGGTAGTGCTGTGGTTTCCACGTGTGTCACGTAAAGGAAGACGCTGGCGTTTCTCTTTACCGTGCTCCTCCCCACGGCGCACTGCGATTGCCGGTCGGCCTCCCCACGTGGTGGAAGCTCTGTGTATCTTGTTCGTCAGTTTGTATTCCTAGCCATCAGTATGTGCATGAAATCAGATCACTGCTAGCCCCCTCCAGTCTCGCCTAATTCTGCAGCCCAAACATCTACTATTTAGGAATAGGGTTTCCTACCGTGTTCTGTTTCCCACCTCTTTCAAAAAAATTTCAAGTATTAAGAAAATGGAACTGAAACTGATGTGATGAAGGTAACAGAACCGTGTCATGTGATAATAGGTCACTGGAGAATTTCCCTTTTAATCCAAGGGTTACTGATATTCCGTCTTGCACAATTTCAACCTTGTCTTTGTGTTCTAATCATTACTTTTGTTCAACACTGTGGCTTGGGGTAGAGCAGGGGGAAGACAAAAACATGAACAAATAATGGGTCAGGCAGCAGCTCAGACCCACTGGATCCAGGAAGACATCTCACACCCCTCAGAGGGTACAACCACTTTATTGTTTGCACTCTAAAGTTCTATACCTGTAAGCGTGTTCTATGACCTAGCAAGTATACTCCCAGAGTGAAAAGAGAAATGAATGCTTACAGCCAACAAAAGACATGTTACTCATAACAGCCAAAAGAGGAAATAACCCAAATATCTATCAATAGTAGAATGGATAAATTGTGTATTTTCACACAATGAAATATGATACTGCAACAAAAAAGAAAGAACTAGAGCTACCTGCAATGCCATGGATGAATCTCAGACCTAATTTTGCATGAAAGAAACCAGATGTAAAAGATTTCATCAACGCAAAGTTCAGACACAGGCAAAACTAATTTTACGGTGATACAAGTCAGAATACTGGTTACATTTGGAAGATGATATGGACTGAAAGAGGGAACAAGGGAGTCTTCTGGAGTGCTGAAAAATGGTATATCTTGATCTGGATTAGAAGTTACATGGGAACACACACAGGCATAACATTATTAAGTGGTATACTGAAAACGTTGTCATTTATTGCATGTACGTCCTAGCTCAATTTTAAAAAAACTCAAGAGGGGGCACATCCATTTAATAGATGTTCTATGTGTTTTGAAAGCTCAACTTGTCCAAAGAATTCAGCAAAATAAGGAAAAAGGATGAGAGGCAGGTGGTTAAGAAATCATTACTGGAGTGATCACTCTATCCCATAGATGCCTCTGAAGTCATCCAATGCAGTGCTTTCTATTTCTAGAATCCTGCATGCTAGAAACTATTTTTTCATCCTCTTTCTCTGTACTTTAAAAGTTCACATTCAAACTGAACTATGCTCTGTGACATGACAGCATTCGTCAGAGGCACAGGCACCCTGAGATTAAAATGTGCTTTTCCTCGTCACCTACACGTACAGACTACAGCATAAATCTAAGAATTTTGACCAGAGAAGTGACATGATTGACTTACATTTGAAAGAGGTCACTCTGACTGCTATTTTGAGAACAGAATGAAAGCTCCAGGAGGGCAGGGATTTTTACCTGCAGAATTGCTAGCACCCGGAGCAATGCCTGCATATATTAAGTACTCATTGAAATATCTGTTTGATGAGTGAATAAGTGACCAAGGGCAGAAACAGGGAGACCAGTTAAGAAGCTACTGCAATAATCCAGATAAGAGATGGTGGTGGCTCAAAGCAGAGTCATGGTGGTGAAGAGTAGCTGGACCCTGGAAACATTTAAAGGCAGAGTCAGAAGAATCTGTTGATGGATGTAGGGTGGGACACAAAGAGAGGGGCCCAAGATGACTCTAAGGTTTTTGGCTTGAGTACAGGAATGGTTTGGAGAAAGAATGAACTGCCAGTTAGTGAGACTGAAAGATGGTGAGAAGAGGGTGGGGGAGGAGGACATCAGGAGCTCGGCTTTGGCTGTGCTGCAGGTGAAATGGCTATTAGACATTCCAGTGGGGATGTTGAGGAATACGTGATTTTGGAAGCCTTTCTTGCTCTTAGATGGTCTCTTTTCTTGGATGCTCTTTTGGAAAGCAATTTATTTTCTTTATCTTAATTGAAGGATAGTTGATTTATAATATGAGTTTCAGGTGTACAACAGTGATTCAAAATTCTTACAGATTATATTCCATTTAAAGTTATGATAAAATACTGGCTGTACTCCTTGCTCTGTACAACATATCCTTGTAGCTTATTTTACACAGCAGTTTGTGCCTCTTTTTTTTTTTTTTTTTTGCGGTACGTGGGCCTCTCACTGTTGTGGCCTCTCCCGTTGTGGAGCACAGGCTCCGGACACGCAGGCTCAGCGGCCATGGCTCACGGGCCCAGCCGCTCTGCAGCATGTGGGATCCTCCCGGCCCGGGGCATGAACCCGTGTCCCCTGCATCAGCAGGCGGACTCTCAACCACTGCGCCACCAGGGAAGCCCTAGTTTGTGCCTCTAATCCCCTACCCCTACCTTCCCTCTCCCCACTGGTGACCACTAGTTTGTTCTCCATATCTGTGAGTCTGTTGGAAAGAAATTTCTGACTGGGGCAGTTGTCTTACGAGGGGAGTTGGCTGAGGAGGAAGCAGGTGGGTGGAGGCTGGTGGAGTGGGCAGCTGAAGGCAACCTGGGTCCTTTTTGATACTGTTGAATCAACAACTAACCAAGTCTGAAGCTGCTCTACCAAGGAAGCTGTTAGGAAATAATGTTTTCCGTTTGGTTTAAGCCATTTTGTTTTGGTACTTTTTTGTATTGTACTAATATACATAAGATAAACTTACCATTTTAACTACTGTTAAGTGTACAGTTTACAGGTATTAAGTACCTTCACACTCTTGTGCAACCATCACCATCATCCGTCTCCAGAAGTAAAACAGAAACTCTGTACCTAGTAAACAATAGCTCCCTGTTCCCTCTTCCCCCTGTCCCTGGCGACCCCCCGCTCTACTTCCTGCCTCTATGGATTTGGTTACTCTAGGTACCTCACGTAAGGGGAATCATTCCGTATTTGTCTTGTGGTGACTGGCTTATATCTTCAGGGTTCATCCATGTTGGGTTTAAACCATGTGAGTTGAGTTCTGTGTTACTTGTAACTGAAAATGTTGAAACTGACATGTGAGCTTGAGGACAGGAAGAGGTTAAACACATGAGGTCAAGTCAGCACTTAAGACCATATATCAGGGGCTTCCCTGGTGGCGCAGTGGTTGAGAGTCTGCCTGCCGATGCAGGGGACACGGGTTCATGCCCCGGTCCGGGAAGATCCCACATGCTGCGGAGCGGCTGGGCCCGTGAGCCATGGCCGCTGAGCCTGCGTGTCCGGAGCCTGCGCTCCACTACGGGAGAGGCCACAGTGGTGAGAGGCCCGTGTACCGCAAAAAAAAAAAACAAAAAAAAAAAACCCCATACATCAGGGTGGTAATTCTGACCATGCTGCTGTCCTACTGGCAAGTCCCAAGACAGAGCTCAGATTCCTCAGCCTGATTTTCACATCCCGTCTGGTTTACCTCTAGTTCCTGCCACAACTGACCTCAGTGCTTATAGTCCGGCGTTACCGAACCAGGCATAATTTCACTAATCCACTGGCTTGGCCGCTGCTCCTTCAGTGCTGCAGCCCATGCCCCAGGGCACGCCCATTCATCCTGGAACCCTCACTCGGACACCACTTTGGCCAGGAGACCGCTGCACACGCCTCCCCTCTCCACAGAGTCTGGCATTCATAACCCCCCTCTGCACGCTGGCGGCATCCTTTAGAGTTCTTCTGTCTCCGTAGTCATGCTGTGCTTTAGTTTACTTGCATGTCTAACCCCCTGCCTAGAACGTAAGCCTTTTGAAGTCAGTGACTTCTATCCTCAGGGCTTAGTACAGTGTCTGCATATAATCAACAGGCAATACATGCTTGCGGATTTACTGTACTGTATTCAGTTATCGTTATGTTGTGTATATATAAAGAAATGTGCTCCTGGGGATGTATTTTTTTAAAAAAGAAAAGAAAGAAGAACTGGCCCTGTGTTAGCTGCCAGGTAGTGGGAATGACTCAATGTAAAAGGGATGAAGGGTAGGGCTTCTTAATCTAGTTACAGATTTCCTACTTTGTTAGCTTACAGATGTAGAGGCAGCTCTCTGATTTATACTATTACCTCTAACTAATAAAAACTTCCCCTAAAATTTTCAGAAATATTTCTGGATTTTTAAAAATTTGAAGTACAGTTCATTTACAATGTTACCTTAGTTTCAAGTGTATAGCGAAGTGATTGTTATGTGTGTGTGTGTATATATATATATATATACACACACACATACAAGACATTGAATATAGTTCCTTGTGTGATATAGTAGGTCCTTGTTGGTTATCTATTTTACATATAATAGTGTATATCTGTTAGTCCCAACCTCCTAATTTATCCCTCCCTCCACTTTCCCCTTTGGTAATCATAAGTCTGTTTTCTATGTCTGTGAGTCTATTTCTGTTTTGTAAGTAAGTTCATTTGTATAATTTTTTTAGATTCCACATATAAGTGATAGCATATATTTGTCTTTCTCTTGCTTACTTAGTATGATAATCTATAGGTCCACTATGTTGCTGCAAATGGCATTATTTCACTCTTTTTTATGGCCATGTAGTATTCTATTTTGTGTGTGTGGGCATTATTTCGTTCCTTTTTTATGGCTGAGTAATATTCCACATCTTCTTTATCCATTTATCTGTTGATAGACATTTAGGTTGCTTCCATGTCTTGGCTATTGTATCTACAAATAATGCTGCAATGAACACTGAGGTGCATGTATCTTTTCGAATTAGAGTTTTCTCTAGATATATGCCCAGGAGTGGGATTGCAGGATCATATGGTAAGTCTATTTTTAGTTTTTTAAGGAGCCTCCATACTGTTCTCCATAGTGGCTGCACCAATTTACATTCCCACCAACAGTGTAGAAGGGTTCCCTTTTCTCCACACTCTCTCCAACACTGATTATTTGTAGACTTTTAAATTATGGCCATTCTGACTGGTGTGAGGTTGGCTTTTCATACTTCTAATTTTACAAAATAGATGCCATTTCCCATGGGCTTAAAACAGTCTATTACAGAGAATTTCAAATATACAAAAGTAGAGACAGTGGTATATTGAACCTCCACAGACCCACTACCCAGCTTCAAGGATTATCAATTCATCCATCAGACTTCTAATGCTTCTAGCTCTCTACCCATGTGAAGTCACAAGACAGATTTAACGTTTCCTTTTGGTTCTGCTCAGCTCAGTCACTGGAGACATGTTTAATTCCCCTCTTTCAAATAAAGATGATGGTAACCTTTACCGTCTTCTTTACCAGTTATACCAGATTGAAGATGTGCAGCTGGTCAAAGAGCTTTACTTCCCCAAACATGCCACAAGCTTCATGTGTCCACCATAAATAAATAGCTGTAGAGGTGGGAGAGAAGCTGTTCCTTACACCTAACACAGGACTCAACACCCCTGCACAACCACAAAGTGCCATGTTCTGGAGTGCCCTGATTTCCTAGGTGTGCCAGTTAAAGGAACAGCTTTACTGGGGTACAACTCAGCATTCCTCAGTCAGATTCCCACTAAGCATCCAGGCTCCTCAGGTCCTCTACTTTTGCCCTAATACAGGAGGTGGGCCCTGGAAACTACCACCACCTTGAGGAGAGGCGCTCAGGCTTTGCTGTGAGCCTTTTTGAAGGAAAAGGCGTCTCTTTCAAGCTCCTCTCCTTGTTTTCAGTAACACGCTGTAGCACTGAGATGAGAAGTCTACTTCTGGACCTTCAGGGAGGCCTTAAGTCTCTTGACCTCTAGCCAGTCTGGACTCCAACCTCTTACTTAAAGGACTAAACAAAAATATTCCCCATTTGTATTTCTCTGTGCCTCTTGTTTCTTGAAAGAAAGATTCTTCCTCTGTTTCTACACTCTGCAGAACAGGAAAGATTCTTCCTCCGTTTCTACACTCTGCAGAACAGGCTGGCAAAAGTATTAGCATTCTTAGCCAGCTTAGAAGGGAACACACCATCACCGGCGTGGGTGGAGGCCACACGCGGCAGCCTTCTCCTCCTTGGTTAGCAGGGCTCCTACAGTCCTCGTCACAGTAACTTTCCTCTTGTTAGCCAGCCAAGAAAAAGCAATTACCTTTCACAGCTGACGTCAGCCAAGCTCCTGGACTGACGTGGGCAGCTGTGTCACAGGCTCCTGCCCTTGAGGACAGACACGCAGCGGGGGCTGTACAAGTATCTGTGTTCTCTACCTGACCACCTGCGTGAGATTCTGCCCATCCCTGGGCTGGGGGTGGTGAGCAGGAGTAATCTCTGTGCAGCAGTCCTCAGGGTGCCCTAGCGGCAGAGCTGACAGTTGTCAGCGGAGCAGTAAGGACGGGGAGCAGGGGGCAGTCCACATGCTTGCTTTGTTTTATCCTCCAAGTTACTGAACCCACAACCTGAATCTACCTCTATCACGGGGGGCCTTTTTCCTACTCTTGGAGGCAGGATAAATATTTTTATCTTCACTACTTTACCAGCTATGATGATGATGAAAAGAGAGAAAGTGAAAAAGAATACCTTGGGGCTTCCCTGGTGGGATGGTGGTTAAGAATCCGCCTGCCAATGCCGGGGACATGGGTTCGAGCCTTGGTCCAGGAAGATCCCACATGCCACGGAGCAACTAAGACTGTGCAACACAACTACTGAGCCCACATGCCACAACTGCTGAAGCCCACGCACCTAGAGCCCATGCTCCGCAATACGAGAAGCCACCGCAATGAAGAGTAGCCCCTGCTCGCCGCAACTAGAGAAAGCCCGCGTGCAGCAATGAGGACCCAAAGCAGCCAAAAACAAAACAAAACATTAAAAAAAAAAAGTGGGTGGGGGCGGGGGATCACAAAACCTTAAAAAGATGAATCAAAGATGAAAATGGAAAAAAACTAGCTGTTTAGTTAAATTCTACTGATTCTATATTAGAAAGTATGCAATCTATTTTAACATAAATTTAGAGGAAGCAGGCAAAAGGAGTGAACTAGTCAATGTGGTACCTGATTTGGCTGCGAAACTCTGCTTCTCCACCTTACTGCAGCCCTTTCTTTCTAAGGGGATTAATCCAACGCCAGAGTAAAGTTTGGAAGCTGAAAATAAACACGTTTTCCCTCTAAAAGAGAAAATAAGTCAGGAGCAGGAAATGAGCCTCAACTCAACCTAGCTTGTGATTCTGACTAACTCCATCTCAAAACAAAAGAAGCAACAACTTTATAGCTGGGCAATTGTGAAGTACAAAGCTAGAGGAAGACTCTTTTCTGAGCCCTTAAATACATGCCAGGCAAGTATGCTGGATGCTCAACACACACCAACAAGACTGAGATTACTATCCTGGGAGGCACGAGAGTTTCAGAAAGGGTCATAACTGAAGGTCACATGGCTGGGAAGTAGAAGAAACATAATTCAGGGCCAGCTTGTCTCCACGGCTCGCAGAGTGTTCCCAAGGAGCCACGGTGCCTGTGTTGTGGGTGATGCCAGACCCTGCTTCCCCCGCTCTGGCTTTAAACATCTAGTTGGCTCTGATAACAGTACATTCATTTTTTTATTAAAGCACAGAAAGGACATTTGACTTGTCTTGATCACCTTACCTCCTCTATCTGTGTCTAGTTTCTCAGTGTCCTTTGTTTGATAAATCACTAGATGAAACAGACATGGTGACCTTATTTCCATTTCACTAACAGAGCTCAGTAAGAAACAATAATGACATAAAAGATTCTGATAACATAGGCAGGCAACACAAAACTGTGTTAAAAGATGTGGCTTACAAATGTGAGAACTACTGGGAAGGGGGATACTTTTAAATAACAACCTGATAAATGTGGTCACCCTTTTTAAAATGAAGAGAAATACGATGTAGAGTTTGGGGGAAAAAAAGCAACAAAGATGGAACAATGATGGAAACTAGACCCTAGAGGAGGAGACAAGTCAGGAGTATTTAAGCTTACAGAAAAGGTGACTTCAGGCTTGATTACGGCAGACTAAATGACCAGGATCAACTTTCCAGCTGAAGACAATTTAAAAATTTAGACAAAATTAAAAATGCTTCCACTAGAAAAACAAAGATATAACAGTTATTATCAGGCAGAGAATAAGGAGAAAACGTGAGCTTTGAGAAGTAGAGCCTTTTCTGCCTCAGTGGTGACGCCAACCCAGGAAGGTCGGCCAGATCCACAAAGGCCGGCCAGAGACAAGTAGGATGGGAGGAGTCACGTGGCCACCAGAGGCAGAGAACCAGCTGCCAACACCCTGAATCTCACTCCCCTTCACCAAGGGCTATGCTACAAGGGAGGTGGGGGAGCAACCATCATCTAGGTCTTGAAGTATTCCTGAAAGCAAATTCTCTCATAAAATGCTCAGCAAATAATAAAAACGAGGCACACTTAGAGATGACAACATGATAAGAAATAAGAGACTTCAAATCTGGAGTCCCTGCCATTATTTGACATAGACTGTCGAAAAGCTATGCTTACTACATACATGGAGATGGATACTGAATTTAAGAATGTTTAGAAGCAACAGGAAACTATAAAACATGATATAACAGAGTTGAAAAAGATGCCAGAAATCAGAGAACTGAAAAATAAAATAAGAACTTAGGCATCAATGGATGAGTTTAATGGTAGATTAGACTTAATCAGTAAAGTGTAAGTTAAGTCAGAAGGAACTATCAACAAGGAAGCATGGAGAAACAAAATAATGGGTGGGGGAAAGAGGGTATGAGACACAATGGATACAATGAATAGGTCTAACATATGTTTAACTGGAGTCCCAGGATGAGGGGGAAGAGAATGGGATAAAATCAGTATATGAGTCAGAGACTGAAAATTACATGGAAAAAAAAAATCAACCACCAATTAAAGAAACCCAAGGAAACCTAAGCAAGCTCAAGCAGAGGAAATGCACATCTAGAAACAATCACAGTAAAACCAGAGAAAACAAAGACGATCTAAAAATAAAGATACTAAAAAAATCATAAAAGCAGTCAGAGGATATCCTCAAAGACAGACATCTGACTTCTTAACTGCATCATTAAAAGTCAGAAGACAGTGGAAAGACAGCTTCAAGGTGCTGAAAAAAAGTAAATGCAAACCCAGAATTCTATACTCAGTGAAAACTTATTTTAAGAATAAGCAAAATAAGATATTTCATACAATCAAAATTAGAATAATTTGCTATCAGCAATTACTAAATTAGATTCTTTAGGTACAAAGAAAACAATACTTGCAAATTACCCAAATAAATACTCATCAGTAGTAAAACAGATAAACTGTGCTATATCCACATCATAGAATCCTATGTATCAATGAAAATGAATAAACTACCTTAGAGATTCAGCAAAGATTGAAGAGCAAAGAAAGTGATAAATATACCAGTAAATCTAAATGAATATGGACTGTATATAACAATAATTATGGTAGTAATAATGTCTTGTGGATTTTTGAAAAAATATATCTCACACACAGACACTTCAGAAAAGAGGACATCTAAATGGCCAACAAGCATATGAAAAGGTAGTCAACTTCATTAGTCATCAGGGAATGTAAATTAAAACTACAAAGAAACACCACTACATACACATCATACTGAACCAACTGAAATTCTTATACATTCCTGGTGGGAGTGAAAATTGGTAGCCCTTTGGAAAACCACTCTGCAGACTCTTATAGTTGAATATATGTATTCCCTGAAATCCAGCAATGCCACCCCTTGGTATATATTCCACACAAATGTGTGTTTATGGGCCTTAAGATACATGTATAAGAATATTCATAAGCCCAAACTGGAAACTACCTAAATATCCAGCAAGAGTAAGACATAAATTGTGAGATATTTGCGTTATGGAATCCAGCCTATCAATGAAAATGAATGGACATAGCCACACACAATGTGACCTAATCTCACAAACAATGTTGCACGAAAGTAGCCAGAACAATAACAAAAATATACCAAAATGATCCCACTTATCTAAAATTAAAAACAACAAAACTAAACTATTTATAAATGATTCATAATTAGGTAGTGGAATATAAAGAAACACACAGAAGAAAGTAGGGAAAAAGAGGCTACAGGGGAAGGAGGAAGGCAAGGAGAGGGGAGGGGATTACAATGGGGTGGGGTCAACAGGGATGTTGGTTATGTTCTTGACCTAAGTGGGGGCTAGTTAAACAATTCATTTTTAAACATCTAATCAACTTTGCTGTCTATCTGCTACAGTTAACTGTCAACTTTTAAAAATGAAAAAAAATAAAAATAAATAAAAATGAAAAAGAGAAGGTAAGATTAAGTTATTTCAACTACATGAATGTTTCTTTAAATGGGGAAATAAATCAGTTCTTCATGCATATGGAAAATCAAATGAAAAAACTTGGATTTAGTGATTCCAACTGGACAAAGAAAGAACATGATATTTCTAATGTGACTTAATAGAGGAAGAAATCATTTAATCAAGTATTTATTGAGGATATACTAGGAGCCTGGAAATTAATGAGTTTTACCTCCTAGAATCTTCAAGAAAAGAAAAACTCTAGCCTAATAGACATTTTCATGTCTGAAGAAGGAAAATGAATTTGAAATCTGGAGGTTCATTCCTGTTCTTTGACACGACTTTGTTAGGACACAGGGCTGTGCTTCATGGCTAGTTATGTGTTGGACTGAATTAAAATTGAGCCCACATCACATTCCTAAAGCCAAACTTGAAAAAAGAGAGAAAATATGCTAAATCTATCCTCTGAAACTTAACCTCTGATTTTTCTGATTAGATGCAAAAGATTGAGATAAGTCATGATCACTTAATAAAAAAAAATCAGTGAAATAAAAAGAACTTCAAAAAACTGTTTTAATTACTTTTGGGTTCAATTAATCACCTATTTATTGAGTGCTTATATATGACTAGCAGCATTAATACAAGGCAAATGTATTCATTAGTTTCATTCATTTGCTACTGAAATGAGATTTTACTACATCTCATTGATCTCTTAGTAGGATGGCAATATTTCACTCTTCAACAATACACACTGGTATCAGAGTTGGGGAAAGGTTTTTCTTCTGACTGTTTGAAAATGAGCCAAATTAACTCAGTGACCCTAAATCTTTGAAAGAGAATTTTTTTTCCTGTTCTGTTAAAAGGAAACTCTTAGAAGGTTACCCACATATGATCTTAGCTCTTCAAAGCAGTTGGTTATTGCAAGCCATTAACACAGCACGTTAGTACATTTATTCTCCATCACCTTGGAAGATACAGAGACTATCCCAGGAGAAGAGATTCAGCCAGTTACCCAGCAGCCTAAAGGTTCCCCTGTTCCTTCTGAAATGGGTACACCAAGATAACAAAGTAAAAATGAACAAAGAATAAAAGCAGAACTTATAAAGCACATATAGAGACTCTAAATAGAAGCTACTGTGGTAACTTACAGTAGGGTGACACTTACAGTAGGGAGATGCTGGAGGGTTATCCTATAGCTCTTAGGTTTATTCTTCATGGGAAGTCTGACACAGGAGGGCCCACAGTCATCTAATTCAAAAATGAGTGGCTCTATTCCCACCAGGGCAGAATGTATGCTATGTCACAGATCATTTTCACTACTTCATGTCTCAAATCATTAGTGAGTTTCTGTAGAAGTTAAAGACTGTCATCGGTAACCCGGTAGGAAAAGGGATCCCTTCTATTTATAGTCTTTAAAAAAAAAAAAAAAGACTTTAAGAAGGAAAATGGTAGAGTAGAAAACGCTAGAGATCAGTCCCTCTACTGAAACAACCAGTAAGCTGGAAACAACCATCAAAGCCAACTACATGGGGACACCAGAACCTGATAAGGCACTTACAGCAACCAGGGGAGTGCCTGATGAAGGGAGAGGCCGCTGCCCTTTGGTAAGAGGGCAGCAGATGTGAACCAACTACCATCCCCCTCTCCTAGAGTGGCCAGCTGGAGCCCGGGTGGGCAGTAAGGGTATCTATTGTAAGATTTGAAGAGATATATTCCCTTACCACCTTTCTAAAAAAGATCCAGACATTTAAGGAAATCCCTGTCAGGTCACAGCTGATTGCAGAGAAAATGAAACAAGAAATTTTAGTGAGCACATGCAACAAAGAATACTGACTTTGCCAAAATAGCTTGAAAAAATACAAGTGGATGACTGCAGCCCTCAAGAGCAATCCCTGAGGAGGGAGAGAATCTGACTTTTATAATTCTTGAGTGTGTGCAGTTCTAAACAAAAAATTGCAAAGCATACCAAAAACAAGAAACTAAGACTCATTCACAAGAAAAAGAGAAGTTGGCAGAAACTATGCCTGAGGAATCTTAAACATTGTGATTACTAGGCAAAGTCAACTGTCTTAATTATGCTCAAGGAGCTAAAGGAAATCATGTCAAAGAACTAAAAAGGAGCACAAACAACAAAAGCAGAAGTCAACAAGTGGGACTGCATCAAACTAAAAAAGCCTTTGCACTGCAAAAAAAAAAAAAAAAAAAAGAAAACAAAAAGAACAAAATGAAAAGGCAACCTACAGAATGGAAGAAGATATTTATATTTGCAAACCATATACTAGATAAGGAGTTAATATCCAAAATATATAAAAACTCATGTAACTCAATAAAAAATAATCTGATTAAAAAAATTGGCAGAGGAACTAAATAGACGTTTTTCCTATTGGCCATAGAAGACATTCAAATGGACAACAGGTACATGAAAAGGTGTTCAACATCACTAATCATCATGGAAATGTAAGTCAAAACCACAATGTGATAGCACCTCACATCTGTTAGAATGACCATCACCAAGAAGACAAGAGATAACAAGTGCTGGTAAGGACATGAAGAAAAGGGAAGCCTAGTACACCACTGCTGGAATGTAAGTTGGTAATGTTTTTTCCCACTATGGAAAACAGTACAGAGGTTCCTCAAAAATTTAGAACTACCATATGATCCAGCAGATTCCACTTCTGGGTATATATCCAAAGGAAATAAAAACAGGATATTGAAGAAAATCTGCACCCCATATTTATTGTAGCATTATACACAATAGCCAAGATATGCAAACGACCTAAGTATCTGTCAATGAATAAATGTATAAAAAAACTGTTCACACACACACACACGCACTCACGCACGCGCGCGCACACACACACACAGAGAAATATAATTCAGCCCTAAGAAAGGTGGAAATTCATTTCCATACCATTTGCAACAACATAGATAAACCTTGAGGACATTATGCCAAGTGATATAAGTCAGATAGAGAGAGACAAATACTGTATACCACTTGTGGAATCTGAAAAAGCCAAACTTGTAAAAAGAGAGCATAGAATGGTGGCTACCGGTGGCTGCGGGGTAGGGAAATAGGAGAGATGCCATTTAAGGGTACAAACTTGACACCTGTAGATAAATAAATCCTGGTGATCTAATACACAATATAATGATTACAGACAACAGTACTGTGTTATAAACATCAAATCTGCTAAGAGACTGGATCTTTATTATTCTCACCACAAAAAAGAAATGATAATCATGTGATGTCTTAGAGGTGTAACACTACAATGGCAATGATACTGCATTATATAAATGTAACAAATCAACATGTTCTACATCTTAAACTTACACAGTTATATGTCAAATCTATTTCAATTAAAAAAAGAAAATAAAAAGGACTAAAGGAAATGAGAACACTGTATGAACAAAGGGGGGAACCCAATAAATAGAAATTATAAAAAGGAACCAAACAGGGCCTCCCTGGTGGCGCAGTGGTTGAGAGTCCGCCTGCCGATGCAGGGGATACGGGTTCGTGCCCCGGTCTGGGAGGATCCCATATGCCGCGGAGCGGCTGGGCCCGTGAGCCATGGCCGCTGGGCCTGTGCGTCCGGAGCCTGTGCTCCGCAACGGGAGAGGCCACAACAGTGAGAGGCCCGTGTACAGCAAAAAATAAAAAAAAATAAAAAAAAAAAATAAAATAAAATAAAAATAAAAAGGAACCAAACAAATACTGGAGCTGAAAAGTACAATAGCTAAAATAAGGGACCTGTGTTATACCACCACCATCAAGCATACTAACACCACATCGTAGGAGTCTCAGAGGGAGATGAGAGAGAGAAAAGGTAGAAAAAATAAATAATGGCCAAAACCTTCCCAAATTTGAGGAAAGACACGAAACTACACTCCTAGGAAGTTCAACAAGTTCCAAGCAGGATAAACTCAAAGAGATCCACACCGAGGAACATTATAGTCAAAAAAAAAAAAAAAAAAAAAAAAAATATATATATATATATATATATATATTTTTTTTTTTTTTGGCTGTGTCGAGCAGCATGTGAGATCTTAGTTCCCTGACCAGGGATCACACCCGGTCCTCTGCAGTGAAAGCGCAGAGTCTTAACCACTGGCCCACCAGGGAAGTCCCCAGTCAAACTGTTGAAAACCAAAGACAGAATCTTGAAAGCAGCGAGAGAGAAGTGACTCGTCACATACAAGGGATCCGCAATAAGATTAAGAGCTGATATCAGAAACCATGGAGGTCAGAAAGGAAGTGGGGTGACACATTTAAAGTGCTGAAAGAAAAAAAAAAACTGTCAACCAAAAATTCTTTATCTGGCAAAAGTATTTTTCAAGGATAAAGGATAAATTGAGACATTTCCAGATAAACCAGAGCTAAGGAAATCTGTTATCACTAAACCTATCCTACAAGAATCCTTCAGGATGAAATAAAAGGACATTAGGCAGTAACTCAAAGCCATGTGAAGAAATAAGTAAACACTGGTAAAGATAACTACGTAGGTAAACATACAAGCTGATATGATTGTTCTTTTGGTTTGTAACTCCTCTTTTTTCCCTATATAATTTAAAAGGCAAGTTCATAAAGTAATTATAAATTTATGTCAAAGGTCAGACAGGTGTAAAGATGTAATCTGTGACAGTAACAATGTAAACGAGAGATAGAGATGTACAGGAACAGAGTATTTGCATATTACTCAAACTAAAATGGTATTAGCCCAACTAGGTTGTTACAAATTTACGATGTTAACTGCAATCCCTGAGGTAATCACTAAGAAAATAACTCATAACCAGAAAAGAGCTGGGGTGGATTTAGTATCAAATGAAACACATTTTAAGTAACAAAAAGTTTGTAAGAGACAAAGAGGGACGCTGCAAATTGACGGAAGGTTCAATTCATCAAGGTTTAACAATTATAAACGTGTATACATCGAACGACAGAGCCCCAAAATATATGAAGCAAAAATGGACAGAACTGAAGGGAGAAATAGATAGTTCTACAAGAGCTGGAGACGGCCACACACACTTTCAACAACGGAGGACTTGAACAACACTTTAAACCAGTCAGACCTAACAGAACGCATCACCCAACAACAGCAGAATACACATTTTCCACGGTGGACACGTAGCATTCTCCAGGTTAGATCATATATCAGGCCATAAAACAAGTCTTAATCAATTTTAAAAGACTGAAATCATACAAAGTATGAAAAAGTACAAAGAAAAAAAAGACTCAAATCACTAAAATTAGAAATGAAAGAGGAAACATTACTACTGACTTTACAGTAATGAAAAGAATTATAAGAGAATATGAATAACAATATGAATATGTATGTACACCAACACATCGGATAACCTAGTTGAAATGGACAAATTCCTAGAAACATAAACTACGAAAACTGACTCAAGAAGAAACAGGAAGTCTATATAGTCCTGTAACAAGTAAAGAGATTGATTCAATAATCAAAAACCTCCCATCAAAGTAAAACTCAGGACCAGATGGCTTTACTGGTGATTTCTACCAAATGTTTAGAGAATTAACACCAATCCTTCTCAAACACACCCAAAAACCTGAAGAGGGATACTTCCTAACTCATCCTATGAGGCTAGCAATACCTTGATACCAAAGCCAGACAAAGACACTACAAAGAAAATTACAGACCACTATCTTTATGAATATATATGGGAGAAAATATTTGCAAATCACAGATCATTTAAGAGTCTTGTAGCCAGAGGATATTAAAAATTCCTACAACTCAACAACAAAAAGACAAACAACCCAATTAAAAAATGAGCAAAGGACTTGAATAGACATTTTTTAAAAGACACACATGACAAATAAGCACACAAAAAGATGTTCAACATCATTTAGGTCATTAAGGAAATGTAAGCCAAAACCCCAATAAAACATTACTTCACACCATTAGGATGGCTATAAAATAAAAAAAAATTTTTTAAAGGAAAATCACAAGTGTAGGCAAGGATGTGGAGAAAGTGCGCCCCTTGTGCACTGCTGATGGGAAAGTACGATGATGCAGCAGCTGTAGAAAACAATTCGGTGACTCCTCAGTAAGTTAAATGCAATGACCACTGATCCAGCAACTCCACTTCTGGGTACAGACACAAGGAACTGAAAGCAGAGACTCAAATAGACATTTGTATACCAACGTGATAGCAATATTATTTACAATGAGCAAAAGATGGAAACCACCCAAGAGTGCGTGTGTGTGTGTGTGTAAAGCACAGATGAACCTTCAAGACATTATGCTAAGTGAAATAAGCCAGACACAAAAGGACACATATTGTATGATTCCATTTCACAGAGTCAGGAAGTAGATCAGAAGTTACCAGGGGCTTAGGAGATGGTGAAACTGGGAAATTACTGCTTAGTGAGCGCAGAGTTTCTGTTTGGGGTGATGAAAATGTTTTGGAAATAGTGGTGATGGTTGCACAACACTGTGAATGTAACTAATGTCACTGAACTGTATACTTAAAAATGGTTATAATGGCAAATTTTATGTTATGTACAATTTACTGCTTCCCCGAATGGGGGGAAGAAGTCTTTACGGTGCATTAACTATCTTCAGTATTTATGGAGAGGAAGGAACGTCCCTAGGGAAAGCATGGACCCTTGCCTAAGATGGTCTTCTATATTCCACAGCTTAGAAGGAAGACACAAATGGGCAACATCTTAGACCTAAAGCGTGAGATGTTTAGACAGGCCTGTAAGGGGAAACAGAGGAATGTCCTCATGGAAGAGAGGGCAGACAAAGGTCAGATGCAGGTGCGTCTTGTGCGGCCTGCCAAACTGCTTAAGAGTGTTAGGTGTGCCTGTGCTGCATGATGGCTGCATGAAGATACTGACATCAGGACGGGGACAAGAACCCTTGACGCTAGGTATGTCCAAAGACAGTCCATCCTGGGAGAAGGCTACATGAAGTTTCCTGTAGAAAGCGGCTGGATGCCTTTTAATCACAAGTTAATGAAAGTGTATTCGCTCACTTAGTATCCAAAGATGGTCACTACCAGAGCCTCTCTCTGTGAGAAGTGGGATTTTTTTCCTTTCCCTTTAAATCTGGGCTGGCCCAATGACTTCCTTAACTAAAAAAAATGGGGCAGAAGTCACATCGCGGCAGGCAGTCTCTAAAATGACCCTCGAAGTTCACTGTCTCCCGGTATTCACAGTCATGTGTACTCCCTTTCCCTTGAAGGTGGCGTTAGGCTCGTCGGCTCTCTTCTGAGACCAGGTTATGAAGACTAGGCTTCCATGTCAAAGGGACTCCGTCTCTGTGATCACTCTGCTGGGGGAAGCAGGCTGCCACGTGATGAGCAGCCCCATAGAGAGGCCCACATGGCATGGGGAGGAACGGTGGCCCTGTGACCAACGGCCCGTGAGAAACTGAAGTCTGCCAAAAACCATACAGTGAACTTGGAAGTGACCCTTCCATCCCAATTGAATCTTGAAATGATTACAGTCCCGGCTGACACTGTAAATGCAGCTTTATGAGATGCTCTGAGCCAGAGGCACCCAGCTAGGTCCCAGGTCCCTTCTGAATTCCTTACCTACAGAGACCATGAGATGACTGCTTGTTGTCTTCAGCCACTACGTTTTGTGGCTTTTTTATTACACAGCGATAAATGATGCATATAAGATGTTCTGCAACTTCTAAGCCGAGGCCTTTCCTCCCTCCTCTTAGAGGCCAGCCTTCATGCTAGGAGAAGTTCAAGGCATGTGGAGAAGCAGCAATGTGCTCATGTGGACAGTCTCAGCCAAGCACCCGCTACCAGCTAGAAGACAGACTCTAGGCAAGCCACCCCAGCAGCTGCCAGCCATTCAAGCCACTCCAGCCGAGGCCCTAGACATCATGGAACAGAGATAAGCCATCTTCTCCATGCCCTGCTGAATGTCTGACCTAGAGAATCCCTGAGCAAATAAAATGGTTGTTTGAAGCCACTAAATTTTGGGGTGGTGTGTTCCACCACAATAAATAACCCAGACAACCACTAATTAGTAGGATTTGCAGTAAGAGGTAACAGACCACACGGGGTATAGATCTGGAGCTTCTGACTGGTATACTAGACATCAGTGATTCATTCACAAAGGGTGGACAAACTGAACACCTGGATGCACTGGGAGGCACAGGATGAGGTGCATAAGGAAACACTACCCTGTGGCTACAATCTAAAACCTACATCCACCACTTAATGTCTTGAAAATGTGAGCCGTTGCTTAGAGTCAACAGTTTAAGCCAGACTGACCAAAGAAATCCCCTGTGTATGTCCTGCTGGAATTAGAAATGCCCAAACTAAAAAGGCTGTATAATATCAGTATCTTGGTTGTTGCTAAAAAAAAAAAAAAAAAAAAAGGGAGCATCAGTATTTTCCAGCATTATTTAGTTACCTGCTCACCCAAACGGGAAGAATCTGCCAAAGCCCTGCCTCTAACAGATCTAAAAGAGAAAAGCTTTATCAAATTGAATGGGTTATAGCAATGTCAAACATTTAGAGAAAAGCACAGTACTAATCACATGAATGTTACACTGGTAAGGAGTTAACACTGCAACAAACTATAAAAGAGCCTTTGTCATAGACAGCAGATGGTGAGCAGTGCAGGCTAGACCACTTTGGAAAAGGAGTCCTTGCTCAGAAAAAAGCCCGCGAAGCATGTAACTTTACAATAAAGGCGGTCCTTTATATTAAAGCTCCCAGACCTCTCGGGCATATTATTAGGAACCACATAATATAACACTATTCCTCTACCCAAGCAGAAGTATACAGCTATCATTCCCAATACCCATAAACAAAAAGGAACAAGAATGGGGAGAAAAAGTCTACAAATGTAGGTGTGTCAACCAAATTAGCAAGGCTATCCTCCGAGACTTTAACCTGCACGTTTTGGAGACACAGCAAGACTTGACAGCACGGATGTGGGAAGAGCAACAGCACTTGTTCCTCCAGTGTCAGCTTATCTACTGGTACCACTAGCTTCTGCCTAGGAAACATCACCAAAAATTCACTTGCCCACAAGATCCGAACAGTGGAAACTGACTAATGGCCTATTTGGGAATATTTGAAAAGCATGCATTAATTAATATAGTCATGTGATGCCAAGTGAGACGTGGGTCGAATGCACTTGATATGCAATGTACTATCTAACTGGTACCTGATTCATCTATAAGTGAATAAACATCAAGTCAGGGAATAAAGAGGCCTGAAGTGAGCTATGCATCAGTGCCTCCACAGCAATACAGACACCACTTAGCACACATTTAGCTAATCTGACGCCAAGCTAAGTAGTATTCTACGTCACCAGTGCTAGTCTGATTAATAAAGACGATGAAATTAATAAAGTTCTTGTTGTAAAGCAATATTTTTTTTTTTTTGCTGTACGCGGGCCTCTCACTGCTGTGGCCTCTCCCGTTGCGGAGCACAGGCTCCGGACACACAGGCTCCGCGGCCATGGCTTGCGGGCCCAGCCGCTCCGCGGCATGTGGGATCTTCCGGGATCGGGGCACGAACCCGTGTCCCCTGCATCGGCAGGCGGACTCTCAACCACTGCGCCACCAGGGAAGCCCTGTAAAGCAATATTTTATGTTGTACCTATTGTTCCTGAAAAGAAAGATATTCACCACCACAACAAAATCCCACTGGAACATGCACCAAAAAAGAAATATGCATGATCACAGTTAGAATATCAAAATGAAAGAAACAGAGGAATATGCAGAACCCTATTAAGGTACACTTAACTAGGGAATAGTTAGGGGATAATTTATGAAAAGATAAATTATGTAAAGGGATGAAACAGAAGCTATAAAAAGAGCAAACAGCCTTTTCCCTTCCTTTCTGAGAAGTCCTATATTAACACATGCGGCACAAACTGGTTTGCATTTGGCAGGCTTCCTGTGTCCATTAGCAAATAGGTAAGCCAAAATAAGGAAAAGCTTTTCTAGGCATTTTGGTAATGATTACAAGCCCATTACCAGACAGATCTAGTTACAAATGTACCCTTTTTTTCCCCAACTAGATTATAATGCAAAGAATAAAACTACCTTCACCTCAAAAGGAGGGAGATGTGTTACAGCCTGGAATACAGGCCAAGTTTCTGGGGCCCAGTAAGTAATCTCAGTCATTCATAGTTCATTGAAACAAAACAACTGTTACTTTCTGCCCACATATCATTTGATTAATCAGTGGCTCTGGGGCACAAGACCATTAATTTCAGTCCCAGGAAACCATATCGGATGCTATAAGTCTCAGGCACATTGATTTTTTCACTAGTGGGGATTGTACATGTGGCTTTAGAGTCATACAGCTCTGAGCATCATGATCTAGAACGATGTCATCCCACGGTGACTCGTTTGCTCATCCTGTATTTAAGCTCTTCTCTTCTCCCCTCTTCTTTGTCTTTTTAATAGGTTTAAACAAAATGGCTATCAGCCTCTGACTTCAGTGATTTCTGTCATCAGACACTCAGACATTTTCCTCGTTTCTCATCATCATTGTTTGATCCGTCAGCCTGGTACAATTCTTGGCCAATGGCCATGTTAATTTTCTACTTGAAAGAACACAAATAGGATACTGCTTATGACGAAGGTAGTAGGGAGAGCTTGGGGAATAGCTGTTCATCTTGATGCACAGCAATTAGCTTGGCAAACAGAAACAGGAACATGATTGGATCTGATGCCTAGCCAAAATTGCCTAAAGGAAAAAAAATCATTTTGTTGGGGGTATTAAGTGGCTCTTTAAATAGTGGCTATCCACAGTTATATTTGCCCTTTGAGAAATCATATGGGCAGTGTGACATCAGAGATCTCGTTTCCATGGTGATTATTAGTGATGGCATTTCAAATGTTATTGTTACGTTCTACAGTGTAATCTTTGCACTTTACACCATATGAGAGGGAAGGAAAAAACTGCTCCATCTTAACATTTTTAAAGGAAAGAATGCTGATCATCCAAGTAGATAAAGATCATGGCTTTTAAGTAGATACGATTTGTTAATCTTAAACAGATGTGTGCTGATCGAAGCTACATAAGTAAGTTGATGAAAGATACTAAAGTACTTGGGCTTAAGTATTAATTAACTTAATTAACTGCTTAGATTAATTAACTGCTTAGATATTTAGCAGCAATTAACTGTTATTTCCTGCCTACACATTATAAGCTGGTTGTTCTCATACTACCGATTTACCCATTTTTATATGTAGGAAAAGATGATTTTCTTACACTGAAGCAACTAATCCTGAGTTGAGAAATAGTCTAAGTAGGGAAAAATTTGTCTTCCTCTGCAGTTAAGGACAATCCGCAGGGTGAAGACTGAGCGAGCTGCTCTGGCCCCATGTCAACATCCCTTAAAGGCACGGTGGCATCTCCTCCTTCCTCTCTTTGCCCTCTCAGCCCATGTCCCCTGCACACAGGAGATACTCAATACACGTAGTGATTTTGATGTTGATGAAGTTAGCCATTTCATTTTTTGCTTTGTTTAATTTTCACATTTAGAGTTGATGGTTAATTTTAAAACACACAGTTTACTTACTAAGACAATTTTATAAACTTAAGCAGAATGAATAAACGTAAAAGTCACTCTGAGAAAGTGATTCATTGGACTCTGATAAACAACTTTTCAGTTTTCTCATGCACCTATAAAGTTAGTCTTTTAAAAAAGATAAATCAGCTATAAAATATACAGTATGTACCTTCTATTAACAAAATATTTTGAGGTAACAGATAAAAACAATTTGGTTTTTAATATGGAAGAATAGACTATATGGAGTCTTTCTGACTAGTGATTCAAATCACATCTACTGTGCAGTTAATAATATTGTCTAGAGGCAGAATCAAAGATTATAAATCCAAGAAAACAGAGAAAATCTGCTGGCAAGATGAATGGAAGTCACAATGAATCAGGATGTAATTCAAAAAAAAATTCTACATAAATGCATTCCTCTTACAGTCACAGAAACCAGAATGATAAATGATCTGTCTCTCCCTTTACTCAAGCTACTAGTTATGCCAGGACAGAATACCTGGACCACCACTGTGTATGAGTTACGCAAAAGCCTACAGACCAGAACCAGATGGATTTACAAATCAAGGACAAGGTCAGGGAAAAACAAAGTAGGACACAGGTCAAAAAATATCACTACTTGGGACAGAAAGGGACGTGCCCCCACAAATCATGGCTAGGATTAGCTACCTACGGGAAACTTTATCATCAAATTCCCCAAACTAAATGAGACTGAGATCAATTACTAATGAAATTAAAGGGTCTCTTAATATGGTTTTAGAAAAGAATCTACTTCATATGTAATCAGTACAACACAGTTGGTCTTGTCGAGAACTAAAAGAAATGAAGATATTAAGGGGCAGAATTCTAGACTGTTAGAACTGTAAAAGGTAACCTAACCCACTTATTTTTTGTAAAGAAATAAAGGTCCATGGAGATCAAGCAACATTACTCAAGATCACAAGGAGAGCTACTGTCAATGCAGGAACAGAATCCTAATACCCCCGTCCAAGTGTCTCTTCTTACACACCGCATCTAATGAAGTCTTGTGAATAAATGCAGCACACAAGCGCCAGTACTATCACAAGGAGATCTGCATTCTAAGGATCAACCTATGGAGAGTAATGCACTATTTACAAAAACCAGTTAAACACACACACACACACACAGCACTGTACTTAAATCAGAAAGACCAAAGTCAACTGAACAAATATAGAAGAAAAAAACCAACCAAAAAACACATTATGATGAAAAAAAACACTTTAAATCTGCCCTTCCTGAAGTTCTGAATAATGGACACCTCAGACGTCTGATTCAGAAATTTAAATAGAACAGTAATATATTATTAAATTAGAGAAACAAAATGCATCACACACAGAGTAAATGTTCTTGGTGTTTTCACTTGAAGAGTGATCAGGTCGTCAGCCAAACAGCAAGTCAAGGCCCTAGCTGGTTTCCCCAGCAGAGAGCAGGGGTGGGGAGGCTCACAGACCAGAGAGACAGGAAGTAACACAGAACTCCCTTGAGCGCCAAGAATGCATTCCAGGGCTGCTTCTGTAGAAACCCCCTGGCTAAGAGAAACCCCTGTACAGAAACCGAGTAGTCTTACTGTGACAACTAATAAGCAGAAAGGTTCTTCCCTGTTATTTTTAGCAAGTCTCTTCTTGTTATTTTAAAAGTTCTACAAGCAGATGATCTGAAATTGAGCTATTATTTAGAGTATAACAAAAGGCTAGAAAGAGGACAGACGCTGATTTCCACTTAGAAAGACACTGCTCAAAAAGCAGAAACTGAGGCTCTTACAGGCAACTGAATGTGACCTCGGGCAAGTCAGAGGCCCCTCTCTGCATGTAACATTTCTAAAAAGAGATAGATATCATGAAGGCAAATTAAATATAATGGAGAGGTGAAAGAATACAGATGCCCTGGGACTTCCCTGGTGGCGCCGTGGTTAAGAATCTGCCTGCCAATGCAGGGGACATGGGTTCGAGCCCTGGTCCGGGAAGATCCCACATGCCACAGAGCAACTAAGCCCGTGCACCACAACTACTGAGCCTGTGCTCTAGAGCCCATGAGCCACAACTACTGAAGCCCTCGCGCCTAGAGCCCATGCTCCGCAACAAAAGAAGCCACCGCGGTGAGAAGCCCACACACCGCAACAGAGTAGCCCCTCTCACTGCAACTAGAAAAAGCCCGTGCACAGCAACGAAGACCCAACACAGCCAAAAAAAAAAAAAAAAAAAAGAATACAGATGCCCTTCAGTTTTAAAACTGATCAAGTTCCCACAGATACCAGAAAATCACTTGATTGCACATCAGACTTAGGGAATGCAGGCACTGCCAGGGTCACAGAGAATCTCTTTACCTTAGTGATTTGAAAGAGAATACTACATTTGGAGGAGAATACTAAAAGCTTGCTACTCAAAGTATGGTCTGACAACAATCAGTATAGGTTATCACTGCGTGCTGGTCAGAAATCCAGGCTTTCAGGCCCCACCCCAGACCTAATGAGTCAGAATCTGCATTTTAACAAGATCTCCAGATGATTCACAAGCACATTAACGCGTGGGAAGTACTGTACTGAAAACACCGACAGTGCGCTGGCAAAAGAGGCCACTGAAGTTTTGGGTAATCCACGGATGCACATGTACAAAGAGTTCTGAGTTGGTCTGGCTCTTTCCTGGTACCAGGAAAGGCTGACTTCTGGTCAACCACAGGCTAAACAATTGAGAAGTAAACATTTTTTAATTACAAATATCGGCACCAATTAGGTGAACCTCATTTAGTTCCTACTTCTTTAGTGGAATTAAAGATAACACAGAAAAAACAGAGAACAGACTTGTGGTTGCCAAGGTGGGAGGGGAAGCGGGAGGGAGAGGGATGGACTGGGAGTTTGGGGTTAGTAGATACAAACTGTTACATTCAGAATGGATAAACAACAAGGTCCTACTGTATATCACAGGTAACTATATCCAATCTCCTGGAATAAACCATAATGGAAAAGAATATAAAAAAGAATGTATATATGTGTATAACTGAGTCACTTTGCTGTACAGCAGAAATTAAGCTCAACATTGTAAATCAACTGTACTTCAATAAAAAATATTAAAGATAACACAGAAACACAGAGAGAGCTAGCCATGTTAAAAAATGCTTTATGGGCTTCCCTGGTGGCGCAGTGGTTGAGAGTCCACCTGCCGATGCAGGGGACATGGGTTCATGCCCCAGTCCGGGAAGACCCCACATGCTGCGGAGCGGCTGGGCCTGTGAGCCATGGCCACTGAGCCTGCGCGTCCGGAGCCTGTGCTCCGCAATGGGAGAGGCCGCAACGGGAGAGGCCACAACAGTGAGAGGCCCGCGTACAGCAAAAAAAAAAAAAAAAAAAAAGCTTTATTATCTGTCTGGATAATGCCAAAAACCAGAGCCAGACTGAATAATCGATTAAGTGAGCCTGGGTCATTACATTTCTGTATTTGGAATCACTGAAATCTGGGCAAAGGTATTGATGTACTGATTGGCAACAACTTACTGATTTTTTTTTTAAAAGTGTCGTTTCAACTTTCATTTAATAATGCCATAGTCTAATGGGAAAACAAATGCTGGAGGGAAAATAACCTGAATCTTGATCATGGCTTTCACAATGTTAGCTTCTTATTGAGAATAGCAAAGTTTGTGAGGATATGACACTCTAGAGTATGAGTGAAAGGGTGCATATGCGTTATTTCTTGCTCCACTTACAGCAGGCCTCCCTTTACATACCCACTTCCTCCACTTACCTGATGTCCTAGGCAAGGTAAGGGGAAAGCTTCCGAACAGGGCAAATCTGTTCCCCAGGAACAAAGTCACTGAAAACAATTTTTAAGGAGCAAGGAACTCTGCTTTTAAACATCTTGTACTGGCAGCTAGGTTCTATTTTAATTTCTAGAACGATACTGACAAATCTCCACACTGACTTATGATTTTCTTAGATCCGTATCATCAAATTTCATTTTTCCCAGACAGCGTAACTGGGCAAAAAGCACAAGAGACCAGTGTGACAGACCACGAGGAAGACAGGATATAGATTACCGGCCTTGCCACTCAAGAGATGGAGAGCTTCTGCAAGCTCTATTCCGCCAAACTGCTTAAAGGAATTTTCTTTGTGCTTGAGCACCAGTCTTTCCCTATTTGGCTCTGCCCAATTTTGAACATAATAATCATATATAGGGGCAAGAGAGGCCTGAGGTACGTTTCACTGTGGTACCAAGTTAAAAATGTGAACGAATCATGAACTTTGCCCTCCCCCAGTTACCTGATATAACAGCTATTTTCCCAGATCCATGTTCTTCTCTAGCTATTCTTTCTGCTTCCTCCATCAGTAGCATGCCAAATCCCTGTAAGAGGCAATGGAGGGGTTAGGGAATTAAGAAGGGAAGAAGTCATTAAGAGGGGTCCATAAAACAAGAAGGGTACTATTTCGTAGCTGCTAAACTCTTTTAAAATAAGAGTGACAAAAAACCCTTTACGGGTGTAAGGAAAAGGTTCACTATTCAATTATACCAGAAGCACACTGTAGCAGACTAGGAATAACTCTGCAACAAAAGCCATCAAAAGGTATTTTGTGGATGATGTAATCTAGTCACAGCAAGCGTGTAATTGCCTCTCGACTTGTCTTTTTTTAAACAAGTGCTAGGCAATCTCCAGGTGATGAAAGTCTGGGGCATCTACCCTTGTATTATTAGTCACCCCTTCAATTTCTAAAAAGCTTTTTGAAACCAGGCAATATTCTTAAATCACCAATATGGGGGTTTATGCTACATCCACCATTAGCAGTTTTAACCTATTCTCCTGAAATTTAAAAAAGTGAGTTATTTATTTAGGTTGTTTGGGGGGAGTGGAATAGTGTTCCACTATATATATCACATAGCTTGCTTGTCTTTACGAAGTGCTTTAACATTTCATAAGTGCTTTCTTTCAAATTATCTCCTTCGATCCCAAAATAGTTGAATCATACGAAATTGCCAGTATTAGACCATTTCTGACTTTCAAAAATAGCAATTTCATATGGTTCAGTCTATTATTATATCCCACTTGACTGAGCCTCAATTTGTCTCTCCCTCCCCCTCCCTCACACCCAAAGGGGAGCAATTTAAAGAGAAAACATCTCTGAACAACTGTAGTATTGTACTGGTTCCTGTTTCTACACTTCCCGAATTTCCCCTCTCCTTTTCCTCTGCTCCCACCCTCACCCCATTCTTTTTCTCTTTTCCTCCTTTGAGCAATTTCTTAATCACAGTCAAAGAGAAATGGAATACAGGATACCTGATGCTGAAATTTAGTGGGGTCCCGACTGCTGACGGGGACGACACTTCCATACACGTGCAGCTCTCGGACTATGGACACCCCGCCGACCAATTCGAAACGGAATGTCTCCTCTGAGCACTTCCGTAATCTCAGGAGGCCAATCAAAATGTCCTGATCGGGGTCTTCATAGGATAAGAACGTCTCCCAGCCACCATTTGCAACATAATCTCTTCTTACCAATTCAACCTGTTTCATAAAAAGCCATGCAAAAACTTTTTTTTAAAATTAGAGAACAAAGTGCGTTTCTATAATTATATGTTTATTTAGACTAATATCCACTATTAGGGATAAAGAATAAATAACCATAAATTATGTTTCTTTTTCCTTGTCTCCTCTCGATAGCACTGATTAACGAGAGTTCATGACTTGTTCGTGGACTATAAAAAAGGAAACCAGTTTTACAATCTCATAAATATCTGAACCTCATTAACCTTGTGATTCTTACAGAGTTTGGCTCAGTAAATGCTTCCATGTATTTATATCGGATCCTCCATGAAGAGTCTCTAAGGTAAAATTATACATTATGTCATGTGTGCAGCTCTCGGGAGCACCCTGAGGCCCCAGAACTGTCAGGTACTCAATGTTTTTCTTTTCTAGTCCTTACCTCCTCCACTAAAACCTGCTTTTAGGTGAAAAAATGTGTTATTGGTTACTTATTCCTTGATGGAATTTTTTTAAAAAGTATCCCACAGGACCTTTAAAATAGTATGCCTAGTTATGAGATTCACATGTTAAAGAAAATCCAGTCACCAGAGAGGGGCTTTTGGGGATGGGGAAGCTTTTGTGTTAGCAATCTACATGGGCTTTTGACTCTTGCTTCCTGCTCAAGTGTCCCTTGTACTTTGCGTAAATATAAGCAATATGCATGCAGAGAAAGCTACATATGTGGGCATGGTCACACCCAGATACACTCTGAAAATGGGCACACTGGACCCACAGTGAGGTGAATAAACAGACTAATAGTGACATTCCTCCTCAACTTAATGTTTGCTGAATAACTGGCTTGCACAAGAATTTGACAAAATGACTAACTATGCTTGGGTCTACGTTCTTCCTCAAAAGATCCAAAATGTGAAAAATGTCAATCAAATAAACAATTCACTTTGAGAACAGAAATATCAATGCAGGTCTACTCTAGCCTTTCTCAAATAGGCTCCCACACGACAGCTAACCCCCACAGAAAATCTGGCAAATAGCTAACACGATGTCATTCTAGGAGAGAAGTTAATTCATCACAAACACGTTGTATGGAACCCCTGTTCATATGGCTGATCTATTCGCTTGATTACCACAAACAGGCAATAATTTAACAGTTGCACACAGAGATAAGCACATGACACTCAGCTTTACCTGAAGGTAGCCACTAGTCACATTTGGCTATTTACATTTGAATTACTTGAAATTAAATAAAATTAAAAACTAAGTTCTTCTTTGCACTAGCCACATTGTGACTGGTAGCTGATATCCTATTAGATGGCACAGATTATAGAACATTTCCAACACTACGGAAAGTTCTACTGGACAGTACTGATCTACAACAAAGTTCAAACTTGGTTTTCCTAACCTGGCTCTTCTAGAGTTGAGCCACCCTCATATCTGGCTTTCCTGGCTTGACTTCATTCTGAATTGCTCTTTGCTCTTAGTTTACTCATTAACTTCTAGGGTTTGGTCCTACTGGTAAGTAGGTGTAGGCCCAGGCTTGACAAAGATTAATGAACAGGACCCAATCTCTCTATAAAATGAAGAAACTAACCTGGTATGGACGCACTTTGTGATGAATTTCTTGGATGCCAACCTCTCTGGTTCTCACATCTCGACACTGCCAAAAAAAAAAAAAAAAAAGAAAGGAAAGAAAGAAAGAAAAAAAAAGTGGGAAGGGGGGAAAAGTATAAAACTGGTAACTAATTCAATTTTTATTGAAACTTCTCCACCAAATCCTGGGCTCAAAATCAAGTTTGGACATAATTTACATTGAGATAAAAGAAATAAATTAAAAATGAAGCCATCTTTAATAAACCTGATAGGGAAAAACAAACTAGAAATACATGAAGTTGGTACAGTATTGCTTTTAAAATAAGTTTAGAATCCAAAGGAGATCAATATATAATATTGAAAGTAAAGAACATACATCCTGAAATCTGAAAATCCAGAGGATATAACTGTATCTGAAAGTGCAATCCAAAACTATGTCTACCGAAGAGTAAAAACTGAATTCCTAATTTTTTAAAACCTTCACCATTTTATGGCAGTTAACATTTTTAGCATCACCATATTTGTATCATTTTAGGAATGTCAGAAAGAGGGGAGCTAAGACTGCTGTTTTTTGCAGAGAAGGGCTCTGTGGAAGAAAGGATGGGAGGGAGGAAGGAGGGGAAGGAAGAAGAATGCAAAGAAAGAACCTCGACTTATTTATTATACAATCTGAACCACGGTCGCAGATTGGCTCTTTGAGTGTCCCTGGGAAGCACAAAGCTGCCTGTGGATGATACGGAAGCAGTGCCTGGTCTGCACGGCCAAGCTATGTGATGTAACTCTTGCTTCTATTCCACAACCCAGTGTGCAGGCTACACAGCCTGGCATTTATAATTACAGTAACTATTATATGCCCTATGGTATATTTTCCCCTATAGACCTGTAAAAATTATTTCCAGGATTCTAACATTTCCCATCAGTGAGAAAAGATCGCCATAGGAAATCTGATGATGTCATGCAGCTATACTACTAATGGTATATTTAGGATATATATGGATGGAATGCCATGAGAAAAATAAGAGCTCATTATTCAGTTCTATAAGAACTAAGCTATTTCCATGCCCCGGGAACCCATATTACATGCTTTTAATGAACACTTGCATGCTTTCTATTTTTTGGAGGGGAGGGGAATGCTTTTAAAGGCAGAGATGGGTGTGTGCTTATTTTCTAGTAAAGACACTGCCTATGTGAACTGGATGTCTTTCGGTGTGACTGAATTCCAGTCTTTAGACTCAATCCCAGTTTACCTTACGAGAGGCTATCACGGGTTAAGAAGGGTACAGGGTTAAAAACAGTGCCTGGTTGATGAGGTCAGCAGGCTGAGCAGGCCGGGTGGGTCACTCGGCAGCGGTATTCTCAGGAGGAGGAGCTGGACGACGAGGACAGGTAGGGACTGGGAGGCTGAGCAGCCACATGCTCTTGTTTGGGGCTATTCATTACTGTACATACATTTGCTGTTTTTCTAGAACTGAAATTTTTTTGTGTGGGGGAGGGTAGAATAAGCCATAATGTTCACAAACTCTCCTATGGACAATTTTCTGAAAAATTTTCTCCATAATATATTGACAGAGAACAAAATGTTTTGGGTAGGTCCACAAACATGATATGCAGTCCTCTCAACGACGTCTTTCGAAGTGGGGTCCATGTTTGCACTGTGTGTGAGAACCTCCCACAGCTCCATCCCAAATGGAGTGAACGAGAATCTTTGAAGGCAGAGGCCAGGAATCAGTGCTCAGGCCTAGACACCCTCCTGGCCTTTTCTCTTTAGCAGTTCTGAGAAATAGCTCCTAGGGCACTGAGTTTCAAACCTCATCGTGATTTCAGAATCATCTACAGAGACTGTCAAATTGCAGATTCCTGGGCTCTTTCAGGGAAAGCAGAAAGGAGGTGCTTAGTAAATATTTGTGAAATAAATGAGTGAGTGAATAGACATGGGGGTGGGGCGGGGCGAGGGAGACTGGTATATCTGGGCAATAACATTGCTAATTATTTCAGTATGTAAGCCTTGTATCTTCAAATGTTGTATTCTTCTCTAACCACTAGTCAAGAATCGAACACCCAATACTTCAAAAAAAAAAAAAAAGTTTTTTTAAAAAAGGAGTTGAACACATAGTTGGCAATCTGAGAAGGCAGAAAGAACAACCATTAAATTGACAAACCTACGCTCTTTTAGAAGAAAGCAGAGGGGTGTGGGGGATAGGATGCAGACTTTGCAACCACTAGCTTCAATTTCAATGTGTTATACAGTAAGAATGGCTTCAATACATGAAAGCTTTTTGACCAAACCTGTAAGTTTGTAATGTGATAGTATCACAGGTTTTCGTGTCTCAGACTACTTTGATCTCAACAGTTATGGTCAGACTCTTACCTGTATTCCAAGGTCTTTCATTCTCGCAAATGCCAGCTCTCTCAAGTTACCATGTTCTACTCCTGAGCTGACTAAGGGCATTGGAATGTCTCTGTAGGAGAAAAACATCAGATGTTGCAAAATATAAGTCACTCCCTACAGCAGTAAAAGGCAGGGATATTTAAAAAAACAAAATATAAGTCACTCCCTACAGCAGTAAAAGGCAGGGATATTTAAAAAAACAAAAAGAACAAAACCACCCCTTCCCCACCTCAAAACCGAACAGGAAAGCAGAGGTTGAATATTCTGACCCGAAAGCAAGGGTGACCGCTTTTCTACCTCCCAGTTTTCCCGTCTATGAAATTATGATTTTCACCTATCACTCAGGGTTTTTCTAAGAAACATCTGATGAAAACACTTTATAAGATTACAAAGTACAAAACAAATGCCCAATAACCATTAGTAATGATTTTTGGCTGAAGAGACAGACATCTGTACTAAACAAAACAAGAAATAAAACTGTTTTTTACAAAGTTTTTACAAAGTCCAATTTAAGAGGAGAAATAAAAATTATTATTAACACACTGATTTATAGCTTACAAACACTTTCCCATACAGTTGCTGAATGACAAGTAACCAGGAAGCGCAGGAGCCTGGCTTAGACAACTGGTCTCAAAGAATAAATTTTTTCCCATTTCCTAAAAATCTAAATTAGAAGTGACTCTGCATTCGAAGAATAAGAACTTGCCTAAAGATGAGAGTAGATAAAATTTATTTCCTGGCATTAAAATAGTGTAAAGTGCCCGGCATCAAGGAAACGTCAATCAAAAGTTGAAATTATGAGTTTCATTTTAGTAGCCCTCACTATCCCTTCTAGACAAAAATCAGTATCTAAAGACAAGACAGTTTTAAAAAAAAACCCTAAAGTAAGAATGCTCAGCACATCTCCAGTTTAAAGACAAATCCCCAATTTCTTTTGTCTAATATTTGGTTGATTAGAAGACTTGAAGAATACGTCATTTATCTTTTCTTCTCATTTTTGCTTTTGAATCAGCTTGAGTCTTTTCCTTCTCTTTTCACTTATCCCTCCAAATGTTAAGTAAATACAATTAGCTAATTCATCTATTTAATTCTAATAAGATATTCCCCAATCACTCAAAAAAGTATCAAAAGCCAATTGTTTAGCATTAAAAACTATACGCAATAAATCTGTCAGGCTCTGGAAGCAACTATAAAGCACTGATAAGCCAAAATTCTTTAAGAGAAAGACATACCAGGGAGTTCAAAGTGAGGGCAACATAAAAAACATATTTTAGAGTGATTAGTTAATAGATATGGTTTACTTATACTTTCTAGTAAAATAAACTTTCTATCTTTGGAACTATAATTTCTTAAAATCAAATTCATCTTAAATTAGTAAGCAGATGAAACCGAAAGAAGGCTAGTGAACTAAAAAGTATAGTTTATTTTAGCAAGAAATGTACAAACAACTGTTTTAAATATTTTACTATTTCATATTATATAAGTCAAAGTTAGTCTTCCAAATGTCCCTTTTAACCCTGAAATATTTTATAAATCACTCACAAATACATATGTATAGTTTCACAACAGAGTAAAATTTTGAACACTGTTATACGTCATATGAAATTAATCTGATAAAACCAATGGCAACCACTGTTTGCGATAGGGACAAAGTAAAGGGACAAATCAGGCACTTAAATAGTTAATCCCACTAGGGGATTGTAAGTAAAGAAAAAAGTATGGGAGACCCCTGTAAGTTAATGGTCATTCAAGAAAGCAGGTTTGCTTAACCACAAAGCCAAGCAGGCCTGCTTAGCAACAAAACCCATGCATGAGACAAGCCCCAAAACAATCAAAACAATGGTGACATGAGACCCACATCCTGCCCAGTGAACTCAGTAAGTTAATGATCCCTAGGACATGCTCTCTGCACACATAAAAAACAGTACTTTATGGAAAGGTGACATTTCAAAGTGAAAGACCTGAAATAATTTTTCCATAGTGCCATGACAGTCCTAGCTTGACCATGTAGGGACAAGAAAACTCCCCTGCCCAATATGGAGGAGGAGCTGATGATGGAAGTGTGATGTCTACTCAAGAATGAGGCAGAAGGTGGTCTTTTCACCCTCCCCACTTTTCCTTTGATTACAAAACTGTAGCCGACTAAGTTCTCAGGGCGCGGCACCTTCTTCTTGCCCAGCCGCTTGGAAGCTTCACAAGCATCCTATTCTAATAAATCACTGCTTATCTATCACTTTGACTCTCGCTGAATTCTTTCTGTGCTGAGACATAAAAGACCGGGCTCCTTGGAGCCCCCCTGAAACGACACTTATCGGTTTCGGCAGTACCCATCACGTGAGATACATTTGATTCTTGTTATTCATGGCAGTGAAGTCCTATAATGTGCCATGAACACTGAATTAGCAAACACGGAAGCACTGCTCCTACGGAAAATGCAGGGTTAGGTTCCTGTGAGCCTTTAGTCCATTTTCTCCAACTGATCAACACGTAACCTTGTTTTATGTGTGTTTCCAGCTAAAAACACTTTATTTAACGCAGAATTGATTCGGTGACATTGCACTTGTGGCTAATAGCACTATAATTCATGCTGCAACGAAGCTTATCTAACATATTCATTTTCTTTGTAAGACACATCACAGCCTTCTCGTACTCAGGAACACTAGAGAGATGGCACCTCGGCACTACATGTGGGGGCTATTTTAAACAGCAAAATCAACAAAAAGCATAAAAGTGTGAAAAATGTGTTATTAAACGGACCGTGAAAGGACACTTGCTACAGTATGAGAGCTGCAACAGGTACACTGCATCATGCCAACAACCTGTTCCTCACCAACCCTCCAACTACCAGTCTAGCATCCACCGATGACTCCTTCTGTATCACTGTCCCTGTAACAGACATCAGTGGTGATTATCTATTTCTACCATCCCTTCTGCATTTATTAGTTGAACTTGTATATTAAGGAAGAATGTTCCCTTCTCTATTGATTCATTTATTTATAAACGCATACAGAGATTTCTATTTTATTCAGTGAGCTGTAATCTGGTATTAACAGTATTTATTTTGTTGCTTACATTAGATTTGGTCAGTGGGCATGCATTTAGGCTGGCTTTGGGGTCCTTTTGACATGTTCCCACCATTCTTTGAAGATTTCTTTACTTTCTGGAACAACATGATGTTCCAGGTTGATCTTATATGTTTGCTGCCCCAGTCCTAGAACTGGCCATTTATCCAAGCATCCCTGATTCCTTTTAGTGGAGGGTGGTATTTAGAAATCAAGATCTGAGCACTCACTGTACTCATTACTATTGAGGTATCATTGCCTCTAGACCCTTTCACTGTACACAATTAAGAAACTTATGTATGTCTATACATATGTGTATATATATTTATATTCATATATTCATATATATAAACATTATAACCGTTTCTACATATAAATTTAAGAAGCTGTGAAATCATGCTGGTAATTACAACTCTAATCCAGTGCCTCAGTGTTCTTTTCAGCCTCCTAACCTTCAATGTCTGGAAATCCCTTTGGACAGTGAGAAATCTGGCTCTCTTATCTTTAGTATACTTATTTGTTTGCTAAACCAAACAACTTATTTGCTCAATATAACCAATCTCCCAACTACTCTCGTTGCCACCTCTGCACTCACTACTCTTACTCTCCATGTCTTCAGATGCCAGGCATGCTGTGGTCAACACCTCTGTGGCACTGCCTGCGGAGGTGATGGGAAGGGGAGATGAAGGGAAAGGAAGATGGGCTCTACAAGTATTTTTAATAATGAACCAGTCCTTTTTTTTTTTTAAACATCTTTACTGGAGTATAATTGCTTTACAATGGTGTGTTAGTTTCTGCTTTATAACAAAGTGAATCAGTGATAAATATACATATATCTCCGTATCTCCTCCCTCTTGCGTCTCCCTCCCACCCTCCCTATCCCACCCCTCTAGGTGGTCACAAAGCACCAAGCTGATCTCCCTGTGCTATGCGGCTGTTTCCCACTAGCTGCCTATTTTACATTTGGTAGTACATGTAAGTCCATGCCACTCTCACTTCGTTCCAGCTTACCCTTCCCCCTCCCCATGTCCGCAAGTCCATTCTCTACGTCTGCGTCTTTATTCCTGTCCTGCCCCTAGGTTCTTCAGAATCATTTTTTTTAGACTCCATATATATGTGTTAGCATACAGTATTAATTTTTCTCTTTCTGACTTACTTCACTCTGTCCATCCACCTCATTACAAATAACTCACTTTCACTTCTTTTTATGGCTGTGTAATATTCCACTGTATATGTGTGCCACATCTTCTTTATTCATTCATCTGTCAGTGGACACTTAGGTTGCTTCCTAAGTGTAAATAGAGCTGCAATGAACGTTGTGGTACATGACTCTTTTCTGAATTATGGGTTTCTCTGGGTATATGCCCAGTAGTGGGATTGCTGGGTCGTATGGTAGTTCTATCTTTAGTTTTTTAAGGAACGTCCATACTGTTCTCCATAGTGGCTATACCAATTCACATTCCCACCAACAGTGCAAGAGGGTTCCCTTTTCTCCACACCCTCTCCAGCATTTATTGTTTCTAGATTTTTTGATGATGGCCACTCTGACTGGTGTGAGCTGATACCTCATTCTAGTTTTGATTTGCATTTCTCTAATGGTTAGTGATGTTGAGCATCCTTTCATATGTTTGTTGGCAATCTGTATATCTTTTTTGGAGAAATGTCTGTTTAGGTCTTCTGCCCATTTTTGGATTGGGTTGTTTGGTTTTTTGATATTGAGCTGCTTGTATATTTTGGAGAAGAATCCTCTGTCAGTTGCTTCATTTGCAAATATTTTCTTCCATTCTGAGGGTCGTCTTTTCATCTTGTTTATGGTTTCCTTTGCTGTGCAAAAGCTTTTAAGTGTCATTAGGTCCCATTTGTTTATCTTTGTTTTTATTTCCATTTCTCTAGGAGGTGGGTCAAAAAGGATCTTGCTGTGATTTATGTCATAATGTTCTGCCTATGTTTTCCTCTAAGAGTTTTACAGTGTCTGGCCTTACATGTAGGTCTTTAATCCATTTTGAGTTTATTTTTGTGTATGGTGTTAGGGAGTGTTCTAATTTCATTCTTTTACATGTAGCTGTCCAGTTTTCCCAGCACCACTTATTGAACAGGCTGTCTTTTCTCCATTGTATATTCTTGCCTCCTTTGTCACAGACACAGTGACCATATGTGCGTGGGTTTATCTCTGGGCTTTCTATCCTGTTCCATGGATCTATATTTCTTGTTTTTGTGCCAGTACCATACTGTCTTGCTTACTGTAGATTTGTAGTATAGTCTGAAGTCAGGTAGCCTGATTCCTCCAGCTCCGTTTTTCTTTCTCAAGATTCCTTTGGCTATTCAGGGTCTTTTGCGTTTCCATACAAATTGTAAAATTTTTTGTTCTAGTTCTGTGAAAAATGCCATTGGTAGCTTGACAGGGATTGCACTGAATCTGTAGATTGCTTTGGGTAGTAGAGTCATTTTCACAATGTTGATTCTTCCAATCCAAGAACATGGTATATTTCTCCATCTGTTTGTATCATCTTTAATTTCTTTCATCAGTGTCTTATAGTTTTCTGCATACAGGTCTTTTGTCTCCTTAGGTGGGTTTATTACTAGGTATTTTATTCTTTTTGTTGCAATGGTAAACGGGAGTGTTTTCTTAATTTCTCTTTCAGATTTTTTATCATTAGTGTACAGGAATGCAAGAGATTTCTGTGCATTAATTTTGTATCCTGCTACTTTACCAAATTCATTGATTAGCTCTAGTAGTTTTCTGGAGCATCTTTAGGGTTCTCTATGCATAGTATCATGTCATCTGCAAACAGTGACAGCTTTACTTCTTTTCCAATTTGGATTCCTTTTATTTCTTTTTCTTGATTGCTGTGGCTAAAACTTCCAAAACTATGTTGAACAATAGTGGTAAGAGTAGACAACCTTGTCTTGTTCCTGATCTTAGAGGAAATGGTTTCAGTTTTTCACCACTGAGAACTATGTTGGCTGTGGGTTTGTAATATACGGCCTTTATTATGTTGAGGTAAGTTCCTTCTATGCCTACTTTCTGGAGGGTTTTTATCATAAATTGGTGTTGAATTTTGTCAAAAGGTTTTTCTGCATCTGTTGAGATGATCATATGGTTTTTCTCCTTCAGTTTGTTAATATGGTTTATCACATTGATTGATTTGCATATATTGAAGAATCCTTGCATTCCTGGGATAAACCCCACTTGATCATGGTGTATGATCCTTTCAATGTCCTGTTGGATTCTGTTTGCTAGTATTTTGTTGAGGATTTTTGCATCTATGTTCATCAGTGATATTGGTCTGTAGTTTTCTTTCTTTGTGACATCTTTGTCTGGTTTTGGTATCAGGGTGATGGTGGCCTCGTAGAATGAGTTTCAGAGTGTTCCTCTCTCTGCTATATTTTGGAAGAGTTTGAGAAGGATAGATGTTAGCTCTTCTCTAAATGTTTGAAAGAATTTACCTGTGAAGCCATCTGGTCCTGGGCTTTTGTTTGTTGGAAGATTTTTAATCACAGTCTCAATTTCAGTGCTTGTGATCGGTCTGTTTATATTTTCCTCCTGGTTCAGTCTCGGAAGGTTGTGCTTTTCCAAGAATTTGTCCATTTCTTCCAGGTTGTCCATTTTATTGGCATATAGTTGCTTGTAATAATCTCTCATGATCTTTTGTATTTCTGCAGTGTCAGTTGTTACTTTTCCCTTTTCATTTCTAATTCTATTGATTTGAGTCTTCTCTCTTTTTTTCTTGAGTCTGGCTAATGGTTTGTCAATTTTGTTTATCTTCTCAAAGAACCAGCTTTTAGTTTTATTGATCTTTGCTATCATTTCCTTCATTTCTTTTTCACTTATTTCTGATCTTATCTTAATGATTTCTCTCCCTCTGCTAACTTTGGGTTTTTTTTGTTGTTCTTTCTCTAATTGCTTTAAGTGTAAGGTTAGGTTGTTTGAGATGTTTCTTGTTTTTTGAGGTAGGACTGTATTGCTATAAACTTCCCTCTTAGAACTGCTTTTGCTGCATCCCATAGGTTTTGGGTCCTCGTGTTTTCATTGTGATTTGTTTCTAGGTATTTCTGATTTCCTCAGTGATCTCTTGTGAACCGGTACTTTTAAAAGACACTAAAATTATCAATACAAGTAAACTCTCTAAGGTCTAGGTTTTATCATATTGTGTTGTTAAGCAGAACTATATGACAGAAAGACAGAATTACCAGCAGGGCTAGCTAATAATTTGTGGTGCCTAGTGCAAAAGAAGAACAGGGGGCCTCTTCTGGGAAATTATTAATGATTTCAAGACAGTGAGAGCAGAGCATTAGGCCAAGTTAAAGACCTATGAGACTACACAGGTCACATGTCCCTGAAGCTGGCACTGACTACCCCAAGGCACAAGTCAGTGTGGACCTGGTAACACGGGGCTTTATAATGATGCTGACAGTTCATAAATGTCCTTAAATTTATGTCTGTCACTACAAAATGCAATATGGCTTTAATGGTCTTTGGCAGTGAAATGCCTGGAGTGTACCAGACAGGAGTTTTCCTCATTAGGGAGTAGAAATGTGGCAATCTCCACTTTCAGTGATCAAGTTTTTTTCACTAAAAATGAAGAGAGAGAGTTCTATATATGTTGAGCATCTTCTATGTGCAAAGTAGTATACTAAGTAATTTGGAATATATAAATAGACACTGTTACAGACTCCTAGGAGTTCAAAACCCAGGTAAGATTACTAACCATGTGTACCTGCTACATCCATCTGGGTAGGACTTAAAATTATTTTTAGATTTTTCAATTTGTTTCACTTTCTTGGCTTGAAGAGATATTACATTCAAGAATATTCACTTTTCTATTTCACAGGTAACATTTCAAGCTTAGAGGCACTAATATTTGCAATTTGCTCATCAAAAGCCTTTCAAAATGCTGTCTAGAGCTTTTTTGGTCTGAAGTTTCTCACACTTCAGAAGCATCTTTTGGCTGCAAATTGGTATTCTATTCTAATGCTTCACAGTGATTTAAAAAAATCACATCAAGGCAGACAGCTGTTAAACAGCCTGTGGGCACCAGCAGTTTAATGTGGCTCCATCATGTGCCTGGACAGAATTTAACATTTAATCACTGACTGCACCCTTCAGGGCTGCAATACAGAATCATCTATTGGGATGCTACTTCATAAAAACACCCGGTAAAATGGTATTGACTCAACTGTCATAAAATTTAAAGTGTAAATTAATTAAGAAAAAAGGGGGGTGGGGAAAATGGCCAATTAAAAAAATATCAGGTAATCTAATAGTAAATTATAGTGTTTTTTAAAAAAAAAGACAAGTGTAAAACATTGTGTTTTTGCTTGAAATATCTTCCCTCCCACTTTCCTTCCTTTGTTCCTTCCTTCTGATACCTGTCTAGAAAATAATTCCTAAAATCTTCTCCTCCATGTATAAGTTTAGATTAGCTAGTCAACACTAAGCAAGTTGCTTGTAATTAGTAGAAGCTGTCACTAGGTGAACCAACATAGAGAAAGCCAGATTTTCTAAAGGCACAGAACAAAAAGACACACATGATTTTCCTTTACTATGATTTAAAACAAAAATAAACTATAATTATTAAAATCACCTGGACTAAACACCCTAAGAGGAGGCTTTTTCCTTTGCCAATGGCTTCTTTCCAGTAAGACATAACCAACTGCTTCCAAATTAAGAGTGAGGGTACTTAACTGCACTTCTAGACCACTATCAGTTTTCTACATTTTCAGAATCGTTCTAAAAGTTTAAAACAAGCTAGAAGAAACACTGCGATTCTCTTTTCCCAACTCAAAAGGTTTCTCAGCCCCTGAACACTGTCTAAACACTCAGCCTTCTCTTGTACACATCTGTATGTAAACCTTGAGTTACCCATTAACACTTTCCTTAGCACTTCTTTTTCAACATTTTACCATCGAGCCCTCAATACAAGTTTCTTTCTAGAAGTCTAGATATACCAAGTTCTAGCTATATTTGAATATAACTTTAAAAACATCAGTAAATGGAGCATAAAGTTTTTATGCAGAGATATGAAGCTGTTTTACCAGAACACAGCTACCAAATTGTTATTAAGTGTTAAGTGTACTATGTGAACAAGGACAGCTCTCCAGAGAGCTGCAATGGGGTCATGACAGGAGAACTGGGAATGGGGAGGTGTCTTTAATCAGCCTCATGTCCGTTCTCCATAATATCATGCCTTTCTCCTTGTACACCCTTTTGGTTGTATAATATACATATTCTTAATTCTTCCTGTCATGACCCCTTTACAGTTTTCCTATAGAGATTATATTTGCTGCTCCTGTTTTCTCGAAGTCCTTATTTTTTCAGTTGGTGGTAAGCCAGGATAATGTCCCATAGTGGTATTTCATAAAGCCTATAAAATTAAGCTTTTAATGTTATAGCAATGTCTTTGTTGCTTTTGACTTGCTGGTTACAGCAGTAAGAAATTTAAAGCTAAAAATGAATGGGGAGAATTCAAATTCTTCATCTGATTGCCCGTGTGATCTATGCCTTGTTACTCTTGGTAGGAAAACTATGGTGTCTATATGGCTGTGAAATTTCTATCTATTCTGTGATATCCGTTGACTTGCTCTGCTACTGGGAAGTAGTGTCTTCACTGTCCTCTGGTTGCCCCAGTGAGTTAAATGCAAATGCTATTTTCTTTTGTTGTTATTAGTATTACTTATTGCATCTTTGTTTCTATTGTATTAAGTTTTTTAAAGAATCTTGACGTCACAGAAAAATTCCCAAGTGTGGTACAAATAACTATATTCCTGAAGCATAATATTTGAAAGTAAATTGGCAACAAGATGTCCCAATACCCCCAGAATACTCTAAGTATTTCCTACAACAAGGATATTCTCTTGCGTAACAGTAATACAACCATCAAAAGCAGGAAACTAACATTGGCACTTTACTCTTGTCTAATCCTAGACTCCATCCCAGCTTCCTGTGAGCCTCTGGTCACAGCATTTCCATCAGCTGATCAACACATGACCTTGTTTTATGTGTACTTCTGTTTAAGGTGTCTCTCTCTCTCTCAATAAACAGGCAGATGATTCATTATCATGAAACTTATGGCTCATAGCTCATGTCTGAATGAAGCTAATCTAACACATGCCTTTTCTCCGTAAGGCACAGCATAGCCTTCCTGCACTCAGGAACACTACACACAACACTTCAGTACTATGCTTAGAGGCCATTTTAAACAGTGAAATCACCAACAAACAGCACAAAACTGCAAAAATCGTGGCCATTAAACAGACTGTGAAAAGGACATGTGCACACACCATTGTATTTATCATCTGTTACATTTACAATTATTTCTATCTCTACCAATATGTTGAAAACCACAAGTTCACACCAGTATCTCCTATTCCCAAACACCATGGGGTACATTCTAATTTTCTCCTTTTCATATTTGTCATTCCCTTTTCAGATAACAGAAAACCCAGCTCCCATTATCCTTAATATTATCTACTTACTAGATCCACCCCTTGCAAGTTACTGACCCTTTGTTGCTATCCTCATCTCCACACCCCTCAGACACATCCTCCTCGCCCTGCTGAGCTCTGACATCTGGTGCCAGGTCAGCCCTCAGTGAGAACGCCTTCCTCACACATCTGGGCTGCAGCAGCCTGAGCCACACCACCACCTCCTCCCCGAGAACACCCTTCTCCCCGTGCTCTGGGCCCTGCGGCTCCCTATGTCCCTCGTGTGGATGCCTGCGTTGCTCAGTACCTCCTAATGTCTTTTGGACTGAATTGTTGCAGAAAGGTGGAAGAGAAGAGGAAGGATAATGCAAATGATTTTGATGGCTGATTTTCTAGTCACTATATCCTTAGTATTTTTACCTGTATTTTAAAAAACAGAGATCATTAAGCAATTTAGGTCCCTAAGTTGGGCCAATAATTTAAAAAATTTGAGAAATAAATACACTGTGCCAGAAATGTGGTGTAAATATCCTTTGACCTTTAAGGAAATCCATTATTTTATATCCTTGATAATTTTCATTACTTGATAGTTCTGCTTTATGTTATTAGTAGCACAGTCGTTATGCTCAGTGGAATACTAGTCACAGCAGCTGACTGGACATGCACTTATCGATCCCCATTTGGCCTTCTACTGGTAATACTGGAATCCAGGCAGTTTTTGGCAGGGTGGTGGAAATGTGCCTTAACGACCAGGAAGTACAGGAATGGCTTTGTCAGGATTGTAGGTAAATAGGTAACTTTACAGCTTCTAAATTTTTTCTTCAGTGTTATGCTTCTATTAAAAAAAAAAAAAAAGGGCAGAAACTTCTTTCTCTGGAGTCACTGCCTGGGTTCTCCACCCCATCTGAGGTCTGAGCACCATGCCACATCAGAGCTGCCGTGTGGATGAAAGGCTCTCGGTGCTGCAGCCAGGAGTCAGTGCTGTGCCTCTGAGGTGGGAGAGCCAACTTCAGGACACTGGTCCACAAGAGACCTCCCAGCTCCACATAATATCAAACGGTGAAAATCTCCCAGAGGTCTCCATTTCAACACCACCACCCAGCTTCACTCAACGACCAGCAAGCTACAATGCTGGACACCCTATGCCAAACAACTAGCAAGACAGGAACACAACCCCACCCATTAGCAGAGAGGCTGCAGAAAATCATAGTAAGTCCACAGACACCCCAAAACACACCACCAGACGTGGACCTGCCCACCAGAAAGACAAGATCCAGCCACATCCACCAGAACACAGGCACTAGTCCCCTCCACCAGGAAGGCTACAGAACCCACTGAACCAACCTTAGCCATTGGGAACAGACACCAAAAACAACGGGAACTACGAACCTGCAGCCTGCAAAAAGGAGACCCCAAACACAGTAAGATAAGCAAAATGAGAAGACAGAAAAACACACAGCAGATGAAGGAGCAAGATAAAAACCCACCAGACCTAACAAATGAAGAGGAAATAGGCAGTCTACCTGAAAAAGAATGCAGAATAATGATAGTAAAGATGACCCAAAATCTTGGAAATAGAATAGACAAAATGCAAGAAACATTTAACAAGGACCTAGAAGAACTAAAGATGAATCAAGCAATGATGAACAACACAATAAATGAAATTAAAAATACTCTAGAAGGGATCAATAGCAGAATAACTGAGGCAGAAGAACGGATAAGTGATGTGGAAGATAAAATAGTGGAAATAATTACTGCAGAGCAGAATAAAGAAAAAAGAATGAAATGAGGACAGTCTCAGAGACCTCTGGGACAACATTAAATGCACCAACATTCAAATTATAGGGTTTCCAGAAGAAGAAGAGAAAAAGAAAGGGACTGAGAAAATATTTGAAGAGATTATAGTTGAAAACTTCCCTAATATGGGAAAGGAAATAGTTAATCAAGTCCAGGAGGCACAGAGAGTCCCATACAGGATAAATCCAAGGAGAAATACGCCAAGACACATATTAATCAAACTGTCAAAAATTAAATACAAAGAAAACATATTAAAAGCAGCAAGGGAAAAACAACAGATAACGCACAAGGGAATCCCCATAAGGTTAACAGCTGATCTTTCAGCAGAAACACTGCAAGCCAGAAGGGACTGGCAGGATATATTTAAAGTGATGAAGGAGAAAAACCTGCAACCAAGATTACTATACCCAGCAAGGATATCATTTAGATTTGATGGAGAAATCAAAACCTTTACAGACAAGCAAAAGCTGAAAGAGTTCAGCACCACCAAACCAGCTTTACAACAAATGCTAAAGGAACTTCTCTAGGCAAGGAACACAAGAGAAGGAAAAGACCTACAATAACGAACCCAAAACAATTAAGAAAATGGGAATAGGAACATACATATCGATAATTACCTTAAACGTAAATGGACTAAATGCTCCCACCAAAAGACACAGATTGGCTGAATGGATACAAAAACAAGACCCATATATATGCTGTCTACAAGAGACCCACTTCAGACCTAGAGACACATACAGACTGAAAGTAAGGGGATGGAAAAAGATATTCCAGGCAAATGGAAACCAAAAGAAAGCTGGAGTAGCAATTCTCATATCAGACAAAATAGACTTTAAAATAAAGACTGTTAGAAGAGACAAAGAAAAACACTACATAATGATCAAGGGACTGATCCAAGAAGACATAACAATTGTAAATATTTATGCACCAAACATAGGAGCACCTCAATACATAAGGCAAATACTAACAGCCATAAAAGGGGAAATCCACAGTAACACATTCATAGTAGGGGACTTTAACACCCCACTTTCACCAATGGACAGATCATCCAAAATGAAAATAAATTAGGAAACACAAGCTTTAAATGATACATTAAACAAGATGGACTTAGTTGATATTTATAGGACATTCCATCCAAAAACAACAGAATACACATTTTTCTCAAGTGCTCATGGAACATTCTCCAGGATAGATCATATCTTGGGTCACAAGTCAAGCCTTGGTAAATTTAAGAAAATTGAAATTGTATCAAGTATCTTTTCCGACCACAACACTATGAGACTAGATATCAATTACAGGAAAAGATCCGTAAAAAATACAAACACGTGGAGGTTAAACAATACACTACTTAATAACGAAGTGATCACTGAAGAAATCAAAGAGGAAATAAAAAAATACCTAGAAACAAATGACACTGGAGACACGACGACCCAAAACCTATGGGATGCAGCAAAAGCAGTTCTAAGAGGGAAATTTATAGCATTACAATCCTATCTTAAGAAACAGGAAACATCTTGAATAAACAACCTAACCTTGCACCTAAAGCAATTAGAGAAAGAAGAACAAAAAAACTCCAAAGTTAGCAGAAGGAAAGAAATCATAAAAATCAGATCAGAAATAAATGAAAAAGAAATGAAGGAAATGATAGCAAAGATCAATAAAACTAAAAGCTGGTTCTTTGAGAAGATAAACAAAATTGATAAACCATTAGCCAGACTCATCAAGAAAAAAAGGGAGAAGACTCAAATCAACAGAATTAGAAAAGAAAAAGGAGAAGTAACAACTGACACTGCAGAAATACAAAAGATCATGAGAGATTACTTCAAGCAACTCTATGCCAATAAAATGGACAACCTGGAAGAAATGGACAAATTCTTAGAAATGCACAACCTGCCAAGACTGAATCAGGAAGAAACAGAAAATACGAACAGACCAATCACAAGCACTGAAATTGAAACTGTGATAAAAAATCTTCCAACAAACAAAAGCCAAGGACCAGATGGCTTCACAGGCGAATTCTATCAAACATTTAGAAGAGCTAACACCTATCCTTCTCAAACTCTTCCAAATATAGCAGAGGGAGGAACACTCCCAAACTCATTCTACGAGGCCACCATCACCTTGATACCAAAACCAGACAAGGATGTCACAAAGAAAGAAAACTACAGGCCAGTATCACTGATGAACATAGATGCAAAAATCCTCAACAAAATACTAGCAAACAGAATCCAACAGCACATTAAAAGGATCATACACCATGATCAAGTGGGGTTTATTCCAGGAATGCAAGGATGCTTCAATATATGCAAATCAATCAATGTGATACACCATATTAACAAATTGAAGGAGAAAAACCATATGATCATCTCAATCGATGCAGAGAAAGCTTTCGACAAAATTCAACACCCATTTATGATAAAAACCCTGCAGAAAGTAGGCATAGAGGGAACTTTCCTCAACATAATAAAGGCCATATATGACAAACCCACAGCCAAAATTGTCCTCAATGGTGAAAAACTGAAACCATTTCCACTAAGATCAGGAACAAGACAAGGTTGCCCACTCTCACCACTCTTATTCAACATAGTTTTGGAAGTTTTAGCCACAGCAATCAAAGAAAAGGAAATAAAAGGAATCCAAATTGGAAAAGAAGTAAAGCTGTCACTGTTTGCAGATGACATGATACTATACATAGAGAATCCTAAAGATGCTACCAGAAAACTACTAGAGCTAATCAATGAATTTGGTAAAGTAGCAGGATACAAATTTAATGCACAGAAATCTCTGGCATTCCTGTACACTAATGATGAAAAATCTGAAAGTGAAATCAAGAAAAGACTCCCATTTACCATTGCAACAAAAAGAATAAAATATCTAGGAATAAACCTACCTAAGGAGACAAAAGACCTGTATGCAGAAAATTATAAGACACTGATGAAAGAAATTAAAGATGATACAAACAGATGGAGAGATATACCATGTTCTTGGATTGGAAGAATCAACATTGTGAAAATGACTCTACTACCCAAAGCAATCTACAGATTCAATGCAATCCCTATTAAGTTACCCCTGGCATTTTTCACAGAACTAGAACAAAAAATTTTACAATTTGTATGGAAACACAAAAGACCCCCAAGAGCCAAAGCAATCTTGAGAACGAAAAACGGAGCTGGAGGAATCAGGCTCCCTGACTTCAGACTATACTACAAAGCTACAGTAATCAAGACAGTATGGTACTGGCACAAAAACAGAAAGATAGACCAATGGAACAAGATAGAAAGCCCAGAGATAAACCCACGCACATATGGTCACCTTATCTTTGATAAAGGAGGCAGGAATGTACAGTGGGGAAAGGACAGCCTCTTCAATAAGTGGTGCTGGGAAAACTGGACAGGGACATGTAAAAGTATGAGATTAGATCACTCCCTAACACCATACACAAAAATAAGCTCAAAATGGATTAAAGACTTAAATGTAAGGCCAGAAACTATCAAACTCTTAGAGGAAAACATAGGTAGAACATTATGACATAAATCACAACAAGATCCTTTTTGACCCACCTCCTAGAGAAATGGAAATAAAAACAAAGATAAACAAATGGGACCTAATAAAACTTCAAAGCTTTTGCACAGCAAAGGAAACCATAAACAAGACCAAAAGACAACCCTCAGAATGGGAGAAAATATTTGCCAATGAAGCAACTGACAAAGGATTAATCTCCAAAATTTATAAGCAGCTTATGCAGCTCAATAACAAAAAAACAACAACCCAATCCAAAAATGGGCAGAAGACCTAAATAGACATTTCTCCAAAGAAGATATACAGACTGCCAACAAACACATGAAAGAATGCTCAACATCATTAATCATTAGAGAAATGCAAATCAAAACTAGAATGAGGTATCAGCTCACACCAGTCAGAATGGCCATCATCAAAAAATCTAGAAACAATAAATGCTGGAGATGGTGTGGAGAAAAGGGAACCCTCTTGCACTGCTGGTGGGAATGTGAATTGGTACCACCACTATGGAGAAAAGTATGGAGGTTCCTTAAAAAACTACAAATAGAACTACCATATGACCCAGCAATCCCACTACTGGGCATATACCCTGAGAAAACCATAATTCAAAAAGAGTCATGTACCAAAATGTTCACTGCAGCTCTATTTACAATAGCCCAGAGATGGAACAACCTAAGTGTCCATCATCGGATGAATGGATAAAGATGTGGCACATATATACAATGGAATATTACTCAGCCATAAAAAGAAACGAAATTGAGCTATTTGTAATGAGGTGGATATACCTAGAGTCTGTCATACAGAGTGAAGTAAGTCAGAAAGAGAAAGACAAATACCATATGCTAACACATATATATGGAATTTAAGAAAAAAAAGTCATGAAGAACCTGGGGGTAAGACAGGAATAAAGACACAGACCTACTAGAGAATGGACTTGAGGATATGGGGAGGGGGAAGGGTAAGCTGTGACAAAGCGAGAAAGAGGCATGGACATATATACACTACCAAACGTAAGGTAGATAGCTAGTGGGAAGCAGCCGCATAGCACAGGGAGATCAGCTCAGTGCTTTGTGACAGCCTGGAGGGGTGGGATAGGGAGGGGGGAGGGAGGGAGACGCAAGAGGGAAGAGATATGGGAACGTATGTATATGTATAACTGATTCACTTTGTTATAAAGCAGAAACTAACACACCATTGTAAAGCAATCATACTCCAATAAAGATGTAAAAAAAAAAAAAAAAAAAAGACCACGACTGTAAATGAGATCTCAGTTTCTCCTAGAAAAGTATTTAAGATGATTTCCTTCACACTATCAGGAATATGTCACTCTTTCTCCACATTTACATTAATGCCAGTAAAGAATGCTTGTTGCTACTCTTTCTTTTTTCTTCAGAGGCTCTAGAACAGGGATAACAGACACATGGCTCCACGTCCTCCTCCCACACTCACTAGAGTATCTGGGTTGGAGCAGATCTGAAAAAGGAAACGCTGATGTAGATCACAAGCTCCTGGAACCAAACACCATGCCCACTTCCCATCATCCTCCATGTCCTGGCTCGCGAATGGAGAGATGAACATATAAATAAACGTGATACTGGCAAAGAGGCTTGGACGTGCTGTCCTATCATTTCCATCCTCTCTATCTACAGACAGCATTCTAGGTGTCCCATTTTTAATTTTAAAAAATTCAAACCCATCAATTTGCAGTAAGACTCTTCTCATTAGAAACTGTTAACAGATAAGACTGGTCACTGATGATTTCTGGCATAAAAGATTAACACGTTACCTCTGCACTCGGTACACTCGAGTCCACGGAGGCACGAGGGCAAGGATCCGGGCCACCAATTCAATCAGGTCACTGGGAGAGTAACTCTTGTATCTTCCCGATTTCCACAGCTCATAAAGCCCAGTTCCACGAATCACCAGGGTAGGGTAGAGTTTCAAACCATCAGGACGAAAAGCAGGGTTCTCAAAAAACTCCTGTGAATAGAGAAAATGACTCCTCCATCAGTTATATGGAGATTACCCATAGTGAAGTTTCAATCTGGGGCTGGCTTCTCTCACATACCTATGTGGTCCTTAGACTAATTTTCCTTCCCATCAAGCGAGGGAAGGTAGAACAGAAACTCATTGTTTTTACAGCCTCAGTGGAGCAGAACATGTGTGTGCTGGGTGACCAAGCCCTTGCCAAACAACCCAACCCCGGTCCACTGCTGTGGTGTCATTGCATGCCACCCTCCCCACCTTGCTTTTCTGTCTTTGCAAAGGCAATTTCCTCTGCCTGGAAATTTCATCAGTTTTTCTTCCTCTAGCTAAACTTCAGGTCTCAGCTTGAATGCCAATTCTTCACAGAGGTCTTCCTGACCTTCAAATACAAGTCGCTTCACTTAAAAATGTTTTTTGGAAGTCTGTATTCTTGCCTTCCTAGCAGCATCATACTGACAATTTATCTGATGCTTGCCTTCACCTCCAGACTATAGCCTCCTTTAATAATGGAATATATTTAATTGTTTAAACTTTTAAAAGTTGTGACATAGATCATCATCTGGGCTGCAAAACCTAAACTGTCTACTATATGGCTCTTTGCAGAAAAAGTATGCCGACCCCTGGATATGACTATTTTGTCCTCAGGCCAACTGGCGCCATTCCTAACCCGGGATACACACAGTCCATTTGTTATCTGGACACTGAGGGATACATCTAATTCATCTACTTTGACATAGTAATTTTCTGCACTGTATCATCCCAGCTGGCTGCCTTATTTCTTTACTTGGGATGTAGCAAGGAGACATCAGGCATTCTCCTTTCTATGGCTTTGCACTGCTAATGTGCTCTTATCTTGATTTCGCTTGACATGTGATAGAGGAATGAAGGTGGACTCATACAGCTCCCTCTCACCCCGACCCTGGCGTTAGTATTTAAATGGCCAGCAGTACTGTATCTTGTGAATTGTGAAAATGCTTTTTTATCTTGTGCTGTTATTCTTACAGAGCTTTCCATTGTTTAACTTGGTTTTCAAAGAAATATATAACTATAGAGTTTTCGATCTCTCTCATTGATTTCTGTCACAGTCTTAAATGCTGTAATCTTTGTGCACCATTTGCTCTTAGGGCTCTTCTTCTGTAATTGCGTGTAATTTTCCCTGTAACATTTATATATTAAAGATTCATGAGGTCTTTCTTTAATATTCTATAGCCATCCATAAAGAGTATGTATGCAAGTCAATTTCTACCTAGTCTGCATCTATATCGGAACATAGGATTTCAGTAAAGTACTTCTGGTTACTCGTGTAATAAATTTAGGGGACATATGGGCTGATATAATCCTTTCATAAGAATGATGATAGATGGAATTGGTGCTGGACTTCCGGTTAAACATGGAGAATTAAAATATGTGTTTCTTTCCTTTCCTTCCAAAATCACACTGAAATAAGAGGAAATAATTTTTTTAAAAAGCATAAACCCAGAAGAACAAAGAGAACATCAGAGGAGACAGGAGGGGGAATAAGTGATAGCAATAAATTTTTGGAAGACAGAAAATGGATGGAAGATTGGTAAATGACTTTGCAAATGAAGAAAACTGTAAACAAACTATCTGCAAAGGGGGATACAGATGAAAGGTCAGCTCAGTCACACCAGAGTCCCAGGAACGAGCATGGATCAGAAATAGCAGTAATGACAGTTCTTCAGAATATAGTTATGATTCAGACGATGTGAATATTATACCAACAAAAAGACAAAAACCTTAGTGATTGATTCTGATATGGAAAGTGAAAATGAAACTCACGATGCTGGAGAATGCTCCTTTGCTTCTACAGAAGAGTGGACTGAAGACAACATTTCATGAAATTTAGAAGACTTTACAGGTGTGTCAGGTGTAACTATTGAATGTAATAACCCACAAAGTGTTAGTGAAGTAACAGAATTAATTTTGATCGGCCGAAATAAAAATCTCCGGCCGCAGGCATTAATTTCTGCAAAAATCCCCTGGTCAATAATGAGTTAAAAAAAAAAAAAAAGGAGGGAAAATGATTTCACAGAATTCTGTAAGTGTGAAGGTATTAGAATAGAGACATTTTGGGGCATGTAAAAGGCTTACTTCCCATGATGAATCCTTTCTTAGAAAGCTGCTGGAGGGCTTCCCTGGTGGCGCAGTGGTTGAGAGTCCACCTGCCGATGCAGGAGACACGGGTTCGTGCCCCGGTCTGGGAAGATCCCACATACCGCGGAGTGGCTGGGCCCGTGAGCCATGGCCGCTGAGCCTGCGTGTCCAGAGCCTGTGCTCCGCGACGGGAGAGGCCACAACAGTGAGAGGCCCGCGTACAGCAAAAAAAAAAAGAAAGCTGCTGGAGAATGTGTTTTAGTAAAGTAAAGGAATAAACCAATAAAAAGGATTAACTTGGTTTCTCAAAAACAAAGGATCCGATCCTAGAGAGCGGAGAAGAGGAGGCCTAAGGAAGACCTCTGTGAACTAGGCACAGAGAACTGCCAGGCCAGTCTGGACCTGGAAGATTAGACCTCCAGGACTTATGTCTCCAGCCTAAAAAAGGAACTTACAGAGTATCTGATAGGGTCGGCCACTGAGAGGGGGCTTTAACACTGAATGGGCACACTTGAACGTTACAGATACTCAGAGAACTAATAAGCAAATAAAGAAATAAGACAATTCTACTGTTAACTCTAGGAAAAACAAAAAGTTATTTAAGAAAAGAAAGTAACTATAGTATATTACTTGGGTCCATGCAAATAATAATAATTCATGTAAAAACTGTAATGAAAACATTGACTACTCACATAACTAAAACAGTGGCCTAATAATATTGGGGGAATGGGAGTTCAAAGAATTAACTCTTTAACTATTGTATTGATAACAGTAAGACAAGAGAATCTCTCTACTGATAGTCAGGAAACAGGAATCCAAGCACAGAAGAAGGAAACACAGTGGTAAATACTGGGACCCCCCACCTGGCCTGGCCACAACAGTTGAAAGTGGCGGAGGACTACTGTGTTTTGATATGACCCCTTTAGAACTTACTGGATTTTCAAACACGTTAATAATAATTTTATTAATTAATACCTTTTATACTATAAAGATAAAAATCAATTGAATAAACATCATTCTGGTGGCAATGTGGATGATACATTACAAGGGAACATGGCTGGTGGCCGTGGGACTTAGCTAAGAAGCTGTCGACCTGTGCAGCGAGCTGACAAAAGCATGAACTGAAGTTGTGGCAGTGGGGATGAAGAGGAGGCGACAGCCCTCAAAAATATCAGAGGGAGTAATTGACAGGACTTCCTGTTAGATTAGACCCACGGTAGAGGGAACAGCGAGAGCAGCAGCAGTGATGTACTGAGCACTCGCTATGTGCCAGGCACTCTTCTAAGCATGCTGCATGCATTACCTCTGCCCACCTTCACAACAGCCTCATTCGGAGATGAGGAAACTGAGGAACAAAGCAGTCCGTTTGCTACCAAGTGGCGGGTGGGGCCAGGATTCAAACTAGGCCCAGTCTGGCTCCACATAGTCTCTCTTTCCTTCTGAATGACTGAATATCTAGCTTGGGAGGGTATGTGGATGATGGAACACCAATATCACAGGAAACAGAAGATGAGGAGACCACTGGGGGAATGAAGTAGGTCCATATTGGACACGTTAAGTACAAGACATCTGGTACTAGCTGAAGAGTATTCAGCAATTGGACTTAAGAGCTAAGGCTTAAGGCTGGAGAGAAAATGAGATTCATTGAAGTGTAAGTGGTAAGGTTAGAGCAACAGAAGAAAGACAAGCCTACAGACGAGAACAAAAGACAGAAGCCACATTTAAGTGGTGGGAAGAAAAAGAAGATCTAGTGGAAAAGAAATAGTCCTAGAGGTTAAAAAGGGAACCAGGGGACAGCAGAGTCACAAAAGCCAGGGAGGTGAGAATTTAAAACTGGAGAGTCTTTAAAAATAACAGGTGCTAAGATTGGATAAAATGTCAGCTAAGAAGTATCCTTTGGATTTGGAGATTAGCAAGTACTTTACAATGTTTGAGAGAATAGTTTCAGAGGCGGGGGGGAGTGTGTGTGTGTGTTGGCGGGCAGCAGAGAGTGAGCAGAAGCCAAGCTGCAGTGGATTTGGACGAAGCAGGGACACTGAAGCGTCTGTAAATGACATGGGGGCACTCAAGGGAAAGGAAGGCAGGTTACTGCTGTTTTTCTTTGTAGGCCTTACAGTACAATTTGACTTTTAAAATTGTGCATGTATTCCTTTGATACAAATAAAAAATAACTGAAAACGGAGAGTTTTGTTTCTGTAAGATCCAACCCGACCAGGATTTCAACATCATTCAGGTCATGCATAGTCATTCATCATAAAACAGACTTTCCTTGGCCTAAGAAAGGAAACACAGAAAGGTGCAATAGAAAGGGTGCCTTCCTAAGAGCCTGTTTCTACCTAAGACTCACCATGGCCTTTAACAGTTACTTAACCGCGTCAGGTCTTGTTTCCTTATCTGAGGAAGCTGCAACAGGTGGTCTTTACTAATATAATTCTACACTACCTGTATTCTATGACATTACCTTAAGTATTGAGCCTTTACATTAAGAAAACCAAGCAAATGAAGAAGTAACAACAAACACCTCTAACCATACCTGCCAAACTGTAACTTGATCACACTGGCTTTTGGGAAAAACAGCTCAGTGGGGAAAAAAAAGAACTTCTGAGTGTCCAAAGGGTGGGCAAACATTAATGGACTTTGAAAGATTTCGCATTACTGACAAGAGGTTCTGGAGATAAATTTTTCCTCAAGAGAAACTGACACTCTCTAAGCATTTTCAGCAACCTGAGCTTGGATATCCAGGAGCAGTCTAATTTTAAAGGAATAAAATACAAAAACAGCTAAAGGTTATTTTGAGTAGTAAATGATATATCATTTTGGAGACCTGAGGACAGATGCAAAGGCTGAAGTTAATGCTTGGAGGATAAATTCCTAAGATGTTAAACATTCTCCATCACAACCAGGACTTTCAGCTTTATAAGAAAAAAGAAAACTTCATTTCAAAAAATAAATCTCAGTTACTGAAAAATATAAGCAAATGCTATTTATCACAAACAGCTATGAGCTCTGTACTGACCACTAGATAAGAGTGTGAATCTGCAATGAACAGACGCAAATGACCAACTCCACTCTTAGCGACCCAGAACTGACCTAAGCAACAAGATGTGAGAGCAAAGCCAATTTATAACTAACGCATGCAGGCACATAGCTGGGTAGAGGCTTTATGGATCCGTGCCAGGCAAGGCTAGCTTGTCCTCTACAGATATAACATTTTTTAGACTTCTACGATTATACAAGTAGACCCTTTACTTGGCAACCCTTCCTATGGATAAAACACATTAAGGGAACTCTATCTGTGGGTTGCCAATAATGTGACAATAAAATAAAGTAGGGAAAAAAGAAGTTTTTAAAGTGTAAAATATACTGCCTACTAATTCAGGAAAAGTTGTGAATTCCAAATAGGCCCAAACAAGATTTCTTAAACAAAAACTAGTTTAAAAAAATTTTAGTAAACCTTTTATTGAAATATATCTTAGTATAAAAAAGTACACAAATCATAAGTGTACACCTTGATAGATTTTTACAAATCATGTAGCCAGCACCTAGACACTCAAATCAAGAAAAGGCACCTTATCCAAACCTCAGAAGCCTACCACATGCCTGTTTCCAGCTACAATTCCACCCAAAGCTTCTGAACCTCACATTAATAGGATTGTATGTTAGGTAGTCTTTTGGATCTGGTTTCCTTTGCTCAATATTATGCTGAATAGAATCAGCCACATTGTTGCATGAAGTCATAATTAATTTACTCTTATTGTTTTATGTATTTCATTGTTTGACTACACCACAACTTACAATATTTATGTATTTGACTTTAATGGACACTTGGGTTGTTTCCAACCTGATGATACTACACTCAGTAATTTGTGACTGTGTCTTGGTAGATATGTGTGTGCATTTCTGTTGGGTAAATGTGAAGGAGTAGAATTGCTGGGTCATGGAGTATGCCTACGTTCACTTTTAGCAGATACTGTCAAACAGTTTTCTAACATGATGTACTATATTCCCACTGGCAGTAAATGAGAGTTCCAGTTGCTCCATACTCTTACCAACACTTGATATTGTCTTTTTTCATTTTAGCTATTCTTAGCTATTCTGATGAGTATACAGTAGCCAAGCACTGTAGTTTTAAATTTCATTTCTTTGAAGATAAATGACTTTGAGAACTTTTAAATAGTTTTACTGAATATTTGAATATCCTATCTGTGAAGTGTTTGTTCAAGTTTTTTTTTTCCCATGCTCCTATTAGGTGGTCTGTCTTTTTTTTAATTGATTTGTAAAAATATTTAAGACAATCTATAGATTAATTTTTCAGAGAATTTTTCTCTAGAGAGAAATCAGATTTCTCATTTTAGCTCTATTTTGTTACTCATTTGCTGGGATGCAGTTAGAAAAGGCATATGGTCTGCTCATATTCCCTGTAGGTTTCTTTGAAAAGATTATAAACAAGTAGATAAATCCATTTACATGAAGGGCTGTCTTTGCAATATTATTTATGAACTATTCTTTATTTTGAAGATACTAAGAAAATGAATTTTAAGACTCAGCTATTTGCTATTACTTGACATATTTTTTCCAAGAGCACATAAAGTTATGAATTCTGGTTATACCACTGGCCCACCTAGGAGCTGTGCTAAAGAAAAGTGTGTTTCAGGTGTCTTTTAGGCTTGAAGTCTGAGTACCTGGCTAGTACTACTGAGGGGAAGATATTAGACTCAAAATCTATTACATAGTCAATATGGGGGAATTAATAACATCTGTGAACATCTGTGAATTAATGCTGTCTTATAAAATAGGCTTTTATTTGTAATTCATTGGCTTAGAAATAATAAAAATAAACTTTTTAAAAGGAAAGAATTATTAACTTCACAAATAAGCCATGATGAATTCTATTGTTCTAATAAACAGAGCAAAATAAAAGCATTTTTGTGGATGAAATAACTTGATAAATATTTTCATTCTCTTCTCTAAAAGGATATCCTTAAGCCACTTTCCCTATTTGAGAATCTGAAGGAAAAGAGTTTTGAGCAATCTCATTTCCCAAGGCAAGGCTAACATGAATCAAGCTAACATGTGATAGAGTAAAAACAAACAAACAAAGAAACAAATAAACCCCAGAGTTAGGTATTAAAATTCAAAGAACAGAAAGGCTAGAGGAAAACAGAATATTTTCTTTCACTGTTTAATGAAATGCTGTACGAGAAAGGCAGTTCTAAGTTTAGAAGTATCTTAAGAAATCATCACTAAGAAAATAAGTAAGTAAATAAGATAGATTTGACAACAGAAACAAAAGGTCAAGGATAGGTTGGGGAAAATATTTTTAACAAATATAAAAGACAATCCATAATGTTATTACCTAGAAAGTCCATATAATTAATATTAGAAATATTCATATCCAACAGAGTAATTGGTCAGAGGACAAAAACACACAATTCCAAAAAGATGAAAGAATTATACTTACTAAATACAAACCTAAAAAATGCATTACTTATAATTACAAAATACAAGTTGAAATGGCACTTTTATCCGTCAAATTAATGAAGATAAAATATTGTATGTGTGTGTGTGTATATATATATGTATGTATGTATGTAGAAAATACATAAATAGGAGAGAATATTTTGGGAAAAAGATAACCCTGCTGAAATGAGTGTAAGTTGTTACAACCCTGGGAAAAGCAACTAAGTGGTGAGATTCTTAAAGTATTTATACCTTCACCTGATAATTCTACTCCAGGGAATTTGTCCTAAAGAAATAACCCTAAATACTACAAAAAGTTACAGGCATAAAATTTGTTGATGTGCAGTCTATTTACAATATCAAAAACTGATAATATCTTCAATTAAAAAAACTGGAAGTGGTTAAGCAAAGTATGGCATATTTGTTCAATGGAAATTAAGTGGATATTTAAATATGTTAACCTTTTAACAGAGACCAGGCTGTAACAGGAATAAATGCTTGCTATAATGTTAAGTGAAAAAGCTATTAAAATAATTACCTATCATATATGTAAGTATAAGTATATCTTTGTGTATCTATGTATCACCCACCTCATCCCCTAAAAAATCCTAAGTATAAAAAAATCCTGGGGGGCTTCCCTGGTGGCGCAGTGGTTGGGAGTCTGCCTGCTAATGCAGGGGACACAGGTTCGAGCCCTGGTCTGGGAGGATCCCACATGCCGCGGAGCAACTAGGCCCGTGAGCCACAACTACTGAGCCTGCGAGTCTGAAGCCTGTGCTCCGCCACAGGAGAGGCTGCGATAGTGAGAGGCCCACGCACCGCGATGAAGAGTGGCCCCCGCTTGCCACAACTAGAGAAAGCCCTCGCACAGGAACGAAAACCCAACACAGCAAAAAATAAATTAATTAATTAATAAACTCCTACCCCCAACATCTTAAAAAAAAAATCCTGGGAGTATATTGACATGTTAGGGTTTTATTTGGTGTCGGGGCTGTGAGTGACTCCTCTTTCTCCACTGTGTCATAATGAGGATGTCTTGCTTTAATAATGGGAAAAAAATCACAGTAAATAATCAGAAAGAGCAGAGAGGGTAGAAGCAGCATGCAGAGGCATTCTCAAGTAGCTCGGTTTAAGGTAACACTTACTATAAACTGTTCAGTGTCTCTCTCTAGTCCCACATTTGGCAGATCGGGCATCATATGAGCCACAACTTTGAAACCAGAATCTTTGGCCAGGTGAAAGGACTCACATACCGCCTTCACAGTGTGGCCCCTGAGGAAGAAAATTCACTACCTGTTACACAAATAAATGGGCAGCAAGGTGAGTACAAGGAATAGAGGGAAAACAATTTCCGAGACAGGTAACAGTTAGCTCTATAATGAAGAATATGGTTGGGGAAAAAGAAATCTTAGAAAGTCATTTTTACATCTCCACCTCTGAGAAGGCCTGGAAAAAAAATAATTTTACTTCTGAGATATTTCTCAGAAATTCCCTTATGCACTTACTCAAAGTTCTGACAGTAAGTGACTGAGGTCACAGGAGTTAATATACACTAAAATTATTTGATTTAGCATCATTGGCCAAAATAAGCTTGCTAATGTAAATATCTAGGTTAAAAACAAGAATAATGAGCTCAAAACCATGCAGGAGCAGCATCTTGTTATGCTCTTTCCTTTAAAAATCTTTTAACAAATAATTTCATTTGGAGAAAGAAAGTGGTGGGGGAAGACAGACAGAGAGACAGAGAGAGAGACAGAGAGAGACAGAGAGAGACAGAGAGAGAGAGAGAGAGAGAGAGAGAGAGAGGGAGAGAGAGGGAGAGAGAGGGAGAGAGAGGGGGGAGAGAGGGGGAGGGGGGGAGAGAGAGAGAGAGAGAGAGAGGAGAGGGGGGAGAGGGGGGGAGAGAGAGAGAGAGGAGAGAGAGAGAGAGAGAGAGAGAGAGAGAGAGAGAGAGAGAGAGACCTCTATACACAAAGTAGATTTAACTCTGGTGGGTTGGAGGGCCCTAAAAAAAAAGTAAGAAGAGCGAATGATTTAGTGACAAGGCAGAATCATTTGGGGCCAGCTGTATAAATCATCTTAACATTCTAGTGCCACATTCAAGTAAGAAGCAAGCCCTAATAATAGTTTGGGGCTACTAAAGACCGAAAGCCCTGTGTCAATCCTTTCACCACCTAGCCATTCCTATTCACCACCAAAGAATCCTACAAACCATGGACTCCTTCCCACTCTCTGAAGGTTCCCATCCATTTCCATGGCTTCCATCTCTAATCTCTTTTTGCTCATGACTTCTCAATCTATATGACCCGGCCAGGCATCTCTTCTGACACCACGCCCAAATATCCAATACTCTAATGCTGCACTGTACAATATTAGAGTCACGAGGCACACGTGGTTATTCAAGTTTATCTTTAAATTAATTCAGACGAAAAATTCAACTCCTCGGTTGTGCTATCACAGTGGACAGTGCGGGTACAGACCATTTCAGTCACTGCAGAATGTTCTGCTGGACAGCCCCGCTCTAAAACAAACCTTCAACCAGTTGTCCCACAAGTATCTAAAACTTAGTTTATCCAAAATGAAACTCATCTTCCCTCCAAGCCTCTCTATTTCCCATTCTCTCTTACCCTCATTCCCACTCAGTCACCGAACACTGCTTTTCAGGACATCATTTCCTGCTTAAATTACCACAGCAGCCCCTGAACTGACCTTGCTTCTAGCTTGGTCTTCTTAGTCCACCCTCACACTGTGATCCTCAGGACTTCCCTGCTGGTCCAGTGGTAAAGAATCCGCCTTCCAATGCAGGAGGACGCGGGTGCAATCCCTGGTCAGGGAACTGAGATCCCACATGTCGCAGGGCAGCTGGGCCCGTGCGCCTCAACTAGAGCCCGCATGCCTCAAACTACAGAGCCCATGCACCCTGGAGCCCACGCCACAACTAGAGAAGAGAAAACCCGCACGCCACAAATAGAGAGGAGCCCGTGCACCACAACGAGGAGCCCGCGTGCTGCAACTGAGACCCGACGCAGCCAAAAATAAATAAATAAAATAAAAAACGAATCTTTTAAAATAAATAAATAAATAAAATAAAATGCAGATATGCCTTGATCACAAGTTAGCTTGCAGCCTGGCCTTGGATTAAAGCCCAAACTTGCTGGGCTGACTTCTAAGGCGCCCCATGGTCTGGCCACCCTGCTGACCCTTTCAGCCTCACCTCTTACCACGCTCCTACCTCACGCTCCACACTCCCATCAAATGAAACCACTCCAATTTCCTGAAATGTGCCATGTATTCCTATCCTCAGGAGCTTGCTCGTACTCTGCCTGAAAAAATCTTCCTCTTCCCCACCTGACTAACTCAGACTCTTCCTGTAAGTCTCAGCTTCGATGTCACTTTCTTCAAAAAGCTTCCCTGACCTCCAGAGACTCTTTCCACCCCCAAGGTACCCCTCTGGCGTAGCCTTGGTTACTGCAGCAGCCCTACCAGCGTTCCCGGTTCAAGCCTTCCCCGACAAGAACGCATCCTATGCAGGCTGATCTTTCGCAAGCTTGATATCCATCTGACTCTTCCTGTGTGCAAAATATTTAATAGACCTCTATTACCTAAAGAGAAGCATCTGCCCTCCTTAGCCTGGCACTCTTCCTGGTTGTTGCTAAGATGCTGACCCATGTGTTTCCCTAGTTTCCCTTTACTTCCTTCTCCGAGCACAACCCTCTGCCATGTCTATCCAAATCCTATTAAAGTGAAGCAGCCTTTAAGGTCCAACTCAACACACACTTACTCCCTGAAGCCTGCCTTTATCTCTGGACGGAAGAGAACTTCATGTGGCTCTATCAACCCTTATTTCTTTCCTTCCTTAGACTCCCAAATTTCTCTAAGTTTATACCCATCACCTCACCAGCCTTTCTTTCACTACCCTACCAGCTGGCATTTGCTTCACCAAAACTAATCTCTTAAATCTCACACTAGTTTCCTTCTTTTTTTTTTTTCTTTTTTTTTTTCTGTATGTGGGCCTCTCACTGTTGTGGCCTCTCCCGTTGCGGAGCACAGGCTCTGGATGCGCAGGCTCAGCGGCCATGGCTCACGGGCCCAGCCGCTCCGCGGCATGTGGGATCTTCCCAGACCGGGGCACGAACCCGTGTCCCCTGCATCGACAGGCGGACTCTCAACGACTGCGCCACCAGGGAAGCCCTAGTTTCCTTCTTGTTCAAACCCTTTTCTTTGTTCCTATTCTCCTTGGCCTTCTCTCGTGCTTTAAACTACTAACCTTGAGCCCTGCCCTCTGCTTTCCATATGGGAAAGGCTATTTATCACAAGAATTGGAAGAGAGATGAGCATGTTTACAGACTACTGGAAAAAAGCCAGTAAAGAAAGACTGAAAATCAGGGAAGGAGGAGATGGAATTAAGAGCACAGACAGAAGAATGAATAGGAGGAACACCTAGACCTCTCCCTGTCAGATGGGTAGTAACACAGATCCAATCGGTGGGGGAAAAGGAAGCCTAGTGCAAGATCATCTGCACCGTCTTACCGGTTGGTATCTCTGGCCACATCCTCATAGACACTCTGCACCCCTATCTCCAGCCTTGTGCAGCCATACGTCAACATATCACTTAAATGCCGCTTCATGCAATAATCTGGTCTGGTCTCAATAGTAATTCCGATGCACTTTGTGAGGCTTCTCTCAGAATACCTGTAGAGTAAAATCGAAAAGTAAACAACTTGCCAAAGCTTTAGGACATTTGCTCTCATTTAAAGGATGTCTTCCTCTTGTCCTCCCGGCTCTAACCCAGTGGTTAAGAGCGTGGGCTCAGACTTCCCTGATGGCTCAGTGGTTAAGAATCTGCCTGCCAATGCAGGGGACGCGGGTTCGAACCCTGGTCCGGGAAGATCCCCCGTGCCGCAGAGCAACTAAGTCCATGCGTCTCAACTACTGAGCCAGTGCTCTAGAGCCCGCGAGCCATAACTACTGAGCCTGTGTGCCGCAACTACTGAAGCCCGTGTGCCTAGAGCCCGTGCTCTGCAACAAGAGAAGCCACTGCGATAAGAAGCCTGCACACCGCAACGAAGAGTAGCCCCTGCTCACAGCAACTAGAAAAAGCCCACGCGCAGCAAAGAAGACCCAATTCAGCCAAAAATAAATAAAATAAATAAATAAATAAAAACAGTTAAAAAAAAAAAAAAAAGAGCGTGGGCTCTGGAGCCAGATTATCTGAGTTCAAATCCTGGCTCTGCTATTTCCTAACTATGCAAACAGGAAAGTTATTAACCTCCCTGTGCTTCGGTTTCATTATCTGCAAAATGAGGATAATAGTAGCTATACCTCATGGGACTGACGTGACTGAGCCGGCACAAAGTAATGCTATCATCACCATCATCATTATTATTCTCCTCAGTGTGCTGCAGCCGTCATCTCCTTGAAAGCAGGGATGTCAACTGTGAGAACCCTAATTTTCCATTCCTAGCAACAATTTTTCATGGAAGTGAAAACCATCTGCATTATTTATTTCCCACTCTATATTTTAGAGTTATGTTAAATAAAAGAAAAGAGGGGGGAGGGGAGGGTATGCATAGTGATCATAGGAATAATTCAGATGAAATGTCTTCTATACCCGTAAGTCTTTTTGTCAAGCCTATTGATCTTAGCAACAACTTACAAAATTAGGAATCATTTCTCTCCTTCACTAAAACCAGATATCAGAGTAGTGAGTACCACTCTAAATTTATTTATTTATTTATTTATTTATTTATTTATTTTATTTATTTATTTTGGCTGCGTTGGGTCTTCGTTGCTGCGTGCAGGCTTTCTCTGGTTGTGGCGAGCAGGGGCTGCTCTTCGTTGCAATGTGCAGGCTTCTCACTAAGGTGGCTTCTCCTGTTGTGGAGCATGGGCTCCTGGTGCATGGGCCTCACTAGTTGTGGCTCACAGGCTCTAGAGCGCAGGCTCAGTAGTTGTGGCACACGGGCTTAGCTCCTCTGCGGCATGTGGGATCTTCCCAGCCCAGGACTTGAACCCATGCCCCCTGCATTGGCAGGCGGATTCTCAAACCACTGCGCCACCAGGGAAGCCCATGAGTACCACTTTAGATTTAAGCTAGAATCTAGAAGAGGAAAATGACTTGCTAAGTGGTCTGCTGATGTGATGGAACAGGAACCATTACCTAGAGGCCACTGCAGCCAAGCACTGCACTATATACTCCACACGCATTGAATGCTCCCATTAGCTCTATGAAGTATGTCTTATTATCCCCATTTTACAGATAAAGAAACTGAAGTTCCTAAAGTGATTAAATACTTTGTCCAAGGGTACAGAGCTCATAAAATCCAAGTCAGGATTTGAAGGTAGGTCTGTCTGACTTCAAAAATCCTGCTCTGTGTTTCACTCTATCACATGGCTTGGACAGTTCAGCATGGGGCATCAGATCTGTCCTCTCTTCAACTTCTCCTAGAACGAAATAATTCTTCTCAGTGTACCCTTCTACAACTTTCTCAATTCTTCGGGCAGGGTGAGGGAAGCCTTTTTCTGCCACTTAATTTCGTCTTTCCAAAGAAGTTCATAGCTTTTTTTCTTGAAAAATAAAAATCATAAAATTTCCATAGTTTTGTAACTACTGTTCTCCTTTAAGTTCATTCATTACTGACAATTCATAATTGTCAATAAAACTGACTTATCTAATTTAATAATAATTATTAAGAAGGTTACGAATCACTGAACTGAAGGACTGATTCTGAAGTCTTTCACTCTAGACGTTCAAAGTGTTTACACTATTACCCTATTCCTAAGGTTTTATATAGCATTACCAGAGGCAGCAAGAACCAAAGGTAAACAACTAGTCTATAGTTACTAAACGATGAATCATAAGACAAAAAAGGGCACAGATCTTATCAAATCTTGCCTCTGACAGCTAGCTTCTCTGAGACAATCACATCAGAAAGTCTCATGCCTCTCAAACAGGTGGGTCCCAAGGCATGCAGAATACATGTAACTCACCTTCTTTGAATACCAATTATTGTGTTTGGAGAAAACCATTGTTTTAAAATATTAAGGGACTTTCCTCGTGGTCCAGTGGTTAGGAACCTGCCTTCCAGTTCAAGGGACGTGGGTTTGATCCTTGGTTGGGGGAACTAAGATCCCACATGCTGCGGGGCAACTAAGCCCGTGCACCACAACTACTGAGCCTGCGCTCTAGAGCCCGCGAGCCACAACTACTGAGCCTGCGCGCTCTGGAGCCTGTGCCCCCACAACTAGAGGGAAGCCTGTGTGCCACAACAAAAAGGATCCTGTGTGCCGCAACGAGGATCTTGCATGCTGCAGCCAAGACCTGACGCAGCCAAATAAAATAAATAAATATTAAAAAAAAAAAAACAAAACACTAATGTATTATGGAGAAAGCATATTGCATGACAGCTGAAAAAACCAAAAAGTGGAAAACTCTTAAGTTTTGAGTATATTTAACGAAGTAAGTGAGAACATTTTACAATCAGGCATTCCAAAATTGTATCATAAAACCTCTCCATTAATTGATATTTTTATAAAACCCACAGTATTTCCTGGGACTTCCCTGGTGGTCCAGTGGTTAAGACTCCATGTTCCCAATGCTGGGGGCAGGGGTTCAATCCCTGGTCAGGGAACAAAGATCCTATGTGCCACAAGGCGCAGCCAATCAATCAATCAATCAATAAGTAAGTAAACACAAACAAACAAAACAAAACAAAAAAACAACCCACAGTATTTCCTAAAAGGATGCCATTAAGTTATCAGCAAAGTTGGCAGCACAACAGTACCCTGCATTACTACAACTAGAGGACAGGCAACTGCACAGATGGGAATTCGTCAAGAGGAAAGCTAATCTCTATTGCACAGATCATCAAAGGCCCAAGCAAGACTGATAGAGAAAGCTGCTGTGAGGATGATAAGGTCTCTTCATAAGTAGTTAGAATGTAGTACAGGACACAGAGGCAAACCTTATTCTCAAACAATAATTTAACTCCATTTCAAAAGTGTCTTTCCTCTTGGGGAAAATGTCATTACCTTTTGCAGGAGCAGAAATGGAGGAACAAAAAATAACTCAAGTTTTTAAAAGCCAATATTTTCTATTTACCACTATCTTTCTTTCAGAATTGTATTTTCATCTGAAAAGCAATTAAGCAGAAATACCTATCAAATTTAAGCAAAAACAATGGAGTATTTTCTAAAGAACAGAATATAAGGTCATCTTATACAGTATAAGGTCATTTTTTAAAGGATTTTTGTTAATGCTATATTTAGTTCTACATATCACTAATTCTTGCCTCTTCATTAAAGAGAGATGTAAAGATATCAATATGATTGGTTTTTTGAAATATTGCAAATATGTTCATAAGGGCTGCCAACTAATCTAAGCAAAATATCTGAGCTGGCATTTTATGGCCTGCTATAACCCACCACACTGTTTAGACAGCCATCCAACAGTGTGGCTCTCCTTTACTACCGAGTTCAATTACCATACCATTGGGGAGCGGGGAGAGGCAGACTTGTTAAATTCTTGGGCGTTTAGGAAAGGTACCAAATTTTCCAACCCTGATCATGAGCTTCTAAGAGACAAAGTCAGGACTTGTACCCGGGTCTTCTGATTCCAATTCCACTTCTCTTTTTGTGGCATTAGAGGGTCATTTGAAATAAGCCTAAATGCCACCACTGTGGGGCTATGCTGAATCCTACACTTTTCTGTATGCCATAGGAGTGGCACCAACTATAAAAGATGCTAATGTTCTCTGTGAAGCATAACTTAAGCCCATAACTTATGCTGACAGCATTTATTTTTTTAACTGGGGTGTTGGTGCTGGGAGGGGGTAGGAGGTGGGACAATAACCTGGGAACATAAAAGCAAATAAAAACCAAACGCTACCCAGACTTCAAAACAAAGCTCAAATACGTTTCTCCTGCCATGACATCTTCCCAGCGCCTCTCAGTAATTCTGCGCTCTCATTCCTAAAGTACCTTGCCCATACTCTGCAGTTTGTCTTGTTATTTGTGGCTGTGTCTGTCTATCCACCTAGACAGGAAGCTCCTGGAAGGCAGTAGGCTCGTATACATGTAGAGGTAAGGGCTTGAGCACTAAAAACTCTCCTTCAATATGAAAATTACAAATATGAAGAATGAGTAAATGAATGAGGCATAACCGAAAACATAGGAGGTCCCTCTCTACTCCCATAGCAGCCTCTAGCTAATTCTACTGGTTACCTTTCCTCTTGCGAAGAGTTAACCCTAAAAGTTGCTGAACACTAGGCCAGGTAATCCACAGAAAGTAAAGATACAGTAGTTCAGTAGTTCTTGTCCCAGAGATGCTCAACAGTCTAGCTGTAGGGATAAGACACACAGCTAAAACCAAGAACCACTTAAGAACACAGAGCCAGAAGTGGCAGACAGATAACTGGATAGGAATGATTTCTTGGAAAGCATGCTTCTATTTCTGGAAGGAAGCAAGTGACCTGTAAAAGTGACATCTATTGTTATTACTTACTGTCCCTTCACACTAAGGTCCCAACCCGGGGGACACTGAAGAAAGACGATGTGAAGGTCTCTTTATTATCTTCTGTAAACGGTTTCTGATTCACTCCAAGAAGGCTGTGGCATCAAAGAACACTTCTGATTACTATTAATCTCCTGAAGTCCTCTCTAAAACCTGTCATTCATTAAGTTGGATGTGTCTTACTTTAGATTTCCTGTGTGAAATCTCACTAGAGGTCTAAACCCAAATTTCTGAGAGGTTTATGGACCCTTTCCTACCTGGACATCCCTCTACCTCAAACTCAACCTGCTCAAACCAAATCACAACGTAAATATTTGTGATATGTAGATGAAATATTGATTTTCATTAATCATAATGTACAAATTCTCTTTTGCATCTGCAGTCTCAAAATGAGTAAGTAGAATTTATAAACCTCTTTGGACAGCCAAAGATTTTTTTGACTTGCCAAATAACATCTGGGGTTATTGGTGTAATTCCTCAGTAGTACCAAAGAACACATGCTTTTTTGGTGCGGGGGCAGGGTGGTGCAGGGGCTATTATCATATCTGGAAAATATCTCAACAAAATTTTATGTTCTGTATAATGCTGTGCTAGTGATATTCCAAACTTAAGAACGACTGAGTTGAATGTTTGAGAATTTAAAAATAACTATCTTTTCCCTTTTGAGATGGTGGTCAAGTTTGCTTCCTGGATATTGGCAGTTATGTCAAGAGGGTCTATAACATAAGGTTCTGCCCAACACAAACTGAGGAAACAGACAGGAACAGAAGTTCAATTTTTAAATGAGTACAACCTATGAAAAAATCACCTGGTAACATAGCTTAGAGACACTAATCAGGGACCTTTGGTCCCTTATCATGCTAGTTTAAACCCAAACCCATAACGGTTTGGGTTTTGATTCTTTCAGTAGCTGACAAGAATGCTACCATTTTATACTCCTAATCACACAGCTGAAGAACCAACAGCAATGTACTATTAACAGAAAAACACAATCATGGTTCTTACACATTCGTTTAATATTGTATTCACAGTCAAATTTAAGGGCTATACACATCAATGCACTACAGAAAAGTTGTCGTTGTCAGAAAGTGACTGCTAGATGAAAAATAACCTTCAAGCACATCTTTTAGATAAAAATTCCCATTCCAGTAGAAATCTTCAAAGTATACAACGTCACAGAAAGAAGGAACTTTAGAAATAATATAGTCCTGCCTCCTCATTAATAATGTAAGATAACAACAGAAATAAGTCTGGAACCTAATTCTTAATGCACAGTTCCTCCCACTGCACTCATTTAACAATGCTTTTTAAGTACAGTAAGTCCCCTACCTACAAACGAGTTCCATTCCGAGAGCACATTCGTAAGTCCAAAAAAATTAGCCTAGGTACCCCACTTTTACAGATAATGCCAGACACGTGAACTAACTTACGTGACTGGACATGCAAACGCATGTTCACATCTTTGAAAGTTCACAACTTGAAGGTTCGTATGTAGGGGACTTAACTATACCTTCTCTCCTCACGGAATTGTGTTAGATATGACAGACCCTCTCTCTTAAGAAGACATTCCCTATTAAAGGATATAGAAAAAATGCATCGCACAGAATTAGACAATAATGGTATTCAGTAAAACCATTACTCTTGGCTACTGAAAACCAAAGTGAGGGAGTGACTAAATTGGTAGATGCAAATATTAATGGTATCTAATGTTAACAGATTAAACATTCCAATTAAAAGGCAGACATTGTCAAAATGGATAAAAGAAACAAGACCCAACTACTGTAGACTTCCATAAAACTGCCAACTAGACTGTTAAAAGAAACACAGTTTCAATACAGAGACACATATGGGTGGAAAGTAAATGGATGGAAAAAGATACTACATAGGGAAAACAGTTATGTAAAAGCTGTAATGTCTAATTTAACATCAATAAAAGGAAACTTCAAGACCAGAAATAAAGGACATTTCATAATGATAAAAAGGTAACTTCATATTGATAAAAAGTTCATACACCAGGAAAACATATCAATCATAAATGTGCATACTCCTCAGAGCAGACCTTCAAAATAAATGAAGTAAAAACTAATATAACTAAAGGGAGAAATAGATAATTCTTCATAGTTGGATATTTTAATCTCTCTTTCTCTCTTAGCAACTGATAGAACCATATAGAAAAAAAACAAAACAAACCAACCCCAAGACAAGGACCACCTGAACAACACTATCTACCACTTTGACTGAACTGATATTTATAGAACATTACATCCAAAAACTGCAGAATACACATTCTATCAAATATACATAGTTTGTTCACCAAGACAGACCATATATGCTGAGCCACAAAATAAGCCTCAATAAAAAAACTTTAAGAAACTGAAATTGTATAGAATAGACCCTCTCTGACCAATATGGAATTAAATTCGAAATCAATGACATTAAGAAATCAAGAAAAACTCCAAGTTTTTGGAAATTTAGAAATTAAACAATCCATTTGTATATAATCCATGGGTCAAAATACAAACAATTAGGAAACATTGTGAACTGAATAATAATTAAAATACAACATATTAAAATTTGTGGGATTCAGCCAAAGCAGTGCTTAGGGGAAAACTTTAAAGCTTTAAATACTTATTAGAAAAGAAGAAAGGTCTATACTGATAAGTTTCTATACCTTACTTAAGCACAGAAAGAGCAAAGGAAATCCAAAGCAAGTAGAAGATGATAATAAAAATAAAAGCAGAAATATATTAAGTAAAGGACATAAACAAAACTAAAAGTTAATTCTTTACAAAGAACAACAAAATTGATAAACCTTAACTAGACTAATAAAGAAAAAAAGAGAGAACACAGGTAATCAATATCAGGATTGAAGGAGGGAAGATCACTAACATCCTACAGAAATTAAAGACAAAATAAGGGAACATTATGAACAACTTAATACCAAAAAGTTTGACAATTTGGATAAAACAAATTCCTTGAAAAATATAATTTACCAAAATGGACACAGAAGAAACAGAATATTTGAATATCCCTTTATCTATTAAAGGAATTGAATTAATCATCTAAGACCCTCCCATAAAGAAACTCCAGTCTTGGATACTTTTACTGTTGAGTTCTAGCAAATACTTACAGAAGAAGTAATATTCATCTTACATGAACTCTTTCAGAAAATAGAGGAGGAAACACTTCATAAGTTGTTTTATAGGGCCGGCATAACACTAAAACCAAAATCTGACCAAGAAGTTACATAAAAGGAAATCACAAACCGCCATCCCTCATGGACAAAATCCTTTACAAAGTATTAGAAAGGTGAATACAGTGATATATAAAAAGAAAAATACATTTTGACCAAATAGGGTTTATCTTAGGAGTGCAAGGTTAGTTTAACATTAAAAGATCAATCAAAGTGCTATATATTATCAGAATAAAGGAGGAAAATCATATGATCATTTAAATACAGAAAAATCATTAGACAAATGAGTTAATGATAAAAACTCTTAGCAAAATTCTTCAATCTGATAAAGGTATCTACAAAAAAACCTCACAAGTAACACTGTACTTAACACTGCAATATTAAATGTTTTCCCTGAATTACTGGGAATAAGACAGACAGACTCACTCTCACCACTTCTATTTAACACTGTACAGAATGTCCTAGCTGTTGCAATATGGCAAGAAAAAGAAAAGCATGCAAATCCAAAAGGAAAAATTAAAACTCACTGTATTTGCAGATTATATGATTGTTTTTGAAGAAAATCCCAGCAAATTTACAAAAACAACTTTTAGAACTAAGTAGTGAATTTATAGTAAGGTCATATGATATAAAGTTAATATACAAAAATCAACCATGTATCTAGATACTAGCTGCAAACAATGTGAAAATAAAATTTTTAAAAATTTCATTTAATATAGCATCAACAAAATACTTTGGAATAAATTTAACAAAAAGCTTACAAAATATCCAAACTGAAGATTGCTAAGAGAAATTAAAAAACACTTAAGGAAACCAGGAGATAGACTATGTTCATAAACTGGAAAACAATATGTTAAATGGTAATTTTCTCAAAATTCTTCTATAGTTTAAACACAATCCCAATCCTATCACACTTTTTATTTTTATTTACTTATATTTTTAACATCTTTATTGGAGTATAATTGCTTTACAATGCTGTGTTAGTTTCTGCTGTATAACAAAGTGAAATTAGTTATACGTATACTTACATCCCCATATCCCCTCCCTCTTGCGCCTCCCTCCCACCCCCCCCCATTCCACCCTGCTACGTGGTCACAAAGCACCGAGCTGATCTCCCTGTGCTATGCAGCTGCTTCCTGCTAGCTATCTATTTTACATTTGGTAGGGTATATATGTCATTGCTACTCTTTCACTTCATCCCAGCTTACCCTTCCCCCTCCCTGTGTCCTCCAGTTCATTCTCTACGTCTGCGTCTTTATTCCTGTCCTACCCCTAGGTTCATCAGAACCTTTTTTTTTTTAGATTCCACATATATGTTAGAATACAACATCTGTTTTTCTCTGACTTACTTCACACTGTATGACACACGCTATGTTCATCCACCTCACTACAAATAACTCAATTTCATTTCTTTTTTGGCTGAGTAATATTCCATTGTATATACGTGCCACATCTTCATCCATTCATCTGTCGATGGACACTTAGGTTGCTTCCATATCCTGGCTATTGTAAATAGAGCTGCAGTGAACATTTTGGTACATGTCTCTTTTTGAATTAAGGTTTTCTCAGGGTATATGCCCAGTAGTGGGACTGTTGGGGCATATGGTAGTTCTATTCTTAGGTTTTTAAGGAACCTCCATACTGTTCTCCATAGCAGCTGTAACAATTTACATTCCCACCAACAGTGCAAGAGGGTTCCCTTTTCTCCACACCCTCTCCAGCATTTATTGTTTGTAGACTTTTTGATAATGGCCATTCTGACTGGTGTGAGATGATATCTCATTGTAGTTTTGATTTGCATTTCTCTAATGATTAGTGACGTTGAGCATCCTTTCATGTGTTTGTTGGCAATTTGTATATCTTTTTTGGAGAAATGTCTATTTAGGTCTTCTGCTCATTTTTGGATTGGGCTGCTTGTTTTTTGGATATTGAGCTGCATGAGCTGCTTGGATATTTTGGAGATTAACCCTTTGTCAGTTGCTTCGTTTCTAAATATTTTCTCCCATTCTGAGGGTTGTCTTTTCGTCTTGTTTATGATTTCCTTTGCTGTGCAAAAGCTTTTAAGTTTCATTAGGTCCCATTTGTTTATTTTTGTTTTTATTTCCATTTCTCTAGGAGGTGGGTCAAAAAGGATCTTGCTGTGACTTATGTCATAGAGTGTTCTGCCTATGTTTTCCTCTAAGAGTTTGATAGTGTCTGGCCTTATATTTAGGTCTTTAATCCATTTTTTTTTTTTTTTTTTGCAGTACATGGGCCTCTCACTGTTGTGGCCTCTCCTGTTGCGGAGCAAAGGCTCCGGAGGCGCAGGCTTAGCAGCCATGGCTCACGGGCCTAACTGCTCCGCAGCATGTGGGATTTTCCCAGACCGGGGCACGAACCCGTGTCCCCTGCATCAGCAGGCGGACTCTCAACCACTGCGCCACTAGGGAAGCCCTTTAATCCATTTTGAGTTTATTTTTGTGTATGGCGTTAGGAAGTATTCTAATTTCATTCTTTTACATGTATGTAGCTGTCCAGTTTTCCCAGCACCACTTATTGAACAGGCTGTCTCTTCTCCATTGTATATCCTTGCCTCCTTTGTCAAAGATACGGTGACCATACATGCGTGGGTTTATCTCTGGGCTTTCTATCCTGTTCCATGGATCTATATTTCTGTTTTTGTGCCAGTACCATACTTTTTTTTTTTAAACATCTTTATTGGAGTATAATTGCTTTACAGTGTTGTGTTAGTTTCTGCTGTATAACAAAGTGAATCAGCTATATGTATACAAATATCCCCATATCCCCTCCCTCTTGCATCTCCCTCTCACCCATACTGTCTTGATTACTGTAGCCTTGTAGTATAGTCTGAAGTCAGGGAGCCTGATTCCTCCAGCTCTGTTTTTCTTTCTCAAGATTACTTTTGCTGTTCGGGGTCTCTTGTGTTTCCATACAAATTGTAAAATTTTTTGTTCTAGTTCTGTGCAAAATGCCATTGGTAGCTTGACAGGGATTGCACTGAATCTGTAGATTGCTTTGGGTAGTACAGTCATTTTCACAATGTTGATTCTTCCAATCCAGGAACATGGTATATCTCTCCATCTATCTGTATCATCTTTAATTTCTTTCATCAGTGTCTTATAGTTTTCTGCAAACAGGTGTTTTGTCTCCTTAGGTGGGTTTATTCCTAGGTATTTTATTCATTTTGTTGCAATGGTAAATGGGACTGTTTCTTTAATTTCTCCTACAGATTTTTCATCGTTAGTGTATAGGAATGCAAGAGATTTCTGTGCATTAATTTTGTATCCTGCTACTTTACCAAATTCACTGATTAGCTCTAGTAGTTTTCTGGTAGCATCTTTAGGATTCTCTATGTATAGTATCTTGTCATCTGTAAACAGTGACAGTTTTAAATCTTCTTTTCCAATTTGGATTCCTTTGATTTCTTTTTCTTCTCTGATTGCTGGGGCTAAAACTTCCAAAACTATGTTGAACAATAGCGGTGATAGTGGGCAACCTTGTCTCGTTCCTGATCTTAGATGAAATGGTTTCAGTTTTTCACCATTGCGAACTATGTTGGCTGTGGGTCTGTCATATATGGCCTTTATTATGTTGAGGTAGTTTCCCTCTATGCCCACTTTCTGGAGAGTGTTTATCATAAATTGGTGTTGAATTCTGTCGAAAGCTTTTTCTGCATCTATTGAGATGATCATATGGTTTTTATCCTTCAGTTTGTTAATATGGCTATCACACTTTTTAATAGAAACTGACAAGCATAAACTTTATATAGAAAGGCAAAGGACCAAAAATATCCAAAGCAATCTTAAAAAACAATGACAGAGTTAGAAGACTTATACTACTTAAAGGTATACTATAAAACTACAGTAATCAGGACTGTGGTACTGGCATTAAGACAAAAACACATCAATGGAACAGAAGAGAGTACAGTCCCAAATTTATATAGCCAATTGATTTTTTAAAAAATTAATTTATTTTATTTTATTTATTTTTGGCTGCACGGGGTCTTTGTTGCTGCGCGTGGGTTTTCTCTAGTTGCAGCGAGCGGGGACTACTCTTCGTTGCGGTGCGCTGGCCTCTCATTGCGGTGGCTTCTCTCGTTGCAGAGCATGGGCTCTAGGCACATGGGCTTCAGTAGTTGTGGCTTGCGAGCTCTAGAGTGCAGGCTCAGTACTTGTGGTGCATGGGCTTAGTTGCTCCGTGGCATGTGGGATCTTCTGGGACCAGGGCTCGAACCCACGTCTCTGCATTGGCAGGCAGATTCTTAACTGCTGCGCCAACAGGGAAGCCCTAACCAACTGATTTTTGACGAAGGTGCCAATACAATCTATATAGGAAAGGGAAGTTTTAAAACAAGTAATGTTGAAACAATTAGGTATGTATATGGAAAAAAAACCCTTGACTCCTACCTCACACTATACATAAAATATTAAATCAAGATGGATCATAAGCCTACTATGAAAGGTAAGCATAAAGGCTAAAACAATAACTAGAAGAAACACAGGAAAGTATCTTTTTGCCTTGTGAGTAGGCAAAGGTTTGTTAGAGATAATACAAAAAGCAGTAATTATGAAAGAAAAAAATTGCAAGTTAGACTTTACCAAGACAAAATACTCTGCTCAAATATATTAACATCATGAACAGTCAAGCCAGACTAGGTTTTCGTATTTGTAAAATATAGATCTAACAAAGGACTAGAATCCAGGATATATAATAGCCCAATAAAAAATGGGCAAAAGATTTTAACACACACTTCACAAAGGAAATATATATAGAAAGCATAAGCACGTAATAAAGTGCTCAACATCATTAGTCATCAGAAAAATGCAAATTAAAACCACAATTAAACCCACAACACACCCACTAGAATGGCTAAACTTACAAAGACTGACAACACCTTATGCTGGTGAGGATGTGGAACAAATGAACACTCATACATTACTCGTAGGAGTAAAAATGGTACAACCACTTTGGGAAAATGTCTGGCAGTTTTAAAACTAAACATATGATGTAGCAATTCCACTTCTAGTTATTACCCAAGAGAAATAAATACATATATTCACAAAAAGACTTATATAAGTATGTTCACTGAAGTTTTATCATAATAGCTACAACCTGGAAACAGCCCAGCTATCCATCAATAGAATGGATAAACAAACTGTGCTCTATGCATACAACGGAATCCTACCCAGCACTAAAAAGGTAATGGCTACTGAAATACCCAACATGGATGAATCTCTAAATATAACGCTCGGTGAAAGACGCCTTACACAAAAGAGCATATGCTATACGGTTCCATTCATATGACGTTTTAGAACAGGCAAAACTAATCTATGAAAGGGAAAAAATGAGAAGACTGGCTGCTTCTGGGAGGTGCAGGTGAGGATTTACTGGGAGGAAACAGGAGGAAACTTTCTGGGACGATGGTAATGTTCTACATCTTAGTATGCTTTTGTTGCACAGGTATATGCATTTGTTAGAACTCATCAAAGAGTACCCATAAGACCTGTGCATTTCACAGTATGTAAATTTACTTGAGAAGAAAATATTACAAACAGTGAAGTAGCTAATGATGTGCAAATGCACGTATTTGGGGAGAAGTGTACTGAAGTCTGCAGCCTGCTTTGAAATGTGTTAAAAAAAGAAAAAGAAGGATTGACAGGTGGATAGAAGAATGGCTAGTTGGATAAGTATGTGATAAAGCAAACACTGTAGAATCTGGGTGACAGGTATGTGATGTTCACTGGAAAATTCTTTCAATTTTTGTTTGTTTCAAATAAAATGTTGGAAGAAAAACAACTAATATCACCTCTTCTTATGATGACTAAGATTGTATCCTAGGTTGGACTGCCAATGTTGAGGATCCTGGTCACCATCTATGAAAATCTGATTACCAAGGGAGGAAGTAAAAGTGATCAACAATATGAAGTGAGGGGCGGGGATGGGGAGGGTATTAGAGCCAAAGTCCAGACATGCAAGAGGTTCTGAGGCCTGTCAGAAATAAGGCCAGGGCAGCAAGGCAGGAGACGGCCACTTTCAGGCCTTCTTAGGTTGCTTTGCTTTTTTCATTCCTCTGCAAGTCTATGAAATTATCTTCTGGGCCTGGGACCCAGCATTACCTAGCACTCTAGTTTTTCCAAGACACAGAAGGACATAGTTGGAGGATTTAAAGTCATTGATGGAGGGGGAAAAAAAGAGGAAGGAACAGAATTGAACTAAAAACTCCACAGGGAGAAGGTATGACTCACCTACTTCTTGGTGGGTAACTACCCTTTTAAATTGCATCTTGTGAAAACAGCCAAGGAGCGTTAAAAATTGAATGCAAAACCGCTTCTGGGCAAGGCTGATTAAAAAGGAATAAAACCATTTTAAAAGGTTGTTTTGAGATATTTGGCAACATTTGCATTCTGGTGAACGGGTGACTCAGATCCCACTGCCGGTCCTTTTCACCTCCAGAGCTATGATTTTTAGAGGATGATAGTCACCAGTAATTGATGATCTCTGGAGATCACTGCAGTCTCAGTCTAGCTGATAGTAATGCATGATTATCACTTTGCTTAATTTAATGAGCCTTCACAGAAATCACACCTGCTTTGTCCTTGACCTCTCTGTTCACTCAGCTTTCCAATGTTTCCATCTGCAAGGATATAACATACTGCTTGTTACTAACCTGCCATAAATAACAACCAAGTTCACCTTGTTAGGGTTTTTCCTTACCCTAACTCTTAATCTTTTAAGAAAAAAGCAAAACTTTAACCAGATGACACACACGATAGCAAAGCAGAGACACACTCGAGCTGATGGTAGAACTTGACACTAACTCGAACAAAGACTTTTAACCTTAAACACGGTTGACTCATCTGTCACAATATGTAACTTTTAACTTAATTTAAAATTAATCTTTAAAAAAAAAACCCACCTAGGGACTTCCCTGATGGCGCAGTGGTTAAGAACCCACCTGCCAATGCAGGGGACACAGGTTTGAGCCCTGGTCCGGGAAGATCCACCTGCCGCAAAGCAACTAAGCCCGTGTGTTACAACTACTGAGCCTGCGCTCTAGAGCCCATGAGCCACAACTACTGAGTCCACGTGCCACAACTACTGAAGCCCGCACACCTAGAGCCCTTGCTCTGCAGCGAGAAAAGCCACCGCAATGAGAAGCCCGCGTACCGCAACAAAGAGCAGCTCCCGCTCGCCGCAGCTAGAGAAAGCCCGCGTGCAGCAACGAAGACCCAACGCAGCCAAAAATAAATAAATAAAATAAATAAACGTATTAAAAACAACAACAACAAAAAAACACACCCCACCTATGCCAAGCTTGTCACAGTCAGTATTACATCTGTATAGTTGTACTTGTATCAACTACTAGTAAAATAAACATGAAATTCATCACCTTACCCCTGAGAGAGGTGGGTCACGCTGGGTAACCCAAACGGTTTTCGTGAATACCCTCTGGGCAAGGGAACGTAGAGCACAGTAAGGAGAATATCTCATCCAAAACTTTTGAAGAAAACGGTATGTTCAAAACACAGTATCTCTGGGCTGCTCTACAGTTTGCAAAGATGTCAACATTTGAAAATAGTTTTCTACGTCTCTATAATACAAACCAGACAACTGTTTCTTCAAATTATACAAAGCTTCCCTGAAAAACAAATACCAACTCTATTATAGGGAATTGGCAGTAAAAGTTTACCTCAACAAAGCAAACAAGATACCACAAACTGGCCGTTTCCAGATAATCTCATCAAAGTACAGAGACCAGGGGTAAAAAGCAAAACATGTCGAATGTGGGTTGGAAGGATTCAGTGTAGCATTTATGGATGGTTTCATGGCTCCCAGATTGTACTTTTATTACTTCCCGAGAGCCATTCATGATATGTGTTGCAACGAAGGCTCAAATCCCATAAAAATTTTTATCCGAAAGTAAAGTGTTTGTTGCCCCCTTGAGGTAAACTCAAGAACAGAAACAAAACGGCTATGCCTAGTCCATTAGAGAAAGAGGCTTGCTTCTCCAAAGGGCTTTTTCTACACACATACCGTAATTGCAAGTTATAATAAAACTCTATTTTCACCTGGGAAAAAAAAAGGCAATTTACAAACACCACTAGACACTGCACCATTTCTGCAAAAATAAAGATAAAACCTCACACAGTGAATATAGCAAACATTTTTTTTTTTTTTTTTTTTTTTTTTGCGGTACGCGGGCCTCTCACTGTTCTGGCCTCTCCCGTTGCGGAGCACAGGCTCCGGACGTGCAGGCTCAGCGGCCATGGCTCACGGGCCTAGCCGCTCCGCGGTATGTGGGATCCTCCCGGACCGGGGCACGAACCCGCGTCCCCTGCATCAGCAGGCGAACTCTCAGCCACTGTGCCACCAGGGAAGCCCCTAGCAAACATTTTAAAGTTTCAGTTGATGAGATGTCAGACTAACTGCATCCTAAAAATTCATTACGCAGACCTTCGGCTGGCCTAGCTCACATGACCCAGGGGACCCAAACTGTAGACTGAAAAGCTCTGCAGCAAACTTTCATGGGGGTGGGGAAGGGCGGGACAAGTCCAAGATATTTATGGCTCAAATCCACATAATGTGCAAGGTCTGCAACATGAGAACAGCTGCACTGAGGGAAAAAATATATATAATACATAAGCATGGGTAGAAACATATGATGGTCTGAATAGATTACCCTGTGAGGGAATTCTTAGAGTTCAATGGATTTTAGTCAGTAATCCTCTGACGTACTTCTGCCGTCCTAATATCATGGGGCTCTGAACTAATTAAGGTGGTTTTTCTTCCTCCAGTTGCATTTTATTCTAAGCTATCATCTGATTTTCAGTATTATTAGGAAGAATGCGATGGATTTACATCATTACTCCTCTAAAGATTGAAAGACTTCAGCGTTTTACTCAGCGTGACTCATATTCATGAATGATCAAGGTTTCTGAATGAGCAGTAAAATATGGTCCCATCTCATCCTGCTACTAAAGGCCCTGCCGGATGGAGAGATCACCTGGGCCAGCTGTTGCTCGAAGTCCAGATTCATGGACACAGAATTAACCTGTCACATCCTCTACTGGCAGTCACACAAAGTAGCTGCTCACACGTGCTGTCCCAGCTGCTGAACTCTCTACCCAGGCCCCTCAAACTACCCTTGAGATTTATTTAAACTTATGAAAAAGTCTCTCTACTCTTTTCATCTTTACCAACCCAAAGGAGAGCAAAAGAAGTTAAGGGGCTAGGAGAAGTAGGGAGAGCACAAAAAGACGGCCCTGTCCCCAATTCCAAGAGGAAGCCCTACCTAGGTCAGTAGCTGTCAATATCTGACCAACAGATGGATCATTCAAAATTCATTCACAAGTTTGCTTGTCCAAAAACTGTTTTAATTACAGGGTAATAAAAGTTTCCTCACTTGTAAAACAGGGATAAGTTAAATACTTAAAGACTTCTTAAAAGAAGTGAATAAGTGAATGCTTATCACAATGCTCAGCACACTGTACACTGTATACGTCCTCCTTTACCCCCACGTCTCATGTCCCTTTCTCCTCAGTGCTAACTATCGCCTATGATGATCATCATTCTATGCATTTATACTCACAGGCACGTACACAAAAATGCTGGGCTCACGCTGTAGGAATGGCCCGAAAGATTACGTTTTCATGTAGCATACCTTGGAAATCTGAAACTCTCCCATAAGGTGACCTTGTCCATTTGCATGGCTATAAATACCATCTATGAGCTGATAATCCCCAATTTTATATCGCCAGCCCAGACATCTCTTATAGAGCCTATGGACATCCCCACCTGAATGTATTCTAGGCATTTCCAACTTAATGCAGCCAAAGTAAAACTCTTGATTTTCTCCCACAAGCCTGTTCTTCCCTCTGTCTTTTCCATCTCAGTGTGCGACACAACTCTCGATCATTTTCTACAACCAAAACCTGGGTGTCATCCTTGATTCGTTCCTCTTTCTTACCGCGGACCTGATCCAAAGTCTGTCAGTTTCCACACAAAAATACAGCGAATCCATCTATTTATTCTTCTCTGTCATTACTGCCACCACCCTCATCTGAGCTGGGGTGGATACAACACTCTTCCACCCGGCTTCCCACGTCCACTCTTGCACCCACTAGCCACACAATAACCAGAATGAGTTTCTTACAAACCCGAACATGTCAGTCTCCTGCTTGAAACCATTCACCTACTTCCTACTGCTGATTCGAAAGTTCTTAAGTCCTCAAAAGCATGTATAATCAGGCCCACACCTAACTTTTCAATCTCCCTTCATGACATATGCCCCCCTTTTCACTGGAATCTAGATACCCTGGGCTCCTCTCTGTTCCTGGAACACCTCAGTTCTTCCTCATTTCAGTGCCTCTTCTTTTTTTCTGCGCTTGGCCTGACTCCCTGCTTATACTTCAGATCTCAGCTTAAATGTCACCACTTCGTGTGCAGAATCAGCCCAGGTATTCTCCATCACAGCCGTCTGTATCCATCACAGCACTTACTGTCTGTTATTTGTTGAACCAGTAGAATGTAAGCACCATGAGGGCAAGGACAACATCCATCTTGTTCACCATGTTGTTTCCAGTGCCCAAGGCAGTGCATGGCCCCTAGTGGGCCTTCAATTAATGTTCAGTAAATAAAAGAGAATAGTACACAGTAACTTAGCCAGGTGTTCCTGAAATTTCTGAAAATAAAAACTATTCTAAGACTTTCACTTCTTAAATCATTGAACTATATATGAAACCTTAGTATTCTTCTCGCTAAAAATGGAGATATGAGATATCAAAAGAAAGCATAATTGTCTTGTCAACTAGAATTTGAAATAAATGATCCCATCCATAAACAAATTATTTAATAGTTATTAAACAGTAATTAAAACAATAGTTATTAAATAATAGTCACTTGTTTTTATATGGCTGAGTAATATTCCATTGTATATATGTGCCACATCGTCTTTATCCATTCATATGTCAATGGACACTTAGGTTGCTTCCGTGTCCTGGCTATTGTAAACAGAGCTGCAATGAACATTGTGATACACGACTCATTTTGAATTATGGTTTTCTCAGGGTATATGCCCAGTAGTGGGACTGCTGGGTCATATGGTAGTTCTATTTCTAGTTTTTTTTTTTTTTCTCCCCCTGGTACGTGGGCCTATCACCGTTGTGGCCTCTCCTGTTGCTGAGCACAGGCTCCGGACACGCAGGCTCAGCGGCCATGGCTCATGGGCCCAGCCGCTCTGTGGCATATGGGATCCTCCCGGACTGGGGCACAAACCCATGTCCCCTGCATCGGCAGGTGGACTCTCAACCACTGCATCACCAGGGAAGCCCTCTATTTCTAGTTTTTTAAGGAACCTCCATACTGTTCTCCACAGTGGCTGTGTCATTTTACATTCCCACCAACAGTGCAAGAGGGTTCTCTTTTCTCCACACCCTCTCCAGCATTTATTGTTTCTAGTTTTGATGATGGCCATTCTAACCAGTGTGAGGTGATACCTCATTGTAGTTTTGATTTGCATTTCTCTAATGATTAGTGATGTTGAGCATCCTTTCATGTGTTTGTTGGCAGTCTGTGTATCTTTTTTGGAGAAATGTCTATTTAGGTCTTCTGCCCATTTTTGGATTGGGTTGCTTGTTTTTTTGATATTGAGCTGCATGAGCTGCTTATATATTTTGGAAATGAATCCTTTGTCAGTTGCTTCATTTGCAATTATTTTCTTCCATCCTGAGGGTGGTCTTTTCGCCTTGCTTATGGTTTCCTTTGCTGTGCAAAAGCTTTTAAGTTTCATTAGGTCCCATTTGTTTATTTTTGTTTTTATTTCCATTTCTCTAGGAGGTGGCTCAAAAAGGATCCTGCTGTGATTTATGTCAAAGTGTTCTCTATGTTTTCCTCTAAGAATTTTATAGTGTCTGGCCTTACATTTAGATCTTTAATCCATTTTATTTTTGTGTATGGTGTTAGGAAGTGTTCTAATTTCATTCTTTTACATGTAACTGTCCAATTTTCCCAGCACCACTTACTGAACAGGCTGTCTTTTCTCCATTGTATATTCTTGCCACCTTTATCAAAGATAAGGTGACCATATGTGCGTGGGTTTATCTCTGGGCTTTCTATCCTGTTCCACTGATCTATATTTCTGTTTTTGTGCCAGTAGCATACTGTCTTGATTACTGTAGCTTTGTAGTACAGCCTGAAGTCAGGTAGCCTGATTCCTCCAGCTCTGTTTTTCTTTCTCAAGATTGCTTTGGCTATTCGGGGTCTTTTGTGTTTCCATACAAATTGCAAAACTTTTTGTTCTTGTTCTGTGAAAAATGCCTTTGGTAGCTTGACAGGGATTGCACTGAATCTGTAGATTGCTTTGGGTAGTATAGTCATTTTCACAATGTTGATTCTTCCAATCCAAGAACACGGTATATCTCTCCATCTGTTTGTATCGTCTTTAATTTCTTTCATCAGTGTCTTATAGTCTTCTGCATACAGGTGTTTTGTCTCCTTAGGAAGGTTTATTCCTAGATATTTTATTCTTTATGTTGCAATGGTAAATGGGAGTGTTTTCTTATTTGTAGTAAGTTGGATGGGCCTAGAGTCTGTCACACAGAGTGAAGTAAGTCAGAAAGAGAAAAACAAATACCTTATGCTAACACATATATATGGAATCATAAAAAAATAGTTGGTTCTGATGAACCTAGGGGCAGGATAGGAATAAAGACGCAGACGTAGAGGATGGACTTGAGGACCCAGGGAGGGGGAAGTTGGCAAGCTGGGACGAAGTGAGAGTAACACTGATATATATACACTATCAAATGTAAAATAGATAGCTAGTAGGAAGCAGCTGCATCACGCAGGGAGATCAGCTCCGTGTTTTGTGACCACCTAGAGGGGTGGGATAGGGAGGGTGAGAGGAAGGCACAAGAGGGAGGGGATACGGGGATATATGTATACGTAAAGCTGATTCACTTAGTTATACAGCAGAAACTAACACAACATTGTTAAACATTATACCCAATAAATATATTTTTTTTTAAAGTCACTTGTTTTGTTGATTATATAGCAGTTAAATGTCTCAGATTAAGAGTACGCCCAGTGCTCTTTTTGGGTCGGCTCACCTAGTCCAATCAAAGCTACCCCTGCAGTTTAGACCAGCCTAAGGCTGAAAAGATCTGCACAGTGGTTTTTTTGGGTTTTTTTTTAAGTAAATTTATTTACTTATTTTATTTATTTATTTTTGGCTGCATTGGGTCTTTGTTGCTGCACATGGGCTTTCTCTAGTTGCGGTGAGCAGGGCCTACTCTTTGTTGTGGTGCGGGGGCTTCTCACTGCGGTGGCTTCCCTTGTTGTGGAGCATGGGCTCTAGGCACGTGGGCTTCAGTAGTTGTGGCACACAGGCTCCGCAGTTGTGGCTCGCGGGCTCTAGAGTGCAGGCTCAGTAGTTGTGGCACATGGGCTAGGTTGCTGCATGGCATGTGGGATCTTCCTGGACCAGGGCTCGAACCCGTGTCCCCTGCATTGGCAGGTGGATTCTTAACCACTGCACCACCAGGGAAATCCCTTGGTTTTGGGGTTTTTTTGTTGTTGTTCTTTTTCTTTTTTTTTAGTTTCTTTTTATTCTTTCACATAGTGATTTTGTGAAAATACTAATAACCAATGGACCATACTCACTTTTTAAAAACATAATCCTTTTTCCCACAAAACAGAAGCAACTACAAGGACTAGGACTGCATGGGATGACAGATGTTAACTAAACTTACTGTGGTCATCATTTCATGACATATGTGACATCAAATCATTATGCTGCACACCCTAACTTATACAGTGCTCTATGCCCATTGTATCTCAAGAAAATTGGGAAAAAATGTATTTAACCTTACAACCCATGAAAGGTATGCAAATAAAAAGAATGACATTCTCTCCCCTCCCTCCCCAAAAGAACCAGGAATATAGACATAGAGCAAAAAGAATTCTCACAGACTGCTGCTAGAAGGATAAACTGACAACCAGCGTTGGTGAATATGATAAAATAAGGATTTCTTACTTGACTGCCTCGTAAATATTGTTGGAGGTATGTCCTGATAAAGCATCGTGTAAATTTCGAATAAAATAATCTCTGTATTCTTCTGGAAGGGCCATAAATGTTCCACCCATCACAATAAATTCCACTTTATCCACACTGTGACCAAGTTGTTTTAACTGAAAGACATAAATTCATCAGCATTAGAAAGATATAGTCAAGTACCCTAAGAGGGTGATGGCAAATTTCTAATTTTACTTTGCAGTATTCTCATCAGTATAGTTTAAAAATGAGAAGCAAACATGTTAAACAAATTCTATGGACTAAAAAAAACAGATTCCAGGGTCTGAAAAGGAAATTACTGCTCAAATAAGGAGGACGAGAATTAAAAATAATAAACAAGAAGTCTGATGTCAACTTAGAGTTAAGTGAAAATTTAATAATGCAAAGAATATAAATTAGAGAGCAGCAAAGCAAATAACACAATATGTAATAGAATAAACAAATATTTATTGATTACATATTTTATGCCAGACTTTGTGGTCAGCATTGGGGACGAAGAAGACTATATGCAACATAATCAGGACTTGATGCAAGTGAAAGAAAGAGAATACTAGATTAGAAAGAAACATTAAGAAAGCAGTTTTAAATTAAAAGTTTTGAATTAATTATGAAGTTTCTGGGTACAGGTAGCACCTTAAACCTGGTTTCAGGGGTGGGGGAAGGACAATAAAAGTCTGAAATATGACATCTCTTCTATTTGGGAAGAGAATGGTATAGATCTTTCAGTTTTTCAACTACAATAAGGCAAGATTCTAATTTTTAGAAACAGGTATTTAAATTTCTTGCCATATCTTAGGCCTGAGAAAAACTAGGTCAAGTAGACTACAAATTATGAACTCTAATGTACTATGTAAAGAGGATGTCCACACTTAATATGAGCAAACAGTTACTTTGTTTTATATTTGTTTCTGAAAATGGCAAATAACTTATACATACATACATCCTTATACATATGTAAATCCTTACAGATACATAAGCTATGGGCATGCATGTGCATACACATGCAAATGTGTATCTGTAAGTACATGTACATAGCTATCAACACTAAAAGAATACTCTATAACTATGGTTGTTTACCAGGAATACACAACAAAATCTTCCTGGTAGCTTTTTCAAAATATCTTGCCTGGACCCTAAACCAGACTTAATCAGAACTTCAGCAGTGAAATCTGGCATGTGTTTTGGAAAAGTTACTCAGGTGATTCTAATGCATTTACAGTTAGGAAAAGAATCAATACTCTCTGGTAGTTTCTAAAATCTTTCAAAACCCATGCTCCTTTTTGGTAAATATAAACATTTCGAACTCTACTGAAATACTTCAAATGAGTTAAATATCATGGCTAAGGGAATTCCCTGGTGGTCCAGCCAGTGGTTAGGGCTCCGTACTTCTACTGCAAGGGGCATGGGTTCCCCCCCCAAAAAAAATTATGGCTAAAAAAGAAATTGAAGCAATGGCCAGTTTAGGAACTATGTAGGCTCCCTGCAGGTGGGGTCCTCTCCTACAGCTGACGATCCTGATCCATATATGCTTGGGTGACAATGATGTGAAAATTAGAAGTGGCTGGTATCCACTTGTAATAACAGTTAAGCACAGAAGCGACTTACTGACTATGGTATGTGCTACTTGCCATTTGAGATTTTCTAGTTGTCTTACTAGATGTAACTATAAAAACTATGGACAGTGCTTGCATTGCTTGAAATTGGACAAGTTTAAAATAAAATTGTGAAAAAGAAAATCTGTATTAATGTTCAGAGTTCTTGAACAGAGCAAGGCCATCTACACAGTACTTGTTTTTCATCAGTTATATTGAGGTATAAATTTTTTTTTTTTTTTTGGTGGCTTTGCCATGCAGTTTGCAGGATCTCAGTTTCCCGACTAGGGATTGAACCCAGGCCAAGGCAGTGAAAGCCCAATTCCTAACCACTAGGCCACCAGGGAACTCCCAGGGTATAATTTATACACAACAAAATCCACTAACTTTAACTGTACAATTAAATGAGTTTTGACAAATGTTTAGAGTTGTGTAACCACTGCCACCACCACCACCAGGATACAGAACAACTCCATGGCTCCCAAGAGTCCCTCATCCCCCTGTACAGTCAATTCCCCATTCACGCCCCAGCAAACCAGTCACAATACTTCTCACTTGGTTTATGGAAGCTAAAATTCAATCCACCCACCTTTTGTCTAAGATATACCCACATTCTGTAAATTTCATACCATAAGTAACTTTCTACAAATTGAAAAAACTTTAGAGACTATAAAATCCTTACAGAAAATAATACAGTCTTTAAAGGAAGTAGTTTTTGACCTTGCTAAATACTGCAAGATAGTCCCCCTCCCTCAGATGGATATTAAAAACTTACAAAGGGGAGAAATATTCTTTCAGTTCTTATTTCTGGTTCAACTCAAATCAAGCAATAATACCTTCTAGGTAAGTATAAAGATCTAATGTAAAAATGCTTTTTAAAACCTTACCTGTTCTATTCGGTGTCTTGTCTGTAGATAAGGGTCATACCTAGCACGGATAGCTCGCATGGAGGTTGGCTAAGAAAAAAGAAAAGTATCCTGTTATGCCCATATTGAACTAAGAATAAAGAGTAGTTTCAAAAGGGTATTAAAAATAAAGTTCCCTTGGGCTCCTTTCTTCCTCTCAGTCTTGTCAGGGTTCAAAATAATGTCCTGAATAGCATTTGGCTGGTCTCCACTCAACAGCAGGCAGCTCCTTGGATCATAGTTATATCTTTGTGTAAACCCTTATGGAATCTCCAGGGTCACCAAATTGTTATACTGCTCACAGACACAGCTGTGTATACATTCAAAAGAGTTACTTGATAAAATAACCTTTAAACCAGATCATTAAATATCAATACAACACAGTTTGTAATGGCTTAACAAAAAGCCATCATGCTATGATACAATGGAATAGTCTATGGCCATGAAACAATATACTGATATAAAATGTTCCCTAAGATACATTGTTAAATGAGAAAGGTAAGGTGCAAGGTTTTGACAGACTACCTCCTGTGTAAAAAGTTAGGATAAAGAATATGTATTGCTTTTATATCTGTATACTATCTCTGAAGGACGTACAGGAAAGGGATGATACTGATTGTCTTCGGGGGCTGGAGCAGAAAGGGGTGGCTGGGGAGAGTGATGAGAGGGAGTCTTTTCCCCGAAAAATTCTTTTTGTATTTTTAAAAATTTGAACTATGAAAAACAGGTAAGAAATGCAAAACCATGTATAAGAAAAAAGTCACATGGTTTCCTGGCTGCTGGCCTCTTCGGATGAGGCCGATGGCCTCCAAAGCCTGCTCGCTGGCCTCCTGCTTGCACTCTTGCACCTGCTCTAATCCTGCCCTCACAGAACCATCAAATGATCTTTCAAAAACCGACGCTGGATTGTATCATCCCCCTGCTTTAAACCTGGATGGCTTTTCACGACACCTGTAACACACTCCTTGCCCTGGCGTACAATCCCCGGCGTCACCCGTTTCCCGAATCTCATTCTCCCCTCACCCGCTCTGCCCCAGAGCCCCCCACTGGCATTCTGAGCCTGGCTCCGTGGTCCAGCTGTTCTCTCTGCTAGGAATGCTCTTTCTTGGTATTCTTGAAAGGCTCTTTCTTGTCATTCAGGGCTCAGTTTAAATGTGACCTCCTCAGACCATTCCTTCCTAGCATCCAAGGCTGAAGTATCCACCCTGCTACGATACCTTACTTGACTTGACTTCCCTGCTTTGCATTTACTAGTACCTGATTTATTTTTTCTTGTCTGTTTCTTTACTGTTTACCCCCCACTTATTAGAATGTAAATTTCTCAAGACCTGACCTGTTTCTTCCCAGCTGCAGGGGCAGGACAATGTACTGGTGAAGAGCACAGGATTCAAAGCCTGGCCCTGTTACATATTAGGGGCGTGTCCCCAGGCCAGTCGTGTAAGACTTCCGGGCCCTGGTTTCCTTATCTATAAAACTGGGATAGCAATAGTGTCTACCTTCAAAATCCTGCTGTAAGGTTTAAAGCTGTAAAGCACTTAGAACAATGTTGATATATTAATAATAAGGGCTTACATAAATATTTCTCCAGTGACTAGAACAACAGACACTCAGCAAATGTTTGGTGGATGAATAACTTAACATAATCAGGAAAAAAAATAAAAAATAAAAATTTTAAGAAAGCCAGTACTTGTAAAAGCACACTCTTAATAAAGTATGCTGTAACACTCCTCAGGACAGCCTCACATGACTTTACCTCATATCCAGTGTAAGACTGGGTCGAATATTCAAAGTCTGAATCAGGTCCACCAGGGCAGTATCTGCCAATACAATGAAATGAAGATGTCAGATACAGAACTTAGTTCAACCGTCTAGTTCAAGTATCTACAAGCTCCGTAAAATCTGACTGAACCAGCTTCATTTACGAATCCTAACAGAAGATTGTACCTTTGTAGTATCTGCAAATATATACATTTTCTACTAACAAGTAAAAAGATAAACATATAAAGGAACATTATTACAGTCATTTTCAGAGTACTGCAGTCACTATTATTTTAGAAGTTTAAGCTTTTAGGGGCAAATAACCGGGCCTAAGCTTTCCTAAGTTTGGACTGATACAGTGCTCTCTTGGGAACTACACTTAAGAAAATCTTTCTCCTGGGGCTTCCCTGGTGGCACAGTGGTTGAGAGTCCGCCTGCGGATGCAGGGGACACAGGTTCGGGCCCCGGTCTGGGAGGATCCCACGTGCCGCGGAGCGGCTGGGCCCGTGAGCCATGGCCGCTGAGCCTGCGCGTCCAGAGCCTGTGCCCCGCAGCGGGAGAGGCCACAGCAGCGAGAGGCCCGCATACCGCAAAAAAAAAAAAAAAAAAAAAAGAAAATCTTTCTCCTGATTATTCTTCCTGTCTAGAGTCATGAATATTCTTCTGCTAATTTTTCTTTCTAATTTTTCTAAGTTTAAAGATTATTAGTAAGGATAAGTTTTTACTTTGATACTTTTCTGATCCAAATTCATTATAAACTTCTGACATTTGGAATTTAGGCAGCTCATATTTCCATTATCATTTATCAAGCTAATAGAATATCTACTGTTTTGAGTTCTGTAACCTATGAATTTTTTTTTACTGTGTATTGCAACAAATTAAAATCTTTATATGCTTCATTTATTTTTTTTAATTTATTTTTTATTTTTATTATTATTACTTTTTTTTTTTGCAGTACACGGGCCTCTCACTGCTGTGGCCTCTCCCGTGGCGGAGCACAGGCTCCAGACACGCAGGCTCAGCAGCCATGGCTCACGGGACCAGCCGCTCCGCGGCATGCGGGATCCTCCTGGACCAGGGCACGAACCCGTGTCCCCTGCATCGGCAGGCGGACTCTCAACCACTGCACCACCAGGGAAGCCCTATGCTTCATTTTTAAAGCATTGAGATATCCTACTAGTAGGTGCTTGTTTCAAAGAACTAACTTATGAATCTATTAAGTCAAAGTTTTAAATATTACCAGGGAGTTCCCTGGTGGCCTAGTGGTTAGTTACGCCGGGCTTTCACTGCTGTGGCTCGGGCTCAATCCCTGGTTGGGAAACTGAGGTCCCACAAGCCGTGGCCAAAAAACAAATACAAACAAAAAAAAGTTTTAAATATTACCAGCATGTATTGATCAAGGCTCTAGGGGACTTATTGGTTCAATTAAAATACACACACATACACAACTTATCACAGTCATCATACTCACACACATATGTTTCCTGTAAAACTGATGTGTGGACATCTGTGGGGTTTGCACATGACAGCCACAACAGCAATCTATAAAAGGAAGATTAATAAAAAAGCAATTATGAAATAATTCATACAAATTCTGGAGAGTTGTTATCGCTCAGAAAGCAGGAGAGGGATGCAATCAGAGGGTGGCACACAAGGGGGTTTCAAAAGTACTGGTAATGCTGTATTTCTTAAACTGAGCCGTGGGTACCAGGGTGATCTCTTTTCAATATTATTAATCTTCAAAATGTACATATGCATTGTATACACTAGTTTGTATTGTATTTGACAATAAATTAAGTGCAAAATAAGGAATTAATAATTTTTAAAGTCACAGTGATTCTTATTCTCTCTTGCTCTTTCTGATTTGTTTTAATAAAATAGCCTACAAGAGAACAATTACTTATGCAATTCTATAAACTTATGTCTAAACTTAACCTTTGTATCTCAACTTCTTCCCAATAGATCTCAATATTTATAATAGAGACTATTAAACTGGAGCTAGACTTCAGAGTGTGTGCCAGATATTCTCAGAGGGGTCTGTCAGAGCCCAGCGGGGTAGGAAGAGCATCTGCTTGAGCAGGACGTGATGGCACAGTTAGACAATCAGTTACATATGGGGGCAGCTGGTCAAATAAGGGTATACACTAAGATGAATGCAAGCCAGGTTTCTTACCGTCAGAGAAGAAAGTTATGATGTTTTAATTTATTTTATTGAAGTATAGTTGATTTACGATGTTGTGTCAATTTCTGCTCTACAGAAAAGTGATTCAGTTATACACATATATACATTCTTTTTCATATTCTCTTCCATTATGGTTTATCACAGGATATTGAATATAGTTCCCTGTGCTATACAGTAGGACCTTGTTGTTTATCCATCCTATATAAAATAGTTTACATCTGCTAGCCCCAAACTCCCAATCCATCCCTCCCCAACCCTGCTCCCCCATGGCAACCACAAGTCTGTTCTCTATGTCTGTGAGTCTGTTTCTGTTTTGTAGATATGTTCATTTGTATCATATTTTAGATTCCACATATAAGTGATATCATATGGTATTTGTGTTTCTTTTTCTGACTTACTTTACTTACCATGTTGCTGTAAATGACGTTATTTCATTCTTTTTTATGGCTGAGTAGTATTCCATTGTATATATGTACTACATCTTCTTTATCCATTCATCTGTCAATGGACATTTAGGTTGTGTCCGTGTCTTGGCTGCTATGAACATAGGGCTGCATGTACCTTTTTGAATTATATCAATAGTTTTATCCAGATACATACCCAGGAGTGGGATTGCGGGATCATATGGCAACTCTATTTTTAGTTTTCTGAGGAACCTCCATACTGTTTTCCAGAGTGGCTGCACAATTTACATTCCTACCAACAATGTAGGAGGGTTCCTTTTTCTCCACCCCCTCTCCAGCATCTGTTATTTGTAATGACTTTTTAATCATGGCCATTCTGACTGGTGTGAGGCGGTACCTCAGAGAAGAAAGTTAAAATATGCAAAGGGAGAGAACTAGAATGAACTCTGAGGGTTGGATGAAATTAAAGGTACTGTTGTGGACTCACAGTATACACACACACACACAAATATAGACGCAAATGTGTTATGTATATGTGTGTGCATGTATGTACATATATATTTCCTAGTTTGGTCCACAGAGAGGGTCTGGGAGCAGCAAAACCCTAACGGCATTGAGCACATCTAGCACTCAGATCTTTGTTTCTAAATATTCTTCTCCACTTAAAAGAAACCAGGGCTCCTTGGAGAAACAGCTGATTCCAGGGCTGGGGTAAAGAAAGTACAAGATGAGCCTGGAACATTTTATTACGACTGAAAGCTAGAAACTGCTCCAAGAATGATGGGGACATTTAAAAAAGAAACAGAAACCAGCTTGAAAGGGCTCCTACTGGTCAAAACTGGGAAAATTTGTACATCAAAATAAATAATGATGGAACAGATTATAACCCACCAAACAGGAAATCAGTTAATCCATTCACACAAATGAACGAGGAAACTGGAAGTCTGATAAGGAACAGGATATTTGCATAGTTTCAAAGTACTTCACCGGGCTTCCCTGGTGGCGCAGTGGTTGAGAGTCTGCCTGCCGATGCAGGGGACACGGGTTCGAGCCCTGGTCTGGGAGGGTCCCACATGCCACGGAGCAACTGGGCCCGTGAGCCACAACTGCTGAGCCTGCACGTCTGGAGCTTGTGCTCCGCAATAAGAGAGGCCGCGACAGTGAGAGGCCCGCGCACCGCGATGAAGAGTGGCCCCCGCTAGCCACAACTGGAGAAAGCCCTCGCATAGAAACGAAGACCAAACACAGCCAAAAATAAATAAATAAATTTAAAAATTTAAAAAAAAAACAGTACTTCACCACACAAAACTTCTTAATTACGAAGTGGAAAAGAATAACTTTACAAAGGGGACGCCTAGCAGACATCACCTTGATCAAAGTAGACAACATCAGTGACAGGACAACAAACTATGCATCACCTGACAGGATATAATAAGAACACAGTATCACTTCCGTGATGTTCCTGCCAGAGATGCAAACCCGAATCTAATTATGAGGACACATCTGATTAAACCAAATTGAGGGAGATGCTACAAAACAACTTGCCTGAAATCTTCAAAAGTGTTAAGGTAATGAAGTAAAGGAAATACAGAGGAAGTGTCCAGACTGAAAAGCCATGACAACTAAATGCAGCACGTGATTCTGAACTGGGTCCTGTACGTCATTACTGAAACACCATTAGAAACTTTTTGAAAGAGGTCTGAGGATTAGATGATGATAATGTATCAGTGTTAAATTTCTGATTTTGATGGCTGTATTGTGGTGATGTAAGAAAATGTTCTTGTTTGTAGGAAGTACACACTAAAGTATTCAAAGACATCGGCTTTGCAACTTACTCTCAAATGGCTCAGGGATAAAGTGCTCTTTGTAGTGGATTTTCAACTTTTCTCTAAGTCTTTGATTATTTTTTAATAATAAAAATGATTAAAATTGAACTTAAATCATTAGTGATCTAGAGAAACTCCAAAATAAATCGTTTTGCGAATCAAGGGCTTCCCTGGTGGCGCAGTGGTTGAGAGTCCGCCTGTCGATGCAGGGGACATAGGTTCGTGCCCCGATCTGGGAAGATCCCACATGCCACGGAGCGGCTGGGCCCGTGAGCCATGGCCGCTGAGCCTGTGCGTCCGGAGCCTGTGCTCCGCAACAGGAGAGACCGCGATAGTGAGAGGCCCGCGTACAGCCAAAAAAAAAAAAAAAAAATTTTGCAAATCTGAATTAAAAACTTAGATTTTCAAACAAATGTTTGTATTTAAAATGAGACACAAATGGTATATGTATACCACTGATGAGGTCAATCTAATTTCCCAATCTTTTATTGAGGGCCTACAATATAGGCCAGGTTCTGAGCTACACAGAGCAGGTGGGCCCTAAGACTACAAAAATATTAATGCACTGCCTCTGTCCTCTGAAATCATACAACCTAGCAGGGGAGGAGGACATAGAGAAATAGGCTATTTCAAAACCACATGGTAACAAGCATGTGGTAAAAGAAACTACTAGGGATGCCCAAAGAAGGGGATTAATTAGCCCTGACCAGTGGCGTCAGGGAAGCCTTCCTAAGGGGTTGACAGCCATGCTGAGTAAGAGTTAACTGAGCTAAGAAGGCAGAGGGACGTGGAGACCAGGGAAGCAATGTGCAGGAGTTTTCAAGCATTTTTTAAGTCGCTGAACTCTCCCTTCAAGTCATGTTTTACTTAGAACATCAACTTACAGATGAGAGAAAAGCAACAGCCCTGGGTGAAGGAGAGATGGGGCCTGCTCCCACGACTTCCCTATTATTCCCCACAGTAGCTCCTAAAACACTTATACGGATCCTGTAGTTTTGTAGAATACAGCTTAAAGATTACTGATAAGGTAGAAAAAGCTATGACTTTGGAGTCAGCCAGAGAGATGAACCTTTGAAACTTTTCTCTGCCTCTTACTGTGTATTTTCCTGTTTTGTAAAACAAAGACAATACTACCTACCCTCAAAACAGTTTTGAGGATTAAATTAGAAAACACACCAGTGCCGTGGCTGGTATGTAACAGGTGGGCAACATATGGTCACCACTGTTGCAATGAGTAATGATACTACTCTGAATAATAAAAATCATGATTTTCAAAGCAAAAAAAACAACAAAACAAAAACTCAAGTACACACAGACTCAAAATGGATCACAGACTTAAGTATACTAAAAAGGTATGCCACAGGGCCTCCCTGGTGGCGCAGTGGTTGAGAGTCCGCCTGCCGATGCAGGGGATGCGGGTTCGTGCCCCGGTCTGGGAGGATCCCATGTGCCGCGGAGCGGCTGGGCCCGTGAGCCATGGCCGCTGAGCCTGCGCGTCCGGAGCCTGTGCTCCGCAACGGGGGAGGCCACAACAGTGAGAGGCCCGCGTACGGAAAAAAAACAAACAAACAAACAAACAAACAACAAAAAAAAAAGGTATGCCACAGACTGGGAGAAAATATTTACAAGACACATGTCTGATAAAAGACATGTATCTTTTTTTTTTTTTTTTTTTTTCTTTTTGCGGTATGCGGGCCTCTCACTGTTGTGGCCTCTCCCGTTGCGGAGCACAGGCTCCGGATGCGCAGGCCCAGCGGCCCTGGCTCACGGGCCCAGCCGCTCCGCGGCATATGGGATCCTCCCAGACCGGGGCACGAACCCGTATCCCCTGCATCGGCAGGCGGACTCTCAACCACTGCGCCACCAGGGAGGCCCAAGACATGTATCTTAACTATACAAAAAAAAAAAATCCTTAAAACTTCACAATAAAAAAACCAAACAACCCAATTAGGAATAGGGCAAAAGATCTGAAGAGACACTTCACCAAAGAAGATGCACTGAAGGCAAAATAAGTATATGAGAAGATACTCGACATCGTATGTCATTCAGGAATTGCAAACTAAAGCAAAGAGATAGATATCACTACCTACCTAACAGAACGGCCAACATCCAGAGCACTGACGACACCAAATGCTGATGAGCTTGTGGAGCATCAGGAACGCTCATTTACTGTTGATGGAATGCAAAACAGTGCAGCCACTTTGGAAGACCGTCTGGGAATTTCTTACAAAGCTAAACCTAGTCTGACCATATGATCCAGCAATCATGCTCCTAGGTATTTATTTACCCAAATGAGTTTGAAAACTTTTGTGTATGCAAAAACCTTCAAACAAATGTTTATCGCAGCTTTGTCCATTATAATGGCCAAAAATTGGAAGCAACCAAGGTGTCCTTCAATAGGTGTGTGGATAAACAAATTGTGGGACGCTCAGACAACGGAATATTATTCAGTGCTATAAAGAAATAAGCTATTAAGCCACTAATAGGACACGGCATAACCTTAAATGCCCACTGCAAAGTAACAGAAGCCAATATGAAAAGGCTACAAAACATACTGATTCCAACTATATTACCATTCTAGGAAAGGCAAAACTACAGAAACAGTAAATAGATCAGTAGTTGCGAGAGGTATGAAACAGAGGAAATGATGAGGGGAGTTTTAGGACAGTGAAACTATTCCATATGATACTGTAACGGTGGATACGTGAAATTATGCATTTGGTAAAACCGACAGAAATGTACAACACTGTGAGTGACCCCAATGTAAACTACAGGCTTTGGTTAATAATAAGATAGCAATATGGGTTCATCAACTATAACAAATGTGTCAAACCAATGCAAGGTATTAATAATAGGGCAACCTGGGGAAGGGGGAGAGAAAGTATATGGGAACTCTGTGCTTCCTGCTCAAGTTTTCTGTAAGCCTACAGCTGCTCTATAAAAAAAATATAAACAAAGCACTACAGTAACAGCAGAAGTAAAAGCATGGAGGTTAGTGGACGTATATCTGGAGAAAACCATAATTCAAAGAGACACATGCGCCCCAATGTTCATTGCAGCACTATTCACAATAGCCAAGACACGGAAACGACCTAAATGTCCATCGACAGAGGAATGGATAAAGAAGATGTGGTACCTATCTATAATGGAATATTACTCAGCCATAAAAAAGAATGAAATAATGCCATTTGCAGCAACATGGATGGACCTGGAGATTATAATACTAAGTCAGTCAGAAAGAGACAGATAAATATATGCTATTGCATATATGTGAAATCTAAACTATGACGCAAATGAACCTATCTACAAAACAGAAGCAGACTCACAGACACAGAGAACAGACTTGTGGTTGCCAAGAGCGAGACATGGTGGGGGAAGGATGGATTGGGATTTTGGGATTAGTAGATGCAAACTATTATACAAAGAATGGATAAACAGCAAGGTCTTACTGTATGGCACAGGGAACTATATTCAATATCCTGTGATAAACCATAATGGAAAAGAATATGAAAAATGTATATATGTGTGTATCTTAATCATACACTTGCCATACAGTAGAAATTAACACAACATCGTAAATCAACTATACTTCAGTAAAATAAATTTTTTAAAAAGCATAGAGGTTAGGATGCATAGCAGCTAGGGAATGACAATCTGCTGTGTTCCTTTGATATTTTTAATAGTCATTCTGGTGACACTGCAGAAAATGGATTTGGTGCAGGTAAGACAAAGTAGGCCCATTAGGAAATGACTAAAACAATCTAAACAAGAAATAATAAAGGCCAAAACATTCCTCCCAGTGGTGGTAGGAATGGACAATGCATTTCGCATGTTTTAGAAACTGAGTGGATGGGGGTACCATTAGCTAAGGTGGACAAGGAAGATGGATGAGCAAGTCTGAGGTTTTGGTTATGCTATACCTAAGGGTATACTTACAGGCAGTCAAAGGAGAAACGTCTAACAGGCAATTTGACATGGATGTGAAGCTTGGGGAGAAGTTGGAGCTACAAGTCAGCATATGGCAATACTTGAAAACATCAATGGATGAGATCACCAAAGAAAGCATGTATGGCACTAAAAGCAGTTGGCCCAGGACCACAGAAAAATCAATTTTTAGAGGGAAGCAGAACAAGAGTAGCGGTCAAAGAAAGAAATGATCCGAGGTAGGAGGAAGACAGAGAGAATGGAATTATGAAAGCCAAGTGCATTTGTCAGGTTGAAACATTGCTAAGCCTTTGTCTCCATGGTGGCAAGCCCACACACAATGATGAAAACTGAAAATCCAAGACTTACCCATAAAGCACGTTATTTAGGGATATGGAAGTAAATGCCAAGAAATCAGCTAAGACCTAAAAGTGGTTGCCCTGGGGGAACAGTGGGGGGAGAATGGGAGGTGAGGGGTTTGGACCTACTCATTTTTCTGAAAGAGTCTTTTATACTAGGTACAAACAAACAAACAAACCCAAACACCTAAGTACAAAGGAGAAGAGACTAGGAGAGGTGGTACATTGTGTGTGAAAGTTCTGGGGTTTAGTCACAAATATATGATCCAGGAGATACAGCTACCCAGCAAGTCATTATAAGCTGCATTTACTAGAAGTACAATATCCCCATCCAAACAACAGACTGAACTTCTTAGATCACATCAGGAACACAGCATTCGCTTCTGGGTACCACGTTTTAAGAGGGTCTAAATACTATCAATTCTTCCCTCATGTCTTTCACACTCATCCTTTTTATCCTGGAGGCCCTACCTTGATTCAGGCTCTTAACACTTCACACCTAGGTCAAACCAAGAGTATCCCAACTGGTCCTTTTGGCTCCAAGCTACCCTACATCTTGTATGCAAATTAATTTTCTGAAAATCTATTTGGTTCCCATCACTCCCCTTCTCAAAAATCTTTCAGTTTCCCATTATCTGGCTATTTTGCAGGACATTTAAGATCTTTTACAAGTGGATCCCACCCTAACTCTTCACCCCAATGTCCTGCTGCTTTCCAAAATGAATTGTCAGCCCCAGTGAGTCTGGTACACTTGTGGTTCCCTGCACACACACCTCTTACATCATCTCTACCTCTGTGCCCTAGTTCCTGGGTCCTTGCTCCCATCACTCTTTGAACCTGCTCTTCTCTGCTTATATGGGCGCCATGTATATGTCAGTCAAGCTCCACGCTTCCTCTTGGGCTTTCCCTAGTCCCTTTTACTGCAGGGACATCTCTGTCCTCTGGACTCCCATATCACTCCCTATGGTGTCAACTGTTTCACAATTACCATATATATTAACAGAACGGCTTTGCACTATCAATTAACTTTTCAAAATACCTTTTATAAGTATCAATCTTATAAGCCACAAGCTTAAGATGGCCAACAATATTGGTCCTCTTATGACAGTCACCAAGCATCTAGCTATACTTTTAAAGACACCAAAAACCAAAACATCATCTACTCCTCTAAGAACAGGGACCCTTTCCCCTCTGTGCCCTCCTAGCATTCTGCACGTGTCTCCACTCCAGCACACACCATAGTATATGGATTTTATTAGTCCAAATCCCCCACTTCCACCTCACTACCCAGCTGTTACATGGAGGCAGGGATCTGTGGTGGAACAGACACACAATCAGTCTTTGATGAATTGAATCACTCACCCCGCTGGCAGTTCTGATGGGTTTTGCCTTTAACTTGGGGACCAAGACCTTTCGATACTGAGGTGGGACTGCAGCAATGATATCCACCAGGCGGGGCTGTGCTGAAAGGCCATATTTGGCAGCTGTCCTGGTTTTCACCCTGAAAGTAAAGCATCTAGCATTATCAAGATCACAATATTTCAAGGACAAGCTACCAAAAGGATAACCTATAAATCACATCATCAACTCCTTTCACCAGATGACAACAGTGGTTTTAACATTTGTAATTATCAGGGAACTAGAACAAAATTCATGACTTCTTGTTCTCCAGAGTACCAGAAAGAAAACCACATGACTACAGGGCGGGGGCCCAGGACAGTGATACAGTGTAGGTCTCGTTCAAAGTAGTGCTCCAACTTCGAAGGATTCTACCCTTTTCTCAGCTTCCACGCTACTACATTTAGGATCAGATTAATTCTGTTGTGGGGGACTGTTCAGTACATTGTAGGATGTTTAGCAGCATCCTTGGCCTCTACCCACTGGCACCTCTTCCCGTTGTAACAACCAAAAATGTCTCCAGACGTTGCCAAATGACTTGAGGGTGGGGATGGTCATGCCTAGTTGCAAAGCACTGCCTCAGGCCAACAAAACAAAACAAAACAATTTAAAGCAAAGCTATGCAGAACCAAATAGGAAATAAAGTAGATATATTTTTAAAGCTTTAAAAGTTTTAAAACTTTTTCTAATTCAAAATATTATATAAAGAACAGAATAAAACATATAAATATACTCTAAAAATTATAAGACAATCACTCTTGTAACCACATTCCAAGAAAGAGAATATGATCAGCACTTCAGAAGACCCGTTTGCCCCTTCCTGACCGTAACCCTATCCCTAACCCCCAGAAGTAACCTTTATTCCAACTAATAACTCCTCGCTTTCCTCTATAATTTAGCAATTTTTCTTTTCTTTGTGGCTGCTAACCAAATCCTAATAGGCACTTTATCTTCTCACTTTAATCCATCTAGAAATATTATGGGGTGTTAAAACCATTTCAACAAATGGTTACTGAGTACCTGATAGATACAAGAGACTACCTAAGTACTTGGTACGTCAGGAGGTGTAAGGCATAGCTGTTTCATGCTCTGTGTTCGCATGTTTGCAGACAGGCATGCACAAAAATAAATCTACAAGTAATAAAAACATATGTATCAATAATAAAACACACACACAACAATGAATGATTCCAGATCTCAAGAGAGGAACTCAATGTGTGCTGAGGAGATATTCAAAGAAAATGGGCACAGAAAAAAGATAGGCTTCAGACAGGCAATAAAGACACAGAGATGGGGCTTCCCTGGTGGCGCAGTGGTTGAGAGTCCACCTGCCAATGCAGGGGACATGGGTTCATGCCCCGGTCCGGGAAGATCCCACATGCCGCGGAGCGGCTGGGCCCGTGAGCCATGGCCGCTGAGCCTGCGCGTCCGGAGCCTGTGCTCCGCAACGGGAGAGGCCACAACAGTGAGAGGCCCACGTACCGCAAAAAAAAATAAAAATAAAAAAGACACAGAGATGACACTGAGAGCAGACAGGCTGGCTTATGTGAAGATGCAAAAATAGGATAGTACAGATTTTAAGAAATTTGAGTAGACCAACTTAACAGAAAGCAGAAGGTTTTCAATATGAAGATATAGAAGTTTAAAAAGTTGGAAAAGTTGAAGCCACACCGAGAGGCCTTACATAATGGGCTGAGGAATCTGCGTTTAATTCCACAAGCACTGGGAATGTGCTGAAAGTTCCCGCACAGGGAAATGATGAAGGAAAATTAATCCAGCAAGACAGTAAAAAGAACTGAAAGCATAAACTACTGCAGGAGTCTAGACTTAAGTTTAAAAAGGAATGGAAGAGGAAGTTGGTGGTGAACATGAAAGAGAGTTATAATGAAGAAACAGGCAAAATTTTGACTCAGTGGACCTAAGGGAAAAGATTCAAAGATGACACGAGTTTCAAACCTGGGTGAAGGTTAAAACAATTAGGCAAAGAGGACATCTGAGTAGGGGCTGGTTTTAAAGAAGATGCTAGCTTTAGCTTCAGATGTACTAAATTAAAGAGAATGACAAAAATATACAAGAAGTAGAAATGTTCATGAGAAACAAAAGATTTGTATAATTAGAGGTATAGCCAACAAAGATGGGGAAAAAAACCCCACTGCTAAACACATGGTAGAAAAACCAATAAAATATAATGTCTTCATGCTATAAAAGAAGTTACTAATTTATTCTTTAGCAAATGTTTATCAAGCACAATGTTCCAAGGAAGGGGTGTAACATTGTAGTATCTCAGGTAACAGAAGACAGGGTCCAAAATAAGGTCATGTGTGTAGTGACTAGACCACTGACAACCTGGGGATGGGGGGAGAACCCTTTCACTAGAGCAGATTTGTATCACAAATATATAGTAAATAAATAGATGCAGAGAGGAAAGACCACTCTTATTTGAGGATGTAGCCAAGTCAAAGCTGAACATGGCTGTGGAGAGGAAGTGGATGAACGTGTCCAGGAGGTTCTGAAGTAGGGAAAGGCTGGATTCGATCAAAGGCCCCAAAGAGAGGGCTTCCCTGGAAGAGAGCTACCACCTCTCTGAGACGACCGGGAAGAGAGGAAGGGTGTGAAGTGAGATGGCCCAGAAGGACAGCGCCTGGGCTCTGGAGACGGACGACCTGATTCTAAATCCCAGCTCTGCCAATCACCAGTTATTTACTCCTGAACAAATTATTTAACCATTCTCTAAGAGGACCCACCTGTCAAATGAGGTAAATACCTACCTCATATAGTGTTTGAGAGGATCAGCTGAGCCAATACACATAACGTACTACTAAGAGCGACCGGAATACCGTAAGCGCCCAAGGAATGTTAGAAACTATTAGTATTATAAGGCTATAAGGCAATTTTGCCATAAATAATCGATAGGGCAGGGCAGAAAGCTAAATTCTCAACTGAAACATGAAACATGAGATAGAACCAGTAGTATTTGATAATTTCATAAAAGAGATCGACTACCCAAGAACAAGATTACCTTCTTTTTTATAGATCCACTTACTTATTTAGATCGATGTCTTTCCCCTGTTCGTGGGCTTCAATTAGTTGTTTAATAACATCTCCTATGGTCAGCATCATCAGCTCAGCAGGGCTGAGATCTCCTGAAAAGATAATATTTGACATAAAAAAATCATATTACTCAGTAAAGGTTTTTGTATTTATTAGGAGTTTGCCTTCCAAAATCATTCCAATCATGTCAAAATGATAGCTCAAGTACACAAGACACTACTGTATACAATTTGATCATATACTTTACATCTTTAATTTTAAAACCAACCTGGCTTCACCTATATATGGGAAGAGTTCACTTTAGAAGCATATACACCCCAAGAATGATAGATGCAGGAAAGAGCAGAGACAAACATGAGGAAAAAGAACCTCATCACACAGGAAAGGACCAAAGTAGTTAAAGTAGCTTCCCTTTATCTCCAGATTGGTAATTACATTTAGATGCATTATTTCATCTGATTCTCGGAACACAGTGAGGTAGATGGAACAAGAATATTTGCCTGTCTCATAAAAATGCTACCAAGGGGGTGAAGTTGAAACTCAAACCCAGGTATCCGCAGAAGTAATCTTAATACTATTTTGAAATACAATGCAATGTAGTACTATTTTGAAATACAAAGACATGGGTCTGTACGTGCCTAGGGATCTTAACACATCTGTAAACTATAGTGTATCTGCCATCGCAACATTCTCCTGGCAACTGAGGCCGCCCTTCTCCTCTAAAAGGCAACAGCAGAAGCTGACGTGTTCTTACATGACCCCATCCCCCCAATTAAAGTTGATTGGTTCAAGGATGGGCACCTGTCCAGGTCGGGCAAATCTGAGCTCTTTTTCTCAAGGCAGAAGAGACCAGTCCCTCTCCAGTGATAAAAAGTTGTGAGATTTCAGCTTGGGAGTTACTAACAAGCCTGCCTCCTGCCTGCAGAGAAAGCTGGTGTGCAGAGATAAGGATGTCATCAGAGAGAAACACAGATGAGAAAGCCCTGGCGCTCATGGAGCCCTTTCAGTTACTTTATCTCATTTGAAACCTCCCAACACTGGAAGGTATCGTTACCACATTTCACAGGCGCGAAAAATTAAGGCTAGTTAAGACATAATTGTAAATGGCATAGTTAAGACTCAAATCCAGGTCTTTTCTCCGCAACTTACATGCTTTTTCCCACTGTACCAAGCCACGTCTAATTTGATGAGGTAAAGCTAACACATACAAAACAATCTGAGAGAAAAAGAAGTCCGTCTATAGTCAAAGGCTAAGTGCTTTCTAAACCGTAATTCAGCCCTTCAGAGTTCTACCAAGGTGCCTGAGGGGCCATGTAACAGGTCAGGCTGGTGGTGATTAAGGTAAAGGAGGAAGGGGAGGGGGAGGGAGAGGGAGGGTCTCTTTCTCCATTTCAACCAAAGCCGCTCGGCTTTCATCTGTTTATATGCTGAAGTTCTGCATAAGAATTTATTTGGAGGAGAAAAGGTGAAAAGGTGATTCGGGTGATAAAAATACAGGCAGACCTCAGAGATACGCAGGTTCGGTTCCAGACCATCACAATAAATCAAATACTGCAATAAAGCAAGTCACACGAATTTTTTTTGGTTTCCCAGTGCATATAAAAGCTATGTTTACACTGTACTGCAGTCTGTTAAGTGTGCAAGAGCATTATGCCTTAAAAAATAAAATACCTTAATTAAAAAATACCTTATTGCTAAACAATGCTAACTATCATCTGAGCCTTCAGCAAATCATCTTTTTGCTGGTGGAGAGTCCTGCCTCGATGTTAGCTACCAAACTGACCAGGGTGGTGGCTGCTGAAGGCTGGGTGGCTGTGGCGATTTCTTAAACTGAGACCACAGTGAAGTGTGCCTCATCCATTGACTCTTCCTTTCATGAACGATTACTCTGTAGCAGGCAATGCTGATTGACAGCATTGTACCCACAGAACTTTCAAAACTGGAGTCAATCCTCTCAAACCCTACTGCTGCTGTATCAACTAGGTTTAACCTAATAGTCTAAATTTTTTATTGTAGTTTCAACAATCTTCACAGCATCTTCACCGGGAGGAGATTCCATCTCAAAAAACCACTTTCTGTGCTCATCCGTAAGAAGCAACTCATCATTCATTAGTTTCATCGTGAGATTGTGGCGATTCTGTCCCATCTTCAGGCTCCACTTTCAATTCTAGTTCTCCTATTTCCACCACATCTGCAGCTACTTCCTCCACTCAAGTCTTAAGCCCCTCCAAGTCATCCATGAGGGCTGGAATCAACTTCAAAATCCTATTCATGTTGATATTTTGACCTCTTCCCATGAATCACGTATGTTCTTAATGGCATCCAGAATGGTGAATCCTTTCCAGAAGGTTTTCAATTGACTTTGCCCAGGTCCATCAGAGGAATCACTATCTATGGCAGCTATAGCCTTACAAAATGTATTTCTTAAATAATAAGACTTGAGAGTCGAAATGACTCCTTGATCAGGCTGCACAACGGATGTGTGTCAGCAGGCATGAAAACAACATTAATCTTGTCTCCATCAGAGCTCTTGGGTGACCAGGTGCATTAACAATGAGCAGTAATATCCTGAAAGCAATCTGCTCTCAACAGTGGGGTTAAAATATTCAGTAAACCATGTTGAAACACATGGGCTACCATCCAGGCTTTGTTCCATTTAGAGAGCACAGGCAGAGTAGATTTAGCATAATTCAGAATGGTAAAGGAACATTAGCTTCAACTTAAAAGTCACCAGCTGTGTGAGCCCCTAACAAGAGAGTCAGCCTGTCCTCTGAGGCTTTGAAGCCAGGCAGACTTCTCTCTAGTTATGAAAGTCCTAGATGGCATCTTCTTCCAGTATAAGGTTGTTTTGTCTACATTGAAAATCTGTTGTTTAGTGCAGCCACCTTCACTAACTATCTTAGCTAGACCATCTGGATAACTTGCTGCAGCTTCTCCATCAGCACCTGGGGCTTTGCCTTGCATTTTTATGCTATGGAGATGGCTTCGTTCCTTAATCATCATGAACCGACCCCTGCTAGCTTCAAACTTTTCTTCTGCAGCTTCCTCAACTCTCTCAGCCTTCAAAGAATTAAAGAGAGTTAGGGCTTTGTTCTGGATTAGGCTTTGGCTTAAGGAAATGTTGTGGCTGGTTGATCTTCTATGCAGGTTACTAAAACCTTCTCCATATCAGCAATAAGGCTGTTTTGCTTTCTTATCATTCATGTGTCCGATACAGTAACATTTTCAATTTCCTTCAAGAACTTTGTGTTCACAACTTGGCTAACTGTTTGGTGTAAGAGGCCTAGCATTCAGCCTACCTCAGTTTTCGACATGCCTTCTTCACTAAGCTTAATTATTTCTAGCTATTGATTTAAAGTGAGAGATGTACGACTGTTCCTTTTACTTGAACCCTTAGAAGCCACTGTAGGGTTACTAATTGGCCTCACTTCAATATCCCTGTGTCTTAAGGAATAGGGAGGCCTGAGGGGAGGGAGAGAGATGGGGAAATGGTCAACAGGTAGAGCAGTCAGAACACACACAACAGTTATCAATTAAGTTCATCGTCTTATGTGGCAATTTGTGGGGCCCCAAAACAATTACAAGAGTAACATCAAAGATCACTGATCACCATAATAAACATAACAATAATGAAGTTTGAAATATTGCGGGAATTACCAAAATGTGACACAGAGACACGAAGTGAGCAAAAATGCTGTTGGAAAAATGGAGCTGATAGACTTGCTCAAACGGGTTGCTACAAACCTTCAATTTGTAAAAAACACAGTATTTGCGAAGCGCACTAAAGCTAGGTGCAATAAAACGAGGTATGCGTGAAGATAAAGATTTTTAAAACACTTGTGTAGCCCTTGAGTATATCAAGAATTAACCAGAGAAGTAAATTAATAAGAAAAGGCTTCGTGGAGGAAATCACACAGGGATCTTTAGCGGGCAGGATCTGGACAAGCAAAACAGAGTGCAATCCAGAAGGAACAATATTAGGTATAGGAATTACCTATCATCTTTACGTGCAGGAGTACTGCCTAACTAGAATAGAGGCTTTTTCACAGGGTTCAGTAAGAACAGATCACAGGGTACACTGGCTACAAGGCAAAGGCATTTAAATAGGATGCAATACACAGTGGAGAATTATATGTTCTCAAGTTTGGGAGTAAAAAGATGAAAGTAGTGTTGAAAGAAAATAAGTACAGATTGATCCTTGAACACTGGCTTGAACTGCACAAATCTACTTATATGCAGATTTTTTCAAATAAATACAGTGCCTGTATTTTTATTTTACAGATCCTTAAAGTTTGTGTTTGAGGATCTGAGTCCTGATTCTATCCAAACTGTTTCAGCTTCCTGCCCTTTGGTGAGTCATTTATCAATTCCTTTGTTTTTTCAGGCAGAGATAGCAACACTCAGAATTTCAACTGTGCAGGGGTCAGTGCCCCCGACCACCCCCTCCACTGTTCAAGGGTCAACTGTATACAAAATATACTAAAGAAAAAGGATACAAAAAATGATTCAGAAGATGAAAAGAATACACATCCTCTGGATACTAAGTAAAAGGCTCTTGAAAGGCAACATTGTTAAAAAACAAAACAGATTTACAGTAAAGAAACTTGGATGACAGACTCAGTCCCTAGCTTCCAAACCCTACTGGCTGTGTGATAATGAGAAGATGAATGGCTTCTGAGCTCCCATTTCCTTGTCTGCAGAATTAGGGTAATCCATACATATCTTTCACAAGATTCAGTAAGAATCAACAAAAATAATGTATATATGAAAGCCAAAGTATTATTCAAATATCAGTTCTTAATGAAGGTGGGTTAGGGGGATGGTGGCTAGAATGATGAGGAATAAACTATTTCAAGAAGCAATTTCTATAAGAACTAACAGAACTTAGTAATAAATGAAGTCAAAAGTTTAAAGCTGGAGAGATGGAGGAGCACGTTAGAGGGAGAAGATAACTAATCAATTAGGGGCATGTAGAATTTGATGCCACAAAGCAACTGAAGGTAACTTGGACACTTGGAGCAGTTGATGCCAAGAGGCACAGTGATTAAGGAACAGATTTTTTTTTTAAATTTTATGTTTTTGGGGTTCATAGAGACAGCCTGAGAAACCAGTTCTGGGCTAGGAAAGTTTCTTAACTCTTTTCACCTCGGCTTCTTCATTTGTGAAAAGGGGACGATATCAGCCTAAGAATTATTAGCAAAGGCTCAACAGATGGTAACCATAGTTATCATAACCATCATTATAATTAGACCGACTGCTCAATTGAGCTTACAGAGATAACACTAGAACCTGTGAGAAAATACCTGAAATTTGACTCCATTCGGCTGAAAAACTAAAGATGGCATTGCTCCACGATAACTCAGGAGGTAATACAAATGGGAATGACTGCCTAACTGCCCCCACAGAATCGCAAGAATAATTCAGTGGTTTTCTTTCTTTAACTTTGAGCTTTAAAATAATCTCAGATAAAAAAGCACGTGAAATGTGTCGTAAAACGAATCTTAGCAAATTAAGAGTCCGAGAACGTGTTAAGTCCACCGACCACGTTAACTTCTTGGAGGGCATACCTTGGACTAGAGCTTTTGTCCTTTATGCAAAAGACACCAAGTGACTGCCAAAAAGGAAGAGTAAGGATAGGTTGGTTCAAAAAACACAACAGGTGAAAGGAGAAAGCAGGGGGCTGGAGGCCACAGACGGACCACAGGTGGCTGGGGAAACTGGATGAGGTAGCGGATTCCCGCGGGAAAAACTGGCTTCAGCACCTGAGGGCCCGGGGTTCGCCCCTTCCCTACCACCGCCCCGTTCCCCCTCTCTTTCGCACCTTTCCGCTTCTGCCTCATCTCTCCGCTGTCGTAGCAGCCGCCAACCCAGACAATGTAGCGTTACCCACTCGGACCTCTGGGAAAATTGACAGCCACAAAGCAACTCTGTCCTGTCGTAAAGTGACGATCAATATATCGTAAAGCTGTTCCCAGAAGACAGCGCGCGCAAGGGTCCGCCCCGCTTCCCAGCAGCTGCTCGCAGAGCTCCAGGAGGCGGGGCAAAGCGGCGGCCCGGGCGAAGCAGCCCAGAGTGTAAGAGCTGTAGGGTTCCCACGTCCGAACGCAAGGGCAGCTTGGGCATTAGTAACCGCGACCTGGGCAGCACAGCGACAGGACAGAGCTTATGGACAGAGGCTGTGCCAGGAAACCTAGATAAGAGGGCGGATGTGGGTGGTCTCTAAATAAAGGTGGAGGAGCTCAGGGTGCGTTGCGTCCAGGGTGGCTGGGCGGGAACGTGAGTGGGGATCGCGGGAAACTAGATTCAGAGCCTGGAAGAGACGATGCAGGAATCAAGTAACGATCTGAGGTCCAGGCTCTGACGCCAGTGGATCCCCCTGGTCTCAGATGAATGGCGCGTTATCAATAACCATCATGAAAGCTCTGGAGGTCTCTCCAGAAAAACGCACACACGCACAAAGTTTTGTAGTGTTTGGAGGCAGGACATGGAATCATGTTTTCCTGAAACCCATCCATGATCTCCTTTGTTCATGGACCAGAAATTAAGAACGCCTCTCGTTAACAAAGACAGGAATCTGTGCTGTTTCCAGTTCCTTACTTTCCACTAGAACTGAGGTACCGCCAAGTCTTTGACCTCACCATGACACTGAATCTGTCCTGGTCTTTTGTGACTGCCCAGCAGGACAAATTCAGCAGCATTTATGTGTTCTTACTGTCATCCTAGTACCAAGTGACATAAGTTAGCTACTTAGGAAGTTTTTTATGATAGGACCCTCCACACTCTGAGTTTTTCTTCTGCTTTTTCTCAATCCTGCTGTATATCATCTCAAAATATTGGTGTACCACAGGGGTCACTTCTCAGTCTTGTCTTCGCCAACGTGATCCCCAGAGTACCAGAGCTTTTAAACACCATCTGTCTGCTCCCATTTTTATAGTCCAACTCCAACTTCTTCCCTATTTGACATCTTGTTAGATCTGCATGTCTGATATGTATCAGAAACTTAACACGTCCCAAAAGGAACTCTGCTTTTACTTCAGTTCTGCTCTTTCCCCAATCTTCCTTAAAATGAAGACACCATCCTCTACCTCATCACTCTTTTACCTCACACAAGAGAAAGAGATGGGTAGTACATTTGTAGATTTTAACTTATAACTGGAAATGTGATATTTGAGCTAATACTTGATATGCAGATATCTGGGGGAAGAGTATTTCAGACAGAGGGAACACTTAGAGCAACGCTCCTAGGGAGAGAGGATGCCTGGTGTATTCAAGGAAAGTAAGGAGGCCGCTGTCAGTTGAGCAGTGAACCAGGGGAAGTGTAATAGAGGTCAGAGAAGTGATGGAGTGCAATGGGGGACACTGCAGCTCATGTAAGACGTTGTAGGTCAGTGTAAAGCCTTTGCCTTTTACTCGGCACGTGAGGAGCCACTGGAGAGTTTTTAGCAGAGATATAATCTGATTTATAATTTAAAAGTACCTCTATTTGCTGTGTTGAGAATGGACTGTAGGGAGGAAGGGTAGAGGTAGGGAGATCAGTTAGGTGGCTGTTATCATACCTATGCCAGGGATTCCCAAACTTTGATGCACATGCGAATCACCTGGAGAGAAGTGAAAAATCCTGGTGCCCAGGTCACATCCCATACCAATTAAATCAAAATCTCAAGGGGGTGGCAGCCAGGCATTAGTATTTTTTAAGATCCTTGGGTGATTTCAAAATGCAGCAAAGTTTGGGAACCGCTGAATGAGACCAGGGATGATTATGACTTTAATCAGGGTAGTAAGCAGTGGAGGCAGTGAGATGTGTTCCGATTCTGAATACGCTTGGAAGATTTCAACAAGACTGCCCGACAGGGGCTTCCCTGGTGACTCAGTGGTTGAGAATCTGCCTGCTAATGCAGGGGACACGGGTTCGAGCCCTGGTCTGGGAGGATCCCACATGCAGCGGAGCAACTAGGCCCGTGAGCCACAACTACCGAGCCTGCGCGCCTGGAGCCTGTGCTCCGCAACGAGAGAGGCCTCCATAGTGAGGGGCCTGCGCACTGCGATGAAGACTGGCCCCCGCTTGCCACAACTAGAGAAAGCCCTCGCACAGAAACGAAGACGCAACACAGCAAAAATAAATAAATTAATTAATAAACTCCTACCCCCGACATCTTCATTTAAAAAAAAAAAAGACTTCCCGACAGCCAGATGTAGTATGTGGGAGAAAGACAGGCATCAACATCAGGGGTGACACGGAAACTTTTGGACTGATGGACTGGAACCGTGTAGTTGCCCTGAGCTGAAATGGGGAAGACTGTAGGTGGAGTGGGGTATGGGGAGGGAAGTGTGGGGGGCTTAATTTGGATGCATTGGGTTTGGGATGCCTAGTGAGCAGTAAGACACGAAAAAGATTGGGGCTGGAGATATCAAGTGAGAGTTGTGGGCATATAGGTGATATTTAAAGCCATGAAATGAGGTGAACGTGGAAAAGAAAGAGACCAAAGATTAAGCTCTGGGGCATTCTATTATCAGCAGAAAAAAGAAGTAACTAGAAAAGAAGGCTGAGGAGGTGCCTCCAGGGAGGTTGGGAAGAAAACTAGGCAAGTGTGGTTCCTGGAAGCCAAGTGGAAGAAGTGTGTTAAGGAGGAGGGAGTGATCCACTGGGTAAAATGCGGCTGATGGGTCAAGAAAGAGGAGGGTTGAAAATTAACTAGGGTCACCGGGGACTTTGACAAGAACAGTTTCACAGAAGGGTAGATGTGAAGGCTTGACTGGAGTGGGTTGATGATTGAAAAGAGAGAGATTTGAGACAGTAAGTTTAGACAACTCGAGGGGGGTTCGCCATAAAATACAGAGAAATGCAACAGTAGCTGGCAGGGAAACCGGGGTCAGAGGGAGTGTTTGTTAAAATGGAATAAATAACAGCATGTCTGTGTGCCGATGGGAATAATCCAGTGGACAGTGAAAATCTGATGAACGAAGAGGGGAAAGTACCTTGTCCTGCGGTTGGAGAGAGGGGGGTGGGATCTGGTGCACGAGAAGGGATTAGCTTTTGATGGGCACAGGTGTAGGTAGTTCATCTATTTACAGGCTGGAAGGCGGAGCAGGTGATGCAGATCCTGAGAGGTGGTTGGGTGTGATGGTGTGGCTCTGTGGAAGTTCTCTTTCAATTGCGTCAGTGGTTCCAGTGAGTTCAGTGAAAATTCAGCCTGGTAGTTTGCCCAAACTTCTAACCGAGCATTCAGGACCTAGCATTCAGATGTCCAACAGCAGGTGTCAAGGACCCAGGCAGCTTTAAAAAGGACCAAAATTAATTTCAGTTATTAGGTAATTTAGTAGCACCTCTGATTAAGAATACAGTTACCTGTCGAAGCAGAGAAACAGCCAGTAGAGGGAGAGCTCAGCACATATGTCATGAATATAGGGTATGATTTTGCCCAGAGATAAGTAGAAGATCCAACACTAACGATGTTATTCACGCTGATTTTCTTTGTTTTGAACTTTATATTGGTATTTCTATGGTTTTCTTATGGATAAGGCAGCCATCTTGCTAAAAGTTCAAAGCAATTTTTAAGACCACATTCTTTTTGATCTTTTTGCTTTCTGAATCCCCACTTTGGACTAAAAACATACCTACAGTTACCGAGGGTTATCCTAGTAATGACTGACTCTGTCTTTGAAGGTCAAACACTACCTGAAGCTGCAGGTTAAAAAACATATTTTTCCCCTGTACTTGATGTGATTGTTTGGGTTGTCAGATATAGCAATGTGGAGTAGGTTCTGCTTTCTTCTCCTGGACAACGTTTTAAAAATACTTGTTTGGGGCTTCCCTGGTGACAAAGTGGTTGAGAGTCCACCTGCCGATGCAAGGGACACGGCTTCGTGCCCCGGTTTGGGAGGATCCCACATGCTGCAGAGCGGCTGGGCCCGTGAGCCATGGCCGCTGAGCCTGTGCTCCGCAACGGGAGACGCCACAACAGTGAGAGGCCTGCGTACCGCAAAAAAAAATAAAAATAAAAATAAAAATAATGAAAAATAAAAATACTTGTTTTTCTGTTTTGTTTTTAAAATATGGATGTAAAATTTAAGTTCCAGAAAGAGTTATTTAAAACTATATGACACTCATTTCTACAATCAAACAATCCAATGTTGTTTGGGTTTTGGTAAATTTCAAGACTGTGTATCAAGAATCAGTTTATCTTCATCATCTCATATTATCCATCTCTCCCAGTTGTCTTGTATTTGGCAGGGGGCGGGGGGAGGGGAATGAGTACTTTGTCTCTCTTGGGATGGGGGCATTTTTCCTCTCTTGCTCATGTAAGTCAGATCCATCTGAATAATTCTCATCCTCAAAGAAAGAATGCTGCAGGATGGATCCTGCAATCTATTTGGAAGGGAAAAATGACTAACCTGTAGGGATAGGGCAGAGAAGAAAGACTATATAAGAGCCCCAGTTCACATACAATTTAAGTTTAAATGAAAGAGGCAAATAGCATGAATCAATTTCTGAGGGAGGAAGTCATCATAAATAGCCCTCTGATGACAAATTAGTTTCACTTCTGCTTATTTGTAAATGTGGCTTTGTGACTGTGGCTACAAAGGGCTCTATATCCCGGCTGGTTCCACATACCGACACCAAGGCAAAGAAGCTGCCACTGTCTTGTTTTTGGAATCCTGGAGCTGAAGCAGAAAAAGTAACATCTGGTAAGTTGTTTCTCTTATGCAATTTATGCTGTAACTTATGGTTGATTAAAAAAAATAGCTTTAGGGCTTCCCTGGTGGCGCAGTGGTTGAGAGTCCGCCTGCCGACGCAGGGGACGCGGGTTCGTGCCCCGGTCTGGGAGGATCCCACATGCCGTGGAGCGGCTGGGCCCGTGAGCCACAGCCGCTGAGCCTGCACGTCCGGAGCCTGTGCTCCGCAACGAGAGAGGCCACAAGAGTGAGAGGCCCAGGTACCGCGCCCCCACCCCCCCCCAAAAAAAAAGCTTTAGATTTATAGAAGAATTGAGATGACAGTACAGAGAGTTCTCATAGAACCCACAACCAGTCTCCCCTCTTATCTTACATTCGTATGATGCATTTATTATCATTAATGAACCAACATTTATAATATTATTATTAACTAAAGGCTATCTTTATTCAGATTTTCTTAGCTCTTACCTAATGTCCTTTTTCTGTTTTAGGATCCCATCCAAGACACCATATTACATTTAGTTGTCATGTCTCCTTAGGCTCCTCTTGGCTGTGACCTTGTTTTTGATGACCTTGACAGTTTTGAGGAGTCCTGGTCAGACATTCTGTAGGGCTCACCTCTATTGAGAGTTGTCCTTTTTTTCTCAGGATTAGACTGGAGTTATGGGTTTAGGGAGGAAGATTACAGAGTTGAAAGTCTCATTAACTTTGGCAAGTTTGAGGAAGCAATATGAGAGGATTCAAGTTCATTTCCTTAGAACCCGATAAAGTACGTAATGAAAATATCTGCTTATTTTACTGACCTATTCGCCTGGGGGAGAAGGATGGAGGCATGTCATCCCAATGCCTTCTCTACTGTATCTGCCTCCCATGGCTGTGCTTCTAATGTTGCACACATTTGCTGATGCATTAATGCTCAAAGCAGAACTCTTTTCCTTTGGGGGTTTGAAAGCCCTTGTTTCACTTTTGCCTCTAAGCTAATGTGTTTAAATTGTTCCTTTGGAATGTACCTAGTTTGGAAGAACAGTGCAATGTCCAATAAAGTGGCTAGGAAATTTTGCCAACACCAAAGGTATTTAAGATTTAAAAACAGAAAGGAGATAAATCCTAAACGTCATCAACATTCCATCGTTTTATTAAGAATCTCCTCCTTGCCCTTATTTCATTCTTCAGCTACCTCCCTGTGAGAAGGGGACAAGACTCTACTAAGTGCATAGAACCCTCCAGGTGACTGGTCAATGGGGACAAGAATGGGGGTGTCAGTTTATCATTAAGGTGGCATCCGTTCCCCCCAAAATAAATAGACTTTGCCTTGGTAAATATTAGTACTGATTTCGTGTTTAACTGTCTTCACCAAATATTTTGAAAGACAATAACATTTGTACAGATGCATAAGTGTCTGTAGACCAACTATGCATGCAAGGTCACATTTAGTCCCCACAATGAACTCCAGACATAAGTTGTTTTTTTTTTTTCTTTTTTTTTTTTGAAGTACGTGGGCCTCTCACTGTTGTGGCCTCTCCCGTTGTGGATGGAGCACAGGCTCCAGACGCGCAAGCTCAGTGGCCATGGCTCACGGGTTCAGCCGCTCCGCAGCATGTGGGATCTTCCCAGACCGGGGCACGAACCCGCGTTCCCTGCATCGGCAAGCGGACTCTCAACCACTGAGCCACCAGGGAAGCCCCTCAGACATAAGTATTTTTAATTCTCATTTTTTACGTGGATAAACTGAGGCTCAGAGAGATTAAGTGATTTGTTCAGTGTTACAGTGAAATACCAGAGCAATCTCCAAATCCAGGCATTCTAACTCCAAAACCTGAGTACTTCCCACGACACCACTCCCAGTCTGGAATATAAGCTCTGGGTGTGGGCACACCTTGCCCATTTTCTTCCCTGATGTGTCCCCAACACCTATAACAGTGCCTGGCACACAGTCGACACTCAACAGATATTTATTGAATGAATGAATATAATTCCTGCCATTATTAATGACATGCTTCATTCATTCAACAAATATTTATTCAGTGTTTACTGAGCACTGAGCACTTCCCACATTTGTTAAAAGTGGGGAACAAACCAATGTTAATGATCAAAATGCCCCTTCAGGGCACTTTGCTAATTGAAGCATTTTCATTTTTTCCTATCAGTGTTACCTTGGGATGGCGGGTAGGGGACAGAAATGAAAGGAAAATGAGAATCGTGTTGGGAGGGGTTAATGGGAAGCAAGGGAAGGTGGGATGAGATTCTGACTAAAGGAGGAGAAGAAACCTGGACGCTTGTCATTCTTAATAAATACGTGCAGTTTGCCTCGGACGCGGACGGAAGGCAATGAAATGTACTACTCGTCCCACACCTCACCACACACGTACGCATGCGCGTGCGCACATACACACCCCGCACACAGTCTGGCTTGTTTTCTTCTGAGGGCATTGAAGAATTCGCAGACAGTAGCTTCAGCTGGAGTCCCTAAGCACAATTTTTATCAAGTTCCCACTCTCCCCGCTACTCAACAGCCTTCACTCCCCCGAATGCCTTCATCATGCATTAGAGGGGGCCCCTCATTTGTGGGCACTGTTCCCTCATTCTCCTGCTCTTAAGCTCCGGAGACTTTGTTTAAATAGTACCACTCAGAGGCTGCTTGGTGGAATGAAGAGAACACGGAACTTGGACTCACTACGTTACCTTGGACAAGTCCCTTCCCCTCTCTGGGCCTCAGTGTCCAAATCTGTAGAAGGGGCTCAAGAACATTATTTAATTCCACTACATGAAGCTGTTCTAGTATAGGAGTGACCATGGCATTTGTGTCGCCTCTGTTATGTTCTCTTAAGAAAAAAGGCAGTAAGCAAACACAAACAGAAGGAAAGGAGAGCAAGAGAAGCAAGAAAAAGTGTCAACAGTCACAAGTATTTGACAGGAAACTGGTTCTGTGCAACCTTCCCACTTCTAGATAAATATGCAGAGAGTCTCATTTGAAAGATGCTATTCTTAGGCTCAGTGCACATGAATGCAAATAAGTACTAAGGGAAAAACTTAACTGTTAACCACACAGTTGAAATACAAGTGAAATAAACCACACATAAAAAGCTCGTCCGTGTGAGCAATACATTTGGACGTTTTCAATTGCTTCTCTACAGAAACAAATTTTCACAAAATATACCATTGTTGCTACCTCTCTTTGGTGGAAAGTGGAGCCCAACATAATTTGAGGAAGGACTATGGGTCTTTTGCTCTTCACAGCAAAATGAACCTGAAATGACCATAATCTCAGCTGTGCTGCTTGTGATGACACAAGAGCCCTCGTTATCGGTACAGTCTTGGTTTCCATGGCAAATGACATTTCAAAATAAGAACTTAATCCTTTTGGCTCCCAACTAAATCAGAGAACATTCGCACCTTGAGGACTAGTTCAATTTATAGATGGGAAAGCTAAGGCCCAGAGTGGTACAATGATGGGTCTCAAGTCCTATGGCTCCTTTGATTTTGGCAAAGCCAGAACTGGAAACTGCCACACTTGATTTCCAGCTTAATGTCCTTCCCACCATATCATTTAGTTTAACTCAATGGCTATAGACTGAGAGGCTATACCACACTATCTCCTATTAATCGATATGTTTGTCTATAGGTTTTCCTTTGTAAGTGCCTGGCATTTATTTCATTCTGTCTCTTCAGCCTTTTAGTAAACGATCCCTTTCCATTTTCCAGTGTCTTCGTTTTATCAATCAAATGGTCCCTTTCTGCTAGTGTTGGAACATTGGCAGAAGGAATAAATGAAGCAGAACTCACCACAACCACAACTCAAATAATTTCCAGTTTCTCCAAATTTCAGTTAGGGGTCACACACTACTCCTATACTGGTACCATAGATGCTTTATAGTGGGAGGCTCATGGTTTGGTGTCTGCATTGCAAGCAGCTAAACCCAATCTAACCCCAGACAGTTACATGCCAATAACCCTTGCTGGCCACTGTGCACTGTTGATTTAATCAGTAAAGTCCTGTGACCCTGGGGAGCCCAAACCACTGCCCATATTCTAGAATTTGGTGAACACGTCTGCTTGTACTCCAAGTCCTCTTCCGTCTTGGATTGAAGGGCCCTAATCTCAGTGTTCAAATGGTGGTAACACTTATCAACTTGTTAGTTCTTTGGGGCTTCATCCGGCTTCTCTATCTGTTCCTGGCATTTGACTAGCAGAAGAAGCTGGCCTGAAGGTCTACAGTGGATCTGTCCCCTGGGAGGACCACACATGTTGTTTTGTTTCCAGTGCCCATTGTGATATGATGCCTAGCATTTTGTGTGACTATGGCTCATGGAGCTGCTGTCTTCAGAGAACAACAGATCTCTTTCTGAGGAGCAATTCCCAGTTCCTCATCTAAAGTTGATGACTTTACCATATTTTTCCCTCCTAACTCACCTAGGTTTTGATGTGGTTTAGCATTTCTAACTCAGCATTTCCAATCAGGAAACTCTCATGAATTTTAGTGACCTCATAGAGCCCTCCCACCACCAGCTTTACTGGTGACCATTTCAAGCAAGAACACAGCATCTTGGGATTTAAAGAAGCCTTAAAATCCATCTAGTCCAATGCTATTATGCGGTTGCTCTACCAGTAAAGGTTTAGACACCTCTGGGGCAGAAAATTTGTTACATTCCATTTTGGACAACTCTGACGACCAGAGAATGTTCATCAAAAATGTGCTTTCTTATACTTTACACGTAGTGGATCTAGTTCTCCCTGCTTGGGACCACTGAAAACATGCATTGTCCGTCTTTTATATGCAGCGCTAAGGTCAAGTATTTGAAGACCACTATGAAGTCCTCTCCCTGTCTTCTGCCTTAGCCTGTGTCTTCCCTTCCTCAAGCTAAGCATTCTCAGTTCCTATGGAGCAGTCCTATCAAAATGAATTTGATTTTAAAACATCCTTTGCTATAGAATCTCATAAAAAGCTTCCCACCACTATTTCATTCATTCAGTCATTCAGCATTATTGTCAGTCATTGCACTTCATGATAGAAATGCAGCGTTGAAATCAATGCAGCCATGACCTAAAACAGCTCATGGTTCAGTAAAGAGGAAGAGACATAAAGGAAGCATAGCAAGCATCACAGCACAGATGTCCTTGGAGCAGTGGTGACACAAGAAGGGAATGAATGGGAATTGGGACACAGTTGCACAGAGGAAATACTCAAACCAGATCTTGAAGAAAGAATAGGAATTCACCAGGAAGAAGAGGGGAAGGGTACCCTACACAGAAGCACATTTCTTCTTAGATTCCCTGCCTCGGAGGACCGTAAGGAGTTTGGGGTGGTCCGAGAGGGAGCCTCAAGATGAAGAATGGAGAGACGCGGAGCTCTAGTGAAGGCTCAGGAACTTGTACGTAGTACGGTTCACCCCACATTCAACAAACACCCACCAAGTACAGAAACCATTTGTTTGGTTTGATACCCATGATCCAAACTAAGAGTAAGAGGCTCTTTCGACGGATGAGTGGTGATTTTCGTTTGGGGATAATACGTAAACGAGGCACCGTTTCCACAACCAACGGCCTGTGGGTCTAGTCGGGGTTGACAGGTCAGGTGGGCTTTTGCATATTTCAGAAGGGCTGGTGACTCTCTGCTTTTGAATTACGCGGCTGAGTGATCCAAATAGCAACATCAGAAGTGGAGAAGAAGCACAGATGCCCCCCAACTTGTTTCCCTCAGATTCTCCTCAACGTGTGGGGACAAAGAAACTCCAGGGGAGCAGGGCCCACTGTTCTGAGCCTTTACGGACCCACTTCTCCCTCTGTGCCCAACCCTGTGTGCCCGGGACTAGAGACAGGTTGGATCTGGCACTGCTTTTGGAGGGGCTTCTCCTTCTCTCCGCCCACCCCACCACCCGCAGATGCCCCATAAGGCAGAGCTGCTCATAGCCCCCAGTAGGGGTGTCTTCCTGACTGAAGTGGTGGGTAGGCTGGTGAGGAAGATCCAGAGACCCTAGTTGTTGCACCTCTCCTCCCCCACTCAGGGCAACTCCAGGGGGCCCCAGGAGTATCAAATATTCCATCCAACTCCCAGACACTTGCTGAGACCTCCTGGGACTCGACATCCCTGGCAAAGGAGTTCAAGGGTTACCTGATGGGGGCGCCGATGTCTCCCAAAGCAGCAAAGCTATAAAACTTCACCTTCAAGGGTCTGGTCACTAGAGGTTTATTCTCTTTTCAGAGTGAGTTGCCTTAAAGATCTCAGGTCTTTTCAGTTTAAAGTTCTACGAATACAACTACTGTTGAAAACCAATAGTCAAACATGGATTTTTGTCATATTTAAACCAATGTGTAGTGAAGTAGCTGTTGTGATGGATTTGAAAATAAGTTAGAATGGCCACCACCCTTTAGAAGCTTGGGGTCTACCTGGGGTGACAAAGCGTAAGCAAAATTACATGTTATTCTTGGTTTTTCGCTTTGTATTTACAATTTCTGCAGTCTACCCCTCCCACCTCCACCCTTGTACTTTGTGTGCATTTTTTTTCAGGCTGATGCTCTAAGTGGACAAAAGCAGGTGATTACACAACAGGAAATGGCAGAAGCTGAAGATTTTGTGGGTCAGGAGCCACAGCCAGGTAACATCCCTACCATATCACCTGATGAAATGAATGGGAACTATTTACCATTATATAATCAAGGGCAAATGAGCTGAGACTGTATTGAACTATAGTCATTGTTCCTTGCTCTTTATTCAGAAGCTGCTTTCTCACGACACATTTTTAACAGTGAATGAACATCAATTATTTCAAGAACAACTAAAATATCCCATTCATAGTACAGTGAGTTGTCTGACCAGCAATTACATTTGTGCTCCCCCCTCCTTTAAAAGAAGGTCCCAGGAAACCATCTTGGGTTTTCTGAGGGTAGCGCTCTCAGAACGGGCAAGGTGAGCCCCTGGAATCACTGCAGCTGCTTTCCTTAGAAGAAGAGCTGTAGGGTGAACAACACTGGAGTCCGTGAGCGTGGCCCCCCTTCCTAGAAGGCTGGGTGTAGGGCCCCCAGAGACAAGGAGGGAACCTTCCCTCGAAGATGCAGGGGAGTAACCCCTATGTGCAGAAAGCAGGGTGTATCACATCCTCTGTGTTTTGAGAACTGAAGAGGAAAAATTGCTTCACTCCTGGGGATGAATTCCTTTAAGGGCAAGGGATCAGTGTTTCTGGGTCCGTGGGGGTAGTGCTAGCATCTGAAACGTGGCTGGGCATGAAAACTGAAGGAACTGCAACTTTGGGGACCCCTTGGTTGAGGTCAGCCCTGAAGGCGTGGGGCGCTCTGCTGGGAAGATCTGCGGCAGGTTCTGGCAACGGTCTGGATCAACACAGAGCCTGTATTGAGAGCAGTTGTCAAAAGCGACACCTTGTGGCAATAAGAAGCAACAGCAGCAGAGACTAAGGTAGACTTCTTTGGATCGCTGGTACTCACACCCCTCTGCTCTTTCTTCGAATAAATCAGTGTAAAATGCTGGAAAAGGCGAGGGAGCGCTTGAGCAATTACAGGGAAGAATGAATGTGGCCAGTTCACACCAATTCATTCCGGTTCCAGTTTATATAAAACCACTACCCTTAAGTGGTTTAGATCCCAGATGAAGTACTTTTTCCTTTCCACGTGGTTTTTCATTTTAGAAGTTGAAGAAAAAGTTTAAAACCTTGCTGTTTTATCTGACTTCTCAGCGTTTGCTTTAGTTGAGAAATACGCTTCCAAACTTTGATCAGATTAATTGCCAGTCTTTACAAAATTGAAATAAAGGCCAAGGTACACGGGCTGTATTGAGACTCTTTCGTACATGTGGCTAAGATACTGTGCAAACGTTGCTTACACAAAAGAGTTCCCGAGTTACAGAGTCAAGATCAAGGCCCTCCATCCTTTTACTTTCTTTCCACGGGCAGGGTGGAAACACACTGGAATTCCAAGACACCGTTAACAACATGTACTAAATTGTTCTTCAGCTGGCTGCTGGCCGCTGGCCTAGGGGCCCAAATTGCATGTTGGTTTGGCTTTGTTTTTTTTTTTTTTAATGGTTAAAAATTATTTGCTTTATTTTGTTAAAACTTATTGGCAGATTTTCTAGAAGTTCACTTGATAGCTTCAGTCATGACATATTTATAACTCTAAATGTTTTTCTGTTCCACACTCTGGGATCATGGATAAAACAGAAGAATAAGTTATAAACATCGTCCACGATATTAAACCATACTGTATAACAATTTAAGGTATTAAGACAGTAATTGTGCATCCAAACACATTGCATTTGTAGTTTGCATCCTTGGCTTTTTGTTCTCGCTCTGTCATTTGCTAGCTCTGTGCCTGTTATAGCAAGTCACGTGATCTCTCTGGAACTCTACATCTCAATTCATACATAGTTTACATGGTTTTCCAGTGTAAAATCCTGTGAGTCTGTCACACCCACCCCCTACTATCAATATCTAGGTTCAAAAGTTTAACCTACAGTGTATTCCCTTACTTAAGCTAAATTATTAAAGTTAGCTATTGATATTTGCATATTATAATCAAATAATCTGGGGACTTTGGAAAACCTTATCTGGCTCCACTTTTTTTTAACTTTTTTATATTGGAGTATAGCTGATTAACAATGTTGTGTTAGTTTCAGGGGTACAGCACAGTGATTCAGTTATACATATACATGTATCTATTCTTTTTCAAATTCTTTTTTCCCATTTAGGTTGTTACGTAAGATTGAGCAGAGTTCTCTGTGCTGTACAGTAGGTCCTTGTTGGTTGTCCATTTTAAATACAGCAGTGGGTACATGTCCATCCCAAACTCCCTAACTAGTGGCATGTTTTTCTTTCTTCTTTGCACATTCCACTCCGGCATAGCCACTGAGCCAGCAACCACTTGGTTGTTTCTAAGGCAGTCCTTAGACTGAGCCAGGATAACTTCTTTGAGAGGAGCTCACTCGTAAAGTTAGAATGTCTGAGAGAGAGGGTCTAAGGACAAGTTCTCTCAACTCCTTGTCACTGTGTGAGCATGAGGGCGCAGAGATTCGGGCTTTGGCAGACAGCTCAGCCTGTGCTGCAGTACTCTGTGGGGTGTAAACTGGCTCCAGAACACAGCAGAATCTCTGCTGGAAGATGCCAGGCCGAGGCCGCCTGAGTTATCTGGGAGACCCGCGTCTGCAGGCCAGTGGCAGAGGCTGGGCCTTCTGCTCAGGTTGCCACCCTGGGTCCCTGGGCGAAACTCCCTCTCTGTGGTTCTTGAAGAAATATGAACCCTGTGTCATGTTCGGTTTGGAGGCCTCCCGCCCTTTTATGAGCTTAGAGAGTATGACTCTTGGGGTCACCTGTTTTTCCAGGTCGCCTCATGGCCGTTTCCTAAGGCCCACGCCAGCCCCAGGGCACCGGGTTAGAACCATTTCCAACAATCTTGACTCCAAAGATCCACCTACTGCCCCTTTCTAACCAGGTGAATCCTGCCAGGCGGGGGTGTTGTCTAAAATTCACCCAAACACACAGTTTTGCTTACACCCTTTCCTGAGGTTTATGGACCCTTCCAGTTCTTCACTTCATAACTGATGGAAGCCACTAAAGTGAATAAATCTCTGCAGAACTACAGAGATTTTCTTCTTGGCAATTTTTTTTTCTTGCCCACGTAAGGAAGCAGCTGCTAATGTCTTTCAGTGAGGAAGCGGGGGGAAAGCCCCCCAATTTAATCTCTGAAGGATGTCCAGTGAGAGGGCACCCTCCAAAACTCTTGTATTACTTATATTGATATTTTTGTCAGCAGACTCATTTTACAGATGAAGAAACTGAGGCTCTAGGAGAAGAAGAGATTTGCTGTGGTCACGTGGCCTGCTATTTCCTCTGATTCTGCTCCCAATCAATTTCCCTGTTTGAAAAGATCTCCCAGGGACCTTTCTCCACCCCACGCTGAGCCGTCTTGTGCTTCTCTTTACACTCTTGGCATTTGGTGAAGAATATCGAGCCATTTTGTCTTCTCAGCATTCCCAAACAGGAACTTTTCACGTCATTTCAACTTATCTTCTGGGGAATTACGTTGGACTCTGCGTTTTGGAACTAGATGCAGAGTCCTGGGACTCTGGGAATCAGGAATGGCCTAATAGGGCTGCTTCTAAAATGAGCTCACAGACATCCAGGGCTGGCAGGGGTCCTCCTAGACTCTTTGGGTTTGTGTATCGATAGAGGTCAGGCAAACACAGTGACCCCTGAACAACGCAGGGATTAGAGCACCCACCCTGTTTCAAAGTCAAAAATCTGCATATAGTTTAAAGGTCAACTGTATACTATGCCCCCAAGACCTATAATTTTATATAACCTCTGTTTATCTCTAGTTGATGATGATTTCTTTAAAGAACCAATGAAAAAAAGAAGACGGTCAGATCGAGACCAGCGGTTCCGAGCGTTTCCCTCTGCGGAACAAAGTGCCCTTAAGGAATGTGAGTGCCATGAAAGGGCTGTGCCACTTGTTTTAATGTGGCTCTGTTCTTTTCCAAATGTGTTAACATGCTCAAAGGAAGAGAAGGTTACATTCAGAGCAGGATGGAACATCTCCGAATGATCCCGATCCAAAAAAGGAGGCCTCCTAGTCTCTGCAGAGACAATGTAATATGACAGTTCATCTCTCAGAATCTTGATAGGAGGCTTGTTGCAAAAATAATCTCTTCTTGATTAGAACTGTGAATGAAAATGGTTGTTTTGGTTCTTTCATGGGTATTTATATGATGTCCTTGCTTTTTTTTTCCTTTTATGACCACAGGAGAGAAGAATCTAGAAGGGCTACAGCCCATGGTGAAGCATATGCTGACTTCTGTTACACTGAGCCTCAGAGCAGGCTGGCTTCATGGGATGCGCTCATGATCAATGATTGCTCTCCCACAAGCTATTATCTCTTATGTCAGATAACTTGTTCTCTTGTTTAATTGGCTTTTCATTTCTTTTTTTTTTTCTCCTTTCTCTGTAATATTGAGCAGATTCCTCTTGTGGAGACCAAGTACTTGATCCCTGCCAGGTACATCCCGGCTAATACATCTCTATTGATTCCAGATGAAAAACTGGAGTCACGGACCAGAAGGGTTTTGAGCAACACTTACCAGAAACTCATTCAGTCTGTATTCCTGGATGACAACATCCCTAATGGTGTCAAGTACCTCATGTGAGTCTGACATCAGCTACCATCAGATCTTACTTGGATGTATTTCCTTAGGTGGTGGTAGGTGCTTTTCTCCAACAATGAAAGGGAATTTTCAATTAAAAACTAAGCAAAGAAAGCCAACAAGTTCTGTGGCTATGAGCCATTATTGTTATTTCCGATAGTTAGCATTCATTGAGCTGTCACTGCTGCTAGGTGATCTGCTAGATACTTTATATATATCAAATTTCATTTAATTGTCCCAATACCCCCTATAAAGTAGGAGCCATTACTATCACCCACATTTTGCAGAAATTGAGGCTCTGAGAGGCCAAGACATTGACCAAGGTCACACGGTTGGTAAGTGAAAGGGCCTGGAATCCAGCCCAGGCTGTGGAACTCTGAGCCTGTGCCCTCAGTGGCCTGTGCCCAGCTGACTAGAAGGACTTGAGTGGTGTCAAGGCTTCATCTCTTGCCCAGTAAGAGCAGTACGGGGGCCTCTCACTGTTGTGGCCTCTCCCGTTGCGGAGCACAGGCTCCGGACGCGCAGGCTCAGCGGCCATGGCTCAGGGGCCCAGCCGCTCCGCGGCATGTGGGATCTTCCCGGGCCGGGGCATGAACCCGTGTCCCCTGCATCGGCAGGCAGACTCTCAACCACTGCGCCACCAGGGAAGCCCCCAGGGGGGCCCCCAGTAAGACTCTTAATGTTGCTCCTAATAACACTTCACCTCTGCATAAACTTTATTTCTAAGATCAAGACTATGTCATTTCCATGGAACACAAACAAGGAGACCTCACATCTATATAGACATTGTAGAGTTTGTGTAGAATTATCATTACCAAGTATTTTTGCATAATCTCGTTTGATCCTCATGACAACTCTGTAAAGTAAACAGGGATGAATATTCCCCTTTGACCAGGGAGAGAACAGAGATTCAGAAAGATGCGGTGACTTGCCCAGGTTTAGAACTCAGTTGCTTTGTGTTCTGTTCTGATGATCTCCCTACTATTCTTCAATGACCGTGGCAATGGGCATTTTTAAATTGATCTAGAAACAGGCTTCTTGCCTTGATTGAAAAACCATCATTGGACCCAATCTACATTGGATTATTTGGAAGCACTGGGGCTGGGAAGAGCTCCCTGATCAATGCCATCATCCAGCAAGCCATGTTTCTGCCAGTGTCTGGAGAAAGTATATGTACATCATGTATTGTTCAAGTGAGCTCAGGCTGCTGTGAGCAGTATGAAGCCAGAATCCACCTACTCTCAGACCAGGTAAGTGTTGCCTTCCTCCCTCCCTCCCTCCCTCCCTCCCTGTTATCCTCCCTCTCTCCCTCCTTTCCTTCCTCCTTCCTTCTCTTTCTTCCTTCTTCCTTTTCTTTCCTTCCTGCCCTCTCTCAGAGACTAACATTATGCTCCTTGTAAATAGAGCTCACGTCTTCGTTAAACGAAAAGAACACAGTACAGAATGAGAAAGTCCAACAGAACAAGATGGGGGTTCTAGTGGGTCCTGTCTCAGCTCTCTATGGGACTTTGGGCAGGACGTTTCCCTCTTTGGGTTCCTGTTTCCTCATGGACAAAACAAGGGGGTTGGATTAGATGATCCCTGACGGGATTAGGTGATTTTAGATTTCCTGGGTGTGCAGCCCCCTGCCCTCCACAGGGACGATGGATTTCTCTCTTTGTCAGTGTCTTCTGTATCTGTGTCCTGGGGGGCTTTGGCCCCCCACTCTGCCTTGGCAGGAGTGGAAGGAGGAGCTGAAGAACTTGACAAAACTCCTGCACAGGCCTGAGGAGCTGGGCAGAGAAGAAGAGGATGCCTGGGACAGGGGTGATGCAGTGGAGGAAGCCATGTGGAAGCTACAAATGGTTTATGGAAACGGGGTGGAAAGGAAGAGCTATGAGGAGTTACTAAGGGCAAAGCCCAAAGGAAAGATCCCCACCTCCAGAGTCATCACCCTCAAGGCGGAAGAGGTGGGTTCAGGATGTCTTTATTTTTTCATGAGTCTCAAGGATAACAGTTGAATCCATTTAGGGGATTTGCACAAGGCACAGTGTTCTTATTGGAAATAAGTTGATACCAAAATCAGAAGTATCCATGAGAAAGTGGTTTTTCATTATTTATGGCTGTCAAATGGGAATTTTTAGTGTCTGAATGGGGAGTTTTTGTTCACAGGAAAGACTATTTACAGTTACTTGAAGATTAATTAAGGATGATTTGGTGGCAAATAATTTAAAAAATAAGCCCAATTTTTAATGGCTTAAACAAATAGGGATTTATTCGTTTTCTCACATAAGGAGTCTGGGGGCAGTTGGGTCTGTGGGTTGGTTCAGTGATTCTACCATGGCCGCATCCCTCTGGTTCCACCGACCTTCCACATCTGTTGCCTCATTGTAACAAAATTGCTACTGAAGTGCTGGACTTCACAGCTAGCTTCATGGAAGGAAGAAATAGATAAAAAGGTGGCACCAACCACATCTCCTCTTTCACTGGGAAGTAAAAGCTTTCCTAGAAACACACCCAACAAATTTCCATGTAGACTTTCTTGTTCAGAACTGAGTCACATGGCCTTTCTGAGCTGAAGGAGGGTCTAGAAAAAACAAGAAGCAGACGTGTCAAGATTGGCTGGGACCAATCTCAATCCACTGCCTTCCCAAATAAACAACTAGTCAGGATGCTGCTGGTGCCGGTGAAGGGCAGGATGGATACTGGATGTGCACCTAGTCGAACAATGCCCTCCTCATTTTTATGATCAATATTCATTTTATTTAAATTGAAATTCGATTTTAAATTAAACCAGAATACACGGGCAACTAATATGTAATTTATTAATGTTGTACATTAAAAAACCTGGTGTTTCTTGCATCTTAAAATTCACCTTTAGTATATTGTTATTCTGTTTGTAAATCTGGCAATTTTTGTATAAAACAAGAACAATTACTTACACTTGTTCTAAAATTTAATGTTCAATTATCTCCTAAGTTTACCATAGAAAAGCCTCCTTTAAAAGTTACTGCTACTTACATAATTGATCAACATGTCTTTTTATAGTTCAAATTTAATATATTTGATTCTTTCAAAAAAATTCAAATACTTGACCAGGCATACTTAGAAGTCAAATGAATTAAACCTTTCAAGGCATTTAGCTCTTATATATCTAGAAAATGGAACAAATGTAGTAGCCATTTCTTATATTTAAATGGCTATTATAGTTAAAACTCATTATGCTCCTAATATTTAAAACATAGACCGAGCATGTCCAAAGAAACATAATGATGATAAAACTGGTTACTTTATCTGAATACACATAACTTACACCAAGATATCAATATAATATTCATTTCTTCACTACTCTGTATTTAGAAATATCCCTTCCCGGTGTTACGAATTTACCCATTGAAACATGAGGAACAGAATTAACATCCCTATGAATGAGGGCACAAATTCAGAGTTTGGGCCAGGGATTGTAGGCTGGGGTGAGGGAATCTGAGTTTCCCTCCCAGAATGACTCACCTCCACCAGTTTATTGAGTGGAGCCCTCTTCTTATAGAAAGCCCATGCTTTTTCTTTTATGTTGCTCTTTTTGTATCTCCTTTATTTTTTAATCAAAATATCTTTTTTTTTTTTTTTTTTTTTTTTTTTTTGCGGTACGCGGGCCTCTCACTGTTGTGGCCTCTCCCCTTGCGGAGCACAGGCTCCGGACGCGCAGGCTCAGCAGCCATGGCTCACGGGCCCAGCGGCTCCGCAGCATGTGGGATCTTCCCGGACCGGGGCACGAACCCGTGTCCCCTGCATCGGCAGGCGGACTCTCTACCACTGCACCACCAGGGAAGCCCTAATGAAAATATCTTAAAGAAATTTTATCATTTCCTCTTTCACAATTTCTTGTGATTTGATTAGAATTGATGAAAGCTCTTACTCCCTACCCTGCAATTAAATCAGATTGCAACAAATCCTCTGACTTAATCTCAACTCTCTTAAGAATTTACTTTATCTTTCTTTCAGGACCATTCTGTAGATATTTATTAACAATGACCACCGTGCATCCCAAATCTTCTGTCCCCTGAAGTATCCCATAGAGATTTGCTGCCATACACAGTTGCTGGCATGAAGATGTCCTTGTACCAAGATATGTTTCGTGAAAAACAGTAGGCTGAGAGTGATTCCCCATCTCACCCACCATCATTAAAACATCCTGGAAATGCCTATGTGTCAATATATTTTTTGGCACTTGGAAAATAAATGTTTAAAATCTTTTTGAAGATCAACTTCAGTTTTCAATCTGGAAAATATGGTCACCATCTCACTATCCATTTTCCACAGTCAGGGCTTTCTGGTAATGAACATTTCACATTAACCATGTGGGAAGAATCCTCTCTCTCTCACATTTAGAATATTGCATATGACTTCCATTAATTTTAGAACTGGAATGGAATTTAGAAGATACACGCATTATCTGGTGAAGCTATAACTTTCCTGAAGCCCTGTTCTAACTGACTTTGTTTTCTGCATCTGTCAGTTAAGGAGCTTGAACTTCCTGATCTCCAGCGTCCTTTCTGCTTCTGAGTCTAGACCCTTCCAGGCTGGAGCTGAGGTCTCCTGGTGCCTGTTGCCCAGGTGCTGCTTTTCACATTTCTCAGTGGACCTTCGATGAACCTGAGTCACAGCCCATTCAGGGTGGACGTTCTGGGAGACTGTCTGGTGTGTGTGACCTGTCCCTCTTCCTCAGGCAGGAGAGCTGTCTTTCAAGCTGGACCCCTACATCCGGACTCAGAGGAGAGGCTGGGATGAAGGATCAGCTGAGACACAAATCTGGCCCTTGATCAAACTGGTGGAAGTGACTCTTCCCAGATCGGAGCTGATTCCAGAAGGGGTTGTACTGGTGGACATTCCGGGCACAGGCGACTTCAACAGCAAGAGGGACGAGATGTGGAGAAAGGTGATCCTCTCTCATGTGGCTTTGCTCCCTCTCCCCTCAGCTCCAGCACCCTTTCTAAAGCAGCAAAGAATGCTCTGCTTCCCGCTTACAGGATTTTATGAGCTCATCGGAGTTAAATTCTTCCACGTTCTAAGCCTCTGGGCAATGGCAGGATATGGTTGGCCAGAGAAATTGGGGAGGGAGGAATCATGAGTATGTGACAGATGAAAAGGGCCAGCAATAAAGTTGTCCAAGAGTGAGCAGAGGAAACAGGATGGAGCAGGAGAGGGAGGCCCAGATTTGGGTACAAAGCAGAGAAGCCAATAGCCACGCTCCAAGGAACCAGGAGGCTGCTCCCGTGTTTGGTTGTAGGGAAGAGAAACTCACTAAAGCAAATCCCAAGTCAAGAAGGGTTAATCAAAAGGCTATCAAAGGATCTCACGAGACACAGCCAGGCCCCAGGACCATGTATCAGGCTGGAAGCAGCTATTTTCTTGCTCATCCTCTGCCTGGTCTCTTGTGACCCTGTTTCTCTTTGTGCATCTGTCTGCAGAGTCCTGCTTCTCCCTTAGCCATTAGCGCCCACGTTGTGGAACAGGACCACCTTAGCTGCGTCTCTGAATGACACTGCTGTTCCTGTGCCTGTCACTGTCTGACTATAGTCTCTATGTCTTTTAGTTCAAACTCCTCAGAAGGAAAATCTGATCAATTACCGCCCAGCTAAGGATCAACTCTCTCTGGATTAAGTATCCATCCCTAGTGTAGTCAGGTGTGCCTGAAGGGGGTCGTTGAGATGAAAGTAGGTAGGAGTTCAATTCTCAGCAAATGGAGCATAAGCTGATCGGGGCACCCCGCCCCCAGATGTGTCTTCAGCCAGAGAGTTAAGCACTAGGGCAGTTGGAGCTGCACCTAGTGATTTGAGGCTGGGGGATTTTTAAGAATTTATCTCTTTGTTAATTTGCTTTCTGTTCATCAAACACATACAGTATGTAAGACTATGTGCTAAGCCCTGAGGATGCAAAGATTATAGCTAATAATAATAATAATGCTAGCTGAGCTAATTTTATAGCTAGTAACCCATGCAAGAAGGCTCAAGAGCCTCTCTGCTGTCAACCTCTACTATATCCTACATGATAAACAACACAAAATGAAGAGTGAATGAACAGATACAGAACGTGACCTTTTATGTTAAGAAGCGTGTGTGTGTGTGTAATGTTTGCAAATGCACAGCAAAAGTCAGATCCTGCCTTCTGGTAAGATACATACCCAACTGTTAACAGCAGTTTCTGTGTTTCCTGCCGCTCTTTACTACAGACACCTCTGTATTGTTTGTATATTTTGCCTGAACGTGTATTATCCTTAAAACTAAAAAGACGAAAACAAAGTAAAACAATGTTAATGCGAAGCAGAGACTTCCCTCAAGGGGCTTAGAGTCTACTAGGAGAAATGAAACAGGCAGATGACTAAATACGTGGCAGAAAATGATGTAAGAGAAGCACCGGGAGCTATGAGCTCTCAAAAATCAAAATCACCTCCCACCAGAGAGCTCATTCCTTCAACAAACAGCCACTGAGCATCTACTCAATTTTATAATAGGCTCTGGATGGACAGAGACAAAGTCCTTGCCCTTGGAAGGCTCATAGTCCAGAAGGGAATGAAATACACTAATGAACAAAGCCCATTACTTAAAAATGAAAGCACAAGGTGATGACTTCCTTTGGGAGGGGGGTGAGGCTTCAGAGTGGACACAGATGCTCAGCCTCCACCAGGTAGAGGAGGCAGGTGGGAGTGGGACCCTGAGCACTGTTTCAGGCCGGAGGGCAGCACTGGCAGAACCCAGAGGGCTGAGGGCGTGGGGGAAGCATGGAGAGAGGCGCGGAAGCCAAGCCTGGGAAAGGTGGGGTGGGCTTTAATACCATGCTTCCTGGGGAAGTTCGAGGGACAGAAGGGATTCGGGTGAGTGAGAGAGAAAGAAAGGGCGTCTTAGAAGGAGCTCAGGAGCGCAGGGTGGGAGGGAACACGGGGCACAGGACCAGAGCCAGAAGGGACTGGGAAGGAGGGCCAGTGTCCGTGAGTCACGATCAGTGCCGTGGCCGTCGAGAAACTCACTGCGGGCCCACTGCTTCTCTGTTATAGGTAGACTTTAAATTCAGCAGATTTGCACTAAATGAATGACTGTGGGCCGGCGGGGGAGCTTTGTGACTGTGGTTTCCAGTAACGATCAGGATGACAGCTTACAGATAATCAGCCTGTGCCCTGATTTTACAGATAAGGAAATGGAGGCTCAGAGATGGGAAGTCATTTGCCCAAGACCACACAGCTACTGAGTGGCAGAATTTGAACCAGAGAGCAGGTTCCTGCCTTCCCAGCTGAGGCTCTGTCTCTCACCCCCCAGGACATCCCCAAACAGTTCTTCAAGGTGGAGGCAGTCCCAGCATCCTTCACCCTTGGTGGTCTGCTCAGGCCTGGCCGGGAGAGCCTTTGTTTCTGCAGGGTTTCAGCTCTTGGAGCGGAATTGCCAACCTCCTCTAGTTCCAGGCCAGTCCGAGGGAGCGACAGCCCGAGGAGGTGGCCGGCCTCTCTCACAGGATGGAGCCATGGCTGCTGCCAGTTCAGATACACTGGACAGCTTATCAGAGGCCGCTCAGAACAGAGGAGCTCTGAGGAGGTGGGGCTGAAGCGAAGTGACGGCTCCCAGCCTGCTCCGCTTGGTCGCAGTTCCCCTCCGTGCTTGTGGTTTTGTGATATCCTCTCCTGAGAAGTTACTAAAGACTCCCCTCCTTCCAGGGAGAACAGAACATGATGCCTCTCCCCCACCTCCCCAGCTGCCTAGCAGTACCTTCCCTACACTAGAACCATGAAGCGCTCAGATGTCCCCATGCTGCCTGAGTCACCTGACCTCTTGCAGGCCCATTCTCATTGTGGGAAGGGAGGAGGGCGGCGATGGCAGGGGGCCATCCTACCCACTCCCAAATCCAGTGGCTCTTGTCTTATAGATCGGCTTTTTTCTGGTGTTTTCTGTGACTCTAATTTTGCCAAATCCTGGCAGTCGGGAGCTTTGTGTAGGGCCTGAAATTTAACCACTGCAACCTTTATGATTGCAGTTCTCTTCTCTTTTAATACACATTTATGAAGCATCTGTAGTTTACCAGGACCAGGGGAATATAAAAGTGAAAGAGGCCCTGCCCTAGAGGAGGAGCTCCATCTTCCACAGCCTGATGGAATAATCTGAAGCATCCCTAAATTGGTTATAATTTGGGAAGTGGGAGGGAGCGATTGGTTTTATTTTCCTGCCCGAAGTTGAGTCCATCCATGTAGGGGAGGAAGTTCAGGACCCATAATTGTGTGGCCTTAAGCTGATCCTTTGCCTCTCGGGGGCCTGTTATGTACCTTCTTTATAAAACAATGAAGTTTGTTTGACTCTTGAGATGGATGCTTTCATAACAATGATCCGTGAAGCCAAGAGTTTCATGGGCAGAGGGTGCGGGACACAGAGCAGGTGGGGACTCCAAACCCTCCACCCCCAATTCAACTATAGCAGTTCTATTTTTAAAAATCAAGTTTGGCAATTGGAATTCTTCCTAAGATTTCATTTGAAAAAGGCTCCACCATTAAAAACATGTTTGAAACCCCCTGCTCTAGATCAAGCTTTCTCAGACTCAGCTCTTTTGACATTCTGGGTCCAGCGAATTCTTTGTTGTAGGGGCCCGACCTGGGCATTGCAGGCTGTTTAGCAGCCTCCGTGGCCTTTACCCACACTAGTGTCCCCTCAAGTCAAAACGGCTAAAAATGTCTCCAGACATTGCCAAGCAGCATCTGGGGTATAGAATCTCCACTAGTTAAGAACCATTAGTATAAAGCAAATAATGATTTAATTAGCAATTCGCAAACTTGTCACAGCTTTTTGTACAAAGTGCTGTTCTGAGGAACCATAAACAAACTCAGTCCTGGCGTTGGACCAGCTTTTCATTTATATGGCGAGATAAGATGAGTGAAACAATACAGTCAGAGAAATGTCACAAGGCAACACACTATTGCTTGTCACATGAAAGTTGCATATTAGCTAAAGCAATACATATGTGATCAATGAGTAGGTTGCAGTTTCAGGTTCATTGGCGTTTGCAACTTGAATCACACGGTTTCTGGCTCCCTGCTGCCACCTGGTGGTAGTATGCTGAATATGCAGGGGCAGCCAGACATCAAAATGATGCCCTGTGGTGACAGCTTTGGGGTAGATCATGACCAGGACTAGCTCTGGAAGAACAATAATTTTCCCTAGAGGACAGCTGAGGTAAATCAAGCCCGTGATGGATCTGGAACTGGAGGTCTGATTTCTTGAATTCTATCAATGACTACTGCCCCAAACATCTCTGAAGCCTCTACTATGGGCCAAGTACTGTGCTTGAGGTGATGTGGATTCCAAGCTGAAAGGTGCAGCCCCTTCCCATCCGGTACCTCACAGTCTGGGTGAAGAGGGGGAGAGGGGTATAGAGTGCCGACTGTGTACAATAGTTCTGCCTGAGAAGTACTGTGGCACGTAAGTCCAGGTGCTGTGGGATGCAGAGGTGGAGGTGGCCAACCGAGCCTCAGGTGGCCCTTGGCAGTCTCAGATGGCAAATGGAGGTCAAGCAGAGGTCACGGCAAGGGCAAAGGCCCCAAGAGATAGATGAGCAATTTACATCCCAGGAAGTGTAAGAAGCTCGTATGGCTGGTGCCTAAAAGAATGTGGTAGGGAGGGATGAGAGGTGGGGATGGAGAGAGAGTCATGGCAGAGCATCGAGACAGACATGGTACATTAAGGAAGCACATGCTCTACAACCGAGGCACCATCTATGTTCTTAAACATGCTGTGGTCATGTTTCACAGACCATTGATAAATGCTCAGTGATCTGGCTGATCACTGACATTGAAAGAGTTTCTGGAGGGAGAGCCCATGAAGACCTTCTGAACGAGACCATCAAAGCGTGCCAAAGGGGGTTCTGCAGGGACATGGCCCTGGTGGTTACCAAGACCGACAAGCTCCACTTGCCGGAATATCTAAGGTACCGTGCTGGGCTTACAGGGATGCGGGCTTTCCTCCATGGGTCCTGACTGCCGTAATTATGGTAACAACAGAGCTTTGACTCATGGGCATTGCGGACTCAGGGAAGTGACCACTGGGGATAAAAGAGAAGTCTGGGTGATTTCCTGGGACATCAGGACCCTTGGGTAGGTGGTCTTGGGAATCTTCCAGAGCAGCCGCTTAACGCCCGACAGGCTGTGCTCTACACAGCTCCAGGGGCGCCACTCAGGTGTCTGAGACGCAAAGAGCAGCTCCTGGCATTCTACAGAGTGGTGGACCTGCCTGTCCCCCCAGATATGGGAAGTGTAGACGCCCCACAGCTAGTGGGCACTTCCTATAACACCGTCTGGCCCGGTACCGCTTTGAAGTGTCAAGATTCTGTTTCAGATTTGTCTCCTCCTGAGATTTTAAACCCATATGGAGCAAGGTTCTCAAAGTTTCAGAACTTTGCCCAAAGTAAAAGCATTCTTAGAGTCATACTCTAACAAAAAATAATGAAGGGTAAGCATTTTAGAGCTTAATAGATGTTAATATATGTTGATTTCCATGCACATGTCTGTTCCCCCTGTAACTAGGGGGACTGGAACTTATCTTCCATGTTGGGACACTCTGAAAGTGTAAGGGGTTGTTATTAATCTTTACAGAGGATCAGCAGGTGTACACTGGTCTGTTCTGGGGACATGGGACATATGGTCATGGGCTCTACCCTTGCTAGTGTTTCTCTGCTCTAACAAAAGCTTCTCCACCTGTCCCCTCTGCCGTATCCCCCCCCACACTTGAGTCTACTGTCTCCAGGAACTAACTAAGCAGAGAAAAATTCCTCAGTGAAGAAACAGACTAAGACTTTTCCCCCAACTTCTTGCTTTCATGGTCTAAGTTGGAATTTCAGCTCCATTATTTTTTTCCCTGCAATTCTATTCACCCCACTCCCTACCACAGAATAGTATCTCAAGTGCTCCCTTTCCAATGCCAGCTCTAAAACTGAACAGCTGAATTTAATACAGCTGAATTTATTATATGTTTATTGAACACTGTGGTAGGGGCAGCAGATTCAGAGAGGCATCTTGCTTAGTCGCTGAGGTCACTGTCTTAAAAGAGGATGAAAGGTTACATGAGAGTGACAAGTAAAGTACCATGGGACCTCGGAGAGTGAGGGCTGCGTTTTGACTGGGCCAGGTGGTGAGGTCACAGAAAATTCCACTGATGACAAAATATTGAGAAATTAAGATACTTTTTTTCAAATGGACACTGGAGGTGGGTCAGAGCCTTTGGACTGAAGAAAGAGCTTAGGGAGAGGCATAAAGGCATGACAGTATATGCTGCTTTCAGGGAAAGTCAAGACTGCTGTGACACATCATGAGATAAATAATTGTTACATTTCTCATTTCAGGGAAAGAAAAGTGGGAAGTGTAAGTATGGACTAGTTATTTTTTCTTTGCTTTCTTTTTTAAAGCTCAATTGAGATATAATTGATAGATAAAAAGTTACACACATTTAATGTGAACATCTTGACGAGTTTGGACTCATTATTCTTAAATAATACTTTTTATGGTTAGTATTGTATGATTCGAACACATGCACATTTGTCTGGGCAGAGGAAGAGCTGCCCCCAAAATGTGCATCTCATCCCTTTACCACTCTTGATAACCCTAGACTCTTTGCCATGCTTTCATTTCTTTTCACAATCCAGCAAGCTATTCAAAGTCAGCGAGAGGCTGTTTTAGAAAGAAATGAAATGATAAAGCTACAAAGGAATAAAGTTCTCAAGGAAAAACTAAAGGTAAGTTAACAGATTCTCCTATGCATTTTTCTACTTTTCAACCACTCAGATTTTGAGAAACACCTATTTGGTCTTGTGCGGTAGCAAGGGCAGAAGCTTTGGAGTAGACAACTTAGTCCTGCTGATTCATTACTTTGTGACCTTAGGCAAATTACCGTACCTCTCTGAGCTTCCATTTTCTCATCTGTAAAATGGGGGAATAATAATGTCTACTGCCTGTGATTGTTGGAAGGATTGAATGAGCATATGGTCTACTGAGAACTACGTGCAGATAAAATCAAGGATCACAGTGCAGGTTGAAGTGTGCTTGGCTAGAGGGATGCAGCAGGGCTGGGGGAACACAGAGGAAGGGTGCCCCAGTCACTCGGGCCGCTGGGGGAGGCGGTGTTGAGGAGAAATTCAGGGAAAACTTCTCAGCCTCTTCAGCAGAATTTTAAAGAACCAGTAGTCTTGAGCGAGGTGAAGAAGTTGGAGAAAATATGTTTGATACAGAAGGGAGAACATGGTTGAAAAAAACTGCCACGCTTGGTGAATTATAGGCAAGTAGTTTTGAATAGCTCAGCAAGGGGCATATGCAGGAGTGTTGGGAGAAAAGCCCTGAGCTCTATTTTTCAAGCTTGGGTAATTGTTCTGTGGGAATCTTGCTGTTTCTTAAACTATTTTTATTATGCTGTCACTAAAATAGGTACAAACATAAAACCCCTTCCTGTAATAGTCTTATGCAACTATAAAACTGAAACCAACTTGAAGATAAAATGTAAACAAAACAACTTAAGTGTTATATCACAGTTAGTATAATGTGATAGAAGGGATGGTTTTGCTGAAACTAAATCTCCAGTGTTGGATTTAACAGTAAAAACACATGGCCTTAGGTCCAGTTCTATGTTTAATTGCTTTCTGTATTTTGACTTCAATTATATTGATGCAGAAAATAGCTGGCGTACAATGTGGAATTGGAAATTTCAGGGCTTTTGTTTCTAATTCAGAATAATCAGACCTCATACTCAAGCCAAAGTCTTCTACCGAGCAATTCTTGAATGTTGATTTTAATGAGGCAATAACTCAGTAAAGCTGTTCTTATTCTCTTTAATTGTTCTTCTTGGCATTAAAGAAATATGCATTTTATGAGGACCTAATTATATTGTTTCTGGAAGCAGAAACATAAAATACCTCAATACACAATTTACAATTATATTTATTGCTAAAATATGTGGCAAATTGGTATGTACAAGATAGGGTCTGGACAACAATACATCAGCTTGCAGGGTGACTGGTTTTGATTCTTATGGCACAAGTTCTTTTAGGTCTACACACCTACACCTCTGATGGCTAGGTAACACCTTCATTCTCCAACCACTTCTTTTCAGTTTGAATTATTGTGAGACCTTTATTTGTACTGCAGACCTTCATTTGGAGCAAATTTAATTTTGATCATAGAAAGTATGAGTCAGAAGTTGATTATAGGGTAGCCACTCATAGAGATGTCTATGCTTATTTTTTTAATTATAAAAAAGAAAATTAAGAAAAATATTGTAAGAAAAATTTCAGGCTCCTGGGACTACACTTATTGATTTCAATATGGAAATATTATGCATCTTAGAAAGGTGATTTTCTCAGGAATATGGAGAATGGATGGTGGGGAGAGGGGCTGGTAAAGATTGGATGTAGAAAGACCAGCTGGGAGGCTTTTTCTGTAATCTAGGTGGTGTTAAGAAAAAAAAAAAGAAGTGATAGGACTTCCCTGGTGGCGCAGTGGTTAAGAATCCATCTGCCAATGCAGGGGACATGTGTCTGAGCCCTCCGGGAAGATCCCACATGCCACGGAGCAACTAAGCCCGTGAGCTACAACTACTGAGCCTGTGCTCTAGAGCCCGTGAGCCACAATTGCTGAGCCCGCATGCCACAATTACTGAAGCCCACATGCCTAGAGTCCGTGCTCCACAACAAGAGAAGCCACCACGATGAGAAGCCCACACACCGCAACGAAGAGTAGCCCCCGCTCACTGCAACTAGAGAAAGCCGGCACACAGCAACAAAGACCCAACGTAGCCAAAAAAAAAAAAAGAAGTGATAAGAACCTGAACTAGGCAGTAATCATAGAAATAGAGATGCATTCAAGAACTAATAGGGGGTTCAGATCCATAGGTCTGGACGACTAACTGTATGTGGCAGGTAAAAGAAAGCTGGGTTTTGATGTTCTCAGGCATGTCTTTTGAGCTGATTATTATACAGCATTTTGCCTTTGCTTTAGCAAACCTGTAAAGAAAACCTATGCTACTGCTCCAGTGCCTCTCTCCTTCACTCGCACATGACTACTGCACTCATACTTCTGACACCGATGTGTGGGAGTTTGCTTCACACTAAGCAATTCTCTCTGACACCAGCTGGGCACCTTACAATTTAACTCAATTTGACATGGTCTACCTGGAGATAGCGTCAGATCCCACAGGTTAAGGGTTTAGTCCCACAAGACTGCCTCCCACTTCAGATATGAATCGCAAGAAGTAGGTCCCCAGGTTACCCACAACTCTGCCTGACTTGGCTACAAATTGGTTCCCATGACCTCCTCTCCCTTGCATTGGGTTATTTGCTAGAACAGCTCACAGAACTCACAGTGAAACACTCACATTTACCAGTTTACTATATAATAAAGGATATGATAAGAGATGAACAGCCAGATGAAGAGATCCATAGGGAGAGGTCTGGGAGGGTCCCCAGCACAGGAGCTTCTGTCCTCATGGAACTGGGGTGCACTGCTCTCCAAGTATGTGAATGTGCTCACAACCTGGAAGCTCTCTGAACCCCACACTACTGGGATTTTATGGAGCTGCATCAGATAGACATGATCAATTATTAACTCCATTTCCAGCTCCTCTCCCCTCTCTGGAGAATGGGGGTAGGGGGTAGAAATTCCAAGGGATTTGGGAGCTCTGTGCTGGGAACTGGGGCCAAAGACTCAATGTTAGAATGAAACCCCCTATTTATAAGGGGTTTAGGAGCCCTGTATTGGGAACTCAGGGCAGAGACCTTTAGATAGATATATAGAGAGATAGATAGGTAGATAGAGATAGAGCTTATTATTTCGTAATACCTTATTATTTTACTCAGTTTGAGGATTATAATGAACTCATGGCTTTTCACAGAATTACTGTGTTCTTTTTGATGTTCAAGTTCACATCTTGGCCAATGGGAGCCTTTAATTTAAGCTGGTTCCTTTTAGCATTACCCAGACATTTAAAAAAATATATCTTTCCTCTCTGGCAACAAGAACATATCCAGGCCCATTTTCTTTTTCCCTGCCCCAAGGCATGGAACTATTACTATCAAAGAAACTTGGGTTGCTTTTAGCAGAGAATAATATTAAAAATAAAAGTTGGGGTGCAAGGGGTACATATCAAATAATTCATACAAGTAAAAGAAGTGGACAGGGTGATATCACTGCAAAGTCATTTTAATGACGAAGCTAGAAAATATAGATTTTTTTTAAAAATGGGGTTGCAACTAGTTCAAAAAGATACATGCACCTGAATGTTCATAGCAGCATTATTTACAATTGCTGAGACTTAGAAACAACCTAAGTATCCATCAACAGATGAATGGATAAAGAAGTTGCAGTGTATATATGTGTGTATATATATATATATATATATGTAGATAAATAGATAGATAGATAGAGATATATACACACACACATACATACATACAATGGAATACTACTCAGCCATAAAAAAGAATGAGATTTTGCCATTTGCAGCAACGTGGATGGACTTGGGGGGCATTATGCTAAGTGAAATAAGTCAGAGAAAGATAAATACTGTATGATAATGGCTTATATATGGAATCTGAAAAATACAACAAACTATTGAATATAACACAAAAGATGCAGACTCACAGATATAGAGAACAAACTAGAGGTTACCAGTGGGGGGGGGGGTAGGGGCAATATAGGGGTGGAAGAGTAAGAGGCAGAAACTATTGGGTGTAAGATAGGCTCAACATGGGGAATATAGCCAATATTTTGTAATAACTGTAAATGAAAAGTAACCTTTAAAAATTGTATAAAATTTTTTTAAATGGGGTTACAAATTATATTCCTGATTTCAATCTAACTCCAACTTTACTATATGCTTTTTGATTCTGCTTCCATCTTGTGTCACTTCTATTCTGAGCTTCCAGGTTTTCTCCTTTCTTATATACAATATCTTCTTACAAACTTAATACCTTATGCTATATATAGTTATTAAAAACCATGTATGTAAATGATAACAGTGGCTCATCTTTCTATAGGATAATCTGATGAGCATCTACTTAGCTCTTGGATCCTACCCTCCAACTGTAACTCTTTCTACTTCTCTTTAACAATAATACGGAACCTGCTACTGTAGCCATCCCATTGACACTATAAAAATATTTCTTTGGATTACAATAATAAGAAGTGTCAACTAATCTTCAATAGTTTTTAGAAAAGATATACAAAATTTAGAGGAAAATTTTAAATAATGCAAACACCTGGGTAAAGCTAGGAATACTCCTTTCAACTATTTTAAAACTCTACTAACATTTAATTGCACATTAGTTTTATCTCCCAGTAGAAAGTGGGGTCAACTTTCCCTAAACATTTTCCTGGAGTCAAAACTATCAAGCAGGGAAAAAATAATAATCTTGGCAGCTCCTTTATATAACTTTAGTCCTGACTAGAGTGTGGGGCTTCTAGCAATCTCTATTCCAGCCTTGACTAAATGGGCTCACAACTTGCCAGAGATGCAGCTTCTTGCCTCTCCCAGTGGACCACTCACTCAGCTTTTTTATATCTTTGCATCAGAAGAAGGTTGACAACTCCCTACTGTGTTCTACCACCCCCATATACCCATGCATACACATGCATACTCTTTATGGCTTTTCTCTTTTAAGTGAGAAGAATGAAGGATTATGAAACATTATTTATGTGTCATTCTAGTATGACTTCTCTGTGGTGATGTTTTTCTAATCATAAAAAATTTCTCATATGATTCTTAATTCCTTGACATTTAAAACCATCATTTGCTTAAACATTACTCTGCATTTAAATGTGTAGGATGACTAACCACCCAGTTAAGAAACTTGCATTTTTATAGGACCTTTGCCCAGTGTTGTATTGTGTTGTGCTGAAAAATTGATACACGTTTTAACAGTCAGCTCTCTGTTTAAAAAACAAAAAAGGCCCAATGTGTACCATTTGCCGATTCCTGTGGTGTAAATACTCCCTTGCCAGTCTCAAGCTACCAATGTGCTGGTGCTGAGGGGGGAGCTGGGAGGAGCTGTGTACAGTGGATGCTCAGGAGCTGGTCCAAGCTGGCTCCTGCCCATCGCTGCCTTTGTTAGGGTTGTGCTTCTTTTTCCAAAATGGATCCTGGTACTTTCCCCCCTCTGAATATTTAAATATACCTTTTTAAAAAACTGAGGTATAGTTAATTTATGATGTGTTAGTTTCAAGTGTACAGCAAAGTGATTCAGTTATAATATCTATATCTATCTGTCTATCTATCTATCTAATCTTTTTCAGATTCTTTTCCTTTATAGGTTATTACAAGATATTGACTATAGTTCCCTGTGCTATACAGTAGGTCCTTGTTGTTTACCTGTTTTATATACAGCAATGTGTATATGTTAGTCTCAAACTCCTAATTTATCTCCCCCCCCACTATCCCCTTTGTTAACTGTAAGTCTGTATTCTATGTCTGTGAGTCTATTTCTGTTTTGTAAATAAGTTCATTTGTATCATTTTTTAAAGATTTCACAAATAAATGATACCATATGGTATTTGTTTTTCTCTGCCTGACTGAGTTCATGTAGCATAAGGCCCTCCAAGTCCATCCATGTTGCTGCAAATGGCATTATTTCAGTCTTTTTCATGACTGAGTAGTATTCCACTGTATATATACCACATCTTCTCTATCCATTCATCTGTCGATGGACATTTAGGTTGCCTCCATGTCTTGGCTATTGTAAATAGTGCTGCTGTGAACATAGGGGTGCATGTATCTTTTGGAATTACAGTTTTCTCCAGATATATGCCCAGGAGTGGGATTGCTGGATCCTATGGTAACTCTATCTTTAGTTTTTTTAAGGTTAAATACACTTTTGAACTATTTTCTCTATACATTTCCTTCTAGAATTGCTATTTTTTTAACTCCCAAGAGAATCTCTGCAACAGTGTCCTCACGACCTCTGACCTTGTAAGGTGGACAGAAGGGAGCATTTGACACTGGGACTATTGCTTGTTCCTACAGGGCTTGTGCAGAACTGAAAGCGAATGAGCTAAAGTTTGCTGAAGGCTCTTGTGGAGCATGTGCATGGTTGCCTTTGCAGCGGTTGAGTTATTCTGTTCTCTGTGTGCCTCTCTCACTTCAGAGAAAACTGCCAGCAGACTCCAGGGTTCTGGAAGACTCAGAGCTGGTGTACACGGTCAGCGCCCAGGAGTACTGGCAGCAGACTCTCCTCACCGAGGAGGAAACTGGTAATTTATACATATATATTTTTTCATCTCAATCACTCCAAGTCTCAGGATTAAGCTTGGGACTCTGAATTTCCCATTCTAGAACTTTCTGTGCCACACTTCTAGTTTCTATACCTATGAGCAGCTATATGCGTGTTTCTCTCTGCATTGTTGTGGTACCTGAGACCACAATTCCTTTCTCCTCCAAATCTTACGATGAGTTGTCATTTCCTTAGTGTTTGCCTTGAGAGTCCTTGCTCACCCAGGGACAGGTAGAAAAAGCATCCATGGCATGCTTTTTCTTTGGGGGGGTGGGGGTAGGGTTAGAGAACATGGCTCCTTTCTTCAGAGAACTTGAAATTTACCTGAAGAGCTAATATAGTAAGTCCCCTACATACGAACGAGTTCCATTCCGAGAGTGCGTTCATAAGTCCAGTTTGTTCGTAAGTCCCACAAAATTAGCCTAGGTACCCAACTAACACAATCGGCTATATAGTAATATATTGTAATAGGTTTATAATACTTTTCACACAAATAATACATAAAAAACAAACACAAAAAATAAAGAAAACATATTTAACCTTACAGTGCAGTACCTTGAAAAGTACAGTAGTACAGAATAACAGGTCGCATCCAGGGGCTGGCATGGAGTGAACAGGCAAGAAGAGTTACTGACTGGAGGAGGGAGAGGAGGTGGGAGATGCTAGAGCTGAAGGATGGTCAGCAATAGGAGATGGAGGGCAAGCTGCAATGTCACTCGCACCTGACGTGGATGGCACAGGTTCTGGTTCCTTGCTGGAACCAGATGCACGTTTGCATCTTTGAAAGTGTGCAACGTGAAGGTTCGTAAGTAGGGGACTTACTATACTAAGCCACGTGCAAAAATCAAAGTAAAAATGAGGCTAGTTCTATGGTGCTCTGAGTACAGCAGAAATTCAGAGAACCCAGGACCTGTGGGACTGGATTACTGAAGGAAAGCTGGGTGAGGAGGCAGGATCTGAGCTTGACCTTGATCTCAGCTGAAAATGGCTTAAAATGGGCCTATGTGTCGCTAGACATGGATGAGTGTCAAAGGCGATTAAGGAGCAGAAGATGTGAAAAGTTGCCAGACATGGGGAACTGCTTGAACAAGGATATCAAAGAAATAATCAGCACGGCACAGGCAAGGAATAATATAGAAACATTTCCACTTACAGGGATGATGCGGGGGGGAAGTAGCATGACATCTGTTATCTTCCGACTAACAGAGGATTTGGACTAAGATACGTGTCTAATCTGGAACTGCACGTGTCAGAGGTCCTACCCTTTCTACAGCAAGCATGCACTATTTTGATGTTAATAGTTATTTGATCTAGATAGAAAAGTCTAGCGGGACCAAATGGCTGAGGCTTTAGAAATATGAGGCCCCAGTTCTATATACTATCCAGGTAACTACCATCCAGAGGGAAGTGCCCGTTTTTTTAACCAGCCTGAACTTTTCCACAGAGTTTGTTCTCTACCACTGAATAAAATGAGCATGCGTCACTGCTGATGTACCATCCACAGTTGCTGCTCCTAGACTGGGGAAAACAGATAGGTTGGTTTAGTGAGCAACCCACCCACATAGGACCTCAGCGGAAGTTAATTCAGACTGTCAGCCTGATCTGTTAACTTGTAAGAATTCTATGTCCCACCAACTCTGGCCTTTTCAAATTGTTTGTGCTGCCTGTGAATTCCAGAAATCCCCAAGTTAAGAGAATATATCAGGAGAAGGCTCTTGGATAAGAAGAGGAGGATGGTGACCAAGTATGTCACTGAAGCTTTTGGCCTGTTACTCCTCACAGACACTTTCAGCTGCACGGACAACCTGCCGGTAGGAAGACCCCTGGGCTGTGTGTCCTCTGCCTCCTGGCCTGGGAAGAATGCTCCCTCTTACCAAGTTAGAAAATTAACTCACCGTAATCTTTCTTTCCTCATCAGAGGAAGACCCTAAGCTCAGAGAATCTAAAGGGAGCAGAAAGTTAATTTGAGGGTTAACATTGTAGCCTTTGAGTAAAAAAAAAAAAAAAGAAAGAAAGAAAGAAAAGAAAAGAAAAGAATGTTTTACCTATGACAGATGGGCTGAGAGGAAAAGGTAAAAATAGTCACGTTTGCCTCTCCTGAGACTTGAATCAGGTAGAATGTGCTTAATGGCAGGTGGGATTTGTCTACTTTTACTGGAATATGTCAGTTCTTGGTTATCCTAAAGAGGCATGTGTGCACATACAGTCCAAAAAACGTTCTTCTGCCTGTGGACTTCCTGCATGGCCTGGTGCTGTCGGAATCTCAAACTCAGAGCAGCGTGGTTATATAATGTAAGAGGAGGGCCTTTCAGCAGAGAGGTATTATCTTCATGGTCTAGAATGCAGGTCTTCTGAATAACCAGTTAAAAATGACTTTTTTCATAGTAGTGGACAAAGTTATCTTTTTGATGGATGAATTTTTTTTACCCTAATAGAAGAGGGATAAGCTGCTACATTCGAGGTTTGGGAGAGTTTGGGAGAAAGCTTTGTTGCTGGAATCAATCACCATCTGCATTGTTTCCTTGTGAGGGAATGAAAATACAAACAGACAAGCACATAGAAAAACAGAACTCTGACCCACAGCCTGCAACAAACTGCCTGGGAAACCAACCCCCCCATCTACAATGAACAGCTCAGGAAGCCAGCCTGCTCTAAAACTTGTAGGAAGTTAGACCGCTATCTCTAGTAACAATCTAAGAAGCTAAACAATAACTTCTGAAACAATCAGCCCCAAATGGCCAGACCTTTGTTAACCACGGATGGCTTCCCTTATCCCTTTTTTTTTTTAACTGTCATCCATATTTTATGGCAAAGAGATTGCCATTTCTCTTAGGTGTTTTCACATACGAGCAATGGCTGCTTACAGAACAGAAAAAAGAATTTAAACAACCCGAAACACACAAAAACAACCCATCAAATTCAAATGACAGAAGTATGGCTGGAAGGTTACATCTCCCGTCCAAACTAAACCCTTTAGCAATGATTGCATTGCCTTCAATTCTGCAAATGACAGTCTCCCAGCAGGCTGCATTATTCTGACCCCACACATCCTCACTATAATTGGCTGCCCATGAAACTCTCATCACAGACAGCCTTGTTAGCTCATGGGCTTCCCTAATCTTTATCCCTGCTTCCAACTGAGGACCAATCAAGAAAAGATAAATATGCATCCTCATGAATCACATAAGATCCCTGCTTCAAGGTCTCCACCTACGGCTCCCCATGCCAGGGGGCTCTGATCAGGGCACCAGAAGCCTTCCCACCCCTCTGCTTGCCTTTGAGTGTCTGCCAAACGCAAGTGATGGCCCCTGACTCTCTTGCTATAGCAAGCTCTAAATTAATAGCCTTAGTGTGTTCTCATTTGGTTGGTATTTCTGTATTTCCACACTTGCTGTCAGCTGTCAGATTTGCACAGCCAAGCTGTCTGACTTCTTGTTATGCAGAATAGGGAAAGGGGAGAGAAATATGTACCAGTAGGGCTGGTCCTGAGAATGTGGGACAGTGAACCTGGGAGGGCCCTGTGGAGTGATGAGCAGAGGCAGCTGGTGGGGACCTGACTTCAGTGTGAAAAGTAAGCAATGTCAACTCTTTTATTTTTAGTTAGTTAATTAATTAATTAATTTTTGGCTGCTTTGGGTCTTCGCTGCTGTGCATGGGTTTTCTCTAGTTGCGGCGAGCGGGGGCTACTCTTTGTTGCGGTGCACAGGCTTCTCATTGCGGTGGCTTCTCTCGTTGCGGAGCATGGGCTCTAGGCACACGGGCTTCAGTAGTTGCGGCGTGTGGGCTTCAGTAGTTGTGGCTCGAGGACTCTAGAACACAGGCTCAGTAGTTGTGGCGCACAGGCTTCGTTGCTCCGCGGCATGTGGGATCTTCCCGGACCAGGGCTCGAACCCGTGTCCCCTGCATTGGCAGGTGGATTCCCAGCCACTGTACTACCAGGGAAATCCCAGCAATGTCAACTCTTGATGGTCCACACAGTGTCAGTCAAATGTCATTTTAGAAATTAAAAGTGCCATATATAAGTGCCATATAGAGCAAGATTCACCATCTTTTTCATCGTATTTCTTATTCCTTGTTTGGGTCTAGTTCTGTGTAAGAAAAAAGAAACCCTCCTGGAATCTGAGATTTTCCAATTTGACTTTTGTCCTCTGAAATACTAGCGAATGTTTTGACATTCTAACTTCCCCCCAAAATTCTTTGGGGTGAAAGTTGCCTCTCTGCCCAGAAAAAGATTTGCTTTTGGAAGTGCTGATGGAAAATGAGTCAGATGTGGTGCTGTGTGTGGTTGGTTTATTTTATAAACACCAGGACAAAGCATTTTGCAATCAAAGTTGGAGCGTGGTATGGAGGTGCAACCCGTGTAGGGGCTCAGTCCCTCCTTGTAGCCAGACTGCAGGTGACAGAAGACACAGAGGAGGGGGCTGGCTGGCACTTCTGTGATAGCCTTTTAGAAGGAGTTGCCAGCAGGCTTACTCAACATTCTTTGGCCTCAGATATTGGTCTCAGTCTTAGTTCTCTGATGAAAAGCTGGAAGCCAAGAGTTTGTCAGTTCCTTTGCATTCTGGGAAAAAAAATCAAATCTAAAAATATATGTGACGGATCATTTTTTAAGACTGTGACTCAAACCAAAAATTTTAGAGTTTGGATAGTTAGTGATTTTAAATGAACAGGGATCTAGTCTTTATTTTTAAGAATCAGTGGGAAGTTGATTATGATGATCTCAATGTTGAATGAGTCCTGCGTTTATTCATAGTAGATGCCAGCCTTTCCCTTTCTTGCTGCTCTTTTGTTTCCAGCCCCTTCCCTTCTTATCATTCTTTTGCTTCTTCAACAAGGATTCTTTGAGAGTGAGCCTTTGTGAGAATCTTGCCTGTGGAGTTTCTTCTCATGACTTTTTTCTTCTTTCACTTTGATCACTAGTGACACCACAAACTCCAATGAATCTAGAAGGAACTCTGGGGGAGAAAGTATAGCTTATAGAATTCTAACTAGTGAAAACTCTGAAACTCCCCAGGGCTTGCCTGAAGTGGAATAGTTTCCATAAACTTCTAAAACTCCTCTATTCTGAGACTCAGGGTATAGGAGTTTGAGGCTGTTTTCAGGACCATTCAGCCCCATTCACTTACTTCACAGATGATGCCCTTGCGATCCAGAGATGCTAAGTCATCTCTGTAAGGTCACACCTCAATTCAAGAGCTATTTCTGTCATCAAATTTGGAATACATGTTAAGAGCCTACGTTATCCAGCCATTTCTCCACGCCACTCATTCACCCCAGAAATGTTTATGGACCGTGCTCTCCGTGCCCTGCCTTGGAATAAACAAACATGAATAACAGAGTCTGTCTCTCCAGCAAGGTCCTGGCCCAGGGCAGGAGACACATGGTCTGAGAGAGACACAGCACAGCAGGGGTGTCCTAAATGCAATGGGAGCCCAGGAAAGAGCACCCCAACTCTGCCCGGGGAGTCAGGGAGAGCATCACATGGGAAGTGACTTTTGAGCTTTGGGTGTATGAGAACATGGGAAGAGCACATGCAAAGGACCAAAAGGATGGCACGTTTGGGGAATGGTTGCAAGTTCAGGGGCAGCTACGTGGGAGGAACTTTGGGGCAAACAGAGAGCTGCTGGTGCTGGAGAAATTGATTGAGTTCTGGCCACGAAGGACCTTAAGTGATGAGCTAAGGAGTGTGGTTTCTTTCCACTGCAGTCAGGCACCGAGGGGACAGACACTACAAAGTTCCCAGTTTGGAACCTAGAGGTCAAGGCTGCCCCTGGCGGTCACTCCCTTGTATTATTTGAATAGATATTTTCTTCCCTGACTATTCTCCTTTGAAGCAGGAACCAAGTCTTTATTTTTGTGGTCCTGTAGCTTTGCTGTTTATTTAAAGTGGGGTCCAGAAGATCAGTATTACCTGGGGCTTGCTAGCAATGTAGAATCCCAGGTCCTTGGGTTTGAACCAACTCTTCTGGTGATTCCTATGCACGTTAAAGTTTGAGAAACCCTATCCTCCAAAACTGCTTTGTGCATGAAGTTCATTAAATATTTGTTGAATCAGATGTCATTGGAAAAATCTCTTTTAATGACCATTGGATTTTTAAAAAATATTTACTCTTTCAACTAACCTAATGGATTAAACCCCAGGAAAAGTTGCAGGAGGATATATCTGTTCAATTCTCCAATCCCACAAAGCTTAAGGAGGTCTGTGCCCTGAAGGGTGCCTTATTGGGATGACAGGGAGGAGTCCACCGTGGGTGATCTGCTCAAGCTAAATCTTGTGTTGTTGACAGACTTAAAGAAAGCAGAGTTGGAGGAGACAGTGCCTTTAGGGAGGGGGTGGCCTCATGTTCCTGATGGCCCTTGTCCCTAGAACGAATACTTGCACGTGAGTGGCCTGAGGAGATTTGTGGAAGAGGAGATACAGCTGCTGGAGAAGGCCATCGACCAGTGCTTTGCCCGCATAGTGCAGCCTCTGCAAGAAGGGGTCCGAAATGCCAGGAGTTCCTACCGACGGATCCTGGGGGCGTGCCTGGTGGTGAGTGACCCTCTAAAAAGAAAAACCGTGATGTTCGGTGAGGCCTGCCTGATTCTCCACCTTTTTTCACTATCCCATTGCTTTTGAAAGAAATAAAGAGCTAGAAGAACTTAGGAGAGAGTGAAAATTGCACTCAGGAAAGCATATTGAGTGAATTGTTTGTGCATTGTGAGGACGCAGGGAAGGGTCCATGTGCAGCAGAAAGAATTGGAATTTAGGATCCGAGGGTCTTGTTTGGAATGCCAGCCCCAGCAAACATCCTCTCTGTAGGCCTGGGCAAGGCCCTAAACCCACTTAAGCCTGTTGGGATTTTTCTTCTGTAAAATGGGGATGGTAAACACTTGCCCAATCTATTTCACAGGGCTGATGTAAGTATCAATTAGATACACAGTAAGAAAGCACCCTATAATCTCTCACTTGGCACACAAATTATTGTTTTATCTTTTAATTATTCAATAGTTATATGGAGTTTCTAAGGGATGAGAGATAAGAAATGTGTGTGGTTATTTAAGCCATGAAGGTTGGGGTAATTTGTTTCATAACGATAGGCAACGAAGTGATCCTGGAGAGAACTGTTTCTATACGATGGTGGAAGATCCCAGATCACAAAAAGTGAATGAGTGGGTGGGTGCTGAGAAGGTGAAGGCACGAGGTGGGGACCAGTCCTCTGAGACAATGTGCTTGTGGAGGAAGGAGCATCATCAGGCACCTTCAGGCTGCCACCAGGGCTTCATCCCAGGAACCGTCCCCTCTCTCCTCAGCCCTTCAATGGCTTCTTTACTCTGTGACTATGGGCACAACCCAGGGCGTTCCTATTTGATAAGCAACTTGCCTTTGCGATCAGATATTTGGGCAGACATGTATGTACTAACATCATATCTTTAGGTAACATAGTAAAATAACCTAAATGTCTAATCATATGAGAATGCTAAAGTGAATTATGATACATCCATATGACATTACGTGGTTATTCAAATAATTTTTTGGAAGTATTTATAATGAATTCAGGAAATGCTCATGTTATAATATTAAGTAAAAATGGCAGAATATTAAAATAGAGATAGATGATAGATTGATATGGGAAGATAAATATGGATAGAGATAGTATGATGCCAGTTGTACCATGCTACATGGCCATTCACTTAAAACATATTCCCTTAAAACATATATCATTGATTAATGATCACAAAGGCCTCTACTGAAATTTCAGTCAGTGCAAATGTATTTTTTATTCTCTTTACTGAGGATCAATCACCATGTGGCTAAAATTTGTCAAGTCTCTTATAGCTCTAGCTTCATATTATTTTTTTCTTCTGATGTGTGAGTTTATGTCTCTGAGAGAAAATATTACAAAGAGATACACATCAAGTTACATTTTATCAAATATTTAATAAAAAGTGTAAAACATCGAGGCTGTGCTTGGAAAACCTAAAATGCATACTCGCGGTAGAGTCAGAGCACATTTTCACTGAATAACTGATCATTTAGCACATATTTATCAAGCATGACCTACACCAGGACCAGATGGTGAGGACATCACGCTGGATGAAACATCGGGCCTGATCTGAACCAGCTGATGGTCCAGTTTAGCAGCCTGATGAGTAAAGAGACAAATGCAAAGCTGTATGTAAGCAGAGAGCAGAGGATGCTTTGGGAACCCAGGGCAGGGGCACCCGCCAACTTGAGGTGTGACTGCTGTCCTCTCTGTGTAGCTTAATAATACATTGAAAGATCATGTCTCTACTCTTCCCTGTGATTCTTGGTAATGGTGTTTGGCCAAAGGCAGTGCAACTCTGATCCCATGAATTCTAGGTAACACCTACTAACTCCACTATCTTATTGTTTAATTATCCAGAGGAGTAAAGGAAACCAGGGTTTTCACCAGACTCTGAAAGCGGTTTGCCTGAAAAACGGTATCTATGCCTCCAGGACTCTTGGGAGAATAGATCTGAACGAAGCCATCACACAGCCCATCTATGAACAGATTGATCCTGTTTTCGGAGGCATTTTTAGGTAAAGGATCCTTCACTTGGATCCTCTGTGAACAAACATCCGAAGAACGCTCATCTTTAAGTATTTATACTTTGGACCTGAAAGGGTCCAGAGTAGCTTGCAACTTGAGGAGGAAAACTTAGTCTTTGGCAAAACACAAAAGCCTTAGTTTGGTTTACTTAAAAATTTCCTCCCTCCCCAAAATAAAAAAGTTTCCCGTGGTGACCTGGAGTGCAGCTGGAGATGCTGCTTTCAGATTAATATTATGATTCCCATTATTTTTCAAATATCTCCTACATGCACTGGGGATCCATTTTCTTATAGAGCTGAGCCCAGGACAGGGGTATTTTGGGTGGAGAGTGTGGAGTTAAGGAAACACACGGCCTTCATAAATTTCCCTGATGAGAAAAGGAAAAGGGGCTCACGATGACTCTGCTTGCTTTTGACACACAGCATGCTCACACATGGTGTGGGGTGGGGGGCTTGAACCTTCACAGTGCCCCGTCCTTCCCTTCTTCCTTGACCTCCAATCTTTTTCTCCATCCACAGAAACAGTCTCTCCTAATCCCCAGCCTGTCCCCAGTCTCCCTCCTTTGCCCCTGGCATTTCACCTGGCCTACCACGCTCTCCTGTTTGAGCCATTCTACCTTTGCTCAGTTCTTACTCAGTGCCCACATCCCCGTGCCCCCAACCTTCCTTTAAATTTGTTTGGAATCCTGCTATTCTACCTACACTCACCCACCCCTGTTTACACATCTGTAGGGTAGACTCCAAATTCCTTGGAACGGCCTTCAAGACATTCCACCTGCTTCCAACTGGCCTTTCCCATCTCTCCCCACCCCCGGGTCAGTGTCAACCCCTGGCTTTAACCAGCCTGAGGACAGCAAAGAGCAACTGAGATGTACCAGGAACTTGTACTAAGCACTTTGCATGCATCATGTCATCCCATCCTCCCCATAACCCTCTGAAGTGGCTCTGGTCTTCTTACAAGTGAACACACTGCCATTCGGAGGAATCATATAGTTTTCCCAGGGTCACCCGGCTCATAAGTAGAGAGCTAGGACTTCAAGCCTCTGCCCTCTCCTCTACTCACCTGATGCTTCTTATTCCTGGGAGGTCCTGAAACCTAATTCACTATGTCGTCCCTGTGGAGGATACCTCCTCCTTCTTTTCACGTCCCTAAATCTTACCCATCTTTTAAGGTGTAGTTCGTCCCATCCTTCCAAGTGGGAACACCTGGGCAGCAGAAAGACTATGAGTTTTGAGGTTAAACAGATCAGTGCCCAAGGTCTGGCCCTGCTACTTACTAGCTGCGTGACTTTGAACACATTAGCTACTGTCTCTGAACCTCAGCTTTCTCATCTGTAAAATGGACATCATTGCACGGACTTCATTATAGGAATTTTATAACTGTTAGATCTCGTCCGCCTTCTCTTAAAAATGAGTAAAAGAATACCAGCTAGTTTCCTCTTTGTTTTAACCCCACAGTAGCCACCGTTGTCTCTTAACATGTTATGGTGCTTTCCCCTGTAGGTCTGGGAAGCCCGCTGATGGTTCAGCTCTGATGTCCCACATAGATGCTTTTAAGCACTCTCTGCAGGAGAAGATGACGGAAATTGGGATAAGAAATGGCTGGAAATATGATAGCTATAAAAAGAGTTTCCTGATCCAGGAGGTAAGATCCTTATAAAGTGAAGAGGGCAGCGAGGTTGGGTAGTGGTTTTCTTCCCAGCAGGATTTTGGAGGTTGCCTGTCTTTTCCCACTTGTTTCCCTGGAGTGTCCAGGGTCTGGGTGGACCTTATAGCAGGCACTGTGGGATACAGAACATAGTGGGATGGGGCAAAGAGAAGCGGTCCTGAGTCTGCTACAGACGTAGCAAGCTTTGTCCCACTGAGAAGCAAGCAACAGTAAATGCTGAGATTGTCAAGTAGCCCCAGTTCCCAAGAAGAATCTTCAAAGAATCCTTAGAAGTATAAACATTTGAATCCACTTGTAACATTCTCACTGACTTCTTTATCATTTTTGCCAATATCATGAAGTATTATCCACAGCGGTGAAGTTTAAAGAAGTGTCTTTTTTTGCAGATCATTTTTTAGTTTTGAGTCCTCAAGACTCTTGTCTGTGACTCATTCTCTTAGTCCAGGCTGTCTTAGTCTGTTTGGGCTGCTGTAACAAATACCGTAGACCAGGCAGCTTATAAACAGCAGAAATTTATTTCTCACAGTTCTGGAAGCTGGAAGTATAAGATCAAGGCGCAGGCAGATTTGGTGTCCGGTTGGGCCTGCTTCCCGGTTCACGGGTGGCCAACTTTTTGCTGTGTACTTACATGGCAGACAGGGCCTTGTCTATAAGGGGAATCATCCCAATTGGGAGGGCTCCCTCCTTGAAACCTAATCACCTCCAAAGGCCCCACCTCCTAATGCCATCACATTGGGGTTTAAGATTTCAACATAAGAATCTGGGGGAACATGACTATTCAGTCCACAGCACAGGCCCAGCCCAAGTTACAGGGTAACACTAGAGAAATCGCCTGTGCCTCCCCCACCCTCCCCCAAAGGCCCCATCCCAGCAGCTTGCATGCACCCGAGTTTGACTCTGCATATAGTTATCAAGTTTTCTGAGGTGCCCGGCACTGTGGGAAGCACTTGGGGATATAAAAGCGCTTCAGATAAAGCTCCTGCTTGTGTGGAGTTCACAGTGGCGGAGACGTGTGAACAGCCAACGATAATACAGGGCAGAGGAGGCGGTGGCCGTACATGGGAACCCCTACCCTGTTTCTATTAAGGGATTGTCACAAATGGCTTTTTGTTAACTGGATTCTCAGATAAGCGCCATCCTGGGAGGCCTGGAGGGACACATCCTCAGAAAGAAGAGGAGGATTTATGAGTCTCTCAGCACCTCTGTTCAGAACGACCTGAAGCCCTGTTACGAAGGTGGGCCCCCAAGAGTAACTTTTCCACCTCCTCCGGGGTCTGTCGGCTCCTTTAGCATCCTTGTCTGCTGCTCCCTCTTCAAAGTATTTGTCCTCCCGTGTCCTAAGTCCCCATAACACTCTCGGTCTACAAATTAAAACCAAACAATTGCAAGGGTGTGGGGAGAGGTCATTCATGAACCATTTCTATCTGTGTGTTTCTAGTTCTTTCTGTCCACCCTTTATCTAGACACCTTGCTTCTCTCCATGCTGCATCTCAGCTAATTAAACTATAAAATCCATTATCCAATTCTCATTCTTATTTTCTTTAAGTATTTGTAAATTCACTTTCCAGCTTTTTCTTGGTTTGGTGGTCCCACTGGTTTTTTTTTTCTGGGGTGGGCGTGTGAGTTTGGAATTTTGGAAGCTTCTGCTTAATTCACTCATTAGATTTTCAACATGAAAATGATCTAAATATTGAGTTAGTGTTTTGTATCATGTTATTCTATTTCCACGGTGTAGAAAATGGTGCTACATGTATGAATATATATAAGTGTATGTATGTAGGTATGTATAATATATATGTGTGTATGTGTGTGTGTGTATAGTTTGTTTGCTTGTCTTTTTTTTTAAATGTGCTTTTTAAATTTATTTTTTATTTTAAAAATAAATTTATTTATTTATTTTTGGCTGCGTTGGGTCTTCGTTGCTGCATGCAGGCTTTCTCTAGTTGCGGTGAGCGGGGGCCACTCTTCATTGTGGTGTACGGGCTTCTCATGGCAGTGGCTTCTCTTGTTGCAGAGCACGGGCTCTAGGCATGAGGGCTTCACTAGTTGTGGCACGTGGGCTTCAGCAGTTGTGGCTCGTGGGCTCTAGAGCACAGGCTCAGTAGCTGTGGCGCACTGGCTTAGTTGCTCTGCAGCATGTGGGATCTTCCCGGACCAGGGCTTGAACCCATGTCCCCTGCATTGGCAGGCAGATTCTTAACCACTGCACCACCAGGGAAGTCCCTGTTTGCTTATCTGTCTTTCTGATGCTAAAGGTCTCTAAGCAAGTCCTTGCTGTGCTGTGACTGTGACTATCATTTTTGCCAGAGGCAGCTCAGATCACGGGCAAAAAAGCATGTGAAAGAATGAAAGATGTCCTCAGAAGAGGGCTGGACCGGCAGGTGGCCGAGGGCATGTTTGAACGGGCTCAAGAAAGGATGCAGCACCAATTTCACCAGCTGAAGGTATTTGACATCCATGGTTTGAATTCCAGTCTCAAAGAGGCTCCTGGGGGAGCACAGGAAGCAGGTACAGAAGACAGAAGAAGTAGTAGTTGTCTGGGCCCAAATAGAGCCGGATGCCTTCTCCAGAGAGGGTCCAACCGATGGCCATGATTCTGGGGAGGAGGCCAGCCTCCACTGCCACCACATGCTGGCTCGGGCTTCTCTCTGAGGCCGTGGCTTCAGAAATGCAGCCCCTCCAGCTCTCTCCTGCCTCTTTCCTCTTTACTGAGTCATCACTAGGACAACTGTACTATCTAGAGGGGATCCTAAGCTCTTCACAAACATGAGTTCATTGAATCCCCAGCAACTCTGTGAAGTATACTATTATTGTTCCCATTTTACAGATGAGAAAACTGAGACAGAGAGAGGTGTATCAAGAGGTCACACAGCTAGTAAGTTACAGAGCGGGGATTTGGGACCAGGTAACCTGGCTCTGGCAATAGCATAATCTTAAGACAGATTTTCATTTTTAAATGAGGGAAAATGACTTGTCTACATAAAATACCAATAGATAAATGCCAGTCAACTATTATAGGTCAGTCCCTGGCATAGATTTAGGTGTGACACTATCTCAGGAGACAGTTCCTAACAGTTTCCTCAAACCTAAGTGCTTCTGTCAAGTACGCTTGGATGATCTTATCCCAGCCCTGGGTCTCTTAGCTTTCCAACCCCTCCCCAGGTAATATAAACTCTTTGTTTTAGTCCAAGGTACTGTTGGCTGCCCCCTCCCCCCAGGCCCCAAGCCAATAGGGTTTCCAAATTCATCAGCCTCAGTCCAGGCTTAGCTGACTCTCTCCCAACCTCCTGAGGACCCCGGCTCCTTGCTATTTCCGTCCACCTCTGAACCAGTCTGCTTCCTGAAACCTGCTTCTGCACAATCTCCTCTCCCCGCATCACCACAGTTATGGAAAATACCTTTCTCCACAATACAAGGCATGTAATATCTCCTGGACCAGGCTAAGAGGTATCTCATTTACCAGGCGTGGTTTAGTTTCCATCATTTAACATATTACCACCGACTACAAATACTTGCAGAAAATTTGCCAAACTCTACAGCTGCCAATCCCCACGGAATGTATAAAAACCGGCCCTAAGGTGCCCAAGAAAACAATTCCACTGAAAAATGATTAGCACGCTGAGCGTGTACAAAAGTATGAAGGTGAAACTGGGCAAGACCACAGAGGGCTCCCATTCTCTGATCTCACAAACAAGGAAGCTGAGGCCAAGGGCCTGAGGTACTAGAACAAGGTTCACAGATGCAGCCGAGATTAGAGCTTTGGGTTCCCAGCCTGGTGCATTGAAGAAAAGACCATAAGACTTGGAGTCAGGTTCAAGATGCAGGTTCAAAACTAGGCTCTGTCAGGCTAGTGGAGAGTCCAGTGTTTTTCAAAGGGAGGCAAGAGATGCTTAGAAGAGGAAAACTGGTTTTAGTTGATAGAACGACTGCGAGTAGCAAGAAGACATTTCTCAGGTAGTTGGAAAGTTATATATTAATGGTGTATTATGAAAAGCAGGAGGTCAGCAAACATTTACGCAGTGACTAAATGCATGATAGGACAGTGGGACGGTGACCCTCACTTTGCCTCTTTTTCTGTCTCTGTGGTGGCTGTTCTCCTCCCACCATGCCTCTGTGCACCCTCATTACTCCTGATTTGGTCATTCAGCATCAGAGGTACAATTTCCATGAGTCTAGGAAAGGACATACAAAGGCAGGTGGGACCCCTCAGAAATGTTGTCCTGATGATCCTGGTCGCCCAGGGGATTCTCAAGTGGTCCACCCTTGGATCTGACTTTGAAAAATTTGCCAAAATGCAAACTTTGAAAAAGTTGCCAAAAGGCAACCCCAGTCGCTAACACTCTCTGGCTGGGGGATTGGGTGGGGTCCCTTTCATGAGATTCCTTTCCCTTTAGCTGTGCCCTCCTAACAGAATGACTGTCCTTTGTCGTGTAGAATGGAATCACGGAGAAGGTAAAGGGGAGTATCACCACCATGCTGACCCTTGCTTCGTCCCAGGGGGATGGGCTCTACAAGGAGCTTGCAGGTAAATACACACAACCTTTGCATGAAGGGTGATGATGCCGACACCCCTCCCCCCACAAACTGTGGTTGCTCTTTGCTGGATTTAAAGAAATTCAGTTAGGAAGAATTTCTAGGGCAAGGGATGGAGATGATGAGGACCATTATGACTCCCCCTCCGATGCTGAGCACCCAGCTGAGACCAAGCATTATATTCGGGTTTTGTGTACAATGTCTCACCACATTCTTACATTCACCCTCAGGGGCAGGCATTCTTGCTCCATTGTGCAGATGCAGAAACAGAAACTTAGATAATGTGCCGAGGATCCATAGCTGGAAAGTGGCAAATTCAAATCCATACCTCTGTCCTGGTGTCTCCATACACCCATTCTTTTAGATTGATATCTTCCCACGAGAAGCCTCATTTTCTGGCTGTGGTGGAGAAGGTTTGTTTTCATCCACCAGGAAGCTGGGGATGCAGCACCAGGGGCATGTGGTACAGGCAACCATCTCGCCTTCACACCATGGGCTGCACCAGGTCCCCTGGTGTAAACTGGAAAGTGTAAACTGGTGCAAACAGCAACTGGGCAATTTCTAGCAAAATTAAAAATGTGCGCATCCTTTGGCCCAGCAATCCTTCTTCTAGGCGTTTATCCTCTGATATCCTCATACATGGCAGAGTGGCATGTGCACAAGGTTATTCAGGGCAGCATTGTTCGTGGTGTCAAGACCTCAAAGATCCATCCGTAGACTTAGGGGTCATGACGGTTAAGCTCACTTAGCTACGCCACTAGTAGAGGACCTTGCAACTGGTTAAAAAAAAAGCAGCTTTGGGCTTCCCTGGTGGCGCAGTGGTTGAGAGTCCGCCTGCCGATGCAGGGGACATGGGTTCGTGCCCCGGTCTGGGAGGGTCCCACATGCCGCGGAGCAACTAGGCCCGTGAGCCACAATTACTGAGCCTGCGCGTCTGGAGCCTGTGCTCTGCAACAAGAGAGGCCGTGATAGTGAGAGGCCCCGCGCACCGCGATGAGGAGTGGCCCCCGCTTGCCACAACTAGAGAAAGCCTTCGCACAGAAACAAAGACCCAACACAGCCATAAATAAATAAATAAATAAATAAATAAAATTTAAAAAAAAAAGCAGCTTTATACGTAGCGGTAAGAAACAAGCTCCAAGATATAAAGTAAAAAAAAAAAAAAAAAAAAAAAAAAATGGGCTTCCCTGGTGGCGCAGTGGTTGAGAGCCTGCCTGCCGATGCAGGGGACACGGGTTCGTGCCCCGGTCCAGGAGGATCCCACATGCCGCGGAGCGGCTGGGCCCGTGAGCCATGGCCGTTGGGCCTGTGCGTCCGGAGCCTGTGCTCCGCAACGGGAGAGGCCACAGCAGCGCGAGGCCCACATACCGCAAAAAAAAAAAAAAAAGCATGTAATGTGTTGCTATTTGTGAGAGGAAAAAAAGGAAAAGCATATGTACGTATCTGTATATGCAGAAAAATCTCCATGGGATGCACAGGAACTGGTCACACTGGTTGCCTCTAAGGAGGGGAAACTGGAGGCTGGAGAATGGGGAGGGTGGAGACTCGCTTTGCAGTGGGTCTTTTAGGTTTTAAACTATGTGCACAGTTGCCTGCTTGGAAAAAAAAAGAGCTGCTGCCTTTGGTGAGTCCATCAGGGTGAAATTGGTCAGGATTATTTCCAAAGAAAAAGCCATAATTTCCGCTTCTAAAGATCTGTCCTGCACTTACGTATTTCTTTGGAAATCCTCGTTCTCTCCCAATTCTGGCTGGTGAGACGGCGATCTAACCTGTTCCTAATGGTCTCCGGGAAGGAGATACGACACCCTTGCACTGCACTTTATTGGTCTTTCCCATGACCATCTGTCTTGAACCTGTTTTAAGATTAGAGTCACCCAATCGTGTCTTCTTTTAAGAACCACCCCCCCCAGGGCTTCCCTGGTGGTGCAGTGGTTGAGAGTCCGCCTGCCGATGCAGGGGACACGGGTTCGTGCCCCGGTCCAGGAGGATCCCACATGCCGCGGAGTGGCTGGGTCCGTGAGCCATGGCCGCTGAGCCTGCATGTCCGGAGCCTGTGCTGCACAACGGGAGAGGCCACAACAGTGAGAGGCCCGTGTACCGCAAAAAACCCCACAAAAACCCCCAAAAAACCAACACCCCCCTCAAAGTGGTCAACGGTCTTCTGACTCTCCAGGTCTCACAGACAGAAGATGTTCCCCTGAGTTTGATGTAAATTACTCTTTGCCATAATTTAAGACCGTCTCCTTTTCTTCCCATCACCAGTGAATATACACTATGTAGGGAGTACTGTGCCAGGTACCAAAGAGGTCTGAAACAGTGCCTGCTCTGAGTCTTAGCTGGTTGTTAAGACAAGATGTGCAAGACTGTAAATCACAATAGCAGATCATATGCGTTCACTCTACAAGAAACCACAGCCCCCTCCTAGGCGCTGGGCAGTGTTCTAGGTACTCAGGATACAGCGGTGACCAATACAGACAAAAATCTCCACCTTCATGGAGCTTACAACCCAGAGGGCAGAAGGTAGGCAGGAAGCAGAATAAATAAAGTGTGTGGCAAGCCAAAGAGCGATACATGCTATGGAGAAAAATAAAGCAGGGAAGGAGAGAGAGAGGTCCCGGAGGAGGGGACAGGGTGGCCAGGGAAGGTCTCACTGGAAATGTGACATTTAAACAAAAACCTGAGAGAGGGGATGCACTTGGGCACCAGACTGTTATTCCCACAGTGCAGGAGACAGTGGTTCTTCAGGGCTGGGACACTGGGGTAGCTTCAAGTAAGCTGGGCCCTAGAATGGAGCCTGGAAGGATAAATACGATTTAAGAGGCAGTGGGAAATGGGAGACCTTCTAGACTCAGGAGAAAGACAAATAGACTCAGGGTTCTGACTCCCTTCTTGGTCAAGGTCTTGGCTCCCATCACTGGCCAGCTCAGGGTGGGTGGGTCTGAGTCATGATGGGGGGCATATAGAGCCATGGGCGATGGAGAGGCTTTCGGGAGCAATGCCAGAGCCAACCCCAAGGTCAGTCTGAAGTGTCCCTTCAAAGAGGACTGTGTTTGTCAGGGATCTCCAGAGAAACAGAACCAATAGAATGTATATGTATGTCCATATATATAGAGAGAAAGAGATCATTTTAAGGGATTGGTTCATGCAACTATGGCAGTTTTGTGCATCCAAAATCTGATAAGGGAGGCCATCAGGCTGTAGATACAAGAAAGACTTGTAGTTCAAGTCCAAAAGCAGTCTGCTGGAGAACCAGGAAGAACTGACATTGCAGATGAAGTCTGAAAGCAGTCTACTGGAGAATTCCCTCTTGCTCAGGGGAAACCAGCCTTTTGTTTTAGTCAGATCTTCATCTGATTAGATGAGGCCCACCCACATTGTGGAGGGCAATCTGCTTTACTCAGAGTCCACTGATTTAAATGTAAAGCTCATCTAAAAATATACTGACAGAAACATCCAGAATAATGTTTGACCAAATATCTGGGCACCACAGCTCAGACAAGTGGACACATAAAGTTAACCATCAAAAGGATACCATCTGATTGCAGATCATGGGCTAAGAACCTGAGATGCCAAAAATAAGAGCAGATTCACTTAGAACGGGCACAGCTGTGGGGAGAGAGATCGGAGAAGGAGAGAGATGCCTGGAAAAGACTTGGGGGAGGTTTTGTGTGGGGTGTGCTTTGTATCTCCTTCCACTGAGCACTTATGAGGCCTTTGTAAAGACTCAGTGATTTCCCAGACCTTTTTTATGGGTAGGTTTGTGTTTATTTTCAAGGTGCCCCCTATGCTGAGATAAGCCTTAAGGTAAGAGCAAGAATGCCTGGTTTGATCGAGCTATTTATAAAACATATTGACTGGACTGTCTGATCTCTAAGCTCCATTCTCAAGCTCACATTCTGGGACAGGTGACCGAGGTCAGAACAGGATTCTTGGGGGATTTGTTTTCTGGGGACATTTCTGAAAAGGACTAACTCCTAATGCTTACTTTCTGCTCTTCTGTAGATGTCAAAAGTGAATACAAGGAGATGGAGAAGCTGCACAGGAGCCTGAGGGAGGTTGCTGAGAATGCACTGCTGCGTAGGGGCATGCAAGATTTCCTTCTGAGAATGTCCCCCAGCAAATCTGGCCCCCCAAAAACATAGATTTAATTCTTGGGGCTTAGCACCATGGAATACAAACCTGGAGGCAAATAATCAGATTTACTACTGTTTGTTAAAACCTAATAAAGAACACCTCCCAACTTTGGGGGCTTTAGAGACAACCCAGTATATTGTTACTTCTGTTATAAGCTGAGTACAGAGCAACATCATTTCATTTTTCTACTATTGCCAGAAAGAGTCATCTTGAAACCCTCATGAAGGTCTAAAGCTTTAGGGACAAGAAACTTGTGCTTTACTGGAGAAAAATATCTAAACAGCAAAAAACTTATAGGTGGAATCTAAAATATGATACAAATGAACTTATTTATGAAACAGAAACAGACTCACAGACATAGAAAACAAACTTATGGTTACCAAAGGGGAAATGGGGTGGGGAGAGATACATTAGGAGTTTGAGATTAGCAGGTACAATGTACTATATGTAAAAAGGATAAACAACAAGGTCCTACTATATAGTACAGGGAGCTATATTTAATATCTTGCAATAAACTATAATGGAAAGAATATGAAAAAGAATATATATATATAACTGAATTGCTTTACTGTACACCAGAAACTAACAAAACATTGTATATCAACTATAGTTTAATAAAAAGCAAAACCAAAAATAAACATTGAAAAACTTAAATATTGTGGGAAAAAATTGCAAAATAAAGCTTTAGGGACCCAATTCTATTTGCCATTTTAATACTGATGAGAATTTTGGGTAAGGAGGTAACACTGTGCCATGGAAACAACATGGGTTGTTCTGTGGGTTGAGAGCCAGACAGATAAGAGACCTGGATTCACCACTTCTCAGGATTGTTATCTAAAATGAGCACTTCTCAAACATTTTGATCTCAGGACCCCACTCTTAAAAATTACTGAGAACCTTAAAGAGCTTTTTTGATGTGGGTTATATCGGTTGATATATACTGTACTCAAAATTAAAACCAAGAAAAATTGTAAATAATTATTTACTAATTCATTTTTAAATGGCAATAATAAACCCACTACATGCTTTCATAAATAACATATATATATATATTTTTTGTGGTACGCGGGCCTCTTACTGTTGTGGCCTCTCCTGTTGCGGAGCACAGGCTCCGGACACGCAGGCCCAGCGGCCATGGCTCACGGGTCCAGCCGCTCCGCGGCATGTGGGATCTTCCCGGACTGGGGCACAAACCCGTGTCCCCTGCACTGGCATGCGGACTCTCAACCACTGCACCACCAGGGAAGCCCAATAAATAACATATTTTTATGAAAAAAAACTTTTCAAAAAAAATTTAGTGAAGAAGAGTGACATTATTTTACACTTTTGCAAATCTCTTTATTCTCTGGCTTAATAGAAGACAGCCGGATTCCCTTATCTGTCTCTGCATTCAATCTGTTGCAATCTTTCTGGACAATGAATATGAAAAAAATACAGTCTCACAGATACAGAGGTGGAATGCAGAAGAGTCTTTTAATAGACTCTTAGGTCATTTCTGGATATTCTTCTTTGATATTACAGTCTTGACAAGTGGTAGTTTCTTAAAGATTAGTTGCAGTGTGGAATCTGAAATCATATTGAATTTTTTTTATATCCTGTTACATTAAAATACATTTCTATCTCATACTCTGAATGTATCTTTTACCAATTGTGGTGTCAGGCATTGGTCATTTTGAAAACATTCATTCACTGGGTTAAGCAGATCTTCCAAATGTTGACATTTCACTATATAATACTAAAAATCATATTTGTTGATATCTCCACCAACTTCACCAGGAAAGTTTTGAAGTACTGGGAATCTGTCAAGCTTGTGGTGGAAGATACAAGTTTTATAAATATCCATTTTCCCCTAAAAGCTCAGCTTATCATTGGCAACAAATACTGTCAGTTGTTTTCTTTGAAGTGATAGTTTCATTTTGTTCATTTTTGAGAAAATGTCCATGATATAACTAAGTATGATTAACCATAATTTGTCTGTCAAATGCCATTTCAAACAAAAATGATGTTCCATGAAAACAGTGTCAAGTTCAACTCACAACTGAACCACACAAGTGCTTTTCTTCGAGGCAGTAGAAGGGCTTTAAGTGTACCCCCCGTTCTGTCACATAAATTGGCATCTACCTAAGGGTCAATAATGAGTAGAATTAATAACATAATATTTCACTAAGAACATTTTAAAGTGAAACTGGTCTTTTTTTTTTTTTTAACTGCAAGTGCAGAAGAGTGAGAAATACAATAGTTACTAGAATAGTTTGGCATTGCCTTGGTTCATGCTAAGGTGCACGTGGTTTTACTACCTTTGTTTTTAAACCTTCCATGTAAGGGTCAACATGGTAAAAAGAAAAAGGCAATAAAGTCCTAATTCTAGTCTAAAAATAGTTTGACCGGGCTTCCCTGGTGGTACAGTGGTTGAGAGTCCGCCTGCTGATGCAGGAGGCACGGGTTCGTGCCCCGGTCTGGGAGGATCCCACATGCCGCGGAGCGGCTGGGCCCGTGAGCCATGGCCACTGAGCCTGTGCGTCCCGAGCCTGTGCTCCACAACGGGAGAGGCCACAGCAGTGAGAGGCCCACGTACTGCCAAAAAAAAAAAAAAAAAAAAGTTTGACCTACCAGACCCCAGAAGTATTTCAAGGACCCCTGAGAACCACTGTTTTAGACAAATCATCTGAAGTCCCTCGGCTTCAGGCTATGTATCTGTAAAATATGATAACAATAATACCTACCTTGAAACTAATAGGGGTGTCAGGAAGTTTAAAATAATGCTTCCAAGAATGCTTTTGACACACTGTCCTCAAGAGTATTTGATAAATGGTTATTATTTGGGGGCAGAACAGAGGTATCATGGTTTAATGGCTTGTTTATTGGGATACTTGGTTAATCCCAGCTCTTCCCACTACTAATATGACTTTTGACAATTCCTTAACATCTCTCAGATTTCATTTTCTCATATACCAAATGAGGGAGATGAACTGGATGGTTTTTAAATCTTTTGTGTCTTTAAAATTCTAGGATTTTTAAATTCCTCCCTTCTTATTTTGGTGGTTTTTTTTCCCCTGAGTAAGATAAAAAATGATTCATCCATGTAGGTGGGTCTCAGTGCTTCCTTTTCATTTTAAAATTCTAAACACATACAGTTCCATTGCAGTTTGCATAGTTTCACTTTTTATATTTCAAGTGAGGAATGTGGATGACTTCTACTTTCAGCCATGCATGAGTAACAGGGACCAGATTTACCCTCTGGCCTTAAGCCACTAAAAAACAAAAACCAAGCAAGATTTATGAAACAACGGTTTTCAGGTAGGAGAAAATAATAGTGCGGGATAAGGATCCCTGCCAGAAGGAAGACAAAAAAGGTGAGCCCTACTATTGCCCATTCTGCTGCCTGAATAGAGTTTCCAGGTCACAATACAGGAAGGACGAACCCAAACAGAGCCTCAGGTCTCCCTGAGTTGAGACAGAGTTCAGAGTTTGGCGAGTCCAAGGTGGTTAGAATTCACAGGGTGAGTACCATGAAGAAAAGAGATGTACAGAGAGAAAGCTCCAGAGGTATGAAGCAGGTTTCCCTTGAATCTGAATTGAGTACTGACTAGCACATGCAACTGCCAAGAAAGAACCACTAGAAAGGAGCAGACAGAAAAATACCTAAATCTCACATCAAGCTAGGGGCAGCCTTGGTGGGAAGACCTTCATACACATGGGGTGTCAAGTAGAGTTCTCAGAAGAATATTGCCTTAATATTGGGGCCAAAATAGTCCCAGATTAAAGGTTGTTGTGTACCCACCTAACAAAGTTTAAAAACAAGCTTCAGAAGGATCAAACTGTTTTCAAGTAACTGCATCCCAAAACAAAACATGATAGCATTTAAAGGAATAAAACATTCCAGCACCCAACAATGGAAATTTCACAAGGTATGACATCAAAACAAAAATTACCAGGTACGCAAGGAAGCAGGGAAATATGACCCACATGAAGAGAAAAATCAATAGAAGCAGACCCAGAAATGACACAGGTGACAGAATTAGCAGACAAGGACATTAAAATGGCTATTATAAATTTACTCCAAATGCTCAAGATAGGATAAAAGATAAACACAATGAGGAGAGAAATGACAGAAATGAAAAAGACCCAAATGGAACTTCTCAAGATAAAAAAATTTAATGTTCAGCTGGAATTAACAGCAGAAGAGATGCTGTTTAAAACAAAAAAAAGACAGGCTTCCCTGGTGGCGCAGTGGTTGAGAATCTGCCTGCCAATGCAGGGGACACGGGTTCGAGCCCTGGCAACTAGGTCTGTGAGCCACAACTACTGAGCCTGCACGTCTGGAGCTTGTGCTCTGCAACAAGAGAGGCTGCGATAGTGAGAGGCCCGCGCACCGCGATGAAGAGTGGTCCCCGGTTGCCACAACTAGGGGAAGCCCTCGCACAGAAACGAAGACCCAACACAGCAAAAATAAATTAATTAATTAATTAACTCCTATCCCCAACATCTTCAAAAAAAAAAAAGATTACTTTTTTAAAAAGGTAAATATGTGAGGTGATGGATGTGCTAGTTACTTAACTTGATGGGGGAAGTCCTTTTACAATGTATATGTATATCAAATCATACCAAATCATTAAAGGCAATGCAATCCAGAAGAGAGAGAAATGATCTCTTTAAAGAACTGAAAGGACAAACAAAACAAAACCATTAACCGAGAATTCTACACCCAGCAAAAACATTTTTCGAAAGCCAGGTGATACAGACTTTGTCAGACATACAAAAGCTGAATGAATTCATTACCAGAAGATTCATATTATAAGAAATGTTAATAGATAACTAATAAGAACCTACTGTATAGCACAAGGAACCCTACTCAATACTCTGTAATGACCTATATGGGAAAAAATATCTAAAAAAGAGTGGATATATGTATATGTATAACTGATTCACTTTGCTGTACAGCAGAAATGAACACAACATTGTAAATCAACTATACTCCAATAAAAATTAATTAAAAAAAAGAGGACTTCCCTGGTGGCGCAGTAGTTAAGAGTCCACCTGCCAATGCAGGGGACATGGGTTCGATCCCTCGTCCGGGAAGATCCCACATGCCGTGGAGCAACTAAGCCTGTGTGCCACAATTAGTGAGCCTGCACTCTAGAGCCCACGAGCCACAACTACTGAGCCCTTGTGCCACAACTACTGAAGCCCACGTGCCTAGAGCTCATGCTCCACAACAAGAGAAGCCACCACAATGAGAAGCATGTGCACTGCAACGAACAGTAGCCCCCACTCGCTGCAACTGGAGAAAGCCCATGTGCAGCAATGAAGACCCAAAGCAGCCAAAAATAAACAAATAAAATAAATACATTAAAAAGAAGAAATATTAAAGAATGTTCTTCATTCAGAAGGATAATGGTACCAGATGGAATTTTTGATCTTCATAGAGAAATGAAGTACACTGAAATAGTAAATGTGTGGGTAAATATATAAGACTTTCTCACTTTTCTTTCATCTCTGAAAGATTTAAAATATTGTTTAAAGCAAAAAGAACAACACTGTATCACAGGGTTTATAACATGTATAAGTAAAATGTATCAGTATGACAACAGCACAAGGCCAGGAAAGGAGAAATGGAATACATTGTTGTAAGGATTTTATATCTAAAGTGATATAATATTACTTGAAGATAGAGTGTGATAAGTTAAAGATGCATACTATAAACCCAAGAGTAATTACTAGAAACACAGAAGAAAGATATCGAATAAGCCGCTAAAGGCAGTAAAATGGAATATTAAAAATACTTGAATAATCCTTAAAAAGGCAGGAAAAGGGGCAAAGGAACAAATAAAAGATGGTAAAATAGAAACATATAGCCAGATGGTAGATTTAAACCCAACCATATAAATAATTACATTAAATGTAAATGACCTAAAACACTAATTAAAAGGCAGAGATTATCAGATTGGATTGAAAAATGCAAGACCCAACTATGTGTTGCCTACAAGAAACACTATTTATTTATTTTATTACTCACTAGATTACTGATTTATTAAAAAAGGATACAAATCAATAGCCAAATGAAGAGATATATAGGGCAAGGTCCTGAATAATGGACCTTATGTCCTTGTAGGGCCTGGGGCCTGGCATGGTGGCAAGTGGAAGTATGATTCGCCATCATGAAGCTCTCAGAAAGGGGAAGAAACCCACTTTAAATATAAAGACACAAGTAGGTTGAAAGTAAAAAGATAGGAAATATATACTTCAAATCCTAACATAAAGTTAGAGTTGCTATATTAATATCAGACAAAGTATTGACTTCAGGGATAAAGAGAGTCATTGAACAGTGACATAATGGTTAATTCATCAAGAGTATATAACAATCCTAATTGTACACCACAAACAATTTCAAAGTACATGAAGCAAAAGCTGATAGACTTCAAAGGAGAAAAAGCCAAATCCACAATTACAGTTAGATATTTCAATACCCCCTCTTGTTAGTTGATAGAACAAGTAGAGAAATTCAGAAACAATATAGAATACTTGAATAACGTATCAACCAACATTATAAATTGATATTTATAGAACATTCGACTCAACGGCATCAGAGTACACATTCATTTTGGTGTACTTGGAACATTTACCGAGATAGACCCTATCCTGATCCACAAAACAAGTCCCAATAAGTTTAGAAGTATTGAAATCATACAGAGTTTATTCCCTGACCACAGTGGAATTAAATTAGAAATCAATAACAGAAAGAAATCTGGAAAATCTCCAAATATTTGGAAAGTAAACAACACACTTCTAAATAACCTCTGTGCAAAGTGAGGTCTGCAGACTAACATCTTGTTGGATTTATATATCTCTCCTCCAAATCTTAGTTTTTCCCAAATAAAATTACCTCGTTGCTAACAGGAAGTGTAGAGTTGACTCCAGCCAAAGCTTAGAAAGTTAGTCGGAGCTGGCACTGGGAGTGGGGCTGTTTGTTAACTGCCTGAAGAACATAACCAAGAGCTGTCTGTTAGGAAGGCACTTAGCTGGCAGAGCAGAACAAGTGGGGAAGAAGCTGGGGCAGAGTTTTGAGTCCTGGATGATGCTAACAAGAATCCAGGGGAGAAGATCAGAACAGATGCCAGAAAGAAAGGGAAAGCTTATACAAAGGTTACACACGAAGGGTGGAATCAAGAGGAATACAGGAGATTCAGGAACAAGAGCTGCTGGTTCAGGTGGTTAATGTCGGGAGCAAGAGTCTTTCATTTGCACCAGTCAGAATGGACATGATTAAAAAGTCTACAAATAATAAATGCTGGAGAGGGTGTGGAGAAAAGAGAACCACCCTACACTATTGGTGAGAATGTAAATTGGTGCAGCCATTATGGAGAACAGTATGGAGGTTCCTTAAAAAACTAAAAATAGAGTTGCCAAATGATCCAGCAATCCCACTTCTGGGCATATATCCAGAAAAAACAAAAACCCTAATTCTAAAAGATACATGCACCCCAATGTTCATAGCAGCATTATTTACAATAGCCAAGATATGAAAGTAACCTAAATTCCCATCAATAGATGAATGGATAGAAGATGTGGTGTATACACACACACACACACACACACAATGGAATGTTACTTGATCATAAAAAAGAATGAAATCTTACCATCTGTAACAACGTGTAACAATATGGATGGATCTAGACGGTATTATTCTAAGTGAAATAAGTCAGAAGACAGACAAATACTGTATTATTTCACTTATATGTGGGATCTAAAAACAAAACAAATGAGCAAACATAACAAAACAGAAACAGAGTTATCGATACAGAGAACAAACAGGTGGTTGCCAGAGGAAAGGGGGGCGGGGGGAGGAAAGAAATAGGTGAGGGAGAGTAAGAGGTACAAACTTCCAATTGCAAAATAGATGAGTCACAGATATGAAATGTTCAGGGTGGGGAATATAGTCAATAACTATGTAATATCTTTGTATGGTGACATAGCCATAACTATGGTGATCATTTTGAAATGTATAGAAATATCAAATCAGTATGATGTATAACAGGAACTAACATAGTGTTGTAGGTCAATTGTATTTCAAAAACAAACAAACTCATAGAAAAAGAGATCAGATCTGTGGTTACCAGAGGCAGGGAATAGGGAGGGGGAATTGGATAAAGGGGGTCAAAAAGTACAAAGTTCCAGTTATAAGATAAATAAGTACTAGGGATGTCATGCACAACATGATAAATATAATTAACATTGCTGTATGTTATATATGAAAGTTAAGGGAGTAAATCCCAAGAGCTCTCATCACAAGGAAAAAACACTTTTTCCATCTCTTTCATTTTAAGTCAATATGAGGTGATGGATGTTCACTAAACTTATTGGGATAATCGTGACATATATAAGTCAGATCATTATGTTGGACACCTTAAATGCATACAGTGCTGTGTGTTAATTATATCACAATAAAACTGAAATTAAAAAAGAGATTGTATGCACTATAACTACCTTTTAAAAAAGTGTTTCAAGTGCTGCTCTCCTGAGGCATAGAATTTTAGAAACATTGCTGGTGGACTAATAATCAACAGATCAAATCAGACCCTACACTGTAGGTTCTCCAGCTCCTATGGAAATCTAATTATGCCTGGAAAAGGGAGTGTACACACTCCCTGCTGTAAAATATGCTAATAAAGACCTCAGCCATAAGACAATCAGATATGCTGCAGATTCTTTTCCAGTGGGGATAAAATTTTACATTTTCTCCACAGTCTTCTGTTTTCTTCTATCACTTGTTTATAACAAAGTAAGAGAAGAAGTTTTTCACGATGAGCCTAGACATTGCTCGGATTTCTTCACAGAAATGGAAAATAATGTCTGCTTGGTAAGTCAGAATCTGGTTTGCTATACATATTCATGGGTGTCTTAGTCTGCTGGAGCTGTTGTAACAAAAAACCACAGACTGCGTGGCTGCAACAACAGAAATTTATTCTCTTCGGTTCTGGAGGCTAGAAGTTCAAGCTCAAGGTGTTGGCAGGGTTGGTTGGAGACCTCCCTCCTTGGCTTGTAGAAGGCTGCCTTCTCACTGCAGCCTCACACCGTCTTTCCTCTGTCTGTGCTCCCTGGAGTCTTCCAGTGTGTCTGAGTTTCCTCTTTTTATATGGACACCAGTCAGATTGGATTAGGGACCACTCATCAGCTTCATTTTAACTTAATTACCTCTTTAAAGACACTATCTCCAAATTTAGTCACATTCTGAGATAGTGGGGTGTTAGAACTTCCACACGTGAACTTGAGGGGGACACAGTTCAGCCCATAACCATCAGCCAGTCGGCCCAGAACCAAGGGGCGCCTGGTGCATCCTTGACAAGACCCAATGCTGGCTGCCTCCACACTCTGGACATGTGCTCTTCACCAGTCCTTCTCCAGTAATTCATGGTCGGCACTACCTATCTACTAAGTCTGATTAGGGCTCCAATGCCCAAGAGTAAGCCCCCCCTCATGAAAGCTTGCAATCTAGCTTTGGAGATGTGGAGGTGACCTCTATAAATAAAACCAAACCTAAAGAGAGGTCCAAAGAGTTATGGGGCTTCAGTGGGGAGAGGGAGCTTGTTGCCTGGTGTCCTAGTCTGTTTGGGCTGCTATAAAATACCACAGGCTGGGTGGCTTATAAACAACAGAAATTTATTTCTCACAGCTCTGGAGGCCAGGGAGTCCAAATCAAGGTGCTGGCAGATTCAGTGTCTGGTGAGAACCCACTTCCTGGTTCATAGCTAGGGCCTTCTCCCTGTGTCTTCACATGATGGAAGGAGCAAGGGAGCTCTCTGGGGCCTCTTTTATAAGGGTACTAATCCCATTCACAAGGGCTCCACCCTCAAACGTAAATTGGTGCAGCCACTATGGAAAACAGTTTGAAGAGTCCTCAAAGAACTAAAAATAGAGATGTCATATGATCCATCAATCCTATTCCTCGGCAGTTACCCAGACAAAACTATAATTTGAAAAGATACATGCACCCCTATTTTCATAACAGCACCATTTACAATAGCCAAGACATGGAAGCAACCTAAATGTCCATCGACAGATGAATGGATAAAGAAGATGTGGAGTGTGTATATACACACACACACACACACACATACACACACACATATGTGTATATATATATATATATATACACATATATATGTGTGTGTATATATATATATAATGGAATATTACTCAGCCATTAAAAAGAATTAAATAATGCCATTTGTAGCAATGTGGATGGACCTAGAGATTATCATACTAAGTCAGAAAGAGAAAGACAAATACCGTATGATATCACTTATGTGTGGAATCTAAAATATGACACCAATGAACATGTCTATGAAACAGAAACAGACTCACAGACATAGAGATCAGACTTGTGGTTGCCAAGGGGGTGGGGTGGGGGAGGGAAGGATTGGGAATTTGGGATTAGCAGATGCAAACTATTATATATGGGAAAGATAACTAACAAGGACCTACTGTATAGCACAGGGAACTGTACTCAATATTCTGTAATAACTTAAATGGGAAAAGAATCTGAAAAAGAATAGTTACATGTATATGTATAACTGAGTCACTTTGCTGTACAGCAGAAATTAATACAACATTGTAAATCAACTATACTTCAATAAGATTTAAAAAAAAAGGGCTCCACCCTCATGGCCTAATTACCTGCCAAAGACCCCACCTCCTAATACCATCACACTGGGGGGTTAGGATTTCAACATATGAATTTTGTGTACAAATATTCAGTCCATAGCACCTGGGTAGCTGTAGCCTCTTCCTGAAAAGCAGTGACTGCAGGAGACGGTAAGCTGAGCTGAGCTGATGACACTGGAGGGTGTTCGAGTCCAAGGCCCCTCACTCCTCCAGGACCTCCTCCCTCTTCAAAGGGTCATGTTCTTGATATCAAGAGGGTGGGGAGCCAAGAGGCTGGGCCTCTGTTCAGTAAGGCAGAAGTCAAGACAAAAGCCTGCTCAAGTAAGAGAATGAGAGAGGACGTGAGGTCATACCTCCCCAGATGTACATGAGCATGCCCCATGGATGTCCCTCTGAGGCTGTCCACCTGGAAGGGTACAGTTTCCCAGATGAGTAGATTCTGAAAATGCACACATTAGTCTCTCCTCTTTCTCCCCATCAATTCTTTTCCTTCCAGAGGGCAGGGGATAATTTGGGTTATTCTGAAAACAAGAGCTCACGTAGAGATCTCCATGGTTTCTTCTTGGGTGGGTGAAGGTCAGTGCTTGGAACTTGCATGTGTATATACAAGTGACCAGGGAGTCTTGTTTAAAGGCAGGCTCTGATATAGCAGGTCTGGGGTTGGAGCTGGAGATGCTGCCTTTGCAGCAGGCTCCCAGATCTGCTCAAGCTGCTGGTCTCTGGACCACTCTTTGGGGAGAAAAGAGGGAGAGGAAGTCAAGAGCCCTGGCTACAGGTCCTGCCTCTTCTGCTGGGATGCCTGCACCAGTTACTTCACTTCTTCAGGCCGCGGACCCCTCATCTCCAAAATGAGGGAACAGTGTGTCACTGAACTCAAAGCTCCCTTCTGGATCTCACATTCTAAGAGACTAACCTGAAGTTTGCCAAAGGGGTGGGGCATTTTCTCAAATGATAATAGACTGGATGAAGAAAGAGGAAGGCCACAGTAGACAGCAGTGCTGCACAGCTCCAGGGATGCATGTGAGTGGGACCCCCTGTATTTGTACAATGGAGCAGCCCCAGGGTTACCAGGCAAACTTTTCTATGTCTGTTTATTCCCTTAACTCTTGAGTTCCTACAAAAGTTCCTCTCCATGTAGAATGCATTGCCAATTTTTAGAATTGCTGTATGCTTGAGGGATCAGTACTCCTCCAACTGCCCACTAATGACTGGTCCCCCAGCCCCCTGAGAAGTGCTTTCACCTCTCCATCAGAAAAGACTAGGCCTAAAAGGGCCTGGTACCTGGAAGAGGAAGCTTGGGCGCGACTGCTCAGTGATTTGAATGTGTGCCAAGGTGTGCTGTAATATGAGACCACATGCTCAAATGTGCCCAGCTGAATACTGGAATGTCAGCACCAAAGGGGTCCTGGGAATCACCAGGGTGCAGAGAGGTTAAGGGTGTGGGCTTGGCATGTTGGCACCTGGATGCTTGGGCTTCAACCTTTGGGCAAAATGCCTGTGGTCTCTGGAGATGCTACTGCCCAGTCATGCAGGGGAATGGGCTCAGTAGTTGTGGCATGCGGGCTTCAGTAGTTGTGGCATGAGGGCTCAGTAGTTGTGACTCACGGGCTCTAGAGAGCAGGCTCAGTAGTTGTGGCGCACAGGCTTCGCTGCTCCGCGGCATGTGGGATCTTCCCGCACCAGGGCTTGAACCCACGTCCCCTGCCTTGGCAGGCAGATTCTTAACCACTGTGCCACCAGGGAAGTCCCAATAAGTGTTTAAAGATTGGCTAAAACAATCATGAATGAATCAATCACAATAATGAACTAGTATAAAATTACATGTGCAAAGAATTTTTAAAAATTAAATAAATGGGGCTTTTGGTTAAATATGACAGATAGAATATAAATATTTATCTCCTCTGCCTTTAGAACCCCACTAAAACAACTAAAAATGGTTTTGGTATTTTGTTGTTGTTTTTAGGCACAAACCTAGTCAAAGGGAATGGGAGAGAAAACAATGTCAACACAATTCTAGAAGCTGAAAAGCAGAAAAATGAAGATTCAAGAAAACTGAATTCCCTAAATTGTGAAGGCAGAGAGGCTAAGGAACAATCTGATTTGAAAACTAATGTGGTGGTTTTAAAATATAGCCCCCAAATTCTTTGACACTCCTCCCAGTAAGAGATGGCATTTATGTCCTCTCTCCTTGATCTGGAAGGATGTGACTTTTTCAGTCAATAGAGAATAGCAGAAGTGATGCTGTAGGGCTTCTGAAGCAGTTCATAAAAGACCATACAGCCTCTGCCTGGTTCTCTTGGAATGCTTGCTCTCAGAGTGCTCCCTCTTGGACCCCAGCCATCACTCTGTGAGAGACCCAAACTACATGAAGAGACCATGTAGACAGTCCCAGCTGAGTCCCGCCTAACAGACCGAGTCCAGTCCAAATCACTGCAGCCCAAGTACCAGATGAGTAATGAAACCATCTTGGAAGTAGATCTTCCAGCCTCAGTTGTTTCAGTCTTCAGCTATTTGAGTCACATTTAGCCATCTGAGTCTGCCCAACTGAATTCCAGACATCATTGCCTGGCCTGCCCACATTCCTAACCCATGGACTCCATGAACCTGTTGAATGGTTTTAGTTTCATGCTATGAGGATTTGGGATGGTTTGTTACAGAGCAATAGTAACTGATACAAACCATAAAACTCCCCAGAGTCTCAGGAACTGATAGTACCAGATACCTTTCGAACGAACCAGTTTGAAGGTAGAGCTTAAAACTGGATGATTTTGAGAATCTGTATATTAAGCATTTCAACTCCCAGCCAGTCTCTCTGACTCTATACTCTGGGGAAATTGTTCCTTCCCTTCCCCAACAGAAAACTGTGGGCTGGTCTCTTGGGGGTTTCTAGACTGAGGAACATCAAGCCTGGTTATATCATACTGATAGCATACTGAAAACAAATTAAGTACACAGCAGGATGCTGATGCCTTCTTGTCAGCCCTCTTTCCCCTTCAGCTCCCAGAAAATTGACTGCCAGTCTTAGACTCTCCAGAGAGAAGGCTGAAGATGATCAAACAACAAGAAAAAAATATTAAAGACAAATATTGGGGGTTCCCTTGTAAAACAGCCCATTCAGATCACCCCCACAATGAAAGCCTGAGTTGACCCACCCACATCCACAGATTTTTCAAATAGTTTTTCAGCCCTCCACTCTTAAACACAATCAAGACTTTAGAGAAAAGTCTCTCAAATAAGAGATAAAGACCAAAACAAAGAGAATATAAGCAGCTTAGAGGAAACAGACAATTACAGGGAGAAGAAAATATTACTTAGAAACTATCATTAATATCTTTAGGGAGACATGTGAAGATATTGCACTGATGAGAAAAGAAAGTGCTATGATTAAAATGTATCACACAGTAAGAAACTCCTGGAAATTAAAAAATTTGCTAGCAGAAATTTTTTAAAATTAAAAAGGGCATTTGCAAGATAAATTCAAGGAAATGTCCCCAAAAGTAGGACAAAAAATGAGAAGATGGAAGCTGGGAGTGAAAAGCTGGGAAAATTAGAGAACTTGTTCAGGAAGTCCAACATCTAAATAAGAAGAGTTTTGAAAAAGAAAAGGCAGTGGGGAAGGAGGGAAGGAAACTGTGAAGGGAATACTTCAAGAAAATGTCCCAGAAATATAGAACCTGAGATTTCAGATTGAAAGGTCCCATTTAGTGCCTGGAACAATGGGTAAAAACTGACCCATATCAACACTCATCACTGTAAAATTTCAAAACACTGGGGACAGAGGAAGTTTCAAACACTTCTAAGGAGGAAAGGACGAAGGTCATAGGAAAAGGTCAGAGATAAGAATGGTTTTGAACTTCATAATATTGGAAGCTAGAGGACAATAGTAGAATGCCTTCAAAATTTGGAGGAGAAAATATCTCAACTTAGAATTTTATACCAAGACAAACTATCAGTCCAGGGTGAAGGTAAAAGTAAAGATATTTTCAGCTGTGCAAAGGCTCCATAAAAGTATTCTACCATAAATGTGCTCCACCAAACAAGGAAGAGAAAGGCAGGATAATAAGAAAGCAGAGCCTCCAACCCAAAACAGAATCAAGGAGAAGCTCCAGGATTAAGGTGAAGGAAAATTTCTGGATAATAGCCATGAACTAGGTGTAGAGTGCAATTGGTCTACATGAAGCCAATCAGAAAGTCTGGGTGGGGGATATCTACAGAAATGTAAATTAGTAGGATATCTGCTGTATTTGATTATATTTAGAAGAGAGGGATGCAAATGATGCTGGGGGATGGGTGGAGATTGGAGAAGAATTCGTGATACATAAATAGAAAACTACAGAATCAGAAACATAAGATAATTACGTAACTCCACGGAAAATCAAATATTGTAGAAGAAAATATATCACATGGCTTGGCTGTAAATAGTATCTACATAGTCATAATAAAATAAGCTAAAAAACAGTCTAAACAGAAGTATGATATGGCTTTACTAGGAGGGCAGGGGAAGGAATGTGTTTGAGGTGGGAGGTAGGGAAAGCTAATTCTTTTCTCCATAGTGGGAATGGATAATGCATAAAACACACAAAAATCAGGAAATAGCAGTATAACTGTGTTATTTAGAAAGATGGAAATAAATATAAAAAAATAACAGTTTAAAGACTGAAAATGGGTGCCTATGGGAATTAGGATTTGGGTTTGAGCATTTAGGGAGCTGTTGTTTCATAATAAACCTGTAGAACTAATTGATTATTTTAAAAAATTATTTTAAATGCATGCATATCTTTGATAAACATAAAATCTAAATTAAAGAAAGAAAACCTTCATGTTGCACTTAGCTGTGATATATATCCAGTGCTTCAGGAAGGGAGAGAAAGAAAGAAAAATATTCTATCACTTGATATTCTGTCTGATTCCTTCACTCTTCCCCCCACTTCCTCTCTCTCTCCCCTTCTCTTTTTCCATTTATTTGCCTTGTTTTCCTCTCTTTTACCACCATAATTCTTTCTCAATTTCTCTTCAACATTTTCCCTTTTTTCTCCCTTTCTCTCTTTCTGGCATGACATGTAGCCAAAACATCTTTATTATTATTACTTATTATATTTATTGAACATAATGTTTCCTGTTCTTAGTTCTTACTATTAAAAGCATGCATGGAATGTTCTTTCTTTCCCCCAACCAAAGCAATCTAAGCAGCAAAGTCAGTTTAAGTTACTTTTTAACAAGGTGGAAAACTTTTTCATGTAAAGGCGCTCTTAGACTTGGGAGAGATGTCAGAGGTCACTGGGTCCAACCAGTCACCTGGTTTAGGAGACCCTCTCTGCGGTACTTCTGTTCAGCACAGACTACCCAGGCTCTGATTAAACAATGTGAATTTTCAGTCATCAGCCAGGACATCCAGAGCCAGACAGCTCAGTTGTGAATAAGAGCTTCTAGATGTTGAATGGAAATCTGCCTCTTTCTCTAGGATTTAGAAAAAAAACCTAACACTGCTCCCCATGACAGCTCTTCATATATCATCTGTCAGCAGAAATCCCAACCCCATGAGTGATTCCTGCTCTGGGCTAAACACTACTCTTTCCTGTTGGTTTCTGGACCCTTCTCCACCCTACTCACACCCGTGGGCACCCTCTAAGCTGCACTTTACTCTTTCAATCAGAGGCATCTAGAACTGAACATACTTCACCAGGTGGGAGCTCAGTGGTACAGACTGCAGGAGCTTTGTCACCTCCCTTTTTCTGCTCACCATGCTTCTGCTGATGCAGCCTAAGTTTTGAAATAGCTGAATATCTATTTCTCTCAACTCTTACTGACTTACATCACCCTCAAAGTCATTTAAAATCTTACTTTTTTCTCTTATGTGTTCCTGAGAGGCCTGGTATCCCATATCCTGTACGTAAACAGATGAATTTTTCCAGCATTGTGTCTATTTCACATTTATCCCATTAATCTCTTCTCACAAGTTTTGGCCCCAATTTTCACCCTGTTTCGAGAAGTTCCTTATGATTCACTTGAATGAACATGTTTCGTTTCCAATTACAAACTGCTCACATTAAAATTACTTCATCACCCAATTCCCAAACAAAATTTTCATCACCTCAGCTCCAAGACAGATCTCCTTCAAGCCCCTCACTATATGACCCATGTTGGATCCCCTGGGCCATTGAGTTTGACAATAGGAGGAAGTCGGGGCCAGCCCTCCTCTTGGGTCTCTGGCCTGTGCCTATGATGGGGAGTGGGATTCATGGCCTTTACTGCCTACAGCCCTGGACCAGTGTCAGAAAACTTGAGCTGTCTCCTGTAATCCGTCATCCATCCCCACATCTTCTAGGACATGAATGAAAATGAGCCGAGCACGTGGGGACAGATCAGATGGTTGGGTGGGTTCCATACTGGACGCGGAGCAGGGAACCCCACGAGGTGGAGGCCCCTGCTCCCGCTGCCTCGGACTCCATGCCAGCTGTCAGCAGCTGGACACTAGCGAGAGAGCCACGTCACAGTGAATACTCCATGTGTCAGGGGCTGTCAACTCTGAAAAATGAAAACAATGGCTAACATTTGCGAAGTGCTTTGAGTTTTCAGCATTGCTCTCCCTTGTAATAACCCTTGAGCCGGGAAGGCCAGGGAGTAGCAACCCAGTGTGACCGATGAGGAAACCAAGACTTGAAGAGGTTCGGAGATTTGCCCACAGCCCCAGCCCTTGGGAGGGTGGAGCTGGAGGCAAGGCTGGGCATCCTGCCTGCAGTGTTCTCACCGCAAGGCGTCTCTGAAGCCAACTGTCAGGTCATCCGTTAGTAAGTGTTGACCTACCAACCGCGCTGGGCCTACTGCTGGGCTAGATGCTGGAGGGGGTACACACAAGAGTATGACACGTGAACCCTGACCTCCACGAGCTCAGAGCAAGCTATGGCACTTTGTTCAGGCACCTGAACAGGTGGGGCAGCCTCTGAGCACAAGAGCCATGGAGAGAAGAGGAGGCCCGCTGGGTGCAGGATGCTTCAGGAGAGGGGCAGGGCATGGGCTGGTCCTGCAGGGTGAGCTGTGTTGGAAAGTCTGGGGAGATGGAGAGAAGAGGAGGCCCGCTGGGTGCAGGATGCTTCAGGAGAGGGGCAGGGCATGGGCTGGTCCTGCAGGGTGAGCTGTGTTGGAAAGTCTGGGGAGATGGGGGTGGGGGCCAGGCAGTGGGTGGGTGTGAGTGGGGAGGGGAGGGGTGAGAAGGGACCGGCCTAGCAGGGGTCAAGGTGAAGAAAACAGGATGGAGAGGGTAAGCCAGTGGCAGCCATTGGCCTTGAGCAAGGAGGTGAAACCCATGCTTTAGGCGTCCAGCTCACGAACATTTATGGGGCTGTGCTGCAGCCTGGGGTGGCAGTTACAAGAGGGACGCGGTCCCTCCTTCAGGAAGGTGACAGGCAGGATCATCTCACACCCTCGCAGGATGAACGCCTCCTCCCCACACACCAGTAGCACGAGACATCTTCTACTGTTTGGCACTCAAAGGAATAAGACTTACAATTTTCTAAAATTTGTTTTGGTTTAATTGTAAACAAAGTCTTTTTACTATTATAGCTCAGAATTTCCTTCAGCATGCTCTGTAGAACACCAGCCCTGTTCTCTGTGTGCACTTAAAAAGGGAGAAAACTTAATACTCCATCCCCCTCTTGGAGAGGCACCATGCTCAATAGCATCTTAAAGGCTCTGATAAGTCCTGCAATAAAAGGACACTTTTGCTTTGACCAGAGAACCCTTTTTCAAGGGACTCCTACAAACATCTCATGAAACTAGTGGGCTCGCAGTCACTGTCTCATCCCATCCGATCCTCAGAACTGCCCTGTGAGAAGGGGTTATTATCTTTAGGTCCAGTGAGAATGCTGAGACTAAGGACTTAGTGCTTTGCCCAAGGACACACAAGTAGGAACCCTCAGATTAAGGTTTGGACTCAACACTATGAGTCTATGGCTTTGTCCGAATTCAGGCGTACAGTGTCTGAATCATCTTTTTTTCTTTTTTAATTAATTAATTTTATTTTATTTATTTTTGGCTGTGTTGGGTCTTCGTTGCTGTGCATGGGCTTTTCTTGGTTGCGGCGAGCAGGCTTCAGCAGTTGTGGCTTGTGGGCTCAGTTGCTCCACAGCATGTGGGATCCTCCCGGACCAGGGCTCGAACCCATGTCCCCTGCATTGGCAGGTGGATTCTTAACCACTGTGCCACCAGGGAAGCCCTGAATCATCTTTTGAAGACAATTATTGTATTTTTCCTAATTAACAAAGTATGCATACTTATTTGGGGGTGGGGTGGATACAGAAAGTTATGGAGGAGGAAATAAAATTCACTAGGAATGACTTAAAGCTGGTCAGACATAGATTCTCCAGAGGCCTGGGCTGTTCTGATTCAGAAACCCCTTTCCTTGGGTACATTCTTCCTCTCCTCGCATTTAGCTCTTATTGGCAGGGGGCGTTGGGGCTAGTGGCTGGAGGTGGTTGATGGATTTCAGTTAAGATCAGATGGGTGCTTTGAGATAAACAATAAGATGACAAGCCAGAAAGCATTTATGTTATTGATCAAACAAACTTGTATAAAACCACGCAAGCCAAATTCCTACATCATTTCATGTGTACAATAACTACTTTTTACCAAAACTCTCCGGAACAAGACCTAAACTGACGAAATTCACTGTATAATTAAACAATAGTTACTTTTTTAAAACGGTAAATGTAAATTCTGGGTTTTGAGAGATTATGTACTTTTCACCAGGACATTCCTATGAAGCCTACAACGACAGAAAAAGATAAACACCGGTTTGTGAACCATGGACAAAAATGGTTTTTTAATATTTATATTTCACCTGAACTAGATTAAAAACAAATGATGAAGAAAAGACTAAAAGTAAAAATTAATGAAGAATATATTTTTGTAGAGCAGGCCACTAATAAAGGAATAACAAGATACCTAGATCATCCCATTCATGGAGACAAAGTATATGGGAGCTCCCAGGGGCTGGGGGAAGGGAGTGGGGGTTTATTATTTGATGGGTATGGAGTTTCCATTTTGCAAGATGAAACAGTTCAGGAGAAGGGCCGCACAACACTTTGGATATAGTTAACTACTGAACTATATACTTAAAAATAGTCAAGGTGGTGTATTTTATGTTATGTGTATTTTAGCACAATTAAAAATTTTTGATTTTAAAAATAAAAATAAATCAGGAGTTTGGGATTAACAAATACACATTACTATATATAAAATAGATAAATAACGAGGACCTACTGTATAGCACAGGGAACTATATTCAATGCCTTGTAATATCCTATAATGGAAAAGAATTTGAAAAAGAATACATATATATACAAATATATATGTGTGTGTGTGTATACATATACATACACACACACACATATATATATAACTGGATCACTTTGCTGTACACCTGAAACTAACACAACATTGTAAATCAACCATACTTCAATTAAAAAAATAAATAAATAGCAAACTATAGTGAAGATATATGTAAAAAAAAAAACTAAGTATATGATATGGACCTTTGTGCTCGCTGGAAAAAGAGGATGATATGAGAAGGGCAGTGGCCTGGGCCTTCCCACTGTGCTCAGAATAATCCAGGTCCTTCCTCCTGTGTTCTCTGTGCTCAGCCTCGCAGGCCTTCTGTCTGCCCCCCTAGCTTGTCCACTTTGTTTCCACACTGGGGTCTGTGAATCTACTTGCTCCCTGTGCGTAGAACGCTCTTTACCCAGCTCTTCACACAACACATATCTGTGCAGCACTCGCTGTGTGCCAGGCACTGGTGTAGGCATTTGGGATGCATGAGTGAGTCGCCTTCACAGAGCTGGCTTTCTACAGGCCATAAACAATACAGTAGTAATCATTTGCAAGCATAGCGAATTATGTGGTAAGTTAAGCCTATTGGGATAATGGGAAAAAAAGACCAAAAGTGGAGCAGGGTAAGGAGAATCTCCAGGCAGGTCCTGGAGAGCGACTTTAAACAAGATTCTTAGGGTCAGCTCCACTGAGAAGGTGTCATTTGAGAAAAGACTGGAAGGAGGCAAGATTTCACCTTGCAGACATGTGGGGGAACCACTCCCGGCAGATGGAACAGTCAACACAAATTCATCAGGCAGGGACGGAGATGCACAGACAGCTGGGAATTCAGGTCCAGAGTTCAGGTAAAAAAATCACACTAAGTAAGTATAGTTACAGGAGCTCAACTTCACTGATTGTCAAGGAAATGTAAATTAAAACCACAATATGATGACTCCACAAAAGATAAACATCACTAACACAGGCGAGGACGTGGAGCAACTGGAACTCTCGTGCTTTGCTGGAGGAAGGTAAACTGGTACAATCACTTTGCAAAATTCTTGGGCAATATCTACTGAAGCTGAACACAGGCCACCCTAGGACCCAGCAATTCCCTTCCAAGGTATATACCCAACAGAAATGCACCCATTTGCTCACCAGGCGACATGCACTGAATGATCATAGCGGCACTCTTTACAACAGTCGAAACCTGGAACCTACCCAAATGGCCATCCACAGTAGAAAGGATATTCACACAATGGGGTACTTAGAGCAACGAGAACGAATGGGCTACTGCGAAGCACAAGGGAACAATCTCAAACATGATGCTGAAGCCAGACACGCAGTGAATGATTCCATGTACATGAAGTTCAAAAACAGGCAAAATCATCTGCGGTGACGGAATATGGGATAGTGGTTATCTGGTTTGGGGGCATCAGGGACCAGAAGGGGCACGAGGGGAGCTTCTGAGGTGCTTAGAATGTTCTGCTCTACACTCAGGTGCTGGATTCTATTCAGTTTGTGAAGAATGTACAAATTGGATTATGATTTGTCCGTTTTTCCTTAGATATGTTAAACTTTTTAGAGTTTTTTTCCCCATGTTTCATATTAGAGTTTTATTTTGGTTGCCTGGGGACTTTAAAAAAAATTCTGTGTCTTTTTAATCCCAGTCACACACACACACACACACACACACACACACACACACACACACACACACACACACATATATATATCCTGAGATTACAAAAAGAAGTTAAACTTTTTAGAGTTTTTGAAAAAAGATTCTTGTTGGGGGGAAAAAAAAGAGTCTTTTGGGGGAAAAACCTGGCCTGAGGATGAATGTGTGAGATTCATCCAACCTGAAGCCACGAGGAGCCCCTTGAGGGGTGCTGGGCTGTGATTCTCTGCTCTCATACCTTCTCTCCCCCTGGACCGAGATCCTGAAGGACAGGGGCTGGGTCTAATTCATGTTTGTAAAAATATTTGGAATACATTGCATGAAGGTTATGTAACAGATGTTTGTTGAATGAATAACTGAATGTATGGAAGGAATCCCTGCAGATGTAGAGGCTCTAGAGGTAGAGGACAGTTGTGAAAGTTGCATCCGAGAGCCCAGCGTCGTGACCTTCAGTTTCAGCATTGCTGGGTTTCTCCATATGAAAACTGAGGATGATAACTCTCTCCCCATCTCCACCCTAGACAGTTGTTGGGACAATCAAATGAAATCATTCAAAGAAAGCAGGAAGCCCTTGAGCACACTGATGTGCCTCATTGGCTTCCACATCCATAGATGCAGCTACTGCAGAAGTTTATTCTACTCTCCTTCAATGTCATCACAGTTTCATAATACCATCTGGTGGGAAATGCCTATTATAAATGCCTTCTGCCGTTGAATGGAAGCAAGCTTTTTGGACCATGCTGATTTCAGGCGGCAAGAAGGTATCATCGGAGCTATGAGCTGCCAGAAGGACTCTCATCCACTAGAAGACATGCCTCCCAGGTCACTCCTATACTTTGCTATCAAATGTCTCCTTGCCTGTTTGGACAGCTTTATTCATAACAGACAAAGATGGGAAACAACCCTAATGCCTATCAAAAGGAGAATGGATAAACAAGTTGTGCTCTACGCATATAATGGAGTATTACTCAGCCAAAAGGAAAAGACAAAGAACAAACTACTGCTATGTGCACTGATATGGACAAACCTTATCACTATAAGAAGTGAAATAAATCAAGAATTAATGAGAGAAAGTCATGTCTTTTGCCTGAAGCTACTGAGTTTAAAAGGCTAAACTTTATTCCTCCTGCAATGTTAGAGTTTATTAGTTCTGTACCCACTCGTGGGTCTCACATGCAGAGAACGAGACCCCTCCATGTCTGTATCATCAATTACCAATGGTAAGGAGAGGCTCAGCCAATAGCCTGGGCTGCATTTGGGTCCCCATCCTTCCCTTCCCCTATGGGCAGGGCACACCAGTATAGGAGTGTTAAAAAAAAAAAAAACGCTTTGTACCCTCCTACACTGTTGGTAGGAATGTAAACTGGTGCAGCCACTATGAAGAACAGTATGGAGACTCCTTAAAAAAATAAAAAGAGTTACCATATGACCCAGCAATCCCACTCCTGGGCATATATTCAGAAAAAACAAAAACTCTAATTCAAAAAGGTACAAGCACCCCAATGTTCACAGCAACATTATTTACAATAGCCAAGATATGGAAACAATTTAAATGTCCATCGACGGATGAATGGATAAAGAAAATGTGGTACATATATACAATGGAATATTACTCAGACATAAAAATGAATGAAATAATGCCATTTGCAGCAACATGGATGGGCCTAGAGATTGTCATACTTCATACTAAGTGAAGTAAGTCAGAAAGAGAAAGACAAATACCATATGATGTCACTTATATGTGGAATCTAAAATATGACACAAATGAACTTATTTACGAAATAGAAGCAGATTCACAGACAGAGAAAACAAGTTTATGGTTACCAAAGGGGAAAGGGGGTGGGGAAGGGATAAATTAGGAATTTGGGATCAGCAGGTACACACTACTGTGTATAAAACAGATAACCAACAAGGACCTACTATATAGCACAGGGAACTATCTGCAACATCTTGTAATAATGTATAATGGAAAAGAATCTGAAACAGAATATATACGTATGTATAAATGAATCACTTTGCTGTACACCTGAAACCTTGTAAATCAGCTATACTTCAAAAAAAAAAAAAAGCCTTGTTTCACATAAGTAGGACATCACCAGGGTCTCACCAACCACGGCATTTATTGCTAATATATACATCTCCACCATGAGATCCCTGGACATAACATTTTGAGCACATTTCCTGCTATTTGTAAGATTACATCCCCAGGAATATTGGTGACTTGATGGGTGACTAAAACACACACTTTTTCATCAGAGGCAGTTAGGGGAGTTGTTCGGGGCACAGACTACAGTCAAACTGCCTGGAGCGGAATCTAGCTCCACCACTTACAGGCTGCTTGACCTTGGACATATTGCTTAGTTCTTCCATCTCAATAAAGTGGGAATAATAGCAGTACCTACCTCATAGGGCTATTGTCAAGGTTAAATGAGTTGATATATAGAGCACTTGGAATTGCCTAGCACAGCGTATATATTATGAAGTGTTTTTTCCTCACCTCTTCCTCCCCCCTCCCCTCCCCTCCTCCTTCCTCTTCCTTCTCCAATTATTATTATTATCATCATCCTTATGATATAATTACTGGGTTTTTTTCCTGTAAAACGGAGCCTCGGAGCCTCACATTGTAGCTGCCTGCCAGGGCCGGTCAGAAGGCGCAGTCACTGCAAATGACCAAGATGTTTGTGACTCAGCTGTGGTTTGCTGGCTGCACAGTGGGGAGAGCTGAGCCTTGGCAAACTATTCTCCTGTACGAGGTCTGACCCTCAGGGGTTGAGGCTGAGCTCGTAAACAATAAACACAAGCGTGTTCGTGAATGCCACCTCAGAGCTGTGTCCCCCAGGCAGTGGGGGGTAGGACGGCGTACGCATAAACTGACCATGTGCCTTGGTTCAGACTATTTTTGGAATTTCCCTGATGCCTCTGCCATCACCACCTCAACCTGAAGGTAATTACCCCCTTAACATTCTGGTGAAATCTCCTTTTTTACACGTCATCAGTTATGCTTAGGTTTACACTAGGTTTACAGTTATCTGTGCCCAAGCCCACTTCTCAGCCTGGACTGAAACCCCCAGCGGCTGGCGGGGTCCTCTCACTCACCTCTGTATCCCGACCTTTGAGCAGTGTCAGTGCTCCAGAAATGCTGCCTTCCTTACTAAGTTGCATTGAACTTGACTTTGGGAAGTGCCTTCAGCACTCCCAGAACCCTCTTCTGAATCAGGCAATCTGTGTCCTTTACGGGTGGATGTGACTCCAGGAAAACACAGAAAGTAATTCTAAGCTAAGTTCGGTGAATGAACCGAGCAATGCCAATTCCGTCCTATGAATAAATTTACAAGGCTGGTTTTCTTGCGCGGCTCATAAGCCAGGTCTAGCTGCCATTCCGCTAGAAGCGTTCCAAAAATACCTTGAGCAAGGCCTTTAGAACAAGCGGGTGGAGTCCCCAAGACCGAGGCTGCTCTGGATCCAGCGAGTGTTCCTGCGTGGGGCTGTAATGCTGAGATTGGCCACTAGAGGGAGACGCGTTCCAGACCCCATAGGAGCCTCGCAACTGCTCCAAGAACTTTATAAAGCCCGGCGGCCAGAGCAGCTGCAGTTCACAGCTCAGACAGTACCTCGTAGAGCCGCTGGTGCCTCCACAGAACACCTCCCGAGCGCTGCCCAAGGCTGACCGAGGCGGGGCACCGAGACAGGGACTCCCACTTGGGCACAAGGTTGAGTCTGGCCTCCTGACCTGATCCTCCTGGAGAAGTGACCCCCGAGACCCTGGGCACGGTGCAGCCTCTTTCTATGACTCCATCTGGATTTGGCTGGCAGTGGGAACGAGCTCTGAGGGGCCGCCTGGGTCTCGGGGGGGTGGCGGCAGCCAGCTCTCCAGCCACCATGGCAAATGCCAGGAACTGAGGGGACGGTCACTGCAGCCCACTGGGGGCCCTCAGGTGAGTCTTGGTGCTGACTCTGTCCTAGCACCTGGGCATAGCTTCCTAAAGGCAGCCAGGGTTCACAGGGCGCTGGGTTTGAGCATCCCCAGGACATGGAGCGTGGAGGTGCTACTGCTGGGTGGGAAAGTCCTAGCTGTCAGCCTGGGGGATCTGCTGGGCCCTCATCCAGCTGCCTGGGCTGGTGGGTGTGAGCCTGCATTTGGGAGCCAGAGGAAGCGATTGCTTTAGTGGCAACTCTGCCAGGCTCATGTCACAGCTCCAGAGCCTATTCAGGGAGCAGATGGGACAGGTGACAGTCCCTTTATGTGTGTGTGCGTGCCTGCAGGTGTGTCCAGTGGTGGAGCGTATGAAGGCAGAGCTTATTTATAAACCATCTGTGCCTCTCCAGCTCTGGGTTATGATTTAGGTGAACTAAGTACCGTTAGAGGAGGAAAGGGCTTAAAACCGACTTAGCAATTCTGTCTCCAGAGAGGGCCACATTCAGGGTGATCTCTATTTAGTTTTGATGAGTTACGAGCCCTGTAGAGTTAGATGCTGGAACCCAGCAAGGCTTGGGCCACCGCCTCAGCAGGAAGAATTGATTGTGTCCTGCTGCTGCCCAGAGGGGTACTTGGAGCACCAGGCTCCAGCTCTCAGCTCTGGTCTGCATTCGTGATTGCCTTTCGCAAAGGGATCCAGATGGCATTGTTTCTGGGACTGGCTAGGCAGGAGGGTGGCCTCAGGAGACCAGGGACCCCTGTACCTGGCTGCTTGGCAGGATCAGAAGATGCTGAGGGGCTGTTGGTTCTCACCAGACTCCACCACCGACTCCCTGCATGCCCCTGTCCATACAGCCCTCCCACATGCCCTGTCCCACACGAGGCTCACTGGGACCAAGTGGCTAGCAGATGTGTTCTTCCTGTCACAGAGGTGATGGCCTGAGGCTGAACAAGCTCAGCTGATTGGGCCAAGTTCCCCAGGGACAAGAAGTGGAGCCGGGATGGGACCCCGTGTCCTCTGAGCCTGCACTCCCCACAGGTCCCTTTGGTGTCTCCACCCTGCCCGTGTTTCTGTGGCTCTGGTCCTCTCCCTTCCAGCTCTCTTGGCTCCAGGTCACCTAACCTGGCCCTCTTCACTGCATCACTTTGGGCCCGAAAGGGGGCCACCAAAAGGGACTGCCACATGCTTCCTGGACAGAGCAACTTCGCGCTAAGCCAGTGCCCTGGGTGGGAAGCCTCACCCTCTCTGACACCCATCGGTTCTTCCCCTCTGGGCCTCGGTTGGCTTATCTTTAGAATGGGAATATGACAGACCAATGCCCCCTGCCTCCCTCACAGGGCTCCTGGGAAGCAGAGAGGTCCCAAAGGCAAAGGGTCTGTACTGCGGGGGCCGCACGCACACGGGTGCGGGGCTGGGAGGTATTGCTGTGTCGTCACTGCACTTGGCAATTAGTTGCACAGGCTTGGCCCAAAGGCTATAAGACCAACGCTGGGAAGGTCCAAATTCCTGACCCCCATTCCCCAAGAAAGAAAAGCAGCCCCAGATAAAACCTGGGGCAGACAGAACATTCTTAGGTTTCATTCCCAAGTAGCAAACATAAGCAGCGCCGGCTGAGCACTGCCAATCTCATGGCGCGGCATCTGGCCTCCAGCTCAGCCCCTTTCCCAGCAGGGTCCCCAGGGATCCACCAGCTGAGGGGTCCGGAGGGGCAGGGGAGGGGCCGCCCTACAGACACACTCCAGATAATGCGCTGCGCATTCCAGCTCTGATCCAGGAGCTGATGGGCAGAGAGGGAAGCTGGTCCAAGCCCGGCTCAACACCTCCACCCCTGGTTCTCGGAGACCCCACGGGCTCTGGACGGCAGCTGATGTTGTCTTTGGCAGAGAGAGGGTTCTCTCAGAGGAGACACCGGCCTCCTGCTTTGCAGCTCCCCAGGACTGAGGCCAGAGGGCGGGGCGCCGCGCGAGCGCTTGTGAAACAAGGGAGGGTCCCCTGTAGCTTAGCAGCAGTGGAGCTGCCCAGGGCCGCACCTAGAGGCCCTCCCTGGGTGGAGGACTTAGATGGAGGGCCAGCATCAGGGGACTCGCACACTGGACACAACTGCAGCCCGGAGAAGCGGGGCTGGGAGCCATCTCTCCAGGAATCCCGGAGGGCAGGGAAGAGAGATGCTGGCAGGGCTGCGGGCTCCCCTCCACCCTTCCCTCCCACTGGCTGGAGGAAAGGCCCACAGGGCCTGGAACACCCTGAGTGTGTGTGTGCCTGCGTGTGTGTGTGTGCATGCATGACCATGTGTGCGAGGCAGACGGCATCTCATTACTAGAAGTCAAGAACAGAAGCCCCAGCCATCCCTTCCGGGCCAGCGGAAGGACAGGTGGATGGCAACGGGTCAGCTCTGGCCTCCTCTCAGCCCTGAGGTCAGAGGTCTCTGGAGAGAAAAGTCAGGGTGTGAAAATAGGGGATTTGTGTTTGCTGTGCCCGGCAAGGGGGTCTGGCCGTTGTCCCTATTTATTGGAACAGGGTGGGTGCCTCCTTTCCCTTCAGCCAGTGGCCACTGTCCCCCCACTGCCACCTGCCAGGCCCTGTCCCCTTCTCACAGCAGTAGATGCCTGGCTAGGCTCTCTGGGCCTCAGGGCTGAGTTAGCTTCACGCTGGGCCTGGGACCCACCCATCCTCCCTGGGGGGCTTTTATCTTCCAAAGAATTCACTTTTTAAAAGCAAATTTGGGGGTTCAATATCCAGATAGTCAAAGAGCATCAGAACCGAAAGTCAACGTAAATCAATGGCTGGAACTGAGCAGAAAGTGGAGAGTCATTTGCAACATCACCAAGCGTATACGTGGGAAAAGGATACTGAGTATTTCATGTAAATAAATACTTTGTGATCTGGCTCCGCAAATGATTTCTTCTTATTACACAAAGAATGCAAACGTACCATAGAAACCCCAGAAAATCCAGCAAACAAAAATAAGCACAAATCCCCACAATCCCAAACAGAGTCCTGTAATACATGCCTCACCCAGGGAAACCCAGAACATCTCTGAATATCATCTTTCCCGTCACGTACTTGGGACATGTGTAGATATTACAAAATGGGATCACATTGTGCAAACGGGGCTGGTTCATTTCAAATAGCATACACAGCATTTCCCCATGTTGATGGGACATTCTTGGAATTCCATGGGGTCCCCCCCCCGCAAGCCCCAGTGATCCAGCCTCAGGAGGCCATCGGACACCAGGGCCCTCCCCAGTCTAAGGCTGCCCTAAGACCTTAGTGTCCAGGGGACCTCACTGAGGCCACCTGCCCCTTGGGCTCCCATGGGGGTGAATCCCTGCTATGGTCCCCTGATCCCAGCCCTTCTGACCATGCCAGCCCAGCCAGGTTTGGGAACAGTTGTGGTCTTAGCTGTGTTGGCTGGTGGTCTCTGTACCCCATTTTATGTCTAGTTTCCCTCCATTTCCAACACAGAGCAGAAGCCCAAGTCTCCCTGGTGTGTCCAGGGCTCCAGAATCTTGGAAACTCCTCTGCTTGGGTCAAGAGGGTTGGCTTCTCCCAGCCCCACCCAGCATGGCCCTTGGTGCCCCCCAGTGCAGGGCTCCAGCCCCACCAAGACCTATGAAAGGGAGGGGACGGATCCCATGGTCAGAAAGGTCCAAAGGGCCTTGGCCTCCCCAAGCCAAGGAAGTGGAGGAGGGGGAATTGGGGTCCTAAGGATCCGGTGGCTGATGCCTGCTGATGAGGGAGTTTCCCAGTGTTCAGGCTCAGGGTCACCACTCATTTGTGTCTCCACCTACAGCTGATGTTCTTTCTCTCCCCCCTGCGTCCTGCCTTCCTCTCCTGCTGCTGCTGCAGGACGCGATGGAGAACAAAGCCATGTACCTGCACGCCACCGTGAGCGACCGCGACTCTGGCTCCATCTTTGAGGAGCCCTTTGATGGCAGGAGCCTGTCCAAGCTGAACCTGTGTGAGGATGGTGAGTGCCTCTGGCTCGGTCTTAGGCGCAAGATCAGCCCTGCCCCCTCCGCCCGATCCTGGCATTGCCCCAGGGTGCTGGTGACCCCCCCCCCACTCACACACACAATACTGCATAGGTTGAAATGCGTGCTCGGAAGGGTCTTTTCTGTGTGTTTTCTCATTCATGCATCTCAACACACCTGTGTGACCAGCAAGATGAGACGCATTTTACACATGAGCTAGCGGAAACTGAGAAAAGCATTAAGCATCACACAGCTCGTCGGTCATAGAGGGGCCCCAGCACTGAGTCTCCTGATGCCTAGGGCAATCCTTTTGCCTCTCTGCCATCCTCTCCTCTGGGTGAGGCTGGGGTCACGCAAAAGGCAACGGAACAAAGAAGCCCAGACACTCTCGGGTGACGAACCTCCAGTGCACTTCCTAAAGCATTTGCAAGGAGGGAACGCACCTCTCCAGGTGCTCATCCTCCCCTGGGCCTGAGGCCTCAGGTCATGGCACAGGAAGGGGCCCCATCCTAGTGACCCAGACCACGCTGCATCTTTGGGGGCTGGTTATTTGCTAAAACTCTGGAGATTCAACGGATGCGGTTTCCTCTAGAGGAGCTCAGAGCACCTTGCTAACAGCCAACTCCTGTGCATCCAGCACAGAGCTCGATACTTGTAAGGAGGCTTAATAAATGCTTATTGCCTGAAAGAATACACTCCTCCATGCAGTGAGTATAGGAGATGAGAGCTTCATCCCCACTTCAAAGATGAGTAGAAGGAAACTCACAGGAGAGTTTTGTAAAAACTTATGGTCAATGAGATGGAAACAGGCTGTCTTAGGGTTCTCCAGAGAAACAGAAGCATGAGGATGTCTACACACACAAAGAGACTGATTATGAGGAATTGACTCACGTGGTTATGGAGGCTGAGAAGTCCCACGATCTGCTGTCTGTAGAGTGGACACCCAGGGAAGCTGGTGGTATAGTTCAGTCCGAGTCAGAAGGCCTGAGAACCAGAGAAGCCAATGGTGTAGATCACCGTCTGAGGGCCGGAAAGGATGAGCTGATATGTCCCAGCTCCAGCAGTCAGGCAGGAAGCAAAAAGTGAATTCCCCCACCTTCTGTGCTACTCAGGCCCTCAACTGATTAGATGAGACCCACCCACATTGGGGAGTACAATCTGCTCTACTGATTCCACCAATTTAAAAGCTAATCTCATCTGGAACAGCCTCATGGACACCCAGAAATGATGTTTAATCTGGTTACCCTATGGCCAACCAACTTGACATATAAAATTAACCATCCCAGATGCCTTTATTCAACCTTCTTCTCAAGCACCATGTTTCATTGTGCTCCACTCTGCCAACTGCCTTTGTCTTGAAATTACTCAAAATTAGAAATGACTCCCCCTCATTCAACCCCATCTTTCCTCCCATGAGGTGCTGAGTGTAGGAAGGGAAGTTGGGTGGCTCAGAAAGGCAGGGGTTAGGGATTGTCTCAGGAGGGAGAGGAGACAGGAGATTTGGGCTCGTCACCTGCCCTAGTAAACTACCCACCATCAGAGCCCTTCCTCTGAATTCCAGCCCACAACCACATTTTGAGGACCCACAATGTGTCAAGCTATGGGTTAGGTGCCAGAGATGCTCCAGAGAGAAATGAAACCATCCTTGCCCTCCAAGAGCTTCTGACCCCAGTGGGAGGGACTGGCATGGGGACAATTACCCACCATGTAAAGGAGGTAAAAATATGTGTGATTATTAAAGTTAAGCAGGGCGAAGCCTTTCTGGTAAAGGCCTTAAAGACTGAATACAATTTTGTAAAAGAGGTAGTTGGGGAAAGGTATTACCAGCTGAGTTGCACCAGACAGGCCAGTGTTTCTGTTAAGTTAATGACACCTGGGAAGAGAGGAAGCCCCCCCCCCCAGGGAGCTGGATCACTACCAGTGCTCAGCTTTTCCCCATCAGTACATCAGCAAAGCCAAGCTGGCCTTCACATCGTTCATCCAGCCTCTCTCCCCACTGGCCCATCAGTAAAGAGGCCTGATTTGGCAGGAAAGAACTGGGGTACAGCTCAGGGAGGTAATTGCAGGACCACCAGGGCCATTCTGGGGTGCCAGTGGGGAAGGGAATGGCAGGGGGACCCCAGGGGTGGGGAGAGGCCTGGGGAGTGTCATTGGGCCATGGTTCCCCCTTCTCTTGACCTCATCTTACCTCCCCTTTTCTGAACCTGAGATTTTAAAAAAGGCCATTTGGACCAGAAGGACTGAAAAATAACAGTAACCCCAGCCATGGGGAGATCTGGTCAGAGGGCAGTTTTAGAACCAGGCCAGCAAGTGTCCCAGGGGTCACCTGAGCCGCAGCACCCCCATGAAGTGTGGACAGCAGAGGTCGGAAGATGTAGGCTGGATGCTGACTCTTCCCTCCCCTGTCCCCAGCCCCCCTGGGGCATGTGACCTGATGGACACGTCCCCTCTCTGGGTCTCAGTGTCTCCATCTCAGTGCTCCACAGGGGCAGAGGGGGTGTCTCTGAGCTCCCATCCAGTCCTAAAATTCTGTGCACAGAAACAGACTTGGATGTTGTACTTGCAGTGTGGTCCTTTTAAAACCTAAGTTGGAGCAAAGCCCAGCAAAGGCTCCCACGTTGAAGGGAATAAAAACCCAGGCACTGACCGTGGCCAAGGAGCCTCTGGCCCTCACAGTGGACCTGCTGGCACGCTCTACCCGACACACGCTGCCCCCGGACCCTCCAGGCGTCCCCCTCAGCTCCTTCTGGTCTTTGCTCAAATCTCACCTCTGTGTCAGGGCTTCCTGTCCTCCCCTGCACACCCATTTCCCTGCTTCTCTTTTTCCTTTTTCACCTAGTCCTAGTCTCCTCAACACACTCTATCATTTTCTTATTTATCATGTTTATCCTTTACCCTCTATTCCTCATGGGAAGAACATAGGCTGGACCAGGGCAGGCATCTCTGTTTTGTTCATCAGTGTCTCCCGGCCTGATGCACAGCAGGTACTCACAAGTATCAATATTTGTTGAATGACTGAATGAACAGACTAATGGCTGAGCAAACACAGGGGTCCTTGAAATCTAAAGGTGGCAGAACAAATAAATTCTAAACCTGATTTCCACATCGTCTGGGTCTCCTCCACACTTCATTCCTGGACGCCAGACATGGGGCCGGGGGTGGAGGGGCGGCCGTGAAGACCCCGGAAAGACTGCAGTGTTGAGATGAAATCACCACCTAAAGGCTCCTAGGTCTCTGGTTTGATTTTTTTTTTCCCCTTCCCTCTCATTTCTAAGAGGAAAATGGTGAGCTCCGACTTGGGGAAATGCAAGCCAGATTTGACCTGTTTCCCCGGCACTTTGCTGCTTTGATCCTCACCTCTGCGGAGTCACAGGAGAGGGAGGAAGTGGGGGGGCTGGTAGGGGCGGAGGGACGTTGATGGGAAAACAGAGGTGGACGGAGGTGGGGACCCTGCCAGCCGCCCCCACCCCCGACTCCAGGCCTTGAGTAAATGAAAGCAGTGTCGTCTGCTAGGCCTTGTAGGGGCTCCAAGTCCCTCCCAGGATTTCCCCCTTGAAAGCAGGGAGATGGGAGGCGAGGGGGTGCCTCCTCTTGGCCCCGGGGATCTTGGGATCAGGGGGGGAGCAAAGCTGCAAAACTGCAGCCTAGATAGTGAGGTATGACTCAGGCGTTAACGCAGGTGGGACTTTAAAGACAGGGTGTGAACGCGGCGTTCTTTACAGGTCCCTGGCCCCATCCCTTCCCCTCTGTTCACGCACCAGGTGAGGAGGAAGCTGAGGGGCCGGTAGGCGCCGCCATGACAGGCCACCTTGCCCCTCTCCCCCATGGTGCCACCCACATCCTTCCAGGCTCTCTCCCTCTCACCCCTGCTCCATGGTGACACCTTCGGGACCTCTCCATCCTCTGCACCCCGTGGCCGGGCCACCTCTCAGGACCCCGCCGCCTCCTTCCTGTGTCTGAGCCCCGCTGTGGATGGGAAGACGCCCTCCTCACCTGCCGGCCTCCAGCGGGGCAAGAGCATGGGCTCCACCTGTGTGGCTGGAATTTGTGGGTGGGCTCACGGCAGAACGCGACCTCCAAGGTCTTCCAGCCAAGCCCCCGCTGACCTCAGGGCCCACCTACCCCTCCCTTGGAGCAGAAACCCACACAGGGGCTGTCTGGGCCCGCGACCCCTCCTCACCCCACCTCCTCTGTGCCCCCCTCCCCCTCCCCCTCCCCCTCCCCTCCCCTCCCCTCCCTGGTCCTGCCTTTCTCTTCCGACAGCTGAAGCCTCTCCAGTCTGGCGCCCACAGGCGGAGGGCTGGGCGTGGGTGGTGTTCAGCCGGGCCTGGCTCCTCCACGGCCCTCTCTCCAAGGGCCAGAGAGAGGTGTTAGTGTCAGAAAAATATTGCAGTCACGCTCACCCCGTGGCCTCGGGCCCTGCACCGCGCTCCCAGCATCATCCATCGCCGCAAATGGGAGGCTCGCAGAGGTAATGAGTTACACATGCTCCTGGCCGCGCCCAACGCCTGCAAGCCAGGCCGCTTGCTGAGTTTAGGGCCCGAGCTCCCCATTTCTGCGTCCCTGCCCCATAAAATTAAATTATTCTCCTAAGGGAGCCCCCACATCTACTTTCTCATCCATCACATCTCCCTGGTTCATCTGGCGTAGCTGAGGGCTGCCGGGCAGCTGCCCAAGGGTGGGAGTGGATTTCCTGGGAGGGTCTGGCTGGGGCCTCACAGAGGGTCCGGCCCTCTACAGGTTGGAGAATCCGGCACTGGAGCAGGAGAATAGCAGAGATGTTAACTCATGCGATGCCGTGGTGCACTCAGCTCCCCCAGCTCACTGGGGGCTGGTGGCCAGGAAGGATCCTGGATCTCTTGGGCCCCAGGGACTGTCCCTCCACAAGAGGGGGGACAGCCCAGGGAGGTACCAAGATGTTGAACTTTGGCAGGTCTGGGCTCGGCGCGGGGTGTCTTCTGTTGCCGCTCCATTCCCACCCGCTGCCACACGCCGCTCTCCACCTTGTGGGGAGCCGCCCTGGCAGGACGGGGAGGATGGAAGATGGGAGGTTGAATGTTTATCCTCAGCTCCTGCCCTATGGGGTCACCTTGGGCCCCTGTGTCCTTCCACCCGAGGTCACAGCCCCTGGTAAGCCATCCTCTCCACTCGGGCTTTCTCCTTCTAGGCTCCAGTAACTGCTCCCCTCCTGGGCTTTGTAATCGAGGTGGTTACAGTCCAAGGATACCACTCTGGCCCTTGTGGGCATCTTACACCCTGGCCACACCTTTGCATATATTCCCTTTATTAAATTCTATGACATTTCCTAATTTAAGTGGGCCATCTGTTTCACTGGGGCCCTGACCCTCTCATCCTCAGTGTTCCCATCTGCAAAATGGGAATAATGTCATTCAACTCACAGGACCCGTTGGGGAATCACATGATAGAACCCAAGTAGAGCACCTTGGACACAGTGCACCCTCGAGACACACTTACTTCACCTCCCTGCCCTTTGGGGAGTCCCCTGCACATGTTGGGGAACTGGAGAAGGACAGGGCGAGACAGGGAGGTCAGGGAGAGTTGCTGCCACGCAGGGTCTCCCAGGAAGCACCCACGCCACTTCTCAGAGACCCCTGGCCTGGACAGTGTTTGTTTCTTAATTTATTAATTAATTTTTGGCTGCGTTGGGTCTTCGTTGCTGCGTGCAGCCTTCCTCTAGTTGCGGTGAGCAGGGGCTGCTCTTCATTGTGGTGCGTGGGCTTCTCATTGTGGTGGCTTCTCTTGCTGCAGAGCATGGGCTCCAAGCGCACGGGCTTCAGTAGTTGTGGCACACGGGCTTCAGTAGTTGTGGCTCGTGGGCTCTAGAGCGCAGGCTCAGTCGCTGTGGCACACGGGCTTAGTTGCTCCGCAGCATGTGGGATCTTCCCGGACCAGGGCTCGAACCCGTGTCCCCTGCATTGGCAGGTGGATTCCTAACCACTGTGCCACCAGGGAAGCCCCTGGACGGTGTTTTAAGGCTGGTTCCTCCTTCTGCTAAAGAAGACAGAGTTTTGGTTAGTGGGCTTCCTTGTGAAGACTAGAGGAAACCAAGCAAGTTCTTTTAGTCCTAATCCCCAAAGAGTACAATAGGATCTGTAAGAAATATTCTGGGTCCCGAGGGCACCTGGCTCGGTGGCAGGTGTGGGTCTGTCCACCCCTGGGCCCCCATCAGAGACAGTAGATCCCTGAGGTTGGCTACCAGAAGAGTCGAGGGGTGCATTGCATTGTTCCTGGTGGAGGGTGGCGTTTGGTGCAGACTACAGACAGCCTCACTCGCCCCGGGCACCTGAGTCCACACAGGGAACTGGGACCTCCTTCATCCAAAGAGGACAGGGTTTTACGGTGCTGCTGGTGAGTGCAGCAATAAAAGGTCTTGGTTCCTGCCCTCAAGGGGCTTCAAGTCCCCAGAAGACACAGACCCCGCGTTATAATGTGATTCATTTTCAAATGGAAGTGCCGTTTAGAGGGGAGAGGTCCGCAGTCTGCCTTGGGAAGGAAGGAAGTTCTCCTGAAAAGTCAGGAGCATGGAGGCATGTCCTTCCCTTCCCGGCCATGCTCCGCTCTGTGGATGCAGCGCAGTTGCAGCGTTAGGTTTAACCAGGGTCAGAGCGCTGCCCAGTGAGTGAGAGGACGCCAGAGAGGGACGAGAGAGGGGAGGCTGTGGGAGAGAGTGGGTAGCGTAAATCATGGAACGCAAGTCGGACAAGAAGGGAAGGCTGGATGGGAGACGGGAAGGGTGGTGGAAAGACAGTGGGGTCCATGGTTAGGAGGTCCTGGTGAGGTCAGGGAATGCCGAGTTGGCGTTCTGGACGGAGGGCACCAGGAAAACCTGAGAGGTAGCTCTCACCTGGGACGTGTGAAATTGGGATTAAGAAAGGGCCTTGATGATTGGTAGAGCCAATCAAAATGTCATGTGAGCCACATGTGCAATGTTAAACGTTCTAGTAGCCACACGAAACGGGAGAGACACAGACGAACCGAATTTAAATACAGGGATATATTTGATTTAATCCAGTATATCCAAAATAGTATCCATTTGATTTGTGATCACTGTAAAAGTGATGGAGATATTTATACATTTTTACTCGGGCTGAGCCTTCAAAATCTGGTGTGTATTTTGCATTCCGAGCCCGTCTCATTTTTGCCCACAGTTCGAGTGCATCAGGGAGGACGTGCCATTAGGAGAGGGAAGGTAAGGAAGAGTCAGAACTGGAGATTGAGAGAGAACGACAGTGAGCGCGGAGATGGGGAGGAGAGCAGGTGTCCCTTAGCGCAAGGAGAAGTGTACAGTCATGTGATGTGAGAGCTGGGATTTTTATGGAGAAGAGAGAGAAGGTTCTGGAAGTAACGAGGAGCAAAGAAAGCCACCTACCGCACCTTTAGGTCAGTTGCATGAATGTGGGAGAGAGAAATCCATACTTGAGAAGACAAGGGAAGCAGGGTTCAGTTAGAAGAAGAAAGAAAAGGAAGTGTTCGAGCAGAGGTTGGGGAAATCAAGGTTTTTTGGTTGACTGGCTGGGACATCTTGGGCCACAGTGAGAAGGTTTCAGCAGATGGGGAGGGAGATGTCAAAGGAGAAGAAACAAGGCTGTCTGGGGATTATGGTGGGTGATGGGGAGCCCTGGGGCTTCTGTGGGGCTGAGAGAAGTCAGGATGGAGGACTCAGTGAGGTTGGGGTGCTGGTCTCAGGGCAGAACTGCTGGCAAGCCTGAGTGTTGGTGATAGGGGTCTTGCCAGGAGCACACAGCCCTAGGGTACCAGTGCCCCCTTCCCAACCATGGTGTGTGGGCCAGGGGAGGGGGGCCTTGTCCTGGAGCTCCAGGAGCTCTGGAGATCATTTTGGCTCTTGTGGGGGCAGGGAGATTGGGGGAGGCCAAGGGAGGTGGTGGGAAGGGGGCAGGGGTCCTGTAGCAGTGATGATACGATGTGATACATACAAGCGATCATGATACAATGGTTCCCCTTGATGGAGCACCAGGCTGTGCTCAGGGCTTCAATACATTGTCTCCAAAGCACAGGGAGCTCAGCTCGGTGCTCTGTGATGACCTAGATGGGTGGGATGGTGGGGGGCAGGGATGGGAGGGAGGTCCAAGAGGGAGGAGATATATGTATACATATGGCTGATTCACTTCGTGGTACAGCAGAAACTAACACAACATTGTAAAGCAATTATACTCCAATTAAAAAAAATAATGAAGGTAAATTAAAAGAACACCTCAGGACATACTATTATTCCCAGTTTGTCGATGAGAAGGTAACATCTCAGGTGACGCAAATTGCCCAAGGTCCCCCATGTAGTCAGAGGCAGAGCCTGGATTCAAACCCACATCTGCCTGGTCCTTAAACCCCACCCCTCAGCGTAGCTCACCCTGTTCACTGCGGTTCCAGGACTCGGAGACCCTGGCCTTTCAGGAGCTAGGCTGCTGGTGGTGAGGGGCTGAGAGTGGACTCTTGGCGTTTCAGGTTTCAGAGGTGGAGAGATCCTGGGCAATGACAAAGCTAGGATGGGGCCGTGGGAATAAATGGCTCTGTTGAAGGAGAGATGGAGCGAATTATTCTAAGAGGAAATAGATATAAACCCAAATAGGTTTGGACAAGAGCACAAGGACAGGGTCTTACATGGCTTCAGAGGAAGCCTGGGACACTATCTTCTACAGACATTAGGTCAGAGAAAGGCCCCTCTCTCCCCAGCATCCTCCCCCTTCCCCCCACCATCTCCTGCGGCTTCTGGGCTGGAGTCTAAACGGCATATGCAGAGCTCAGCAGTAGGTTTCGGAAGATATAAACACGGCCATGAAGAGGGAGCCCAGCAGGGTAGGACTGGCCGGGACCCTGCCCTGCAGACGCAGATGCTGGTTAACCTAAGGCCCAGCCACAGAGCCGATGGGGGCCCGTGATGGTTCCAGCCTTCCGCACGGTGCCCTGAAGCCCACCTGCTCCCTGGTACCTCCCTACCTCCTGCTCTCTGGCTTGAGATTGAGTTCAAGTCAAGATAACCCAAGATGTTCATAGCGGGCAGAAGAAGCCATGTGTTTAGGACGTCCTGGTAAGAGAGGGGGCTACAAGGAGGGGCTGGCTGCTGGCCCTCTCTCCTGACACTCCGTGTGGGTGAGTTTCTCCAATTGATGGAGGAGGGACTGGGAAGATAAAATGTACCAGAGACCCGAAGGCGGCAGATGGCAGCCATCAGGTTGGAAGAGGCAGATTGAAAAGGATTAAGAGGGCAGGGGAGACTGGGACAAGTGTCCTGTCTGAAGCTCGCAGGAACCGTTTGGTTTACGGCGCTCGGCTCTCCCTGCGTGTTGATTCATAGAGCACTATCCACTCTTCACAGTGTCTCTGTTTGAAAATGATCTCATAGTTTGTGCACGGGTAACAGTGAGCTTGATCTTGTCCCTTTGCCCGGCAAGTTCTATCTGGGCATCTTGGTTCTCTGGTCCCATTCTGACCTCAGTATATTATGTAGGAATTCCTTTCTTCCCTCTGGAGCTATGATGATCTCCCAACCTGACCTAAGGACATCTATTAAAATGTAAATATGACATCTTAAGTATTCTAAGCATTTCCAGTGTGTCCAGGGGGAGCTGCCTTTCACATGTAGGTTTATGGGGATTGGGGGCGGGGGGGTGGGGTGGTCCCTGGATGCTGACAGACTGAAGGTGAAAAGGGCGTTGTCTTGCCAGTGGGTGGAAGTAAGAAAAGCCTGCCTGCCTCGGGACGCCCAGGGCAGCCCCAGGACCCTCAGCTTGTTGGGTGTGTCCTTTCCCTGCCCTCTGAGAAAGGCCCTCCTGGTAAAGTGTTCTGTTTGTGACCAGGAATATAAAAATGGTTGTTCTAGCTACTCTATTTCTAGGTAAGTTTTCAAAGCCCCAAAGTTCTTTGTATCTAGTTTAGGTCCTAGGAGATCATGAACCTCTCTTGGAGGGGCAAAACTCCATCACCAAAGGAAACAGCACAAGTCCTGGATACAAAGGTGAACTGAGTGGTGGAGAGGAGGATGTTTCCTATCCCAAGGCTCCAAGATATCAAAGCATCAAATACAGAAACTAGAACACATGGTTATTACCAAAGCCTAAACAATGGCTTGGAAGGCCCAGTAAATGTGTGTTCAGTTTATTAGTCTCACTTATCTACAAACAGCCAACTGATGTTAATTGAGTATCTGCTATATGCCAGGACCTGTGGGATCCAGAGATGAATCACAGACCCTGTTCTCTGGGAGCTGACCCTCGACAAATGTGATTGATGGGTGCAATTCCGTTCTCATTATTAACTATCCCATTATTGGCTATGATTTCCCAGTGAAGCTCGATACCTGACAACGGTTGGTTCTAGGCCTTAGCAGGTGACAGAGGTTCGGTGGGTCTGAGGACCATCGTCTTTGCTCAGATCTGCTGAACTCCCACCTGTGGCTCAGCCTGCACTGCTTCCTGTGCAGAGGCCAGAGCTGGAGGCTTCTGAGCCTGGAGGCTTCAGGGACAGTCCCAGCTCCCTCCCATACAGGTGGCATGGGCTGAGACTTTAGCCTTCCTGTCTTCAAAACCAAACAGCCAGGTGGCCCTTCCAACTCAGTTGGTCGTGGGATTTGGGGGAGTGAGATAGGGGTGTGGGGCAGAGGGTATTAAACCTATCCCTTCCTGCCCCGAGGATAAACCAATTCATCAAACCAAGGTGGACCAGGGCATGGGCGGGAGGTTGCTCTAGCAGCCTGGAAAGAGTAATGATTTAAACGTGGAAATAGCTGAGCCCTGGCCTCCACATTGCTAATACATTATCAGATGATTTATTTCCTCTGACAAGGTGCCAGGAGAGGAACTGGGAATCTTTCTGAAAGGGATCCAGAGCCACTCTATTGGAGGAGGGTCTTTGGCCCCGATTTAGGCCGAACCCTGAGCCCACTGTTGTTTTGAGTCTCTCTGCATTGAGACAGCATTTCTTCCCATCCACGCACTGCCCATGTTGGGTGAGAGTATGGGCATCTTCCCCCAGCCCCAGGACCTGCTGCTTCTTCCAGGGACTCCCTGGCCTCTTCCCTCCTCCTGGGTTGCAGTGACCAGCCAGCTCACCTTGACTGACCTCTAACCCCTCCCACCTGGCTCTCTCTCTTCATCTGTCAGCCCCAGCTGCAAAATTATATACACACCAGCCAGGGTCCCTTCCCACTGCTGATAAATAAGCACACAAGCCCCTGATTGTTCTCAAGAATTTTTATGCAGAGTAACTTGAGAAATAGATAGGGATGGAAAAAATAACAAGTATTGCAGGGAAGTTACAAAATATCTCTAGAAGTACTGGGAGAAACTGTCCTAGGTCATCATAACATCTAGATTGAATTAGCTCCCCCATCCCTCCCTCTCCTCTTCTTAGAAATGGGATCCCATAGGATCATGCAGAGGACTGTAGTCTCCTTTGTCTGGCGCCCTCACTGGGCTGTCTGCCTTGAAGACTCAGGTGTGTGGTCCAACAGGGCAGAGGTGATTGGTGCTCACCCCACCCCGGTTGGTGGTTTGGGACCCTCTTAGACTCACCTCAGATGAAACTGCTCTGTAATGTCCCTGCCTTACACCCTCCTCTTCCCTTGATTGAGGAAAAGTAAACAGAGGTCTCCATGAAAGCCAGAAAGTGGTGGCAGCTTCAAACACAGAGGTTATTTGGGGCTGCCTATTACAATGAACAAAGTGAGGGATGAGTAACCAGAGTGAGGAGGATGAAGTCACCTTGGGAGGGTTTAACAAGATCCTTGCATGGGATGAGCGCCAAGGTCCCTCCCGGCCATAAACCCTTATCTCCACCTGCTGTGTATGAGCTGTGCGACCAAAGAGCACAACAACAATGACCAAAAAATTGCCAAGTGTTTGTTGTTGGTAAAACTCAATTAGATGACAATTGAATCCTTTCATCCTGTTTTATTATTTATTTATTTTTATTTGTTTTTAAGGTTGTTTAGACCCAGGTTCTTTGGAAAGAAGTAAATACCCACTTTTATCAGATGCAATGTGTATTTTTTCAAATGGAAGGAAAATAAATTCAAACAGATAACTCCCCAAGTGCCTTCAAATTATGGTTAAGAAATTGAAAACTCAGTTTTGCAAAGAAAGGCTAAATTGATGCAAGGGCTAACTCAGAATGCTTTCTCCTGTCTCCCAGCCAATATGTGCCAGAGGCAGGCTTTGGATCTGTCTACACAGAGCCCCAAAACCATGCTTGTCCCCCTGTGAGAGTGTCAGGGACCCTCACCTGCCTAATATAGTACAGGGAAACAAAGACCCAGAGGTTCTGAGGCTCCTGCTAACATTGGGGACCATCTCACGACTCATCCTCAGCTCAGCTGCCTGGGACCAAGTGGGTTTCAGATAAACTTTCCTTTTCTGTTCGTTAATCCTTGCTCCCAAGCACTTCACCACCCTCAGGAAGCAGTATTTTGGCAAAAGCTCTTTAGGGGGTACTCTTGTTCTCATGATTAAAAGGAACTCGTCACAATTTTAACCTCTGGGAGTAATACAATAGTTTGAGGCAACCTCCTTTTGTGTGTGTCCTATTAAAGAGAAATCAGGGCTTCCCTGGTGGTGCAGTGGTTGAGAGTCCGCCTGCCAATGCAGGGGACACGGGTTCGTGCCCCAGTCCGGGAAGATCCCACATGCCGTGGAGCAGCTGGGCCCGTGAGCCATGGCCGCTGAGCCTGCGCGTCCGGAGCCTGTGCCCCACAACGGGAGAGGCCGCAACAGTGAGAGGCCCGCATACCGCAAAAAAAAAAAAAAAAAAAGAAATCAAAGTTCAAAAAAATTAAACGAAGCTCTGATACTAGAAAGATTTTAATTGATTTTCCAAAAATGTGTCTTCACATTGTTTGGATATGACAAATGCCTTACTCCAGAACTGGGTACCTCGATGCCATAGATGCATGATTTCATCATTGAATCAGAACAAGAATGTCCAGGGTTGTGGCTGAGGCCCCTGGATGGCATCAACAGCACCACACGTGATGATGACGCCCAGCTGGGATTAAGTGCCAGTTCAGTTCCAGTGAATTGCTCCCACAGCTCACCTGTGTGGGCACTAAGTGGCTATTCCAAGTCATGGGGGAATAAGGAAAGCCAAGATGTTGTTTATTTTTTCAGACCAAAATTTTGCTCAAAAATTTGTTTTTCAGCCAACAAAAATGTGTCAACTATTTGCATACGACAACTGTAAGAACCAGCCTTTGCACCAAAAATAAATGACTTACACATGTCTTTTGTTCTTTTTATAAATTTATTTATTTATTTAATTTTTGGCTGCCTTGGGTTTTTGTTGCTGTGTGCAGGCTCTCTCTAGTTGTGGCGCGCGGGGACTGCTCTTTGTTAAGGTGCGCGGCTTCTCACTGCGGTGGCTTCTCTTGTTGCGGAGCGTGGGCTTTAGGTGCGCGGGCTTCAGTAGTTGTGGCACGTGGACTCAGTAGTTGTGGCACCCGGGCTTAGTTGCTCCGCGGCATGTGAGATCTTCCCGGACCAGGGCTCGAACCCGTGTCCCCTGCACTGACAGGCGGATTCTTAACCACTTTGCCACCAGGGAAGTCGCACATATCTTTATTCTTGCAAAGAACCTTACTGCAGTTCTGCTGTGTGCTGGTTGATGCGTAGGGAAATGGGTGAGTCTCAGAGGACCTTTAGACAAGCAGGGCAGGGAGAGATGGAAATCGACAATTGTGAATAATGAGGTTAGTATGAGAGATGAGGGCAAGGTTCTGATGTGGTTATTTCAATGGCACTTAATCCTTAACATTTTACCTTCTAGATTATTCTTAATCTTGAACATCTAAAAGGTTTGGTTTTGCTTCTCTATAAGTGACTTCTTCTATGGAGAGCATCAACTTTTTCTCCACAACTTGCATTGAACTGTGATTTAATTACTTTTACTAAAGTCAGTGATTCTCAGAATGTGACTATATACGATAGTGGTATTCAAGGTGACATATGGGTGTGAATTTGTTATTTTAATAGTTAGATATTTATTTTAAAGGAATAAGTACCATTTATTTATTCCATTAGTAATAATGGAATAGGAAGATACTAATTTTCCACTTATGAGGATGATATAAAATTTCCTTCTTACATAAATTTGAGTTAAAAAAAAAGTGGAATGAGAAAGAAAATAATAGCCCAGGGATACTCAGCTACAGGAAAATTGTGCAGCTACATGTAGATAGGTGTTTAGAGATGGGGAAACCACCCATCGGACTGCTTCTAGCTATTCATCACCAAGCACGGTTCCACATAACATCTCCCAGCCTGGCCTTTGGAACCCAGTCTGCAAGTCACTTTGTACTTATTTTTTAGTTCCTATTTGCCGTTTTAGAGTCACTGTCCTCTCCAAGCCTCTTGAGCCTCCTTCTCTTGGCTTCCTGATCGTCTGAGATGTCACCCGCCTTTCTGGAGGCCACTGCAAGATGAAAACCCTTTCCCTTGATTCTCCCAGATCTTGCAAGAGTTTTTGTTTTGTTTTCTTGGTGCCATTCTCTCCCTCGATCTGGTTTTGTGTGTGACCACATCTGCAAGCAACGACTACGTTTAATAACTAACAGCTTGGTCTGGTACTTTCCTCAGAACAGTTCTCACATGGAGGAAGAAAGTTTTCTTCTTCAAGTCACAGTTTTCAAATTTCTAATAGCTATAAATCAGACGATAAAGCTGGAGAGAAAGATAACGGATTTCAGCCCGTCTACAAAAGCCTGTCCTTCAAAGCCCTGCTGAGTTGCTGCCTCTTCAAGGCAGACCCTGAGATGACCTGCAACACAGAAGGACTCACTGCCTCTGCAGTGCCAGGCTTTGTTTGTGCCATATCGCCCCTCTACATCTGCTTCATTCACACCTGTGTGATAGTTATCAGTTTATATGTCTTCTTTCCCTCGGGTGTGAGCATCTGAAAGGCAGTGATTGTATCTTCATCTCTCATTCAACAGATATTTTCTGAGTGCCTGCTGTGTGCCAGACAGTGGTTTAGGAACTGGAAAGTTGGACGTGAATGACACTGACAAAATCTCTCCCTCACACAGTTTGTTATCTTTGTATTTCCCAATGTCTACATAGTGTATTAGTTATCTACTGCTGAGTAACAAATGACCCCAAACCTTAGCAGCGTAAAACAACAAAAATTGTTATCTCACTCCGTTTCTGAGGAGGCCATGGGTGTGCAAGGAAATCCAAGATTTTGTTTATTTTTTCAGATACAAAATTCTGCTCAGAAAATATGGATATACATATAGTCCAATCTGACAGAAATCTGGGAGCAGCTTAGCTGGGTTGTTCTGGCTCAGGGTCTCTCATGAGACTGCTGCCAAGATCTCAGCCAGGGTGTAGTCATCTGAAGGCTTGATTTGGCTGGAGGACCTGCTTCCAGACTCATTCACGTGGCTGTTGGCTGAAGGCCTCTGTTCCTTACCATGTAGACTCTCCATAGTGTATTCATGACATAGTGGCTGGCTTCCCCCCAAATGAATATTTCAAGAGAGAGAAAGAGTAAGCAAGAAGGAAGCTGCAGTGTCTTTTATCTCATCTCAGAAGTGACCCACCATCACTTCTGCCATATTCTACTGGTCACACAAGCCAATCCTGGTGCAATGCAGAAGGAGACTATACAAGGGGATGGGATCATCTGGGGCCATCTTGAAGGCTGGTTACCACAATAGGGCTACCACAGTAGGACAGTGGGTGTTCAATAAAAGTCTGTTAGAGTTTTTACCCCCACAATCCATAAGTCAAAGCCTTTACTGAGACTTCCCTGGTGGTCCAGTGGTTAAGAATCTGCCCTCCACTGCAGGGGACGTGGGTTCAATCCCTGGTTGGGGAACTAAGATCCCACATGCCTCGGGGCAACTGAGCCTGTGCACTCTAGAGACCACACCACAACTAGAGAGGAGCCTGAGTGCTGCAACAAAGGTCCCTCAACTAAGACACAATGCAGCCAAATAAATAAATATATTTTTTAAAAACCTTTACTTTTTTTTAACAGACTAACTTTTAGAGCAGTTTTAGGTTTACAACAAAATTAAGTGGAAATTACAGAAAGTTTCCATGTACCCCCTGCCCCACACGTGCACAGCTTCCCTTATAATCAACATCCCCCACCAGGGAGGTGCATTTGTTACAACTGATGAACCTACACTGACATGTCATTATCATGCAAAGTCCATAGTTTACGTTAGGGTTCACTCTTGGTGTTGAGCACTGTATGGGCTTAGACAAATGTATAATGACATGTATCCATCACTGCAGTATCATACAGAGGAGTTTTACTGCCCTGAAAGTCTTCCGTGCTCCACCTGTTCTTCCCTCCCCACTCCCAACCCCTGGCAACCACTGATCTTATTACTGTCCCCATAGTTTTGCCTTTTCCAGAATGTCATAAATCTGGAATCATACAGTTAGTAGCTTTTTCAGATTGGTGTCTTTTACTTACTAATTGGCACTTAAGCTTCCTCCATGTCTTTTCATGGCTTGATGGCTCATTTCTTTTACTTTTTTTAAAAAATAAATGAGCATACTGTTTTTACTGATTGCATTGTTTTGGAGTGTTTTCAATCTTCCACCAAGCTTAAATAATTTGAATGGTCTACTCAGCTAACATGCAGCTGCTATGTTATATTAAAAAGTCAATAAATGTGTTTTGGGAAGACTTAGTAACTTGTCTTTCCCCTAAATTGTCTTCTTTCCCTGACAATCATATTCTCTAGCCATTGTGCCAGAAACATTCAGTGAAGTTCCGCTTGTGGAATGGAAGTTCACTGAATGTTTCTGGAAAATCTCTATTTGAAACCCTTTTTATGTTCTATCTAGAATGGATTTTGTGTAATGCGCAAGGTAATTGAGTCTTGCTAAAAGGACTGAGCTCTCTCAGAGGAAGGTCTATGTTGTGTGTGTAAGTTGGTGAAGGGACCTGTCACCAGGGGTGCTTGCTATTAGACAGAAGCCTCAGGTAGAGGAGAAGGGAACTATTCTTTTTTGATGGGGAAAAAATAGAACTATATCATTGCAGTTCGCCCCACTCTTACAATGAGTTGGCAATACACATGCAAGCAACAGGGCAAGAAGCAAGTTAACAGTCTTCTTGGCTGTGTGACTTTCCTCCCCCATTCTGCCAAATATTGATAGTTAGTACAGACTTGACAATAAAGGGATGATGTTCTAATTAGTGGGAGTAAAGGAAAAGTAGCCCTTGCTCTTGTGACTGATTGGTTTAGGAAAATGTTTTCATTCCTAGAGGAAGGAAGGGGTCCTGATTGCTTTGTTTTCCTCCCCAAGGTGAAAACTTTCAAACTGAATGACCATTAGCATTAAGCTAGCACTTTATAAATTGTAAGTAGCCTCACTAGTCAATCCGTGAATGTGTGTTGTTTGCACTTAATCCTTTACTGTATTAATGTTCAGCTTACTAAACAGACTGCCTCAAGCTCAGGCAAAGTATTAATATAATGTCTTGTTGTGTCTCAATAAAAAAGTTACGTGCAAAAAGTTATAGCAACATCTTTTTGAGAGAACGATTTCTTTTTGTAATGAACAAGAAATAGAACATTTCAGTGAAACTGGAACAGTTAACAGCATATGGTTGAACTTAATTAAACCTTCAAGGGAAATAAGAAGAGGATCAAACAAAGGCAACAAATGAAGAAGCCCAAGATGGATTGGGGATAAACATAAGGACAATAGCATTTCAGCCTGGGTATCTTCTGACCCCTCCCAGTAGCTAGGCTGCCATCATTATGTCAAGAAAAGCAGGGATGAGGAGAGCTGGAACAACCATGCAATAAAGACACTAATATTTGTATAATACACTGTGCTATGCCCACCACTTTGACTCTCCAGGGAAAAAAACTTTTCTCTAAGAGTTGCAACCCACCAGCCAGCAGCTCTCATGAGAAAAAAAAAAAAAAGACAAAATGCTACAAGAAGCTTGCGTATTTAGGAGCAAAACAGGTTATAGATCCTACTGTGTGGAAAGAGATAGAAAATTCTGGAAAAGAAGCTTTAGGCTGAGTTAGAAAGATGTGCAAGTCTTTGTGGAAAATCAGGTTAAGTCTAGAAAATTCGCTAACATTTAAGTGTTGATGAGAATGGTAACTGCATTTGTATTTCTCGACAACTTGTTCCAAATCGTACCCGATGTTTTACAGAAATATTATGTAATAGTCCTACTTAGCTGTTTTAACAACAGCATTTTCCATAAAATGGAGTAAAAGCGTGGGAAAATGTTCCTCACTGAACAATACCTCTGGAGAACCAGGGCACCAGCGTGGTCACCGCCATTTCCCTTGTGGTCACCAAACCTTCTGAAGGCCGTGCAGGTGGCAGTGTTACCTGAGAGGTGATAAGGAGCCCCCGAAGCACCTCAAACGTTTTCTGACTCTCAATTATTTCATCATCTGCTGTCAGCCTTTTCCAGTTCCCACCCATGCCTCCATGCGTGATGTTCTGCAGTTGGCAATACTCTCCCTTGCAGGGGGTGGAGAATGAGCATAATAGGGACATGCATACTTTGAAAAAAAAATGCCCTCCATAGATTCTTTTTTTTTAAATTAATTAATTAATTAATCAATTAATTATTTTGGCTGTATTGGGTCTTCATTGCTGTGCGTGGGCTTTCTCTAGTTGCGGCGAGTGGGGGCTACTCTTCGTTGCGGCGTGCGGGCTTCTCATTGCGGTGTCTTCTCTTGCTGTGGAGCACGGGCTCTAGGCTCATGCGGGCTCAGTAGTTGTGGCGCACGGGCTTCGTTGCTCCGCGACATGGGGGATCTTCCCGGACCAGGGCTTGAACCCGTCTCCCCTGCATTGGCAGGCGGATTCTTAACCACTGTGCCACCAGAGAAGTCCCCCCTCCATAGATTCTTACCTGCCATGCTGGGGGTCAGGGTGGAATGGCATCCCTTCCTCTCCATTGTCAGCTGACAGAGCTGGTGGAGGTTGGTGAGCTTGCTGGCCTCTGCACCGGCCATCTGAAGGCTGTCTCGAAGGAGAAGTCCAGTGGAAAGAGGACAGAGAGTCAGGACACCTAGGTCCTCACCCAGGGTTTGTCACTAACATTTGACGTCCTTCATCTGTAAACAGAAGGGGTTGTACTAGACAATCTGTAAGTTCCATTCGAACTCTGATATTTTGCTGTTCCATTTTGGCCAGAACCTGGTGAGCCTTGTGTCGTTTCACAGGAGGAAGTTAGGTACTATGTTTTCCTGTAAATCTTAACCTGAGGTTGTAAACTGGTGGTTGGATCCGGCATGTAAATGTGTTTTGTTTTGTTTACGCTTCCTAGTGGTTTTTTTTGGTTTTTTTGTTTTTCTAATTAGTTGTCAACACTTAAAAAAAGGGCGATTTCTCCAAATCACTTCTGACTTGTCTTGAAGCCAGAAGTGGTTTTGAGTAGTGAGTTTTGGATCTGCCAATGCCCGGCCCTTCTTCCTGCATGGCAACCTCTTCTGGACTGGGCATGCACTGTTGGGTTCCCCAGGCCCACCTGGCCCACATCCCTTCCAGGCCACTGTTAGAAGCTGGAGTTTGCAACCTCGTTCTAAAATTCTCTCCATCTTCTCCTGATCACATGGGACAATAACACTTTATAAAGGACACATATTCCAGCCTATTTGAGCTTTCTCTGTGGCTTGGACTGGCTCTAGGAGGTGGGTTTGCGTGGCCTCGTGAGCTGTGGGCATGCCTGTCTGGCTAGTTCATGAGCACAGAGGGTGGGAGGAGAGATAGAAGCAGAAAAGCTTCTCACGATTCAGAAAAGCTTCCCACCATTCCAGCTGCATTACAGATGTGCAGAAGTTGTGTGAGAGGTTCCATGTGAACATCTGCATGCATCAGGGAGGGACGAGACCAAAAGAGAAAAAGGGCTTTGGGGCTTTTCAAATGTCTTTTTTCCTCTTCTCCTTACCCTTATTGTCTAGGTCCATGCCACAAAGGACGGGCGGGTGGCTGCTGCACCCAGCTGGGCTCCCTGTCGGCCCTGAAGCATGCAGTCCTTGGGCTCTACCTGCTGGTCTTCCTGATTCTCGTGGGCATCTTCATCTTAGCAGGTAAGAGCATCCTTTCCCATCCTGGCCTTTAAGGAGGTGAGCAAGAAGTGAGAGCGGATGGGAAAACTGGGGAGCTGGAGCTCTTCCTTCCCATAGTCAGGAACTCAGACACTGCTTTCCTCACCATGGAAACCACAAAGGAGGAAGCTGGCTGGTCTTTCCAACCAGGCATAAGTCTGAGCAGCATCGCCTGCTTTGTGTGGGGGTGAGGAGCTGGCAGGGGCTCTATGAGCATGGGAAACCTCTTGAGTCCAGGAGTAGAGACCTAGCTGCTCCAGGTGGCTTCTGCCTTGTCCTGACTCATAGTCTGATGCTGTGCATTACACTGGGCCTCCCTAGAGCTCTGCACTATGGTTCATACTGAGCAGGCTGGGCCCCCTGTCCTGGGATGTGATGAAAATAGTTATGAGACACTTTGTTGCTGAGGCTAATCAGGGTCATGGTAAACCTGTTGCCCCTTTGTGATGACTGGGGGTGGGATGAGTTTGCCCCAGCTCAGCCAGGCTCTTCTCCCCAGTTTCTGTCTGTACAACAGGCTAGTGACAGGCTGGACTTTGGACCATGTCCTCTAGCCCAGAAGCAGAGCTCATGGACCCAGGAAGGGATCAGATGGAAGATCCCATGCTTTGCTCAGCCCAGCTCACACACAGGTCAGACCACCGTGATGGAGATGGTGGAGCAGATAGGGACAGAGACCGTGGTGGTCTCTCCTGACTCCCACCCAGAGGGAGAGAGGCTCAATTCCCACCTACCTCGATGGAGGTATATAAGGCTTGACAAAGTGAGGCCAAGGGATCAGCATCACTCATCTTACATGAGTGCCTACTTGGTGCCTGGTTCCACGCTAGGATTGGAGACACTGCTAAATAAGACCCAGGGGATCCCCTCCTGGAGCTTCCAGTCTAGGGGAGGAGGTGGGAGCACAGAGGTGGAGCCCTGTCTCAAGGCAGAATGCGACAGGGACTATGATGGGGCCTTTGATGTTGACACACAAGTGCTGTGGTGACCCAGAGGAGATGCACACAGAGCAAGTGTGGGTGTTGCGTGGAGGGGCCAGGGTGGGGTACGGGGAATGTAGTCAGAGAAAGGCTGCTGGCCAGACAGAGCTGACTTGGAGTGCAGAGGGTGGGGTCCTTGACTTAACTCTTAATTCCTGCCCTTAACTCTAGTAATATGGAGGTTAAGCCCTTGAGGATGACCCCTCACTAGAAATCTCTGGTCTCGTGTCACTTTCTGTCAAGTGAGACTAGTCACTTGGGCCCGGTGATGGGATATTCAATGCTGCCTTTGCCCTCAGATTCCCACACTCGGGGCAAAGGGCATCACTAGGGGTGGTGTCTGTCCTATCAACCATTGACCCGGGTTGGGGGGCAGCCAGCAGCAACAATGAGAGAAACTAATGATTCGTCCAAGGGATGATGTCCAGCCAGAGGATTTTTTGAACATGTTCTTGGGCTGCTCAGTGAGAGATTGGGATCTGGGTTTTGTGGGCTTGGCAGCCACGACCATAACAAATTTACAAAATTTTTGAAAAGTGTTTCGGCCCGGCAGGAAAGCTAGGCTATGGTATTACAACTACGCTGCTGAACAAGAATTTTTAGGTGACAGAAGAGGGTGTGGAGGAGAGAGCCAGGCTGGTGGGGACCCTGGGGCAGGTCTCTGGAGGCCTGGAAGGCCTGGAAGGGCATCATCTCTTGGGTTTCAGGGGAATGAAAGTTCTCTTCCAGGGTCTGAAGGGCTGCCATGTGGAAAAGGGCGGACATATTCTGTGTGGTCTCAGAGGGTAGAACTAAGTGAATGAGTGGGTTTTGTAAAGAGACAAATTCCCATTCAAAATACAGGAGACTTTCTAACAAGAAGTGGTACCCAGCACAATGCAGAGAGGCTTTTCTTCTGGCTTGGAGGTCGAATGGGATTTATGATGATGTTCTGGAAGTTTCAGAAAGGAGGGTGGAGAATGGTTTCCTAATCTAATGGAAACATTGCCTTGCTTCCTGTTATTCCATGTGGAAATCTGGGGAGGATTTTGATCATCATAATTACCTTTGAACCTGAAGTTTATGAGTACCAGATTGCCTGTGTGGAATGAAAATTTGGGGTGGATTGGAACTGATCTGATGAAACAGAGCATCAGACTTTATCTCTTGGCTCTGTGGCCTGGCCACTGTCACCTTCCCAGTTTCTTGTCCGGAAAATCACGTTGGCCTCTGGGAGAGGTTTGAGGAGGGTAGCCAATGAAAAACTATCGTCACCAGCTGCCCCATCCCTAGGGAGGGGACTTAGGAATGTGGTGGATGAGTCCGGGCTTCTTCAGAGAGGCCCTGCCTGACGTTGGGTAGGACGTTTCTTCAGATTACCCTGATTGAAGACCTCCAGGGATGCTCCTTTTCAAAAATACCAAGATGGTGGGGAGATGTATGGTTCAGTGTAAACCAGAGCTAGCCTGGCCTTTTCTTAGGTGTCCTGCTGTGGCTGCTTCCTCATTTGGGGCAGAACTTGCTCTCCAGTGCCCTACCGAGGTCACCTTTCATAGGAGGTACTATGGTCTGAATTGTGTCCCCTCCAAAATTTATATATGAAGCCCTAACCCACAGTGTGATGGTATTTGGAGGTGGGGCCCTAGGGAGCTAATTAGGTCATGAGGGTGGGGCCCTTATGATGGGGTTAGTGGCCACATAAGAAGAGGGGAGAGAGAGACACAGAGAGAGAGAGAGAGATCTCTGCCATGTGAGGACACAGGGAGAAGGGGCCATTAGAAGCCAGGAGGAGAGTCCTCACCAACAACCAAATCTGCCTGCACATTGATCTTGGACTTCCCAGCCTCTACAACTGCGACAAATAAATTTCTGTTGTTTAAGCCACCCGGCCTATGGTATTTGGAGGTGGGGCACTAGGGAGCTAATTAGGTCATGAGGGTGGGGCCTTGTTATAGCGGCCCTAGCTAAGACAAGAGGAGTTCTGTATGAACCACTCTTAGACTTCAAAACCTCCTCGTCGACACAAAGCTCATACATCCGACAATTGTATGACAAAATTAACCACTGCAACCAAGTGCCATGTCTGAATACCCGGTTGGTAACATCTGATTGAAGTACAGATGCCTACTCTTACTTCAATATTACCAAATTATAGTCTCACTGCATAAAAATATTACTCATAAAATTTCCCATGGGATTTCTCTTGATTCCTTTCTCTATCCAAGTATTCAAAATAAAAGACAAATACTGTATCTGTGTTTATGCAGCATCTCAGCATCCCCTCTCAGGTTAATCCAGCCATTGCCCAAACTATGTACTCAATTGGGCTTTCTACCCACCACCTAACTCTCCATTCCCGACCAGCATCCTCCCGGGAACTTTCCTCTGATATTCCCACACCATCACTGGGTTCTATGACCACAGTCTTCCATCATCTCCCAAGAAGGTGGCATCGGTCCATTCTTCCCAAATTCCTCTAAGCCTTTCTATGTCTTTAACCCATTTTACCTGGACTGATGGTTTCCTATTATGTTTTTGTCCTGTTCCAGCGTTCCTTTTGGGACAGCAAAGACTCTCAGGCTTAAGTTCATGAACAAGGGAATTGAGATTGGATGATCACGTGTTCAGGAGGTCCTCCATCTAGCACTTTATGGAAGATGTCCTCTGTGATGGAGTTCAAGGGTTAGAGGAGGTTCAACCTTATCCATGACTATTGTGGGACATCACTGTGGTGACAAAGGGTGGTCATCAGGAACTATCTCTTCCTCCCCTTGCCTGTCATGGCTCCATTGAAGAATTTGAACTCCCACTGTGACATGAAACAGCAGAAAGGGGACGTGTCAACATCTGGGGATCTAATTTGGTGGAAAGCTGGAGCATTACAGCAATCCAGACTATAGAGTTGGACCAGGGAGAGCTCCTGGTGATCTAGGGGCTCCTATCATGCCTTAATTTAATCCTTTCTTAATAGCAGTCAGCCATTGCCATCAACATCCTCAGTAAGTATTTAACTTGTGCATGAGTGCTTAGTGGGTTTAGGACAACAGAGCAAGCCCTGGTGTCTTAGTCTGTTCAGGCTGCTATGACAAACTACCACAGACTGGGTGGCTTAAACAACAAGTATTTATTTCTCACAGTTCTGGAGGCTGGGAAGTCTGAGATCAAGGCGCTGGCAGACTCCATGTCTGGTGAGAGTCCACTTCTGGTTCACAGATGGCTGTCTTTTTGCTGTGTCCTCACATGGAAGAAAGGGCTAAGGATTTCTCAGGGGTCTCTTTTATAAAGGTACTAATCCCATCCTGAGGGCCCCACCCTCATGACTTAATTATCTTCCCAAGGCCCCACCTCCTACTACCATCCCTTTGGGGGTTAGGATTTCAACATATGAATTTGGGAGGAACAAAAACATTCAGTCTATAGCTACGGAATAAAAGATGTAATTCCTGCTCTGGGAGGATTTAAAATCCTAACACACGTACACATTAGGACAATGTGATGTAGCTAAGGCTCCGTGCCAAATTCTGCAAAGGAGAGCCTGATTCTCAGGAGCTGGAGGGGTTGGGGCAGCCTCAGCCTGAGAGAGCTGAACACCAAGTGACCCAAATGTTGTTTAAATTGAGCACCCCTTTTTAGATCACGTTGTTTCAGGGAGGTCTGTCGCCGACTTTGCAGTCTGGGAACAGCGTGCTCAGAGCCCACATCCCTTGATACTGCAGATTACTGATACCATCGTGCCTCTTGGAATTTAGAGTGTGATGCCCTCAGCCTTTTCTGGGACACTCTGTCAGAAACAGCACATGCGATGTCATCCTGTGCTTATTGTGAGGGCGCCCTTGAGGACATTGTTTGTTCTGTTACATAATGTCAACTAAGAGGACCCGTGGAGAAAGTATTTTCTGTCTCAGTCTCAGAAGGAGAAATACTGTTCCTGAGGAATTAGTTTGTTTTCACCTGAAGGAGACTGTGGATCTGAAAGTCATTAAAATCACTTTCCTGGTGGTAGTTAATGCAAACTGAGAGCGAGTTGTCATCTCTTTGTAAGATGTGTGAATTTGTAGGCAATTAAAATGGAAACCTGGAGACATCTCTGATCCACCCACAGCAAGTGTATTGACCTCCAGGCAAATGTTTTTCTGCTAGTCTCATTCTTACCTTCATTTAGTGTCTCTAACTTGTTCTTCCTTTATCTTGTTCTCATCTACTGTTATTTTAGAATATTTTATGTATCCTCATAAACTGCCTTAATCCTTTTTGGAACAGGGAAGGGTATTATGCCCAGTTTTGTCTTTTATTTTATTTTATTTTATTTATTTATTTATTTATTTATTTATTTATTTTTGTGGTACGAGGGCCTCTCACTGTTGTGGCCTCTCCCGTTGCGGAGCACAGGCTCCGGACGCGCAGGCTCAGTGGCCATGGCTCACGGGCCCAGCCACTCCGCGGCATGTGGGATCTTCCTGGACTGGGGCACAAACCCGTGTCCCCTGCATCGGCAGGCGGACTCTCAACCACTGCGCCACCAGGGAAGCCCCCAATTTTGTCTTTTAAAAATAATTCTGCCTACTGTATTCAATTCTGCCAGTGCATGATTTTTTAAATATGTGAATGAATGAATGAATGAATGAGACAAGGTACCTTAGAGGGGATCTTGGTTGTGGAAAAAAGATGATGATTTCAGTTTTAGCCAAATATCGAAATGACATGGTAATTATGGACTCACCATCAGGTACCCTTGGCTAATAGAAGAAGTAGGTGTGTAATTAATTATATTAAGACACACATGTCATGGTATCTACTGTATTGGCGTTACAGCATTTAGGGAGAATATTAGGATAGAGAGGGTCACGTAGTACCTTATGCTGGTTAACACCACGGACTCTGAAGCCAGCCTGTTTGGGTTTGAATTCCCCATTCTCTGTTACCAGCTATGTGACGTTAACCAAGTGACATGAACTTTTTCTACCTGAGTTTCTTCGTCTGAACATGGGAGAAGTAATTGTACTTGCCCCTTTGGGTTCTTATGAGAGTTAAATAAGTTGATGTATCTGAAGCGCTTAGAGAAGCACCTGGCACACATTAAACATGATACAAGTAGTAGGTACTCTTGGTCTTATAGTAACAGTACTCCGCCTACTCTCAGTATTGTGACTTTTGCTTTTTCTTGGTTTTCTTTGCAGTCAGTTAAGCTTGATAACATAAACTGAGAGAAAAACTTGGGTCTGTAGTCCCACTTCATCCATTAACACCCTGTAATCTTGGGAGAAATCACTTTGCTGTCTGAACCTTTGTACACTCATTTACAAAATGAGCAGGTTGGATTAGATCAGTGTTTCTCAAACTTTTTGACCATGACCTACATTAAGAAATACATTTTACATGACAACTAGTTCACACATATATTCATAACTGAAATAATCTTAAATGTGTGATGAATGCTGATGATTTTCTATTCTGTTCACTTAAAAAAAAATTGTTACAACCCACACATTTTTTTCATGATCCACGAATGGGGTACAAACCAATGTCTGAAATACAATGGGCTAAATGATAGCTCTATTTTCTATCTGTCTTTCAAATGTTCTAAGAGAGTAGCTATGTTCTCTTTGGCTTGTGGGTTTGAGAGTAAATTTCTGGGTTCAAGTCCAGGCTGTGCCTCTGAATGTTTCTGTAATCTTGGGGCAAATCCTTTAAGCTCTCAAATCCTTGGTTTCCCCACCTACTGCATGCGATGACCATGGTACCTATCCCCCTAGGGTGGTCATGAGGATGAAATTAATCCATGTATGAAAACTCTTCGTGCCCGGCACATTCTGTCAGAATAGCAAAGGGTTAGAAACCTCTTCATTTAGCCTGAGCACCCAGTGGTTTTGTGTTTAAACAGAGGGAACTAGGCATGCTCGGTGCAGTGGGAGGGGATGTGCTCAGAGCCCACATGGTTCCAATAAATTGACAGGGGAAGCTTAGAGACTCTGAGGGACCCTCTGCACTTGCTGTGGCAGCCCAGGGAACAGGATGACAGTGTTTCCAGCTCTGCGGTGCTACTCGGGAGCTGAGCCTTGGAAGGGGCCTCAGGGGACACCTTGAACACCCTCCCTCCCAGGGCAGGAACCTCCCTCCCGACTCCCCAGCCCAGGGAACAGGATGCCAAGAAACAGGACAGTGTTCCCAGCTCTGCGGTGCTACTCGGGAGCTGAGCCTTGGAAGGGGCCTCAGGGGACACCTTGAACACCCTCCCTCCCAGGGCAGGAACCTCCCTCCCGACTCCCCAGACAGAAGAGGTATTGTGCTCTTATGGAAGAACAGCCACCAGTGACAGGGAACTCCTGCCTAATCATCCCTGACTGTCCCACACATGCTGTTTCTAGTTTCTCTGGCAGGAACAGCTCACAACAAGGCTGTCTCCTCATCCTCATGGTTATTCTTCAGAGAATTGAAAATAACAGGCTCAGCAACAGTTGCTTGGGAGACCTGGTTTGGGGGCCTCTGTGAGATGCCCTGATCTTGCCACATTGTATTGAAGTCATCGGTTTAAGTGCCTGCTCCCCTCCTAGTCCAAAAGAAAGCTCTTCACGATAAAGCACCGTGTCTTGTTCATCTTCGTATTCCCAGTGCCTAACGGGGTGTCCTACACATAGTAGATGCTCATTTAATGTGTGGCCTAAACTGAACACCTCAGCATAATGGGCATCCTCCCAGCCCCTCCCAACGAGCTCCAGGTTTTAGTGGTAAACAGAATAGACACAGGACTGCTGGTGTGGCCTGTCCAGGACGGGGTTTGCTGGGCTGTGACCAACTTTGATCTGTTTCGTTTTTTGCTTTTGTTTTGGCCGCACCACGCGGCATGTGGGATCTTAGTTCCCCAACCAGGGCTTGAACCCATGCCCCCTGCAGTGGAAGCTCAGAGTCCTAACCACTGGACCACCAGGGAATTCCCAGACGAACTTTGATCTGGACCCTCCAGATCACATTTAGGCTGATGTAGCCTAAATTTTCATAAGCCTTCCCAGCAGTGACTCACAGTAACACGGGATACCACATCGAAATGATGGAATACTAGGCAGCCATTAATAATCATGTCCACGGCCCACCCACCCCAAGCCCAGATTTCTCTCAAAAGAAACACTGCCTCGCGAGGGCTCCTTTGTCCCACATCAGTACAACTGGCTTGTGGTTGATGTTGTCGTTGCCTTCACCTAAATGCAGATCTTGTTAGTGATCCCAATTCCATGTCATCACACAGGTTTCTGCCAAGTATTGCAGCCTGTTGGATGAGTTTGAATCCAGACTCGGACATCTGTCACTTAACTTCTCCTCTCAGTCTTGTGTCATCAGTCGTGTCTGAGCCAACATCCCAACCCGATCCCCATCCCACAGCCTGCCGCCACGTGGACGGTTCCCAGGAGGACATGACCAAAGGCACGCCAGCTTAGGCACGCGCTCTACCGTCCTGTGAGGCGAGGTGGGGACACCTCACAGACCCCCACCAGCCGTCTTCCTTAAACCTAGACCAACCCCACCTAAGAAACCACCTTTCTCCTGCAACCGACCTTGGCTGTGTGGGCCTTGCCATCAGAGCTCCCCCAGAAGTACCCCCCAGCCTCACCTTAGCTCCAGGGCAGAGGGAGGAAAAGGAAGAAGGGAGTTTGACATCCTGACTTCTCCACAGAATATTCCACTGCCCTGCATGGGAGACATTTCATATCTCTCTGACTTTGATGGAGGCTTCCAACCACCCCTGAAATGAGAAAAGTGGGCCCGGGGGGAGGTCACCTGCAAACTTGACAATATGCTCTCTGGGTCTTCAATCAAATTGTTACAATAATTAGATAGGACAGGGCAGAGGACCTACTCAGCTACATCCCCTAGAATCCTTTCTCTTGAGGAAGTGCCAAATCCAGCCACTGCCTGTTTTTGTCAATAAAGTTTTATTGGCACACAGCCGTGCCTGTTCATTTGTGTATTGTCTACAGCTGCTTTCTTACTACAAGGGCAGAGCTGAGTTGTTATAACAGAGACCAGATGGCCTGCAGAGCCTAAAATAGTTACTCCCTGGCCCTTTACAGAAGAAGTTTGCCGACCTCCCCCTCCAGGCTTGACCACTAATTGACCTCCCCCTCCAGGCTTGACCACTAATTAACCCTTTAATCTTTCACCTCTGTGTTGTGCTTCACAGTTTTCAAAGAATTTTCACATACATGATGTCATCTAATCCTTCTAACAATCGAAGGACTCCAGAAAAGAGTTCACAGTATCTGGATGAGGAAACAGGCTCTGGGGAGTTGCCTGTGCCCGCCTGTGGCCCCGCAGTGGGGCAGTGGGAACCTGGACCAGGACCATGGGAATGTGTGAATTGGGGACTTCTCTTACCCCAGACTCCAATTGGAGGTACTATCTACCGCTCACCGTCCAAATGCATGGGAGCTAGAGTCGGACTGCCAGGGTACAGATCTTGGCTTTGCCACGTACTGTGTGACCTTAGGCAAGTTATTCAAGCTTCCTGAGTCTTAGTGTTCCCGTCTATAAAGTGGAAGTGATAATACTCTCCACTTCAAAGTGTTGCGGTGAAGATTACATTAATCCATCCATGTAAACGGCTTACAGTAGTCCACAGCATGTAGTTAAGTATCATCAGTGCAGTTAGGTGATTGTACTCGAGACTAACGCCCATCAACTGGGGAATTCCCTGGCGGTCCAGTGGTTAGGACTCTGTGCTGTCACTGCTGAGGGCCTGGGTTCGATCCCTGGTCAGGGAACTAAGATCCCACAAGCCGTGCAGCCCGAACAAACAAAACAAAACAAACAAACAAACAAAAAACAACTCCCATCAACCGTACCACAATCCAGCCCTCATTCGTCCATATCTATACAGAAAATAGCAAGAGAGCCTTGTCAATTGCTTTGATTTCTCTCCCAGAAGCCAGGATTGGAAGAAATTTTAGAGGCACTGTGAACACAGCACCCAGGTCTTGCTAAGAGAAGAGCTTTCTTATTTTAGCGAAAGAAGATGGAATGGGCTTGAGTTAGGCTCTTGCTTCCTTCTGCAGTTTTCAACTCCCTCTTCATGGCTCAGCCTTTGCACCTGTGAAACCTGCCTTGCCTTCTGCTTTCTGGTTCTATCTTCTGCTCTGTGTGCCCTTAGCCATCAGGGCACATAGAGATCTCATCACTAACTGATGTCTCTGAGTGTGGCCTGGGATTGAAGCTGAGCCACGAACAAGCTCCCCTTCTGTGTTCTTTTGGAGAGAAGAAGTTATAAACTTGGAATTTCTGCAACGATCCTAGGCATTTTGCCTCGCCTGCCCCCGCCCAGGGGCTTGGAGCCCTCTCGCATCAAATCCAAAACAACAAACGCTTGTTGAGTGCCAACAACGTGCCTGGCAGTGTGTTAAGACACAGCGAGATACAAAGAGGAATGAAGAGAGGCCCCTGCCATAAAGATTGTAACAACTGGAAGAGCAGATATGCAAAGATAAACTAGAAACACAGTATAGAGCAAAGAAACAGAAGTTTTGGAACGAGGCAAACCTGAGTTCAAATATCGGCTTGATCATTTATGAATTGTGATCTGGGGAAATTATTTAACCCTCATAAGAAAAAACATTAAATTGGGGATAATAATGATCACTTATCAGTATTATGAGGATTCAGTGAGAGAACACATAAAATGTCTTGCACAGTGCCTGGTTTATCCCAGGGGGTCCATGCCATCCGTCCTTAAGAAGTCCCTCAGAGTTGGGAAACCGAGTGTTTTGGCCTCAGCTGTCCTTCCACCTGAGCAGCCCAGCATGGGCTGATGGCTGCAGGCATCCCTGGGCTCTTGCCCTTTTCTGTGCTCCTTTGTGGGAGCCCCACGTTCCCCAAGATGCTTTTCAGAGCAAACCAAGGGATGCGGGGAACTGCGGCAGGGGGTGGGGGTGGGGTGTGCCCCCTTGGCGTATTCCCAGCTCATCCTCCCGGGGTGGTCTCATTCCACAGTCTCCCCTCCTCAGGAAATCCCAGAAGACAGGCAGGCCCAGGCTCCGCTCCAGCTCAGAGCACATGGGTGGCCTCTCCCAATGGTCCCTCGCTGCAGTCCTCTCTGATGCTCAGCTGTCCTCCACTCTGGGCTCAGCTGTCCTCTAGGGGCGCTACCCAGAGGCAGCCCTCCTTTTCACGAGATCCCCATCTCTATGTGGGGTCTTTGGAACCCCCATCCCAACTTAGTACCTGCGTGAACATGAGGGAGGGCAACGAAGGTGTCTGAAGTGACTTCTAGGAGGCGATGGTGCCGGTTCCGAGGGTGGAGAAGCTGGGGAATCATCCAGAGCCCTAGCTGTGCTGAGTCACTCTGGGAGGAAGCCCTTCTGCAGAGCTCTTCGTTTCTTCTTCCTGCTGTTGTCAACGACGACAGGGTCTGGCCAGTTGTCCTCTGTGTAACATTTCAGCCTATTATCTGCCAAGGTTTTGGAAAAACCGCATCTTTCTGGGAGGAGTTGAGGAAAGGTGTCTCTGATTTACAAATTAACACCCATCCCCTGACCATTAGTGGCCCTCCAGCCTGAATAAACAAGGAGATTGCCTTGAGGAAACTGGAAAAAAACCTAAATGCCAACCTTAAGGGATTGTTTAGCTAAACTTTGGTGAAGTCAACCCAAAGGAATATTACACAGCCGTTCCAAATGATAACTATGAAGCAACATGGGGAAACGTTTATGAAATCATGTCAAGGGAGAAAAGACTGCCCAATTGCCTGTGTAGGCTCCAGGGCAGTTGTGCAAACAGATGTGCATATAAAAGGAGAAAGGCTGGAAGGGAACTTGGAGGAATGAAAACAAAGGTGGTAGAGTGAGGCTTATCTGTACACATTCTTTTTTTTTTTTTTTTTTTTTTTTTTTTCGGTACACGGGCCTCTCACTGTTGTGGCCTCTCCCATTGCGGAGCACAGGCTCCGGACGCGCAGGCCCAGCGGCCATGGCTCACGGGCCCAGCCGCTCTGCGGCATGTGGGATCTTCCCAGACCGGGGAACGAACCCGTGTCCCCTGCATCGGCAGGCGGACTCTCAACCACTGCGCCACCAGGGAAGCCCTGTACACATTCTTCTTTCTCAGTTTCCTCTAATGTTGTTGGTGATTTAATAAAACCACCTTTAAAAAAGCCACGGGAATCCTTCTATAACCCCAGGAACACCACACACAGCAACCAGCCTAGTTCTGACTGTCCTGGATTCACCAGCACACCCTCAGTTCTCTCCAAACGTATGTGGGTGCTGCCCCTGCCTGGTTTCACATGGCGACCAGTAGAGGCTTCCTGGAGGCTGGGACCAGGGGACACAGATGGAGAGCTGGACAAATGCCCCGAGGGCACAGAGCAAGGGAGAGGCCGAAGGACAAATAAAACCAGGGCTGGGAAGGGGGAGTCCTGACCTCAACCTTGTAAATGAGACTGAGGCCCAGGGAGGGGGTGTCTGGCTCAGGATTTCCCATGCCTCTGTGTCCCAGTACAGACTTGCATCCAAGGCCCCAGATCCCCCCAAGCTCCTGGTCCCCCAGGAAGCCCTGTCTTCCCGTGCACCCTCCTCAGGGGTGCCAGCTGTCCTCCAGAACCAGGCACATGCTTTCTGGTGCCTCCCTTTGTTCTCAAAGCTCTCTGCTTGGCTAACGTTTGTCTGTTTGTTTGTTTATGACTTCTACTTCCTTTGGGAATAAAATTAAATGCTCCAAGTTTCCATTTAAACTGTTTTTCTTTTTTCTTGCTTTAAGATTTCCCCACTGCCCAGCTTTAACGAGGTATAACTGACAAAAATTATATAGATTTTAGGTGTACAATGTGATGTTTTGATATATGTTATGAAATGATCATCACAATCAAGCCATTAATGTATCCATCACCTCACATGGTTAAGATTTTTTTGTGTGGTGAGAACACTTAAGACCTACTCTCTTAGCACATCTCCAGTGTACAGTACAGTATTGTTTTTTAAATTTATTTCAATTTTATTGGAGTATAGTTGATTTACAATATTGTGTTTCAGGTGTACAGCAAAGTGATTCAGTTATACATATATTCATTCCTTTTTGGATTCTTTTTTTTTTTTTTTTGCATTATGCAGGCCTCTCACTGTTGTGGCCTCTCCCGTTGCAGAGCACAGGCTCCGGACGCGCAGGCTCAGAGGCCATGGTTCATGGGCCCAGCCGCTCCGCGGCATGTGGGACCTTCCCGGACCGGGGCACAAACCCGTGTCCCCTGCATCGGCAGGCGGAGTCTCAACAACTGCGCCACCAGGGGGAGCCCCCTTTTTGGATTCTTTTCTCATATAGGTTATCACAGAATATTGAGTAGAGTTCCCTGTGCTCTACAGTAGGTCCTTGTTGGTTATCTATCTTATATATAGTAGTGTGTGTATGTTCATCCCAAGCTCCTCATTTAACCCTCCTCCCCACCACGTTTCCCCTTTGGTAACCATAAGTTTGTATTCGAAATCTGTGAGTCTGTTTCTGTTTTGTAAATAAGTTCATTTGTATCATTTTTTAAAAAATTAGATTCCACATATGAGTGATAGCATATGATAGTTGTCTTTCTCTGTCTGACTTACTTCACTTAGTATGATCATCTCTAGGTCCATCCATGTTGCTGCAAATCGCATTATTTCATTCCTTTTTATGGCTGAGTAGTATTCCATTGTATCTATATACCACATCTTTATCCGTTCCTCTTTTGATGGACATTTAGGTTGCTTCCATGTCTTGGCTATTGTAACAGTATTGTTAACTATAGTCACCATGCTGGACCTTAGATCCTGCATAACTGCAACTTTGTACCTTTTGACCACCATCTCCCCACGTCCCCTACCCCCCAGCCCCTGGCAACCATTCTTTAACTCTCTGCTGTTATGAGTTTAATTTTTTTAGATTCCACCTATAAGTGAGATCATACAGTACTCTGACTTATTTCACTTAGTGTAACGTCCTCCAGGTTCATCCATGTTGTTGAAAATGGCAGGATTTCCTTCTTTTCTATGGCTGAGTAATATTCCATTGTACGTATATACCACATTTTCTTGATCCATTCATCCATCCACAGACACTCAGGTTGTTTCCACATCTTGGCTATTGTGAATAATGCTGCAATAAACAGATATCTCTTCGAGATCCTGGTTTCATTTCCTTTGAATATATGCCCAGAAGTGGGATTGCTGGATCACAAGGTAGCTCTATTTTTAATTTTTTTAGGTGTCTCCTTACTTGTTTTCCATAGCGGCAGTACCACTTTACGTTCCCACCAGCAGTGCATGAGGTCGTCTGTTTCTCTGTGACTTCTCCCCCGCATGCACGCCCACCTCCTTCCACGTTAGGAGCAGGCCTCAGCGCTGTGACCTGTGTCCCCTAACATGTGTCCACTTTCACAGCCTCCAGCACCTCCTGCACATTCTGAGGACCCTGAGCCCCTAAGTCCTTCCTTACAGGCAACTGCCTTCTAAAGAACTCCTCATGGAGGGCACCCAGGCACCTCAGAGTCAACAGTCCCAAACCCAAACTCACCGTCTGTCCTTATCCCAGCCTCCCTTATTCTTCACCTTGCTTGATAACATAACCATCTAAGATGTGAAGCCCATTTTATGGGTGTACCATTATTTCTTTAACCAAATCCCCGTTGTTGGATGCCAATGTCTCCAACTCTTCATGAGGGACAGGACACAACAGTTGATTAATGGTGACATTGTTCTGTGGCTGGCAGAGTTCAGGAGGGCATGGGATTGCCCTTTTCAGCCCAGGCTCCAATGGCCCACCAGGTCCTCCCCCAGGTGGGGAGAGGAAAGGGCTTCTGCAGCATGTCACCTGTGCCCATTTGCTCTGGACTTTGGGGCCATCTAAGCATCCCTTTCCTGACATTTCAAGGAGCCTCCCTGTTGCTCGGTTGCTCAGATGACCTGGTCCAATGGGCCCCTCCTCCTCCGCCATCCCAGCCCACCCCATCCTACCGCTTCCTCACAGCCTTTGGTCCTGGATGTCAGCCTTCAGGCCATCTGGCTTCCCTTTGGGCTAGACTACAGAAAGAGGGACTGGGATTGTATTAGTCAGCTCAAGTTGCCATAACAAAATACTGCACACTGAATGGCTTAAACAACAGAAATTTATTTTCTCACAGATAGGAGGCTGGAAGTCCAAGATCAAGGTGGTGGCAGGTTTGCTTTCTCTGAGGCCTCGCTCTTTGGCTTACAGACGGCCGCCTTCTCACTGTGTCCTCACATGGTCCTCCCTCTATGTGCACATCCCTGGTGTGTGTCTCTCTTTTTATAAGGCCACAGTCCTATTAAATTAGGGCCCCCACTTTATGACCTCATTTAACCTTCATTACTTCCTTAAATGTTCTATCTCCAAATACAATCACAGTTGGGGTGGTGTGGTGGTGGTTAGGGCTTCAACGTATGAATTTAGAGGGGACACAGTTCAGTCCAAAACAAGAATGAAGAAAAACATCCCTCACTGGATCTGCTTCACGGTCAGATATCTATGTGTATCAGACCTTCTCCTGCAAAAATGACCTACTCTAAGCAATTTCCCCATGGACTATTGTGCTAAAAAGGAACTCCTGTCACCTTCCTTTCTCTTTGTGGCCTTTTACAAAGGACCCCTTTTCTTTTTGAACCCAAGCTTGGCCTTTGCTTGGTCCCAAAAGGAGTTGGGTATGTGTCATAATGAGGAAGAGGGTGAAGGGAGAAGGAAAAGAATCCATTCTGTCTCACTGTTTTTTGCTATAATAAATAATGCTTGCACATAAGCCATTGTCCATATAGCAAGTAAATCATAACAGTCCAATGATTTCCTTTGGATAGATTCCTGATGGTGGTATTGCTGTGTCTCAGTGGATATATGTTTTTAAGGTTTTATGGAAAGATTGAACCAATTTACATGGAAGGACAAAATTTTTAATTATTCTGTCTTAACTATGTGTAAATGGTTTGTCACTGTTGGGTCTACAAGAAAGGTCTTGTTATTTGTGAGAAATAGAGGAAGTAGCTTAATTGCCCTTTGGGTAACTAGCTGAGGACTCAGGACCCAAGGGAAGCAGCACTTTGCTGGGTCTGCAGCCCATGCCCTTATGATGGCAGTGAAGGCAGAAAGAGTCCACTGTCCTCCAGCTTTCCAAGAACTTGGTCCACACAAACTGGGATCTCTACCCCGACCCTCATATTCCAACTTTGAGCTGATCAGAAAATGACTCCCCGGGTCTATCAGTTTCGTAGGGCTGTCCTAACAAAGTGCCACAAACTGGGTGGCTTAGAACAACAGAAATTTATTTTCTCACAGTTCTGGAGGTTAGAAGTCCAAAATCAAGGTTCAGGTAGGGCTGTACTCCTTCTGGAGGCTCTAGGGGAGAATCTTCCCTTGTCTTTTCTAGTTTCTGGTGGTTATCAGCAATCCTTAGTATTTATTGGCTTGTAGCTGCATCTTATAATATGTGCCTCATCTTTAAGTGGCCTTCTCCCTGTGTGCCTGTGTCTCTGTGTCCAAATTCCCTCTTCTTGTAAGGACATCAGTCATATTGGGTTTAGAGCCCACTCTAATCCAGTATGACCTTAACTTAACTTGATTATATCTGCGAAGACCTACTTTCCAAATAAGGCCAACTCACAGGTTCTGGGTAGACATGACGCTATTTGATCCAGTATACCAGGGAATGGAAGTACGTTTGAAGTCATTGCTGGTGAAAAGCATTGAAAGAAAGAAAACATTTTGGGCTTCCTCTTCTGCTGAATCTCAAGGGAAACTCCCTATTTCATATTCTTTCATGATATGGTCAGTCAGGTGTGGCCACAAGAAGAAAGGACAGAAAGGCTGAGGAAAACATAATGTATTGTACTCACAGGTCCCAGAGACGAGAGGCACACATGCCACACAGAGCCACATGGGGAAGCATCAGGGGGCTCAGGAGGCAGAAGACAGGAGTGAGGGTACTACTTTGGTCATGACCTGTATTGGGGTTCAAGGAAAGGAAAGACAGGGCAGAGTAAAAAGTTTAAGACTGGCTGCTTTGAATAATTCCAGTGGGCTGTGGGCTATCGGGGTGGCCTCTAGTTGCCTGGTACCTGGCCCTGGGATGATTAGGACAGAGGAAAATTGACTCCTGGGGCCCACAGGCCAGATAGAGGGGGTGTGGCTCTGGGTTGGTTACTTTGCACATCATAGGCGTGCATCAGGCGGGGCTCTTGCTGTCATCTCTAAGAATTGGCTAGCCCAGGGAGGGGCTGTCCCTGCCCAGCCAGGAAGAGATGTCAAAACATTGTAATATACAGAAAATTAAACACATATACAATACACACCCTCCTGCGGGAAAGAGGAAAGACCCGGGTTCCTTGGTCCCAGCTCATGTACACCAGTGCAGCGTTCTCGGGGGGCTGGCGGGGTGCACTCACATTCTAGAGTGGGCTCTGTCTTCCACCTCACTGGGACACCGTGGGCAAGTCAGCAGCTGCCCCAGGAGGACAGGTCTCCACACTGGTGGTCCGGCCCCTGGCTCTCGGCCTCAGCACTGCCACTAACTGTGTGGCCTGGAAGCCTGGAGACCTGATCATTTGGCACAGGGATGGTTACCTAGAAAACCCATTTCTACCCTGAGGCTCTTTAGAGGTTACATCAGGGACTCCAGGTTGATAATTTCTGGACTAGACCTTTGACGTCCCATCAGCTTGGAAAAGGTCCCCTGGTGTCCCCCTTCTGCATCCATTTAGCCCATCTTTCATCTCACTCTTGTATTGAGGCTGGTGGTTTCTATGACTCCCCGCTAAACTGTGCCCTCTGTGAGGGCAGGGGCCACATGTGAATACCTTTGTATCATCCACGTTGGCCTAGATTTTGGAATTATACGGACTTGGGCTCCAGTCCCAAGCTGCTCTTTTTCACTCTGTGACTTTCGGCAAATTACTTAACCTCTTTGAGCTGCAGTTTTCTTCTCAGTAAGTGGTACTTCTAGTACCATCCTCCAAGTGACGTGGTGATCCTTGAACGAGACAGTGTGTTTAAGTGCCCACCATTCCTCTTGGGAAGGAGTCCCAGTACACCATATATTACGGTAATTCTTGGTGTGGGCTACAGAAGAAGCTGTTTAGCGCACGCTAACCTAGTTTTTTCTCTTGGAGCTGAGCGCTCAAATAGGTGTTTTGTGGCAGATCTCAGCTGGATAGACTGAGTGGGTGCACCCATGGTATTTCTTAACCTATATTCCAGGGAAAGAGTCAGCATCGGGGTTTCTGGGCATTGCTGAGATGGACAAGGTTAGTGCCACTTTGAGATCCAGGCACCTGGACTGAAGCCCCTGCCCTGTCCCCATACTTTAAAGGGACCCACTCAGTCCCTCATCCTACCACATTCGATCCCACAAGACGAGACCTCTTTGGCACTAAGAAAACATACCTGCCTGGAGCCCTTGACCCCTCCCTCTGGGCCCTGCCCCAGGGACCTGGTGCTGGGGAATTTCCTGCCCTGAAGGCCCAGCTCTCTTCCAGGGCTTTTGGACTGTCTTGCTGAGGGCAAATCATATTGCTGGCCAGAGGGTGGCAAAGCAGGAGCTGTTTGCAGGTGTTGGGGGGATGGGAGGGTGGAATTTGGATGTTGGAGTGACCCCAGGCATGGGTGTGAGGCCCGCTGTGGTGCAGGACCGCACAGGGGTGGGAGGGTGAGGGTCTTCTCACCAGGCAATGCCTGGACCAGGTTCTGGGGAGGTGTACGTGTTCCTGGCACCTCCAAGTTCTGGCTCTCACCAAAGTCCAGACATGGGTGATTTAATGGCTACGAACGTGCTGGTGTCACTGCCTCCGACTTCGAGGCTGGCGTCCAGTTGGCAGTGGCCATGTGCTAAGCCTGGCCCCTCCTCGGGGGTTCTGGACGTCCCCGGCTGCAGGGACTCTGCTCAGAGGCAACCAGCGGGGGGTGGGTGGAGGGGATGCTCTCAGCCCAGGCCTCGCAGGGAGGAAGGATGCTCAGACACACTCGCTGCGCCTTCCTGGTCTCTACCCCGTTGGTGCCCCTTGACCTGCCCGGGGCTAGCCTGCTGCCTCTGGCTCTGGTTCTTCCTGCAGCAGCCCTGCTCTCCTCGGCTGGGCCAGTGTCCCACCCCGCCGCCGCCCCCAGCCCCTCTGCAGGAGCCATACCTGTGCCCACCGGCCGTCCTCACCCAGGCCGCCTGCAGTGGAGGATGCAGACCTGCAACACCATCAGGCTTCAGGCAGGGGTGCTCCCACTTGGCTCCAGCCACCATGAGCTTAACCGTTTCCACCAGGAAGGGCTCTCTAAGGGGCTGTGGTCAAGGCGGAAGCGGGTCGGCTGGGGGTGGGTTAACGTATCACTGCTACGCCCTCTTCTCACCTTCCTCTCTCTCTGAGCTTTCCCGTGGCAACTACGGCCTAATGCCCCAGCTGCCCAGTTGGTGGTGCCCGAGTCCCCCACCTTGCCACACGGCAGCTGCTACCTTCACCACCCCGGCCAACATTACATCACAGTCATATTCTATTTTCCATCCACCATTTCACTTGGTGGGGGTAGATACCATTATCCCCATTTACAGATGAGAAAACCAAGGCCCAGTGAGGTTGCTAGTTCCCACAGGTGAATAGGTGTTCATGAAGTTTAACTGGCACCCGTGGTTGTGGTCTGAGCTGGGCTCAGACTCAGGTTTTCCAGCCAAGAGCTTGTCCCACGCGCCCGTGCAGCGTCCACACGGTTTCCACCTGGCCCCCAGCAAGGGGATGCAGCTCAGCTTGGAAGCAGATCTCTGGGCCAGGCGGGATGAAAACAGGCCTGGGGCTCACGTCCTCGTCTCTGTTCCCATAGCTCACGGCCTCTGGGCAAGAGGTAGGTAGAGAAACGGAGGCACCTGGTCGTGAGTACAAGGGGGCGTGGTTTTTCACAAAGAAGGCTACTTCCAAGCCAATCCACCGTTCCATCCCTTTGTATCTGTTCACACAGCCTGGCCATGCGGGTTTTTATGATGTCTGCTTTTCTAGCACACATTATACAAACAGATCTACAAAAAGGGCTGTAAAGCATCGCAAATGGCAAAGTAAAACGCACGAACTCCCAAGGATGGATTTTAAAATTTTCTCGATAAAACAGGGTGTGATGGAGACGTTCCTGTTCCTTTCCGCAGCCCACTGCTTTCAATCTAATTAGGCGTTTGGTCTGGAATCATTTTTTTTTTTTCCTCTCAGTCTTGGAAAGTGTCCCACAGCTGGAGCCGCCTGCTCTCCACTGTTTGTTTTTCTTCCTTGGAGAGGGACTTGGGAAGGTTACCCACCAAACCCCAGAGGAATAGGCAGTTTGAAGAGCTTTCATGTCCCCAGGCACACAAACCCCAAACACACGGGCCCCAGGCTGCACTCTTTCTCCCAATGAGCCAAAAAGCTGGCCCAGGGTCCTGACCTCCCCCAGAGCAGGGCCCGCCCCAGGCCCCTCCTCCTTCCTTTACGTTTGATGGCAGAGAAGATGGGGGAAGGGAAAACGATTCCAGCCCATGGGCCCCAGGCCAGTTCCTGAAACTTCAGTTGTAAAAGCTGAACTGGGGCTGCATCAGTGGCTCCCGGTCGGCCCATTTATCATCTGGCCTTGGGTGGGACCAGGCAGAGCCTGAGTAATGCTTGCCTGGGGTGCACGCTTAGGCCCAGCCAGACTCTCCCCTCAGCCCCGCCCTTACCCCGGGGGATCAGTCCCCAGACCCAGGCAAGGCTTCATCTACCCCACCCCAGCTCTTCTCTTTAGCTCCCCTTTAGAATTTTTTTTTTTAATGTGGTAAAATAGACATAAAATAAAACCTACATCTTAACCATTTTATTTTATTTATTTATTTTTAAATTTTTTTGGCCTCACCACGCAGCTTGCAGGATCTTAGTTCCCCGACCAGGGATCAAACCCGTGCCCCATCAGAGTCCTAACTACTGGACTGCCAGAGAAGTCCCCATCTTAGCCATTTTAAAGTGTACAGTTCAGCGGCATTAAGTACATTCACAGTGTGCAACCGTCACCCCCATCCATCTCCAGAACGCTTTTCTTCTTCTCAAACTGAAGCTCTGTGCCCTTTACACACCAACTCCCCATTTCCCCTCCCCCCAGACCCTGGCAACCACCCTTCTGATTTCTGTCTCTGCAAATCTGACTACTCTAGGAAGCTCACGTAAGTGGAAGCGACAGTATTTGTCCTTTTGTGACTGGCTTCTTTCATTTAACAGAATGTCCTCCAGGCTCATCCATGTTGTAGCATGTGACAGGATCGCTGTCATTTTTTAAGGCTGAGTAATATTCCGTTGTGTGTGTCTCTATATATTCTGCTTTCTGTTTATCCGTTCATCCATCAGTGGACACTTGGGCTGCTTCCACTGTTTGACTGTTGTTAAGCATGCTGCTATGGGTATGGGTGTACAAATATCTATTCGAGTCCATGTTTTCAATTCTGTTGGGAGTATCCCCAGAAGTGCAAATTGCTTGCTCTTTGGATTTTTGTACTTGAAAGTTCAGCAGGACATTCTGACCACCTGGGCCCTCTGTTTGCTGGGAGAGACAGAAGAGTTTGAAGGAAATTAGAGAAGAAAACCAAAAGTGAAGGAGATAATAAACTTTCATCATCCCACAGCTCTCGGCACAGCAATGTCACTGAAACAGAAATGGGATAGGGTTTTTATTAGAAATGCAGCTTGCCAGGGCCCAGCCCATTCCTAAATTGGAATCTCCAGGCTATAACCTCAGAGTGACTTGGGTGCTTCTGATTCATAGCAAGTTTTAGAGCCACTGCCTGCAAATTACACATTCCACCCACTGGGCTAAAGTGGGTAAAAGGGACCTCGTGAGATTCTCTGTGGTCCTGGGTACACTTGGAGTGTCGATAATGACCAGTCCATCACATCTGGTCTTCTGTTTGCCAGATTCTTGGTCATAGCATAGTGACCCCTGCCTGGCTGGGTTGTCTACAACAGTCTGTATTCGCTCAGGCTGCCATAACAAAATACCGTACACCAGGTGGCTTTAACAACAGAAATGTATTTTCTCACAGTTCTGGAGACTGGAAGTCCAGGATCAAGGTGTCAGCAGGGGTCGTTTCTCCTGAGGCCTCTCTCCTTGGTTCGCAGATGACCGCCCTCTTGCTGCCTCTTGACCAGGTCCTCTCTCTGTGTTCTTCTGCCCCTGGTGCCTTCTCTTCTTATAAGGACACGAGTCATATTGGATCAAGGGCAATGGCCTCATTTGAACTTAATCACCTCTTTAAAAGCCTTACGTCCAAATACAGTTAACATTCTAAGGTACCAGGGGTTGGGACTTCAACACATGACTTTTGGACGGGGGGACACGATTTAGACCCTAACACAATCATTTCCTCCTTTATTCAATAGATGATTATTTTATTGTATTTTATTTTGCAGTACGTGGGCCTCTCACTGCTGTGGCCTCTCCCATTGCGGAGCACAGGCTCCGGACGCACAGGCTCAGCGGCCATGGCTCACGGGCCCAGCCACTCCGCGGCACGTGGGATCCTCCCGGACCGGGGCACGAACCCATGTTCCCTGCATCGGCAGGCAGACTCCCAACCACTGCGCCACTAGGGAAGCCCGATGATTATTTTAAATTCTTTCTTTTGCTCAAATATAATACCATTAGAAATTAGAATAAAAATTACTCATAATTCCACCACAAAAAAATCAAATTTTTTTTTTGGCTGCATTGGGTCTTTGTTGCTGAGTGCAGGCTTTCTCTAGTTGCAGCAAGCAGGGGCTACTCTTGGTTGCAGTACGCCGGCTTCTTGTTGAGGTGGCTTCTCTTGTTGCGGAGCATGGGCCCTAGGTGCGCGGGCTTCAGTAGTTGTGGCACGTGGGCTCAGTAGTTGTAGTGGCTCAGAGCCACTACATGTGGCTCGTGGGTTCCAGAGCACAGGCTCAGTAGTTGCGGCGCATGGGCTTAGTTGCTCTGTGGCATGTGGGATCCTCCCGGACCAGGGCTCGAACCCCTGTCCCCTGCGTTGGCAGGCAGGTTCCTAACCACTGCGCCACCAGGGAAGCCCCCAAACTCAATTATTTTTAAGAATCCCAGTCTTGATCTGTGTGTGTGTGTTTGCTTAATATTAAAGCATATGCATTTCCCACATTGTTACATAATAGACCTCATAGCTGTCATTTTTAGGGCTTCATCAAAGTCTACCAAGTGGATGTATAATCATTTAATTATTCCTAAATGGTTCAGTCCTGACTTTCCCCAGTTTTTTACCCCTACAAACAAGGATACAATGAATTTCTTTGTGCTATCCCATTTCCCTTCTTTTGGACTGTTTCCTTAGGGTAAATTCCCAGGGGTGAGATTATCGGACAAAGGATGTGAACATTTTTATGGCTCTTGATACATTTTGGCAAATTGCTTTCCAAAAGTATTTGATATTGTCATCAGCGATATATAAATGCACAAGTTTTCACCATAGTTTTGCCAGCATATGTAGCACCGTCCCATTATTTTTAGAGAGATTTCATTTTGTTTTATTCTGCATTTCTCTGATAACTAATAATCTCATAAAGTTTTTCATACATTTGATTATTACTTGTAGCATCTCTTAAGAAACTGGCTCTTTAAGCCTTTTTCCTGCTTACCTATGTGAGGCCACATCAGATATTTATCAAGTATCTACTACCCGCTCCGGGAATACTGGAGGGCGACCAAGGGTGTGTAAGGCTTAGCTCTTACCTTCCAGAAGCCTGAAATCAACAATCACATCTTATTTAGTTATTGCTGATTTCTCTGTACCCGGTCCACTGCTTTGCACATTTTGTGTGCTCAGTAACTTTTGTCACGTGTAGTTCAACCCCAGATAACACGTTTCTGTTTCTTGAAGTTCACGGAGATCTGTATTCCGTTCAAAGGAATGCAGGCTCAGAATCCAAAAGGAGCCTGAAACCCAGAGAGATAGCCCAAAACTGAGAATCTTACTTGGATGAGCATGAGGTCCTGTGTTCCAGCGTAGGGAAGGTGCACTTGACAGGAACTTTAAAGGAAGATTCAGGGTTTGAGGTTGGCGGAATGAGGAACTGTGTAATACAGCTGCTCACCAAAAGCTGTTGCCATCAGAGGCATGTGAATAGCGGTGCAGTGTGTAGAATACGGAAGGTGACAGTACTGTCCGGCTCCACGTAGTTTAGACACCTCTGCAATTCCCGTTTGTCCTTTTTTCCTGTCTTTTCAGTTTTTTATTTTGAAAAACATTTTAAACCTACAGAGAAGTCGCAAACATTGTATAATGAGTGTCTGTAGACCCTTCATCTTGGTGCCGGGACTTCTCTTATATCACCACTTAGAGTTTTTACATTTGGAAATTTAATGTAGGTACAATGCAATTGTAAATATATCATCCATAATTAACTTGCTTCCATAGCATTTTTTTTAACCTGCTGCAGGATCAAAGCTGTTGCTGAAACTCAGCCTCTGTTCACTGGTGCTGAATAGAAATGCGGAGACAGTGTTCTGGGTGAAGTAAAAAAGAGTAGCTTTTTTTTAAAAATTTATTTTATTTATTTTTGCCTGCATTGGGTCTTCATTGCTGCATGCAGACTTTCTCTAGTTGCAGCGAGCGGGGGCTACTCTTTGTTGTGGTGTGCGGACTTCTCATTATGGTGGCTTCTCTTGTTGCTGAGCACGGGCTCTAGGTGCACGGGCTTCAGTAGTTGTGGCACGCGGGCTCAGCAGTTGTGGCACACGGGCTCAGTTGCTCCGCGGCATGTGGGATCCTCCCGGACCAGGGCTCGAACCCGTGTCCCGTGCATTGGCAGGCTATTTCTTAACCATTGTGCCACCAAGGAAGCCTGAGAAGAGTAGCTTTTATTGCTTTGCCAGCAGGCACAGGGGAGCACAGCGGGCTAATGCCCTCAAGACTGTGTGACCCACCCTGGAGGGGGGTAGTGAGGAGTTTTATAGTGTTCAGGGAGCAGGGCATGATCAGCTCGTGGACCATTCTCGGATTGGTTGGCATCAAGGTGAAGTTTCAAGCATCATCTACCCTCCACTTTCAACCAGTCTAGGGGTCCATGCTCCTGTGGTCAGCAGTTTTCATCTGGTGGGTCGGCTTCCTGTACAAACAACTTAGGAATGTGTGTCAGGCCTTTATCTGTATCTTTCAGGGAACTGGGAGTTCAGTGATTCTGCGATGTGGCAGATTTATAGTCTAAATTGTTACTGGTTCCCCAGAGCAATGGCTATTCTCAGTTTCTCCATCTTCACATTTCCAAATCTTTACTCCTGAGTCAGCATTTTACTTCAAAAGGCAAAGACACAGGGGCTTGTACACGGTTGCAAAGCCAGGATTACCCATTCAATTACCATGTCTCTTTAGTCATTCTTTTATCTAAAATAACTCCTAGCCATTGATGGTTTTTCATGACCACGATATTTTTGAAGAACACAGGTCTGTTGCTTGGTATAATGTCCCTCAATTTGAGTTTGTTTGTTTCCCCGTGATTAGATGTCAGTTAAACATTTGTGGCAGAATTATTTCATAAATCCTTCTCAGTGAATTGCATCAGGGGCATATTATGTCATTTTGTTCCTTTACTGATGACGTTAAATTTGATCACTTGGTTGAGGTCTTCATCTACTGTGAAGGTACCTTTTATTTCCTTTCTAATTAAGAAGGGATCTGGGGGAGACTCTTTGATACTGTGTAGGTATAGTTTCCCAACAGTCTCTCACTCAGTGATTTTTATCATCCACTGATAATTATTGCCTGAATCAGTTATCACAAAGGTGGTCATAAAATGGTGTTTTTTTTCTAGCCCACCTCAGTGACACTAGAGTTACAGGTGGACACAGACCCTGGAGTGCTGAGGCCGGCTTCAATTACAGGTGTCTTTCCCCAGCTCCGAACTGTGATGTCCTCTCCGTAGCTTGATGTCGGCCATACACCTCAGAAATTGGCAAGTGCTACAAAGAGGGATTTTTGTTTTTCCCTTGGAGAACCAGTTGTTAAACATTTACTGCTAATTGCAGACAAGCTGAAACACATTCAAAGGAGAATGGTTTGGGCAGTGATGGGCCTTGAAACTTTAAGGAAAGGGGATCTGTCTTCGAATATTAAAATGACTACCTTGTGCGGACTCTTCGTTATTTAGGAGGAAATCCATGAACACCCCACCCTCTCTCCCCACCTGGTGCTCCAGCCGTGCCTGAGCCCTTGAAGGAATCACAGGCACTCTACGTTCCGTCCCCACCACTGACCTTCCTGTGTGGAGCTGAGGGGTGTGGCACGCAGGGCAGAGGCAGCGGGTCACCTTGGGAAGGGAAAGGGATGCTTCTCACTCTGATCTTACAGGAAACAATGTGTTTTCTGTTTTTTGGCTGCACCGAGTGGCCTATGGGATCTTAGTTCCCTGACCAGGGATTGAACCCAGGCCCTCAGGAGTGACAGCGTGGAGCTGTAACCACTGGGCCACCAGGGAATTCCCGGATCTTAGAGGAAACAATGTGCATGCAGGGCTGCGAGGTGCAGAGGATATAGAGTTCATGGCTTTCATATCCTTGGTAAAGTATGTACAGAGTTACTTCTAAGAATGACGGATAAAGTAGGCTTGGGCGTCAGGAGCATGAAGAAGGTTTTGAATGGCTGCTAAGGGGATTTTTTGCAGCCTACCATCCCACTCAAGGCAGTTCAACTCCAGGTGTATCCCAACAGCACAAGGATAAGCCAAGTCAGCACAATTCTTCTACCAGGTCCAAGAAGTAAAGCAAGGAAAGGAAGGGGATGCAGCTACCCGGGGTTTGTCACTGATGAGTATAAAGTAGGAAAACTCCCCAGAGGCCTGGGCATTTGAAAGCAGGTCTGAATCCGGGCACAGCAGTGATTCAGGTGTAGCCAGAGGAGGGCTCACGGAGGAGGTCGAGTTACTAGGATCAGTCTGCCCACTGAAGACAGTGGCAGGTCCCCTCCTGATGGGAGAGCCGACAAGCTTGGTGGCGCTGGTAGAAAGAGGGGAATCAGTGTTTGGGTCTCTTTGGAAAGTACCCAATGATACCAGGTCCCAGGGGAAGGAGTGGGGTGGGGGGTGGTCTTCACCCTCTTCACCCCCAGGGACCCCAGAGAGTCACAAATGGGAGGAAGATGAGGGACAAATGTATGTGGCACTGCATCTCAAGGCCTGGCTGTCACTGGCTGATGGTGGAAAAACCATTTCTTTTCACTGCCCTCAGTTCTTCCTCTAATGTAAATGGGGATTAAGTGCTGGTGAAACGTATACAATTATGTAAAGCTCTATACAACTCTTCAGATGTACCATTATGAATATTCATGTCAACTAATCCGATAATCAATGAAGGAAGGGAAGGCACCTAGAGTAGAAGGTTACCTGAACACCAATAGTTTGAATTTGAATACGCCTTCGCGACAGAGCTGGGGTTTTCTTCCCACATGTTTGATTTCCTTAAATGAGATAACATCTACATAAAACACAACACAGTGCCTGGCCCATAATAAGTGCTCAATTAGAGTTTACTCTTTTCTTTAGTCCTCACAATGCCCCCCACCCCAGATAGATGTTGTTAATTCTATTTTTAGATGAAAAGGGAGAGACTCAGAATGATGAATTCCCTTGTCCAAGAGCAGCAAGTGAAGTGGTGGGCAGGACTTGAACCCAGGCCTTTGGCCTCTAAGTTCGATATTCCTCCCTTTCTAATCTACGTGTAAGGACCCATCCAATTTTCAGAGTCTATGACCTTCTCAAATCCACTTCCTTTATATAATCTGCACTTCACGCCAAGATGTCAGTTTTTGAACAATTGTACATGTGAGATACATGCAGTGTTTTGGTTTTTTTTAATTACAATATGTTAAAAGTCGTCATTAAATTTTTCCCTTTTGTAGAAAAGGCGCTAAACCCACATAATACCACATCGTGATTGGTGACTGTCACTGGCCCAATTTCATATGACTCTTTTGCAGTAGTAAATAGTTTTGTAATACTAACAATATCCAATCTAATAATGCAAGATACCCTGGGGACCAATTAATATCTCAAAGTAACTCTTACTCTTGGTGTAAATGTTTTTAGTTGGAAAAACTCTGCCTGTTGGGGTGAAAATGCTTTTGCATTATTGTTGATAGTGATTCACATGGATGGATGGATGGATGGATGGGTGGATACCTTATTCCGATTTCCTGGACAACAGTGTGGTATAGTAGCAAGAGATGTGAACTGGGTTTCAAGATCTATGAGTCCTAGCTCTGATTCTGCCACCAATTCTTAGATGACCTGGGACATTTTCATATCACCTTTCTCAGCCTTCATTTCCTCATCTGAAATTGAGAAGTAAATGATTATTAAGGTCACTCTTAGCTCAAAGCACCCATGATCTTACTGCACCATGAGTCCGAGTTCTGAAGAACAAAGATATCAGAGGTTTGACACATTGGCTGCAAACCTCGTGTTCCAGAAGAGGAAACTCAATAAGTGCCAAGACTCCTGGCAAGTCTGGCTCAGAGTCCTCACATGTTTATTAGTGAGAAGAATTTCCAACCTCCTCAAAATACTTTATGACAGACTCAAGCAATGAAGAAAGATGGAGCTGAGAAAATCAGCCAATGGGGAGAGCTCACAGGACTCCAACCAAAAGCTGCATGGAAGCCCTAGGAGACTGATATTGAGCTGTTTGAAAACAAGCACTTATGGAACAAATTGTCCAGAAAGATAGAAACACAGAAACATGCTCACTGCCCTCCCCGATTTCAGATTATGGCCTCATGTGACTGTGGCTGGGAGGCGGACTGGTGAGATGGAGGGGGCCCCTCTAACCCAGCATCAGGAGGCTCTTGCTGGCGCCAGAGGGATGGACCGCACATGGGGTAGAGCAAAAAGTCACATACTCTGGGGTTTAAATCTGGATTTGCCATTTGCACATAGTGTTTTCTCGAACAAGCTGCTCAGTCTCTCTGAGCTTCATCTGTAGAACTGGGGATATGAGCATGTCATGTGTTCTTTTATGAAATGGCCAGGCATGTGTGGCCACAGAGGAGCTAGAGGCTCAGGCAAAGTGTATTGTACTCACAGGTCCCAGAGACAGGAGGCACAAAGGCCACACAGGGCCACATGGGGAAGCATCAGGGGCATCAGGAAGCAGAAGGCAGGAGTGAGGGGAACAGTTAGGCCACGGCCTTTCTCGGGGTTTCTGTGAGAAAGACAAGGCAGGGCAGGGTAAGCAATTTAGGATTAGCTAGTTTGGATAATTTTGGTGGACTTCGGGCTATAGAGGTGGTCTCTAGTTGCCTCTGACCTGGCCCTGGGATGATTAAGGCAGGGGAATATTGCCTCTTGGGGCCAGAGAGAGGAGGTAGGGTTCCAGATTGGATAGTAAAGGATGCTCCCCGCTGGGTCCTTTGCATCTCTAAGAATTGGCTAGCTTCAGGAAGAGCTGTCTCTCCCCAGCCAAAAAAGGTTTCTTAAGAAGTAAAAATGTCATAATATACAGAAAATAATTATATATACAGGCATACTTCAGAGATCATGTGGGTCTGGATCCAGACCACCCCAATAAGGTGAATATTGCAATAAAGCAAGTCACACGAATTGTTCGGTTTCCCAGTGTATATAAAAGTTATGTTTAGGGCTTCCCTGGTGGCGCAGTGGTTGAGAGTCCTCCTGCCGATGCAGGGGACATGGGTTCGTGCCCCGGTCCGGGAAGATCCCACATGCCACGGAGCGGCTGGGCCCATGAGCCATGGCCGCTGAGCCTGCGCGTCCGGAGCCTGTGCTCCACAGCGGGAGAGGGCCACGTACCAAAAAAAAAAAAGTTATGTTTACACTATCCTGTAGTCTATTGAGTGTGCAATAGCATTATGTCTAAAAAAACAATGTCCATACCTTAATTTAGAAATACTCTGATGCTAAAACATGCTAACCATCATCTGAGCCTTCAGAGAGCTGTAATCTTTTTCGCCGGGAGATGGAGGATTGAAATATTGCAAGAATTACCAAAGAGTGACACAGAGACACAAAATGAGCAAACGCTGTTGGGAAAATGGTGCCAATAGACTTGCTTGATGCAGGGTTGCCACAAACCTTGAATTTGTAAAAGACACAGTGTCTGTAAAAAGTGTAATAAAGCAAAGTATCATAAAACAAGGCATGCCTGTATGTATACTCACAGATACAATACAGAACACATCTCATTTGTGAAACTGGACATACGGACAACGATCTCAAAGGATCACATGAGATAAGATACATGACACCCAGCCCACTATCCAATACTGAGTGGACAGTCATTAATATTAGTTTTCTCTCTTCTTCTGTTCAGTTAAGTGGAAGGACCATGGGATTAGTCATCCCATCTACACCTCTGTCTACCTGTGTGACCTGGGGCAAGAGGGTCCTTCTGTCTAGGACTCTGTTTTCATATCTGTGAAAGAGGGAGGGGCATCCACATGGTCGCCAAGGTACCTTTTTTTTTTTGCGGTACACGGGCCTCTCACTGTTGTGGCCTCTCCCATTGTGGAGCACAGGCTCTGGGCACGCAGGCTCAGCGGCCATGGCTCACGGGCCCAGCTGCTCCACGGCATGTGGGATCTTCCCGGACTGGGGCACGAACCCGTGTCCCCTGCATCGGCAGGCAGACTCTCAACCACTGCACCACCAGGGAAGCCCGCCAAGGTACCTTTAAGGCCCGATGTTGCCACTTTCTTGTCTGATTCCTGCTGAGATTGGAAGTGCACCTTTCTGGGATGGAAGGACTGGGACAAGAGGTCCCACAGGGGGGCATGGAAAAAGCAGCCTTGGAGGTTGAAACCGTGATGCCAGATTGAAAAAGAGATTGTCCACACCTTTGAGCACAGAGCCCAGCTCTGATGGCCCATGCTGGGCCATCTCTTTAGAGCCCACACAGTTAATCTCCCCAGTAACCAACCATGGGCCCAGCCTTGGTGAGCCAGGGAGCAGGGACATTGCGTATGAGGTTGTGAAGCACAAAAGTACCTATTCCACCGCATACATTTAATCTTCACACTGATGTAAGTATCTTGCCTGTAGACCAAACCCCTAAGTTTCCCCACAGCATCTAACTCTGAGGACTGCTATAAAAAAAAAAAAAAAAAGATTGGGGTGGGTATCCGATATTCCACACATGGTCAAGTGTCCAGCAATCAATAAGTGCTGAATATGAAAGTTTCCTCTCTTGTGAATTATTCATGACCCAATGAAACTGTCTTATGTCTTAATAACATTCAAACACTTATTTGTATCCTTTAAAAAATGTGAATGGTCCATTTGCTAGCCCAGTGATGACATGAGAGTCTAGAGAGGAGTTTATGCTCTATGATGGGTGGGTACCATGTATATAGAGGGGCCGTGCATTAAGTGAAATCCAGCAAGTTTTAGGTTTTTTTCACTTTCTTTTGTGTTGTTGTTGCTTTACTTTCCTTTTCAAATAGAATGAAAACTGCTGGAGATAAGATCAACTCTGGGCTCTAAAAGAGCAGTATTTACACCCTGACCCCTTTTTCTTGATGGATTGCTTCATTATAGCTTAGGGGTTTTATTATATTGTATATCAATGGGGACTCCAGCTTAAATGCCAAAGAAAGGTGCCTGGGAAAATCACTGAGCGTGTACCATGGGGCAAGTCACTTTTCTCTAAATGGGACTCTCCTTTCCATGTGTGGTTTGAGAATAAGGGTCTAAATTTGTCAGGTGAGGTCTTTATTTATAACTATATTCCATTAGTAAGTCTTTGAGGGCTACTTTGTAGAAATAACTGCAATAAAGGACCAACAATCCCCATTAAAGTATAGAGAAGATCCCCCACTAGATTTTTGTTTCTAAATGAAACTCTCACATCCCAAGAGTGCATCATCACCCAAAGGCAGCAGTGATTTGAAGAGGGGCTTGGTCCTCAAATCTCCAGGCAGTCTGGCTCCGTGAGACTCAGACTGGTTGCATTCTAGGCTCTTCTGAGTTGGCCAGGACAGTACCACCTAAGGGTGTGACCAAGGCCTGGAAATCAGCACCCACCTTTACTCTCCACCCCAGCTTCTTCCCAGTTAATCTCTAGTAAAGGCCCTCACTTATTATGGGTTAAATTGTGTACCCCTCAAAATGGATATGTTCAAGCCCTAACCCCTAGTATCTCAGAATGTGACTGTATTTGGAGACAGGGCTTTTAAAGAGGTGATTAAAGTCAGATGAGGTCACCATGTTGGGCCCTAAATCGGTATGATTAGTGTCCTTATGAGAAAAGGAGTTTAGGACACAGACATGCACAGAGGGAAGGCCATGAAGACACGGGATGAACACAGCCATCTACAAGCCAAGGAGAAAGGCCTCAGGAGAAATCAAACCTGCCAACACCTTGATTTTGGACTTCCAGCCTCCGGAACTATGAGACAATTAATTTCTAATTTCTGTTGTTTAAGTCATGCAGTCAGTGGTATTTTTTTAAATTAATTTATTTTATTTATTTATTTTTGGCGGTGTCGGGTCTTCATTGCTGTGTGTGGGCTTTCTCTAGTTGTGGCGAGCGGGGACTACTCTTCTTTGCAATGTGCAGGCTTCTCATTGCAGTGGCTTCTCTTGTTGTGGAACGAGCTCTAGGTGCACGGGCTTCAGTAGTTGCAGCATGCAGGCTCAGTAGTTGTGGCACACGGGCCTAGTTGCTCTGTGGCATGTGGGATCTTCCTGGGCCAGGGCTCAAACCTGTGTCCCCTGCATTGGCAGGCGGACTCTCAACCACTGTGCCACCAGGGAAGCCAGTCTGTGGTATTTTCCTATGGCAGCCCAAGCAAACTAATATATCATTTATTTGTCTTTTTAAAAATGCATAAATAAAAGAAGGAAAAAACAAAATAAAAAATAAAGACAAAAAAGGGAAAGAAACAATGGTAACAACAAGCATATCCATGAGTAGAATGGTTTTTAGACCTGCCTCTCCCTGGATGGCCCACTGAAGCTTGGCAGGGTGATTACAGGTACAGCTTAGAAGAACCACAAGAAATCGTCTTATTTACAGCCCCTGCTTATAATATCACACCACTCTGTTTTCATGGTGAGTGCTTTTTTTTCCCCCACAATGATGTGAGGCCAAGAGGAGTCTGATGCAGAGCCTCTGCAGTTGGCATCAAAACACCCAGCTCCCAACTCTGGCTTGCCCCTTCTTAGCTATAAGACCTCTGAAATTTACTTAATTTCTCTGAGCTTTAGCTCTCCTCACTTTAAAACAGGGATAATAAATAATGCCTACTTCACAAGTCGTTCTGAGGATTAAGTAGCACAGGTACATGGAATGTCTGAGGTGTTGCTAAGAATTTGACAAGGATGAGCTAATGTTGAATCCAGGGATCACTTTGAGAGTCTGATTGTAAATGCAATATACCACATTTGTCCCTTTTATATGTAATCCTCTTGCCTTCAGCTGAGATTTCACATCAATTAAGATAATTTTGAGTTTTGATTTTGTCACCTACAATATTACTCTTGACAGCTTTGCATCGGCTGTTGGTTATCTACAGCAATTTGATTCAAAATGGTTTGAAGGCTTAAATATAAGACATGACACCATAAAACTCCTAGAAAAGAACGTAGGCAAAACATTCTCTGACGTAAATTGTACCAACGTTTTCTTAGGTCAGTCTCCCAAGGGAATAGAAATAAAAGCAAAAATAAACAAATGGAACCTAATCAAACTTATAAGCTTTTGCACAGCAAAGGAAACCATAAACAAAACAGAAAAACAAACCTATGGACTGGGAGAAAATATTTGCAAATGATGCGACCTACAAGGGCTTACTTTCCAAAATATACAAATAGCTCATACAACTCAATAACAAAAAAACAAACAACTCAATCAAAAAATGCGCAGGGGCTTCCTTGGTGGTGCAGTGGTTGAGAGTCCACCTGCCGATGCAGGGGACATGGGTTCGTGCCCCGGTCCGGGAAGATCCCACATGCTGCGGAGCGGCTAGGCCTGTGAGCCATGGCCACTGAGCCTGCGCGTCTGGAGCCTGTGCTCCACAACGGGAGAGGCCACAACAGTGAGAGGCCTGCGTACCGCAAAAAAAAAAAAAATGGGCAGAAGACCTAAACAGACATTTCTCCAAAGAAGACATACAGATGGCCAATAGGCACATGAAAAGATGCTCAACGTTGCTAATTATTAGAGAAATACAAATCAAAACTGCACTGAGGTACCATCTCACACCAGTCATAATGGCCATCATAAAAAAGTCTACAAATAACAGATGCTGGAGAGGGTGTGGAGAAAAGGGAACCCTCCCACACTGTTGGTGGGAATGTAAGTTGGTGCAGCCACTGTGGAAAACAGTCTGTTCCTCAGAAAACTAAAAATAGAACAATAGCAATTTTACTTCTGGGTATATATCTAAAAAAAAAAAAACCAAAAACACTAATTCGAAAAGATACATGCACCCCAATGTTCATAGCAGCACTATTTACAATAGCCAAGACATGGAAACAACCTAAATGTCCATTGACAGATGAGTGGATATAAAAGACATGGTACATATATACAATGGAGTATTACTCAGCCATACAAAAGGAATGAAATAATGCCATTTTGCAGCAACATGGATAGACCTAGAGATTATCATATTAAGTGAAGTAAGTCAGGCAGCGGAAGACAAATACTATATGCTATGAATTATCATATGGTGGAATCTAAAATAGGACACAAAGGAACTTATTTATGAAACAGAAACAGACTTACAGACATAGAGAACAGACTTATGGTTACCAAAGGGAAGAGGTGGTGGGGGAAGGATAAATTAGGAGTTTGGGATTAGCAGATATAAACTATTATATATAAAATAGATAAACAACAAGGACCTACTGTATAGCACAGGGAAGTATATTCAGTATCCTGTAGTATACGATAACAGAAAAGAATCTGAAAAAGGCTATATAGTTTCTGAAACTATATAGAAACTAACGCAACATTGTAAATCAACTATACTTCAATTTTTTAAAAAGTTGACCCCCTTCCGCCCCCCACAAAATAGCATTTTGATTCCTCCAGGTTGATACCATATCATTCAACAGTACTACAGTCTTCCTATTCTTCAACCTCCAGTTCCAAGAGGCCACTGAGTCCTAACAATGTTACTTCTCTATCGTGTCTTGTATGTCCCTCGTCTCTGTCCTAACAGGCGTGGCCCTGCTCCAAGGCCCTCCTCTGTCACCAGGACCACAGCCTCCTACTGCATTTCCACACCTCCTCCAGGTCCTGTTCTTTGCAATTCACTCTCTGCACCGCTGGCAGAAGCATCGGACAAGAAGCCACTCCAGACAACTAAAGAAACTTCCCTCATTACACTCATTGCATTCAGCTTCTTCAGATAATCTTAATATTGGGTTTGGGTTTTCTTTTCCCAAAGAACATTTGGAAACACATTAGAAGAGTTTTAAAACAGGTTCCTTTTGTGTGTACATTTCTCCCTAAGTAAATGATAAATTTCTTGATAGGAAAGCTTACATTTTAGACTTCTGTGTATTTACGGCTGCCCAAACCCATATAGTGAGTTGGTACGACACAGACATGTACTGAATGACTTAATGCATGAATGAACAAATGAATATCCCCAACTCAAACTTAGTTGTGAGCTCTTAGGACAACAGGGAATCAGGATGTGAACAGGGAATGTGCCAAAAGGGAGATGGGGAGAGAGCTGGCCTCTTCATGCCTAGGGAAGAAGGGATGCTTCTTGTCTTAGCCTGGAATTACTTTGGAAATCAGAGCCAGAGACACGGGCTTGGTAGTTTATTGTGAAAAGTGATCCTGGGAGGCAGGAGTTAGGGACCGGAGAGATCAGAAAGGAGGGAAAACAATGACAAGGATATATTCTTGAGCCGGTCTCTGCTGTGGCTGCTAGAGCTCAGCCCTTCCAGGACTTTCCAAAGGGCTATGTAGTAAAAGCTGAAGACTTGTCTGTCTGTGGAGAGTGTTTGTCCACCAGCTGCTTCCTGCATAGGTCGGGGTTACCCTGAGTGGCAAGACCATGCATCGATGAGGTCCAGGTGGCTCCCATGATTCTGAGAAGTCACAGAAGCCCTGGGGGCAGACAGCTAGAGATCGGAGATGCGGATGAAGTGTGGTGTTGCCGGGTTACACCCACCTGAAGTTGGTCACTGTAGCCCTGGCCAGAGTAAAAGGTGGGCTGAGAGAGAGCGAGGCTGGGCCCAAGGGCTGCCCCCGTCTCCTCCACTGGTCCAGGCTTTTTTTTTTTTTTTTGGTACACTGCATGGCCTGTGGCATCGAACCTGTGCCCCCTGCAGTAGAAGCTTAACCGCTGGACCACCAGAGAAGTCCTCCAAGCTCTTCTAAGAAGAGATGTGGGCACTTCTGTGCCTCCTACCACTCTCCATTTTCAATCATTCACTTATTCATCTGATAGCTATTTACTGACCAGCTACCAGGTTGCAAGATTCTGCACTAGGCACTATGCTAGTCTAAATAGCAAGTCCCTAATTCCATTTGCGAATTCACAAAGCATTGGTCTCTTTCCTATTAGACGTATGCACCCCATCAAAATGCTGGGTTGCCTGACATTGCTGGTAATAATTTCAGATCCTTTAGCCTCCGAAATGGGAATCCCGGGGATACGTTCTCCAAGAGAAGCCTTCTGAGTTATAATTTGTCTTGGACCCCATTTCCACAGTATCAACAGTGAATTATCAGAGACTCCATCTGCTTGGACCACCAAAGGGAGTGCTTATGCCAGGAGCACAGAATATCCAGCCACACCTCTGAGGAAAGTAATCAACCTGTTGGTGGGGTTTTTCTTCCTCTGAGGTTGTACCAGGCCATCCAAATATGGATATCCATGGCTGTCCGCTGGCTTCCAGTCAGCCTGCAGTCCATGCATCCTCCAGCTCCCAGTCTGTGCTCATCCATGGGCCAGAGTCAGGGTCTATGTGTAAAGGATGGGTATCTGGGTTGCAGCCAACCCAGCATTCCAGGGGGCAGGTAGTCTGCATCCTTCATGCCTGTTTGTGGGATCCTGCCTGTAAGACCGAGAATTGGCCACCTGTGCTTGCTTACTTAGGGAGCCCTACCAGCCTCTAAACTGACAAAGGCCACTGCAGGTAGGCTCTCAGGAGGGCACACCTATGTGGGCAAAGCCTGTGGCCCCGGGAGCTACTGCTTGGTGAGTCTTCAGATGGACCGGGCATGAAAAAGCTCAGACCACCTGTGCAAAGATGGAGAGTCTGTCTGGCTTCCTTCTCAAAGGGCCTCCTGATGCTCTGAGCTGCAGTTGCAAGCTCCCGGCTCCCTCCTGTGTGAGCAGGGGCTGGTGAGGCCACAGACAAAGGAGAAGCCAGTCTCCAGACTATAAATGTTTATCCTGGACATCCTGCTGAGCTAGGAATGAGGGCATGTGGTTCTTAAAAACAAATAAGGCAATAAGCTCACCCCAAATGTACCAATGTGCTGCCCTCTTCTTTGGGTCCTTATGAATGTCCCCTAATACCCTCCCTCCTCAATCTGCTTCATTTCCCCTGCCTCAGCCCTTCACTTACAAAACACACATTCGAAGATAAAATTATGCAAAATTTCAAGAGAGTGACCGCAGAGCAGTAAGCCCCGAGCACGGGGCCCTTCTGCACGCGGCGCCGTGTGTCACTGCACTGGTCACACACCACGAGGCTGGCCCCAGTTTCCTCCTACCTCTTGGAAACAGGGGGGCCCTAGTGAAAATGTGCATCACTTTAAGCGCTAAAGGCCTACTGATAACCTCTTCATTATGCAATTCTGAATGAATATTATGCTCCACTTTTAAATTAATTTTCTATTAAAGTCACATGTCTCCAGATCGCAGGAAATCCAACCCTGTGTTGCAGACCTCCTGAAAGAAAGCCCCTGTCTTTTTCTTGGTGCTTAAATTGAGGTGCTTACCTTGCAGTTTCATTTCAGCCCCATCCTTTCCCATCTTTGCCCTTAATGTGATGCTCTATGAATTCTGATACCCGCCTTCCTTCTGTCAGCCTAAATGAAGACAAGGCAGGACCGCTGCATGGGGCAGTGAAAGAGCCAGGCAGGTCCACCTCCTACTCACAGATGGCCTTGAGTTACTTACTTCATCGCTTGAGTTTCCATTTTTCATCTGTGAAAGGGTGATACCCTCTGCCCGTAGGCTTGGGAGGACCACAGGAGAATTGTACGGCACTTGGCAGTGTCCTAGCATCTACCTCCCCAAGGGCCTCCATCCAACTTGGATGCTATTTCTTCGTGCCACCCCCCTCCCCAAGCCTCTAACAAGTCCCTCCTGCTTCTTGGGCCGGTACAGGGCCTCTGCCCAGGTGGTCTGGGTAGAGAGGGAGGCAGATGCCTTCTGCTGTTTTGTGTAAGGGGGTTGGGGGGTAAGGGGGGGCCAGCAGGGCCTTCAGAGACCGAGCAGCCTGAGCTTCCTTTCATGCTCTGCCATCTTCTCGTGCTTCCTCATCTGAACACAGGCAGAATTCCTACTTCACACGTGTGCTGGGAAGAGGAAAGGAAGCCACTTCTAGCAAGAAATGAGAACCGAGTCTGGTATAAAGTAGGTGCTTAATAAATGTCATCTCCTGCCCTGCTTCCCCATGTAGACTTTGGAGTTCAGTATGGGACTGACCTTCCCTGCAGCAGGTATGGAGGACAGAAGACTGGATTGAGGGACAGGTGACCCCATCGCGTCCTTATTTCATGCTTCTGGCATCTCTTGCCTTCTCTAAGCCTCTTGTTTTCACCCTTCGATGAGATTAGGAATACCTACCCTTCCTACCTCCTGAGATTAGTTACAGTGAAAATTAAGGGAGGTGATGGATGTGACATTTTGTACAGAGATAAAGGGTTATTAACACCAATGCCCAAGGTTTAGGTGACAAGACCTCACACAGAACACTTAGCTTTCTTCCTCCCAACTCATACACACTTCCCCTTCCTCGCTGGCACTGTGGGTGTGCCTGATGTTTTTGGGGAAGGCATCCTCGCTGGTCAGTGACATCTGGAGCACCTTGACTTAACCAGCATGTGATCATTTTTTAATGAACATAGAAGACAAGTATGGAACAGGGAGACATCTCAGGGCTGGGGTGTGGGTAGGAAGGCTGCAGGAGACGTGTCTATGCGAACCACCTAGCCCAGGGCATGGCCTGAGACAGACATGAATACATTAATCATATATTATGACAAAGTGTATATTAACACATTCATTAGTATTCAGCAATTAATACTGAATCAGAATCCCAATTAGAATCCATGATTCCTGCCAAGCAGCCTGACTCCCGCCTGGGTGTATGATGGGGAACTCATTACCTTCAAGGTTTATTCCATATTTGTGTGTCTCTGTTAAAAAGTTTGTTCTGTGCCTTCCACCGTTTCGGCAGTATCGCAAGGGGAACTCTGGACCCAAACTGCCTGAGGCCAAAGTCAGTCTCCTCCGTCAACCAGTGTGTGACCTTGTGAGTGACTCCACCTCTGTGTGCCTCAGTTTCCTCGTTTGGAATATGAGGATCATAACAACACTTATCTCAGAGGCTTGTTATGGAATTAAGTGTATTAATACGAGAAGCACTTAGAAGAGTGGCTGGCACATAGGACTCAGGAAATGCCAGTTATTATTGTTACTCTATAATTTATTTTCCCCTTGTGAAAGTATGAAAGTTGAAGCATAGTTAAAGCACATTAAAAGTAAATACAGCAGGCAGAGAGATAAATGAACTGTTTGCATAAACATGAATTAAGAGAGTCACACTCAAGGAAGAATTGTTCCCTGTTGAGGACAGCAAACATCTGGAAGGAATTAAATGGCGGATGAGAGGGGGTGGGGGTAATGTGAGCTAAGAACACACTGTGACTGTTGGAAGGAGATAATTCACTTCTCGGGTAGGTAAGTGATCCCAAAAGGGGGAGGCTGCTCTGGGCTTCTACGGCATGATTGGTTGCCTGAAGAGTATTAACCCCTCAAAATCATTTTGTTCTGATTAGCTGGAGTACCTAAAATGCCTGTAACATTCCTTTGAGCTAATGCATTGCCTTGAAACAGCCATTTCTTAAATGCAAATATACTAACATAAAATAACAAGGTATCGTTCTGTATCTGTGAAATTAACAGTATGAAAATTGTAAGGGTACACTGAGGTTTCACTGAAACTGGCACATTTAAAAATCTATAATATACCTATAAATAGGTATAACTTTGGGGGATGCAATTTGGCTGGAATTTTTTTATTCTTTTTTTTTTTCTTTTGTGATTGGGTTGGAATTTTTAAGAGTCATAAAAATGTCTATAACTCTGGCTCTACTAATCCAACTTCTGGGAATTTACTGGTAGGAAAAATTCCAAAGGAAGGAGGGACCTTTCTGTGTTTATTTTCCATGATTGAGAATGGGTAAATTACAAGACATCTCCCTGACAGACTCTTAGGCAGCCATCAAAAGTATAATTATAAATGACAGATGAGAGAATATTTGTAAAATAATCATTCACAAATTTAAAAAAAACCCAGAAATCAAATTGTAAAGATTGGGTATGCACATGGATGGAACTAGAAGAAGAAAATGGAAGGAAAACCAGTGGGCTTTGTTGGAGATTGTGGGATGGTGGAAGAATTTTTTCTTTTATTTCAATTTATGTTAATATTGGTTGTGCAATAAACAATAATCAAAGACCCAAATGAACCCTCCTGGAAGGGGTAGCTGATTGTCAGCTTTTACCATATGGGCAAGTTTCAGTCCAGTTTTCTGGACAGAGAGAAGGGGTCTTAAAGCTGGCAGGTTCTGAAAGGAGGGGGCTGATGGGCAAGGCCAGGAGCCTCCAAGAGCACAGGGCACCAGTTGGGCATGGGGACCACCTGAAGAGAGAAGGAGGGGCTGGTGGGAGCTGGCGGAGAGTGAGTTTAAGGGAAATTGCCTCCTTCATGGCATTGCCTCTGGCCAGCCTGAGCTAATGGAGTCTTAAATCAAGTGGTTGCACTGTTACTCTTAGTCACTCACAATGCCAATTTTAAAACCAGAATGAACAAAACCCACAGTGTTTTACTACTTCTCATAAGCTGCGGTATCTCTTTGAACTTTGGAGCATCAAGAGCAGAGACTGCCACTAAAATATTGGGCTTTCTGTTTTCCAACTGCCCTGTCTCTAATACTTGTCAAGCAATCTGGGTCGAATATTGTGGACAAACACATGATCTAATCCTGGACTGCAATGATTTCTTAGGTAGACAATTCCTGTGGTTACTTGGGCTGTGACGGGTTCATGGATTCATTTCCCCAGAACCTTTACTTGTATTGACAACTCTTTGGCTAATTTTCCAGAGTAGCGGAGGAATGGAGGGCACCACTGGACCAGGAGTCAGGAAGCATGCCATTAGGCAGATCACGAATACTCTCCCGGACTCAGTCTTTTTATCTGTAAATTGGGGAAACTTTTTACAGATGACTGCATAGACCTAAATTCTGTGATGAAAGTCTGAAAAACCCAATTTGGGCCGTATTAGAGGGTCTTATGCCCAGAATGAAGTTGACGATCCTTCTAACATACTTTGCCCAGTCTTTCCACACCATGGAAAAACCAAATTTAGATCAAGCCGCACCCTGTAAGGGGATGTTGACACACTGAGTATGTGCAAAAGAGGTTAGCCAGGATTCATGGAGGCTTAGAAGCTTGTTGTGAGACAGGAGATGAAGGAACTACAGATTTAAACCAGAAACATTGTTACGTAGCAGGGATGTGATAACTGTCTTTGACATGCTGAAGAGCTGTCTTGTGGGAAAAAAAAATTCACTTGCTTTATGTGATCTCAGAGGGCAGGATCAGTGGATAGAAATTACAGGGAGGCAACTTTCAAGTCTGGACGGAATGTAGAACTTTTGAACAGTTAGAACTAACTGAAGGTGGAGAGATGGGCATATGCAGAGGCTGGGCATATGCTTTTCTTGGAGATTAAAGGGCTGAGTGAGGGAGAATTTGTTTTCTTGTTGTTGTTGCTGTTGTTTGGTTTTCGGGGGGAGGGGGTTTGGCCATGCCACGCAGCATGTGGGATCTTAGTTCTCCGACCAGGAATCGAACCCTTGCCCCCTGCAGTGGGAGCACTGGACCACCAGGGAAGTCCCGAGGGAGAATTTGAAGTGGGGTTCCAATGCCCAGCTAGCACTGTGAGCCTCTGAATCTAATCTGAAATGACTTATCTCCTGCAGGGTGGCCACCATCAATGCTGTGCACTTCTGGAAGCATCAGCCCCAGCACCCTCCCAAACTACCTTCCCCTTCCAAATCTTCTCATCGCTTGAACAAGCTGTGTACCAAATTCCACGGCTCGCTCCATTCCAAGATTTCCAAGGCACAACTCCCTCTGTGCCTCGTTTGCCCCCATCTCCTGCCCTGCCCCCCACCCCCCACTAGTAGTTTCCATTTCTCTGGTTTGCAGAGCAGGGCGGGAGACAGCTGTGCATAGTGAACAGCAAACAAACAAGCATCCCTAGACCTCCCAGGATGCGCCAGGGTTTGTAGCATACCTGAGTGCAGTCCCTGAGCTTCCAGGAGACACCAGATGCTAGCTTAGAATGATTAAGATGCACACCACACCCCTCCCCTTCGTATTGTGAAATAGCTTTTCGTATAACCAAGAAAAGGAAACCTCGCCAAGAGGAAAGGGTGGGAGATCACTGAGATGGGTTGTTTGCCTGAGGAGGGAAATAGGAGATCTAGAAGTCAGAGGCGGAGAAGGGAGGGTACGGATGTTAAAGCATCTCCACCCACCCAGAGGGAATGGGACCCTGAATTCAGGAGTGGGAATTACCAGTGTTGCCCAGAGCCTGGCTGAGTCTGCTGCTGCCGCGGTCCCTTCAGGCGGTCCCCTAGCAGACTTGTAGGGAAGCATCTGGGTTCCGGAGCAAGCAAGCCCTCTGGGTTGGAATCCTGGCTCCACCTCTTACTTGCTCTTCTGCCTGAGGCAACTTGAACAGCTCTTGCCCTAAAAGGGGATAAATAAGGGTACCTCCCTCCTAAAGTGGAGAGGATGACACACAATACTGTAGGGTGAGCCACGTGGAACCGCTGATGTCTGATCATTTCCAAAATATAAAAAAGACAATGTCGGGGCTTCCCCGGTGGCGCAGTGGTTGAGAGTCCGCCTGCCGATCCCGGGGACAGGGGTTCGTGCCCCGGTCTGGGAAGATCCCACATGCCGCGGAGCGGCTGGGCCCGTGAGCCATGGTCGCTGAGCCTGCGCGTCCGGAGCCTGTGCTCCGCAACGGGAGAGGCCACAACGGTGAGAGGCCTGCGTACCGCAAAAAAAAAAAAAAAGGCAATGTCTTATGGATCAACCTCATCCATAATGAGTCCCCGGTTCCCAAACTCATCCGCACCTTAGAATTATCTCGGGCTCTTTTTAAAATTCCAAAGCCCGGGTCACCTCCCAGACCCATCCAATCACAATTTCGACAGGTGGGATGCCTGGCCAGGTGATTCTCACGGGCAGACACGTTTGGGGACCACTGGCTGAGCACAGTGCCGGGGATGTATTGAGGCGCTCAGCCATGGCCACCTCTGATTTCCCTTCATCTGTCGTTTATTGAGCACCTCCGGCCTGCCGGGCTCTGTCCGGGCCTGCCTCTGGGCCCCGGGGGCCTCCGCAGCCGCCTCATCTCTCCCCCCACCCCCACCCCTCCTCCTCCTCCGCAGTGTCCAGGCCCCGGAGCTCCCCGGACGACCTGAAGGCGCTGACTCGGAACGTGAACCGGCTCAACGAGAGCTTCCGGGACTTGCAGCTGCGGCTGTTGCAGGCTCCGCTGCAGGCCGAGCTGAGCGAGCAGGTGTGGAAGGCGCAGGACGCGCTGCAGAACCAGTCGGACTCGCTGCTGGCGCTGGCGGGCGCGGTGCAGCGGCTGGAGGGCGCGCTGTGGGGACTCCAGGCGCAGGCGACGCAGAGCGAGCAGGCGGTGGCCCTGCTGCGCGACCGCACGGCCCAGCAGAGCGACGCGGCGCAGCTGGAACTCTACCAGCTGCAGGTGGAGAGCAACCGCAGCCAGCTCCTGCTGCGGCGCCACGCCGGCCTGCTGGACGGGCTGGCACGCCGGGTGGGCGCCCTGGGCGACGAGCTGGCCGACGTGGGCGGCGCCCTGCGCGGCCTCAACCTCAGCCTGTCCTACGACGTGACCCTGCAGGGCACGCGGCTGCGGGACCTGCAGGTGCTGGTGAGCAACGCCAGCGAGGACGCGCGCCGCATGCGCCTCGTGCACCGGAGCCTGGAGCTGCAGCTCAAGCAGGAGCTGGCCGTGCTCAACAGCGTCACCGAGGACCTGCGCCTCAAGGACTGGGAGCACTCCATCGCGCTGCGCAACATCTCCCTGGCCAAAGGTACCTCCGACCGCCCGGGACCCCGGGGGCTGCTTGGGCCCTTCTGCTCAGGCCTTCTTCCCGCACCTGCCTCCCCAGGGTCCGGGAGTCCCCCTCCCTCCCCGAACCCGCTCCGCGTTCATGAAGTCTTGCCCTCCAGGACCCTGGAGTCTTCTGCCCAAACGGACTGTGCCCATTTCCAGGCCCACACAGGATAAACCTCCTCTCTGCTGCCCCCCGCCCCAGACAGTGCACTCTGTCTGCACCCCTAGGCATGAGAATGGCCAAGATGGCTCCTGGGGACCTGGGTGGTCAGAGCTTGGATGTGCCAGCCGGAGCCTCCAAGAGTCTGGGGCTGGGGAGGAAAGCTGGGGCTCAGGCCAGACAGGGAGGCGCTCCCCCAGTGTCCTGGTCCTTGCATATGGTGTTCCATGCTGTTGGGCTGTGCCCGGCAGGCCTACAAGGCCTGCACTTGCCCAGCTTTAAGACAGAAGAAAGAGCCTGGAGTCAGCAACAGAGTCCTCAGTGGTTTAATGGATTGGGGAGTTTACACGTCTGAAGCAAGGTCCTGGAGTGACACCCCACCGTGTGCGTCGGATGGGCGGGCAGGACAAGGCGGCAGTCTTCTCTGTGGGGCGGGGTGGGGGGGGGAGATTGCCAGTTGGGAATTGATGTCAGGTGGGCTCATCGGTTACCAGGGAAACCAGCAGAGGGTCACGCCCCTCAAGGCCCCTTTGATAAGAACAGTCATTAGCTGGGGCGGAGGCAAGTATGTAGGAGGATGAGTCACGTGATTAGGGTGTAGGTGGAGCAGACACTCGCTGGGCAGGGGATGTTCAGAGAACAAGAGAACAGCCATCTTGGGCGGCCTGACCGTATACATGGTAGAGCTACAAAAAGTTGGAAAATTCCAAATTTGAACCTGGCCTTCCAGGCTGTTATAAAGCTATATTTATCCAGGTAGAAGAACATGTTTTATTTTCTTTAACAATGTGTTGGCTTCATTTATCACTCTTGAATATAATGGCAAAAATGCACGGGCCTCCATTCGTACTCTCGCTTGGGGTCCACAAACATCAGCACCTTTACAGCCAACCTTCCTCTCTTGCACCCCTGACTGACCACTCCCCCGCTCCCCTCTCCCCCATTCCTTCCTGCTGCTGTCTGCCCTGCATGTCACTGTCAGAGTGTTCGAGAAATGTACTCTTCCTGCATGACCCCCTGCTCAGAACCCAGGTCTGCGGGGTTCACCAAAAACTCCTCAGGCTGACAGTAGACAATGAGAATACCATTTTGAACAACAACTATGTCAGGTACCGTGCCAAGTGTATCTCACAGGGTGTCTTTTGAAAACAGCCATGAATGTGCTGAGATTCAGGAAGCTGCCCACAGTTGCAGGCTAGGAGGTGATGGGGCCAGGACTTGAACCCTAGCTCTTCTGATCCCAGAGCTGATGTGCCTTCCATCACATCCCTGGCCCCAGCCTGTCTTTCCTGCCTTCTCCTCTAACTGGTCCCCTGTACCAGGGGTTACAAACAGAACTGTCTGCAGGGGCCAGTCGAGCAATGTCAATGCCTAAAATGACTTTGGTGTCAGGGGAGTAGTAGGGGCTATGGCAGGTCCAGCCCGTTTTGGCCTGGCATTGATAAGGTCTTCCCATTTGTTCCAGAGAAACTGGAAACATGGAATGTTCTAGAAACTTTTAATTATTTAACTCTGTGGGCCAAATACAACACATCTGTGGGTCGTACATGGTCCACAGACGGCTCTCTTGCATCCCCTGCCCTATGTGAAGCATCCAGTCCAGTGGGACACGTCTTGTCCCTGCCCCAGAGACACAGCCCACCTTTCCCACTGCCTTAGCTTTACTCCAGCGGTTCCTTCCACTGCAAACCCCCCTTCTTACTCCTCGTGATCTAAATCCCACTGATCCTTCCCATCTCAGTCAAACCCACCTCCTCCAGGAGCCCGCTGGCCTCTGTAGCTCACCGAAGTCTCCCTTCTCTGGGATTCTGTATTTATCAGAGCAGAAGGTAGTCATGATGGAGACTTATATTTGCATGGAACTTTCCAGATCCAGTTAATAATAATAGAACATTATTTTGTTTTAAAGTAGGTCCCCATCACCAGCTGTGAGCTTGGTTGAAGGCAGGTTTCGCTATGGAGAGCAGGTAGGATTCCTGCAGAAAAGCAACTGAAGCTGCAGGAGAAAATACCAGGCTTACTCCAGGACACACAGTTAGAAATGATCCAACCCAGGGCTTTTGTATTCAACAGCTTTAATAAGGTGTAATTTACATGCTGTCGGATTCACCCATTTTAAATGTGCCATTCAGTCACCAGCCCACGACTTTCAGCTCAACGCCAGTGCTCAATCTGTCACAGCCAGTCACCCTCAGCTGTGTCCCCCAGCACCTAACAGTGTGATACATGTGACTGGAACTCGAGGAATGTTTGTGGAACAGCTGTTACATCTTTTGAACCCGTGCCATCAGAGGATCAGTTTTCTTGTCCTGGGTCCCTTTGGTTTCATGTCTCAGAAATCAAAGGAGAGCAGGCGGTAGCATGTCTTCTTCCAAATCCGCACCCCTGGGGTCTTAGCTTTTCCCATCTTTTCATTTCCTTGACCTCCCCAGTCTGTTCAGTACTCAATAATAGCAGCGACACCGAATCATAACCTACCACGAGCCAGACATTTTGTCGACATTTATTCTCTAAGCAGACATTAAAGAGTGCTAATCCTCACATCCTGCAAAAAAGGTATCACTGAACCCATGTTATAGCTGAGAAACTCGAATAACTTTCCCAGTGTTTCTGATACAGTTGGCAAGTGACAAAGCCAAGATTTAAAGTGGGTCTTTCTGGCTCGGAAACCATGTTTTTTCACTGACCGTGGTGCTTTCTGGGGTGGAGAGAGACCGGCTAGAAGCCATGAAGTGAGAAGGGAGCGTGGTCCCTCGGGTCTATTCCCGTATTTGGGGGGTAGGCCCTACCACGTGCTCCTCCTTCCTTCTTCTTCCGGTCAACAGACATCACCAGGCTTCCTGCTGGTGCAGCCTCTTTGGCCTCAGCGAACATTTCGCATCCTGATTCTTTAACTTCTGAGTCCCTCTCCTTGGCTCGGGCTGAAGCGGCTCTGGGTCATGCATTTGCCATGGTTCTTCTGGTGGAATCCTCTAAGCAGTCTTTCTTTGGTTCTGAAACTAAGTTTCACACTTGGTTCCTTTGAACTGAAGTTTCATCTCGGTTCTGCCCAGACCTGCCTTCCAGTCTTCCAGCTTGGCATTATTGATGGGTTGCTGGCTCTTCAGAGGTGAACACCATTCGGCCCCTATATCTCCCAGGACCACCACTGTGGCTGGTGTTTCCCCTTCCCACCTCCCTCTCTCATGGTGGTTAGGGACCCAACTGGTATGATTAAAGAGAGTTCTGTTTGGTATATCTGAATGTAATTACCATTCAACTTCAACAGCACAAAACTCTACCGTGGCTTTTAGATAAGGGATGTTTCACCAGATAAGCTTTCCTGCATTTTTACACTGCTGTCTGAGGGGCCTTTCTTTACTAGTTTTGTTCAGTTCCTCTCTTAGTCTTTAAACACACACACACACACACACACACACATGCCCTTTGCCCTTTCCTGGCTCAGAATCCACAAATACCCCACTATGTATATTTTTCAAATATGGGCTTGTTTATGTTATTCTTGAGCTTGACCCCAAACGGTTTCATTCTCTCACTTTGTTACACAGTTTTCTATGAGTTTTGTCTCTGGGTTCGTCTTTTGTGTACATTCACAGTGGGGCTTTCTGTTTTCTGCTTTGGATTTTCAGCATTTATCAAGTCTGTTGAAATCTCTCTGTGGCTCTGAAAGAAGCAGAGAACTTAGATGATCAGACAGGCGAGGCATCCCAGGAGGGGGAAAGCTAACCAGAGAGGGGAGGCATCCCAGGAGGGGGCAGTGTGTGAGCAAAGGCCTGAAGGCAAGACTCCCCAGCCACATGCAGGTGGTTCAATTCGCTACGTGGGTGTTTATAGATTCACAGAAGGTTAGAGTGACAATAGGGCTCTGAAATCACCTAGTCCACTCCCCTCATTTTGTAGTTGAGGCCCTTGAGGCTCAGAGAGGGGAAATGATTTGCCTACATCAAATCCCCAGCCAGTGCCTCGGCTGGGCTAGAAGATTCATCTCTCAATTCATGAAAGCAAATTGACAAAGCAAACTTATCTGTGGGCTGCTGTTTCGAGAAAAAACACCATCTAGTAGAGTAGAGAGTCCCACTCAACAAATGTTCATAATGGGAATGGGGTCTCGGGTTCCAGGCTGGAACGGTGGGCCCTGGTCTCTGGTGCACAGGGATGTGCATCCCTGAAGGTGGTGGGCGTCTCTGTGAACAGAGGTGTTTCTATCCCACCACGGGCTAGGAAGCATGGACTGGTGGCGCCCTCCCCAACCCCAGGGCAGGCTGCAGGGGCTCTGCTGGGAGGGGAATGGAGCGCCTGCTGTGAAAATTAGCAGTTGCTCCCAGCCTTGCCCACCAGACCTCTGCCTGAGGCTCAGAAGAAGGCTGGCTTTGCAGGCTGGGCCACGGCCCCGTGCACACCCTCAGGGTCCCAGAGAGGATGCATGAAATGAAGTGAGAGAGCTCTTGATACAGTAAACGTCCTAGCGCTGAGAATGCAGAGCCCCAGTGACATCAGGGCAATGGGAGCAGGGACCCGACCTCTGGCAGCTGCCCCAGGATTAGCGTGGTTCTGCAGTGGTGTTTACATTACGAGCTTGGTCACCGTTCTGCTGGCTTCGGGCCCGAGGCATCAGCTGTCATGATCATTTGTTCTTGGCAGGGCACTGTCTAGATTCCAGCACACATGAGTCCCCCACCCCGTCTCTCGTTCCAGGATCCGGGAAGGGAGAACGGATTGCTTTTCCCTCCCCATTGGCTGGTCCCCAGAAGAATCCTGGTGTTTCTCCCAAATGCTCAGTCCCAAATCCTTTGTTCTGTGCTGGAGATGCTTCCAGCTGGAGCGGCTCAGGGCAGCCCAGCGAGGGCAGAGCTGTGCTGGGGGTGGCATGGGGGGTGGGCTAGACCAGTGGACAGGCTCTGAGGGGGGCCTGGGCCCAGGGCCAGGAGGTTCCCTCCCCACCTCCTCTCACTCTCAGTGCCCCCTGTGGGAGGTGGCGGGAGAGAGGGGCTGGCACCCAGGACCGGAAGCCCAGTGGAGGGGCTCTGGACTGTTTCCACAGTTGAGGAGAAGTGGACTCTGCTCTCCTTGTCCCAGCCCACCTCTGCCCTGGCCTGCTCCAGGGATAGAAAAGGTGAGACATGATAGCGTAAGCTGAGAAGCTTAAAAGCTCATCCGAATATTACTCAGTCATCAAAAAGATGAAATAATGCCATTTGCAGCAACATGGATGGACCTCGAGATGATCATACTAAGTGAAGTAAGTCAGACAAATACCATAAGATATCACTTATATGTGGAATCTGAAATATGATACAAATCAACATATCTGTGAAACAAAGCCAGACTCACAGTTGTAGAGAACACACTTGTGGTTTCCAAGAGGGGGATGTGGGAGGGATGGAGTTTGGGATTAGCAGAGGCAAACTATTATATTTAGGATGGATAAACAGTAAGGTTCTACTGTATAGCACAGGGAGCTATATTCAATATCCTGTGATAAGCCATATATGAAAAAGAGTATATATGTGTATATATATATATATATATATATATATATATATATATATATATGAGTGAGTCACTTTGCTGTACAGAAGAAATTGACACAACATTGTAAATCAACTATGCTTTAATAAAAATTTTAAAAAATGATCATCTGGGGACCACTGGGACCACTGACACCATAACAGCTTCCACGACTGCCCAGAAGTCATTCCTTGAAATCTCTCCTGTGTGCCAGGTGCTATGTGAGGCCCAGGGCCACAGAGAGTGGGGCTCCAGCCCTTTAGATAGGCCTGTCCTCCTTGGGGACCACAGTCCAAGGGGAGTGACAGTGGCTGGCGTGTGGGCCAGGGTCAGGGTGGCCTGACCAGGCTCTGGTGCTCCCCTGAGCAGTTTGTACATGGTGATGCCTGAGAGTCCTTCCAGTTCTGAGATCTGGGGGTTCTGCCCTGGTGCCCTCGGAGATGGGAGGGATGAGTGTGAAGATGAGCTTCAGGGCTGAGAGTGATGGGCCTCTTAGAAAGGAAAAGATTTGACTAGTATTTGGGGACGCCATGAGGAGAACGTTTTTGCTGAGGTGGAAGAGAGTTTGTTTCGAGAAGCATCAGGCTGTGAGTTTGCAGAAGAAGGAGTCAGGTTAGGAATGATTTTCAGGGGGTCCCCAACAGAGGGGGCTGCCCATCACGGTGTGAGGGGCCTCCAAGGGCTCTGAGTTCACTTGATTCTGATGAGATTAATCAGACAGCAACAGTGGGCTGGAGAGAGAGGCTGGAGCCAAGGAGGGAGGCTGGGGGGAAGGAGTTAGACACATGACATGGGAATCACCTGGAGGACAGCCTTGAAGGGGGCTGGGCAGAGGAAAGGGAGGAGTCCAAGAAAGCTCCAGATTGTTAACCTGGATTCCTGAGAAAATGACAAAAAGTCAGATCCCAAGAGTGCATCACCCATGGGCAGTACTGGTTTAAAGAAGCACTTGATCCTCAGAGCTCCAGGCAGCATGGCCCCATGAGACTCACAGTGGCCGCATTCCAGGCTCTTCTGAGTCGGCCGGGCCAGTACCACCTGAGGACATGACTAAGGCTTGGAAATCAGCACCCACCTTAACTGTCTACCCCAGCTTCTTCCCAGTTAATCTCTAGTAAAGGCCTTCACTAACCACTTAGTTATGTCTTAAGAACTCTCCATGGGTAGGATGTTTTTTGGATCTGGCTCTCCCTGAATTGGAAGGGTGATTTCAGAGTCTGGAACAACCATCTCCAAATAGATCTGAGGAAGCATTACGAAAAGTGAGGTACAGATGGTCAGGGATGGCCTTGCCACTCAAAGCTTCCCAAGCCTGTTTATATCCACGATGTCACTGAATTCGCTTCTTCCTCACTACAAACACCAGAGGAAGGGATTTTTACTTAGATTTTATGGAACCAGGACCTGAACCTAAGATCTTCCATATCCATCCTCAAACCTCACCTTCCAAGTGATCTCTGCCACCTTGATGCCTTACCATCAGGGTCAGGCCACTGGGCAGCATCCTCTCTTTGCCAGAATTACTCCCGGGAAGGTCCATATGTTGGGTCACACCCACATCAGAGTGAATAAAACAAATGGAGGGCATGGTCCATGGTATCCTTGACCTGCTTGATTCCCGGAGTGCTGGGTTACCCACGGGGAGGCCTGAAGGGAGCAGAGAAGAGTGAAAAGGGATGGAGTGGACTGGGGGGAGGGGGAGGGGGACAGCCCAGTGGCAGCCCATGACGTACAGAGATCCAGGAACCACTCTCAGCTCCCTTTGCTGCAGCTTTGACCTGGCCAGGAGATTGTTGGAATGGGCACTGTTAAAGCTCATTTGCTTCTGGACTCTATCTTTCTTTGCTGTATAATCTTAGGCGTGTTCCCAGCAGTTCCTGTGGTCCAAAAACCGAGGTCAACATGGCCAGTCTTACTTTGCTTTTCTTCCTAGAAAAGAGGAAGATGACTACAAACCCCAGTCCTCCTTAAATGATTTGTGTAACTCACAAGTCATTGTGTAATGATGTGTGCATTTTTCAATTGTTGATTACTTTTTTCCCTGTGCACGTGCTGTTGAATTCTTAAACAGCTGTCAACTTTGGTTAGGGTCTGCAGACAGTGTCACCTTTGGGAATGTATCAGTACATCCTGATCTTGGCCACCTGGCTGTTTCGTGTGTATTAACACCCTCTGATCTCATATACTCGTTCATTCATCAAATATTTATTGTGCAAGACATGACTGCTCTGCTGTGAGTATACATGTTTTGGTTTCCTAGGGCTGCCATAACAAAGCACCACAAGCTGAGTGGCTTAAAACAACAGAAATGTATTCTCTCACAGTTCTGGAGGCCAGAAGTCTGAAATCAAGGTGTCCACAGGGCCCTACTCCCTCTAAAAGGTCTAGGGGAGGATCCTTCTTGGCCTCTTTCTAACTTCTGATGTTGCCAGCCATCCTTGGCGTTCCTTGGCCTGTAGACACATCACTCCAGTCTCAGCCTCCATGGTAACCTGGCCTTCTGCCCAGCTGTCTGTGCGTTCTCTTTTTATAAGGATGCCAGTCATTGGGTAAGGACCCACCCTACTCCAGTCTGACCTCATCTTAACTAATTACATCTGCAAAGATGCTGTTTTCAAAGAAAGTCGGATTCTGAGGTTCCAGGTAGACGTGAACTTGGAGGGGACACACTTCCACCCAACGCAATACAGTTTGGGCATTTTCCTTGGTCCTCTTTTTTCTCTCATCCAGCAGCCAGAGCAGGGCAATTTAGAGTCTGGATCTTCACAGCCAGTACGAGGATGTCAAGGATGTGGTCTTGTCTCAGGGAGCTGGCCATTTTCTTAGGAAAAAGAGAACACGTACTCCTGTGACTGTAAGACCAGGCATTGTGAGATAAACGTCAAGTGGCACCAAAGACGTGCATTCAAACAGGCCATGCCCACTTGCAGCAGGAAAGATAGATCAGAGAACGTTTGGCCAAGAAGGTGGTCATGAGCATCCTTGGGGGGCAGGTAGCCATAGGAGATTAGCAAGGAAGGCCCCCCTGGCTCGCCAGTCTGGGAACAGCAGGCTGCCGTGCGGGAAGGTTCGGGTGCATTCTGGGAATGGCAGGAGGTCTGCATGAGGAGCAAGGCAGGGTGGGCGGGGCCAAGCAGACCTGAGTTGAAACCACGGCTCCCTCACTCGCTAGTTGGCTGTGTAGTCTCAATACCCAGCATGGGGGGACTGAATATGATCACACAAGCTAGAATCCCTGCCATGATGCTGGACCCTCGCTCTGGAAGGAAGCCCCGCTAAGGAGCAATTAGAAACCTCTTCTTCCATCCAGGTGCTCAAGCCAGAGATCTGAACCTGATCCTGGCCGCCTCCCCTGCCTTCACCTAGTTTAGCCAAGGTCTGTCTCTTCCACTTCCTAACAGCCACTCACATCCCTCCCCACGGCTACTTCCCTAACACAGGGCTCCCCCACCTCTCACCTGGGGTGCAGCCTCCTCCTTGACCTCCCTGCCTCTGCTTTCCCTCTGTTCCAATCCCTTTCCAGCACTGCAGCCTGAGCAGTCTTCCTCGTGTGCACATATGACCACACTGTTCTCTCAGGCCCCCTCTGTGGCTCCTGGTGCCCCCAGGGTCAAATTCAACACACACCAGGCCTCCAGGACCCTCCACTTTCTCACCCTTCTTATCCCATCATGGGACCCCCACCCCCAGTTTCTAATCCCATCATGTCTCACAGATCTCCTTCTTATCTTTAAGCTCTTACAGGGATTGTTCCCTCCGCCTGGAACTTTCCCCTTTTCCTCTTAGTTAAGGCTGTTATAACAATACCACAGACTGGGTGGCTTACACAGCATTCCTTTCTCACAGTTCTGGAGGCTAGAAGTCTGAGATCAGGGTTGGGTTCAGATGAGAGCCTTCTTCCTGGCTGCAGATGGCTGTCTTCTTGCCGTGCCCCCCTATGGCAGAGAAAGCATGCTCATCAGTGCCAGCGTGAGGAAGGGAGGGAGGGAGAGTGCTCTCTGGGGTCTCTTCTTATAAGGGCGCTAATCCCATCGTGGGGGCCCCACTCTCATGACCTCATGTAAACCTAATCATCTCCCAGAAAGGCCCTGTCTCCAGATACCAGCACATTGGACGTTAGGGCTTCAACATACGCATTTGGTGTTGGGTTAGGGGAGCCACAGACATTCAGTCCATAACGCACTCCCACTCCTCTCTTTCCTTAGCCACCTTCTGTTCCTCCTTGCAATTTCACTTTGGGTATTACTTCTTCCGGGAAGCTTTCCCTGATTCCTACCTCCCCAGTGCAAACACACACACACACGCACGCACACACACACACGGCTGGACTAGATGGAGCCCTGTGTGCATCCAAAGCATAATGCTGACCCTTCCTCTTTTTAGGAGGGAGTTTCCTCCGCAGGTGACCTACTCCAGAAAGCCATCCTCTAACCTTAGTGCTGTTTGTAACCCTTTCAGGACCACCGGGCCCCAAAGGCGATCAGGGGGATGACGGGAGAGAAGGCAAGCCTGGAATCCCTGGATTACCTGGACTTCGAGGTAATGGGGAGGCCCCTGGGAGGGAACTGGACATACCAGGAAGGGAAGGGGCTCTGCTATCCATCCCTGACCCTCTATTTTCTCTTTGGTATCGGTTATGGAGCTCCTGGGACAGTGCCCAGTCAACTCAGCTTCAGATGCCCTGTTCTGTTAAAGCTTCAGATGCCCTGTTCTGTTAAGAGACTAAGAGGTTATTGGTATAACTATAGGATGGAGCAAATCCTTTTGCATAGAGAGTACCAGGACCTGAAGGAAAAGGGAACACACGAGGCTCACAACTCCTTGAAGCCACTTCCCACCCCAGCAGTCAGGGTCCCTGTGACCAGGGCCACTGGAAGGTATTGAGGGTGTCCCCTGATCCACAGCAACCCATCAAGTATGCTGTGTCCCCTCAGTGTTTCCTGAGTCCCCAGCACCTGACCCCCTGCCTCCTGCGGAACCTGCCCCGGTCAGTAGATACCTGCCCTCTCATGCCCTCTCCACCCTGCTACATGCACTAGTGACAGCCCGGAGGGTCCAGTAGCTGGCGGGGAGGGTACTTTGAGGCCTTCTGGAAAGAGTCAGTTCGTCTTAAATGCCTCGTCTCAGGAGTTCCCGTCCTGTTACTTTACCACCTTTTGCATCCCAGCCTGTCCATTCCCGAGCCTCTGCTGTGAGCAGCGTTTTTCTAAGGGAGTGTAGAGTCTTCTAAGTGATGTAAGAAGAGGGGAGGTTTATCAGGGGAAAGGTGTCGGCTTATTTATGTCAGGAATTATACCTCCAAACCACCCCCTTCCTAAATCTCTAAGGAGGCTGAGAACAGGAGAAGAGGCTGGTGGAGGCAGAACCCACGGCCTGGCCTCCACTCCTGGCCTCCACCTCTCAGCACAGCTCCCTAAACTCAGAATCAAGGAGGCCCAGGGCTCCCAGAGCTGTGGAACCTCCTTTTCTGCCTTAGTCAATGACAGGATGCAGGATCCCTGGGCATATCCTGCAGGAGACACAGAATGCCGTGGCCTCAGGGCTGCTGGGCTCCAGGAATGCTGCGTTAGGGAAAAAAAATAAAGAAATCAAGCCCTCATCCGAGGTGCTACCACCCTCTTGGGGCCCCCATCCTCTTCCAGCCGTTTGATGTTTACGGCGGAGGAATCATAAGTGCGAGACAGATTTCTCCGTGTCGCGGAAAAGGCCAAAGGAAACCAACTAACATTGGAAGCAGGAGAGTACAATTAATTAGTTAATTAGAGTGCCCTGCTTTGCAGAGATAACTGTGGGTTTAGGTCAGACCTCCAGGGCCGAGGCCTCACTGGGCGAAACCACTTGTTTACTCTGGCTTTCCAGGGTGACGTGCAACCAGTGCCACGGGGCCTTGTGGCCAGGAGCCCTGGGGACTGATGCGACAGCGGCCTGTCTGCCCCAGTTGCGGAGCTTGCAGACTTCCTGCCTCCTCCTCAGCCTACCTTCCCCTTCTCTACACTTCCCTGTGTTTTCCACAAGGAAGGGACCTTTCTGGTTTTTTCTTACATAGGATGGGGAGTGATTTAATCTTCCTCCTACCCCAAGTACCAGTAAGCCTTTTTCATCCAGCTGAGATGAAGCCGACCAAGCAGGGATAGGACCCTGCCTCCAGCGCTCTCTGCTGTGTGACCATGGGCAGGTTACCTAACCTCTCTGGGCCTCAGTTTTCTCATTGGTAACACAGGTGAAATAATACCTCAGTTTATGGGGAGGATTAAATAAGATACTTAATGGAAAGCACCCAGAACAGTGCCTGCCACGTTCAAAAGGCTCCCAAAAAAATTTGCAAGTCTAAATCTCTAGCAAAGCTAGAGGTATAGAGATACCTCCCAAATGAGCTTGGCACCTCCACCATCACTCACAATAGAATTGGACCTTTCGGGGGGAGGGGTTCGGCCTCACTGGATAAAAGGTGCTGACGGGGAGGGTTTGTGCTGACCTTTTGGACACTGTCTTTGCAGCATCTTTAACTGAGAAGAATCAGGAAGCAGGGATAGCAGGAGGATGCATGGTTGAGGTCTGTGGCTAAGCCAGACGATGGCCTCTGGGGGCCCTTCCAGTTCTGAGTCTGAGGCTCCAAAACTTTCTTGTCTCCCCAGGTCTGCCAGGGGAGAGAGGGACCCCGGGACTGCCCGGCCCCAAGGGCGACGAGGGGAAGCTGGGAGCCATGGGACCGATGGGCATGCGTGGGTTCAAAGGTAACAACGCATCTCAGCTCACCCTCGCTCACCGCCAGCCCCTGCGCACCAATGTGGGCACTGGAGTGTGGACCGGGTTCAAATTCTAGTTCTTCCACTGGCAAGCTGAGTGACCTTGAGCAAGTCACTGAATCTCATTAGGCATCAGTTTTTTTTCTTTTTTTTTTTTCTTTTTTTGGCCGCACCACAGGGCTTGCGGGATCTTAGCTCCCCCGACCAGGGATGGAACTCACACCCCCTGCAGTGGAAGTGCGTGTCCTAACCACCGGACTGCCCAGGGACTTCCCATTAAGCATGAGTTTCCTCATCCCCAAACTAACGAGCCGCGTGATACCATATTTCACAGGCCTGTCACGAGGATTACGTGGAACGTATATGAGTGAAAACACGGTAAACTCCAAAGCGCTGTAGAAATGCAAGGGAGTGTTACTATTGGTTGCAGCTCAGTGTTGTAACCAGAGGAAGCCAGGCCAGGAGAGCGGGCTTGCAGGAGAAACACAGACCCAGGATGGCCCCCTCCCCCCAGTACGGCCACATTCCTCACAGCCCCTCATATTCTTTTTATTCCCCCAATATTTAAAACATTAGGGGTTTCCCTGGTGGCGCAGTGGTTGAGAGTCCGCCTGCCGATGCAGGGGACACGGGTTCGTGCCCCGGTCTGGGAGGATCCCACATGCCACGGAGCGGCTGGGCCCGTGAGCCATGGCCGCTGAGCCTGCACGTCCGGAGCCTGTGCTCCGCAACGGGAGAGGCCACAGCAGTGAGAGGCCCGCGTACCGCAAAACAAAACAAAACAAAACAAACAAACAAAAAACTTTAATCAATCCTCAGATTTCCATTGCCAATAGTGTTTCTTCTGACTTTTTTTCCTTCCCATTAATAGTCATCTTGTTCATTTTCAGGGAATCCCACTTTATAGTCAGTCCCATCTTTCCACGTTCATTTCAAGAGTGTCCAGGCCTCTTAGCACCATTGCAGAAGAAGAGGAACTCTGATATTCTTTCCCCAGGCTCTCTCACTTGTTAAAATGAAAACTAAGAAAAAGAAAAGTACTATTAATCATTCCCACCCCACATCTAGGATGACCTCTTAATCTAGGATCACTGGGAACTTTTATTCTACTTTCTGGTTGGTGATTAAACAGACTGAGGTTTTCCTTCCTCTTATGATCCACATTTTAAAAAATCGATTTTAAAACACATTACAAAAGCAGCACATGCTTATTGAAAACAATTTAACAATACAGAAATGTATAAAGTATAAAGTAAAAAGTGAGTGCCTTCCCCCTAGGTCTCTTAAGTGCTTATTCTTCAGAATAACTACTGTAAACACTTTGGAGCACATCCTGCCAGACCCTTTTCCAAGCACATTCATATTTACATATATGGTTGCTTTTGTTTTTTTCAAAACTTGGAGCACATGAGGCATCCTCCCCTGGAACTTGCTGGCTTGCTTTTTTTCATGAGAGAATATGCCATAAGCTTTTGATTTGCAGATATCTTTCTGGAGGCAATTGGATGGAATTCCCTGGTCATTTTAATGTCCCCTTGAGTGGTGTCAGGACCCTTCTACTTCTTTGTAGAGTGAGATGCTAGCTGAGAAAAAAAGCTCTGTTGTTTTAACCATATCCTGGGAAGGAAATTCCACAATTCCCTGGAAACTCTCCCTCGTGTTTTATAGCCTCCTCCACTGATAAATCTGCCTGACATAGAACCTATGTCTCTCCCTTTGTAACTGAAGACCCTCCCTCCCTTTTCTCTTGCCGTGCTTATTAGAACAACCTTGGATTTGGACTTCTGAAACTTTGGCTGTTTAATAGGAATATCTTTGCTTTGTCTTCTTCCTGTGGGATACCATGTACTCCTTAAGTCTGTGCTGCGCTGCTCCTCTATGCTTTAGTTAGGAGGGAATGAAACTTCTCTGCTTGGTGCCCACCCACCCTGCTTCCAAGGGGGACCAGAATAGGCAACATAATTGGCCCAAGCTCTTACCCTTTCAGCCATGCATGCCCTCCAGGGCTGCGGGCTCCTCCCTGAGGATTTCTCTGGTCTTGGGTTAATGCTTCCTGCACGTAAGACTTTATTTACAATTAGGATTTATTTCCATTTCTAATGTCCGTTTTCCTCCTCTGTTTCAGGTGATCGAGGCCCAAAAGGAGAGAAAGGAGAGAAAGGAGACAGAACAGGGGATGCCAGTAAGGAAATTCTGTTGGGGTCACTGGATTCTGTGTCAGCACAGGTGTAGCTGTTGCCCAAGCAACCCAAGTTTCGGTGGCTGGAGGCTGGAGCCATAGGCTGGGGCTCCAGTGTCAAAGGAGCTCCCTGGGCTCCCTGAACCCACTCCAGGGCTCAGCTGATCCAGCAAGAGAGAATTATACCCCAGGGGCACAGGCCACATTTCCAGACATGGTATAAACCAGTGGTTGTGTGGGAGGGACTGGAGGCAGACTACATGGGCTCCCTTCCGGCCGCCTCACTATGTAATGTGTGCCTCAGTTTTCTCATCTATAGAATGGGAAGAAGAAACATTCTTATGTCATAGAGTCATTGTAGAGAATTAAATGAGTTAATCCATGTAACAGGTGGTTAGGACACGTGGTTAGGACTCAGTAAGTGTTTGTTATTATTATCCTATGTAATACACCTATTTAGACAGACTTACATCATTGGAGATGCTTGCTAAAATTCAGTTACTGACCTTGTTAAAAGTCAGCAAGACCTCATGGGGAAAGGTGTGGAGGTGAAGCAGAATCCTGTTTGTTTTCCTCCTCTGCCACTAACTGAGCAGCGATGCTGGAAATCTCATTATTTGGAAGACCACCGAGGCCAGGAATGGGCGTCTTTCCAATGAGGATCCTTCCTAAAATGTTTAAAAGGGAAGCCAGCTTATCTAGTTATGACACTCTTTTCCAGGGTTTATTTCCCCCACAAAGGGCTACATGTAGAACCTTGGAGAGAGTGCCAGAAAAGAGCAAGCCTCCCAGCCAAGTTTCGATGAATAGAGTCTCCTAGCCAAGATTCAAAAAAATACCACCATATAGTATCTGTTGGGCTCTGAAATGCTGCCATCTGGGTGAAGGCTCAAGCAGTTTACCCACTTCTAGGGCATCTGGGCCCTGGTGTGGGGTTGCCTAAGAAGGCTGGACCTGGGGAAAGGGACAGATGCCACTATAGATGCACACTTTGGACCCAGATTGAGGGTTTCTTGAAGGCTGATCTTTGGTTTCAGTGGGTCCTTAAAATGACATTTCCATCCCAGCCACGCAGGACCAGGAGACCTTGCTCTTGACTAGTGCCCTTCTCCAAGGTCCCTGAAACTCTAACTTGCCTCCTACTTCCTCTGCCCTTTCCTTTCCCAGGGCAGTGATTAAGGATCAAACAGGAAAAGTGTACGTGACAGCTCTCTGTCGCTCTAACGTGGTGGGTGTACCTGAGGAGGAGGTATGCCTGTGTCTACCCTGGACTCCACATGCCCACCTTACCTTAGATGCTGTAATCCACAAAGCCATCTATGTGCTTCGCAGTCTTTCTGGCACTATGTAGAGTCCCTTCCAAGGATAGCCAAGGGCTTAACTGGGAGCGACCCGGCTAGATGAGATCTGCTGGACCCTGCAGGAGCCAAAAGAAAATTTGGAAGGGGAAGGACGGGAGTCTAGATGTGATCTAGGATGTCTGAGATAGATCTGACGCACATTTATCTAAGGGCTGGGCACCAGGACTTTGTCTCTTGAGTGCTGCCTTCTGCAGCTCTTAGTGGACTGGCTTCTGATGGAATGCTGCCCGTGCAGCTGAAAAGGACCGTGGCATTTAGCTGTGTGAAATAAATAACTCCTGATGGGGTGGCGGGAAGGGAGGGACTGTGGAAAGATCACCTGTGAGAGGGGAATCAGAAACGCTGCCCGCGTACCCAGGGGTGCTTGTCAGGACTCTTTGACAGCCGTTCTCCAGCTGGCTCAAGAGGATGGTGTGGTCTCAGCTAGCCGAGCCTGGGAGAGGTGATGGTTGTCAGTCGCCATTCACCCCAGGGATGCTCGCGTCACTGTTTACCTTGCCTCCGTGGGCTCAGCTGGGTGGGATTTGCGCTGGGATTGGGCTCTGAGGCTAGGGGCGCTGTGTATGCGTGGGGGGGGGGGTGGGATGTGGGGGGTGGGAGCTGAGCCACGTGGGGGCGCTCCCCCAAGCACGGGTGGGGAGCCTGGGGAAGGGTAGCTAATCCACTTGACCCCGGAGCCTATTGACTGCACCACAAGAGGCCCGTGTCAGCTCTGGATGGCCCCTCCTCGGGGACTGCCCTGAAGATGCTGTACCCTCCCTGGAGCCAGAGCTCACATAACAGCCTCCTGACAAGACCCCAAAATGTCTCCATTTGTGATGGAGCTGGAAAGTGGGGACAGGGACGGCCCCATCGACAGGCGGCCATACACAGCGTGGGAGGCACAAGGGACACATATGGGGATCGCAAAACCACCAGGCTGGACGGCCATCCATCCATCTCCCATTCTCAGAGGCCTGGAATGGGGAGAGGAGACACCCAAGGCAGAGGCTGGACAGAAAACCCAGGCCTCGGCCTTCTCTGATTCTGGAATGAGAGCTCAGGCCCCTGGTCTTGAAGAGGAGGGTTGGGCTCCTTAAACCCCCTAGATATATGGCTGGAAGGGCCTGAGGCTGAAGCGGGGGCTGCTGAAGCAATTCAGGGCTGAGACCTGGGCCTTCCCATGGCCTCCACCCTCTGGCCTGTCTCTGCTCACGCCAAACCCACACTGTAGTCAGACTCCTGGTTAGGTTTCTAAGGAAGTCTGGTCCCAGAGGCCTTCACTGGATCCCTGGGACTGAGGTCTGAAGAGGGAGCCAGGGATCATCTTTCAGAAAAGTGTGGAAATTCTGACCCAGGCTGAGTGCCCGCTTCTGGGGGGTTCTTAGTCATTCCCTGGGCCCAGGGCAGCCCCACCGTGAGATCCAGTGGGTGGGAAGAAGGAGTTCTCAGCACAGGGCTCCACCCTCCTTCAGAAAAGGATACGGTGGACGAGGCCCCCTCCTCTGGGAGCCCAGCTTGCACCTAAGGCCTGGAACCTTTACCAAACACCTCCCACCTTTAGCAGCGAAATCCTAAAGCTCCAGCAGGTGGGGATGTTACTACATTAAAGGGGTTGATGAGAAAAACAACAAAGACCCCCGCCTCAGGTCAGAATTGGAAATTAGGGGTTTTCCTTTGAAGAGGGCGTTACAGAAAAGACTTCTCAGGACCCCTGTTTTAAGTAAATATTAAAATATTTTTCAGAACAAGATCTTGTAATTGTTTACCCATGTTTTGGCCTGGAGTCCTAAGGTTTTAGAGTTCTAGGGTTTTAGAGTCCTAGGGTTTTAGAGTCCTAGGGTTTTAGAGTCACAGGGTTTGGATGGTGTTTCAAACCAACTCCTCTCCCACCCTTGACCCCACTGAACGGTCCTCTGAACAGAGAGCTGGAGAGAATTCCCAGAGTCCCCCAGCTAGGTCATGGCCAAATTGGGGCTAGAATACAGAGCTCTTGACTTCTGCTTGATGAGAAGTAAGGGTGTTTGTTTGTTTGTTTGTTTTTAATTTTTATTGGAGTATAGTTAATTTACAACATTGTGTTAGTTTCAGGGGTACAGCAAAGTGAATCAGTTACGCATATACGTATATCCACTCTTTTTTAGATTCTTTTCCCATATAGGCCATTACAGAGTATTGAGTTCCCTGTGCTATATACGAGGTAAAGGGTTTTTGTTGTTGTTTGTTTCAGGCAAGGGTGATATCAGTCATTCTATTAGATGTTTGGCTTTTGAGAGTTTCGCCAGGAAAAAAAAAAGTTACATATACACATCTCAAGACAGAAAGACATTTGTTTTACCCTCATATATGGTCCATTTGCAAGAAAAATAAATAGTATTTTTGCAGCTAAGGGGTGGGTGAAGGATCCAGTCTTGTTTAAGGCCCACAGCATGAATTTCAAGCAGGATATAAATTCAGATTGTTTAAATACGATTCCTCAATTTGGTTTCACATGGAAAAAAGTATGCAGAATGACCCAGGGGTAAATTCCAAGCCAGTGCTTGTTGATAGCTATCAGTTGCATCTCAGAAAACTTGAAAAAAATGTTTAACACCTTGTGTGTGTTTTCAATATTTAGGGAAGTAGGTTTGTGTGTGTTTGGCAGAGAGGGGAACCAGTGGGAACCCCAGCATGCAGTATAAGCTCAAAATAAACGATCAGGATGGTGGTTTCTAGACAGTTTTTTTTTTTTTTTCCATTGCTACTGAGATGTCTCTATCTCTGTTTTAACAGGTACTCATTTTGGGGGAGGGGGTGTGTGCTGCGTGGCATGCAGGCTCTTAGTTACCCAACACGAGGGATTGAACTCGTGCCCCCTGCAGTGGAAGCGTGGAGTCCTAACCACTGGACCGCCACAAAATTCCTTCTATCTCTGTTTGAGAATAAGGGATGCAAAGATAGTCCTTTGGAGTCCGTGAATTCCCATCCGCCCATCCCTGTCCCTAGAATTGGCGGCACTGGGTGCCCCAAGGGACCTTTTTGAGCACCAGAAGATAGCATTCTTTCAGGCCTGAGCGACAGATCTACTGGACCTTTTATGTATAATTATATTTCTTTATTAACTCAACTGCAGGTACATACTTTTTTTTTTTTTTGTGGTACGCAGGCCTCTCACTGTTGTGGCCTCTCCCGTTGCGGAGCACAGGCTCCGGACACGCAGGCTCAGCGGCCATGGCTCACGGGCCCAACGGCTCTGCAACATGTGGGATCTTCCCGGACCAGGGCACAAACCCGTGTCCCCTGCATCGGCAGGCTGACTTTCAACCACTGCGCCACCAGGGAAGCCCCCTGCGTGTACATCTTATTCCTTATACAACTTTAATGCCCCAGCAACAACATGGTTTAAAAGTAAACCACACTTCCAAGAAAAACTAAGCACTCACACAAGACTGCTCACCAGTTTGCACAGGTACTCTGGGGAGTAAAGTGTCTGTGCCTGACATTTCACTTAATTCTCCAGTCCTTCCTATTCAGGAGGCATAATGATGTCCCTGTTCAAGAGATGAGGAGGCTGAGGGTAGAGGATAAGGAACCCGCCCAGAGCCACCAGCGTTCATCAGGTGCAGAGCCAGGACGCAGATCGGGTCTGTCCACCCTGCAGCCTACCACCAGTCCTGTTACCATCTTCGATTATCTTTTACTCTTTTTTTCTCTCTGGCCTTTGACATGGGGGTCAGCATGGGGTCCTCATGAGCTACCATCCTTAGTGGGTTTAATATGAAAGCGCTAATTTCCTCCTTAGCAAGGCTTCCTTTTTTTAAATTTATTTGTTAATTGCAGTATAGTTGATATAAAACATCATATAAGTTATAGGTGTACAACAAAGCAATTCACAATGTTTAAAGGTTATCCCCCATTTACAATGATCACAAAATATTGGCTCTGTTCCCCGTGCTGTACAATACATCCGTGTAGCCCTTTTTCTTTTTTTATACATTTATTTATTTATTTTTGGCTGCGTTGGGTCTTCATTGCTGCGCGCAGGCTTTCTCTAGTTGCGGCGAGCGGGGCTACTCTTTGTTGAGATGCGCGGGCCTCTCACTGCGTTGGCTTCTCTTGTTGTGGAGCACAGGCTCTAGGCGCGTGGGCTTCAGTAGTTGTGGCTCGCGGGCTCAGTAGCTGTGACTTGCGGGCTCTAGAGCGCAGGCTCAGTAGTTGTGGCGCACGGGCTTAGTTGCTCCACAGCGTGTGGGATCTTCCCGGACCAGAGCTCGAACCCGTGTCCCCTGCATTGGCAGGTGGATTCTCAACCACTGCGCCACCAGGGAAGCCCCCTGTAGCCCATTTTATACCTAATACTTTTTCATCCTCTATCCCTGTATTGCCGCTCTCCCTTCCCTCTCCCCGCTGGCAACCACTAGTTTGTTCTCTGTATCATTGAGACTGCTTCTTGTTTGTTATATTCACTCGTTTGCTGTATTTTTTAGATGCTCAGTTACTTTTGAGAGACTTTTCCCCGTCTCAGAGTTCGCTCTTCCTTTCACCAAGCCTTAACTGCCTCCCCTGCCTGGGGGCTCTGGGATAAGCCAGACTAAAGTTTTCACACCGGGGATGGGGTTCTCTGCCTCTGCCAGTGAAGCCTCCCCCCTCGTGGGCGTTGCGCATTCTTCGTGACTATGCGATTGTGCCTTCCTTTGTCCCTTCTTTTATCCTCACATAGCGAATCTCTGACAGATGCAAACATCACAGGGTGGGTGGAGATGGAAAAGTGGTTTTTAAATGTTTCTCCCCCTACGCTTATGTCTGGTGACTGAAAATACACAGACACACAAGACTCACTGAGAAAAATTGTCCCACAGCAAACACTGTCTCCTGTGCTGGCTGGAGCAGAGTGGGGGACACCCCAGAGAGAGAAATGGGCACAAGGATGTGGAAAACGAGGAGCGCTGGGCACCAGATGAAAGCTGAAAGATGAAAGCTGCCAGGGGCAGGCAGGGCCTCAAGCCCCCGGATCAGAAACCGGGCCGACACAGCGCGGAGCTGGCTGTGGAAGGGGGCTGAGGCAAGAGAAGGTGAGGGGGCCGCCCTCACTTTTGTCCTAGAGAAAAGGTACATGTGTGGCAGGAAGGAAACATTTAGGCAAGAGAGCGTCGGTTATTCGCTTATTTAGCGAACATTCGTGGAGGCTTCGCTGGAGATCAGGCTCTGGCTGAAGGCTGGGGAGCCCAGATGAGGAAGGCCTAGCCTCACCTTGAGGAGCTCCCAGGCTGGCAGGTGACAATCCTAGGAGAGCATGGTGAGGGTTTTAGGAGGTGAATATACAAAGGAAGTCACTCAGTGAGGTGTCTTTGACCCAAGTCTTGAAGGGCAAGTTGGTGTCCAACCGGTGCCTGGAGAAGGTGAAGAAATGCCAGGGAAAGAGAACTGCGCATGAAACAGCAGAGCAATGTCTGATAAACCCAAAGCGTTTGGTACAGCAGAGGTTTGCAGAGCAAGAAACAAAAACTAAGGCCAGAGGGGTATTCAGGGATCTGTGCGCAGGAATGCAGGCTTGGTCTCTGGGCGACCCGGACGGGCTCTAAGCAGGGTGTGACATGGCAACAGTGGGAGCTGACCGGCCAAGCAGAGAACTAGACTAGAGCTAGGACCCAGGCCGTGACAGTGGAGCCCCAGGCATCCCTGATGGCCCTCAGCCCCTCAGCCAAAGCCGGCACCTGGCAGGCTGGCCCTTCCCCCGATGGGAAGGTCCTTGTTCAGGTCCGGGCTCCCCCGCTGCCTCTGCACCTGCTCTTGGCTGAGCTGCTCTGCTTTGAGAAAGGCCTGTTTTTCAGAAACCCCCGTTTCCTGAGAAGAAGAGGGGATGGGCGGGCTGTGGAGCAGCAGTGCTGAGATCCGAGTCCCCTGCAGACCCAGCCGTGTGGCCCTGAGGCCACTCGCTGAGCCTCTCCAGCCACAGTTTCCTCTTTTCTCCCCCGTTCTGTGCGAAGGATGGGATCGGGCCCCGCCTTGCCAAGAGCCTACCTTAAACCTTCCAAAAACCAATCCAGTGACTTTTCCTGAAAGCTTCCTAGTGACCCCTTCCAGGAGAGCTTCCAATCGCTCTGCCCAGAAAGCAGCTCAGTTCCGTTGAGCCCAAGCCGCCCTTGGTTTGATGGCTTCAAATAGATCCAGGAAAAACACAAGTGCTGGCTCCTTTAAGAAGCCGGGGGCCAAGTGGGAGAGTGTGGTAGGGGAGGTGTGCTGTCTAAGATCCAGGGACACTCCCGGCTTGTAAAACAGAGAGAGAAGAGCTGCAGCTTGGGCCCCAGAGCAACGCAGCCCCCTTGGAGACTCCACGCTCTCCCCGCGTAGCAGAGGATGCTAGGTCCTTAACAGGCCCGCTAGTATTTGTACTCTAGATACATAGATGCTGAGTGAACCGACGCAGGAGCCCGCTGAGGGCCACAGGGGGAAAAATGAACAAGCCAGTGTTTAGCGTTTATGTCGAGAGTGAGTGGCCAAGGGCTGGAGCGGCACTTGGAGAGGTCTGCTGCCTTTAACCGTTAGGCTGGTGGGTATTACTCCTGTAGGTGGAGGTAACCTGTCTGCCCCCTAAGCACCTGTTCTTTTTATGATGAGTGATCCAGGGAGCGTGTCAGCACCGTCTGCGCGTCTCGCATGACCCACACTCAGCTGGCACTGCTCAGCCCATCCCCCCGGGGCCCCGCAGGACCATAACATCCTCGACTCCCTGGCCAACAGGCGTCGGTTTCTGGGATCTGCCCTAAAGAAACCTTGTAGGAATACAAACCTCAGATCGCGGGTGAGAGAGGCATTTTCTACAAAAACAACGCCTTGGAACCACTGAAGAATTGAAGTTTTGGCCTTTGATGTGGGTTTTGTATGAGGAAAGTTTTGAGACGTACGTTAAAACCAGGAATGATTGAACTGTTTATTGAGAAAGCAACTCAACCAACTCAGGAATTGTTCGTAATCCCCGTGACCCTGCACTCACTCATTTTAGGTTGGGTGGTAAATGTGCTGCAGGCACTAGATTAAATCCGGGAGGTCCCCGCTGCCGTGTCTTTTTGATGTAACTGGATCAGAGTTAGCTGCCACTGCATGAACTTCATGGCTCCACTTCCTCTCGAGTCCTTTGCATGTGGAAAACCCCCTCGGGGTGTACTTGGAAACAGTGGTCTAGATGGACTTACTGCCCCTAGCGCTGGATTTCAGCCGCTCTTCTAAAGAGTGCCATTGTGGAATTCTGATGGAACAAAGAGGTAGGCAAATCCTGTGGACATCCCGGGAGGTCTTGTGGATGCTATGGTCAGGGGAGCTCACGGCTGATGCTTCACCGACTCAAAGGCTGGGCGAGTCCTTTGCTGTGGCGGCCAGCACCATCCTTGGGAATTATACTCAGCTCAGTACTATTTACTGAGAACTGGCCACCCCGGTCCCTGAGCTCCCTATATTTCAGAAGTCTTTAAGGTATGTGTCATTATCCCATTTAAACAGATGAGGAAGCTACTCTGAGAGGTTAAATTACTTGCCCAAGGTCAGAGAGCTAGATAGTGGTGGACCCAGTATACAAGCAGGTACGTCTTCAAGGGTTTAGAATATGCAGATGGGAAGCATCCCAGCCAGGGGTCTCAGACCTTGAACTTGGAAGAGAGCAGAACCAAGAGAGAGGAAACAGGGAAGGGTGGGGACACGGTGAACGAAGCCAGAGGGTGTGAGAGAGCCTTCTTAGGAAAGGCCACTAGTCTTGGTCATGAGCCCTAGAGGTAAGGCAATGGTCCGTGAAGGCTTTAGAGGGATGCCGTGTAAACGTCAACACCTCCTCTCAGCTATACCCGTGACAAAATGAGGGTTCAGAATCATGGCCTTTCTCCCGGCTCTACAGCATTTCTTTCTAGTCCTAAAGGCCTGTTGACCCTCTATGACCCCTCACTGCCCTTGGAGAGGCCCAGGAGCAAAAGCAAGGCAAAGGACTCACCTCTCCACCCAGGCCGCCCAGTAAATTCCTACAAATCCAGCTCCAAGCAGAGCTTCTGGGCACTAGCGACATCCTCCCACTGTGATGGGGTGAGCCTGTGTTTCAAGCCTGGGCAGGGAATGTGCTTCGTTTATTATTTGATCAGACATATTTTCATTGAACACCTGCTAGGAACCAGGCGACCATGGCTAGGGCATTAGAGGAACAAAATCAGCCACGACAAATTCCTGGTTTCCAAGGAATATGCAGTAGAGTTGGGGAGACCAATGGGAGAGTCAACAGTTAAGAAAAAAATCCAGCATAAAAAGTACAGTGATAATTGGGAGATACTTCTGCTATTCCTTCTGTCCAGTAAAGTCCCGAGTACCCCCATGTGACCCCCAATGAAAGACACAGTACAGTGGCCTGTGGGGCTGGAGACCCAGAGGTGGCCACTGTATCCTGGGACCTTAAGAAGTCACTTTCCTTCTCTGAGTATCCGCTTTCTCATCTGTAAAATGGGTATCACACCCACCACCCCAGAGGAGGACTGCCAAGATCAAATAAGACCGTCTAACAAAAGTTCTTTGAAGAGGCATAAATCACCATATTTAGAGCAGATTGCCATTAGGAAATAGCATTTTATAAAGTGCACCCGCAGGCCAGACCACATTTTAAAAGCGATGCCCTCCAGCATCGCTTTTTCAGCCTGACCGGAAACTCCTTAGGCTTGTGGGATGACTCCTGTCCTTCCCATAGAGACAACATTTCCTGTGGATGTCAGGGGAAGGAGCAGTGCCCCGTCTAGGCAGGCACAGAGCCCTTGTGCTGCAGGCTGGCTGGGGGCATGGGGAGTTCTTTCTTCACAGGAGAAGAAAAGTTCAACTTCCTTAAAGGGCAGCTGGTCTAGATTATCACCGGGTCTCTACTCTGCAGCTGCAGAGAATCAGAGCCTATTTTCCCAGCCCCATGTGTTTATTTCTGTTCCCCACAATCTCCTTTCTTTCGACTTGTTTTGCTTTGGCAGGGCCTAGAAGGCAGGATAAATACACCTAAAGGAGCTATGAGGTTTCAGTATTATGCTGGGTTTCTCCTCCTCTCATCTCTTGAGAAGCAAAGTTCCCTGGGCTTTTGGGCCCTTCTGATGCACAACCAAGCAGGTTCTGGGGTATTTAGGGATCAGTTCTGTTCTTAGTGCCCCTCAACCATTCATTCATCCACTCACTCATTTAGTACCGTTTGTTGATGGCGACGTGCTAGGTCCCTGCCTGCAAGTGGGGCTGCGACTGGGAACCACAAGGATGCTGAATGCCTGTCACTTCCTGGGAGCTTCCAATGGTGGGGCATGCGGGCTGGCCAAGGGAGCGGTGCTGGACTATTTCTCATCTGTGGGAAGCACATAGCGGGGCCACAGGTCAGGTAGGCCCTCCTGGAGGAGGTGACCTGACTACTGTGAAGTCGTGTAGCCCAGGCTTGATCCCAGATCCATCCTCTCCAACAGTGCTTCTAGCCCGGGCTGGGCATTTCCACTACCTGCCAACTGTTCAAAAATGTTCCGCCCCCGATTCCCCGCTGGTAGATTTTGAAGCACCCCGGTGATTCTTACATGAAGCCCAGGGTCAAGAACCACGGCTTTAAGTCCCAGGCTCTTTCCCTTATTCCTAAAGACATGAGTTCCTACAGATCCAGGGGGCTGCTGGGAGATAGATGAAAGGTACTTTACATATGGTGTGGGCTGTTATTAAATATTTGTCTGAAGTGTTCAGCCTGACAGTTGGCTCTGTGGTTTGAAAATGAAAGGCCTTTGCTCTCCCTGGCTCCACCCCGGAGCAGCTGTGTGACCTTAGGCAAGTTATTTGACTTCCATGGGCCCATTTCGCCTCTGTTAAGTGAGGGTCATAATGCCTAACTCATGGAGCTATTGTGAACGGTAAATGAGCAAGGGCGGGCGTGAGCACTCTGCACGGGGCCCGACATGTCGTGGGGACTGAGTGTACGTGAGTTCCCTTTACCGTCCACCCTTGACTTGAAATCTCTCCCGGGCAGCACCCAGGACCTGCGTTTGTTGTGCTGGGTTTGGGGCGGCTCTGAGCCAGGTGCAGACAAGCCCCATAGGCAGTGGGTAGTTCTGCCCCAGCCCTGGAAACCAGTTCCGAGATGGTAGCTACTGGTCATTAAGCTGTCCTCCCGGACCCACTGAGAGGCTGAATAATGCAGCCACTCCCTCGGCTGTGCTCCCACCAGATGCTGGAGAAAGAGGAAGTTATTCTGCATCTCGCCCCCCCAATTATAACCCTGAAACCCAAAGCAAATAGAGTAAAATAAGGTAGGGAGTAATTGGATGAAAAAAACACTGGAGCCCTCCAGAGATGCCAGTGCCCTGTGAGCGAAACCAGATGTTGGTTTTAAAATCCTGGAATGGATTCCCAAGAGATACTGTCAAGTTCCCTTCCATCCCCAGAGGCAGAATGAGCAGCTGTCAGGCCTGGTACAGAGTGGAGAGGAATCCTGTATTTGAAGTGGGAGGGGGGATTCAAGGCCAACATCCAGAGTCCCTTCCAGCTCTGGGGCTCAGGCATTCAACGCCAAAGCTGGGGAATCTGGAGCAGACCCAGCCTGCTTTGTCTAAGACCTTGCGTTTCCTACATCTACATTTACAAGGCAAAGAGAGCAAAGATATTTGTTTTTTAGAAAAGAATCCCCACATATTAGATATGTGCTGGGAGCCCCAGAGTGGCCTCAGCCCTGGCTTCACATTCCTGGACCATTCTGGAGTGGCCTTGCTTAACGAATCACATCCAGCTTGCATTAGTGAGCAGAAACTTGCTGACAGCAGGAGCCAGTCTTCTGCTGACGCCCCTGTCCCCCTCCCCTAATATGCTAAGAAGCCAGGAACTGAGCCCTGGGGAGAGCAGAGGAAGTTAGGAGGAGATTAATCCAATTGGAGGAATGAGAGCCCCCCCTGCTCCCGCTCCCCAGGCAGCAGGCTGGCTTTGCAAGGAGACTTCCAAGGATACACCCCTGATGGGGCTACTGGTATCCAAGCCAAACTCAGCAACTCATGAAGACGTCTCAGAGCTGACGCACATGTTTCTGGGCGAAGTGCTGGCTGACCGGGGGTGGAGCTCACAGTAATGGGTGCCCGTGGTGTGCCAAGTCTTTGACATGTGAGATTGCTCCCAGCCATCACCATTTTACCCATTTTAAGAAGAGGGTAAGTGTAGAGAGGTCCTATCTGGTCCTATAGTAGAGCCAGGATTTAGACCCTGTTCCTGAGTCCAAAGCCAGCCTCATTCCGCTCTCCCCTGGTGCCTCCCACAGGAATCCCCACCACCATGTTTTCCTCCCTCCGCATTCCCCAATCCACCGAGCGCAGAAGAGGCAAGTAGCTAAGCAGCTTTCAGATGGGTGTGTGGGATTCACAGGTGCTCTCTTTGGGCATTTTTGGTAGCAAGGACCAGAGAGACTCACTGGGTCACTTCACGTAATGGGGTCACATGGTAAGGACACCTGGGAAGACTTTGGAAGACTGGGGCTCATAACACCAGTGGGCCTTGCAGAGCCTGGAAGGGGCAGTTCTTTCAGAATCCCAGGCAGTTCTGGGGGCTTCAGGACTGGGGTTCATGTCTTCACTCTAGTGTCTCATGTCCGACGCGGCTTGTTAATCCCACTGTCCCTGCCTCTCTTTGCTTCTGCTGCGTCTCAGCTGCCTGCATATTCCCCCCACTCAGATTCCTGAGAGGGTCTGGGTGATCCTGCTACATCATTCTAGTGGTTTGGACCAAACTCCTGAGCCAGACCCATCCATCACTCATGGCCTTACACATGGGAAAGGAAGTGCCCACGGGCTGTGACCATGGCATACAGGTTGACTAGCTTATCTAATGCCAGTCTTATCACACCTGATGTCAAAGATAAGCAAAGCTGGGTGCTAAAGTGATCAGGACAGATCTTACTCAGTAATATACTATATGTAGTGGGGCAATGAGGTCAAGGGGAATTGAATTCAACTTTGATTCGTACAGGGGTGACTGGGCATTTTAATGGGAGAGTGAGGGAGTGAGGGGTGAGTGGGGACTCAGTGGAGTCAGGGACGTGAAAGATTACTAAAAGCGGGAGGGGGTTGGTCCCTGTGAAACCCATCTGGGTTGCTAACTGGGACTCCTCCTTCCCACAGAGGCTGGGAGACAGGACGCTGTCTTCAGATGGTGGCTGGAACGAACAGTAAATTCCTTTAGCAGCCTTGAGTGTTCTCAGGCAGGCACTTTAAGGTGGGGCTGGGGTCATCCTAGGGATGCAGCTTGGAGCTGTTAGAAACTGTGGGTTTGGTTAAGGAGAGGGTCTTTGTCACTGATGCCCTCAAGCACCCTGGGAAGTGAGTGTGACAGGGGAAGAAAGGAGGAAGAGAGAGTGTCCTAGTGCCTCTAAGGCTTAAGAAGAATGCTGGCAGCGTGCCCTGCCTGGCCCCTGCCAGTCCCCTCCTCCTGGCTCACCACCCTCCTACCTACCCCACACTGCCCACCCCAGATCCCGTCTGGTGGCACTTAGCAGGGGCAGTTTGGAATTGCCTTGTAGCATTTTTGTGTCCAGAGAAGAAGCAGGTTCCAACCCTCTGTGTCCCCATGGCTGGGTCAATCCATGTTTAGAAATCAACCAGCAACAGGGAGTCTAGAATGATCTACAGAAAAGCAGCACAAATAGATACAACCCGGGGTCAGGGCCCCCCATCACGGTCTTCATTCTGGTGTGGTGGGCTCAGTGGGTAGACACTGCACCCATTCTGAACAGGAGGCACCAAAGGTTAAGACTAGAACCAGAGAGATACAGGAACCATGCGGTACTCAGCTGGGGATTCTGATCGGACCCCCTGACAAAGTCATGTATCCATCCACCCATCTGCCATTCATCCCACCTAGTCAGCAAACATTGACTTAGCTTTTTCAGCTGGCCAAGCATAAGGTTAAGTATTGAGGGTACTGAAAATGCCAATGCTGGAAGGAGCAGTGGTCTAGAAAGAGAGGGATCTGGCGTCCCAGCTCTGAACATCAGTTTCCTCATCTCTAGATGAGGGGTTTGGACTGGGACGTCCCTGAGGTCTCTACCAGCTCTGACATTCTGTGGTTTTATCCATTTTAGGCTGTTAGTTCATTTGAGTGCCTCAAGGGTAGACAATACTTATCTGTCCTTGCATCCTTAGCACCTAGTACAATTCTGGAATATCATAGGGATTCCATAAGTGCATCTGGATGGATAAGTAAATGAGTAACTGAAAAAAGAAATACATACATTGTATAGAGAATTAATAAAGATAATGCATCTTCAGTCCCCCACATCTGTGCACAGGAAGTAGAATCACATTGGATGTCAATGGAATATTATCACTCCTCTCGAAAGCTAAGACAGGTTTATCCTCTCCCCAGCTGGAAACAGCAACATCTTCATTTTCATAGACAAACTCAGCAGTAGCTCTGCTTCACGAGGGTATTCCTGCCATCTTGGAACTCCCAGAAGACTTAGGAGAAGCCAAATTGTTTCTGTGCCTTTAGGGTAGAAGTATTACTATTCAAGGGCTAAAGTCATTTGTTTTTAAGGGGACTCCTCCATCCAAAGACATCTTGCATCAGAGATGTGAAGCCGACTTAGTGGACCCACGCAGAGATCCCATGAAGAATGAAGGACTCGGGGAATTCTCTGGTAGTCCAGTGGTTAGGACTTGGTGCTTTCACTGCTGTGGCCCGGTTTCAATCCCTGGTCAGGGAACTAAGATCCCACAAGCCACACAATGTGGCTAAAAAAAAAAAAAAAAATAGAATGAAGGACTTGGAGAGAAAGGAAGATAAAGATGGAGAACTGGTTCCAATGTGAAGTCTCAAGTTCAGTCCCAGCTCTTCTACTACTGACTGTGGGATGACCTTAGGCAAACACAGCACCTCTCTGGGCCTCTGTTCCCTTGTGTGTCACATGAAGAGTTTGGATTATGATGATCTCCAGGTCTCTGCCAGCTGGGAAACTCTAGGCTTCTCCATCATTTGTGATGGTTAGAAAAGCCCAGGGACTTCCCTGGCGGTCCAGTGATTAAGACTCGGCACTTCTACCGCAGTGGGCATGGGTTCCATCCCTGGTCAGGGAACTACTAAGACCCCACATGCCACGCGGTGCAGCAAAAAAGGAAAAAGAAAAGCCTAAAGACTGTGTGACGATTACCTAAAAGTAGCTCAATGCACCAAATAGTGGTGACATCTGTAGCCTACAACTGAGCGTGAGGAAGTTGTTGCTAGAGATATCTCCGGAAAATGCAAAGCTCCTTCATCCAGACACAATGTCTTGTTCTTCTCCACCATCTGACCTCTTCTGTGCCTCAGCCCCACCCTCTTTACTGAGGGGCCGGGTCAGGACTGGAGCAGACCTGCGATCCTGCTGCAGGAGGGTGGATGAGGGCCTCATGGTCGGTCCCAGGAGTGGCCTGGATAATGGGCAGGGTCAGCAGAGCAGGGCAGGGAAGGAGGAGGCGGCTTCTGGGGTCTGGCCCTGCAGCTAGGCAGGAAGCTCCGAGCAGGGATTAGAGCCACGGATGCTCTGGGAAACTTGTTGGTGAAATGACTGAACCCTTTGATCTGGGAGAGAGCAAGGAGGCTACCCAGCTGGAAAGGACCAGTCTCCTGCCCTGAGTTCCATGCATCAGCTTCCTCCTCTGTTAGTTACAGTGATGCTGCTGGTCGAGGCTTTGGTGGAAGGGACTCTTCTCTGCTTCTCTGTATAAAAAGGGAGAACCTCTGACCCCAAATCTGGGGCAGCAGGGAAAAAAGAACATTGGGGGGTCCTTGCTATGAGAGGTAGGAGGAAAAACTCGTGCCCAGGACTTAGTGGGCTACGACTTGGGACAAGCTATCAAGTCAGGAAACCCTCCACTCATCCTCCAGGTGTTCGGTGGGGCACAGCGTTTGGTGTTTCCCTTCAGCTTGGGTCTCTCAGACCAGAGATGGAACGCGGGCAGGGCTCTTCCTGCAGAGAGCAGGGTGTGGGCCAGCCTGGTGGTCGCTACTGTCCTCTCCACTTACAAACCGTAGGCACATGTCCAGGTAGATTCCAGTCTGCAGAGTAGGGACCCCAGAGCAAGAGAAAGAGTTTGATATTCTCTTCACTCAGGGGGGTTCCCTTTATGAATCAAACTCAGATAGCCACATGAGCTTCTCTGGGCGGACTGGGTTCTGTGGAGTTGTGGATCCACATGTTGCTCGGGAAGGATTTCCCAGGGCTCCCCGAGGTGGGAGGTTAAGAAGAAAGTATGACAGACTCTAGGTCCATCCACCTCATTACAAATAGCACAATTTCATTCCTTTTTATGGCTGAGTAATATTCCATTGTATATATGTGCCACATCTTCTTTATCCATTCATCTGATGATGGACACTTAGGTTGTAGAGTCTGTCATTCAGAGTGAAGTAAGTCAGAAAGAGAAAGACAAATACCGTATGCTAACACATATATATGGAATTTAAGAAAAAAAAAATGTCATGAAGAACCTAGGGGTAAAACAGGAATAAAGACACAGACCTACTTGAGAATGGACTTGAGGATATGGGGAGGGGGAAGGGTAAGCTGTGACAAAGTGAGAGAGGCATGGACGTATATACACTACCAAACGTAAGGTAGATAGCTAGTGGGAAGCAGCCGCATAGCACAGGGAGATCAGCTCGGTGCTTTGTGACCGCCTGGAGGGGTAGGATAGGGAGGGTGGGAGGGAGACGCAAGAGGGAAGGGATATGGGAACAGATGTATATGTATAACTGATTCACTTTGTTATAAAGCAGAAAGTAATAAAAAAAAGGAAAAAAAAAGAAGAAAGTAAAGAGGCCTGTCGGTCAAGGGCAGCTATCAGGGGAAGTCACATGCAGTTGTGACAGCCTAAGGTCCTCTGCCCCCAACCTGGGCCATCCCCTCTGACTACTGGCCTAGGAGTGCCTGGGCTTTGTACAATCAAAACCCCTGCCTTCCGTCTTCCTCTACTGTCATGTGCAAGGAGAGGCATCTCCTTGACCCCAAATACACACTCCTTGGGGAGCACTCTGGGTGGGTGTCTACGGAATAAGCTCCCTGGACTTACAAGAAGTGTAAGGGGGTGGGGGGTACGTACCAGGCTGAGGCAGCCTCCCAGACACCGCATCTGATTATGTCGGGCGGACACAGCTGTGGGGTAAGAGCGTTTCCCATAGGTGGTTGGTTGCTTGGTGGGAAAGCCTTGCTCTAGGGCAGAAACTGCTGGGAAAAAGCGACCTGTACACCCTCTGCCCACAGAAACCCGAACCTCTTAGCAAGTCCTGACATTCTTCTCAGCTCGAGAGGGGGTCAGTGTTGCCATCACTGGGTGATTCCACAAGTGCATTCCAGGAGGTGGCATCATGGCTCAGCCTGGGAAAGGCTGCCTCCAGGCCCCCCGGTAGCTTTCCAGGGCAAAGCAGGCTAGAGATTCTGTTCCTAGGACAGCCCCTTAGACTGTCTTATTCCCTGAATTGGGGCAGTTTGCATCATAATCAGGTCAAGTCTCAGCCACGGATTTCCTAAGGGAGGTATCCACAGGGATGGGCTTTTGTTAGGGGAAGAAAGGATTAAAAAATTACAGCTTCGTGCCATGTTCTGTAAGATGGAGCTAGACCAAGATGAACCTCATTGATTCTTTTGGGGCATGCAGCATCTGCCGATCCCGTGGGCAGGGAGCTGTGCTCAGCCTCCATCCAGGGAGAAGCCCTGGATTGGGGAGACCTGGGAACAAGTGACAAGGAACAGGCTCCAGTGCTTGATGAGCCAACCCTGGGGTCCGGGTGTGCGGGGCACGGGGGACACACATAGCCACAGGACTGATGGGGGCTATTGACCTTGCTTGGTGTGTGGGGAGCATGGGGCATAGACCAGGACTGACGCTGTGTCCCATAATTATGGTTACCATATGTTTCCAATTTTTGGAAGTTGACCTGTTTCCAAATATTCTTTTGCCACTTCCATATACACTGAAGCCTCCTGGGAATTCTAATATTTCAGCAACCAAGTGACGCTCTCCAGATTTCCTTCAGCACTCACTATAATCACATGACAGACCACAGCCTTATTTGCTCATTTGGAATGTATGGTCATTGTACCAATAGCTTGAATTCTGGGTCCAGAATCGAGGGCCGTCCCACCGAAAGAAGCCCTCAGTGAGGGGACTGAGTAGAAGCGGCTGTGCTGTAATAAAGAGGGTGTTGGAAACACTGGTAGCCCTGATGCTGACTCTCCTCAGGCCCCCACCAAAGCCATTGGCTCTGGGGAGATGTGTCCACTAGACAGGACTTGCCCACTGGGGTATATACTATCTGAGCGCATTCATTCGTGCATGCCTTCATTTAGCCCAGCTTGGGCATCTTGATGTACCAGGCACTGTATCAGGCCACATGACCTGTCTTCAGAGTGCTTACAGTGTCCCAAAAGAGTAAATAGGCAATTATTACATGGAGTGATAAGTATGTCCACAGAAGGGGCTGTGGCCAGGTATGGGGGAACCACAGAAGGTTTTCGGAGAGATGTGACATTCAAGCTGAGATTTAAAGGACATGAAAATCTTAGGCCAGAGCACAGACATGGGTTTTTCTGAGTTGGGGGGGGGGTGGGGGGAGGTCCATGTTCTCCCTCTGCTCGTTCAGGTCTCCACTCAAGGCCTTCCTTGTCTCCCCGTCCAGGATGGTGCCCCCCGCCATGATCCATTCCCTTCCTTATCTCCCCATCCAAGATGGTGCCCCCCACGATCCATTCCCTTCCTTGTCTCCCCATCCAAGGTGGTGACCCCGCCATGATCCATTCCCTTCCTTGTCTCCCCATCCAAGATGGTGCCCCCCACGATCCATTCCCTTCCTTATCTCCCCATCCAAGATGGTGCCCCCCACGATCCATTCCCTTCCTTGTCTCCCCGTCCAGGATGGTGCCCCCCCGCCATGATCCATTCCCTTCCTTGTCTCCCCATCCAAGATGGTGCCCCCGCACGATCCATTCCCTTCCTTGTCTCCCCATCCAAGGTGGTGACCCCGCCATGATCCATTCCCTTCCTTGTCTCCCCATCCAAGATGGTGCCCCCCACGATCCATTCCCTTCCTTGTCTCCCCATCCAAGATGGTGCCCCCGCACGATCCATTCCCTTCCTTGTCTCCCCATCCAAGATGGTGCTCCCCCATGATCCATTCCCTTCCTTGTCTCCCCATCCAAGATGGTGCCCCTCCACGACCCATTCCCTTCCTTGTCTCCCCATCCAAGATGGTGCCCCCACACGATCCATTCCCTTCCTGTCTCCCCATCCAAGATGGTGACCCCGCCATGATCCATTCCCTTCCTTGTCTCCCCATCCAAGGTGGCGCCCCCTCCATGCTCCATTCCCTTCCCGTGCTTCTGTTCCCATCTATGCATCACTATGTGGCCATAGTTATATTTTTATTTGTTTCCTAGCTTTATCTCTAGTCTCTCCCACTACAATATCAGTCCACGAGGGCAGAGACTTTGTTCATGGATGTATCCATAGCTCCTAGAACAGGACAAAGCCCCTAATAGATGATCACTTTTTTGGCAAAACAAAGAAGTGAACAGAGTGAGTTCAGGCTGGCCAGAGTGGAGAGATTAAGGGGGAATCTCTGACCACCAGCCCTGTTTGCCCACTCTCCACCCAGCTTCTTCCTGTTATTTTGACCCTGAACTCTGCTTGGCCGGCTCTGGGACACACAGCATGCTCCTGCCCCTTCTCCCTCTACTGATGACCCCACACGGAGGCTGCTGTTGGAGGCCTCCTGGACTGGCGTGGCCCACTGCCACCGTGACAGTGTTGTGACAGAGGTGATGCGGGTCTGGGAGAAATCAAGGCTGACATCTCAGCCTCGGCCAACCCACCAGGGCCAACCCCTGACCCGGGGCCAGGCCTTCTTTGCTCCAGGTTCGCTTGTCATGACTGCTCCCAGGGGAGCGTCCCTATCTCAGACCTGGCCTCTGCATCCTGTTTCTCTCTGTGTTTTCTGTCTCCAGGATTCCTGCACTCTCTTGCTCATCCTCAGCCTTTTCTGATAACCTGGCTGGAGCTTGTAAACCCACGTGGGGAGAATAGTCAGGGATGAAGGATGCATAGAAAATGGAATTAAACTTTTCCAGGAGCCTTTCCATGCCATCACACTGTACTCTTGCAGCATCTTGGAATGGTGTGGTCTCCTGGGGACTTCTTTGGTCCCCCTGTGCAGAATATTCTGGGGTTTTCCTAGCCTGGGCAACTCAAAACAGACACGCAGCCAGCTCTAATTCCTCTCCTTTCCCATGTGGCACAGATGCGGGGTTTATCAATTCTGCCACCTCCTCCAGGAGGCTATAAAGGTCTTTGCCAGGACGTCCCTGGTGGCACAGTGGTTAAGAATCCACCTGCCAATGCAGGGGACACGGGTTCGAGCCCTGGTCCTGGAAAGTCCCACATGCTGCGGAGCTAGTAAGCTCGTGCACCACAACTCCTGAGCCTGCGCTCTAGAGCCTGCGAGCCCCAACTACTGAGCCCACGAGCCACAACTGCTGAAGCCCGGGCACCTAGAGCCCGTGCACCACAACAAGAGAAGCCACTGCAATGAGAAGCCCACACACCGCATGAAGAGTAGCCCCCGCTCGCTGCAACTAGAGAAAGCCCGCATGCAGCAACGAAGACCCAACACAGCCAAAAATAAATAAATAAATAAATAAATAAATTTATTTTTTTAAAAAAGTCTTTGCCAAGTCACAGTCATTAGAAGAGGGAATCCCCTATCCCAGCCGGCCAAGAAAAGAAAGACAAAAACATAGTCCGAGGATGCAATACTTATTGGGAGAAGAACTTGATTGGGTTTGCTATTTTCTTTCTTTTTTTTTTTTTTAAGATAAGGACTTTTAAAAATTAATTAATCTGTTTATTTTTGGCTGCGTTGGGTCTTTGTTGCTGTGCGCGGGCTTCTTCTAGTTGCAGCGAGCGGGGGCTACTCTTCGTTGCGGTACACGTGCTTCTCATTAAGGTGGCTTGTCTTTGTTGCGGAGCACGGGCTCTAGGCACGCGGGCTTCAGTAGTTGTGGCATGCAGATTCAGTAGTCGTGGCTCATGGGCTCTAGAGCACAGGCTCAGTAGCTCCTGCCATGTGGGATCTTCCTGGACCAGGGATTGAACCCATGTCCCCTGCATTGGCAGGCGGATTCTTAACCACTTCGCCACCAGGGAAGTCCAGGTTTGCTATTTTCGCGGGCAGTTCGTTGTAGGGTTTTCCTGCATCATATCACATACCTGTCACTGTATCACAGCACAGTTGTACCCGTCTCCACCCCACATGTCCAGGTGGCTTCTGGCTGCAAAAGTGGCAACCTTGACCTCGTCCCTGGTCTTGGCATCACTGAGCCATGGAGCTGGAAGGAATGTTCCAGAACACCTAATCCCATCGCTCCCAAAGGCCACTCCACAAACATAGACTACCTCACAGTCATTTGGGACACTGGTAAAATATACAGATCCCTAACTCCTGCCACCAAGATTCTGATCCAGTAGGTCTGAGTGGGCCCAGGAATCTGCCTTCTCACAGGCATTGCTAATGATTTTGATATGTGGCCAGACTTAAGACTCAGTGACCACTCCAATATCTTGTCAAGAGGAAGCTTAGGTCCCTGAGGGGCGAAGATACCTGCCTCCCACCCCAACTCATGGTATGGCAGACAGGTTGGTGAAAGGACCTTAGATGACACCCCAGCTCTGGCACTAACGGTATCTCCCTGGCGCTGTAACTCTCCAACCAAACCCTGGCTTTGAGATGATCCAAAGGCTTTTTTCAGCTGCTCCCCTTGGAGAAGTAACGCCTTGCTTTGTAATGCAAAAGAATGAATCTTCACTCTTTCATCGATGTAGCAAATGTTTACTGTACATTTCCTGCAGCCAAGCTCTGTGCTGAACAGAGTTTATAGATGAACGTGACAGGGCTTCAGCCATCAGAGATGGGGATCGGGGGTTGCAAACTAGGACTTGCTTATTTCCTACTGTGTGCCAGGCACTGTGCTTGGAGCCTTAACGCAGTCTGCAAAACAGCCCTATGTGTTGTCCCCATGTCACAGTTGAGGCAATGCCCTCAGAGAGTCTAGAAGACTTTCTTAAGGTCGTTCAGGTAGAAAGAAGAATCTTGTATGTGCCAGGTGCCATTCTAAGCTCTTTACACCTATTGCTGTATTTCACTGATTCTGTGACACACATTTTAACATCTCTGAAATCTGGAAGCCTGTAGCAATCTGTATAGCCTGCCACTGTAACTGGCAAAGCTTCTTCCTTCTTAGTAGCATGTAAAATAGTGATGGGCCTTACAAAACAGCGGCTTTTTAGATTTGATGAGTTACTGTCCCCCATTTAACAGGTAGTAAGGGACAGAACCAGAATTCACGCCCAGGTCTGTCTGGCTTCAAACAGTTTCGTGCTGACAGCCTAGTGGGAAGGTGGACACAGATGACAGCGCAGGGCTGAGACACTCCTGGGGGACCTCTCCACCTACTAAACTACGCGGCAGGGCCACCTGTTCACAAAGCCTTGACCATCCCTTGATTTCCTCTGTGCCCCTTCACCCTCCGCTCTGGCAGGCCTGACAGCTGGTCACCAGGTGTCAAAAGATAGAGAGGAATCCAACAATTCTGCTCCTTGGTATTTACGCAAATGAGCTGAAAACTTCTGTCTACACAGAAATCTGCACAGGAATGTTTGTAACAGATTTATTCATAATTCCTTCCAAGAGGTCCTCCAGTGGGTGAATGGATAACTAAACTGTGGTACATCCAGACAATGGAATATTATTCAGTGCTAGAAAGAAATGTGCTATCAAGCCATGAAAAGACATGGAGGAACCTTAAATGCATATGACTAAGTGAAAGAGGCCAATCTGAAAAGACTACATACCGTATGATTCCAAGTATGTGACATTCTGGGAAGGGCAAAACTATGGAGACAGGAGAAAGATCAGTGGTTGCCAGGGGTTCGGAGGTGGGATAGCAGGTGAATAAGTGGAGCACAGGGGATTTTTAGGGCAGTGAAACTGCTCTGTAGGACACTGTAATGATGGAGACATGTCATTAGACATTTGCCCAAAGCATAGAATGGACACCACCAAGAGTGAACCCTAGTGTAAACTGTCGACTCTGGGTGATCATGCCGTGTCATGTGGGTTCACAGATTACCGCCGTGGTGGAGGTGTTGATAGTTGTGAAGGGGGCTGTGCATGGGGTTGGGGGGTAGGAGGTCTATGGGAAATCTTTGTACCTCCTTCTCAATTTTGCTATTAAAAATAAATAAAGTCTATTTTTAAAAAAAAGGTGGAGAGAAGACGGGCAGGGGTGATAATGGGCAGGGGTGACACCACGGTTTCTGCTGGCTGCCGGCTCCGCCTCGGCTGTAGCCCCAGCTCCCCTCTCCTATGTTGGGTGGTGGCGGGGAGTCGGGGGGGTCCCCAGGTGGGGCCCCACTGTGTCCAGCTTGGGTAGTGACCCGTGACCCTGTGCTTCTTCCGGCAGGTGGCATGGAGGCCTTGATGGTCCGGCTGGTGAACGGCTCGGGCCCACACCAGGGCCGCGTGGAGGTGTACCACGAGCGGCGCTGGGGCACCGTGTGCGATGATGGCTGGGACAAGAAGGACGGGGACGTGGTGTGCCGCATGCTGGGCTTCCCCAGCTCCGAGGACGTGCACCGGACGGCTCAGTTCGGACAAGGTAGGGCACCCGGAGGAGGAGAACATGGGGCGAGGGTCCTGGAGGCCTAGGCCTGCCCTCCTGTCCAGCATCCCCTTGACAGCAGTCCTGCCAGTGTCAGCCGGGCTCTGCCTGGATCCTTCCCGCCATGACCACGGGATGCTCACGGCCCCCAGGCGAGCTGGTTTGTCTTCAGACAGTTCTGCTTATTAGAACATTCTTCCTTCCCTTGAATTGACTCCCTTTCTTTTTGGTCTCCTACTGGCCCCCGTTTTCAGCCCTGCATCTCAGGGCTCTTATCTAATCCCACACCCATTTGTCCCGATTACACTAGGAAGCAGGTACAGCTATCATACCTATATTCCATATGTGGAAACGGTGGCACAGAGAGGCTGGATAACTTGTCCAAGGTCACACAGCTAGCAAATGGCAGAGCCCAGGTTCAGACCCAAGCAGGTAGCTCGGGAGTCCGTTCTCTTATCCACTCTGCTGGCTGTCCCTGCTCCTCTTTGAGTCTTTTCTTCTTCAGATGAAGATCTCCAAACACTTCATCTCATCCTCAGGGGAAAAGATTTCGGCAGTCTTCACCATTTTGGTTGCTTTCCTTTGACAGGCTTAGACGGTACAGGAGAGTTTGAGGGAGAGGTGCAGACCCTTCCTGGGCAGGCGGCTGATGGGAACCACCTGTCCCTTTCCGACTGCAAAGAGGTTGGCTCCACCCCAGCTCCAGTCTCTATCCACAGTACTGTGTCTTCCCCTCAGGCTAGTTCTCTGTATTAGTCTGCTCAGCTGCTGTAACAAATACCACAGACTGTAGGACTTAAACTGCAGACATTTATTTTCTCACAGTTCTAGAGGCTAGAAGTCCAAGATCAAGGTGTTGGCAGGTCTGGTTTCTCCTGAGGCCTCTCTCCTTGGCTTGTAGAGGGACACCTTCCCCCTGCGTCCTCACATGGTCCTCCCTCTGTGTGGGTCTGTGTCTCTTCCTCTTAGAAGGACACCAGTCATATTGGTTTAGGGCCCCTCTAATGACCTCATTTATCCTTAATCACCTTTCTAAAGGCCCTGTGTCCAAAGACAGGCGCATTCTGAGGTCCTGGGGGTTAGGACTTCCACATAGGAATTTTGGGGGGACACAATTCAGCCCATAACAATTCAGCTGCACACACAGCACACTACACGTTCACACTCAACTATAAATACTCACCGTCACAAATGCTTTGTCCTTATTCGGACCTCGAACTCAGAGAGACCTGTGTTGACTCACAACTAAAACAATGGTCCCACCTGCTTGAAGACAGTGCTCCCTGCACCTGTATAATAACGTGCTGTGCCCGACTGTGTGCTCTTGTTACCCCTCCACCCTGGATCTTGGTGTCCCATCTGTAACTTAAAGGGGCTTAACAGACCCTGTGATGTGCCTTCCAGCTTGGGCCCCTGGGATGTGAAATACTTCTGCTCAGCTGTCACGAGGACCTGCATTCTGGCAGGTGCGGGGAGGGATTTGGACTGACCCACTCATACTCAGTTGCCAGGTCCCCTGGTGACCCGTGGAGGGCCCACTGGCCCCGCTATGGAGGCTACTTGTGTCATGGAGTGTTTGCTGTCTTACCTGAGACCATGGCGGCCCAGCCCACTGTGCTGAATGGTAAAGGGCCTCATGGTGAGAGGAGGGGCATCCTTTTCAGATGGGGACATAGAGCCGGGTCACATCCCAACTGGCCATGGAACCCTCCGCTCCCCACAGCTGCCTGTCTTCTCGTGCCCACTTTGGAGTGCCACAGTCCTGGCTCAGAATCTTGTCCCTTAGACCTCAGTCACTGTTGCAGACTGAATGTTTGTGTCGCCCGCCCCCCCAAATTCATATGTGGGAATCCTCAGCCCCAATGTGATGGTATCAGAAGGTGGGGCCTTTGGGGGGTGATCAGGTCATGAGCAGAGCCCTCATAATGGGACTGGTGCCCTTATAAAAGGGACCTCAGAGAGCTCCCTCCTGCTTCCGTGAGGACATACAGTAGCCTACAAGCCGGAAGAGGGCCCTTCCCTAGAACCGGAACTTGCAGGCACCCTGATCTTGGACTTGCAGCCTCCAGAACAGTGAATAAACAGAAATAAATGTCTGTTGTTTAGAAGCCACCCAGTCTGAGCAGACAAGACAATCACACTCACTGAAGTGACTCTTGTGAAATGTGTTGTGACAGCTGGCGGAGAGTGGCCGATTGACCCCAGCGTCCTGGCTTCTCGGCTTCAAGGCCAGTGCGTGGGGAGTTCAAAGGGTCCAGCTCCACGAAGGGCAGCCCACTCGGGGAGAGCGCTTCCCTCCCATCTAAAGCTCTGGGCTGTGTCTCAGCCTGTTTTCTTCAAGGAAAACTGCCATTTCTGTTTGCATGAGGAACAGAAACAGTGGGAACGGTCCTCGTTTTCCTTTTTTGGCTCCAGTGAGGGCTTCTCCCTAATAAGTGGAAGTAAACCTTTGGGGGGGAAAATCATAAACTCTTTTAGTGAAGCCACATTAGGTCATGTGAATGTCATGGGCAGGGTTAGCCTAAAACTCTTTCATCCTGCCTTGATTTTTGTATTGTATGGTGTAAAGGAAAGCTCTACAGTTGCCACCGGATTTGTTTTTTTTTTTTGGCCGCACTGCATGGCTTGTGGGATCTTAGTTCCCCAACCAGGGATCGAACCTGGGTCCACAACAGTGAGAGTGCCGAGTCCTAACCACTGGACTGCTACGGAATTCCCACCACTCAAGTCTTTAAACCAGTCAGTGGGAAGCCAGACTTGCTTCCACATCAGCATCAAATGTGCACCGTAGTTTTCCATCATCATCCAATAACTTAGGTCATGTGATATTCGAGACCTGGACAAGTAGCCAGGTGTTCCTCATGGGTGCACAGAGGGAAATGGGGGCCGGGGAAGGGATGGGGCTTGCCTGGCACCCATCCTCCTAGCCCGGCTGCAGTCCCTTCTTCCCACAGCAGCTTCTGGCACTTTCCATGGGCAGGCACTAGGCTCAGCACTGGGGCACAGAGTTGAGTCAACCTAGTCTCTGACCTCAGCACATTCAGTTTAGAGGGGGAGGCAGACAGGTTCACAGATTCTAAACTGTTGGAAGGGCTAGCCTGCCCTCGCAGCTGGGGGCAGAGGGAGGGGAAGCCCGCCTCTCCTGGCAGCTGGCGGGGTTTGCATCAGGTCCCAACGGCCCTCTGACCACAGCCTCCCGTCATGCAGGTGCCCCGACTCCCAACCCCAGTCCGCTCACCCTCAGCCTCACGGAGTCTCCCAAGCCCCCGGCCCCGCTCTCCATCCACTCGTTTCTCTTCCGGCTATGCTTCCTGCCCTGCCAGCCAGGACTGCAGACGCGTCCCTTCTCGCACCCTCACCCACTCCCGTGTCCCTTATCTGCTGGGTCCCTGAGTCTTAACAGATGCTACCAGTGTCAACATCTCTGGTCCCTTGACTCTATCTCCTCCTCTCTGTTCCCCCTGCTCTTGCCTTAGGAGCCCGGGCTGGGTAGAGCAGTGGCTAGAGCTCAGTCTCCGGGTCAAAGCCAACCTAGCATCCCATATGCGCCACTTACTAGCTGGTGACCTGGAGCAGATTTCTTAACCTCTCCAGGCTTCCGTCCCTCCACTTTTGCAGGATGACTGCAAACTCGAAGTGAGATCACATACGGTGAGCAGTTAGGACAGTGCAGGCCCTGCGGTGCACAGTTATTTGCTGCTTGTTGGGTGGAGATGGGGCCGTCCTCCATGAGCTGCTTCCCACACTGCGGCCCCCTGTCCCCCTCCAGGCTGCCTCCTTTGCCTTCCTCCTCCTGGCTGCCAGGGATCTCTCTAAAATGAGCTCCTGCCTCTGTCACTCCCCTGCCCGATGCTCAGTGGGTCTTTCCTGCTCTCAGGGTCAAATTTGGTTTCCTTAGCTTAGTGCCCAAGGCCAGTCCTCACACGCCTCCCACCTCTGGCGGCGCATCCCTTAGCTGCATGCGCCCACGTGTGGCCTCTGAGCTCACACAGCTGTTTCCCAGCTCTGTATCCTCTCACGTGCTGTTCCTTGGGTCTGGAATGCCTTTCCCTCCTCTTCACCTAGCTAATTCCTTCTCAGCATTTTTTTTTTTTTTTTTTTTTTTTTGCGGTACGCGGGCCTCTCACTGTTGTGGCCTCTCCCGTTGCGGAGCACAGGCTCCGGACGCGCAGGCTCAGCGGCCATGGCTCACGGGCCCAGCCGCTCCGCGGCACGTGGGATCCTCCCGGACCGGGGCACGAACCCGCGTCCCCTGCATCGGCAGGCGGACTCTCAACCACTGCGCCACCAGGGAAGCCCTCCTCCTCAGCTTTATTTTTTTATTATTTTTTTTTTTGCGGTACGCGGGCCTCCCACCGTTGCGGCCTCTCCCGTTGCGGAGCACAGGCTCCGGACGCGCAGGCTCAGCGGCCATGGCTCACGGGCCCAGCCGCTCCGCGGCAGGTGGGATCCTCCCGGACCGGGGCACGAACCCGTGTCCCCTGCATCGGCAGGCGGACTCTCAACCACTGCGCCACCAGGGAAGTCCCTCCTCAGCTTTTAAAGTCAGCTCAGTGATCACCTCCTGGGGGGTGCTTTGCCGCTCCACCCCAGCCCGTGATGTAGATGCCCCCCTCTGCTCCCGTGGCATCTTCTGTGCGTACCTCTCCCGCGCTCCTGATCGCTGAGGTATGTGGGAACACCTTGAGGGCAGAGCTCCAAAACCCAGGACTGTGCCTGGGATGTGATAGGTACTCTGGGTAAATGTGGGAGGGAGGAAGGAGGGACAGGAGGAGGGGGCGAGGGAAGAAGGAAGGAAGGAACTTCTGTGCCTGCCAAACCTGCGTCCTCCCCAGAGCCATACGAGAAACTGCCCCACCCTGGCAGCCCTCTCTGTGGTCTGGCACCATCAGAGTTTTCCTGGACAGGGCTCAATAATTGAATTATCAGTTTCCCTGAGAAAAAAGCAAGGAAAGGCCCAAATGAGAAAGACTTGGAGATTTTTTTATTTTATTTTAAATTGGTCCAAGAGCTGTTGGACAGGGAATGAGTGCAGATCAGGAAGATGGAGGGTGATGGCTGGAGCAAGGGTCCAGGAGGAGATGGAGGGCGTGAGACCACCATAGCGCTGCTGGGAAATTAGTCCTGGACCCGCCAAGAAAATCTTTCTTTGAGACAGAGAGACAGACGGAAGGAGCTGAGGATGGGTACAAATGCATACAGATTTGTAGGTGGGAGTGGGTGGATAGAATTGGGAGTGTTCTCTTTTAATTCTATTATTAGCATTTTTTGGCCCTTTTTTTCTAAGATAAAATTCAGATACTGGGAGGTGGCTTAGTGCAAGGGTCAGCAAACATTAAAGGGCCAGGGAGTAAATAGTTTGGGCTTTCTGGGCCAGATGGTCGCTCTCACAGCTACTCAGCTCTGTAGTTGTAGCATAAAAGCAACTACAGACAAAATGTAATCAGACTGGGGGCAGGCAGGCTCCGTGTTCCAATAAAACTTTTTTTTTTTTTTTTTTTTTTTGCTGTACGCGGGCCTCTCACTGCTGTGGCCTCTCCCGTTGCGGAGCACAGGCTCCGGACACACAGGCTCCGCAGCCATGGCTCGCGGGCCCAGCCGCTCCGCGGCATGTGGGATCTTCCGGGACCGGGGCACGAACCCGTGTCCCCTGCATCGGCAGGCGGACTCTCAACCACTGCGCCACCAGGGAAGCCCCCAATAAAACTTCATTTACAAAAGCAGGCAGTAGGTCAAATTGGGTTTGCAGCCTCCTGGCTTAGTGATCTGTGCTGTGTGCCGTGTATGTGGTTCTATAAGGAATGGGGACTGGACTGGCTGGACGTCAGAGGCCTGGGTCATGATCTCATCCCCTTAATCGTCGTGGGACAGGTCACTTAACCTTTCTGGGGCGTTAGTTTTCCTACCTCTTAAATATCTGTTTGATAGCCATCCTGCCTGTCCCTGTGTGAGGCTCAGATGGCAGCCCGTAGGAATCAGTGTAACTCATTCTGATCTCAGAGATCAGCAGTGAGTGGTAGCTTGAAACAGGATCTTAGTTCCCTGCCCAGGAACTGAACCTGGGTAGCCTGGATGAAAACCAGGAATCCTAGCTGCTAGACCCCCAGGGGCCAGAGGCTAGAAGCTAAGTGGCCCTGGCTCTTGCCCCCATTTGAAAACAAGAATGTTTCAAGGAGGCAAAAACTGTAAAAACAGGTACAAAGTTTATTATTAGAGACACAGCACAAGAAGTGGGAGAGCACACAGAGAAACAGTTCGTTTGTTAAGAGACTGAAGCAAGGCAGAGATACACATCTGGAGAGAAAGGGTGTAGGCGTCTTCTAATGAGGAGGCAATAAAGAGGTGATTTAAATCATTTATTTAGGACAGTCCTTCCAGGTCTTTGTTTACCTTTGGCCAATTTCTTGTTTCTTATTCCACGCCTGACCTGTCCTAGGAATCTCCCCAACATGCGTGCTAACTTTTTGCTAAGATGGATCCCACTGCAGAGGCCTATGGGGGTCTTGGCATCACGTATTATGGGGTGGCACCCCCTCCTTTTTGACCCCCCCAAGGAGTCTTAATGTGCCTGTGCAGTCAGGGAGTTTTTCTTAACCTCAGGGGTAGTCATCTTATCTCTTTACTTCAGCAGAGCTCAGTTTTTTGCCACTAACTTTGTCCTTGGAGTGTCTGGGGGAAAACAAAGCTTCAATTTTACTGCCCTTGACAAATACCAGCTGTCCAGGCCAGGGGCCCATCTACTTCCTACCTCAATTCCTTCTATTAATATTACTCAAATAAACATGCAGCAGCTCAAATGTTTGTTCCATGAAGCAGAGATTTTTGTTTTGTTTTTATACAATTTTGAAAGGTTGCTTTCCCTTTATAGTTATAACAAAATATTGGCTAATACTCCCCATGTTATATATTGGGTTGGCCAAAAAATTCGTTCAGTTTTAAGTAAAAATAAAAGACACATTTTTCATTTTCACGAAGAACTTTATTGAACAACGTTTTCACTAACCAAACGAACTTTTTGGCCAAGCCAGTAATACATCCTTCAGCTTATCTTACAGCCAATAGTTTGTACCTCCGTGTTCCCCACCCCTGTATTGCCCCTCCCCTACCACTGGTAACGACTAATTTGTTCTCTATATCTGTGAGTCTGTTTCTTTTTCATTATATTCACTAGTTTGTTGTAGTTTTTAGATTCCACTTATAAGTGATATAATACAGTATTTGTCTGTCTCTGTCTGACTTACTTCACTTAGAATAATGCCCTCCAAGTTCATCAATGTTACTGCAAATGGCAAAATTTCATTCTTGTTTATAGCTGAGTAGTATTCCATTGTATATAGATACCACAGCTTCTTTATCTGTTGATGCACACTTAGGTTGCTTCCATATTCTTGGCAATTGTAAATAACACTGCTATGAACATTGGGGTGCATGTATCTTTCAAATTAGTGTTTTTGTTTTTTTTTCAGATATGTACCCAGGAGTGGGATTGCTGGGTCATATAGTAGTTCTATTTTTAGTTGTTTGAGAAATCTCCATACTGTTCTCCACAGTGACTACACCCGTTTACATTCCCACCAACAGTGTTTTTCTTTCATCATTTTTTGTTCATTGATGTAGTCCCTACACCCAGAATAGGGCTGAGCATGGAGTAGACTCTTAAATACTTGTCGGGGCTTCCCTGGTGGTGCAGTGGTTGAGAGTCCGCCTGCCGATGCGGGGGACGCAGGTTCGTGCCCCGGTCCGGGAAGATCCCACATGCCAAGGAGCGGCTGGGCTTGTGAGCCATGGCCGCTGAGCCTGCGCGTCTGGAGCCTGTGCTCTGCAACAGGAGAGGCCACAACAGTGAGAGGCCCGTGTACCACACACACAAAAAAAAGATACTTGTTGAATGAATGAATGAATAAGGATAGAATAAAATCTCCACTTACGCATCCCAACGATATCACCTTCCAACAGCTCTAAGTGTCAGAAGACCTGGTCTCTTGTCCCAGTTTTTCCTCCTCAAGGTAAAAACCTCAGCCTGTTGTTTAATTTTTCTGACTGTACAGTGGGGAGCACAGTAGCCCCTTCCCCGCTTACCTGCTGGGGCTTCTTACGGAGCCAACAGAGAGACCATCCGGAGGAGCAGACCTGATCTAGAGCAGGGCTTCTCAGACCTGAATGCATGCCTGAGCCTAGGAGGTCTTGTTAAGATGCAGACTCTGATTCGGGTCCGGGTGGGCCCGAGACTCTCTGCTGCTAACAACCTTCCAGGTGATACTGATTTCCTGGTCCTTGGGCCACACGTTGAGTATCAGGTGTCAGCTCTAAAGCTAAAAGGATGATTGGTACCTGGAGTCATGGCAGTGCTAGCCCCTCTGACATGGCAAGGAGCAGAAACGGTCTTCGGGTTCATAGGCCCTTCAGCGATGTCCCAGGACCTGTAGATATTCAGTGCTGCTGAATTAACAACGCTTTTCTCATTTTATTAGCTCTTCCATGACTGGACGTTAGCCAGAACTCCCTAGCTGAACACCAGCTAGAGTTTGGAGTCTCGTGATCCTGTGTATGCACTTGGGCTCGTAACCTTGGGGCCTGTTCTGTATTTGTCGGTCTCCTTCATTTGCTCCTTTATTTGTTTTGGATGTGACTAATCCCACAGAGCTCTTGGGCCTGTAGCCCAAGGAAGGGTAATTTGTAAACTGATGTGTTTTCCAGGAGACATTTAATCTGAGAATTTTTGCTCGGCCTCAGAGAGCTTATTGTGTAAGAGGCACACTGTATCCGGCTAGGGAAGAGGCTCTGATGAAGAAATAACATCCAAAAAGACAGCAGAAGGAGGCCTCTCCTCCCAGCTCTGTTCCTGAATTCACTGTTTGGTATTCCCATGACAACAGATGCTGAAAATCTGGGCATAAAAAATATGTCCAAACCACTTAGTTCATGCGGTCGTTTTCGTGGGCAGCAAAATGGTTTAGGTGTTCCCTTGATGCTCTTTGTAAAGGGATTTCCCACGCAATCCAAGGGTGAGTGACAGTTTTTTTTTTTTTTTTTTTTTTTTTTTTTTTTCTTTTTGCAGTATGCGGGCCTCTCACTGTTGTGGCCTCCCCCGTTGCGGAGCACAGGCTCCGGATGCGCAGGCCCAGCGGCCATGGCTCACGGGCCCAGCCACTCCGCGGCATATGGGATCCTCCCAGACCGGGGCACGAACCCGTATCCCCTGCATCGGCAGGCGGACTCTCAACCACTTGCGCCACCAGGGAGGCCCGAGTGACAGTTTTAAGGGTTTTAATAATTAGTCCTGACAATTCCTCTAAAAGGAGAGGTTGTCTGGCTGCTGAGAGTTGGGACAGGGAGGAAATGGGGGTAGGGTCAGGGTACAGTACTAATCCCTGAGCTACCTTTTGTATAGGGTTTTGGTGCATTTGAAAGCCCTTCAAAATACAGGAACTGGGAATTCCCTGGTGGTCCAGGGGTTAGGACTCTGTGTTCTCACTCCCGAGGGCCTGGATTCAATCCCTGGTCGGGGAACTAAGATCCCACAAGCCACACGGTGTGGCCAAAAAAAAAGAAAAATATTCTCTTGGGACGTTCCCGGTGTCCAGTGGTTAAGACCCCGCCCTTCCAATGCAGGGGGCACAGGTTCCATCCCTGGTTGGGGAACTCAGTTCCCACATGCCATGCAGTGTGGCCAGAAAAACACAAAAAACAAAATATAGGAATACATGTCACCTCATTGAACTTGCCCAGGTTGGCACAGTCAGTAATGTTGGAACGCAGTTTATGACCTTTGACCCCATGATTTTGGGTGCCGGCTCATAGACCTAACAAGTCAGGGTGCTGGAGTGACCAACCATCCCGGTTTACCCAGACCCTACCCAGCTTTAGCATGAAAAGTCTCATATTTCGGGACTCCCTTCCCGGTTTTACAACTGAAACGGTCTTCCTAGATGGGGCTGAGACTTGAATTGAGATTTATTCTACTTATTGTAAAGCCCTATTTCTGCTGTACCTATTTCTACTTCTCAAACTTCAATGCAGAACCACTTGCTTCAAATGTAGATTTTGATTCAGTAGGTCTTGGGTGGGGCCTGAGGTTCTGCAGTTTTGACAAGCTCTGGGGAATGCTGATGCTACTGGTCCAGGACCACGCTTTGAGTAGCGAAGCTCTAAGCTACTGCTTCCATGGGAGATGGGAGCCCTAAAGCTCAGGCATCCTTCCAGAGGGCTCCCAAGTGAGCTCCCACCATTGGAGACCTTCCTTGGCCATCAGCCCAGAAAGCCCACCTGAATCATGGGTGATGGCCCTGCCAGTTCATCAGTGGGGGCTCTAGGTGACTTCTCCCCTCTCCACTGACCCCTCTGACCCCAGACAAGCCCTCTCCATTCCCTTGGAGCCTCACCCAGCTGCCCTATTCCCTTGACATTCAGTAAGGGACCTCAGTGCCAAGTTTATGTCTCTTGAGACTCAGGTACAATCTTGGGAAAGCCAGCTAAAGGCTCCCCTGCATGGGCATCTTCAGACCAGTAGGTTGGTCCCCTTAAGAGATGAGTGAACGGACAGACAAAACTCAGCTAGTTTGTCGTAGGGACCTTGTATTTTGGGAACTTGACCTAATTACTTGTGGTTAGGGATGCTTCTGCCTGTCATTACATAGATGTCTGGTTATAATGTTAAATTCTGGGATCCCCTGTCATTCCGAGTACCACTGTTTTGAGCTCATAGAAAGAGACCGTCTGCTTTAAATTTCAGAAGATTGAAGGTCATGTTGGTATTGACAGACTTGAGATACTTATGGGGCACTGGATCTGTCCAACCAGGGTCTGTCGGACACTGTCCTTCTGATTAGGCCCTGTCTGTATATCCATCAACAAATGCCGCAAGATATCGTATCTCAAAAACTATGAAGTGTCTCGTGTAAAGCGTGGCCTGGGAGGCAGCAAGACTTGGGCTTGAGTTCAGACTCTGCCACTTACAAGCTGAGCAACCTTGCACCAGTTGCCTTCTGAAGCTCAGTTTTCCCATCTAGGAAAAGGGTTTATTCATGGCTATCTCACAGCACCATGGTGAGAATGGACGAAGATCGTATGTGTAAGATGCTGACACATAGGGGCTACTCAGTAAATACCACCATCTCCACTGTCAATTATTCTTATTCTGCCCTCAAAAAACTGAGCCTAGAAAAGAAGTATTTGGTCTTGGTGGAATGGAGAAGGCAGATGGGAACCACTAGATTTGAGAACTGACAGCAGAGCTCGGGACAGCTGGGTCAAGGACAGACAACAGTGTTCCTGTCTGTCCTGCCCTCCTGCATCTCCGCTAAGAAATCATGTTGACTTGTCTCCACAGGCACAGGGAGGATTTGGATGGATGATGTCGCCTGCAAGGGCACAGAGGAAAGCATCTTCCGCTGCAGCTTCTCCAAATGGGGGGTGACAAACTGCGGACATGCTGAGGATGCTGGAGTGACATGCAAGAGACACTGACAGTGGGCACAGCCCAAGGTCCGGACCCAGCTGCCAAGCCTCCTTCCTGCATTCCTGGGGTGGGGGCATTGCTCGGGGCTCCCCTGACCCACGCCTCCCCGCCCAGCACCCCCAGATCCCCGGATTCCCATCCCAGGACCCATGGTGGCCTGTCATCCTCCTCCCCTTGGACATCTTTTCCAAAGCACAACTCTGGGATCTACTGCCTGTCTCTCCCTTCCACCAGGGTTCCTGCATGGAGCCCTGGTCAACTGGATCGCCATTTTGCCAAGTCTTCTAAACACCATGCATCAGGCCTCTGTATCCATGTTCTCTGTGGTCTGTGAGTTACAGAAAAATGTTGGCCACAAATGCATCCGTGAAGATGGGAGGGAGGCATCCCAGATCGTTTACTCTGCAGATCATTCCCAAACCTCAGGCCAAGAGTTCTGACCGGCCAGAGACAATACTGAGTGATTCATTTTCCCCCTTTACGCTGCCTCTGCACAGCGTTTGTTAGTTGGGGGAAGTGACATAGAGGAGAGGCCAGCTGTAGGAGCCAGAGGGAAATGCAAGTCTCCTTCAGGAGCCCGTCTGGATTCAGAGAAGAGGAGTGAGAGGAACATTTATTGAGTGACTGCCACGCGTGCTATTACATAGTATCTTGGGTGCTAAATTCATTTATCACTTTGCAGCATTCCTATAAGTCATGTTAGTGTGGGTACCACGTCACCTCCAGGTAGCATTCAACTGACCCCTTCACCTGGCCTGTTAATCAGATCGAGAATGACTGAGACCACTGTTGCTCCCTGAACTTTCCTGTGTCTTCACCAGGCTCGAGCAAGAAGCTTGGGTGCAGGACGGGTGTGACTAGAAGGTTACATACTCCAAACCCCACAGGGTGTGAGTTCAAGGTCAGACAGGACTGACTTCCAGGGCAACCATCCACACAGGAGGAAAGCTGATTTGGAGGGTGACATGGGGCTGTCTGGGTTAAACCAAGATCAACCCTCAGTTATCTGGCAGTCAGGGTTAAAGCTATGTCACCTGTGTCTCAGAGCTGTTTGGAGGTGATGATATTGAACCTTCCAGGCCTCTTTGGGTGTCATCCTGTGGTCAGGAGAACACATGTCCTGATGGAGCCTGTAAGAGTGGAAGGAGGGGACTTCCCTGGTGGCGCAGTGGTTAAGACTCCGTGCTCCCAATGCAGGGGGCCCGGGTTCGATCCCTGGTCAGGGAACTAGATCCCACATGCATGCCGCAACTAAGGAGCCCACATGCCGCAACTAAGGAGCTGGCGAGCCGCAACTAAGGAGGCCGCAAGCCTCAACTAAGGAGCCCGCCTGCCTCAACTGAGACCCAGTGCAACCAAATAAATAAATATTAAAAGAAAAAAAAAGATTGAAAGGAAATGAGGATTCCCTACAATCTCTGGGGGAAGAAGAGGCCGTGGGCCTTTCCAAGTCCTCAATCTGCACCCCTTTCCTAGTGATGGGGAGATCATATTCTGCTTTTGACACGAGGAGGAGGTCAGACTGGGCCATATATGTGTTCTAGACCTGGGGGCCTACATGGTAGCAAGTGAGTGCAGACCCTCCTCCCTTGAGGGAGCCACAAACTCAGTCAGGCCTCGGATACACAATCACCTGTCCTATCTGGTGAGCACCACTTGCCTGGGGAAGGCGACAGCTGGGACCCTCTGGGTGTAAGACCAGCAAAGTTCCTGGCTGACAACTAAACCAATATGTGCTATTGGTTGTTCTTTGCGAACCATATGCTTGTTATTCATTAATGTCCTAATGATCAGAGACTCTCCTTCTGACTAATTGCTATGTTTACATAACACGCATGTACTCATGCATCTTTTCCCAGAGCCAATATATGTATGCATATATGAACACAGCACTCTTTACTATAAATAGCTCAGCACACTACAAAGTTTGCATTAAAAAAGAAAATACTCGAGGTGGAAAGATGTCACGTTGAACGATATAAATTCCCAAGTCCGTTCTGGCAAAGAATCCAGTTATCCTATCAATGAAGACCCACATAACTTTCTTACTTGGTCTTTTCATTTGAGAAAATACAAATCTTGCTTTACATCAAAGAAAAACAACGGTGATAAGTGTTTGAACCTTAAAATAAAAGTCTACTAGTTTACATTCCTACTTAAGAGGACATGGAGATAAAATAACCATGGACCTGTATTTCAGGGACTAAAGGAAATTAGGCCAGGCCTAAAATACATCAGACCTTTTATAAGAAAGAATTTCAATAAAGCTGAAAACATGTTGCTAACAAGCTTCCCCTCATATTCTTTCTCATGAAAACCCAGTGAGCGTGGGGAGGACGGGTGAAAATTGGATCGTCTGATAATTTTTCAGCGGGAATTGGTAGAATGGGTGGCTTATGAGAAGCTGTCTTAATACTTCCGGAGGACAATAAACATAGTCTAAGCCTTAGTACTTCCAGAGGACAATAACCACAGTCTAGACCAAGAACATGGTGGCACATTGATGTCTTAAGCCCTATTCGATAACCTAAGGAAGGGGTCCCAAGCAGCAGAACAATAATCACGGCCCAGCTTGTAAAAGAATTGCTTTCATAGTCATTACAGGAAAGAACACCTATTTCCTCACTTCTCCAGAGTTCTTACTTGGGGATGTGCTTTCATCCGGAGTTCCATTCACAGATAAGAAGACCGTCCGGAGTTGGGTACAAGGTGTGTGAAGTCACTGGGCCTCATCACCCAGTGAGAGGTATGAACTCCCAGGCACAGGACCCAGGGAGAGTGTGGGGATGGCCCAGGTCACCGCCTAGTCCTGGCCACAAACTCATAGCTGCACCTGTGGGAAAACCTAATGGCCCAAGCCTCTGTAGGCCATAAAAATTTGCCAAAGGAAGTCAACAGAGAAAAGTGGGCTTTCTGGAAATGCACAAAGGAGGCATCCTGGTTTTCTCCTCTTAAAAGTCCGGTGATACCCACCCTCAAATCACTGTGGTTCCCGTTCTATATTCAGTCCCATGGAGAAGGGTGGTGGCCCTTCGTCTTCCTTCTCCACTTTAATGTCTACAAGGCACTGCTTTTCCCTGGTCTCAGATACCTGAGAACTGACCTTTGGTGCCTTCGTGTATTGTGGTCAAGCCAACCACTGTGGTGGGTTTGAATTATGGAAAGGAGTTACACCATTCTCCACCATAGGCACCGTGGTTTCTTCAGCTACATTGTTTTCGGACAGTTACTCTCACATTTCTGTAAGATGTCAGCTGTGTGAATCACTTGTCTTTCTCTTCTTAGAAGCGCTCTCCCTTCAACCCTCCATGGAACATCTTTCCCTTCCTTTTCCTCTCCTTCTCCTCCTCCACCTTTCGCTTCTGGGAGCTGAGATGGGTTCTGACTGACTGGAGCTTTGTTATCGAATCCTCTCCACCAGCTCAGCCCCCAGTTAGAATAGACTAAGGAGCTTTCTGGGAGGACCCTCAGTCCCCCAGGTCATCCTCCCACCCTGGCTGGAGGGAACTTGAACGATTCCCAGCTCTGTATGAGCTCTGGTAATGATGCCTTCCTCAGAAGTTGTTCTAGCTGGCCTCCTGGGGTTCACACAGATTGGTATTCAGCGGACGAGTCAAGGGAACCCTATGCACCTTTCTGGAAATTTCTCTGCATAGCTCCGTACTCTCGGATACTGTGCCCTACAAATTCCAGCCACCTTGGCCTACCCAATCTCCAGTCTCTTTCTCCTCACCTCAGCGAGTTTGCCACTTGGCCGCAGTCAGCAGGGAGCCTAGGCCAGGGGAGGCTCACCTCACTTGCTGTCTTTTTCTCAAGGAGCACAGACTCATGCTACCTGTGGTCCAAATTCTGAAAATGTTTTGTCAAGTATTTTGGACAATTTTCTAGTTATGATAGAAGGAGGATAATTCTGGTAAGGACTCTCTCATGGCCCAAAGCAGAAGTCTGCCCTGTGGGTATTTTCTGGTGGGAGAGAATCATAAGGGAAGAGCCTTCATGGTTAGAACTCAGCACAACATGAGGATCTGGCGGAGACTAGTTCTGGAAAGAGGCTCTCCAGGTGGGGAGAGGGCTTCCCTGTCACATTCTCTCATGGCCCCCGACTGCTCAGACTCCTTCCAAAGGTCAGGTCCCCAGGGCTCTTGCCTGGTTCTCCTCAGTGCTTGGCCCAGTTAAACTAAGGATGAGCAACGAGGAAGTAATTTCAGAAAAAAGACAAACAGCTTTAAAACAGACAAGTCTCCAAAACGGAAGTCTTAGATCCTTCAATAACTACTTGAGTTGTAGTCCCCAAGAGCTGGTAAAAATGTCCTGGCTCCTTGCCTGGTCCGCTTCCCTCTCAGCCCCTGCCTGTGTCCACATCATGGGTGCTTTCTCATTTCCCATCTTGTTCTCCTCAACAAGCAGAAAAGAGTGCACTGGCTCTGTTGCCTTCAGGACTTCCAGTCACCGAGAGCTCATTCTGGGCCCAGGGGAAGACCCCATCCTGCTGCTGCTGACGGATACAGATCACTTTAACAGGCACAATGGATCAGCTTTCTCTCCCAGTGGAAACCCAGGGCAATGGTTCTGACAAAGTTCTTGCCCTTCCTTCATCTGCATGTTCACTTAATCCATGGTTATTGAGTCTCTACCACGTGTGAGGCCCAGACCAGGTATAGGAGATATAGGACCAGACGGATTTGGTCCCTGCCCTCAGGGAGCTTACCTTCTAGCCCTTATATCCTTTTCACAGGCTTTCAGTATAACATTAACCAAGAACACAAGAACAATAATATCTAACAACAGGAAATGCCCAGGTGAGGGAACAGTGGTTGCCTGCCATGCTACTTATACAAAACACAAATAGCTCAATTGTTTTTTAAAAAAATCATCTTCATTGCTAATGAGTTAACAACAGCATAGGTGGCTCTGGTTATGCAAATAATCAACAAATAGGAAATGAGGATGATTGAACACTAAGTACATATGCCCATTCATTCCAAATAGCAGTACATAAGCAGAAACAATAGCTAACATCCCTTTAGCATTTAACGTGGGACAGGTTCTTTGGGCTTTACAAGAATGAACTCTGAAGGAGTTACAACCACTAGTTCTGTTCTAGTCATTCCAGTTCTGTGGGGGAGACTCGGGCACTGAGAAGATCACACAGTAAATGAAGAAGTTGGGACTTGAACCCAAGAAGTCTTAAACACTACACTCTATGTAACACAAGCAATGATAATACTAGAATTCTATAAGGTTACTTACATACCTGCCATACAATCTAGCCATTTCAGTCCTAGGTTTTTATGGAAGAGAAATAAAAGCACGTGTTCACACAAAGACTTGATATATTAATGTTCATAGAAGCTTTATTTCTAATACACAAAAATGTATTTTTTTGTGTGTCCATCAATGCCCAGCAACAGGTGAATGGATAGATGAATTGTGAACAATGGACATAATTGTGGATGAACAAAGCCAAAGCTGGAAGTTTAAAAAGACAAATAATGTTGATAGATCTGAGGCAAAACTGATCAAGAAGAAAAAGAGGTGAAACAAATAATATGTTAGGAATGTAAACAAAGACAAAGTAGAGACGTAGCAGAGAATAAAAAGAAAATAAGAGAATATTATAAACAACTTTATGTCTATGAATTTTTTGAAAACTTGGATGAAATTTAGATGAAAATCGAGGTGAAATCGAGGTAATTTTTAAATGCCAAAATGGCACCAAGAACTTGAATTAGTGCAATGACATTTATTTTTATTTTTTATTTTTTTAATTTATTTTTTTATTGGAGTATGATTGCTTTACAAGGTTGTGTTAGCTTCTGCTGTACAGCAAAGTGAATCAGTTATATGTATACATACATCCACTCTTTTTTGGACTTCCTTCCCATTTAGGTCACCACAGAGCATTGAATAGAGTTCCCTGTGCTATACAGTAGGTTCTCCTTAGTTATCTATTTTATAGATAGTAGTATATATTGCAATGACATTTAAAGAAATAGAATCTGCAGGTGGTTAAACAGATAAGCTGTACCAAACATTCAAAGAACAGAGTGTGGAAATCTTACACAGATATTTCCTGATTATAGAAAAAGATAATTTTATGAAACTCAATATATGAAACATGAATGACCTCCATAACAAAAGAAGAAAAAACACATGAAAAAGGAAAAATTATAGGCCAATCTCAGCCATCAACATAGATGCAAAACCCCTAAACATCGTATTAGCAAATGGAATCCAGCAAAGTATAAAAAGCATTGTTCAACATGCCAAGTTAGATTTATCCTAGGAATGCAAACTTGGTTTAACATTAGAAAATCTACTAATGTAAATCATTAACAGGTTAAAGGAGAAAAAGTAAATGGTTATCTCAATAAATGAAAATTCAATATTCATTAATAATAAAAACTCTTTGCAAATAAGAATAGACAGGAATTCCATAAACAAATATACTTACAAGACATGTAACAAATATACTTACATGTAAATATCAGCATGTAACAAAGATACATGTAAATATCAGCAACTTTCCTTCAAACATCAGAAACAAGATTAAAAATGCCAACCAGCTCTGCTACCTTTCAGCAATGTGCCAGACATCTTGGCCTGCACAATAAGAAAAGAAAAAGAAATTAAAACTGTGAGGATTGGAAAGGAAGAAACAAAACTAAGCACTTGCACGTGATATACATAGGAAGCATGATCATATACACACAGAAAACTTAGAATATGAACAAGCTATTAGAATTAGTATGAGTTAAATGCACGAATGATAACTATGAGACAAAAAGAGATGTAAACATGCAGTCTCTCATTCTGACGTCTCATCACTTTTAGGTACACTCTTAATTCTGATGTTTAAAAAAATGAAATTTTATATTCCAATTTTAATTTAATTTTATTTTATTTTTTGGTTGCACCGCACGGCATGCGGGATCTTAGTTCCCCGACCAGGAATTGAACCCATGCCCCCTGCAGTGGAAGCGCAGGGTCCTAACCACTGGACTGCCAGGGAATTCCCCCAATGTATATTTTAAAGCTCCTCAAAAGATATGAATAGTCGCAGGATGCTCCCACTGAAATATATAAACAGGTGGCCTCATCACCAATAATTTTGGAGCAGGGAGTACTGTATTTGGACCATGAAGCCCTTGACTATGTGAACCCAGGCCATCTCTCTGACCTCATCTTGTCCCACTGCCCGTCTCCTGCCTCTTCACTCCAGTCCACCTGACAGCCCCGACACGTGTGCCATTTCCTCTGCAGAGAGAGTTCCTCCTTCTGCGGCCCCACTCCCACTCCTTACCGTTGCTGTCTTTCAGCTCTCCACCTAAATATCAGTGCTGCTGGGGGAGTCTTCCCGGAGCCCCACTCTAGGGTGTGTCTCCTTATTATCCACTCTCATGGTACCCTGCTCTTTCCTTTTCACATCACTACTCCTATTTGTCTGGTATCTGATTCCCTCAATAGACTGTCAGCTTCATGAGGGCAGGAACCCACTGTGTCATCAGCACATCAGCACCCACAGTGTCCCCACTGTGTCATCAGCAGCTGCTGGAAGGTCTGATAAATACAAGGTGCTTAATATTGGAGAAAAGAAGGAATAGAAAGAGGCAGGAAGAAAAACCCTCTCCTTTCTAAACTAGAGAGAGAAGAAAGAGAACTTGTGTGTTGGGGGCTGGGTAGAGGGAAGGTTGAGGGGACAAGGGGGTATTGGCTTTGTTACCCCATCCCACAGTACTTGGGATATTATTATTTCTAAAGTACATTTTTCCCAGTAGCAGCTTCCCAACCACAGACATAAGGAGACCTTTGGAAATTCCATTATCTAATCAGTTATTGCTGGTGAATTAACACAGCTCAGAAAATATCAGTAGGGGAATTCCCTGGCCGTGGAGTGGTTAGGACTCCGCAATTCCACTGCAGGGGGCATGGGTTCCATCCCTGGTGGGGAACGAAGATCCCACATGCCGCACCGCCAAAAACAAAAACAAACAAAAATCAGTAGGTAACAATGTTACATCCCCCCAATTAAACACCTCAGTGGTGAGCAACTGTAGTTTGACATCATTCATTGAGCAGAAATTTGATTATAGTTAGGGGAGGCCATTTGGTAAAGTAGAAAGATTATAGAATATGGAATCAGAAGACCTGGATCCAAGTCTTATTTCCACAATGTATGAGATGAAACTCCAGCCTCAAGGTCATCATCTATAATTGAAGTATCCTACACACCTTATGTTACAAGGATTTTTTAAAAATATGTTAAATTAAAAGTGTTTTTAAAAAGATCTAAAGGGTTATATGAATAATAACATTTATATAATAACATGGAAGACTTCAGCCTTTGGTTTACTGGAAAGATGGTCATTATACTTTAAAATTGTAAGAATTGATCGATAATATAATACAATACAAATACCTTAATAAATAAATTCTGGGACCCAAATAAAGTATACTTCATGGTAGTATTACATTGTTAGAGTATCAGCCACAGATTTGCCTGAATTGTCAAGGAAACACAGAATTGGGGTTTTAAAAAAATCACTCCATGGGAGTCTGCTCATGAAACAAGAGGTCCCCTAGGTCCAGTTCTTTTCTGGAAGAGCAGACACTGAAGCATCTGTAGTGTGAACAGCTGCAAAATACACTTTGCAGCCCATTTCTCCAGCTTACTGGATAACAGGCCAAAGAGTGTACGGGAACTTGAAGGGCAGGAGGGTAGAATACACAAAAGAAAGGGCAATAAAAACTCTACACGGTTCCCGCCTCTCCAGTAAGATCACTGCTGGCTCTCTGGTGACACCTGCAGGCTATTGAGAGAATGAGGCTTGAAAGCCTTAGGGAAAGAACACAAACTATCTAAGGCCAAAATCAACCAGATTTCTAAAGACGACTCTAACGTGCGTATGAATCGCCTGGGGATTTTGTTCAGATGCGGATTCTCATTCAGTAGATCTGGTTGGGACCCGAGATTCCACAGGTCTGTTTTCCCGGGTAATGCCCAAGACTGCTTGGCCACTCCACCTGCCGGGTCGCAGGGCTCTCGGGAACTTTCAGGGCATTGAATGCCAGAGGTGAAGAGGGTATTAGAGGTCATCTTGTTCAACCTCCTTATTTTACAGGTGAGGAAGCCTGAGGGCAAAGAGAGAAGGTGGACACCTCCACAAATGTAAGCAATATAAGATGTTTCATTTCTCTAAATCTGGCTTCCTGGTCTGTAACAATAGACTACCTGAGCTCAGACAGGCTTTCCAGCTCTTACGTTTAAAGAAGACATGACTTGCCCAAGGCCACGCTGCTTAGATAGAGCAATGCGAGTCTAGTCTGCCTCCTCTGATGAGCTCAAGAGATCAGGTTGGATGGCAGGGGTGCCCGAAGATTCATCTGATTACCAAATGCCTTGGGCATCAAAATGGCTGTTTTGTACAACTGAATGATTTTTTTTTTCCCTGTTTCTCCTTGACCTCCTTGTGCTCCTGGCTGGGGAAGTAACTAGTTCTAGATGAGGTAGATGATGTTCTTGGTTTCCAAATGAAATTGATATTTTCCAGATGGTAAGAGCCCAGTCCAGATTGCTGAAGGGAAGTCTGGGTCAGAAATCACACTAGTTCTTCCAACTGTCATATCTGGCTGCAATTACAAAGAAAGGCCATCTCCCAAAACAGTCACAAGAGCACATGACCCACCAGGTTACAGTGGGGTTACCTCAAGCCTGACCCTTACATTCCCCAGAGTACCCACTTCCCCAGGTTCCATGGAACCCCCCTCCACCCCAGCCCAATGCCACAATTCCTCCCTATAGCCATGGTATGGGGGAAACGAACAGGACTCTTGATTTTTTAGTTCAAGGACACTTAGGGACAAATTCAACTAACTCTGAACTACATTAGGTGTCCTTGGTCCAAGTTTTGGAATGAATTACCTTGAAAAAACAGCTGACGCTGCATTTTATAATCCAGGGCCTTGGAGTGAATTACCCCCAAAACACAATTAATTGACACAATATGAAAATAAGCACTGACTCATGGAATTCATTAACATTACCATTTAAAGTAATGGTTCAGCTCTATGAAATTAGAAGTGCAGAAATTGACACTTGTATGTATGATCTGGCCTGGAGTAGTGGAAAATTCCCTGAATTGGGAAGCAGAAGATAAGGGCTTTATTCCTGAATCTGCCACTTATTAGATGTGCGTCCTTGGGCAAGCTACTTAACCTCTCTGGGACCCAGATTCCTACATTTGTAAGATGAAAGGGCTGTTAGATGATCTCTCAGTTCCCTTCCAGCTCCGATTTTTTATGACCTCAAAACCTGTATAGGTTTCACAAACAGAAGAAAAATGCTAGTAAGGGGTCTCTTATACCTTAATGTCACACACAGAACTGTCTGTTCTGCTCAGGAACTGTATACAGTCATCCCTCGGTATCTGTGGGGGATTGGTTCCAGCATCTCCCATGGATACCAAGATCCGAGGATGCTCAAGTCCCGTATATTAAATGGTGTGGGATTTGCATGTAACCTACACACGTCCTCCCATATACTTTATATCATCTCTAGATTACCTATAACACCTAACACAATGTAAATGCTATGTGAATGCAGCTGACCCTTGAACCACTCTGGGGTTAGGGGTGCCAACCCTTGACGTTGAAAATTAGAGGTGAACTTGACAGTCAACTACCCATATCCGAAGTTCCACATCTGCAAATTCAACCAACCTTGGATTGTGTAGTACTGTAGTGTTTGTTGAAAAAAATTGGTGTATAAGTGGACCCGCCCAGCTCACACCTGTGTTGTTCAAGGGTCAACAGTAGTCATGGTTCAGACAAATTCAAATTTTGCTTTTTGAAATTTTCTGGATTTTGGGGGGGAATATGTTTTATACACAGTTGGTTGACCTGTGGACCCCATGGAGGCAGACCCGCAGACACAGGCCAACTCTCCAGAACTGGTTGTTTGCCATCTAGGACCTTGATCATATTCAGCTGTGTTTCCTCAGCACCTAGCAGGACCTCATAAATGTTGAGTAAGTGAATGAAGCGAGTCAAGTCTTCGTTTAGAAATTCTACAATTCTGGCAGGGCTTAAGAACATAATTTCCTCGACCCTACTTCCCTATGTGTCTCCTCTTTAAAGCCAAATCTGAAGAGATGACTGCCGGCTCCATTTCCTTCTTCCCACTGACACCTACCCCTTGAGGGACACTGACATAATCCTAAGCTTACCAGTGGCTTCGGTGTTGGTGTGACACTGTGAAATGTGTATATGTGGTCTTGGTCGCTGGTTCCTGGGACAGAGCTCCTAAAGCCCTTGTAATTTCCTGAGTGCTAAAGAGGAGAGGGGACATCTTTTGGTACTCATAGTAAGTCCCTTTCCACCTTACCGGAGTTTATGCTAATGAGGTGACTTTCAGAGGATGGGGGTTGGTTACTAAAGGAACCAGGCATTTCATTAGAGAGTTGAAACTTTCAGCCCCACCCTGATCTCTGGGAGGAGATGGGGATTGAGCTAATCACCAATGGCCAATATTTAATCAGTCATGCAACATCATGGAACCTCCATAAAATCTTTATTTTTTTAATCTTTTTTTTTCTGAGTTAAAAATTTGATTGTATTTTATTTTTTTACATCTTTATTGGAGTATAATTGCTTTACAATGTTGTGTTAGTTTCTGCTTTATAACAAAGTGAGTCAGCTATATGTATACATGTATCCCCATATCCCCTCCCTCTTGAGTCTTCCTCCCACCCTCCCTATCCCACCCCTCTAGGTCATCGCAAAGCGCCGAGCTGATCTCCCTGGGCCATGCAGCTGCTTCCCACTAGCCATCCATTTTACAGTTAGTAGTGTGTATATGTCAGTGCTTAAACAACGGGATTGGGAGAGCTTCTGGGTTGATGAGCACAGGGAGGTGCCGGGAGGGTGGCATGCCTGGAGGGAGCATGGGAGCTCCTTGCCTCTTACCACACCCTGCCCTGTGCACCTCTTTTTTTTTTTTTTTTGCGGTACGCGGGCCTCTCACTGTTGCGGCCTCTCCCGTTGCGGAGCACAGGCTCCGGGCGCGCAGGCTCAGCGGCCATGGCTCACGGGCCTAGCCGCTCCACGGCATGTGGGATCTTCCCAGACCGGGGCACGAACCCGTGTCCCCTGCATCGGCAGGCGGACTCTCAACCACTGCGCCACCAGGGAAGCCGCGTGCATCTCTTGCATTTGCCTGTTCCTGAGTTCTATCCTTCATAATTATCCAGTAATAGTAAGTAAAGTGTTTCCTTGAGTTCTGTGAGCTGTTCTGACAAATTACCAAACTGCAGGAGGGGAGTCCTGGGAACCCTTGATTTATAGCTGATCGGTCAGGAGTACAGGAGGCCCAGACTTGAGACTGGCATCTTGGAGGACTGAGCCCCTAACCCGTGGGGTCTGCACTAACCCCAGGTAGTTAGTGTCTGAATTGAATTAAATTGTGAGACACCAGGTGATATCTACAGAGAACTGGAGAAATGTTTGGTGTGGACAACCCACACATTTGGTCTCAGAAGTGTCGTGAGTAGAGAAACAGTTTTCCTTTAGTTGGTAAACAAAATGGGCCTTTTGTAGTCTTTATTACACCTGCTCACTCATCAGCATTCAGCTCTGCTGTCCACCATCTTTCTTTTGGAACAAGCTCATCGGGTTTCCTTCACACTACACTTTTCTAGTTTCCCTCACCCTCTATAGTTTCTTATCTTTAGTCTCCTTTGTGAGCTCGCCCTTTTCCCTGGCCATTTAGGTGCTGGAATTTCTCCAGACTCAGTTCTGTTAGCACTCCTTGGACTATCATGCATCTATATGCCCCTGACTCCCATATGTCTGTCTGCAGACCAGACATCTCTGAGCCCTAAGCTTATATCTCCAAGGGCTGACCTTGTCACCAAGATTTCACCAAATCCTATCAAGTACAATATGACCAACTCACCAAGAAGAAAACGAACAACCTGATTAAAAATTAGACAAAAGATTTCAAGGGACACTTCAGCAAAGACAATATACATATGTAAAATACGTACATGAAAAGACATTCAACACTGTTAAACCCACACCACTATGCACCCACTAGAATGGGCAAAATGCAAAACAAACAAACAAACAATACCAAGTAGTGATGAAGATATGGTGTAACTGTTGCTCTCATAACTTCCCCAGTGGGAATACAAAGTGGCACAGCCATTTTGGAAAATAGTTTAGCGGTTTTTTATTAATTATATACTTATCCAAGCCAGCAACTCTAGAGAAATGAAAACCTATGTTCACTGTACATGGATCTTTCTAGCACCTTTATTCATAAATATCCAAAACTGGAAACGCAGATGTCCTTTAGTGGGTGAGTGGATAAACAAACGGGTACATACAAGGCAATACCACTTAGGAATAAAAAGAAAGGAACTATCGATGTACATGACGACACAGATGAATCTCAAATGCATTATTCTAAGTGAAAGAAGCCAGACTCAAAAGATTACTATATACTAGAGGATTTCACTTAAATGACATTTTTGAAAAAGTAAAATTACAAGGACCAAGACTCTGCCGGGCATTGCCAGGTTTTAGGAGTAAGGGGAATATTTGACTACCAAGGACAGCTTGAGGGAATGTTTGGAGATGAAATTGTTATATAGCATCAGTGTAGTGGTGGTTACGTGAGTCTATGCACTTGCCCAAATTCATAGAAATGTATAGCCTCCAAAAGAAAAAAAAAAGCCCTGATTTTTACTCTATGTGAATTTTTTCAAATTAAAATACAATATGTTCAAAACGAAATCCTGTATCCCCTTCCATCCATGACCACCATCACACAGCAGTCCTCTGTTCTTCAGTCCTCTCGGGTGCAGTGAACAAGAAACGCCGCGGTCCAGGTGGCCTGCCGACAGCTTCCTCTGCTGCCGCTCCACCCACTGCATCCCTGGGTGCAGCTCTCCACCCCACGCCTTAGCCCACGCCTCCAATGCACCTGGGCAACTTTGGTACCTTCCTAGCTGGTTGCACCATTTCTACTTTTGCCTGCCTACAATCAATTTTCTCTACAGTAGGCAGAGAGAAGACCAAACACAAATTTGGTCTTTTCAGTCCCTTGATGGAAACCTTTCAACACATTCCCACCGCTTTTAGGATGAAATTCAAAATCCACATGGTCTGGTTGTTTCTCCCCAGCCTCACCCTGGTGCCTCCACTGACGCCCCAACTCCACCTCCCGTACTCTAGCACACCAGCCTTTTGCTCCATCAGAAGCACCAAATGCCATCAGGCCTCAGAGCCTTGACATGCTCTTCCTTTGGGGCTAGCAGTTCTTTCCACCTGCCACCCTGTTACGTTGATTAACTGCTGCCCGTGTGTCAGATTTCAGCTCAAATGCTCCTTCCTTCGCGGAGATTTCTGGGATCCCTTTGGACTAGGGCAGGTTTTTTTTTTAAAAAATGCTTTCATATCCCCCTGTCATTTTCCCTCAGGGCATGTACCAAAATTTGTAACAAGAATGAAAATTTCCCATCCTCTTAAGAACAGGACAGTGGTTCGCAAATCGTGGTCTCTGGACCAACAAAATCAGTGTCTCCTTGAGGACTTGTTAAAAATGCAGATTTCCAGACCCCAATCTAGACTTTCTGAATCAGAAACCCTGAAGAAGGGGGTCTTGAAGTCTGTGTTTCAATAAGCATTCCAGATGATTCTAAAACACTCAAATTTGAGAACCACCATCCTAGTAAATGACTGATTATTCTATGGTTTTAAACCTGTTTAATCAATCAAGGCTCATTTGCTTGAATAACCATGCTTCCTTAAGGCAGCCAATTATTTGTGGCTAATCAGTGATTAATCATCATGATGATCATCATCAATAAAAATAAACCCTTACATTTGCATAGTATAACTTAATTTAAGGCAGCTTTATGTGTTATCTGATTTGGCTTTTGTAATTGCTCTGTGATGTTAAGGCTGCTATTATTATCTCCATCATGTAGGTGAAGACACTGAGGCACAGCCAGGTTAGGTAAATTGCCTAAAGTCACATAGCTGGTGCTATGGTCTGAATTTTTGTGCCCTCTCCCCAAATTCACATATTGAAATCATAATGCACAATTAAATTAGTGGTATGGGGACTTACCTGGCAGTCCAGTGGTTGAGACTCCGAGCTTCCAATGCAAGAAGAGCGGGTTCAATCCCTGGTCAGGGAACTAAGATCCCACATGCTGCATGGCACGGCCAAGAAAAAACAACAATAATAAATAAATAAATAAATTAGTGGTATGAAAATGTAATAGATGTGTTTGACAAATAGAATCTAAGGTAAGAGGTAAGAGGCAATTGTAGTGATCCAGGAGAGAGAACAGTGTTATGGAGAAAGGAAGTGGCATTAGAAATGGAGAAAGAGGGCCAAATTCTAGATATATTAAGAAGGTAGAATCGATACGAGTTGATTGGTTTGAGGTAGAAGGTGGAGGAGAGGTTTCTGGAAGCATCAGTAGAAAAACATCAGAGCAGGAGCGATTCTTTGGATGTGGCAGGGAGTGGAGGTGGGAGAAACACACAGATTCAGTTTGACGCATGTAGAATTTGAGGTTCTCTTGAGATATTCAGGCAGAGGAATCGGGAAGGCAGTGCAATAGTTAAGTATTTATTGGATGGGCCAAAAGGTTCATTTGGTTTTTTTTTCTGTAAGGTGGCTCTAGTAGCACTTAGTTGTCTTTAACTTCATTCGAAACAATTTTGTTAGATTGTATTGTGACAGCTCTCATATCAATGTGCCTTTAAAAAAAGACATCAAAATTGGTGAATTTTTGCGTAGCCATTTTAATATTGAAGATGGAAGAAAAAAAGCAACATTTTTGGCATATTATGTTTTATTATTTCAGGAAAGGTAAAAACGCAACTGAAACGCAAACACAGATATGTGTCGTGAGTGGAGAAGGTGCTGTGACTGATTGAACGTGTCAAAAGTGGTTTGCGAAGTTTTATGCTGGAGATTTCTCGCTGAACGATGCTCCACGGGGTCGGGCAGACCAGTTGAAGCTGACAGCAATCAAATGGAGACATTAATTGAGAACAATCAATTTTTTTTTTAGAACAATCAATGTTACACCATGCGGGAGGTAGCTGACATACTCAAAATATCCAAATCAAGCACTGAAAATCATTTGCACCAGCGTGGGTATGTGAATCGCATTGATGTTTGGGCTCCACATAAGTTAAGCAAGAAAAACCTTCTTGACCATATTTCCGCATACAATTCTCTACTTAAACATAAGGGAAACATTCCGTTTTTAAAACAAATTGTGACGGGCAATGAAAAGTGGATACTGTACAATAATGAGGAATGGAAGAGATCATGGGGCAAGTGAAATGAACCACCACTAACCACACCAAAGGCTGGTCTTCATCCAAAGAAGGTGATGTTGTGTATATGGTGGGACTGGAAGGGAGTCCTCTATTATGAGTTCCTCTGGAAAACCAAACGATTAATTCCAACAAGTACTGCTCCCAATTAGACCAGATGAAAGCAGCACTCGACGAAAAGCGTCCAGAATTAGTCAACAGAAAATGCATAATCTTCCATCAGGATAACGCAAAACCACGTGTTTATTTGATGACCAGGCAAAAACTGTTAAAGCTTGGCTGGGACATTCTGATTCATCCACCGTATTCACCAGACATTGCAACTTCAGATTTCCATTTATTTCGGTCTTTACAAAATTCTCTTAATGGAAAAAATGTCAATTCCCTGGAAGACTGTAAAAGGCACCTGGAACAATTTTCTGTTCGAAAAGCTAAAAAGTTTTGGGAAGGTGGAATTATGAAGTTGCCTAAAAAATGGCAGAAGTCATGGAACAGAAGGGTGAATACGTTGTTCAATAAACTTCTTGGTGAAAATGAAAAATGTGTCTTTTATTTTTTACTTAAAAACCGAAGGCACTTTTTGGCCAATCCAATGGCTAGCAATATAGAATTAGAAGCTGTTAGCACTTACCATAAATTAGACAGTACTAAAGCCATGGGGAAAGATAAGCCTGCCTTGGAAGAGAGCATAGAATGAAAAGATAAGATGACCTAAGATGTAAAACCAAGTAATTGACTTGAAATAACATTGTAGCTTTGTTTTTAAAAGTCATTTAAATGTTTTTTACGGAATGGTTTGAATTGGAGAGGGCAAAAATTGTAGGTGGCTGATAGCAACAAGCTGTAGAGAAGTGTTTTATGTACACATAGCACCTTGGTAGCTAACATTGGAGACACTTGTTTTATAATAGAAAAATGAAAAGTTGTTAAGAATTGTCTCTGGGTTATTCTCATCATCAGGAATTTTATACTGTCTAATTAATTACTCTTCGCCTTCCTATTTATGCCACTTGAAAGAAACCCAGGAGAAGTAGGAAACCATGGAAGAAATAATGTGTTCCTCTTGGGAAAATATTTTTTAGTAGCTATATGGGGGGAGCTGCAAGGGAAAAAAGTCAGAAACCCAACAATAGTGTTAAAGAAACTAAGGAAATTTTGACAGCAAAATGTGCAGTATTGTACACAAACCACTTCTGACACAAAATTGACCAGAAGTGTATCCAAATTTGACTCCAAGATAGGATGTATTACTCATTAGAATGAGGTAGACCAGCATATCTCAAAGCTTATTCAAGGCTCTGAGAAATAAAGAAATTTGTTTAATTTTATTAAGGCCATTATCTCCCTAAATTAAAACAAAAATCCAGGACTTCCCTGGTGGCACAGTCACTGAGAATCCACCTGCAAACTCAGAGGACATGGGTTCGAGCCCTGGTCAGGGAAGGTCCCACATGCCACGGAGCAACTAAGCCCGTGCGCCACAACTACTGAGCCTGCACTCTAGAGCCCACGAGCCACAACTACTGAGCCTGCACTCTAGAGCCCACGAGCCACAACTACTGAGCCTGCGCTCTAGAGTCCGCGAGCTCCATTTCCTCCACTCCCCTTTGTACTGTTATTATCATCATACAAGTTATGTCTTTATACATTATGTGCCCATCAACACAGATTTACAATGACTGTTTATGCAGTTGCCTTTTAAATCAGATAGAAGAAAAAGAGACTTATGAACAAAAGCAATACCTATACTGCCTTTTTATAGTTACCTATGTAGTTACCTTTCCTGGTGCTCTTTATTTCTTCATATGTATTCAGGTTACTGCCTAGGACCCTTTCATTCCACCTGAAGGACTCCTTTTGGTATTTCTTGAAGAGCATGTTGGCTCTCTTACTTTGTTTTATTCTTTTTTATATTTTCTTTTCTTTTCTTCTTGTAGTTGACTTACACTGTTGTGGTCATTCTTTTTTATATTTTCTATCTTTTTATTAACATTTACTATTTGGTAAGACATTGTTCTCATACTCTCCTTTAGTTCTTTAAACATAGTTGCCTTTAGTTCTCTAAAACTATTTGTAATAGCTTTTAAGTTCTTTGTCCAATAATTCCAACATTTGGTATTTCTCAGGGATAATTACTGTTGATTTGCTATTTTTTCCTTGTGTATGGGTCATACTTTCCTGTTTCTTTGCACGTCTCACAATTTTTTGTGGACACTGGGATATCTAAATTGTGTAATACAGTGACTCTGAAAATTGGATCTCCTTCCCCTGGGCTTTTTTGCTGTTGCTGTTTGTGGTTGTTATTGTTATTTTTACTGTTTGTTTAGTGACTTTCCTAAATGAATCCTGTAAAGTCTATACTCAATGTGTTGCCATTGAAGTCTCTGCTAGATTAGTTTAGGGTTCATCAAATGATCAAATAGAGATTTCCTTAAACACCTTGAAGTCTCCCAGCCTCTGTCCAGAGGCTCTGTGTGTGTTGGAAAATGCCTTCAATGCTCTGAAGGGCAGTTTGTAACACTGCCTTGGCCTTCACTTCTTGCTTGCACGGAGCTTCAAGGTCAGCCAGAGGTGAAAGATTATAGCCTTCTCAGGACTTTGCTGGGAAAGTGCACAGCCCTGCCCATGTATGCGACCTCCTAGATTCCCAGGAATGGGTCAGAGCTTTTCAAAGCCCCCTATGGATATTTTATTCCCCAGCTTTTCCTTTTATGTTTTTGGGCAGCTTCTTCGTTGCTCCAACTGTTAGTGCTGCCTTAGGCAGCTGTGATGTTAAACCATTGCCACTAATTATTTTCAACAAATGCCCCAGGGAAAAGGCTGTTGACACCGAGAAAACTCTTGAGTCAGATCAGATAAAGACAAGCCCTGCAAGTGGGTGTTTCCAAGGAACTGCCAGTCAGGTCAAATAGTGACAGTTCTCTGGGGATGGGGCTTTTTAGGGGACCTCAAACATGTTTCCCCCCTGCCAATCCATGCCTACCATCGTTGTTGTTGGCTACCATGGAGCTGAGGAGGGGGAGATGGGATAGGACAAGTTAAAACACCGCAAAGTTCATTCTTCTTACTGAGGTTCAGTTGCTTCTCTCCTCCTTCTCCTCCTCCTTTGAATAAACCTTCATTGGATCGTTGCAAACGTTTAATTTCCAGAGTTATAAACATGTTGATTTGGATAATTTTTACTGGTGTTCTCATTGCTTTTTGGAGGAGAAGATTTGTTCTTTACTACATCATTCTAGAAGTTAGATCCTCCAGACTGTTTTCTTTAAACCATAGAACTCTTTATGCCACATCTGTTACCATCCGGTGCTTATTAACAGTGTATCAGCTATGAGTTGTTGACTGATACGAGGAGCCAGGCATATTATTTGATCTTTACAACAACCATGGTAAGCAGCTACTATTTTTATTGTTGCTGTTGTTTTTGTCACCAGGTTCAAATGAAGAAGGTGGAACATAGGTTAGCTCATTTATTCAAAATCACCAAAGCTTGTAAATGGCATCGAAGAAGCCGTGTTGTGGAGAAGGCCATGTGCAAGAATGGTAGGTAGCCTGTAGGAGCCGAGGACCTCGGTCCTACAATGGCAAGGACATGAATGCAGCCAACAACCAGTTCACTTAGATGGGGATCCCAACCTCAGATATGATCACAGCCCTGCCCACCACCTTCATTGTAGCTTCATGAGATCCTCAGCAAACTACCCAGTTAAGCCATGCCTAGACTCCTGATCCACAGAAAACGTGAGCTAATAAATGTTGGGTCAAGTAGATTTTTTCTGTTAACACTTTTATTCACATGCAATACAATTTGCCCACTTAAAGCATACAATTCATTGGTTTTTATTCTCTTCACAGCATTGTGAAACCATCACCATAATCAGTTTCATAATATTTTCAGTACTCCCAAAAGCAAGCCCATATTTTTTAGTAGTCAGCCACCATTCTTCTATTCCCTCAGCCCTAGGCTACCGCTAACCTCCTTTCTGTCTCTATAAATTTGTTTATTCTAGACATTTCATATAAATGGAGTCATACAATATGTGGTCTCTTGTGACTGGCTTCTTTCACTTAGCCCAATGTTTTCAAGGTTTATCCGTGTTGTGGCATGTATGAGTATTTCATTTTTTTAAAATTGCTGAATAATATGCCATTGGGTGGATATACCACATTTGACTATCAACTGATGAGTGTTTGTTTTTTCTACCTCTTGGCTCTTATGAATAATGCTGCTACGAATGTTTGTGTGCAAGTTTTTTTGGGGGCATATATTTTCATTTCTCCTGGATATATGTACAGGAGTGGAATTGGTGGGTCATATGGTAACTCTATGATTAAACTTTTGAGGAACTGCCAAACTGTTTTCCAAGGCAGTATTTCTACCAGCCGTGTATGAGGTTTCCGATATCTCAACCTCCTTACCAACGCGTAGCTGGGGCTGATGAGAACTTCCAATGGTCTGCCTCTGCCAGGAAGATACCGTATCCCGTAAGTGAGAGATGGGAGAAGAGGGAGCCCTGTGTTCTTGGCATCACCTGCCTGGAATAGAGTTTTTGTCCCATTGAGCTGGGAGGAGGGAGGGAGGGGATGAGTCATGGTTCAAATACTACAGACTTTTGCTGTTCTCACCAAGTTTTACTAGGTTTTCTTGAATAAGTATTTCTTCATTTGCTCTATACCCTAAGGACGATTTCCAGAGACTTTAAATATTAGGATTTAAGAAATAATTTTCACTAGTTATGCTTGTTTTGCTGGAGACTGCAGAGCTCTCAACACTGTCATCCTAGAGGTGGAAATCTAAATGTTTGTTGTTTAAAGCTGCTAAGATTGTGGTAATTTGTCATGCAGCATGGAAAACTGTTACACAGGGAACTAGTGCTCTTACAAAATTTACTTTGAGAAGCAGTGTTGTTGGCTAATCAAGCACTGGAATAAATGGAAAATTAGATTAATTTGAAAAGGATGATATTTAATGATTAATGGAAAATACATTGATGGCACCCATTTCAACGGTGGAATTTTTTTTTTTTTTTTTGGCTGTGTTGGGTCTTCGTTTCTGTGCAAGGGTTTTCTCTAGTTGTGGCGAGTGGGGGCCACTCTTCATTGCGGTGCGCGGGCCTCTCACTATCGCGGCCTCTCTTGTTGCAGAGCACAGGCTCCAGATGCGCAGCCTCATTAGTTGTAGCTCATGGGTCTAGTTGCTCTGCGGCATGTGGGATCTTCCCAGACCAGGGCTCGAACCCGTGTCCCCTGCATCAGCAGGCAGATTCTCAACCACTGTGCCACCAGGGAAGCCCTCAACAGTGGAATATTTTTAATTTCAAAAGGAAGAGCATATTTGTCTCCTTCCATAAATTATGCATAGCCAAAGCACTCCCAGTACCTCATGCCAGTATATATTAATTACAGGTAAATACATTTCAGAAGGTTAAGTAAACCAGCAGATTCCATACTTCTGAGTTTCACTGATCAGTTAATTTCCAAAACATATTGGGAGGCTGTTGTAGGGTTGCCCCCTCTTAATATTTGCCATATAAGGACATCTTTGAAAAACCATCTATACAAACCATCACCATTTCAGATCTGAGAGGGCATTTGAGCATCAATAAGGAAAGGAGGTCATAATCTCAGGATTATGAGGGATAATCTTTGAAACGGAATGCATTTAGCCTTCTAAAATGTCACTTATTCCCCCTTTTTACTCTTTTTCTTTTTTTTTTTGCGGTACGCGGGCCTCTCAGTGTTGTGGCCTCTCCCGTTGCGGAGCACAGGCTCCGGACGTGCAGGCTCAGTGGCCATGGCTCACGGGCCCAGCTGCTCCACGGCATGTGGGATCCTCCCGGACCGGGGCACGAACCCATGTCCCCTGCATTGGCAGGTGGACTCTACCACTGTGCCACCAGGGAAGCCCCCTTTTTACTCTTTTAATGGTAGTCCTGTGGAAGCTTTGTTACAAACTGATTGGAAAATTGGCATTTGGGAACCGTCGAAATTTGCAAGCCAAACAAATAAAAATGGCAAACTTAGTGGGCTCCGTTGTTTTTGCAAGGCACCCCTTCCCTAGTCATACATTTTGGATAAAGCCTAGACTTAATTCCTATCCATATGTAAAAATCAAAATATACTGAGTGAATATTCACTTTACCAAAACATTTAAGAAACACCTCCTAAATACATAGCTATCAGAGTATATTTACATTTTTTATATTCAAGTACTTGTCAAAGAAACTTGGAGAAGCAGAGGAATTGAAAGATAACAGTATGTACATTGACATTCAGCCATAAATGGAGATTAAGCGTTCTGGAAATTACAATGTATTGAAAGGGGAAGTAAGAGTAGGTATGAGATGTGAGATTTACACAACAATTTTCAGGAATACAGCTGTTTTGTAAAACGAGGAACACTTATGTTCATTGGTAACATAATTTAAGGGTTAAATCCCAGGATACTTTTCTGTTAGCATAATGTATCTCTGAGAAATTCTCCTGCACTTGAAGAGCAGTACAGCTGCTCTGGGCTTTGTCCAACTTAGGCTAATATCTCTATAATTCTTTATAGAGCTAATAAAGTCTCTGGAACCTTCTTACTGTGATTAAACACTAGCAAAGGCCTTGCCAAAGACACTTAGCAAAGAACTGGCATTGTAGGTTTCCAGTAACTGAGTGACCAGGGGCAGTCATAGCAAAGATCAGAATCAAATTCTGAAGAAAATATGTCACATTTGAGAAAAGGAGTCAGCATTCATTTCTGGCATTGTGGATTCTGTGGTCAAGGCGTCCTCTACACAGTGTTTACTGCAGGTAACTGGAATGTGTCACTGGTGCCTCCTTTTCCAATTTTAACTCCATGTTGCTTCCCCAGAGAATTAGGAGAGTTATTCTCCTCTTCCTTTTTTCCTTTTCACATGAGATATCAGGTAATCCCCTCATCCCACAAATTATTTGGAAGATGAGGAGTAACTCGGGCAAAGCAAAATAACTTCCAAACCAAAAAATGTAAATGTTTTTTTTTCTCTTCCTCAGAGCATAAAATGTTTTGAAATAAATAATAATTCTGGCAAAAAGTCTCCTCCCTGGGCTTTAGGATGGGGAGTAAGCTCAACTTTCTTTAAGCCAAAGGAGCTCTGGGTTGATAACATTCCATGTTTTATAGACGGATGAGAATGGTTCTTTCCTAAAGCTTTCTTCCTGTTTGGGCAGACCTACCCGCCTTAAAACTCAGCATGTTCAGGTCTTACTCAGCTAAAGGGTTTCTGTTGCAGCTTACCTTTGACCAGTAGCATCACCTGGGAATCTGAGCTCCGGATTAAGCTTTGGTGACTAGTCAGTCAATAGCAAGGTTAATAAGCAAGAAGGAGCTCTAAGCATGGCAGAATCAGAAAGTCCAGATCAACCAGATGTGTGTTGAAATTCAGGGGAACGCAAGTTCAGGATCTAAAACTTAAATAATGAGGCGATTGCCAGGGAATATGCAAGGCAAAGTCCGGGAATGAGGAGAAATGGAAAGTGTCTAGGAGCAACTCATCCAGCATGTCCTGGACTGACCCATCTTGTCACAAAGCAAGCCCAAGAGAGGACAGTTTTCTTCCACAAATGTTTACTAAGTAGTAATGAAGGCTGTACTTGAACAGTGAATACAAAGGTCAAGGAGAGTTTCAGAGCTAAAAATGAGAAAGTGGACACATGTCCTTTCTTTCACTTCCTCCTAATGCCCTTATGAAATAAGAATAAAGTGACTTTGTCTATTGCAGGCATAAACCTACAAGAATGGGTTAACAGGAGGGGAGACAAAAGCAATAGCAAACTGGGAAGCTGATGGACAAGAAGTGAATGACTTAACAGACATGAAAAGGCTGAATGATAACCATGATTGGAGAAGGCTACGGAATTCCCAAAAAGCTTAGGACACAGTGGCAGTAATGACTTTTGAAAGTGGGGGTGAATGTGTGGCTAAAGTTAGGAAATTGGTTGCAACTCTGTTTAAGAAACAGTTAGACCTAGAAACAGTGACCAAACCAAAAGCAAGATTCATCCCTAGCACCCAGATTGTGGTATTGAAATATCCCACTTTAAAAAGAAAAACATGGATGCTTCTTGAAGAAATGGCTGGTACCAAGTCTGGGGTGAGAAGTGTACAAGATGGGTCTGAAACGTCTTGTCATATCAATTGAAAATGAAACTATCAAAAACTATTAAAGTCATGTAAACAAGAATCAGGAGCCAACTGGGAAAGTCTTCCACTGGCAAAAGATGTTACAGTGTGTCAGTAAGGACTATAGTTGAAATGAATTAAAATCCATCAAATCTGTTCAAATCCATGTATTTATAATGGTGGGGGTTTTTTGGGGTTTTTTTTTTTGCGGTACGCGGGCCTCTCACTGTTGTGGCCTCTCCCGTTGCGGAGTACAGGTTCCGGATGTGCAGGCTCAGCGGCCGTGGCTCACAGGCCTAGCTGCTCCGCGGCATGTGGGATCTTCCCGGACCAGGGCATGAACCCGTGTCCTCTGCATCGGCAGGCGGACTCTCAACCACTGCGCCACCAGGGAAGCCCTATAATGGTATTTTTTAAAAACCATAAATGGTCACCTTAGAAAGATGATTGGCAACCAATTCATTATTTTGAAAACTGGTGTATAAATGGAAAGAATGAGCAGTTATATAAATAGTATAACTGATTAACAAAATAGTAGTTTGAGAAGCAACTACTAAATGAAAAAGAACTGAGAGAATTAAAATATCACCATTTTGTAACCTTCAATAAATTAATGGATCAAAGGATTAACCATCAGTAACTACTAACATCATAAAAAGAGAGATAACCAGACATGTGTGCCTCCTGATGAAAAAAAACATGCCACCACTATGGTTTAATACACATGAAGCAAAAACTAACAGAACTAAAAAAAAAGAGACAGATCTACAATCATAATTCAAGATTTTAGCACCCTTCTCTAAATAATTGATAGAGCAAGGAGAGAGAAAATCAATAAGAATAGACACTATATACATAGAATATATGCTGTCCTATTTGTAGGACAACTCTGTCAACCAACTTGATCTAATGGACGTTTATAGGGTAATCCACTCCAAACTGTAGAATATACCATTTCTATACAAGCACATGGAAATTTCTCTAATGTAGACCAAGTTATGGGTCATTAAAAATAAGTATCAATAAATTTCAAAAAAAAATCTTACTGAATATGTTCTCTGACCAAATGGAATTAAATTATTAATCAATAATACTGAGATATAAAAAAAACCTTGAAATGTTTGGAAATGAAAAGTCAAACTTCTAAATAACTCTGCATTAAAGAATAAATTACTAGGGAAATTAGAAAGTATTTTGAACCAAAATACAATGAAAATGCAATGTGTCAACATCTAGGTAATGCAGCTAAAACAATGCTTAGAGGAAATGTATAACTTTAAATACTTACATTACAGAAGAAAAAAATGTTTAAAATCAATTATCTAAATCTCTACCTTAAGAAGCTAGGGGAAAAAATAAAACTAAAAAAAAAGAAAATTAAATCTAAATCAACTAGAAGGAAAGAAATAAAAAAGGTAAGAGTGGTAATTAGTGAAACAAGATAGACAAACAACAGAGAAAACAAACAAAGCCAAAAGTTTATTCTTTGGAAAACATTAATAAAATTTATTATCTCTTAGCAAAACTGATCCAAAAAAAGGAGGGAAAACACAGACTATTAAAGTCAGGAAAGAGGGACATCACTATAGATACTACAGATAATAAAATGATAGTAAGGAAATATTATGAACAACTTTGTACCAATTAATTTGAGGACTTAGATGAAATAGACAAATTCCTTGAAGGATGCCCTTACCAATCTTAACTCAGAAAGAAATAGAAAATCTGAATAGCTCATATCTGTTCAAGTAGTTAAGTTTTTAATTTGTAAATTAGAAATTTGATGAATTCTATCAAATATTTAAGTAAGAAATAAATACTAATCTTAAACTCTTTCAGAAAATAGAGAAGGAGGAATACCTTCCCAGTATTTCACAAAGTCATCATAACCTGGATATCAAAACCTAACAGGGATGTTATGAGAAAAGAAAATTACAGGCTAATATTTTTCATGAATATAGATAGAAAAATCCTTAATAAAATATTGGGGGGCTTCCCTGGTGGTGCAGTGGTTGAGAGTCCACCTGCTGATGCAGGGGACATGGGTTCATGACTTGGTCTGGGAGGATCCCACATGCCGCGGAGTGGCTAGGCCCGTGAGCCATGGCTTCTGAGCCTGTGCGTCCGGAGCCTGTGCTCTGCAACGGGAGAGGCCACAACAGTGAGAGGCCCGCGTACTGCAAAAAAAAAAAAAAATTGGAAAATTAAATTAAGAAAATATATATGCACAATTATGTATATTAAAAAATCTCAAAAAATCTACTAAAACTAGTAAATAAGTTAAGTTAATAGCAGGATATAAGCTCAACATACAAAAATTGTATGTTGGTATTTGTATTATTGTTTATACTAGCAACAAAAAATGGAAATTAAAGTGGAAAACAAGGTCATTTACGATAGCATCAAAAAAAATAGACTACTGTGGAATACGTTTAACAAAAGACATGCAAAACCTCTACACACAAAAACCATAAAGCATTGCTAAGAAGACCTAAAAAAATGAGAGGTACACTTTGTTTGTGTACATGAACACTCAATATTACTCAGAGGTCAAATTGCTCTATGGATTCAATGCAATCCAATCAAAATATCAACAGTTTTTTGTCTAAACTGACAATTCTGAAATTTATGTGGAAAATCAAAGCACTTAGAATAGTCGAAACAATAATAAAAACACAGTTGGAAGACTTCTACTACCTGATTTGAAGACTTGGGATAATATTATGTTAATCAAGCCAGAATGATTTTGGCATAAGAACAAACAACTAGATCAAAAGAACATATTAGAAAATTCAGAAATATACCTACATATATACTATCAAATGATTTTCGACAAGTCACTAAGAGGAAAGTCTTTTCAATAAACAGTGCTGGAAGAATGGGACATGTATGCAGGAAAAGTGAACTTTGACCCCTATCTCCTGCCATACACAAAAGTTGAGATGACCATAAACCCAAATTAAAAGTGAAAACTATAGGGACTTCCTGGCGGTCCAGTGGTTGAGACTTTGCCCTTCCACTGCAGGCGGCGCAGGTTTGATCCCTGGTCAGGGAACTAAGATCCCGCGTGCCATACAGTGTGACCAAAAAAAAAAAAAAAAAAAAAAAAAAGCTAAAACTATAAAGCTTCTAGAAGAAAACTTAGGAGAATATCTTTGCAAACTTGGATGAGGCAAAGTCTTCTTAGAAAGGACATAAAAAGCACTAACCATGAAAAATTGTTAAATTGGATTTCATAAAAGATTTTAAAATCTGTTCATTGAAAGATGTCTAGAAAATCAAAAGACAAGTCAAAGACTGGGAGTAAATATTTGCATTACATACAGTCAATGAAAGGTTTGTGTTCAGAGTATATAAATAACTTGTACAACTCAATAATAAAAAGACAACCAACCCAATGGAAAAATGGGCTAAACACTTCAACAGACAGTTTAAGAAAGAAGCAATATGATCAACAGGCATGTGAAAGGATGTTCAACATTATTAGTCTTCAGGGAAATATAAATTAAAAAGAACAATGGAATACCACTTTGCACTAGAAATAAAAGCATACATTGTTAGTGGGAGTGTAAAATGGTACAATTTTGGAAAAATGGTTTGGCAGTTCCTTATAAAGTTAAATATACCCATGCCCCATGACCTAGAAATTCCACTTTTAGTATTTACCCAAGACTAATGAAAACATATATCCACAAAAAGACTTGTACAATAATATTTACATCAGTTATAGTCACAATAGCCCCCAATTAGAAACAGCTCAATTATCCATCAACAGAAGATGGGAGAAAGAAATTGTGAGATATCTATTCAGCTAAGAAAAAGTACATACAGTCTGACTTATTTTATATGAAATTCAAGGACAAGTAAAACTAATTAGTTGATGGAAATCGGAACAATTGTTATCTATGGGTGGTAGAGATTATCAGGAAGGGGGCAAGAGAGAACTTTTTGGGTGACCGAAATAATGTATTTTTTGACTGCAATGTTTATTACCCAGATGTATACATTTGTGTATTGTGTGTGAAATAAGTGAAATTTGTCAATAGTGTACATAAAAACCTATGCATTTCACTGTATGTGAATTTTGATTCAACACACATTAAACTAAATACATTTTTCAAAGTAGTCTTTTTTATTTTTTATTATTTTTTTTTAATGAAAGCTTATTTATTTATTTATTTTTGGCTGTGTTGGGTCTTCATTTCTGTGCGAAGGCTTTCTCTAGTTGCGGCGAGCGGGGGCCACTCTTCATCGCGGTGCGCGGGCCTCTCACTGCCGTGGCCTCTCTTGTTGCGGAACACAAGCTCCAGACGTGCAAGCTCAGTAGTTGTGGCTCACGGGCCTCGTTGCTCCGTGGCATGTGGGATCTTCCAAGACCAGGGCTCGAACTCGTGTCCCCTGCATTGGCAGGCAGATTCTCAACCACAGCGCCACGAGGGAGGCCCAAAGTAGTCTTTTTTTACAAAGGAACTTGCAGAAGATGCAAAGAAACAAAGAAACAAACAAAAAACAAAAAATGTCTTCAGTCTTGATCTGGCCTGGAATTTTTAACTGTATTCTATTGGATTTTTAGGCCTAAACAACAATGTGAACTCAAGGTGATGTCAATTCAGCTTAGTGGATACCTCTGCTAGCTTCCTTTCCTCCCAGCTCCCTGCCTGTCCCCCCATCATAGAGGAGTAATTTCTGGGGAAGCCCTTTTGGCCTTTTTCTCCTTTGAACATGTTCTGATACTCTGCTTGAGGGACTAACTTCCTTTTGTTTTGGTGATAGGCCTCTAAAGTCCTCACAGTTCCTACAAGTTGATTCTCCTACTCCATACACTGCCCTGATTAATTTTGTCCCTTCCAGCCCACTGCCACCGGCCGGTTTAACACTTCTTAATTTCTCATCTGGACTTTGACAACAATCTCCCATTGTCTGCCCCTCTCCAATATGTACCAAGGAGATTTCTCCATCTAACATCTGACCATATAACCCTCCTGTTTCAAAGCCTTGTATGGCTCTCTAATACCTACAAAACAAAATCCAAATCCTACCATCAGAAAAGCCCAGGATCTGGCCTCTACCTGTTTTCCTACTCACTTTTCCTTGCTGTTTATTGCTCTAAGACTATGCATCCTTTCTTATGCTTCCACATGGTCTGTCCTCTGCCTGGAGATCCCAGACACTCCCCTTCTGCCCACCAATCAGGATGGCCATGCAAACTTCTTACTTTTCAAGACCCACATCAGTGAAATCTTCCCACACCTTAAGTAGAGTCAGACTCCAATTATGTACTTATCACAATTCTACTGTATCTGTTTGTTCACTAATCTATATGCTCCCTGCGGGCAGGGAGGGTTTTAATTTTTTTTCAATTTTTTAACCTCCAGCACCTGGCTCAGGATCATTTGTTCGATGAATAAGTGAATGAAGGAGTTGACCCACTTCTGGAATTTTCATGAGCAGTTCTTAAAGCAAAATCCCTCTGACCACTTCCAGGGAAGAGCCTCATCAAAGTCCACTTAGTTCAAGCTTACAGTCTAAATATATAAACAAACAAACAAATAAGTAAATAAATAAAAGCTAGCTCCCTCCCTCCCTCCCTCTGTCCTGTTCACTACAGCAGCCATTCTAATAAGCTATATACCTAGCTTAGGACTGTTCTCTGACTCAGGATTGCTGAATTTGTGCTGAGAATATTAATAGGTATACACGAAGGCCTATAGGTGTTGAGGTCTTGGGGGGCCCTTCCCTTCTGATAATCACCTAGCTCTTCACCTGAGAAGCAACCATTTTAAAAAAAATGGGTGTATCATATTGCTGGAAAAGTGATTTCTGGTTAAGGGCAGCCCGGTGGTAACAAGCTCTGGGCTTGTTTTTTTTTGTTTGTTTGTTTGTTTTTTTGCGGTACGCGGGCCTCTCACTGCTGTGGCCCCTCCCGTTGCGGAGCACAGGCTCCGAACGCGCAGGCCCAGCGGCCATGGCTTACGGACCCAGCCGCTCCGCGGCATATGGGATCCTCCCGGACCGGGGCACGAACCCGTGTCCCCTGCATCGGCAGGCGGACTCTCAACCACTGCGTCACCAGGGAAGCCCTGGGCTTGTTTTTATGGCTCTGCTTCATGGGTTTTAATATGTGGTATGTGTGTACAGCCCGACCAGCTTCTCCATTTAACTCCATCCCCAGAAGAAAGGGCCCGAACCTATCAGTTTCTTATGTCTTGAGTACATCTGGTTTATTTCTCTTCACTCAATCTGTTTAGTATATGCTGTTGCCCTATTGGCAGGATAATTTCCAACAGCATGCAGTAAGCAGAAGGACTGCCATTCCCTCTAAACTCTCTATGCATTCCAGGTAGGTACTGAGTCGTTGAAATGTAAACCACCAAAACCTCTTTCCTGTTATTCACTGTATTGATTCACCCTAAGAAGCTGAAAATCAAGAAAATGTTTTCTGGCTGAATTAGAAAGCAAAGAACATCTTAGAGCGAAAACAAAGTCAGGGTGCCGAAATTGTGGCCAGATGTCAGAACCAGCCCAGAGGTCTTACACAATCACAGAGGATGGAATACTGATCTTCGTTAGGTATTAAGTAGGCGTCTTCCCTGAGGGAGGGTTAGAATTCCCTGTTATATCTTCCCGGTTTGCTGGACCACAGTGGAGGAAGGAAATCATCAATTATAAGCCACTCAGATCCCAGCACATTTTCCAAAGCACTTCTTGTTTTTCAAGCCCCATATTCCCAGAACAAGCGAAGTTTCATTTCTTGCTGGGCGGTAGGAAAAGTCAGAGCTGAAAGTGGAAATCTTTAGCCATTGAGGATGAGCAAAAGCTAGAGGAGTCCAGTCTTCCTCACAGGCAGCTGTGTGGAGGGCTTCCCAGCTCTTTCTCTGCTCCAAGCTTGCAGCTGCACCCCTGTCTCAGATCTCGTGTTAGGAAGAGATGCTCCAGACAAGCAGATTACCTTTTAAGAGTTCACCGATATTCCCGTCCCTGTTTTCTCTTTTCTGTCCTTAAGTGTTTCCATCTTGCCATCCCCATGCATCTGAACGGACACACCCTTTCACTGTCCTTTGGGGGAAGGGGGCAGAGTAGGAAACCAAAAGCAATTAAACTATAATAAGGTGTCATATTTGCCCAGTGTTTTACCACTTCCCTACTTCCACAGGTGGATTCAGGAAGCAGATGACAAAAATTAAAGCAAAAGTGGTTTCTCCTGGAGATTAAGTGGAAAGGGAAAACACGAGAGTTGGAAACATCATCTAAGAAGCAGCAGCAGGCTTTAGCAGGTGTTCAGATCCCTGTGGAATGAAGCGTATGAGTGAGGTGACTAGGGGATAATCTGTCCTTTGCCTCTTCCAGCTTCTGGTGACTGTCGGCATGACTTGGTTCGTGGCCACAAGGCCACATCTTTAAGATCAACATCCTCAAATCTCCCTCTGCTCCAACTTCACACTCTTCTGTGTGTCTGTGTCAATCTCCTCTGCTTCCTCTTATAAGGACACACATGTGATTGCATTTAGGTCCCACTGGATAATCCAGGATAATCTCCTCATCCCAGCATCCTTTAACTTGATCACATCTGCAAAGACTCTATTTCCAAATGAGCTAACATGTACAGGTTCCAGAGATTAGAACCCCATATCTTTGGGGGCTACCATTCAGCCTATTACAATGTCTTTTGCCCATTTTCAGTCTGGACTCTTTGGTTTCTCTACTGTTGAATTTTGGGAGTTCTTTATACAAGAGCTGAGATACAAATCCTTTGCAGACATGTGGTTCACAAATATTTTCTCCAATTCTGTAGCTTGTTTTTGTTTGTTTTGTTTGTTTTGTTTTTTGCGGTACGCGGGTCTCTCACTGTTGTGGCCTCTCCCGTTGTGGAACACAGACTCCGGACGCGCAGGCTCAGCGGCCATGGCTCACGGGCCCAGCCGCTCCACGGCATGTGGGATCTTCCCGGACCAGGGCACGAACCCGCGTCCCCTGCATCGGCAGGCGGACTCTCAACCACTGCGCCACCAGGGAAGCCCTGTTTTGTTTTTGTTTTTGTTTTTTAACCCTCTTCATGGGGTCTTTTGCAGAACTAAAGTTTTTCATTGTGATGAGGTTCAATTTATCAATTTTTCTTTTTATAGACCATGCCTTTAGTGTCAAGTCTATAAACTCTTCACCTAGCCCTTTGTTCTGAAATTTTTCTTCAAGTATCACCAGTGTATTTCTAAATTTTTATAGTTTTATGTTTTATACTTTTTTCTAAAAGTTTTATAGTTATATGTTTTACATTTTTATGTTTTATATTTTTGTGTTTTACATTTTTTTCTAAAAGTTTTATGTTTTGTATTTTACATGTGAGTCCATGTTTTCCCAGCTCTTTGCCATGATGGACTTTATTACACAGTTACGAAGATTTCTAGGATACCGTGGTGGGCTGTATTACTGTTCGTGTTATTCACTCTCCCTCTTCCCTTTATGAGGATTATATATCTGTGCCTATTTCCAGGCAGGAAGCTGAGGCTGGGAATGTCATGTTCAAGGATATTCACCATAGCTGTGATCCAGGGGTCAAGAGACCACCACTGCCACTGCAGGTGTCTTTCAACGTCCACAGAGTAAGTGACCAGGCACTAGAACACACCTACTGAAACCCCAAGCCCCACAACTCTGCTTGCCAGGGGACATAGGTGAAAGGGCAGGAAAGGGGTTCTGTCCCACTTCTGTCTTCCAAATTGCACTGAGTACATCTCACTGGCAATTTCAAATTTACCACCAGAGCCCACTTACTATGTCCAATGTACAGCCAAACTTCCCAGGCTCATCTTCCATCATGCACTTTCTTCTCCTTCCTTTCCTTTTTTTTTAAAAGCTGCTTTGTTGTAAAATATGACAAAAATACAGAAAGCACTCAAAACAAAGCATTCAGCTCATGATTTATCAAAGCAAACCCTCCTGTAGCATCACCCAGATAGAGAGCTAGAATGTTAGCACTCCTGGAGCACTTCCTGTTCTCCTCCCAGTCACTTTTCCCCCCTTCCTCCTAAGTGACAACAAACCTGACTTTTATGGTCATCACTTCGGTGGTTTTTAAAAAATTTTTTTTGCCAGTTTAAACTTGTAAATAGTATGGTTTCATTGTACCTGTTTTTGAGCAGTCTATAAATGAAATTATGAAGTATTATATTTTTGTATCTAGCTTCTTTGCTCAACACCGTGAGGTTAACCCCAGTTGGTGCAGACAGTGACATTGCTGTATATGGTATTCCACTGCATGAATATAATACCATTTATTTAGCCTTTCTTCTCTTGATGGACATTTAGGTGGTTTCCCAGTTTGGCTATTACAGATAATGCAGCTATACACAATTATGTGCATGTCTTTTGGTGCACATATGTGCATTTCAGTTGTATATATATCTAGGTGTGGATAATGTTGTTTTCAGTTAATTTTTTTATAAGGTGAGGTTTAGGTAAAGATTCTTCTTTTTTCCTTTCCCCTTTTTTTTTCTTTTGCCTATGGATGTCCGACTTCTCCAGCATCATTTAAAAAAAATACTCCAGCCAGAGTGATCCTCCTAAACTAAAAATCAGACCATGTCCTTCTCCTGTTTAAATTCTTCAATAGCTTATTCTTGCACTAAGAGGACACCTACCTCTCCAGCTTCATCCTGGGTCACTTTCACCCACCTCCCACGATGTCCCAGCCACCCTACCTTCTTCTTGGTCCCCCAAACACTCCAATGTCTTTGCACTTGCCTTTCCCTCCGTTTGGAAGGTTCTTCCCCTGGCTCCTCATGTGACTGGCTCCTTCTGATCCCTGAAATCTCAGTTTAAAGTCAGCTGCTCAGATAAAGCTTCTCTGACTACGCTATGAGAGTGGACTCCTCTACATTACCACCCATCATTCTCTATCACGGCAGCCTGCATGCACTCTCCACAGTCTTGACCACCATCTGCAAGTGCTTTAATCACTCATTTATTGTCTACCTTCTCCAATCTACAGATCTACATTTCAGGAAGATTAACCAGGCAACAATGTGGAAATCAACTGGAGGAAAGGAGTGACTGGACTCAGGGGGCGCAAATTAGGAGGTTGTTGGGGTCATCAGTGGAGAGAAATAAGAATTTATAGTCCAAGGCGGATGAAGGTGGAATGGGGAGGAGGAAAGAGATTTAAGAGACGCACAAGGAAGAGTTGTCAGAACTTGGATGGGTTAAGGGAAAGGGAAGCCCCTGGCTCAGGATATGGGGATAGATGGAGGCACCATTCACTAAAACTGGGACCCAGAAGAGAAGCACCATATTTGTGGGGGGGGCACTCAGGTGGCCTCAGCTGTGGACCCAGTGGCTTCAGGATGCCAGAGCAGCACCCTAGGCACATGTTGACTTGTTGGATAGACAGAGGTAACAAGATGAAATTTTGAAATGTTTACTTTTTTCTTCCTCTTCCCTAAACGTTCCCACCATTCTTCTAGCCAATCACCAGCATCCATATGGCCTCAAAGAGAATTGAAATGTATCAGCAGTAGAAAAGAGGAAAAAAAATTAATATCCTTTTTTTTTCTCCTTTAAACTCGGCTCAAAAGGGGAGGCCCTGAATGGAGCAGAAGTTGGAGTTTACGCCATAAAAAGGTGAGGATGCAGATGTTCCTTTGGGCATAACCAGCCAACAGTCAAATACAGAGTTTGGGTCTCTTTTGCCTAAGCCAAGAAATCCAGGCTATTTACTCACTGGGAGAAATAACCCGTTCATGTTGGAAGCTGTTTCCCATGACAACTGACTGGTGTGCAAGATTTTGAGATTAGTGGTTACACTTCATAGGCAATAACATTAAGCTTGTGAAGTTCAGATGTTTCTTCAAATAATCTCTGGAGGTACTTTTGTAGTTACAAGATGGGGAACAGGATGGTTATAAGCCTTTACCCAAGGGCCTTCATTCCTGTGAATATTTTCTGCCTCATCTTACACCTGTGTCAATATCCTCATCTCCCTAGAGTTAACTTTGCACAGGCAGCGGTTAATTAAGAAGCTCTAAGCCTCTGGCTTTAGGCAGGACTTTATTAGCCGTAAGAATAGAAAACAGAGGGCTTGTAAAAATGTAGAACTTAATAAAAAGCATAAAAAATTATAGGTATTTTTTTTAAAAAGACGATGAGGTCTATACTATGTCTCCGCAAAAAAAAAAATTAGAATGAGAATAGAGGGAAGATGCAATGAGACCATCTCTGCTTAGGAGACGGTGGCCAAAAATGGGAAGGCCCTGGAGGTGGAGGGGTGTGTATGTGTGTGTAAGGAGGAAGACGTTTTGAACACATTTGTTAAAGAGGAAGTCCAAGTTTAACATGGGTTCAAGTCCTGGCTCAACCATTCATTAGCTCTGTGACTTTAGGCAAATTACTTAACCTCTCTGGGCCATAGTTTCCTCATTTGAAATAACAATGTGGTTTACGATCATAGTAACCTACATCATAGTCTGTTTTGTATTGTGTTGATTTGTATGTGTGTTTCTTTCTTAGGGTACTTCCCCGCCCTTCCCCGATTCCCCCACCGCATAGATTCTAAGATCCTCCTGAGCAGGAGGGGTTTCTGTGACTTGATCGTCTTGTGTGTCTCTTTTAGTGACTACTGTAGTATATCCTCTACAGTGGGCATTCAACACACACCTGGCATATAGTAGATGCTCTCTAAATATTTGTTGTGAAATGAATGTGGTGATTATAAGTTAGCAAAATTTCTGAATATCTATTTTTCATCTCAGCCAAAAATGATTGCTACTCGAGGCTAATCAATTTTTAGGTACAGTGTTTAGAGGCCATATAAATCTGTAATAAAAATGCATGTAAGGGCTTCCTTGGCGGTGCAGTGGTTGAGAATCTGCCTGCTAATGCAGGGCACATGGGTTCGAGCCCTGGTCTGGGAGGATCCCACATGCCGCGGAGCAACTAGGCCCGTGAGCCACAACTACTGAGCCTGCGCGTCTGGAGCCTGTGCTCCGCAACAAGAGAGGCCGCGATAGTGAGAGGCCCGCGCACCGAGATGAAGAGTGGGCCCCGCTTGCCACAACTAGAGAAAGCCCTCGCACAGAAGCGAAGACCCAACACAGCAAAAATAAATAAATTAATTAATAAACTCCTACCCCCAACATCTTTTTTAAAAATGCATGTAGGGGCTTCCCCGGTGGCGCAATGGTTGAGAGTCCGCCTGCCGATGCAGGGGACACGGGTTCGTGCCTCGGTCCGGGAAGATCCCACATGCCGCGGAGCGGCTGTGCCTGTGAGCCATGGCCTCTGAGCCTGCGCTCCACAACGGGAGAGGCCAGAGCAGTGAGAGGCCCGCGTACCGCAAAAAAAAAAAAAAAAAAAAAAAAAAAAAAAAAAAAGCATGTAATAACCATTACACATTCTGGGCGCAGTGTTCGTAATTGGGGAAGAAGTTCAGCCTAAGTACAGGCATATGTTTTCTTTTTAACTAGAGTTGTCCCTCTGAAGGGCTGACAGTGACTGTAAAAATCAGTTTGTCCTTTGCTGCGCTTCTCTTCCTTTAATTTGGCTTCAAATCATCCCAATTAGGTAGTAAAAGGGATCGCTAAGCAAAATGGAAAGAGCAAAAAAAAAAAAGTAACGGCGAATACGGCTTGGTATGTCCTTCGCGGCACCCCGTAGTTCTCGGCAGACGTAAGCGCGGTGCGCGCGCTTTTGAAAGCCGGGCGGGTTCCCATCGCAACGACAGTTACCGAGGGCCCGTGTTGGCAGGTGGGCAGTCCAGGCGGTCGCGGCGTGTTGTCGGAGGCCGCTCGGGACCAATTTTCAAGACAGCCTTGGCTTGGACGTCTCGTCCCACCGCGCGGCTCCGGTAAGGAGAGCTTTTGCGGGCCCTTTCCGCGCGTGGGCCTGGCCGGGGGTCGCCCCACCCCGAGCCGAGGCCTCTGCGTTTGCTTTCCTGACAGCTGGGGGCCTGGAAGGCAGGTGGAAGACGTTGGGAATATGGCGTTGAACTGGGAATTATCTTATCCAGTATTTTTGTTTAGTCCTAGGGTCCAAAAGTTACTGATATCTGATCCAGTAGGCCTGTTGATTAGCTTGCTGTCCACTTTTTAGTATTGCTTCTCAAACAGTCCTTGACTTTTTAAAAATACCCTATAGTTGTTCGACAAACATGAAGTTCTGCCGTCATATTACTCGCATTTCTAATGTATCATCATCTAAAATGTTTACAATTTGATGCTTCCTAAGAACTTTTTGATTTAGATTAGTATGGTAATTTAGCAGTTTATATATAATGTGTACATACAATATATACAGAATTTAAAACAGAGTTAGGGCCAGTGGCCAGAAGCCATTTATCAGTAGAGTAAGGCCTAAACTGTGTAGTCGTGAAAAAAGTTGCCTCAGACATCTATGGAATGGATAGGATATATTTAGGTGCCAGTAGGTTGGAGTAGAAGGGGGCACTGAGTCCTAGAGTAACCTAGAATGTAATGGAATGTTAAAAGGATTCTGTTTAAACGTAGGTTTTTAAAAAAGTTTTAATTATTTATTTTATTTTTGGCTGCGTTGGGTCTTCATTGCTGCGCGCGGGCTTTCTCTAGTTGCGGCGAGCGGGGGCTACTCTTTGTTGCGGTGCGCGGGCTTCTCATTCCGGTGGCTTCTCTTGTTGCGGAGCACGGGCTCTAGGCGCACAGGCTTCAGTAGTTGTGGCACGCAGGCTTCAGTAGTTGTGGCTCGCGGGCTTAGTTGCCCTGCGGCATGTGGGATCTCCCCAGCCCGGGGCTCGAACCTGTGTCCCCTGCATTGGTAGGCGGATTCTTAACCACTGCACCACCAGGGAAGTCCAACTCAGGTGTTTTTAATTGAAGGGAGGTTTTTAGTTTTAACACTCGTGCTGCTTCTAACTGTTGTTACCGACTGGGGTCCTTGAATTCTTTTATCAATAGAAATTGATAAGAGGCCAGATAAGGAATTCAGACAAGGCTTTATTGGGACTCATGCTGTAGCATGAGGGAGCAAAAACAAGTAACAGGTGCCCCTGCTCCCTGAGGAGGGTGGGCTGGTTCCTTAAATAGGATGAGCTTGGGGGCGGATGGGTGGGTGGGGCCAGAGGCGTGGCTTAGGTGGTCTGCCCACCTCCTTGGCGGTGCTGTGTGCAGGGATCATGCCCAGTACTCTGCTTTTGCTCTTGGCACCTCAGAAGTGGCAGTTGGTTTGTGGCCTTTTGGTATCTTATTGGTCATAATTGTACCAGGTGCAAGTGCAAGCACTCCGGTAAAAGATCCGAGGTCCCAGTCCATCTCAATATCAAATCTGCCTTATGCTGAGGGGGGAAAGGCAGTGAGACATAGAAGGCAGTAAGATTTCCGGGATACCATTCTTGCCGACCTTATTTGCATCCTGCTTTTCTGGCCCCTTCTCAGGTTACTTTGTTTTTCATTTCTCAAGTTGAGATTCCTCAGAGCTCTCAGTTTTCTATCTATACGTACTTCCTAGGTGATTTTATCCAGTCTCTTGGCTTTAATACCATATACATGCTGATATCCCACAAATACACATCTTCAGCTTGGATTCCAGACGGATATCCAGCTGTCTGTTTCACATTTCTACTTGGACGTCAGACTCAGGCATTCAGAATTGGTTTTCTGATCTCAGTAGTGGCACCTCTGTTCTTTCAGTTGCTCAGTCTGAAAACCTGGAGCTATCTTTGACTTTTCTCTCATTCCTAACAACAAACCAAGCATTAGGAAATCCTACTGGTTCCAGATTCAGAACAGCCAGAACCCAACCGTTTCTCACCATCTCTACTGCTGCTATCCTGATCCAAGACACCATTATCTCTCCTGATTATTGAAATAGCCATCTTACTGGTCCGATTGCCTCTGCCCTTGTTCTCTTCAGTTAATAACCACAAGCCATAGTGATCCTGGTGAAACACAAGATGGAGTATATCACTTCTCCTCCTCTGCTCAAAACCCTCTAATAGCTTCCCGTTTCTCACTAAAAGCTGAAATCCTTATTGTAACTAAAGCTCTCTAAATAAAAGCCAAGGATGTTATGGCCACAATGCTCTACTTGATTTGCCATCTTCCATCCCCAAACTTTGACTTCATTTCCTTCTCCCTCTTGCTAGCTCTGCCCACTTAGCTTTTCCTTGAACATTTCTGCCTCAGGACCTTTGGGTTCATTACTTCCTCTGTCCGGCAGGCTTCCCCTAGGTACTTGCTTGGGCTAGCTCCCTCACTGCCTTCAAATGACACCTCCTCAAGGAGACCTCCCTTGACTACCCTAACACAGATTTCAAGCCCTTTTGTCTCCCTTCACTTGGTGTATGTTTCCCCTGACTATATGTCATCATCTTATATATTTATCTTATTGTTTGTTTGAGTCTTGTTCTCTGCTGTGTCTCCAGTATCTAGAACAGTACCTGGTGCATGGCACATGCTACATAAGTATAAGTGACTGAATGAATGGAGATTAGCTTCCCACAGGTAGAGAGAAGTCTTAGAAACTCATTGAGATGCTCCCTCACAACTTCCTGTGAGGAAAAATGGAGATGGAAAAAGGGGAATCAGAATCTTATGGGGGAAATTATTTCCAAGGTAGAAATACCTCCTGAACCCACTCTGTTAAAAATAGTTTATCCTTTCCCAAAGATGTGAAACTTGTTCCAGAAAAACTTGTTCCTTCCTTGTAGTTGAACGTCACTTGATTAAATTAGTATATTTGGCATGAAAAGGGGATTGTTGGTGTTCTGAATTCAGGCAAATCTGAAGACAGTGGTGATTGTAGCTACGTTTAAAAAAATGAATAGGCTTCATATTAATAGACAAAGCAGGGCCTTTGAGCGATTTTTTTTTTTTTAGCACAGAGTTTTTAAAGATGCTGTCTATTAAGGGATATTAAGGGCTCTGTGCAACATTTAAGCAAATGTTCTCTCTACCTCCCAGTTTTTTACAGACAATCCAAACAAGCTTATAGACATGTAGGAACAGTTTGCTTTAGAGTAAATCTAATATGGAACCTAACTTTTTTAAAAAAGAAAAATGAATTTAAATTTTTTAATAAAAAGGATTTTTTAAAGAAATATGTTACAGAAGAAATAAAAAGCTTGGATTAACTTGCTTGTGTATGCAGTATGTGTATCTTATTTTCAAAAACAATTTTAAAATAATAGGTTATTAAGATACAATTCACATATCATAAAATTCACTCTTTGAAAGTGTACAATTCAGTGGTTTTTGGAGTAGAATTGAATATATTAAACCACTACCTAATTTTAGAATATTTTCGTCACCCCAGAAAAGAAGCACACATCCACCAGCAGTCACTCCACATTCTCTCTTCCCCTCAGCCCATAGCAACTACTAATTTATCTTCTGTCTATGGAGTTGCCTTTTCTGGACATTCTGTATAAAAGCAATCATATATGTGGCCTCTTGTGTCTGGCTTCTTTCACTTAGCATAATGTTTTCAAGTTTCTTTCATGTTGTAGTGTATATTAGTACTGCATTCCTTTTTATGACTGAATAATATTCCATATTAGACTATGTACTCTGTTGAATAATATTCTCTTGTGTGTATTGTATACCACATTTTGTTTATCCGTTCATCATCTGATAGCTATTTCTGTTTCCTCTTTTTGGCTATTATGAATAATGCTGCTTACATAGCCAGTCTCTTAAAAGGATGTAAAAGACCTGTTAATAACTACCCCCAGGAAGTGTGGGAGGGTACTAGGTGATTTTGTTTTTTAACTGTGTGCATCTATTATTTTTTAACTAAAACAAAAAAAACCCACTATCAGTAATAGCATGACCTTGGGTATGTAATTGTACTTCTCTGGGTTTCAGTTTTCTCATTGTAAATAAAATCAGACTAACTATTTGTCATGGTCTTTTTCAGTTCTCAAATTTTATGTAAATGAGTGATAGTATTACAGGAATTTTTTCTTCATGAATGAAAGATGTATTCTTTATAACTGAAGTGGAACTTTCTCTTTATTTTCATCATAGCACCTTGAGTGATTATTACAATGGAAGAAACCAGTGATTTCAAGACACCAAGCAGATTATCTGAAAAAAGGAAATCTGGTAAGATATAAACCTTTCTTCTTTGTTATTGCTATCAGAAATGTCTTTGTATTATTATAGTTTGATCCTTTAATTATTATCTATCACACATGAACAATTTTAGCATAAGTCGTCTTTATAATGTTGATCTTAAGAAATAAGACTTCTTTTATAGGCCAGAGTTTGGTCATCTTTGAGTTAATTTGATTGACATTCTAACAGATTTGTAGGTTCTCCCTAGTGAAGAACCAACTTAACTTGGACCATTAAGGAACTATTTTACCTTTCCGCCTCTCATACATGGAACGTTATTTTCCAAGGCAATTCAATGGACAAAGGGTAATCTTTTCAATAGATAAAAACAATTGGATATCCATATGCAAATCAACCCTTAGCTCACATCATATGCAAAAATGGCCAAAATTATAAAATTTCTAGAAGATAACACAGGAGAAAATGTTTTGTGCTCTTAGTGTATAGATTTTTGAATACTGACTTTGTGTCCTGCAGCCATACTAAACTCACTTATTCTATTAGCTTTTTTGTAGATTGCTTAGGATATTGTACATAGTTGGTAATGTAGATGAATAAAGACAGTTTTCCTTTTTTTCCCTGGTCTGTGTTACTTTATTTCTCTTTTCTTTCCTTACGGCACTGTCTCCAGTATATTTTTGAATAAAGAGGTATGAGAAGACATATTTGCCTTGTTCCTAATGAAGTATTATGTTAGATGTAGGTTTTTTCCAGACGCCCTTAATCAGGTTGAGGAATTTTCCTTTTATTCCTGGTTATTATCATGAATGGGTATTGCACTTTGTCAAGTGCTTTTTCAGTATCTGTTAAGATAAAGTTTTCCTTTTTAAACTGTTCATGTGGTAAATTATGTTAATTTTTAAATCTCAAACCAACCTTTCATTCCTGGGGTAAAGCCAATTTGGCCATAATGTATTTTATGTATTGCTTGATTCAATTTGCTGATATTTTCTATGTTCATGAGAGATATTGACTGTACGGAGTGTTTGTCCAGTTTTGGTATCAGGGTATTCTGTATTCATAAAGTAAGATGGGAAGTGTCTTCTTCTTTTTCTTGAAGAGTATTTGTAGAAATGACAGTATTTCTTAAGTGGTAGAATTTACCAGGAAAAGCATGTGGGCCTGGAGTTTTCTTAGTTGAAAGATTTTAACTGTGCCTTCACAGTTAATAGATGTAGGGCTCTACAGGTTATCTGTTTCTTCCTATGTAAGCTTTGTCGGTGTTTTTTCAAGGAGTTTGTCTGTTCTGAGTTGTCACGGTTATTGGCATACAGTTAGTTGTGATACACTCTGATGACCCTGCTAATGTTGGTAGGATTTATAGTGCTATCTCTGTTTTCATTTCTGGTACTGGTATTTTATAGTTTCTTTCTTTCTTTCTTGATCAGTCTGACTAGAGGTTTATCTATCTTGGTGGATGTTTCATGCACTTGAAGAGATGTTTTCTGCTGTCGTTGGGTGCAGTGTTCCGTAAGTGTCAGTTAGGTCAAGCCGGTTGACTTGTTTATGTTGTTTTCTTCAAGTCTTCTGTATCCTTACTGAGTTTTCTGTTTACTTATTCTACTACTGAGAGAGGAGTGTCTCCAACTACAACTGTGGATGTGTCTTGTTTCCAATCCTATCAGTTGTTGCTGAAACTGGCTATTAGGTACCATATACATTTAGGATGGTTATTGTTGTACTCTCTGTTCATAGTCCACTTTATGTGGTATCGATAGAGCCACCCAGTTTTATTTTGATTAGTGTTTTGATGGTATATGCTTTCCAACCTTTTACCATATTTATATCTTTATATTTAAAGTGAGTTTATTATAGACAGCATGTAGTTATGTGTTGTTTTGTTCTAATCCATTCTGACAACTTCTGTCTTTAATTGGAATGTTTAGGCACTCGCGACATGTGGCAATTTACATTCAGGTTCAAATGAAATAAACTTAAATTACAAATTTAGTTCCTCAGTCTCACTAGGCACATTTCAAGCGCTCAGTAACCACATGTGACTAGTGGTTCCCTTCCTGGGCAACACAGATACAGAACATTTTCATCAAGACAGAAAGTTCTATTGGACAACACTGTTCAGACCATTTACATTTAATGTAATTCTGTATGGTTGGATTTAAACCTACTATTTTGCTCTTGTCCCATAGCTCACTGATGATTTCTTTATTTTTTTCCTGATCTTTTTCTCAGTGCTTCATTTTTGGTAGTTTCTGTTGCTTCGTCTTAAAATTTAGTTACTTTTTCTTCTGCTTCTCTAAGGTGGTGTTCTTATTCGTTGTATTTTTCATTTCTTGAAGTTCCATTTGGACCTTTTTTTAACATCTTTTTCTTTCCTTGTTATGCTCACATTTTCCTTTACATTATTGAGCATATTTTGGAGATTATATCTTAAGGTTCTTATCTGCTAATTCTACATCACTGCCATTTTGTGGTATGTTTCTGTTGGTTTATTTTTCTCCTGAGATGGGCCATATTTTCTTGCTTCTTTCATGCCTAGTAATTTTTCATGGCTGCTGGACATTTAATATTGTTGAGTGCTGGATTTTGTTATTCCTTTGAAGGGTGTGTGGTTTTGTTATGGTCCAGTTAGGTTACCTGCACATTAGCTTGTTTCTTTTGAGGCTTGCTTGTAAGCTTTGTTCTAAACTTTTTCTATGGGCTAAAATGTAGCTGTACCACTAAGTGTGACTCTTTAGAGGACTTTACTCAATACTCTGTGAGAGTTACCATGCTCTGGCTGATGGTAATTGAACTATTCCTAGACCTGTATAATCTCTGGTAATTGTTTAACCTATTGCTTGCGTTTGGTGCTTTCCTCAGCTTTGGGGGGTTCTGTCCATTGTATGTGCAGGTAAGTACTTAGCCAGACACTCAAAGAGAGACCTCTTTTCAGATCTCTGGAGCTTTTTCTCCCACTTTTTGGCTCCCTCTTTAGTTCTCTATTCCACAAATTCTAGCTACTTAAATCTTGTTGACCTCTAATCTCCATCTCCTCAATTTGACAAGGGCTCTGCTGTGTTTCTTTGCACTGCAGCCTGGAAACTGCCTTCAAGCAGTAAGTTAGGTCAGTGATATGACTCACCTCATTTGTTTCTCTTCTCTCAGAGTTTACAGTCCTGCTCTGCCAATTGTCAAGTATCTGAAGACCATTATATCTTGTCAAACTTTCTAGTTGTCATGACAAGATGGCAATTCCAGGAGCAGTTAATTGTTCATTTAGCAAAAGTAGGACTCCTCTATCTCATCTTTTTTAATGACTGTATAATACTCTGTAATATAGATATACTATAATTATGACTCTAACGATGAGTACTTAGGCTGTTTTGTCTTTTTGCAACCACAAATCACATTCCAATATTCACATGTACATGCATGCATATATGATAGTAAATAGTTTAGGCTTTGTGGGCCACATAGGAACCCTATTGTTATATTCTTCTTTTTTTTAATGATTTTTGCCTGAATCAGTCATTACTATGATGGCTGAAAAATGATATTAAAAAGTTTATTTTATTGTCCTCGAAATCTGTTGAACTCTGGATCCAGGTTAAGTCAGTAGGGCTGCGTGGTGCCTTATATCTGTCACTGCTTCCTGAAGTCCTGTTTACCGTCTCCGAAAGGCTCAGCTCCTGGAGAAGCTGGAGGTGTGTTTAGAAGGGTATGTTCCCAGGAAGAGAGAGAGATTTGGAGTCCAGACTGATGACAGTCTAGTACACTGAATCTATCTCTCTGTTTCCCCTGTTTTGGCTCCAGAGAAATAAGACAGTCACTAGTGAGATTGGTGCCATTCTGTGTAGTTACTTTCTATACTTTGAATTTTCTCAACTCAGAGATCTTGTCCCTGGTTTTGTCTTTATTCTAAGGCCTCCTCAATTTCTCTTTTTTCCTGGACATGGAATCTAGATCTTCGATTTTGAAACCAGAATTGAACTATTGACTCTAGAACCCTGGTTTCTTTAGCAAGTTGCTCTCTGGAATCAATCCCACAATAACGGCTGTCCATAAATGCCTTGATGAGGGTGTGTAATTGAGAGGAGTGTAGCTGATATGACACTGCCTGTCTTTTCTACTTTGAATCTTCTTTCAGGGTGATCTTGGTCTTGGCTTGATTCTAAGTCCTACTCAGGTTCTGATCTTTTCTGGAATCAGTTCCTAGCTCTTCGATTCTGAAACCAAATCTGTATTCTAGACTCTTCAGTGTTATTAAAGGCAAGTCTTCGTTTGGTAGCATAACCTGGATAAGTTTTTTGGTTGAAAACATTGATGAGGATTTTCAGTTGGTCTTCTGTGAATTTGGTGCAGCTGTGTCTACACTTCGTTGCCATGGTGTTGTTTGGAGAGTTGTCTTGGGACATGTTGGAAGAGAGTCATGAAGTCTAAGGATTTGACCAAGAGACCTTCTTTATCTATTTTTTAACAAGGCTTTTAAAATGTAAAAATCGATGCTTAGCTTGTGGGCCGTACAAAAACAAGCCGTTTACTGACCCCTGCTTTAGTGTTACTGTCAGATCGAGCTCTAAAAGTAGACTTGGTCAAAGGGTATCCATTTAAAATTAGGATAGATAGTGTCAAATTGCTTTCCAAGACTGCCAGTTAATACTCTTTAAGAATAATATGTTGAGAATGTTAGGGTGCATTTGTAGACATCTTTTCAAATACTAATTTTATCTTTTATTTCTCTTTCTGACGTTTAGCATCGTGTTTAACTCCATGCATAAATATTCCTGCCTCTCCGTTTATGCAGAAGCTTGGCTTTGGTACTGGGGTAAATGTCTACCTCATGAAAAGGTGAGTATAAGATTTCAGATGAATGTTTTTATGTGGAACCATAGTTCCACTGTACTTGGAGACAAAAAGGAATATGAAAATTCAAATATTTAGATTTGGGGTATGTTCATAACTTTGCCAGAGCTCTGCCTGGTATACTTTTCTCCTAGCTTCCTCCTGATGGATTATTAAAGGAGAAGTAATTTACCTTGTAATTTTTCCTTGGCTTGTTTAAGAAGGGAAGAGGACAGGGGAGAGGGGTTCCTGTGTGATGCCAGTGTTGGGGGATATCAGTGGTTATTAATCCCTTCTGTCTGGAGAGTTGCCTTCTCAAGATACTCTCTTCTAAAGAAGTAAAAGTTGTTTTATTTCTTATGTCATCATTGTTAAGTAAGAAGGACAAATATGTGATTTTAAGGTAGGAAAATCGTATTAAAAGAAAAATGAAATAGAATAGGGGCTAATAGCTAATAATATTACACATTACAACAAACACATTTTATTAAAAGTTGTTTGTTTTATTCATTACTCTGTACCTAGTTTCATGTTTATTAAGTGGCAGACAATTAAGCCATTACATATTGCTTAATGTGTTCTCGGAATCACCCTGACTAGTCCAACCCAGCACATCATTAGCTTCTCTAGGTTTATATTGTTTCTGAATAGAAATACTGTAATAAAAAGCTAATGAATTGAGAATAGCATAGCAGTTATATATAAGTGGGTATTCTTGAAGCATTTTTGCAGTTTAAACACCCCCTTTGTGTGTTTGTATGCTATAAGTTTTGTGAACTTTCATTTTTTAATGTCTAAAACTCTTGTCTAAGTTATTTTGAAAGAAAAAATTTCTCACAGGTTCATGGCTAGTCTCATTTTTCTCCCTTTTAAATAATATTTTTATAAAGTGAAGTGTGTTGTTAACAAAGCTATACTGTATGTGACTTAATTAGGAAGCTTCAGGTGACTGATTGAAACAGCAGTTCCTGCCTGAGCCTCCCAGTCTTCAGGGTGGCCCTGTTAGCTTGGGATTTTCCTTTACCTGTAGCCTAGAGATTTCCTTTGCTTCTCTGGTGAACTGGATCCTCTGTTTTTCTGTATCTCATGTCTTAGTATTTCTTGGTTTACATCTCATTTTGGTTGAGGACATTTGGTAGCGCCCCATGAAAAGATGCACAGAAGATACATTTTTGAGAATTTGCATTTCTAAAAACGTTCTCATTTTACCCTCATACTTGAATGGCCTTTTTTGTTTTTCTGGGTTATAATTCTCATTCAGAAGTACTTTTCCTCCAGAATTTTGAGGACATTGTTCAAGTGTTGCTGTTGAGAATTCTGAAGCCCTTCTGACTACGGATTCTTTTTATATATCTGTTCTATGTTATCTGTCCCTCCCACTGTAATTTCACAATCGCATGCATGGGTGTGGGCCTCTTGGAAACTGAAAATTCCTGTTCTGAAATTTTTGAGAAATTATTTTTTAAATTACTTTGCTGATCATTTTACCCGTTTTTCTTTTTTTTTTTTAAGTCAATTAATTAATTAATGGCTGCGTTGGGTCTTCATTGCTCCGTGCAGGCTTTCTCTAGTTGCGGTGAGCGGGCACTACTCTTCGTTGTGGTGTGTGGGCTTCTCATTGCGGTGGCTTCTCGTTGTGGAGCATGGGCTCTAGGCACACGGGCTTCAGTAGTTGTGGCATGCGGGCTCAGTATGTGGTGCGCAGGCTCAGTAGTTGTGGCGCACAGGCTCTAAAGCACAGGCTCAGTAGTTGTGGCCATGGGCTCAGTTGCTCCACAGCATGTGGGGTCTTCCCAGACCAGGGCTCGAACCCGCATCCCCTGCACCGGCAGGCGGATTCTTAACCACTGTGCCACTAGGGAAGTCCCATCACCCCTGTTTTTCTGTTCTCTGTCTTGGAACTCCTATTATTTGGATATTGGATTTACTGGACTGATCTATGATCTACCTTTATTTTATTTATTTTTTTGGTCTGGTTTTCTATTCTCTCTTTCTCTTTTTGTTCTGTTTTCTGGGAGATTTCCCCAACTTCATCTTCTGATACTTCCATTGAGTTTTTCATTTTTGTCTATCTTGTTTTTAATTAATTATCTGAAAGTTTTCCTTTTTAAGATGGCATCCTTAGTCTTGTGGGGATGCTAGACATGTTGTATATCTTGATCTGGATATTGATAACACAGGTATATACACGTGTGAAAACTCACTGAGCATTTAGGGTGCATTTGGTCGTGAATTACTCTTTTCCTGTATGGTTCACAGGTTCTCAACTATGTCAGTCAACCTTAGGCTAAAGACCCTCTGCTTTTTTCCCCTTTCAAAGCCAGTCTTCCATCTTCAGAAGCTGGGGGATAGAGGATGGGCAACTGCCTGCTGATACAGAGTCGAGGATCGTATCTAGGAACGCACCTGCTTTTAAAACAACTTTCAAGAAGTTCATTGGGCCTGTTAAGTCAGTTACTTTCAACTGCTTTTCAAGCTTCCGAGACTTTGTTGTCTCCTCTTCGTTCTTTCCATCCTTGTCGGTTGGTGTATGTCTTAAAATATTCATTTGTTTTTATTTTAGAGGTGCCTGGGAGGGATCAAAATTATATGTGTATGTTCAGGCTATCATTTCAATTCAGAAGTCTGCATTTTTTACTGTGAAATTTGCATTGCTAGATAAAACCCAACATAGTTGTGATGTATTATTATTTTTTAATCAATGGATGGATTCATTTTACTGTTTGTTTAGAATATTTGCATCTCTGATATAAGTAAAATTAGCTTGTGATTTTTCCTTTTCCTTTCCTTTTTCCTTGTGATTTTCCTTGTCCCTGTTTGATTTTTTTTATTAAGGTTATATTAGACTCATAGTCCCTTTTCATTCTATTCCCTGGAACAGTTTGTATGGGATTGAATAATGTGTTCCTTTAAAATTTAGTAAACTCACCTATAAAATTATCTAGGTTTTGTGTTTCTTGAGGGAAAATTTTAAACTCTTGATTACATTTCTTCGTTTATCAGTTTTCTTAGATTTTTAAAACAAATTTGTCCATTTTGTCTTTTAAATATATTGGCCTTAAAAGTTTTAGTATTTATTCACTTATATATTTTTAAATCTCTGCTGAATATGTCCCCATTTTTGTTTGCAATATTTGTGTCTCCTTTTGTTTTTTTTCCTTGTGCAGTCTCAAGAGAAATTTGCCTGTTTTATTAGTATTTTAGTGAACCAACTTTTAACTTGGAAAAGTTTTATTCAGATTTTGTAAATACATTCTTGTCATTCTGTAGGTTAGGATATGTTATGGAAAAGGTGAAGATGGACTTGCTCACTGAATTCTAAATAATCGAGAGCTATGGGGTACCCCTTGAAACTTGAAAAATATATTTTTCATATTAAATGAGATGGAAGAGGTATCCCCAAATGCTATTGTTATCTAAAACTGGAGGTTTAAGAATAATTTAGATAAACTTATGCATGATAGATATATATGAATTAAGAAATCTAGTGATCCTTTGAATACATGTTTTTTGATTTTAAACAGAGGTCCTGCAATCATAGAGCTGTGCTCATGAGATAGTACAGAGCTAAATGGGCTCTTGGTTCAATCTGTTGTTTTACCATCTTATGGTTGAACTTTTTTTTTTTTCTTTTTGCGGTATGCGGGCCTCTCACTGTTGCGGCCCCTCCCGTTGCGGAGCACAGGCTCCGGACGCGCAGGCCCAGCGGCCATGGCTCACGGGCCCAGCCGCTCCGCGGCATATGGGATCCTCCCAGACCGGGGCACGAACCCGTATCCCCTGCATCGGCAGGCGGACTCTCAACCACTGCGCCACCAGGGAGGCCCTGAACTTTTAATCTTTAACTTTTGAGGCTCTTTGACTAGCTTTTGTGCCCATATGCTGCATATACTTTGTCCTTTGTAATCTGCCATACTCATAAACGCCTACCTTACCAGGTGAACAAACCGTTCCCTGACTTCGTTTTACCTGTTTGTTTATTTAGGCCTCGAAACATTTATACCTTAAATATTCTTAAAACAGCTGAATCTTCCTAGAAAATAGAAATTTACATTTTTTTCTTATTTTTATGTTTATTATTATCTCCCTAAACACATGTATATGGTGAGAGGTATATAAGATGAATTGCTAAGTCTGTTAGAGGTACAGTATTTGTAGGTGAAGAACAGTCTGTTGTTCTTTGCATGGTTATATCTGAGCCAAATGTATATCTTCTTTAGGTTGTTTCTTAGGTATTAGTGTTTATTACTTTAACATTCTGTAACTCATATTTGGTACCTATAGTTAAATGCTTTTTGAGTAGTTGGTAGTTTGACATGCTTGAATGAAAAAATTAGAAAATACTATAGTAATTTTGAAATTTAAAATTTATAACATTTCATCTTTTTCCTTTTAGTTTTCTCTTTTTAACCCTTCCCTTCAGTAATAGATATCAGACTTCTCTTGTAATCAATAGATTTATCAGATATAAGTACCCAATTAAAGAGGATGTATAACAGAAGTGTTGATAGTCTAAAATATTTTAACTAATTTTTTTAAAAAAACAACAAATTATTATTAAGTCCTTTTCAAAATTTGGAAGTTCTTATTAGTCATTTGAAATGTATTATGGTTATTAATCTTTCTGTACATTTTTGATTAATTATTTTTTAAGATCTCCAAGAGGTTTGTCTCATTCTCCTTGGGCTGTGAAAAAGATTAATCCTAGATGTAATGATGATTATCAGAGTATGTATCAAAAGAGACTAACTGATGAAGCTAAGATTTTGAAAAACCTTAATCATCCAAACATTATAGGTAAGTTTAGATTTATTTGGTAACAGTATCTGGTGTAGTATTCTGTTTATCCAGAAATGGTTTATATAATATCTTAACTGGTTTCATAAATAAAAATGAAGAGGGTAGTGATGGAGTTTGGCAAGAATCAAATTAATGTGAACATTCTAAAATAAAAATTAGTGGGAATTCCCTGGTGGTCCAGTGGTTAGGACCCTGTGCTTCCACTGCAGGGGGCACCGGTTCACTCCCTGGTCTGGGAACTAAAATCCTGCAAGCCGCATGGCTTGGCCAAAAAAAAAAAAAAATTAGTATATATTTTTAGATGCTTAAGTATATATTTAAAACTTCATGGGAGTACATATAGTCATTTATGGTGCTGGTACTATGGAGAATTCAGGAGTGTAATATGATATTCATTTACATAATTTCCTTATTTTCATTTTTAATGTAAGTAGGGCTGGTGAAACCATTATATTTAGGAAGGCATTGAGTATTAAAAAATATCTCAATTTGTGATACTATTGGCAAACACTGAAGGCATTTTAAATTAGATCTACTGAATGAGTTTTGTAAATAATAGCTATTTCATTTTATATTTGACAGTGTTAATCCAGATCTGTATTCGGTCACATTACTGTAAAAAACTTAAATACTGTTGTTCTTCCCTATTCCAGTAACAAAATGTCGTATTTTCTTTAAGGTTACCGTGCTTTCACTAAAGCTAGCGATGGTAGTCTGTGTCTTGCTATGGAATACGGAGGTGAAAAGTCTCTGAATGACTTAATAGAAGAACGAAATAGAGATAGCCGAGATCCTTTTCCAGCAGCCATAATTTTAAAAGTTGCTTTGAATATGGCAAGAGGGTTAAAGGTAACTATGCTATTATATATATATTTTTTTAAGATTTATTTATTATCTATTTATTTATTTTTGGCTGCGTCAGGTCTTCGTTGTGGCACACGACATCTTTGTTGAGGCATGCGGGATCTTTCATTGCAGCGGGTGGCCTTCTCTCTAGTTGTGGCATGCGGGTTTTCTCTTCTCTAGTTGTGGCATGTGGGCTCCAGGGCATGTGGGCTCTGTAGGTTGCGGCATGCGGGCTCTCTGGTTGAGGCGTGAGCTCAGTAGTTGTGGCGTGAGCTCAGTAGTTGTGGCGTGCTGACCTAGTTGCCCCGCAGCATGTGAGATCTTAGTTCCCTGACCAGGGATTGAACCTGTGTCCCCTGCATTGTAAGGCGGATTCTTCACCACTGGATGACCAGGGGAATCCCATGCTATTATATTTTAAATGACTTTTGTGGGACCTGAAGAAACTAAATACTTTATTTATTTATTATTTAAAATGTTGTGTTTAATTTCTGCTGTACATCAAAGTGACTCAGTTATACTTATATATTCTTTTTCATTATGGTTTATCCTAGGATATTGAATATAGTTCCCTGTGCTATACAGTAGAACCTTGTTATTTATCTATCCTATATATAGTAGTTTGCATCTGCTAATCCCAAACTCTCAATCCTTCCCTCTCCTACCCAGCCTCCCCCTTGGCAACCACAAGTCTGCTCTCTGTATTTGTGAGTCTGTGTCTACTTTGTAAATAAGTTCATTTGTGTAATATTTTAGATTCCACATATAAGTGATAATCATATGGTATTTGTCCTTCTCTTTCTGACTTACCTAGTATGATAATCTCTAGGTCCATCCATGTTGCTACAAATGGCATTATTTCATTCTTTTTAATGGCTGAGTAATATTTCACTGTGTGTGTGTGTGTGTTTATATACACATCTTCTTAATCCATTCATCTGTCGATGAACAGATACTAATATACCTAATTCCAAGGTGGAATTTTTTCCCCAAAGAGTGAGTTGCTTTAAGTTAAAGTCTTTATAGAATCTCTCACATTGAAGAGTGCACTGTTTATTTATTTTGATCAGCAAAGTATTGTTAGAGGCCTTCACACCTTCACATAGCCTTAAATAACCCAAGTCAGGAAGTTTTGCTTATAGAGATTGCGTGTTAGATTTAGTTAAATGGACTAATATATTTAAAACAAATTTAGTCTTTATTCCTGGGGGTGTACTCTAACCCTCTGTTGCTATAAACAAGCCTTTCAAAGATTTTTTTGTGGGATACTAAGTTTTGGACATGGTGAATATACATCTATAGGTCAAGTGAAAAAAGTGCTCTCAATGTTATGCAAACAAATTTTTGTGCCTTTGAGTAGACATACTGTAAGAAATAAGTAGAGATAAAAAGAATTCTTTATCCTAAATAACTTAAGTAATTATGGCTCCAGAAAATTGTTGGATGACTCAAAAAACAGATTATGTAATGATACTGATGTCAGAGTTGCATGTTAAGAATTCAAATAAAGTTGTTTCATGAAATGTGAAACTGGAAAAAGGCAATATTTCTAAATATATTTTAATATGTGTATAGAAAAACTGATTTTAAATAGGTAGGATTAACTAAATAATTTGAATTATTTAATAAATAATTATTTTAAATGTGTATAATGGAATTAATAAATTACATTATAAATATATTTGAGCATATTCAATTTATGGTCAGCAACATTTAAATTAAGCACAGTAAGTGTTCCAAGTTTAATACCAAGAATTGTTTCTGCATCATTTTCAGGCCCAGCTCACAGTAGATGCCCAAATGCTGATGACTGAAAAAATAACAGTTTTGCAGGACGTTTTTGATTATGGATGAATATCATCACTTGTCAATTCTAAGAAAGAGTTAATGTGTAAAGCAAAATATAGTCTTAGATTACATTACTCCTTCATCTTCTGCTTGTGAATTATTTGTAGCATTATCTCAACAATTTGTTTGAGGAAACCCTGTGTCATTGTGAAGATTACAAAATTATTTCTAAAAATTACTAGCCTCAAGTAAAATTGTAGTATATTTTGAAATCTGCAGTAGCATCTTTGATGTAAAAGTATGTGAGGTGGGTTTGAAAATTAAAAGTTAGCTTATCTATAAATAGACAGTTTCCAAGGAATCTTTCAGATTTCTGGTCAGTATAGCAGACCAAGATAGCTTGGGATGGTCCCTTCTCTAGCTTCGAATAATTTGAAATGATGGACAGATATAAGCCTGTAGGTTAGGAAGGGCATTCAAGTTGTTATTTTTGTTTGAGAGTTACCATATTTTTTTAATTAGTTTGTATTTTTTGCTCAGATGTGTTTAATTTTCCACTCTTTTAGTATTTGCACCAAGACAAGAAACTGCTTCATGGAGATATAAAGTCTTCAAATGTTGTTATTAAAGGTGATTTTGAAACAATTAAAATCTGTGATGTAGGAGTCTCTCTACCGTTGGATGAAAATATGACTGGTAAGTAGAATCCTAATTCTTTTTTTTAAATAAATTTATTTATTTATTTTTATTTTTGGCTGCATTGGGTCTTTGTTGCTGCATGTGGGCTTTCTCTAGTTGCGGCGAGCAGGGGCTGCTCTTCGTTGCGGTGTGCAGGCTTCTCATTGAGATGGTTTCTCTTGTTGCGGAGCACAGGCTCTAGGTGCAGGGGCTTCAGTAGTTGTGGCGCAGGGGCTCAGTTGCTCTGCGGCATGTGGGATCTTCCCGGAGCAGGGTTCGAACCCATGTTCCCTGCGTTGGCAGGCAGATTCCTAACCACTGCGCCACCAGGGAAGTCCCAAGAATTCTAATTTTTAAAATTGCTTTTATACAGTATTTAAATTTCTAATTTTTACATATTTAAAAAGGTAATAAGTTCACATTCTTCAAAAATCAAAAACTATGAATAAAAAGTGTACAATAAAAAAAATCCCTTCTTTTATGTCTCTCTTCTACTCAGCCTCTAGCCCCCTTTCTTGCCACACACACAATATAAATTATTGGTTTCTCATTAGCATATATTTTAATTGAAGAAATGTGGAGAACTGTTTCTAACCTGGATTGAGATTTTTAAGTGGTAAAAGATCTGGGAATAGAAAACAAAATTTTTATAAGGTTTTGTAAAGGAATTCATTTAGCATCAGCATAGTGACAAGATTTGGGAAACTGCTGGAAGAAACTGGAGTGGGAGTAGGAAAGAAGGGTGCTAATTAAGGCCTGTCTTCTGCTTTTTGCCCCTTGGCCCACCGCACCTCATTCTTCTCTCTTTATTGTCAATACTGACCATTCTCTTCTCAGGGAATTTAAGATATGTTCTTTCTTTTTTTTTTTTTAATACCTTCTTTGAATATTGTTTTCCATTATGGTTTATCATAGGATATTGAATATAGTTCCCTGTGCTATCCAGGAGGACCTTGTTGTTTATCCATCCTCTATATAAAAGCTTACGTCTGCTAACCCCAACCTCCCACTCCATCCCTCCCCGAAGCCCCTCCCCCTTGGCAACCACCAGTCTGTTCTCTATGTCCATGATTCTGTTTCATAGATAGGTTCGTTTGTCTCATTTTAGTTTCCACATATAAGTGATATCATATGGTATTTGTCTTTCTCTTTCTGACTTACTTCACTTAGTATGATAATCTCTAGTTGCATCCATGTTGCTGCAAATGACATTATTTCATTCTTTTTCATGACTGAGTAGTATTCCATTGTATATATGTACCACATCTTCTTTATCCATTCATCTGTTGATGGACATTTAGGTTGTTTCCATGTCTTGGCTATTGTGAATAGTGCTGCTGTGAACATAGGGGTGCATGCATCTTTTTGAATTATAGGTTTGTCTGGATATACACCCAGAAGTGGGATTGCTGGATCCTAACAGTAATTTTATTTTTACTTTTCTGAGGAACCACCATACTGTTTTCCACAGTGGCTGCACCAACTTACATTCCCACCAACAGTGTAGGAGGGTTCCATTTTCTCCACACCTTCTCCAGCATGTATTTGTACACTTTTTAACGATGGCCATTCTGACCAGCGTGAGGTGGTATCTCATTGCAGTTTTGATTTGCATTTCTCTAATAATTACCAATGTTGAGCATCTTTTCATGTACCTATTGGCCATCTGTAGTTCTTCTTTGGAGTAATGTCTATTTAGATCTTCTGCCCATTTTTCTATTGAGTTGTTTGTTTTATTGTTGTTGAGTTGTATGAGCTGTTTGTATATTTTGGAAACTAATCCCTTGTCATTCACATCATTTGCAAATATTTTCTCCCATTCTGTAGGTTATCTTTTTGTTTTGTTTATGGTTTCCTTTGCTGTACAAAAGCTTGTAAGTTTGATTAGGTCCCATTTATTTTTGTTTTTATTTCTGTTGCCTTGGGAGACTGACCTAAGAAAACATTGGTACGATTTATGTCATAGAATGTCTTGCCTATGGTCTCTTCTAGGAGTTTTATGGTGTCTTGTCTTATGTTTAAGTGTTTAAGCCATTTTGAGTGGCTTTGTGAATGATGAGCGCGTGTGACGGGGTGCGGCTGTACAGCTTCCCCAATACCACTTGCTGAAGAGACTGTAGGGAATTTAAGATATGTTCTTGATGAGAAACAAAAACAAAAAGCAAAAGGCTTAAAGAGAAAGCCTCTGCTTTCAACATATTATCTAATAAATAATATTTAAATTTACCTCTTTATATAAATATAAGGTAGAGGGAAGGCTAATGATACTGTTTCGAACTTATGTACATCTTAATTTCTAGTTAAAGTCTACAAGTTGAATTGAAGGAAAAAGCCAAGATAAATAGATTGACTTTATAATGATGTCTGTAATCATTAGTAAAGATAGAAATGGGCTGAACCCTTAGGCTAATTAACTGGTACAAGGTTGAAACTTCAGCAAATAAAAGGAGAAATTGTCAAAAAGAATAAAAATAAGATTTTTAGCATAATTTTCTCAATCCTTAATAGATCTAATAGACAAAACTAAGATGTAAAAGATCAGAGTAAATAATAAGTTCAATCTCTATGCATTAGAATATTTATCAAAATTGACCATATACTAGTTAGGTTACAAAAGAAAATCTCAGATTACAAAAAGTAAAAATAGACTAAAGGTTAACATTCATTATCCTCAGCTATAAATATAGAAATTGGTAGTACAGTTGGAAACAAAAATTCAGGAATTTAATATAATTGTGTATAGTTCTTGGCCAAAAGAAGTGAAATTCCAGTTACACGCTATTCAGAAAATAATGAGAACGTAAGAACAAATCAAAACCTATCTGATATGGTCAAAAGTACTCAAAGGAAAACATTTTCATTCTTTAACCTTTATGAAATTGAGTATTCAACTGAAATCAGAAAAAAAAAATGAAGCCCTAATAGAAAGAAATTAATGAATGAGAAAATCTATAAATTCTATAATATCCCAGTATGTTCTATGTTACTGTAGAACATTTCAAAGAGAATGTAAAGTTTATCCTTGAGGATACATGTTCAAACACAGCCAGGAAAATTCTGTGGAAGAGTGTTAGTAGGAATTTTCCTGACCAGATGTTAAGTATTATAAAGCTATAGTAATTAAAGCCGTGATACTCATGCCAAACTAGGCAGAAAATTTTAACATAAGAGTCAAGAGATAGTTCCCAAATATATAAAATTTGTTATATGATAAAGGTGACATTTTTGTATTAGTGAGAAAGAGGTAGTTGAGTCAGTAAATGATGGTGTCTGGTCATTTTAGAGAAAGTTGTTTTCTGTCCTCACACTCTAATCCCTGTAGATCAAAGGTTAAAAAAAAAAGCAGAAAAAATTGTTGGTGAATATCTCCTTAATGTTGGGCTTAAGAAGGACACCAGAGGTAGAAACCATTTTTTTAAAAACAGTCATGACTACTGAAAATTCTTTGAAAAATTTCTGTATGTTAGTATGAGCAACAGTATACATTAATATACTCTCATACACTACGTAGAAGTTGCAATTGGTGTATCATTCAGGTTAAGGTAAGTTTTGCTGTGGTAACATAGACCCTCAAAAACCTCAGTGCCTTAAACCAAGGCTTATTATTCAAGCTACATGTCCATTAGGGCTGTGTTCCATGTCATTAGCATGTTAGGACCTAAGCTGCTAGGACATCCACTATATGGAATACTGCCATTGTTGTGTGGAAGGTAAAAAAGAACTCTAGACCTGCACTGTCCACTACAGTAGCCACTAGCTATGTATGGCTGTTTAAATTAATTAATATTTAAAAAATTTTAAAATTCATCTTCTCAGCCACTTTGGGCACATTTCCAGTACTCAGTAGCTACGTGTGGTTAGTGGCTACCATATTGGACAATGCAGATACAGAACATTTTTATCATCACAGAAAGGTCTGTTGGACAGCGCCACCCTAGAAAGTCTTGCACTAACAATTAAACGCTCCAGCTTAGAAATGACACCGGTCACTTCTTTCACAGGTCACTGACTGGAACTAGTCAAACGGCTTCGCCCAGCCATGACGGGCCAGAAAGTGTGGTCCTTCTGTGCGTGTAGCCAGTGGAGAGCATGAACTGCTTGACGTACAGCACTAGTAACCACCACGGTGCTGTAGCCTCTCCAGAGGGCAGTTGGAGATACGCATTTCTCCAAAACACAAAACCCTGAAACATGTTTATGCCCTCCGATCCTGTAATGTCACTTCCAAGAACACACTCCAAAGAAGTAATGGGGCAGTGCAGGTATTTTTTTTTACAATAACCTGGTCTATTAACTTCTGGAAAAGTCAAAAGCTAGAACTGGGCTTATAGAAGAAATAGAGTTGGAACAGAAGGATCAAAACCCGTGCAACCTTGAAAACAAAGCAATACCCCAAACAGTAGCCATCCTAGTAAAAATTCCAACACCGTACATCTCCACTGGCACCCAGTATCATTCAGTGTTGCGTAGCCATGAATCCTGGGTTTCTGCTTCCTTGAAGGTGAATGTGAGGGTGTTTATTTTCGATATATACTTTCCATTAAAAGTAAAAATTTGATCTGGCTTTTTCAATAAAAAAGTATCATATCACTTACATGTGGAATCTAAACAATAAACTAGTGAACATCACAAAAAAAGAAACAGACTCACAGATATAGAGAACAAACTAGTGGTTACCAGTGGGGAGAAGGAAGGGAGGAGAGGCAAGATAAGGGTAGGGAATTAAGAGGTACAGACTACTATGTATGAAATAAATAAGCTACAAGGATGTGTTGTACACACAGGAAGTATAGCCAATATTTTATAGTTAACTATAAATGGAATATAACCTTTAAATATTGTGAATCACTATGTTGTGTACCTGAAGTTTATATAATACTGTACATCAACTATACCTCAATAAAAAATTATAATAATAACAAAAAAGTATTTATAGGCTTGGGGGAAATGTCTTGGCAGCTCTTTTACCTGCACTCTCAGCTTCACCAGATAGTTTAGTGTTATAGTCAGCACAGCAGTTCTTAAAGCAGTGCTCTGAGGGAAGGCGTTTCTGCGGGCTAAGGCTTTTTCTTTGTGAGGAAGTTTACTCCGAATTACTTAAAAGATAACATTAACATACTGGGGAAAAAAATCACATAATTAATCTTTTTTACTAGTTGTGTATGAGCTAATTTGTGTTAGAAAAATACACCTTGTACCAGAATAGATTTTGCAAGAATGTAAGAGAATGTCCATCAATAAGGAAGGGATGGTGTTATTTATTGTACCACCACACAATCGAATACCATACATCCATTAAAATTATATAGGTTTACATTTGTTGGCATGGAAATATATCTAAATATGTTAAGTGAGATGAACAGATGATAAAATAGCACCTAAAGTATGTGTTTACCTACCCATTAAGAGAAGTTTAAAAAATACTAAATTTTAAAAAGTTTTGTGTTTTAATAGGTAACATAGTCACATATTTCATAACTATAATATACACAGGGTATTTTTTAAAAAGCCCAAATCTTAACAGTGGTAAATTCCAGGTTGATTATTTATTTAGCAAATATTTTTAATACTAAGTACAGTCCGGCGTTATGCTAGGAACTATAAATATAGAGGAAAAAAGGATAGACACAGTCCTTACCCTTTTAGGGCTTACAATCTAGATGGAAAGCAGTCCTTGAATAACTAATACTAAAGTACAATGACCAATACGCTGTAAGGAATTTTGTACACATGACAGTGCCACAGCTCAGCCTAGATGTTGAGAAAGGCCCCCCTAAATAATTAATGTTTAAGCGGAGACTTGAAGGATGGGCAGAACCTCCAGTTTCATCAGTTTTCAGTTTGTGTCCGTGAGAATGGAAAAAGGTAATGTCCGCTTAAACTCCTTGAAAGTACTAAAGGGCAATAAAATATTTAAGTTGTTTCTGTGTTGACAAGAAGGAATGACTGAACCATTGACTTATGATCTCATCAAACTTTTGTCAGAAGAATTTATCTTCACAGAGAAGTAAACTTCATTAGTAATGTATGTGGGGGAGCCACTTCTAATATGTTTAAAGTCTAAGCACAGACTTGGAGAAATGTGTTAAGTGGACATATAGGAAGTACACTTGTGGTTGGCTGGAGTCTCCAATTGGAACTGATGTATTAGACCCAGACTTCTAGAAAGCTACTCTTTAGCATGGCGGATCCCTGTAGGAATTTGACCTATTTAGAATGGGGTATGAATCCTTCCTTATTGCCACAGTGTCACTGCCCATGTGGACCATGTCTGTAGACTCTTTACCCTGTCATGCATTCCATTAGGGCCTCTTAGATGTGAGGTGATATGGGGGAAAACTTCAAGCAGCTTATACTGGACATGACTGCCTTCCAAACTTTATCTCCTAAAGCTGGGTTAAGTAAAAAGGCTGTCACAGACACATATTTTGTTCTGGCCACCCAGTGCTGGGTACTGTTCTAGTCTGGCATCATTGTTCTCACTTCATCTTCAGATAAAGCCTACTTACTTCTTAGGCAGATTTCCTCAAAATGCTGAATGAATGAATGAGTGCTTGTTGGCTGGAATCTTCAATTTCCTGACTTCTGTGTTTTCATTTCTTCCTTCTTGGTCTGCCCCTTTAGTTCTCTAAATGTTAGTTTCCTTCTTTCTCCCCTTTCTTTGTAAATTTCTTGAGACCCTCAAGGCAGACTTTCCTTTAGTTCTGAAGAGAAGCTTCTTTCATTAAACAGGCTTCCTGTGTTTTTTTTTCTACTTCCTGTGTGAAAGTGAATTATATTAATTCAGTTTGTTTTCACTCTAACCTTATTTGTGAGGAAATGGAGATTATAGCAATCAAGTACTGAAAAATTCCATTTTTAGTACAATATACTCTGAAGTGAATGTTCTATTTGTGTTTGAGTGTATCCTAGTCATAGCAGAAGTAAAGATTTTTAAATATGAAAAGGAACATGTATAAGATTATGGAAGAAATTATAGAGTATCTTTGTTGACTACAATGGAATTAAGTTAGAAACCAGTAACAATAAGATGTCTAGGAAAACCCCAAGCATTTGGAAATTCAAATAACCTATGTGTCAAAGAAAATGACAAGGGAAATTAGAAAATATTTTGAATTGAATAAAAAGGAAAGCAGTACATATCAAAAATGTGTGAGATATAGCTAAAGCAGGGCTTAGAGGGAGATTTGTAGCTGTGTACGTGATTATAGTAGAAAAAAGAAGGGATCTGAATGAATAACTTATGTTCCATCTTAAGCTAGAAAAAGAAGAGCAAGACAGGTCCAGAGTAAGTCAAAGGAAAGAAATAATAAATATATGAGCAGAAATCAGCGAAATAAAAAATAAACACGAGAAAATATTAATAAAGCCAAAAGCTGCTTCTAATTGACAGATCCTTAGCTGGATTGATCAAGAAAAAACACAAATCTCCAACATCAGGAATGAAAGAAAGGTTATCACTACAGATCCTGCACACATTTAAAGATTAATAGGCCATTACAGACAACGTAATGCCAACAAATTTGACAACTTAAATGAAGAGAACAATTTCCTTGAGAAATACAATTTACCAAAATCGGTATAGGAAGTAATAGGAAGTCCAAGTAGCCCTATATCTAGTAAACATTCCCCCAGAGAAAGCCCAACACCCAGATGTTTTCACTGCTGATTTCTATCAAACATTCAAGGAAGAAATGACACCGATTTTACATAAATTTTTCAGAAAATAGAGGAGTAGGGACCACTGACCATTTTGTTCTGAGGCCAGCATAACTCTGATATCAAAACCTGACAAATACTCATGAAAAAAGAAAATCACCAACTCACATAGGTGCAAAAATCCTTGACAAAATATTAGCAAATTGAATCTAACAGTATATAAAAAGGATAGTACATCTGACCAACAAGAGTTTATCCCAGGAAAGAAAAGTTATTTTAATATTCAGAAGTTTATGCTAGCCACCATATTAACAAGTTTGAAAACTGTTTTGAGATTTGTAAACATCTCAATTGAAGCAGAAAAAGCATTTAACAAAATCCAACTTGCGTTCATGATAAAAATTGCTAACTAGACAAAGAAGGGAACTTAGCCTCAGAAACGGTATCTAACAGAAAAACCTTCGGCAGCATCGTACTTACAGAACAAGGCTTATGTGCCTGCTCTCACCAGTGTTAAACACTGTCTTATAGTCCTACCATTAACATAAGGCAAGAAAAAAGTATAAGGCATCAAGATTGAGGAGGAAATGAAATTGTTTAGGTAGAAAAACTCAAGGAATCTACAGAATAACTACTACAACCAATAAATGAAGTTAGCTATTATATTTCTATATATTCAAAATAAATAATGAAAAAAAGAAAAATTTAAGATTTCTATTTACAAATATAGCTGTCCTCCAGTTTCCACAGGTTTGCTTTCCAGTTTCAGTTACCTGCAGTCCGAAAATATTAAATAGAAATTCCAGAAATAAATAATTCATAAGTTTTAAATTGCTTGCTGTTCTGAGTAACGTGATGAAATCCTGCCATCCCACCTGGGAAGTGAATCATCCCTTTGTCCAGCATATCTTGCCCGTTAGTCACTCTGTAGCCATCTCGGTTATCAGATGACTGTTGCCAGTGTGGCAGTGCTCGAGTCCAGGTGAACCTTATTTTACTTAATAATGGCCCCAAAGTGAGAGAGTAGTGATGCTGGCAATTCAGATATGCCGAAGAGAAGCCATAAAGTGCTTCTTTTAAGTGAAAAGGTGAAAGTTCTCGATTTAATAAAGAAAGAAAAAAAAATCATATGCCGAGGTTGCTGAGATCTACAGTAAGGACGAATCTTCTGCCCATGAAAGTGTGAAGAAGGAAAAAGAAATTTATACTAGTTTTGCTGTTACACCGCAAACTGCAGAAGTTATGGCCATAGTGTGTGATAAGTGCATAGTTAAGAAGAAAAAGGCATCAAATTTGTACAATAAGATAATTTTGAGACAGAAGGAGAGACCACATTCACATAACTTTTATGACAGTTTATTGTTATAATTGTTCTATTTTATTATGTTGTTGTTAATCTCTTACAGTGCCTAATTTATGAATTAAACTTTATCATAGGTGTGTATGTATAGGAAAAAAAATAGTATATATATATGGTTCAGTACTATCCATGGTTTTCAGGCATCCACTGGGGATCTTGGAATGTATCCCCCAGGTATGAGGGGAGACTGCTGTACCAAAAAGCATAAAATATTCAAGAATAAGTTTAGCAAAAAGTCCAAGACCTCTTTATTGAACACCATAAAGCTTCACTGAGAGAATTAAATAAGATGTTAAGTAAATGGAGAGATCATGATTGTGGATTGACAGACACAATACTGTTTAGATATTAATTCTTCCCAAACTGATCTAGAGATTCAGTCCAATCCCAATCAAAATTCTAGTTGGCCTTTTCATTGAAATTGACAAGCTGACTCTAACATTTAAATGGAAATGTGAGTGGACCTATGTCATTCCTGGGCAGAGAAGCTTTAAGAGCCACTGTGTGATTCCACTCTCCCTTTTCCCTGATTTAGCAATCATAGAAGCAAAGACATGGTAATTTTCTCAGCTGAAAGACAGCATGGTTTGAAAAATGAAGAAACTGAGGCACAGAGATTGTGATCTGCTCAAGGTCACACAGCTTGCAACATGTCTTTGGACCCGGGCAAGGCAATCTGGCTCCAGAGTCTGTACCTCCAGACATCCACAATCTATGTTCCTACCCCTTTCTAAGAGAACTGCTGTTTCTCTACACCCTTGCCAACTGACTAGCTTTTTGAATATTTAACAATCTGATAGGGAAAGACTCTTTTTACAAGGTTAAGTGTATTTTTCATGTTTACTGGTTATATTTATTAACCTTTAAAAACCTGTTAAATAACTTGCTCATTGTTCTTTGGGTTGTTTGCCTTTCTTAGTGGTTTCTGGTGCTTGCCCTTATGACCATCTTGCCTGTATTTTACTTGTTTCAGTGACTGACCCTGAGGCCTGTTATATTGGCACTGAGCCTTGGAAACCTAAGGAAGCTCTGGAGGAGAATGGTATTATTACTGACAAGGCAGACATATTTGCCTTTGGCCTTACTCTGTGGGAAATGATGACTTTATCTATTCCACACATTAGTCTTCCAGATGATGATGATGATGAAGGTATAACTGCATATTTTTAACATAAATCCCAATCTCTTCAGTTTGAACTAAAGAATAGCTTATAAAATTATATTTTCTCTTATTAAGTTAAAATTTAAAAGAGCAATTAGTTTGATTTAGTGGCATAAGATGTAGGTTATATTAATACTGATGATTAATTTGGTACCATCCTGGTTTAATCTCATACAAATGAGATGTAGAGTAAATGAGAACAGGGAGGTAAATTGAGAAAATCCAGAGGAGCAAAAAGTTACCTTAAAAACTCCCCTTGCCTGAGAAAATGATTGGAAAGCTACAATAGTAAGAGGGTTGGGGTCAGTAACCTTTAAATCCCTGACAGGGACTTCCCTGGATGTCCAGTGGTTAAGACTCTGTGCTTCCACTGCAGAGGGCACAGGTTAGATTCCTGGTCGGGGAACTAAGATCCCACATGCCACGTGTGCGGCCAAAAAAATTCCCTGACAGTAGCTAATCTACACCATGGCAGGACAATTGAAGAGACTGCCTGTGTAAAATGAAGAGCGTATTGGATGATGAATTCTTATTTCAGGAGAGTGAATTTGAGCAGTCGCTAAGCTTTTCCATGATTTAAAGTGATCTTGTTTCAATCTCCAACTCCTTCATGAGCAGATAACACGTTTGATGAAAGTGACTTTGATGATGAAGCATACTGTGCAGCTCTGGGAACCAGGCCACCTGTTAATATGGAGGAACTGGATGAATCGTACCAGAAAGTAATTGAGCTCTTCTCTGTATGCACGAACGAAGACCCTAAAGATCGTCCTTCTGCTGTGCACGTAGTTGACGCTTTGGAAATGGATGTCCTGTGATCACCTCATACTCATGACTACCGGAGCTTCAAGTATAGCTTGTGTGTATAGCTGTTCTGTTTACCATAATGCATTTACATAGTTAAATAATTATTAGACTTTTCAGAAGTGGCCTATTTTAGGACCATAGAGAGCACCTTTTTAACATTTGAACGGCTTTCTATTATAAAGGTATTTCGTGTATGCTTATGCTAGTAAGCATTTGAGATTGTAGAGGGTTTTCTATAAAGTTTGAGAAACTAGTTACTCAAGTATTTGAGCTTGTTTATACAGATTTAAAATAAAGTGCCGTAAACTCTAACATTAATTTGGATTGAGTGACTATTACTTTTATTAATGATCTTTCTCAGATATTCTCTATTTTAATGGATCTATTGAAATTAGCACTTTGTGTATTACAAAATAGATCTACATTTGCTTATCTTTTAAAACATTAAAGCTTTTGCTGGCCTTTCTTGGCTGATGTGCTTATTAAATAAGGTCACTGAGACCAGAGACCTGGGATATGGCTCAAAAGAGTAGCTCCTTGGATATTTCTAAACATTTTTGGTTAAGGCTTTTCTTGCTCTCTTGGCTCCAGGCATATCTTTGGGTTTTGCTTTAATTTATTAAATGTATTTTCTGTACTTGTATCTTTAAAATTTTTTAAATTTACTAATCTGTACTTAAGCATATCACAGTATTGGTGTAAAAATAATAAAACTCTAATAGAACAATATAGAGTAAAGGACTTTAGTTACCAGAAGGTGTATTATCTTATTTGGTACTCCATTGTTTTGAATGTTGTCATTAAACTTACTGAGTGAAAGTGAGTAGGCTTCTTTCTCTTTCTTGGCCTTATTTTGTTAATCTGTAAAATGAGGGTGATTTGAATCGTTAGTTTCTAGCCGTGAGCCACAGCTCCCTGAGATTTTTCAGTTATTGAATTGTGCTTGTGAATATAGGTGGTATGCGTAGACTAAAAATTACTGTCACATGGGGGATCTTAGATTAAGAACCACTGCTCTCTGAGATTTAAACAATTCTGGAATTCAATGGAGGGTTCCTTTTAGTATGAGATTGTACCAAGCAGTACTATACAGATCATTAACGGCTTATCTTCTATCAAAATAACATTAAAGTGCCAAGAAAGTAAATGGAAAACCGACTGATTTATGGAAAAATTTTACTTATGTACACTTTTGCACCCTGACATCAGTTATCCTGACTAACTTATATGTTGTGTGTTGCTTCTCACTAGGTCTGCCAAGCTGACAAAGGAGTTTCTCTCTCGTAGCCTGTTCTCATGAACTGCAACGTTCTTTTGAATACATAAACAAATACTTTTCCTTGAATAATTGTTTCCAGTGCCTATAGTTGGAATATCTAAATGGAAACAAACAAACACCCAAGGACTGGGCCAGCAGATTCATAGCACTTGTCTATGGCAGACGTTACAAAGTGATCCCAGCCTGCTTTTTCCTTTGAGTCTGGATAGGGCCTTGAGACCCTCAACACAAGGTTGCAGAGATTTTACTACCAATGGCAAGAAAACTTTTAAAATTCTTGTTCTGGAACTTGCTCTTGAAGTCTCTTCTTAAGTTACCTTCTTTTTTTGGTCATTTGCTTCATTCTCAGGAAAGATTTACGTGTGACTGGGTTGAGGATATAGCAATACTAATCTTTTGGCTGAATTAATTATAATTGGCAAATCAAAACAGGCTTCTCTGAAGTAGCTTTCTCACCTCCCAGACAAAGGCCTCCAGGAACCTGTTTGTACCTCTATAAAACAGAGATGATAAGCACTTGCTTACGAAATGTTAGAGGACTGTTCTTTCATGCCTCACAGTACCTACTTAGTCTACAATTTGTTGATTAAAATAAAATTAGAACTGACTTTTTTTTTTTTTTTTTTTCTTTTTGCGGTATGCGGGCCTCTCACTGTTGTGGCCTCTCCCGTTGCGGAGCACAGGCTCCGGATGCGCAGGCCCAGCGGCCATGGCTCACGGGCCCAGCCGCTCCGCGGCATATGGGATCCTCCCAGACCGGGGCATGAACCCGTATCCCCTGCATCGGCAGGCGGACTCTCAACCACTGCGCCACCAGGGAGGCCCTAGAACTGACTTTTAAACAACAAAAATACTATATATAAACACTTGTGGCATGCAGCTGAAGTTGTCCTTAGAGAAATTTATAGTCTTAAATGCTATATTAGAAAAGAAAGGCTGAAAAATCAGCTAAGAATCTAGGAAAAACAAAGTAAGGCTCCCTTCCGATAGAAAGAAAGAAATGAGCAAAAATTTTAAAACAAAGCAAAACCTATCATAGAAAATAGAAAACAAACATATAATAGGATCAACAATGCCAAAAGTTGGGTCTTTGAAAATATAAATAAAATTGATAAGCCCTAGCAAGACTTCTATAGAAAGCAAGAAAGACATGTCATAAATTAAAAAGGAAACATCACTGCAGATCCTGTAGATATCCAGCCTCACTCATGAACACATGAACATTCCCAAACAAAATATTAGTAAACCAAAACCAGTAACATAAAAAGGAAAAACTTCCTCAAGACCAAGTTGGGTCTATTTCAGGAAGGCTAGGTTGATTTAACATTTAAAGTACAATGTAATCCCCATGTTAACACAAGAAAAATCAAAAGATAGAATAAAAATGTTGATAGAATCCAGTATCGCTTCAAGATGTTTAAAAGCATCTTAGAAAACTGGGACTAGAGAGGAACTTCCTTAATGTAAGAAAGGGTGTCCATATCTAGCAAGGAAGCTATAGTAAACATCATTTTATAGTAGCTATGGATTGAAAGTTTGTGTTCCACTGATCGCTTCTCGGCCTTTTGGCTAAGGTCAAGTGAAAGTTTGTGTTCCACTGAAAGTCATATATTAAAGCCTAATCCCCACTGTGATGGTATCTGGAAGTGGGGCCTTTGGAAGGTGATTAGGCCATGAGGGTGACCCTCATGAATGGGAATCGTGCCCTTAGAGATGTGAAATAAAATTCATATTTTATGGCAAGACAAAAATTTAAACATAAAAAAGAGTTCTCTGCCCTTTGGCCTCCTCTCTCCCCTCCACTGCGCACTGTGTACCTGCATTATGCATCGACCAAACCTCCCCCATCAGCAGAAATACCTGCTCAACCATAAAGAGCAACATTCTCCCAGCATCAACAAGACAACTCCTTAAAAGATAACATTCCTTCTTAATATTGTAAGTGGCCACGAGGACACTTAGATCTGGATTTTGTAAACTGTCAGTAATATGTCATTTAATGTAGAGACCTCTGTCTGAAAAAACTTTTATAACTGTGTTTTGACTTCTAACAGATGTAACAGTTCTTGGAGCTTTCTGAGATGCTGTTCCCAGGGTTATAATCCTCAATTTGGGTCCAATAAAGTTTTCCATTTCTTTCTTAGATCGACTGATTAACTTTGTCTACATGCCCGGCAGAGCTGGCAGGATATCAGAGAGACCCATCAGAGGGCACCTGGAGTCTACCCGGTACCAGTGCTCGGTACCAGCATGGGCCCATTGAGCCCCACAGACTTCTCGGTTCTCCTCAGGTGTTCCAGTGAGTTCTCCTGATATCTGGATATTATTGTTTGAGTGAGGATCCTGAGAATTTTATTTGAGCTGTTTCACTTAAGCCTTGGGCCTTACGGGGCACCAGTGCATTTCCTAGGCAGGACACAGAGGCTCTGGGCAAGAGGCCCAGGGAAACATAGGTGGCTGGGTTTTTGTTAAATTTGGCTTAAATCGAAAAAAATGAGTTGATATATGGTCTGAACAACACTTTTCCTAGTGAAATGAGAGACTGAATTAGTCATCTCTGAAGAATGAGGAAGACCACTACAACCATTAAATGAATACTGCTCGTCCGGGGGACGTGACAGAGGATGGTTTTAGACTGTCACAGGGAGAAACCAAGCCACATAAAAGAAGTCAAACTGACCCAAGGGTAATTCCTTGGGGAGCTAGACTCAGAAGCACAGTGTCCTCAGAAAGTTGTTCAAATTATATCTCATATCTCATATCTGAATTAGGTTATCAAATTAATAGTGGGAATTGTGCTTCAATGGCCAAACAGGTCCCATGCAAACAGCCACCTATGGGAATACCAGCTGGGTTTATGTATGCTTGCAAGTGCTTAAATGGGAGCTAAAGGATATTGGGCCCTGAAATGGCCAAGTTGGGGTTCTGCTGGCACTCCAAAACAATTTTGAGTGCACAGTTAAAGCCAGCAGTCTTCTGAATCTGTGCCTGCAGGGTCTACTGGAAACAACAGTGGTAAGTGTTTTTCTCTTTTCTAAAATTAGATTAGCAGGGAAAAATTTGTTAGGCTAGCTCCTTGGATCTTTTGAATTGGAGAAACTTCTAAATTGTTAAAATTTTAGAGAGCTCTCATCTTAAATGATTTCAATTATTTTAAACTATTTTAATTGGTATGTGGAAGTCCCCAAAGGCTTCAACATTCCAAAATGTCCTCATTGAAAGATTTGTTGTATAAGGCTGATGAAAGATTAATGACATAAAAGGTACCTAAGGGACTTCCCTGGTGGCACAGTGGTTAAGAATCCACCTACCAATGCAGGGGTCATGGGTTTGAGCCCTGGTCCGGGAAGATCCCACATGCCGCAGAGAAACTAAGCCCATGTACCACAACTACTGAGGCCCACGTGCCACAACTACTGAAGCCCACACGCCTAGAGCCTGTGCTCCGCAACAAGAGAAGCCACCGCAATGAGAAGTCTGTGCATCACAACGAAGAGTAGCCCCCGTTCACTGCAACTAGAGAGCCTGCATGCAGCAATGAAGACCCAACGCAGCCAAAAATAAATAAATAATAAATTTATTAAAAAAAAAAAATCCATGCTTCCACTGCAGGGGCAGAGGTTCGATTCCTGGTCTGGGAACTAAGATCCCACATGCTGCGCAGTACTGTCGGAAAAAAAAAAGGTACCTAAAACTTTATTGCTCCTCTCTATCCTTCTTTGAGTACTCATTCTAGAAATCTGTCTGAATTGCCTCTCCACTCTGAAGACAGTATTAAATGGTTACCTTTAGAAATGGGACCACCTGGTAAACCATAATGGAAAAGGATAGGAAAAAGAATGTATATATATGTAAAAAAAAGAAAAATCGGACCACCTGAGGCTGTAGGCAGTCTCTTCAGATAGAAAGCTGAACTGAGGGCCATAGTTAAAGAATTTCTTAAACCCAGGGAGGATCCTCAACTGTTTGTAAATGGATTATCAAAATAGGAGGCCACAGGTCTGACTAAACTGACCATAGCTGATGTTCAGAGCCTGACAGGAATTTTATTTTGGGGGGTGCGGGTGCTTCTCCCCTAAGCTAAATGAGGGAAGTAAAACATCCCAACATAGGTGAATGGGTATGTCAGTCCTTTGCTATCACTGAGGTGGCCACTCAGTTCTCTGAGGAATTAAAAGCAACTGTACTTGTTTTACAAATCTAGTCTTTACAGGACCAGAGGTGTGGCTCCAGAAATAATCTAAAAGTGGTAAATCCTTTTACCACTCCCCAAATCTCCTCTATTTATCTTAAGAGACTTGTAAGTATTGAAAAAAAATCTTTTTTCTGGCCTTAAGGGAACAAAGTCATCCAAGGAGGAACTTCCGTTTCTCCTCCTATATCTTTGAGATGCAAATATTCTACCTGGTTTTCTCCAGGAACCCTTATGTCCGCCATCTTTTCAAAATGCAAATTTCAGGAAAGGGGGATAGGTAATTTGGGACTTGAGTTGTCAAGGTCAAATAGAAATCTTGTATCACCTCCATAAATATTAGTAACAGTGTTTAGGCATCTAGACAGGTGACCTTGGTTTGTTCCATCAGCCAGAAACCCACCAGTTTGAATTCAACCTCTTTTGTAACTGATGAGTTTTATATTGCTGCACCTGACTCCTGGCTGAAATTTTGGAATGGCAACTATGAGGTCTGTTTGTGTGTTTGTGCCTATCTGTGTATGTGTGTTGTAGATGTGTGGTATTGCCAAAATTAATTTGTAAAAGAACTCTATTTAATTGGCTTAAAGGAAATCAAGCACTTGTATACTCAGAAATATAAAAGAAACTGGCCAGAATGAATTTCAGGGTCACGTGATCTGGGAAATAGTACTGAATCGATATCTGGTATTGAAGCTAGCTTAAGCTTGTTGGTTTTGTTGCCAAACTCACGTTTGGCTGTTTGAGCTCAAAAACCAATACTCGAGAGACAAGGGTTGGTTGGAAAAGAAAGGTTGCTTTATTCAGGAGGCAGCAACCTGGGAAGGTGGACTCCTGTCCAGAAACCAACTTCTAAGACTGCTCCACCATGACAGTTTAACATTTAAAGGGGGAATCATTTGGGGAAGGGGTCAGAATCTTTGTTATCATCCACTGTGTGCAGACTCTTCTGATTGGTTGGTGGTGAGGTAACAGGGTGGTGTTCCAGGAATCTTGGGCTCAGCCTGAAGTTACCATCCTCTACCTGGGTGGTGCCTTAGTTCTTACAGAAGAACTCAAAGGTATAGTATTATGTATATTCCTTGAGTTGGAACCAGGACCCTGCACTATTGTTTCTTCACTGCTCCTCCTTTGTTTCTGCATTCCCTCCCTTTTCTCATAAGCAACTATTTGAATCTGCCCTTTGGAACTCAAGGAAGGTCACAGAGGCTGAATGAAGCCTATTTCCTACAAACAAGAAACAGGGGACATGGAAAGGATTTGTACCCGGGAAGGCCCCACTGGATCCTGCTGGGTTTCAGTTTCATTAATATAGACATGTCTTTCAAGTCATCAACATGAAGTATAATACTTTTATTGTACCTAGCTTGGCTAGAAATCAAGACTGTATTCCTGTTAGAAAGTTTGTCAACAAGAAAAATAATATAATGAAATTTTTAAGTAAATAAGGTAAATGAGATAAGGGCTTCTAGGTAAACTCTTTAGGAATAATTGTGTTTTGGGAATATCTGTTTTAAGGATAGTATATCCAGATTTTGGTTATTTGAAACTAAACTAAGTTAAACTATGATAATTCATTCACTCTCTGGGTCATTTCAAATAGGATAAAATACTGGAACTTTAACTGCTGGGCAGGTCTAAGATTACCTACTTTTGTCTTCTTATGAGAGGGAAACTGAAGATGTTTGGGTTTGTTTAACACATATCTTGCAAAAGTTTTCCAATCAGGAAGTGCTGGTATGACAAAGAGTACACAATTACTTACTTCTTGGTTTTTGCTATAGATTAAGGTTTTAAGGTTACGATTTATAAGGGAAATATTTCAGTATTCAAGGAAAATGGGAAGCATGTTTTCAGTAAAAGAAGGTATGAGGAATGGAGATGCATTTTGTTAAAGGAAAAAATGATGGTTTTCTAGAGCTAGCTGTTTCTGAATGAAAAAGAAAGTGACAGACAGAGTACTATGGATGCAGAAAGTTATGGAAGTGAAACAGGAGGGAAGAGGGCAGGGCACAACCTTTAAAAGAACGACATAGCTTGAGGACACGACATAAACTGATTAGAACCATATAGGTCCAAGATGGCAGAGTCGACTTCCACTAGACCTTGAGCCTCAGTATATGCTCATTGTAACACATCAGCAAGCTAAATGACATACCCACAGGTGCCATGACAGTTCCAAGGCTGACCATAAAGGTCAAGAAGTGGGCAGTGGTCCAATTCCTGGAAATCCCCACCCCTTCCCCCCAAATAGCTGGAATACTCCCATTCATTAGCCTATGAAATTACCCACCCCTATAAAAACTGACAACCCCAGACCCTGGTGCGGCTCTCGCCTTCTGAGATGGCCCACACTCTGTCTGTGGAGTGTGTTTCTCTCTAGATAAGTCCACTTCTTACCTATCACTTTGTCTCTCACTGAATTCTTTCTGCGATGATGAGACATCAAAAACCTGAGCTTCATTAAGTCCTGAGACCAGGTGTGTGATCTCAGTTAAAAGACCATCGGTTCGAGTCCCAATCTGGGTTTTGGCTGTGAATGGGTATTGTTTCACAGTGATGTATGATCCTCTTTGACCAGGTGTTTTGAAGCTTTTTGGTATTTTTGACAAAATTCCCAAAGATAAATTCTAAATGAAGTTCGTTTGAACTCTAGCTAACTTTGAGCTTTCCAGAGGGTCCCTGGAACACCTAAAAGTATTTTTCTCTCCATCTCAGGGAGAGGAGTGAACGAATTAGGCTTATTTGGTATGTTGTATTACATTAAGTGTTGTCAAATGAGTGGTGATAAAACTTCTTAGGTTGTATTGTATGGGTAAATGTTATTAATATAGATATTCTAGAAATTAATATGGCACTCCTAAACTTCTGGTATGTCCTGGTAAGTGATATCAGTTATAATTCTAGTTATTATCTTAAATTGTATGTCACAGAGGTACCCCAGTTTATTTGTCAGCTGCATTGTAATCAGGTCTTTAACCTTGACTTTTCAATGAAAGTTTTTTGTCATTTATAGACAGTTATTTTACTCCGGTGTTTTTGCAAAAATGCTTCATCTTCAAGAAGATTCATAGAAAGGACTTTTTGACAAGTACAGGTTTCTGATAAACTTCAGATCATACTGCTGAACTGGGTAAGAAATGAAAGAATTCTACTGGAAAACCTGATGGCTTCATAAAACTGTTAACAGAAGATTAAGATCAAGGAAGTCACATAGGACTGAGTGAACTTATGAGTATGGTTATAATTTTTGGTTTTTATCTGGAATATTACTGGTTTTTAATCTGTGTTTTCCAGATATAAGGAAGCCTTTAAATTACACTTCTGTTGGTAGATTTGAAATTTTTACCTTTTCTCTCTACCTGATCCCTTCAGAATTTGGAAACTGTTAGGTTTCCAGCAGCTTTATCTGGTAAATAAGGAAGACCACCTCCTAATGGATGCAGGAATCTCAAGAAATTTGGGGGGATCTCAAGAAGAGAGAAATTTGCCCAAATCTCTATCACCCAAATCTATAGATCTCACAGACAGAATCTATGACACACCCTTGGTGTGGCTTTCTTGGCCTTGAGAACTTTCTTAAAAAGTTCAATCCGAGATTCCTTGTGAAAAATGTCTTTTCTGGGTGGTAGTTATGAAGGTGTTTGTGATAACTCATTGAACTGTACATTTTAAAAAATAAACTTATAAAGAAGTCTTAGATTTACAGAAAAGTTGCAAAGAAAATTCCTATAAACCCCACACCTAGTTTCCCCTATTGTCAAAATCTTAACATTGGTATATTTATCACAATTACTAAACAATATTGATACATTACTATTAACAAGTCCATACTTTATTCAGATTTATTTTTTACAAATATTGAGTATAGTTCCCTGTGCTATACAGTAGGTCCTTGGTTATCTATTTTATATATAGTCATGTGTATCTGCTAATCCCAAACTCCTAATTTATCCCCATCCCCACTCCTTTCCCCTTTGGTAACCGTAAGTTTGTGTTCTGTCTGTGAGTGTATTTCTGTTTTGTAAATAAGTTCATTTGTATCGTATTTAGATTCCACATATAAGTGATATCATATGGTACTTGTCTTCCTGTCTGACTTACTTGTTTTCCTCTGTCTTACTTCACTTAGTATGATAATCACTAGGTCCATCCATGTTGCTGAAAATGACATTATTTCTTTCTTTTATGGCTGAGTAATATTCCATTGTATATATACACACCACATCTTTATCCATTCATCTGTCGATGGAAATTAAGTTGCTTCCATCTCTTGACTATTGTAGAGAGTGTTGCAATGAATATTGGGGTGCATGTATTTTTTCGAATTAGAGTTTTCTCCAGATATATGCCCAGGAATGGGATTGCAGGATTATTTGGTACCTCTGTTTTTAGTTTTTTAAGGAACCTCCATACAGCTTTCCATAGTGGCTGTACTAACTTACATTCCCGCCAGCAGTGTAGGAGGGTTCCCTTTTCTCCACACCCTCTCCAGCATTTATTGTTTGTACTTTTTGATGATGGCCACAGACCAGTGGGTGAGGCTTAGCTAGCGGTTTGTACAGGCTTCCTGGTGGGAGGGGCCGGTGCCTGTCCACTGGTGGCTAAAGCTGGGTGTTGTTCCTCTGGTGAGCTGGGACCTGTCTGGGGGGGAGGTGTCTGCAGGAGGCTGTGTGCTCTTTAGTCTTTAGGCAGCCTGGGGCTGTGACTCCACCCAGTTAGTTTGGCCTGAGGCTCCCAGCACTGGAGCCCGCAGGCCGTTGTGCGGGGTCAGGTCTTGTTGCTAGTGAGTCGATATGGCAGCCACCAGGTGCGTCCCCAAGGTTGGCGGTTCCCCCATATGTCTGCCACCAGTGTCTGTGTCCCCAGCATGAGCTACAATCCCCTACCCCCACCCCGGGAGACTCTCCGAGACCAGCAGGTAGGTCTGGCCCAGGCTCCTATCAAATTACTGCTTTCACCCCGGGTCCCGGTGTGCCTGAGATTTTGTTTGCATCCTTTAAGCTTGAAGCCTCTATTTCCCCCAGTCCCCTGGGGCTCCTGCAGTTAAGCCCTGCTGGCCTTCAAAGCCACCTGCTCTGGAGGCTTGTCTTCCCAGTGCCGGATCCCTGGGCTGGGGAGCTTGACATGGGGCTCAAAATTGCCACGGCTGTGGGAAAACCTTGCTACATTATTCTTCTCCATTTTGTGCGTCGCCCACCCATGGGGTGGGGTTTGATTGTACTGCGAGTCTGCCCCTCCTACCCAACTTGTTGTGGTTCCTTCTTTATGTCTTTAGTTTTAGATCTTTTCTGGTAGGTTCCAGTTTTTTTCATTGATGGTTTCTTCATTGATGGCCAACAGGCACGTGAAAAGATGCTCAATATTGCTGATTATCAGAGAAATGCAAATCAAAACTACAATGAGATATTACCTCACCATTCAGAATGGCCATCATCAAAAAGTTTACGAATAATAAATGCTGGAAACGGTGTGGAGAAAAGGGAACCCTCCTACACTGTAGGTGGGAATGTAAATTGGTGCAGCCACTATGGAGAATAGTGTGGAGCATCCTTAAAAAACTGAAAGTAGGGCTTCCCTGCTGGCGCAGTGGTTGAGAGTCCACCTGCCGATGCAGGGGACGCGGATTCGTGCCCCGGTCCGGGAAGATCCCACGTGCCGCGGAGAGGCTGGGCCCGTGAGCCATGGCCCCTGAGCCTGCGCGTCCGGAGCCTGTGCTCCGCAACGGGAGAGGCCACAGCAGTGAGGCCCGCATACCGCACAGAAAAAAACAACCTGAAAGTAGATTTACCATATGATCCAGCAGTCGCATGCCTGGGCATATATCCAGAAAAGACAAAAACTCTAATTCAAAAAGATGCATGCACCCTAATGTTCATTGCAGTACTACTTACAATAGCCAAGACATGGAAGCAACCTAAGTGTCCATCAACAGATGAATGGATAAAGAAGATGTGGTACATCTCAGCCATAAAAAAAGAATGAAATAATCCCATTTGCAGCAACATGGATGGACTTTGAGATTATCATACTAAGTGAAGTAAGTCAGACAATGACAAATATCATATCATTTATATGTGGAATCTAAAAAATGATACAAATGAACAAATGTTGGGCTTCCCTGGTGGCGCAGTGGTTGAGAGTCCACCTGCTGATGCAGGGGATATGGGTTCGTGCCCCAGTCCAGGAAGATCCCACATGCCGCGGAGCGGCTGGGCCCGTGAGCCATGGCCGCTGGGCCTGCGCATCTGGAGCCTGTGCTCCGCAACGGGAGAGGCCACAGCAGTGAGAGGCCCGCGTACCACAAAAAAAAAAACAAAAAAAAAACAAATGTTACAAAACAGAAACAGACTTACATAGCACACAAATTTATAGTTACCAAAGGGGAAAGGTGGGGGGATAAATTAGAAATTTGGGACTAACAGATACATATTCCTATATATAAAATAAACAAGGACTTAATGTATAGCACAGGGAACTATATTCAATATCTTGTAATAGTCTATAATGGAAAAGAACCTGAAAAAGAATATGTGACTGAATATATATATATATATGTGTGTGTGTGTGTGTAAACTGAATCACTTTGCTATATACCTGAAACATTGTAAATCAACTATACTTAAGTAAAATAAATAAAATGGGAAAAGAAAGGTTTTAAAAAAAGTAATGAGAAGTGGTCAACATGTAGATTATTTTAGAATTTTTTTCATATTACAGAGACCAGCGGTACTTTTGTGTGGCAAAAATAAATAGAAATATATTTAGAAACAGACCTCTAATCAAAATAAAATTATAAAAAAATAAAGTTGGGAGGCCAGAAGGGGGAGCTCTCTGCCCTATGAAGATAGCAGAGCACAAGAGGAAGCTGACCTTTTCTTGCCTGGCTAGAGCTCAGCCAACAAGAGACTGTCACAACTCAGCCAATGATAAGTGCTGGACTCTTTGTTTACCATTGCCCTCTCACCTTCCTCTTCCTCTCTGTAAGAGTTCCCTCCATTTTTTGCTGAGGACTTGAACATGGTCAACTTGGTTACAGACCCTGAATTGTAATTCTTTGCTAATCTCGAACAAACCCATTTTTGATGGAGAAATAACTGGCAGTCTATTTGTTTTATGTCAACAGCTGCTATAAATATTCATGTGCAGGTTTTTGTGTGGATATAGTTTTCAATGATTGTTTTTCATAAAGAGCATGTACTATTTTTATAACCACAATCTGTAATTTAAAACGAAAATCAGTACATTCAACTGAATAAAATATTGAAAAGAACTTTAATTGATTCATCATAAAGGCATTGAGCAAAATAATGTTAATAAAATTTTTTAAATAAAATATTTAAGACAATTTTTAAACACAGCAGTGCAGAAAATAGCATTAAAATGTTTGTAAAATTACACACATTTTAACACTTCCACAGTCTTTGTGGAACCCAGGCTTTTAAATTTTTGAACCATTAAAGGCAAATAAAAGAATGTAGAGGAACAGATTCTACATAGAGTTACAACCTGGACACTACTTCCCTAGAGTCTTATTGCCAGAGAGAAGTTATGACATGAGTTTTTTAGAATAAAAAAAAAAAACTGAATAATTCTTTGCTTTTCAAAGTAAGTATCCAAGAATTATACCAGAAAAATGTGTGCATATTTAGGTGTATTTACATAATGTCGTCATGTTCTGTGGCCCATCAGCCTCGATATATTTATTTACTAACCTTGGTTCTGTTAGTATACATTTAAAATGTAATCATATGAATCATCTAATCCAACTGGGTATCCATTTTGTTAGACATCAATCACCAGCAGTAAGTTCACTAAAGAAAAGTAACACAATTAGCATTTTCAAACACCAAAAATTAATGAAATGACAATAGTGCAATTACTAAGTTTAATTAAATCTGATGACAAGTGTGTTTTGATAAATGATTTTTAAAAAGATAAAAATATTAAGCTCTAGAATTCTGTTCTATACAAAAGGATATGGAAATCTTACTCTTTATCATCTTTCCCTGGTACAAATTAGAAACTCAAAATAAATATACTCAAACTGAGTTGCTACAGCCAAGTGCCTATAAAGTGAGAATTTTGTGTACAAATTCAGGAATTACCTTTAAAAAAAATGGGGATGGAAATTATTTGCCTGTCTTTAAATTTTCCTCTTTGCTTCTGATCAGGCACGAGAAAATTCTGGCCCCAAGGTGTGCTTTATAAATGATAAGTGGTCACATTTGTGTGGAAAACCACCTTGCTTTGTCAATGTTCTTACATAGAAGGCAAGTATCTTCCAGCTATAGCTACCAAGTTTCATAATTAAGGATTCAGAGTGCTAGTCAGTATACATCATCCAAAGATTTTTCCTTTCTTTGCATCCCTAGATAATTTTCAACGAATTTACCCCTGACTTTTCAATTTATAAGGAACAAAACTGAGGCAGGTTTCTGTATATGTGTGTGTGTCTTAGTATTTTTATTTTGATATTTGTTAAACAGTGTGTATTTTATGATAATGGGCTGTCTGAACTCATCCATATAGTAACTGTTCTATAGTTGAAATTGGCTTTAAGTATTAAAATTGTATACAAGGAAATTAGGGGTGTTGCAGTACTTGGTTGCAAATAACTTGCCATCTGGTGTTGGGTCAGAAAATGCTATTTCATTCGTGCTGAGAAAACAGCCAAACATGAAGCAATTCCTAAAAAAGAGAAAAAGATAATTTAACAGTGGAAACAACTTAAAATTTTGATTAAACATAAGCACAATTATATCAATATTTTAAAGCAATCCAATTAAAAAATTTCAATCTCTTTACATATTCTTGATTAGAACCAACATTATTTTATTAAGTGGTAAAATGACTCAGTGCCTTGTATTTTACAGGTGGAAGTCTAATGATATCATTTCACAGATGAGAAAACTAAGGCCCAGAAAAAGTTCTGCTGAGAGGCAAAGGGAGCCACACAAACCATCCGGTTGACTCTAGGTGATCCGTGATAGTAAGCAACTAATATGAGACAATATTGCTAGTTAAAAGCCACAGATAGTTATAACAACAAAAAAAATAATTATTTTAACCAATAACTATATTCTTTTCAACTACATCACACACTCAGGGCTTTAAGAAGGCAAAAACTAATCTGCATTTTGACTACAACTCTCCTTGATCCAGCTCAATTATGATTAAAAGCAATAAAATGAAATAGCTGAAAGAATTCAACAAAACTGAGAGATAGTCTATGAAATAACTGGCCTGTACTCTCCAAATTCTTCAATGTCCTGAAAGACAAAGAAAGGCTAAGAAACTGTTCCAGGTTAAGGAAGATGAAGACTAAAGAGATATTATGACTAAATGCAATATGTAATCCTGAACAGGAAAAAAAATGCTATGAAGAGCATTTGAGACAAATGACAAAACTGAAATATTGACTATACATTAGATAGTCTAGCATTATACTGGGATATTAAATACCCCAAATTTGATATCTGATCTGTCCTTATATAAGAGAATATCCTTGTTATTAAGAAATACATACCAGGTTATATACTGGTATTCTCCATACCAAATTTATGTATCTCAACATAAAATATAGAAAATGGAGGTATTTCACAATTAACTATGAAACAAAATCTTTACAGACACCAACTCACTCAACTCTCACTGCTCCCCTTTGTAAGGTATGGTGGGGGACTAGGATTGAGGCCTAGGACTGCAGCCCTGCCATGGTCTTGGTGTCCTTTCTTAAGAAGTGTATGGAACCCAAAGGCTAGCAGAGTGCTACTCAAAGTGTGGTCCTTGGTTTTGTCAAAGTGGAGTCATTGGTTTGTAATCTGTTATCTTAAAGATAGAGGTTGAGAGAGTAAGTGTTGTGAAACTCATCTACCTAACCTAGATTAGGTAATTAACAAGCAAGAAAGAAGCAAACTCATTTGTCCCATTATCAACTACGTACCAACATACAGTGTTAGTACAAAGTGTGCATACTGTAGTTTTAAAATGGAGAATTCATACACCAAAGACTCACCATTTAGAAATACACAGTTCAGTGGTTTTAGTATATTCAAAAATTGCACAAAATTCAAGAACATTTCATCACCCAGAGAAACCCTGTAGCCATTAGCAGTCACTCTCCATTCACCCTTCCCTCAGTCCCTGGAAACTGCTAGTCTACTTCTATCTATGGATTTGCCTATTCTGGATGTTTTCTATAAACAGAATCATATAATAATATGGGGTATTTTGTGAGTGGCTTTTTTTAGTTAGCATAATATTTTCAAGGTTCATCCATGTTTTAGCACGTATCAGAACTTCATTCCTTTTTGTGGCTGAATATCCTATTGTAGTGTTGTATGTATATACCACATTGTGTTTATCCATTAATCATGAATTTGGTTGTTTACAGGTTTTTTTTGGCTATTATGAATCATGCTGCTATGAACCTTCATGTATAAGTTTTTGTGTGGACCTATGCTTCCATCTCTCGAGTATACTTGTAGGAGCAGAATTGCTGGGTCATATGGTAACAGTTTAATTTCTTGACAAACTGCCAGACTAGATTCCACAGCAGCTGTAGCATTTTACATTCCTACCAGCAGCATACAAGGATTACAGTTTCCTCCACATCATCACCAACACTTGTTATTTTCCCTTTGTTTTCATTTAGTCATCCGAGTGGCTGTGAAGTGGTATCTCATGATGGTTTTGATTTGTGATTTCCTTTACAGCTAAGGATGTTGAGCATAGCTTCACATGCTTATCAGCCATTTGTATTTCTGCTTTGGAAGAAAATAGAATACACTGAAATCCTTTGCCTATTTTTAAATTGTGTTGTCTTCTTGCGTGTTGTAAGAGTTCTTCTATATACGTTGGATATACTATACTCTTATTAGATAAATGATTTGCAAATATTTTCTCTCATTCTGTGGGCTGTCTTGCTAATTTACTTTTACATTTAGTTACACTTGTGAGTTGCAGTAAGTCTTTATTAATTACCTAGTCACACACGGTCAATAAATATGTACAATTTCTAAAATTCTTTTTTTTTATTTTTAATGTACAATTTCTAAAATTATTTTTTCTATTTATTTATTTATTTATTTAGGCTGCATTGGGTCTTAGTTGCAGCATGTGGGCTGTTTGTTGAGGTGCATGGGTTTTCTCTCTCTAGTTGCGGCGTTTGGGTTTTCTCTCTCTAGTTGTGGTGCGTGGGCTCCAGAGCGCATGGGCTCTGTAGTTTGCAGCACGCGGGCTCTCTAGTTGAGGCGCATGAGCTCAATAGTTGTGGTGCACAGGCTTAGTTGCCCCGTGGCATGTGGGATCTTAGTTCCCTGACCAGGGATCAAACCCACGTCCCCTGCATTGGAAAGCAGATTCTTTACCACTGGACCACCAGGGAAGTCCCGAAAATTCTTTTTTTTTAACTTATACTTTGTTTTTATAGATTTATTTAAATGTAATTTTACATGTGTTGAAGCTAATAAAAATTTGGACCTCCATTTTTCCATTTGTTTGCTTCCTAGCAATTTATCTTTACTTTATTTTATTAATGTGTTGGTCTGTAACAAAATCCAGTCTTTGACCACAGGTAGTTTGAAAAGCACTGGGCTAGAATGTTTCAGACTTGGAATGTTGTGCCCGAAATTGAGTATATCTAGTTCTTTTTTTTTTTTTTCAGTGCCAGCATTGCCTTAGCCTGACTTTGGTAGTATTTATATAGAAGTGTCTTACCAACATCATTCCCTTTGGCTCATGAGCCGAGAAAGGTTCTGGGAAAGCTAAGCTGGGTCTAATCCATTTTATTTTATTTCTTACCTGAGAGTATCTACCAGTCGTCTTGCAATGCGCTTTCTTCTCTTCAGTCTGAAGACCCAGATTCTACTTATCCCACAGATTGCAGGTTCTGGTACATCTGAACATTGCCAAGCCCTATGACATTCTTTAGAGCTTGGGGATTCTGGACCAGTTGGTTCAGACAGGACACGGAAGGCCTGCAATGATACACAGAAGCATCTAGAGCTAACAATACAGCTGAGTTCACATTTCTTTTTAAAAACCATTCTTTAAACAAAATTTAAGTATCTAAAATTAATCTTATCCTACTTTCACAAAAATGTTAAAATTCTTTGCTATTTCTTGAATTCTTGCCCATTTACAGTCACACAATGCTTAAAAATTACTAGTGGTGTTGAGATATTCCCACATCCTAGTGTAATTCTCTCCATCCTAAAATGTACATTTTATATTCTAAAAAACTAATAACATTAAAGAAGGTTTTTGCACATAAACTATGAAATTGGGTATTTAAATTTTTCTTTAAACTTCTTATTTTGAATAATTATAGATTCAGAGGAAGTTGACAAATAGTACAAAGAGGACATGTATCCTTCGCCCAATTTCCCCCAATAGTTACATCTTCCATAACTATAGTACAACACCAAAAGCAAGAAATTAACATGGGTGCAATGTGTGTGTATAGTTCCATGACAATTCATCATACCTGAATACTGATTTAACCATCACCACAATCAAAATACAGAGCTACTGCATCATCACGAAGCTCTTCCTCTTGCTACCTCTTTATAATCCCACCCATTTCCCTGCCCCCCACCATCCCTAAACCCTGGCAACCACAATCTGTTCTCTGTCTCTAAAATTCTGACATTCTGAGGATATCATACAAATGGACTCATACAGAATGTGACCCTTTGAGAATGGCTTTTTTTTTAATTTTATTTTTTTATACAGCAGGTTCTTATTAGTTATCTATTTTATACATATTAGTGTATATATGTCAATCCCAATCTCCCAATTCATCCCACCCGCCACTTTCCCTGCTTGGTGTCCATACATTTGTTCTCTACGTTTGTGTCTCTGTTTCTGGAGAATGGCTCTTTTTCACTCAGCACAATGCCCTTGATACCTGTCCAAGTTGTTGCATATATCAACAGTCTGCTCCTTTTTATTGCTAAATAATATTCCATGTATGGATGTACCAGTTTGTTTAATCACTCACCTACTGAAGGACACTTCGGTTGTTTCCAGGTTTTGGCTATTAAAAATAAAGCTGCTATAAACATTCAGGTGTGGGTTTTTGTGTAGACATACGTTTTCATTTCTGGGATAAATGCCCAGGAGTATGATTGCTGGGTCATATGGTAAATGTATGATTAGTTTTTTAAGAAACTGCCAAACTTTTTCCAGAGGGGCTGTAACATTTTACATTCCTCCAACAATGTATGAGAAATCTAGTTTCCCTGCATCCACACCAGCATTTGCTATTGTCACTATTTTCTATTATAGCTGTTTTGATACGTGTATATTAAGTTTTAACTCCCACTGAGAAAACTTTGCTTCTGAAATGAGAATGAATAGAAGAGTATATGTATGAGTTAGTTGGCTATAGAGATCTTCCTCAACTTTTGAGGGATTACGTCCAGTAAATGTAGATTTTGGGCTTCCCTGCTGGCGCAGTGGTTAAGAATCTGCCTGCCAATGCAGGGGACACAACTTCAAGCCCTGGTCTGGGAAGATCCCACATGCTGCTGGGCAACTAAGCCCGTGCGCCACAACTACTGAGCCTGCGCTCCAGAGCCCGCAAGCCACAACTACTGAAGCCTGTGCGTCTAGAGCCCGTGCTCTGCAACAAGACAAGCCAACACAATGAGAGCCTGCGCACCGCAATGAAGAGTAGTCCCTGCTCCCTGCAACCAGAGAAAAGCCCACAAACAGCAACGAAGACCCAACACAGCCAAAAATAATTAAATAAATAAATTTATTTTTAAAAAAGAAAAAGATCAAAGAAACAAAAGGTCAAGTTAATCACTTTTACAGCCCATAGTACAAACCAACTGCTTTTCTCTCTCTACTGTCTGATAAACACACAAGAGACTATATATGTATATGTGTATGTGTGTGTATAAACATATATATATGAGATGAAAAGCAGAAAAAAGGAAAATAAGAAAGATGGTAGAAATGAGAGGAAAAAAGGGAAGGCACGTATAAAAAAGGAGTAAGATACAAAGCTACAGTAATGAAGACAATATGGTACTGGCACAAAAACAGAAATAAAGATCAATGGAACAGGATAGAAAGCCCAGAGATAAACCCATGCACCGATGTTCAACTTATCTTTGACAAAGGAGGCAAGGATATACAATGGAGAAAAGACAGTCTCTTCAATAAGTGGTGCTGGGAAAACTGGACAGCTACATGTAAAAGAATGAAATTAGAACACTCTCTAACACCATACACAAAAATAAACTCTAAAAACCTAAATGTAAGACTGGACACTATAAAACTCTTAGAGGAAAACATAGGAAGAACACCCTTTGACATAAATCACAGCAAGATCTTTTCTGACCCACCTCCTAGAGAAATGGAAATAAAAACAAAAATAAACAAATGGGGCCTAATGAAACTTAAAAGCTTTTGCACAGCAAAGGAAACTATAAACAAGACGAAAAGACAACCCTCAGAATGGGGGAAAAAATTTGCAAATGAATCAACAGACAAAGGAGTAATCTCCAAAATATATAAACAGCTCATGTAGCTCAATATTAAAAAAACAAACAACCCAATTAAAAAATGGGCAGAAGACCTAAATAGACATTTTTCCAAAGAAGATATACAGATGGCCAAGAGGCACATGAAAAGCTGCTCAACATCACTAATTATTAGAGAAATGCAAATCAAAACTACAATGAGGTATCACCTCATACCAGTTAGAATGGGCATGTATCACTTTACATTCAGAAAATGTACAAACAACAAATGCTCGAGAGGGTGTGGAGAAAAGGGAACCCTCTTGCACTGCTGGTGGGAATGTAAATTGATACAGCCACTATGGAGAACAGTATGGAGGTTCCTTAAAAAACTAAAAATAGAACTACCACATGATCCAGCAATCCCACTACTGGGCATACACCCAGAGAAAACCATAATTCAAAAAGACACATGCACCCCAATGTTCATTGCAGCACTATTTACAACAGCCAGGTCATGGAAGCAACCTAAATGCCCATCGACAGACGAATAGATAAAGATGTGGTACATATATGCAATGGATTATTACTCAGCCATAAAAGGAACGAAATTGGGTCATTTGTAGAGACGTGGATGGACCTACAGACTGTCATACAGAGTGAAGTAAGTCAGAAAAACAAATATCGTATATTAACGCGTATATGTGAAATCTAGAAAAATGGTACAGATGAACTGGTTTGCAAGGCAGAAATAGACACAGATGCAGGGAACAAACGTATGGATACCAAGGGGGGAAAGCGGGGGGTGGGGGGAGGTTGGTGGTGGGATGAATTGGGAGATTGGGATGGACGTATATACACTAATATGTATAAAATAGATAACTAATAAGAACCTGCTGTATAAAAAAATAAATAAAATTCAAATAATAAAATAAAAAGGACTAAGAGCATCATTTCAAGATGTACTGAGACAAATAAGTATTTTTAAAAGGAAGGAGACATAAGTGTGGGACATTATAAAGTCAGGTTTAAAGAACACATTTGAACTATACGTCTTCCTAGCTAAAGATTACCCTGTAAGCTCCTTGAAAGGCAAAAACTATATATCTCTATTGTAGAACAAGGGTTGGCAACCTTTTTCTGTATGGGGTCAAATTGTAAATACTTTAGACTCTTTGGGCCACGTGGTCTCTTTTGCACCTACTCAACCCTACCTTTGTAGCACAAAAGCAACCACAGATTAATATGGAAATGAATAAGCATGGTTGTGTGTCAATAAAACTTTATTTACCAAAACAAGTGGAGGGCCACACTTGGCCCATGGGCTACTGTTTGCTCCTCTGCTAGAACACTGCTAATTAGTATCCAAAGTAGATTCTAATTAAGGCACAAGTAAGGACTATTTTGCCAAACATATTAACCTGCACTAAGCCACATGTTCAACAGCTGAGCTTATTTAAAATACTATACTTTAGGGCTTCCCTGGTGGCACAGTGGTTGAGAGTCCGCCTGCCGATGCAGGGGACGCGGGTTCGTGCCCCGGTCTGGGAAGATCCCACATGCCGCAGAGCAGCTGGGCCCGTGAGCCATGGCCGCTGAGCCTGCGCGTCCGGAGCCTGTGCTCCGCAACGGGAAAGGCCACAACAGTGAGAGGCCCGCATACCGCAAAAAAAAAAAAAAAATACTATACTTTATAGTCCAGGTATATAAAAGACAACATGAACTTAAGACTGACTTATCCTGCTTATATAAGGCAAAATACCAGATATAATAGAAAAAAATGACTTCAATGATCTATATGGTCAAGGATATTTTAGAAGGAAAAATTCATTAATGGTAGCATTCTTAAATGCTTGAGACTTCTCCCAACTACTTTATTTTGCTCACAAATTATACCAGCAACTTATTAGACATATACGATACCTGTTTGATGGGCTCTGCAATTAAACACCCAACTACTTTCTTTTCATCAGAAATAAAGAGAAAAGTTTTGGTTCTGTTTGGATGTCTGGGAACAACTTGCTGGAAGCCCAATTCATAATCGACAAGTTCCTGGACATCTTCGACCTAATGATGTTAAAAACCAAAAGATGTGAATTTGTTTTAGAAAGTATAATAGAAAATATACATATTTATATACACAAAAAGTATGATTACCATTACCAAGTTTAGCCTCTTTTATCTCTACTTCCTAAATTTACACAATTCCAAAATTATTTCACTATTGATGCATGTTTCTGCCACTTTGGAAACAGGGTTTTAAGAAACTATTTTAAAGATTGCTTTCAGCAGACAGAAATTCAGACCCTTGGGAGGGATAAGGAGTAGGACGATTTTATTTCAGCTTTATTCATTGTTCACTGGGGCTAAACATCCAGCCCAAGAGACAAAGGCAACACCAACATAAGAATTAGACTCTGGAGCCATTAATTTCTCAATATTATAAGTTTAGTTTCTCTCTCACAAATTGAAGATGTAGGTAAAAGATAAGCTATAGAGCCTTATCTGTTTTCTTTAATCTCCCCCTGACACTCCTTTGTCTTGTAACTGTAAGTTTAATTTTGTATGACGTACTATGAAAGTCCTCCTTACAACTGTACCAAAGTACAGCGGATTATCTATAAGCAAAAGTATTTTACAGTTCAACATAGGTTGATTTCTTGGTAGAGAATGGGGAGAGTAGGAGGAAAACAAAGATTGAGAAAGTAACACTATAGATCAACTACACTTCAATGAAAAAAAGAAAAGAAAAACTAATGTTCCACACCTTTCTGATAGCATAACTCGGATCATGTGACAGGACCAACACAATTTTCCCATCCCAAAATTCTGCTACGACACGTTCCTTTTTCCAGCCCTGCCAAAGGAAAATAAAAAGTCACAGTTTAATCTGAAGAGGGAAAAAAATTAAATAATATGGTCTGGAGAGAACAAAAAGATGGACAATGAATGATATAAAAATGATAAAACCCAACTACAGGAATGTGGTAAGGGAAATAAAAGATGCCTAAAACAAAGTGTCTGCCCTCCAGGGGCTGACACCCTATCAGGAGACATGTAAACAATCTATTATAAAATAAGTTGAAGTCAAATAAGAGCCCTTCATAGGAATATAAAGAAAAAACAATGAATTATTAGGGGTGTGAAGGTGGGGGAGGGGTGGGATAAGCAGAGGGGTTTTTTTGGCGGGGGGGGCATCGCACCATCAGCAAGTGGGGTCTTAGTTCCCTGACCAGGGATCGAACCTGCACCCCCTGCACTGGCAGCGCAGAGTCTTAACTGCTCGACCGCCGGGGAAGTCACCAGAGTTTTCATAAATAAATAAAACTATTACGAAGGCGTGGGCCTCCCTGGTGGCGCAGGGGTTGAGTCCGCCTGCCGATGCAGGGGACGCGGGTTCGAGCCCCGGTCCGGGAGGATCCCACGTGCCACGGAGCGGCTGGGCCCGTGAGCCATGGCCGCTGAGCCTGCGCGTCCGGAGCCAGTGCTCCGCAACGGGAGAGGCCGCAACAGTGAGAGGCCCGCGTACCGCAAAAAAAAAAAAAAAAAAAAAAATATTATGAAGGCGTGAACTACAGCAATAAAAATAGGCAAAAAAGGGAGTGCATTTGAGTAGCAGGTGTAGTCATAAAGATAAGGCCAACAATAGGATGTATTTGGAGTAGGAGAGTGCTTGATGAAGAGGTGGGACCTCTCTTCTCAGTAAAGAAAAGCCGTTTTTCTAAGGTTATCGATAAAGAAGAAACTAAAGTGAGGAAAGGAGAAACTCCTCAAGTCTTTGAGTTTTGTATCTTGACTGCTCAGCTCTGAAAGCTAGAGGTAAGGATGCAGGATGTTCACTCAGCCTAGAACAATAGCTTCTCTTACATTAGGACAGGAGGTTTGAAGTGGCACTTTTACTAAAACTTAACTTTTAAATACCGTCAGTCTCAAATATTAAGGACAACAAAATTGCAGATGATGAAATATTTTTGGACACATAGATCTTTCCATATTTAGGCAAAAGAAATGTATCTTTTAAAGCAGCTTCACTTTTTTATTTTTATTTTTTTTGCGGTATGCGGGCCTCTCACTGCTGTGGCCTCTCCCGTTGCGGAGCACAGGCTCTGGACGTACAGGCTCCGGACGCGCAAGCTCAGTGGCCATGGCTCACGGGCCCAGCCGCTCCGCGGCATGTGGGATCTTCCCGGACCGGGGCAAGAACCCGTGTCCCCTGCTTTGGCAGGCGGACTCTCAACCACTGCGCCACCAGGGAAGTCCAGCTTCACTTTTTAGAACAAATGGAAACGACTAATTTTTTTACTTACTGCATATTTGATTCCCTCCAGAAATCTGTGGTGATGCTGAGCATGCTGCAGTTCATCCTCGGGGTTGGAAGCAGTGTAGATCATGCCACAAGACTTACACATGGTGGCTCCAAAATGTTTCTGACCAGCGTCCTACAATTGGAAGAGAAAAAAAAAAACCTATCTAAACACATCACAGTTAGCTCTACATTTAGTTCATGTAAATTTGTCCATTCATTCAAATTTGTCCTCACTTTTTGTTTTTATGCTGCACAGGTGAAATACTAAATGAAAGTCTGGTTACTCTATCTTCTCTCTCTGCATAAACAAAACGGAATGAGAAGAGCCCTAAACATGCAATAGTGATGAAAGAAGTGAAACTGCCTCTTTGGACAGTGGAAAAAAAATCAAGATTCTTTAGCTGGACCCATAGTTCTAGGAAGCAATAAGATTAAATCATAAATATTATAGCTAAGATAAACAATGGAATTTCCTTATTAAGCTCCTATACTAGAGGCGTAAAAAAGCCTCATTTCAAAGAGGCAGGGTAAAAATTTCAGGACTTCTACATTCATTATATAGTATTTTTTCCTTAAGTGGTTAGGAGTCTGAAAGTCTTTTCCCCAAGAGTTGATAAAAAATAAGTAAAATACATAGTAGAAGTTCAGGAAAAGCACAGATAAATTAATGAATATAGAGAATTCAGGGATATTCAATGTCAAGGCTTATTAATTCCCATTGTATCTCATAAGGCTTTGCTTAATGCTACTGAAAAATACCAAATTTTGAATTGTCTATATAGGCGTTTGCAAACTTTCTACCAAGGGCCAGAAAGTAAACATTTTAGGCTTTGCAGGACACACATATTCTTTTTTTCCAACGCTTTAAAAATGTAAAAGCCATTTTTAGCTCATAGGCCATGGTCCGGATTTGGCCCACAGCCATAGTCTGCCAAACCCAGGTCTAATGCAATGTTGCTATTCTCATTAAGTCTTTTATAGATCAACAATACTTTTCCTTATCCAGAGGCAACTCATTCATCAGCATTCTACTACTTTGCTAGGACTGCCCAACACCGTCAGTTCAAAAATGTACCTGACTAGCTTTAAATGCTGCCACTACAGCAAAGGTAGCGTTTACAAACTCAGAATATCTATAACCCCCGGTAACTATGCTTAGACAACACGTCAGACTTCAGGTTCTGTATGTGAGAGCCATGTACAGGAGGAGCTTTGTTTTAACTTTACTCACAATGACGAGCTGGTCTTTTGTTTCTTTATTTGCATCTCTGGTATTAGTATTTTTCTGTGTATTGATTTGTTTCAAGAAGTTAGTAGACGTGACGCATCCCACAGAAGACTGTTCTTCAACTAGAGATCTTGAAGTAGAAAGTTGGTATTATTTAATAATTTAAAAATATTTGACAAATTATAATGAAAAGAAATATATATAACATTTGCAGAGGACTTTGCAATTTTTAAGGCTTTCTTTCTATCGACAAAACTTGATGAAGTAATAGGGCTAGAAACAATGAGAAACCTGAGGCCCACTCAGACAGGATCAGTAAACTACTCAAGGTAAAGTAACTAGTGAAGAATGGCAGAAAGACTCAAATCCCTGTCATCTAACACCACGTCGAAGGGATTTCATCTACAGTATCAGCTGCATATGTGCAGGATTTCTTTGTAAGTTGATGTCACCCTTAAAATTTAATCTTTTTTTGCTTTATCAAAACTTAGGACAATATTTACCCATGTAGGCATAAAGAAACTCCTGGAATACCATAGCAGATATGTAGACTCTAATACGGAATCTCACAGACCCACAAGAAGTCAGTCACCAGCACATTATGATCCAACAACTTTTTACTGGGGCAGTGAGTGAGGCTAATACACTCGCTAGTCCGCATGCTTAAAGCAGCACCCTACTATTCTCAAATTCTTAGAGAAAAAAAAAAAATTGGCTGGAGAGATGTTGTTGAGGCAACCTTTTCGCATTAGGAGAGAACGCTGGGACTGGCTTATAGAGACTGCAAACAGGAGCCCTTTGGCCAAAACCAGCTAGCAAATGTTTTGATCAACTCGTACAGAGTTTAAAACTTTGGATTAGCTACCAATATTTTAAAATCTAGAGATTCCACTTAAAAATGTGTATTTACAACATTGCAAGAGACACTGTAAGATCATTAGACCTGTTTCATTGAAGAATCTACTAGTTGGAGCTACACAGCACATGCTCTTTTAGGTGGGGCATGCTTCTCCAGTTGGCTCCAGTCTCTGTCCAGCCTGGCTGGCTCTGTAGGCACTGAGTTTGTAACCCTTGCCTTATAATGAAATGACCTTTTTCCAAGGATCAAAGAAATAGAAATCTCTAGAGAGTAGAGGCAAGGAAAAAAACCAAGTACCCAAAGCAAGGGGTTCAAACAGAAGCTGACACTGACAAATGAAAAAACACTGGAAAAAAAACCCTATCTAATGCTTTATGCTAACCCAAGGTGTCTTGCTAGCATCTGACTAGAAAATGGCTTTCAAACTGACTTGACAAACCTATGGTGAGAAATATATTTCGCATGATGACCAATACAGATACATATATATATAACGGAAAAAAAAAGGATTCACTAAATACACTTACTACGTGAGAGATGCATTATTCCATTTTTTAAAAATGCTAGATGTGATGCCCTTAAACTGATTTGATAAACTACTAATGCCTGTAATATAAAAAACACTTGTCTAGGTCGCTGACCCCCTCCACCCCTTATACAACGTTTGCTAAGTACCTCAGCTCTTCCCACCCCTGCATGCGTGACCGCAATCACTTTACTTCTATCCTAGCAATTTTAAGTTTATTATACGTATTTGTTTAAATGCCTGTCCTCTTCTAACCATAACTTCCTTGATAGCAGGACCATGTGTTATTTACCTTCCCATCTCCAAAACACGGTGTAGTTCAATACCACATGGTACTCTATACCCTATACTCTATGCCAAACGTGAGACTACAAATCCAAAGAATCTGTAACCTACCTAAAGTAAAACTCATAGATTAAACCATAAGAAATTGATGATATCTGATTTTTTAGGTCCTACATAATGAACAAATTTCAAATGATTCAACCAACAGTCACCTAATATCTCCTTATGCTAGGTTAAGTTAGTTTATATACTGTTATTAGCTAATTGTGGTAGGTTTCAATCCTCAATAGATAGTCATGAAAGAAGACAGATGAGAAAAGGGAAGGGTGATAAAAACTAGGAATATGGCCTTTGAAGGGGAAAAGTTGCCCACCCAACCCAATCTCCAAGGCAATATAGGGTGAGATGCCCTAAGAGTAGGAGAACTTACCTAGGACGTACCTTGCTCAATACCTTTAGTTGTTTATCATCAAATAGGGAGAAAAGAACCAAAGCTGCTTAGCTAGATGAGACGTTCAGACTATAAGAAACTTCTTTTTCAGAGCTTTTCCACTTATGCTCACATGTACCCATGCCCCCCACACTTCCAGTTTTAGCTTTGACCAGGATAGTGGTAGCTTCAGCTGGGATTTATAACAGCAAAAAGCTGCTGCAAGTTACTTACTCCTCTGGCCAGAGTCTCCTCATCTATAAGATGGGGTAATGATGGTATCTACACCATGAGGTTGTAAACGCCCATTAAACATGAACTATTATCAATATGTTGTCACACAGGGGTGGCAATACAGCCTAATGGGCTTTGGTTAAAATATGGATTCTAGTCCTGGCTCTGCCAACTAATAGCTGTGCAACTGTGGCTGAATTACAAACAGTTTTCCCAGCTGAAAATGGTAATAATAGCATCAATCTTCTAGGTTGTTGTGGGGATAAGTGAGATAATGGATATAAACTACTTATTATGGGTCAGGTACTGTATAAAAGTGTAGCAATTATTACTATCCAAGTCCACAAAGGTCTTTTCCTTCTCTCAACTCTTCAAGTTCTTATGAAGTTTCCATGAGAGGATCTGATTTCATCTCCTATTCTCAATATCTCTTTAATGGGGAAAAAAAAACACTGTTCTCCAAATTAAATAGTGTAAGAAAGAAAAAGAGACCCAGTGGACTCACAATTAAACCTTGAACATTAAAATAAGAGTGACACTTACCTTTTTGTGTTGACTGAAGACACGGTGAAGATGGGATAGACAAGGGTCTCAGGAGAAACTTGTAGGGAAAAAGGTGACAATAATTTGTATCACAGAATAAACTTAAAGCTTTAAAGCATAAGAGTTTAAAGGTTAATAAAACCAAAATACTCACATTACTTGATTCCAAGACTTAAAAGTAATCAAGACAGTACGGTATTGACAAAGGCATAGACAAATAGATCAATGGAACAAAATAGAGAGACCAGAAACACCCACGCAGATACAGTCAACTGATTTTTGACAAAAAGACATAAATTAATTCAACGGAGAAAAGACAGTCATCAAATGGTGCTGGAACAATTTGACATCCACATTCAAAAAAATGACAACACTCACATAAAAATTAACTCAAAACGGATCACAGATCTAAATGCAAAATGTAGAACTATAAAACTTCTAGTAGAAAAATCCACATGAACTTGGGTTTGGTAATAATTTTTTACATACAACACCAAAGCACAATACATGAAAGAAAAATTAAATGAGTTAGACTTTATCAAATTTAAGTGTTTTGCTCTGCAAAAACTTAAGAGAATAAAAAGACAAGCCACAGACTAGGGAGTAAATACTTTCAATCATATTTCTGATCAAAGATTTGTATACAGAATATAAAAAGAACTCTTAAAACTCAATAATAATAAAAAAAGTCCAATTAAAAATGGGCAAAAGATCTGAACAGACCCTCCTCCAAAGACATACAGATGGCAAATAAACACATGAAAAGATGTTCTGCATCATTTGTCATTAGGGAAATGCAGATTAAAAGCACAATGAGTGGGCTTCCCTGGTGGCGCAGTGGTTGGGAGTCCGCCTGCCGATGCAGGGGACACGGGTTCGTGCCCCGGTCCGGGAGGATCCCACGTGCTGCGGAGCAGCTGGGCCCGTGGGCCGTGGCCTCTGGGCCTGCGCTCCGCAGAGGGAGGGGCCACAACGGTGAGAGGCCCGCGTACCGCCATTAAAAAAAAAAAAAAAAAAGCACAATGAGCTATTGCTACACACCTAATAGAATGGCTAACATCCAAAAAACTGACAATAAAAAGTGCTGGAGGGAATGGGGAGTAACAGGAACTCCCACTCATTGCAGGTGGGAATGCAAAATGGCGCAGTTGCTATGGTACATTCTGGCAGTTTTTTTGTAAAGTTTAACATAGATTTGCCACATAACCCTGCAATCATGCTTGTAGGTGTTAACCCAAGTGTTATGAAATCTTATGTCCACAGAATAACATGTACACAAATGTTTATAGCAGCTTTATTCATAAATGCTAAAAACTGAAAGCAACCAAGATGTCCTTTAATGGAGGAATGGATAAACAGACTATGTATGGTAATTCCATAGTTCAGCAAAAAAAAGGGAATGAACTATTAATACATGCAACAACACACATGAACCTTAAACGCATTTTACTAAGTGAAAGAAGTCAGACCCCAAAGTCTACCTATTGCACGACTGCATTTGTGTGACATTTTGACCGGAAAAGGTAAAACCATGGGGACAGAAAACAGATTAACGGTTGCCAGGGGGATGAAGAAGGGTGGAATAGGTGACTACAAAGGATACACACAAGGGAAGTTTTAGGATGAGAGAACTGTTCTGTAGGGTAGTGGAGGGGTTGATTCACGGCTCTATGCACTTGCAAAATCCATAGAACTATATATAACAAAGAGTAAAATTGAATGTATGTATTAAAAAAAAATCAACCATGATGTTGAGGGATCCCAAGATGGAATACAGACTGTGACAAATGAATCTAACTGCATTAGAACTGCATGGAGAACTGCATTGAAGGAGACAGTGGAAGAAAGGAAAGATGACCTAAGTAACTTTACAAAACAACATTTTGACTAGAAACTAGAAGGCTAAAGACAAAAGGACTGTACTTAAATGGTATACACTGGTAAATCTGTTTCTCACAGAATGAGTTAATACTGAAACTGTCCTGCAGGTATATTGAGACTGTACGTAATTGAGCAGGTGCACAGTGACCGGGAGGAGCCAAGTCTCTCACTGTCTGAGAGAAGCTACAGATAAACAAAGAAGGAAGGGAGGGATAACCCCTGGGGGACTGGATTAGTCAAAGACATCAAGTTTGAACTTATGTTTCTTTAGCATATGTACACATGGAGAGATACACAAACAATTATAGATGTGTGCATATACATGGATTAGGATACATACATATATTGATATTTTCTAGCTCTGTCTGCTGAGAGGGCCTAGGAGCTACGACACTCAAGTAGCAACAAGCACACCAAGTCCAGAACTTGGTTTCTAAATTATATTCCCCAACAGAAGGAACCAGGGTTCCTTGGAGAAGTGGCCGAGTCTAGGACTGCATCAAGGCAAACGCAAGGTGAGCCGGGAGCATCTTGTAGTGACAGAAAGTAAGAAGGAAGTGCTCAAAAAGCAAAAGAAGGGGACAGGTCAAAGAGAACTGACCTGAAAATATCTCCCAGTGGTCAAAGCTGGAACAATATGAGCAACAGAATACATAAATAATGTATTAAATTTTAACCAAAATATAAAATATTCATGAGTGCACACTGATGAATATCCAGGAGTCCACTTATTTATTTAAAGATTGAATAAATAGGGACTACCCTGGTAGTCCAATGGTAAAGAATCCACCTTCCAGTGCAGGGGATAAGGGTTCAATCCCTGGTCGAGGAGCTAAGATCCCACATGCCGCGGGGCAACTAAGCCTGCACGCCACAACTACTGAGCCTGTGCGCCTCAACTAGAGAGCCCGCATGCCAGAAACTACAGAGCCCACACACTCTGGAGCCTGTGCGCCACAACTAGAGACAAAACCCACACACCACAACTAGAGAGAAGCCCGCACGCCACAACGAAGAGCCCGTGCACTGCAACAAAAGATTCTACATGCCGCGATGAAGATCCTGCGTGCCATAACTAAGACCTGACGCGGCCAAAAAAATAAAATAAAGACAACTCTTCCTTACAGAAGGAATCCAAATTGGGCTTCCCTCGTGGTTCAGTGGTTAAGAATCCGCCTGCCAATGCAGGGGAACACGGGTTCGAGCCCTGGTCCAGGAAGGTCCCACATGCCACAGAGCAACTAAGCCTGTGCACCACAACTACTGAGCCTGCGCTCTAGAGCCCGCGAGCCGCAACTACTGAAGCCCACGCGCCTAGAGCCCATGCTCTGCAACAAGAGAAGCCGCCGCAATGAGAAGCCCGTGCACTGCAATGAAGAGCAGCCCCCGCTCACCGCAGCTAGAAAGCCCATGCACAGCAACGAAGACCCAATGCAGCCAAAATTAAATAAATAAAAATAAATCTAGAAAAAAAAATAAAGGATTATTTTAAAAAATAAAACAAGGGAACATTGTTTTAAAAAAAAAGAAGGAATCCAAATAATATATGAAAAATCTTCCTCTCTAGGAGATGAAACTTAATCCCCACCCCTCCCTGAAAGGGCAGGCCAGACTTAGTGACTTACTTCCAAAGAACAGAGTTTGGGAAAGGAAAAAGGGTAACTTTTACAGTGGAGAAATAGGGCAAGCCTGACCTTCACCAAGCGACAGAGGTTAACGTCATCTGTAATGTCATGTGGACATCAGCACCCAATACGATGTGGTGAGACGGGCAGTTCACCTCAGTGGCATTCTTCCCCCAAACCCATAACCCCAGTCTAATGATGAGGAAAACATCAGACAAACCCAGGTTCAGGAACATCCGGATAAGATAGCTGGCCAGGACTCCTTAAGAAAGTCAAGGTCATGAAAAACGTGGAAACAAAGAAAAGACTGAGAAAATATCACAGACCAGAGGAGACTAGGGAGACAGGACAGCTAAATGCAATACGAGCCCCAGGGTGGATCCTAGAACAGAAAGGGGACATTAATGGAAAAATTGATCAAATCCAAATACAGTCTAGAGCTTAGTTCATAGGAACATACCAATGATCTAAGTTTCTTAGTTTTGACAAAGGTACCACAGTAATTTAAGATGCTAATAAGGGGGGAAATAGGGTAATACAGGAACTCTCTGTATTATCTTTACAACTTTTCTGTAAATCTAAAATTACTACAAAATAAAAAGCTTATTAAAAAAAAGAAAAAAGGTGTGAGTTCCCTGGTGGTTAGGACTTGGAGCTTTCACTGCCCAGGTGTAATCCCTGGTCCAGGAACTGAGATCCCACAAGCCGCATGGCATGGCCAAAAAAAAAAAAAAAAAAAGGAAAAGAAAGAAAAAAGTTAAATAGTAATTGATTAGAGAAAAATAGTACATTGAAAGTGTGCTATTTAGTAAAAGAGCAAACTTTTAACTTTGCACTGAAAAATAATTAGAGTGCATTCTCTAGAAACAAGGCCAAGACAGTTGAGAATCTGACCTGCTATGGGTAAGTTACTTAACTTTAAGTCTGTTTCCTCATCTATAAAATGGGCATACAAACTTATTTCCTAGGGTTGTTGTAAGAATTAAATGATAAATTAGTTATTAAGTAATAAGATTTTATCATTTGTTTACAACCTTTATGAATTTTGCCATATGCTTGTACCATCTGTTCTTTTGTTTGTTTGTTTGTTTGGTCATGCAGAGTGGCATGCAGAATCTTAGTTCCCCAACCAGAGATTGAACCTGTGCCCCCTGCAGTGGAAGCACGGAGTCTTAACCACTGGACCGCCAGGGAAGTCCCTTGTACCATCTGTATTATATTTTATTTATTAAATATTTTTCCTTAAATGGACTTAGTGTACTAAAATAAATTTATTTTTAAAGAAAATTTTATAACTATTGTAAATGAAAAGCCATTATTATTTTTCTGCTACATGTTCTGTCGTATCAGGGATAGCACAACCCATGGAAAACAGAAAGCATACTAAACATTTAGCACTGCCTGGTACATATTCAGCAGCTAATAAGTACTAGTTATTAACAGTATATCTCAGAATAACCATTATGAATCATCATTCTATATGTCCTTATGTCATTAGATCCTCTTAAGGGCCATTTTGCTTTTAGTTTTATCTTTGTTTTCTTCCTGTGAGCTACAGTTTCTCACTATAGTCTACATATCTACTTCTAGAATTTTAATTTATTTCCAAATTTATAGATATAATGAACAAGTTAAAGTTACAAAGAATCTGGCTGGTAAGTAGAATGTTAATCAACCTCTTTATATATTCATAGTTTAGTAAATACTGTTTAAGTGAACAGTGCCATCATAAGTTAATAATAGGATTTCAGGACTAAGAGAAATTTAAAAATTAAGACTAACCCCTTACTTTAGAGATCTCTTCCCTAGATCACACAGTTAATTAGTGGCAGACCTGGACAAAACCCCAAGGTTCCTGATGCCCAATTCAGTGCCCTTTTATGGCCTTTTAAATGCTGCTTACAACTGGGCTTTGATCATAGATATATAACAAATTGTTTTCACTCCCTCCTATTATTTGGGGTAAAAGGTAGGTAGGGTATGTATGATAAGAACACCTGGCCCTAGGGAGCTTAAGTAACTTGGCCACATCTCACAGACCAATTAATCATCAGTATTTTGTCTTAAGTTCCAGCCTAAGGTCTCTTTGTCTCCTCCATAAAATGCACTGCGCTGCTTATCATAGAAAACAGTGTTACCAAGATAAACACAAAGATACAGCTCACAGATACTGAATATTTAAAAAACCCAAAATATTATTGTACATAATTTTATATTGACACATGTAATGAAGCATTATTACAAGCAAATAAACTCATTTTGAGAAGAAAACTTTTCTCTTACTTACCTGCCTTGTTCTCACTGAAAGACTCCTCTGAAGAAAAACTCTTATTTTCATCGGTTTTACATTCCCTTGAAGAAATGACTCTATCTGATGCATCCTGAAAATAATGAATAAGTAAAATTAAGGAAACCTATAATTCTTAATCATTTTCTATTTAGTGAATGAATCCCAATAGATCTGCTTCTAAAACAGAGTATATAGTTTATTATGAATTATATTTCATAATGACTTTAAATTCTCAATTTTCAGTCTATTTTAAGGAAAATTCCTTTTATATCTACTAAATGTAATATTTTAAAAGACAGAGTGTATATATTTAAGTCTATAATTTGTCATCCTGTCAAAAATGTATTATTTCCTGACAAAGATGACAGAATGAAGATTATAGAACATCCCTTCTACAAAAATGAATTGAACAACAACAAAAAAATTAGTGAAAACAGCAAAATTTCCCCAGCAGCTGCAAAACTGAAAAGGAACAACCTTTTGTCACAAGCTTTAAAATCAGGGAGCCAAGGAAAGAAAAAAAAACATTCTGGGGTAGTTGGAGAGGCTTCTAAACTCCCACTTTTGGGGCAGTAGCAGGGACTAACGCTACTTATTTGGTGAGACTCAGAATATATAGCTTGGGGGAAAAGGAAAAAACTTTTGATTAAAGAGGAACTCATTCAACATCATAACATCTCAGAAAAGGTGAGACAACCCATCAGTTTGCCACTTCTCAGGGGTCCATAAGGAGTTGGGGAAAGTTATGCACCCTCTAATGAAAATGGGATTCACCCTCATCTAGCAGAGATGAATACTAGTAGCGGGTATTTAACAAAACATTAGGTAGAGAACAGAGCCCAGTTCCACAAATTTAAGATGCACAAAAAGCCCAGCTTCTCAAACTACTAAAAACTAGGCAGAACCCAAAACCTAACCCCTTAAAATGAAGCTCAGAAAAGTCAGAAGAGTACTGCAGAGAAATCATCATGTCATTGTAACAAGCCTGTCTCTTCATTATCAAATGGATATGGAGATACTAATCAGGACCCCTCCCCTGCACACACTTTGCTTCATTGGATTGAGAATTAATTTTAGCTTGAGTTGTGCCCTAGATTTTCAAAAACTGAGTTATATTTATATGCAGTGACATGTACAGATATAAAGTAGAGTTTGATGAATTTTTCATAAACTTATATATCATGTAACCCAAACCCAAAACCCCTATCAAGATATAGGGGTGGGTTTTTTTGTTTTTTTGGGTTTTTTTGTCAGAAACAAGATAAAGAATTAGTAGAATTGCTGTTATGGCTGAGGCAAGCAAGAACATGCTCCATTTAACAATATACTTGGCAATACTTGATAGAAATGCTTACAAGGGCAGCAGGTAAATGAAATTAGCAGCAAAACCGGACTGATCTAGATAGGTATCCACACGTTGATTTAGTGGAAGGAAATGAAGAGCCCATACCTGTCAAATGGTAGCCTGATACTCTGTTCCAGGAGATTACTGCCATGCAGGAATGTGGGCTTAGCTTTGCCAGAGTTCAATTTTTCATGAAACACCAGAAATCTGTTACCTTACATTAAAAAAAAAAAAATGCTGGCTCTAAACGTTACGTAGGCCAAGCAAACATCCATGGGCTGGACTTGGTCCACTGGCCACCAATTATAATCTTTGCCATTGAGATGTGAAATGTAGGTGACGACAAGAGGTAGGAACTGGGGTTGGATTTGGGAGGAGGCAATGAGAACAGTAAGAGGAGGTGAGGAGGGAAATGACTACAGAGAGAGTTTGAATTGCTCAGCAGTATATGAGCCTCAGAGTGTATGTGAAAGCCTACAGCTGCAAGGGTTGTGATGAATATAAACAAGTCACCACAGACATGGAAGTCACCAAACTGGGAGCCCTTCTTAAGGCCTGTTGCCTCAACTACTTTCTGCACGTGGCTACATGGAAGAAAACCACCTTTCTCTCCTTACTGACAAGAGGGCAACAATAGAAGGTAAAGACCTGCATTGTCTATTATGGTAGCCACCAGCCACAAGCAGCTAATGAGAACTTGCTACATGGCTAGTCCCAACTGATACATGCTGCAAGTGGAAATAAACATGGACTTCAAGGACTTGGTACAAAAAAATAATGCAAAATATCTCATTAATAACTTTTTATATTGACGACATAGAAACAGTAACATTTAAAACATATTGGGTTAAACTTTTTAGAAACTATCTTAATGTAGCCACTAGAAGATTTTAAATTACATGTATTGGTATTCTATCAGACAGCACTAGTCTAGGCCAGCTGTGACAAACAGGAGCACAATCAAAAAAGCATAGAGGGCTTCCCTGGTGGCGCAGTGGTTGGGAGTCCGCCTGCCGATGCAGGGGACACGGGTTCGTGCCCCGGTCCGGGAAGATCCCACATGCCGCGGAGTGGCTGGGCCCGTGAGCCATGGCCGCTGAGCCTGCGCGTCCGGAGCCTGTGCTCCGCAACGGGAGGCCACAGCGGCGAGAGGGTCACGTACAGCGCAAAAAAAAAAAAAAAGCATGGAATGGCACCCACGAAAACATACTATGTAAAGTAAACAAAAACCCAACTATACATTCAGTGATCATCTCAAGTAGTGGGATTACAGAAGATACATATTTTTTATATTCTCTGTATTCTCTAAATTTTCTAAAATAAGTTAGTACTTTAAATAATGAGCTGAAACAAAGAAAAATATGCTTGTTCTCTGGAAATCTACTACCTGAATTTTGTTATTTCTACTTTCTAAAAACACTGACTACCAAGTAAAAGTTAAGTTTCTCTGGACCACAGTCATGAGGGAACTTAATGAGATGTAAACCTTAATGCCAAGAAAATGTTGGTAGGCTTCTGTAAGCCAAAAAAGGGAGGAAAAGCCCATCTTTCTACCCTGTCTCTAAATTCTTTAGTGATGATACTATTTGGCTTCATAAAAGCAGTCCTACAGACTGTAAAGATAACAAAATTCTGGGCTTCCCTGGTGGCACAGTGGTTAAGAATCTGCCTGCCAATGCAAGGGACATGGGTTCGAGCCCTGGTCTGGGAAGATCCCACATGCTGTGGAGCAACTAAGCCCGTGCACAGCTACTGTGCTCTAGAACCCGCGAGCCACAACTACTGAGGCCCGTGCTCCACAAGAGAAGCCACCACAATGAGAAGCCCGCGCATCTCAACAAAGAGTAGCCCCCGCTAGCCCCAACTAGAGAAAGCCCGCGTGCAGCAAGGAAGGCCCAACGTAGCTAAAAATAAAATAAATTTGTTTAAAAAAAAAAAAGAAAAATTTTGTTCAAAGTTACGTATATACAATGTATACTGAAGCTCTGTTATATAGCCAGCTTAGTTTTTAAAGTGATATATTTACATTTACCTTTATTAATTTCTCATCATTTTTACTTCTTTCACTCAGCAGCTCAGTGTTCAGTTCTTTTTCTGCTAACAAACACTTTGGCACTTGCCTTGTCTCAAAACTTCTTTCATTGACAGTTTCCACATCAGACTCTTCAATAACTTCTGATTTATTCTTTTGGGTGAGTCCCAGTAATGGCTTATCTTCCAGGGACAATTTTCTCAGGGAGGGTTTTTTCCTACTAACAAAAAAAGCTGCTCCTCCCTGGAGGGTAACTTGTGGTTTGACCTTTTGGCTTAGAACGCGAGGAGCATTCAGATTATTTTCAGCTGAGTAACAATTATTCTCTTTCTCCACAATTGGCTTATAGGCCACTCGATTTTGCTTGGAATTTTTAGAATTCTTTGACACAGGCTTGATGTACTTATATCCTGGTTGACACTTAGCAGTTAAACTCTTCTGTGGTTTTTTGTTCATCTTCTTGGAGCAGGCTGGTTTTCCCTGCATTTTTTCTGTCACACTGGGATATGATCTATCTTCATTTTTAGCTTTTAGACAAATAGACCTACTCTCTTTTATCAGCTTTCTCTCCAGTGGATTGAGGTACCACTTATCTTTGTTGTAAAAGGATATGGTAGACACAGCAGATTTAAATGGTGAACCTTGATTTGCAGATGGCAATCTATTTTTAGTCGTTTTGAGTGGACTTGAAATGAAATGGCCTTGTGGAGAGCAATGAATCTTTTCTTCATTTTTATCACTGCTTTGGCAAATGTGCTTTTTATTAGGTGATGGAAATACATTTTCAGTGAAGTCCAAAATTAATTTCTTTGATGGAATTTCTGATAATAGGCTATGAAAAGAAACACAGTCCATTGATAAATATAGTTATTTTGCTTCCATTTCTATGTCAATTTACTGCTAAGCAATAAACAACTCTACCTGTAAGGCATATTAAAAATGCATCTTCTCCACCAAACATCCATCCATATACATTAGTAGTTTAACAGCAGGATTCTCAAATTCTGTCTTTACCAAACAAAGCATCTGAATATTTTTCAAAACTAAGATTCCAACGTTTGTAAAAACAAACACTGTTTACAAAGAAGCTTTGAGATGCATATATATGTATATATGTGTGTGTGTGTGTGTGTATTTTAAAACCTATTTCTAAGCTTTGGCTATATACCTGCTATAATTTCCCTAAAATGATTAATTTTATGTAATAAACTGACCACTTAGGGCTGTTCTAGAATATATATCTCTGATATGACATACATAGAGTATAGAGCTTTATAGGATTGCTTACGGATGAGTATCTACTATATGCAAAACAGTATGTTAAATATTACATAAGAGAGCAGAAAGGAGCAAGGTAATAAAAGATCTGACCCACATTTCCAAGCCATAGGAAACAGCCCTTTCTCTGATTCCCTCCAAAGGCCTTAAAGAATTAATTATGAAAGCTTACAGTATTTCCAGACTAGAATTAGAATATAAAGTATTACTGTAGCCACAAGGAGTAGGTGAATGGAAGAATGGAAATATTTAGAGATAGAAGAGTGGAGATAAAAAATGCAAGATGGTGATTTTCTACTCATAGGATGAGACTCACTTATCACAGTTCAAAGAATGCTGCTTCCTTTTCCTTGGAGTTAAAGTTGACATCTTCTTAACTGAACTCCTAAAAGCAACAGAACAATATAATAACCAAATTAATCCAATGTGCATAAAAATCAGTAAATCAAAATTATACTTTATAAGTCTGAAAGAATTCTCAGATGGGTAATGGTCCATAAAGATCCAAAAAAGGGGGGATGGGTTTAAAAAGCAAATCACTTTAATAAAGGTTTAAACCATGAAGGTTAAAAAAAAAAAAAAAAGGAAAGGAAAAACACTACATCACAGTAGCAACTAATTCAGCAGGGACAGTACAATTTAATTAACTAATTAAGCAGGAATAGTACATGTTTCAAGCCGGAAAATGATCCTACCAAGGAGGAAGGATTTTACCCCATTTCAGGACACACTTTCCCCTCAATTAGCCTGATGAATCCCTACCAAGTTTAATCACTTTATATTCTGGGCAGCTGTCCTTGCCACTGCCCTCACCCCTACCCCTCCCGCTGTTAGATGCTCTTGCCCTAGGCTTCCATTCCATCCTGCACCTCCTTGGTATCCGTTTAGCACATTTTCTTGTTGTTCGTTTGACTGTCTTTCTCAACAGCCTGCATGTTCAAAGAAGGCAGAGACCGTCTCTAGCTTTTTCATCAGAAGCAAGAAAACGGGGAAGCATAATCCTCTCATTTTTCTAGTCGAGGAGCCGCTTGTTTCCTTATTTACAAAATACTCTGACCTCCTAAGGCTGAGGGTAAACACAATCACGCATGTTAACTCTCGGGCAGATGGTATGTTGCTCAGTAAGCGTTTTCCCTTCCCTTTCCTTCGGATCAAGTATTTAAAAAAAAAATTACACAAGCTTGACTTCAAACAAACAGAAAGACCTGGGTCTCTGGGAATTCGTGTCGAGCTGCGGTTTAAGGGAAGACCTTTCCGGGGCTGAATGAGGAAAGGTAGGAGAGAAAAGCGCCTCTGTCCCCAAACGCTGTCAGGGCAAAAAGACGAGAAAACTCGGCGTCAGAAAGATGGAAACCCGGTGACCTGGAAGTGCGGACACCCGCTCGCTGGCTTCGGTCTCCAGCCGCGAACGCGCCAAGCACCGAGCAGAAGCTCTTTTTCCTTGACATTCACCTCCACGTTCCACAGAACCTCCCGGTCTCCTGGCTCTTCCACCCCACGCCTCGACCCTCCGCAGGACTTACCTGCCCCTCGGACAGACAACCTCTCCTCAGCAGAGCCAGGGGTCCCCACTGTATTCAAATTCTCGCGCGCCAGTCCAGGCGGAAGTAGGTGAGTCCCGATTGGCCGCTTCCAAGCGCGTCCAGGGGCTGTCTCGATGATTGGCTGTGCACTAACGTTTGCCCCGCCCACCCGAAAGGCGGTCTCCAAGATTCTCCCGCCCTTGCAAGGCTAAAAGCTCTCTTCTCTCAGAAACCAAGTCTTCCACAATCCCTTGCGGCGCGCCGGGCTCATTCCATTCCGGAGGCCTTATCTAAGATGCATTCTGGGAATTGTAGTTTTTAGCAGAATAAAACTGAGGCCCTCTGGAACTCCAGGCACATTCTAAGGTCACTTAGTGTAAGATGTTTTTGTAAAGTAGCCTCTCTAAGATTTCGAGGTAGTTCTTTTTCACATTTGAAGCTTTACTGTTAGTTTACCTTTTTTTTTTTACTAGTAATACGTTAGGTTTCCAGCTCATTTTTTCATTTTTCAAGTTAAATTAAAAAATCATGACAGTAACATCTATGCGCCAGGCATTCTTGCACGTTTCATGTGTTTTATTTCATTTACTCTTCACCACAGTCTATGAGATATGTATCATCATTCCCATTTTACAGAGAATAAAACTGAGGGCCTGAAAACAATGACTATTTATAGGACAGAGCTAGGTTCTTCCTTTGCAAAGCCCAAAGATTCCTAAAGCACTCACTGATTATTAGCTACTGTTGTTATCTTTGTGTACCAGCTCCTGGTACAATCTCTGGCACTTTCTTAGTTCTAAATAAATTTCGTTAAGTGATGTGCTTAACTTCATAGAATGAAGTCGGTCAGATGAAGTTAAGAGAAATAGTCAGGTCAAAACTAAGTGCTGTGGGAACTTTCCTTGAGTCAGATCATTCCCACTTTACATCTGGAAGATATCTGAGGTTCAGAGATTTGCCCAGTCTCACAAGTAATAATAGATGGCAGATCTTACGCAGAGAGGCATATTGCCTCCGGGGAATATCACAATTTACTATGTCCTAAACATTTTATGCCCTGGCAAAATAGCCTGTGAATTAGCAGCTCTATTCATCTTCATTTTACAGCTAAGGTTAAGTGCACCACCAAATGTGCCCAGTAGGTGATGGACCTAGAATGAGAATAGTGGAGGAACTGGGGTTCACTCAAAATTTAATGAGCTCCTACTAAGTGCCAAGTACCGTAACTGGCTCAGTGAACGCCTAGCTGTGAAGAAGACAAAAGGTTTCTACTCTAAGGCAGGCCAGATGCGAGTGAAAGGAGGCAGGTAAGACCAAGAGCTAAGCCTCGAGATTTGACCGCTCACGGGGTGGAGGTTCTGAAAATAAAGTCAGTGAATGACATTTTTCTCTTAGGAAGACGGAGTTTCCCCGCAGTTTTCCAGTCACCTATTGTCCTGGCTCCATCCTCTTTCCCCTCAACCCCCCAGTAAACGGAGCTCTCAGCGCGCCGATGGGGCAGCCCGCCAGGATTGAAAACGGCGCCGGCAGCCGACGTTATGACACTGCCCGACGTCCGCCGGAAGTGCGCGGAGGAGTTCCGGGGGACGCGGCCTCCGCGCTTCCGGTATCTTGAGCTTCCAGAGCTGAGTGCTGCCGCTCGGCGCTGCAGTCGCCGTGACGCCGCCGGGATCATGGTGTTCTACTTCACTAGCAGCAGCGGTGAGTGGGCGCCGAGACCTCCCGGGTCCCTGCTCGACCGCGGGGCTCCGAAGCCGAGACCCCCAGGCCGCCGCTGAGCCTGGTCCTTGAGCGCCTCCTCGGCAGTGGGTGCCTCTTCGCGTCCTCATGGTCCCCCCACCGTGTCCGTCCCATTCCCCCCCGTGCGCCCCCTTGTCAGGGCCTGGGGGCGCGTAGAGGCACCATCCCCCTTGCTGTCTTTGCCTCCGGGAGTTGTTCTTTTCCCTCAATCAGAAAGACCTGTCGCTACCTGGAATTGGACAGTTTGTGGACTTCTTCGCACCCCAACCCCAAGTCTTCCCTTCCCCACCCACCCCCGTAACGTTTAATCTTGCTGCGCCCTGGTAATTACCCGCATAGAGAAAGAAAGGAGACATCTGCCAACAACTCTGCCTTACCGGAAGTGCGCCTTAGCCTTCTAGGAAAGGGTTATAGGGCCTGGATGTTACCGAAAGCCATAAAAAGACTCTGGAATAGCGATACAGCCACTCACTGGGCAGAGTTGATGTCCCAGATCTTGAAAAGTGACATGATAATGTTTCTGATTTGTCTTTGGCAGGCAAGGAAAGGGTGTGTTTAGTTCCCAGGAAATATTGTTGTCTTCATTTCTCTACTTATGTTGTTCCCTTTGCCTACAATCAATCCCCCAGTTAGCTGCTTCTCCCCTGAGACAGCCCTCGCCTATCTTTTCCAGATGCCTTTCCCGCCTTGTCGCCACCCCAGGATTGCTTAGATACAACTCTTCGGGGATCCCGTTAACACCCATGTATGCCTTTGGCATTGCACTTGTCATATGATATTAAACTGTCTGCTTGAGATAGAGTGTAAGCCCCTTGATGGCAGGGAGAGGATCTCCAGGTTTCTCTAGTGTAGTGCCTGGTTCATGATAGTTACTCAATAAATACTTATTGAATCGATGAATGATATTTTTTGACTTCTAGCACACTCTATTCTGTTGCTCCTGTCTCTGCCTACTTGTTAAAGGTGAGATTTAAGTGAAACTAGCTGCGCAGTGTTTGTGTGGGTTTGAATAGAGTGGTACTTGCTCTTCAGAGATGAGAACGTTGAAGCCCAGGGAAGTTCTCACTCACAGACCCCCTCCCCTGCTACTCCATCATACTATCACATCTCATTTTAGGCTTCCACGGGGTGCCATAAGCTATTTCTCTGTCTCTATAGGCTTAGTTTTGTCTTACCCATATTATTAAAATTACTAGAAACAAAATTCACACTAGCCTGAAAAATCATTATAGGCCCCGAATAGCATTTTCATCCTCTCTCTGCCCTGTCCTGCCCCTCCAGATAACTGGAGCGTCTCTTCGTAGCCTCTCATGAGAGCCCCTGACACCATAGTTACCCGTACAAGTCCAGCAATGGAATGAAAACTATAGGCAGGCCATATAGGTACTACATGTATTTTATGCTGGCTGCTTTATTCTCCTTAAAGTGATTCTAAATTCCTTGAGCGCTAGTCGGACACACGCAGGTGCCCTTAATAGAGCAGACTGCTTCAGTTGATTTGTGGATCATGTTTTTCTCATTGGCTTCCATTATAACATCACAGTTGCTTCCTGTCAGAAAAATATTTGGCCTCAAAGTCTAATAAATCTGCACTTGTGCAGCTTTTAAAATTGCAAAGTTAATGGAAAAATTATAACTTCCAGTAAGTTAGTAGTAAAACTTTATATATCCTAGTACAGAAAACAGGTTGAACACACAGAATCTGCAGGAAATGACTTCGTATAGATAGCCAAGCTTTTCAAGCAACTGATGGTTTACTGCAAGAAAACTTTTTTTAAAAATGGGTTGAAAATCTCAATAGAAAGTTTTTGCCTTCCCTTTTAAAATTAGTATCTCTAACTAAAATCTGCTTAGTTTTATTCTTTCATGCCCTCATAATAGAATAATGAAACATTAGCCTTGCTGTATTTCCAGTGTCACATTTAAGCCCCTCTGATTTGTGGACCCACAAATTACCTGCACATGGCTCATTAACTTCACTTGTACTTCTAGTACCTTTTACTAGCATCTGTCTCAAGATAGATTGTTCTGTAAATTATGAACTTATCACAGTACCTCTAAAGTTGGCCTGGTTGCTACACCTGTATCAGGTATCTTCAAGATAACTAGTTCCCATACTAATCAACCTTAATATTTGGGTGAGAGTAACAAAAATACTAGAATAATTCAATTTACTTTTCCTTTATCCCTCTAACATGGATGGGAGCTTAATTCAGATTTCTTACTCAGCAGTCATGCTTTTTAATTTTCTATTTTGATATAATTTCAGTATTTCAGAAAAGTTATAAGAACAGTAAAAGATTTCCTTTATAGCCTCTCTCAGATTCCCCAAATTGTAACATTTTACCACACATACCTTATCTCCTTCTTTCCCCCTTTCTCTTTCTTTTTCCAGCTCCCCTCCACCCCAACTCTCTCTCTCCACACACACACAGATTTTTTTTTTTTTCTGAACCGTTTGTTAGTAAGTTGCATTTTACCTCTAAATATTTCAGGGTGTTTTTCCTAAAATCAAGGATATTCTCTTATCAGAAGACATTCTTCATTATCAAATTAATTATCAATTAACATTGCAGCAATACTAGTGTGTAATCAGCAGCTTTTATTCAGTTTTTATCAGTGTCCTAGTGATGAATTTATAACAAAGGAAAATTACAACTCATTGTTGCATTCCGCTGTCATTCATTACTCTTTAGCGTCTTCTGATCTGGAGCATTGCTCAGTCTTTGTGTCTCACACGGACACTGTCAGTTGAAGAATTACTTTGTAGAATGCCCCTCAGTCTGGGCTTGTAGCAGTTATGTTCTTAATCACCTCACTTTATAGGTCAACCATCCAAAGAACCATCTGTCCTTCTCTGGGCTGTAATTTAGATAGCTTGTCCTGCAGAGACAGCTTTGTTTATTTCGATCATTTAAAAAAATTACCTTTGTTCTGATTACAAAAACCATCTATACATTTTACAAGCAAGTAGACAAGGTAACTATTGTTAACAATTAAATGTATATCCTTCCACAGTGTAAAGAAAATGGGTGCGTGTATTAAAAATATATATGTAAACATGTTTATGTATACACAGTTACTTATTTTTTACAAATTGAATATTACTGTATATAGATACACAAAAATACTGTTCTGCTGTTTAATTTCTTCACCTGTCCTTTCTTTTTAATGGGTACATGGTATTTTGTTTATGGATATTCTATAGTGTGTATAACCAGTCTTAACTAATGAGTGTTTAAGTTGTAAAAAGAACATCACTGCTTGACGGAGTATTCATTAGTAGGATATATACTCCTAGTGGTGACATTTATAGGCTCAAAAGGGTGTACCCATATAACAATGTACAGAGAGGATCTGAAACACTTTTTAGTTGTATTCCTGCACTTGGCATTTGTTATATGCTATGCAAAGGGCTTATCAAGCTAATATAATGCTCTGTTATAGACAAGTATTTCTGTCAATTGGTCAGTGCAAAATTCTCTTCTTTCAAGTTATTTTTCTCAACTATTTCCAAGTAATTATGGACTATAGTCATCATAACTGCTAACTGAAGGAATTGGGAGTTTTCTGTCCCCAAGAGAGGCAACTACGATTGATCATTTAAGGAGCTTCTCATTCTGAATGTGCAGGCAATCCTGAATTTAGGGATCTGTAGATGGAAGAGTGCTGCTTCCCAGCCTTCAGAGCTCCACTCACGCGGTAGTCCTCTGGAGCGACAGCTAGCAGACTGCCTGGCCCAAGCTTGTACCTGTCTGCCAGACTTTGTAGGCAGAGGCTCAGTGGCTGTTAATTCAGGAGTCTAGGTCCAAACGGGGTCTAACAGGTTTTGGTAGACTAGCTCGGAAAACCAGGACCCAGTTAGAATTTCAATTACAAAACCTAACTGATTCCAGATGGAGGATGCCCACATCAAAACACACTAGCTCAGGAAAGCAAATGTCATTTCTAAGGTAAACCATACCCAGAATATTCTTTTTGATTTAGAGTAGTGGTCCCTAATGCTGACTTCACATTAGAATCACTGTAAAAAGAGATCTTTTGCAAAACCCCAATCCCCAGAGATTTGGATTTGGTTGGTCTTAGGTGGAGCTGGGGCAAAATTAGGTGATTCTAATGTGTAAACAGGGTTCAGAGCCACTGAAGCTTGAGAGCCGTTGTTTCCCCTCGTAATAGGGAGCCGTTGTAATAGGGAGCTTATTATAATTTGCAGCACACCTAGGACATAGCTAAAGCAAATTATGAAAAATAGAACTTGCCTAAGTATAGGAACCTATTTTTAAATGGTCGAGGTGAAGAGTTTTGGTCGTTGTTTTTTTAAAACTATTTTGAAGAAGGCAGAAGTATAGGACTGAACTGGAATTGCGTTGAACTAAATCCCTGAGAAAGTAGGAAAGTAGCCATTTTTAATGAGGGTTGGTAAACCTTCTCCAGATGGTCAGTATTTTAGAGTTTGTAAGCCACATACGGTCTCTCTAGCTTATTCTTCATTTTGCTTTTTTCAACCCTTTAAAAATGTAAACATCATTCTTAGCTCAAGGGCTGTCCCAGAACAGGGCTGGATTTGGCCTACAGGCCAAGAATGTTTTGCCGACCCCTAATAAGCATTTGTCACTTGTTTTTCCCATCAAACAGTTGTGTCGGTGTTGAAGTTATCTAACTATTCTTATTTTTGTTTTGTCTTAGTTAACTCATCTGCTTACACTATTTACATGGGAAAGGATAAATATGAAAGTAAGTTTTCAAAAGCATTTGATTTTGAAATTTCCAGCAGGTAAGTGTTAATTGCCTTTTCTCCCAGTGGTTTGTTGGATATGAGTTTTCAGTTAACTACTAACTAACCTGTTATAAGGAATTCCAAAGGATTAACTTTCTTAGACTTTCATTATATCAGATAATAGTTGAGCTAATTGGACCACCTGTGGCTGATTAGAATCTTACTTTACAAAGAGTTTTGTGGTATCATTTGATTTAGGGGTGACAGGAATTAGAGGTTAACTTGTGCTGGTTTTCATCAAATAAAAATAATCTGTGGCTTGAAAAGATCATTTTCTGTACATTTTTACCTCGTTTAAGAAACATATCTTGGTTGTTTTGAGGCAGAAGATGGTTCTTTTTGAGTTGAAATGTTAACAGTGCTTTCTTGACCACTCTCAGAATGAAACACGTTATCTCATACCGTGCACATTCCTATGACTAAATGATACAAACATTCACCTAACTAAAACAAAAATTTACCAAAAAATACCCATACTATTTTCTGTTGTATCTCATTTTAAAAAAACTAGTCTTAACCTGCTAAATTAATTTTCTGACTCACTAATGCATTTGATCTAAAGTTTACAAGAAAAACACTGATTTAGGGATCGCCTTTTTGACTGCACGAGTGGCGGGGGGCGCCGAAAGGGAACTGTAGCTTTCTTGATCAAGAGAGCAGGGAGGAGGGCTTCCCTGGTGGCGCAGTGGTTAAGAATCCGCCAGCCAGTGCAGGGAACACAGGTTTGAGCCCTGGCCCAGGAAGATCCAACACGCCGCAGAGCAACTCAGCCCGTGCGCCACAACTACTGAGCCTGCACTCTAGAGCCCGCGAGCCACAACTACTGAGCCTGCACTCTAGAACCCGCGAGCCACAACTACTGAGCTTGCACGCCTGGAGCCCGTGCTCGGCAACAAGAGAAGACACCACAGTGAGAAGCCTGTGCACCGCAATGAAGAGTAGCCCCCGCTGGCAGCAACTAGAGAAAGCCTTCTCACAGCAATGAAGACACGACACAGCCAAAAATAAAAATAAATAAATTTATTTTAAAAAAAGAGAGAGATGGGCTTCCCTGGTGGCGCAGTGGTTGAGAGTCCGCCTGCCGATGCAGGGGACACGGGTTCGTGCCCCGGTCCGGGAAGATCCCACATGCCGCGGAGCGGCTGGGCCCGTGAGCCATGGCCGCTGAGCCTGCGCGTCCGGAGCCTGTGCTCCGCAACGGGAGAGGCCACAGCAGTGAGAGGCCCGCGTACCGCAAAAATAAATAAATAAATAAATAAAAACAGAGAGAGAGAGAGAGAGCAGGGAGGTGACAGCACTGACCCTCAGGATGTGGGACACTGAAGAGGGAGGAAAGAACTGCAACAAGGGAGCTGGGAGAAGGTGACAGAATTCCTCTTCTCCAAGCTTGAAAAGCACAGTTGCTCTTCTCTTGAGGGTAGCATCATGTTCTGGAAAAGACAGCTCTGAAGTCTGGCCAGTCTGGGTTCAAATCCCAGCTCTTCAGCAAACTAGCCATAGTTACTTAACCCCTTAGAACCTCAGGGTTCTTAGGTGTAAGAAGAGGATCCTGGGACGGTATCGGCCTTACAGGGCTGTGAAGGTTAAATGAAAGAGCCTGGGGGGAGTGCCTGGCCCACGGTGGGCACTCAGTAACTGGTGATTCGCTCTGGAGCTCCCCAAAGCCGCCTCCTTTCTCCCCTGGGAACACTCCAGGCCTGGGTGACTGCCTCAGTAGTCTGCGAGCTGCCTGATTCACTTCAGTTACTTTTCTTTAACCCTCAGGTATTGCTTTTTTTTTTTTTCCTTTTCTAAAACCATCAGTGTCTGTTCTAGGTGCCGTTTGTAACTGACAGTTTAAACTTGATCCTTTAAAAGAGACAAGTATAACATTCTTTAGTATGAGACACTTGATTAATGAAATAAGGCCCCAAATTAAAAGATGTCAAAGAACAGTGATAAGTTATATATAACTTAGATATAACTATGCATATAGTTTTATAAAAACATACAGTTGTATGTATATATATAGTTATACATGCTAAGTATATGTAGTTGGTGTATATACACATACATCACATAAAATATATATAATGTTATAAATACGATAATGTGATATAGTTATATAACTATATAATTATAAATCAGATCTATATAACAGTTTCAAACCCTGCTATAACCATAAGCAGAATCAGTATAAGCAAGGGTATCACATCCTAGCCAAGAGAAAAAACCAATAGCATAAAATAACTAATTTTTTTTTTTTTATTTTTGGGGGGGTACGCGGGCCTCTCACTGTTGTGGCCTCTCCCGTTGCGGAGCACAGGCTCCGGACGCGCAGGCTCAGCGGCCATGGCTCACGGGCCCAGCCGCTCCGCGGCATGTGGCATCCTCCCGGACCGGGGCACAAACCCGCATCCCCTGCATCAGCAGGCGGACTCTCAACCACTGCGCCACCAGGGAAGCCCAATAACTAATTTTTAAACGGTTTTTTCCTTACAATGAATTTATGCCATTGACTCTGGTTGTGACTTAATGGAGAAGCTGTCTGCAGCATATTAATACTTGAGCTTTATATTTCTCCTAGTAACCCGTGAATTGTCATGGATACGTTTTCTCATAGCGTCCTGCTGACGAACATAGCTGGGGAGGGGAAACTGTCTTCCTATATTACATTGAACAATAAGGCACAGTTATAGGAGTCCTAGTTATCTGTAGTAGATATGGATCCAAACCTGACCAAATCTACTTTCCCTTCTACCACACGAAGGGTGTGAACCCAAGACTCAGGTTCCTGAGAGGCACCTAAAGCCGAGGTCGTGCGGGTTTTGCACTGTGCAGCCCTGGCGGGGCGGGGACAGCGTTATGTATGTCTTACAGCGAAGGGCTGCTTTGATTCCGGTGCACACTGATGGGCTCCCAGTGCTGCCGACGCAGGCAGCTGTGCCGGGGACATTCCCACCGTGTCTCTTTTCCCTTCCATTGTAGTTTCCTATTTGCTGGGGCTGATCTGTGTGAGGCCATGTGCCAGCCTCTGAGTATCCAAAGAGGAAGATTGAGTCTGTGTTTTCACAGTGTTCATTCAGGTGGAGGCACATACAAAACCAAAGAGCGGTCAGTTTTGCTGTGAATATAAAACTGCTCTAAAAAATAAAGTCTATTAAACAAAAGTATGGGCAAAATGAAGTGATATTAATAGCAAACACTGTAGAAGTAGAGGGGGCGGAGAGTAAATGTGGTTAGGGAGAGCTGAGAAGGCTTCGTGGAAGAGTGGGTTAGGATGGGCTAGAATGAATCCTTTAAACCTCCGTTGTAGGAATTTCTCTCTACAGATAGAAATCTAGATACAGAGTTTATGTCTGCAGATGTAAATTTAGATTCTGTCTGGAGCCCACTGGAGTGGTGTTTTGCTGTCCTTAAAAGTATATGTAGGAAACAAACATCTGTACGTAGAATACTTTTCCCCAGGCACTCTTAGAGTTATCCAACTCTCTCAGTCTGCTTTGTAAGAACAGTATTACATTTTTAAGTTGCCTGTTCTCTGGTACTCCTAGCACATCACGTTTACTTCTAGTAGCCTTGATGACTTCAGGCTAAGGGCTGGATGGAACATAAATGAATTTTAAGTTGAATGAGTCACGTTCTCTAAAAAGCTTTTCAGGTGTGCTCTTTTTATTAGCCAGCAGGTGGCACCAGGGAGCCAAACATTGCCCAGATGAGGAAAAGAGGTTTTTATAATTCCCTTTTTCTGATTTTTCTGATTACTTGTCGGCTATTTGCTCAGCTTCTTACTTAAGCTAGTAGAAAACCCTTCAGAAAACTCAAGGTGTCTGCAGTTGCTTAGAGTACCCTCATCCAAGAGGGTGCTCTATCATCTTTTTGCTTTTCTGGAAAATAAATACTTCATTCAAGTTAGATAGATTATACTTGAGTACATTTTAAACCATCATATGTGAATCACTTTACCTTACAGTTTTTAACTTTAGGTTTAATAATTTAAGTAATGCTTCTGTATTACTAATTATTAATATGGCTATTAGAGGTATATATTGAGATAACCTTTCTGTAGAGATATATATTATTAACCTTAAAAATATACATATGTAGGAGTTCCCTGGTGGTCTGGTGGTTAGGATTTGGCGCTTTCACTGCCGTGGCCCAGGTTCAGTCCTTGGTCGGGGAACTAAGATCCCTCAAGCTGTGCAGCACGGCCAATAAACAGATAAATAAAAGAACCAAAGAATACTTTTAAAACTGAATTAAAATTTTAAAAATAAAATATTGTATTAGTTTCAGTGTACAACATACTGATTCAGTATTTTTATAGATTGTAGTCCATTTAAAGTTGTTACAAAATAATGGCTTTATTTCTCTGTGCTGTACAATATATCCTTGTTGCTTATTTATTTTATACATAGTAGTTTGTATCTCTTAAGACTCATTTCTCTTTTTTTTCCTTTTCTTTGTTCTGTCTCTCTGCAGATGAAGATCTGATAAAGTATGGCTGGCCTGAAGATATTTGGTAAGTAGCAATTTTGGTTCTGCTTTTTATGGATCATTATTTACTTTCTTAGACTTGACCAACCACCTGACTCCTATGATTAAAACTAGAACTCATGCTTTGCGTTTTGGCTATGAATATTCAGTGGTAAATAGCTGACTGCCAGCTCCCTTCATTTATAATTACCACATTAACTGGGAGTGAGGTCTTAGGGCTAGATCTCGGGCCTCACTGCAAAGGTCTCAGGAACATAGGCTTTTACCTCCTGTGTGTCTCCTCATAGTAGGTTACTGAGACCACTGCACTTAACACACTCAGACCCCTCTTTCTGAGTGGATGGATGCAGGCTTCACAAGAAGCAGTGAAGAAAATAGATTCAAGCTTCCATGTCGGTGGAATAGGTGGAGCATCTGACCCGGTCCAGCTTTAGAGAAAACACAGCCTGGCTTCCCTTTGTCTTCTCAACAAAGAGTTTAACCCTGGCTTGATCCAGCCCCTACCCCCTCTTTCTAAAAGAATTTATGGAAATTTCAAAAATTATAATATATTCTTTCTTAGCCTCCTTCCAAGATAATTTTATTTTGCTCCTCACCGAACCCAGTCTAAAAAAACAACAAAACAAATGCAGAAAAAAAAAACCCTTCATTTTAGTTGAATTCTTTTCTTTTTCTAACTGCCTTGGGATGCTATATGGGCTTTTCTACAACTCAAACCCAAAACCTGTGAGGAGTTCATGGATTCCTGCTACTTTCTTTTTCTTTCATGTAATGCTCTCATACTCAGTTTGCTTTCTTTTTCTAGCTGCAGCTTCTACCACTCCCTCTGACCCTTGTGATGTCTCTCTCCTGGAGCCTAACTCGACCTACTATAGAGCGGGATATGGTCTCTATGACTCCTAACACCCCCTACCAAATGCCGTCCCTGAGGAGAAGCACTCGGATCCTGTTGGCTTTAATGATAGTAGTAATGGACATTTACCAAACACATAAACTGTAGGCCAGATCCTATTGAGTGTTTACCTCCACTAATACATTTCATTTCACTACAACCCTGTGAAATAGTTACCAATATCATGCCCATTTTTCAGATGAGGAAACTCAGGCTAAGGGAAACTGAACAGATCCACTCGGGTCGTTGCTGGCCCCCAGCCAGCTCGAGTTCTAGATCCCTGTTTCTGTCTTCCCTCAGGCTGTTTGGGCCCAGATCCTTCACTTAATTCCCTATAGTGACAGAGCTTAGGCTGCCACTTTTTAGAAGAGTTGACTGATTTTCAATAAGGTATGCAACATTGGATATCTGGCAGGAAAGATATTTCCCAGAGACTAACTTAAGCTACTCCCTAGATGTAGCCATTCTCGGAACCCCCGGGCCTACCTGCAGGAGCCCACTGAAGGGCGCCTCTCTGGCTCCAGCCTACCTCATTGTGAAGGAGCTGCCTCCTAACCTCGTGGAAGTGCTTCCCTGTCTGTCTGCCCTCTCTGAAGTCCACACTCCAGGAACCAAGAGGCACTAGAAACCTGAGGAAGTTTAAAGGCTTTTTTTTATCAGCCCCCTGTTCCAGCACAGCGGCCCATCTTCTGAACTCAAATATGTCATCAAGGTGGACACTGCTTGGTGCCCCCATACCTCAGGTGGGCAAGTTGCACTGCTCCGGGCTTCTGCATTGGGTGCTGCTTACCTTCCTAGGACCCTTGACTATAATCTCTGCTCCCCTGCCTCCCGCCCCCAGCCCAGGACAGTGATCCACCCGGTTTGTTCACTACTCTGTCCCACTACCTAGCGTAGGACCTGGCACATAGTAAGTGTTCAATAGATGTGGACTTTCAAATTGACTAGCTCTCTGCCTGTCTGGAAATGATCTCTGCTGGACATGTCTTCACAGTAACTGCATTCTGGTCATCTCCATTTTGAGCACCTGTCACCCTTGGCTGGATTATTTCAGTTGTCCTCAGGGCCCCAAAGATCTCCAGATCTGTCACACAATAGATAAGGATGATCACACCTGTTACGCAGTTACCTGCTGTAAGGTTTGGGGCAAAAGTACCTGCATAGGAAAGGTTACATACTCAGATGCACCGTGCAAGTCAGTTCACTACAGCCTTTTACTTGACATTAAAAAAAAATTAAGTGGAAAAGAAATTTCCAATTTACAACCTACACCTCATGTATTATGACTTGGGTTTTTCGTTTCGTTAAGGTAGACTTCTGGAAGGCACTTATCAGACTGGTGTCTATAGCTTCCCGATAGCCATTTTGACACTCTTTAATCTTGAGATTTAATGTCTGTTGTCGGAAGTGACTGACTTTTACTTCCAGAAGCTATTCTAGGTCAGGTGTGAGCTGGCAGAGCCCTAAATTTCAAGACCTGTTACGGTTAAAAAACTGTCAATCCTGGAAACATTCCTGGGTGTGCAAAGAATGAATCAGTTGATCTACATTCCAGGGCAGATTTTCAACCTGGAGCTTAACCTCTGGGAATGTCAGCATCTAAGTTTATACCAGGAAACCTCCTAAGGTGCTTTTAAGCAAAGAATTTTTCTAGGATTAAATGAAAATGGAACTAAATTCATTTTAAACAAAGGAAAATACAAAGAGTTTGCGTTCACTGCTTCCAAACCCCCTAATGAGTAGTATTTCCAGAGACCCCACTTTAAGGAGTTAAACGACCAAGCTTGGGGTCCCGTGCATCTCTGCATTCTCAGGTCAGGAATGCTCATGTTTCTAGTCTCTGCATTCAATAAAGAGTAATAGTGATTAAGCAGGGAGAGGAAGGTAACAAGGAAGAGAGGGAACTAGGGAACTAGTGGGCATAATTTAAACTTGGAGTGAGCATTTTGGGAGGTTTGGAAGGTTTTTTAAGGAAACTCACTCAAAATAGTTTGTTTACAGAACTGACTTTTTTGTTCGTTTTACATTTCAACCAAAGCGCCATTGGGACATGCATTCCCCTTGCACTTTTTAGAGGTGTACCTACAAGCCTGAAGTTGGTGTAGATCAGCAGTGATATTCCCGGGTGTGTTTTAGTACTTTGACTGCTTATGTATGAACCCAGTGTGTATATACATTAAACTACTTCTGTATGTCTTTTGATAAAATTCCACATCAGAGACCTCTAAGGAAAATCAGAATACAATCAAGCTACTATGGGTATGTAGAAAAGAGTTGTTATAAATAGAGAACTTAAAACAAATTGGAATGGGAGAAGTTTTCTCAGTTGAGCCTGCTTACTAATGGGGTATTTTCCTAAGACTCTGAAACAGAGTAGTGAGGTATAATTTCCAGATTTTCAAAAAACACATTTTCTGGCTGGAAAATGCCAAGCTGAAGATGATAATCAGTAGCAGTCTCTTACGTGGGAATGCAAATAAGTAAATGAACCAGCAGAAGAAAAATAAACTAAGATGTTATATTCATTTCTGCTATCACTAATGGTTAGGAATAAAACCGAGAGTCATCATAGACTGCCAAAAATGTGTAAAAATTTTCTTTATCCAAAGTGACTAGCAAGATGCTTAACCTTTTTAAAGAGGGCATGAGAAACAGCAAATCTTGACCTTTATATAGAATCACACGGCCTACGTCTTGGACCAGGTATGAGTGTGTAACCATTTTCAGCTCTAAAAAATCCATTAATGCTAAGAAAATGTCTAAAGAAATGCATAATGGGATGTGACGTTGCCTCCTCAGGATTTTACTGAACATTCCTCAGTCTGGAAAGGAAAGGACTAAGGAAGAGAAAAGTTAACAGAAATCACGAGGTGACAGTCGTGTGTTACATCGTTGGCTAGCATTCTGGAGGCCTCTCTGGGTGTTGGAGAGAGCGGTCACCTTCATTTGGTGAATTGTAAATAGGAAAAACTTAAAATCCCCAAATGTTGGACTAGGTGAAAAAAGAAGTAAGTTTTAAAAGATTTAATTAAATTGGTGAATGATAGAGCCTTAATGAAAGGTAAATTTAGGATAGTGGGGTGAGAGGGCATTCTGAATATTTTTAGGACAGCGTCATAAAGGGCAATCACCATGCTTTCCCAGGAGGCACATATTAGTGTCATTGTCAAGAGGTAATTCAGCTGGATGAATTGTTGGTCTGACCCATTTGGTGATGTGGTCTGCTTACTGCTTCAGTCCTCACCTGACTCTTCCATCTCTGTGATTGGCATTCGCTTTGGATTGTTTTGCCATTGCTTGAAACTCAGGATTTCCCAAACCAAACCTGTCATCTTTCTGCCAAACTGGCTCCCTCTCCAACTGTAAGATGTTACTGTCAGTGGTCCTGTGAGTCTCCCAGGCTTGGAAACACTGGAGTCTTGCTGACTTCTTTCATTCCCTTCTCTTCTCCCCTAAAATTCCTTCCCCGTGTTTGCTCTAAGTCCCGTGGTTCAGCTTGGGACCCACCAAGTCTCAGTTCATCAGTGAAGCCTTGGGTCACTGATAGCTCTTTCTCACTTGAAAAATCACCCTTCCCTGGGCTTTTAACATTCATTGCCCCCTGTACTCATCTTGGGACTTAGCCTCACACAGCTGCAGAACATTCCATGTTTTTCTCACCTCTCCCAGTTGATAGTGAGCTCTTTGGAGGTGGTGACTGTTTTCTGCCCCCCACAGTGCTCAGTGTGCAGTAGGCACTGAATTAATATTTTTGAAGTGGAATGCTTTAAATGCAGGTGGCCTGAGGAGATGGTTATCTTGTACCTCTTGCTAAAAGTGGTTTTCATTCTTTGTAGGTTTCATGTGGACAAACTCTCTTCGGCTCATGTATACCTTCGATTACATAAGGTAACTGGATTTAAACATGGATTCGTGACTTTTTCTGTAGTGAGGAGCATCCTATCTTGTCCTCTGTCCTTTTTTTTTTTTTTTTGGCAAATAAATTGTTTAGAGTAATAAATATGTACAAAAGTCTACAAATTAGCAAATGAAGAGATGTCTTCCCCCAACCCAGGAAATCACGAAGGGCAATTCTGGTGATTTTTGAGGCTTGGAAGGGGACACAGCACATATTTCCCAGATGGAAGCACTGCCTTGTCCTGCCAGCTGAGGTGTGCTGTGTGTCACCTCTGCTCTCTCTCCCTGTCATTTCAGTTGACACTACTGGACTTTGTCTTCTTCTAGGAAGATCATGTTGTAGTTCCTTTTTCTCAGACTCATGTGATTCTCCTGCCTCACCAAGGGCATATATGTTCCTAGTTATCAGGGGCTGCTTTGGGAGGTTTAAAACAGCATTATTGTAGTAAAGGGAAAAGATTTAATGTTCCCTAGTCACCTAAAACCACTGTTTTTCCCATCTGTCTTTATATCCATCTGTTGTATTTTGTGTAGTTGAATCATAGGGTGTGGATAATTATGTGTATTTTTTAAAATATTTATTTTGGAATTATTTTAGATTCACAGGAAAGTTGCAAAGGCAGTACAGGTTCCTATATACCCCATGTCCAGTTTTCCCCGTTGCTAACATCTTAACGTTACCATGGTAGATTTGTCTGAAATGAGAAACCAGAACTGATGCATCACTATTAACTAAGCTCTGGACTCTATTTGGATTTCTCCAGTTTTTCCATTATTGTCCTTTTTCTGTTCCTGGATCTGGTCCAGCGTCCCACATTGCATTTTAGTTGTCATGTCTGCCTAGCCTCTGGTCTGTGACAGTTTGTCACTCTTTCCCTGCTTGTCATGACCTTGACAGTTTGAGAAGTACTGACCCGGTCATGACTAGACTGGAGTTACGGGTTTGGGGGAACACCAGCACAGAGGTGAAGTGCTCTTCTCCCATCATGTCAGGGGTATGTGCATGGCTAGGACTTACCACCGATGGTGTTAACCTTGACCTCCTGGCCAGGGTAATGTCTGTCAGGTTTCTTCACTAGAGAGTTGCTCTTCTCCCCACATACTTTATTATTTGGAAGCAAGTCACTAAGTCCAGCCTGTACTCAAGGGGGAGAGCTCCACGTCCTGGCCTGGGGAGTACCTGCATATATTGTTTGGAATTCTTCTGTAAGGAAGATTCATCTCTTCTCTCCCATGTATTTAATTCAGTCATTTACTTATATCAGTACGGACTCACACATTTACTTTTCACTTTGGGTTATAATCCAGTACTGTGTCATTTTGTTGCTAAAATTGTCCCTGCTTTCACTCTGCCAGCTTGGCTCTTGTGTTCCCTGGACATGCTCCTGTCGTTTTACTTTTTGAGCACTTCCTTACTTTCTGACACTCAGGATGCTCCAGGCTCACCTTGTATTTTCCCTAGGATCAGCCATTTCTCTGAGGAACTTCGGTTTCTTTTATTGGGAAATGGTATTTAGAAATCAAGATCTGGACTCTGGGTGTGCTCACTGCTACTAGAGTATCATTGCTTCTAGGCCCTCTCGTGTGACAGAGCTAGGAAATAGGTGTAGGTATACTAACCCATGTGAGTCATTCGTATGCATAATTTTTTCTGTATCTACAGTAAGCTAACCATGACTGGTGTCTCTGATGAACCCGTTACTACAGGGGCCTTTCTCACATTCCTTCCTTGTTTATCTATTCCTTCCTTCTCAGACAGTGGGAAGCCTGGCTCCCACCATCCACCATCATTTGCTTATCTGAATCCAGTATATATGGAAGTGGTTTCAGATTTGTTAGCCTGTATCCCCATAAGAAACAACTTTATCAACTGAAGTACAGTGCAATTACAGTTTCCATTCAAAATGCTGTTTGTCACAGTTACTTGTCAGCTGCTCCGCGTCCTCCCCACCTCATGCCTTTCAGTGATGTCTGTCACACACTTAGGTTCTTTTGTCTCAGTCTGCATTCCACCTTGGCTTCCCCTGGTTGATTGTATTACTTTTTTTTTAATACATTTTTATTGGAGTATAATTGATTCATAATGCTGTGTTAGTTTCTGTTGTACAACAAAATGAATCAGCCCTATGCATACACATATCCCCATATCCCGTCCCTCTTGAGCCTCCCTCCCGCCCTCCCTATCCCACCCCTCTAGGTGGTCACAAAGCACCGAGCTGATCTCCCTCTGCTATGCGGCTGCTTCCCACTAGCTATCTATTTTACATTTGGTAGTGTATATATGTCCATGCCACTCTCTCACTTCATCCCAGCTTACCCTTCCCCCTCCCCGTATCCACAAGTCCATTTTCTATGTCTTTTCTACATCTTTTCTACGTCTTTATTCCTGTCCTGCCCCTAGGTTCTTCAGAACCATTTTTTTTTTTTGGAGTCCATATATATGTGTTAGCATATGGTATTTGTTTTTCTCTTTCTGACTTACTTCACTCTGTATGACAGACTCTAGGTCCATCCACCTCACTACAAATAAGTCAATTTCGTTTCTTTTTATGGCTGAGTAATATTCCATTGTATATATGTGCCACATCTTCTTTATCCATTCATCTGTCGATGGACATTTAGGTTTCTTCCATGTCCTGGCTATTGTAAATAGTGCTGCATTGAACACTGGTACATGTCTCTTTTTGAATTACAGTTTTCTCAAAATGGATTAAAGACCTAAATGTAAGACCAGACACTGTAAAACTCTTAGAGGAAAACATAGGAAAAACACTCTTTGACATAAACCACAGCAAGATCTTTTTTGACCCACCTCCTAGAGTAATGAAAATAAAAACAAAAATAGACAAATGGGACCTAATTAGACTTAAAAGCTTTTGCTTTTAAGCAAAGGAAACCATGAACAAGACAAAAAGACAACCCTCAGAGAAAATATTTACAAATGAAACAACGGACAAAGGATTAATCTCCAAAATACACGAACAGCTCATGGAGCGTGATATCAAAAAGATTGTATTACTTTTAAAGTGACAGTTTACAAACTTTTTCACGTTACTGCATTATTTTCATATTTATTGTTTTGACTGGCTGCTTTGAGTTGATGATATGCCACAGTTAATTTGAAAGCTCCCTTGTCAGAATATAAGTTGTTTACAGTTTTCAGCATTATGAATCCCCAACAAGAAATATTTTTTTAATGAACTACTTTCTATTTTTCTTTTCTTTTCTTTTTTTAGAGTAGTTCTCAGAAATGAAATTACTGGGTCAAAAGATATAAACATTTTGATAATTCCTTTTATGCCAGATTGCCCTTTGAAAATATTATGCTGGTTTAAAATGCTACCTGATATATATAGGTTTTCCAAAAACTTTTTGGGGTTTTATAACTTCAGAAAAATAGCAGCCTTTTGACCAATTTAATAAATACAAGATGGTACTTCATTATGCTTATAATACTTACTCCTTAATTTACTAACAGGGTAAAACATTCTACCACATCTTTACTTATTCTATTTATATTTTTGAGAACTGTGTTGTAAAAAAAAAAAAAAAAAAAAAAAAAAAGAAGATTGTGAACTCTTTGCTGGAACAAAATTCTGAATTTTCCTAGGCAACTTCTTGCCATTTTGGAACTATTTTAAGTCTAGAGAAGATAAAGTATGGTGTTCCCAACTTTCCTTTTGGTTCAGATTAAATTTTTTCCTTTGGGTTCTGCTGCATCAGAAAGTGGAAATAACGGTGGGCAGTCCCAAGTTCACATTGCCACCAGTTAGAACTTGTTTGAACAGGAGTTTGATTTCATTTTCTTTTGGAAGCACGTAATGTGCTAGATAAAAATATGTGCTCCTTAAGGAACTTTTACCTGGTTGATCTCCTGCAGTAAACGACATAGCCCTTTGCACTTAGTAGGTACCAAGTAAGTGTTGGAAATGCAGTGAGACTAGGCATAAGTAGTTCAGAACCCAAACTCTGGAGCCAGACTGCCAGCTTTGTATCCTGGCCTTGCTGCTTATCAGCTGTGCCACTCTGAGCAAGTTATTCAGCTGTGCCCGTTTCCTCATCCGTAAAAGGGAGCTAACAGTCCCTGTCTTACTGGGTTGTTGTGAGAATTAAATGAGCTATAGCATAACTGAAACATTTAGAATGATGCTCGGCACATGCTAAGCGCTGTGTGTGTTCATTCTTTCTTTGTCAAATTCAGGTGAATTCAACCCAAGCCTTGAAGATCATGGATATCCAACAAGTGTTTTTTCCTAGGCTTATTTGAGTTTTGGAAACCTATAGAAAAATCTCCCTTATCAAGAGGTTGCTTATCTCATTAACACAGATGGCACAAAGCCCACAGTCAAAATTCTGGCCTTTACATATGGAGAGTACCTTACACTCTCCGTGCAGAGTTTGTTTACTCTGACTTTATGCATAATGCTAAGCTGAATTATTTTATTTTATTTTATTTGGTCTGCTCATATTATATTGGAAGTAGCAAAATAAGAAGAGGCTATTGCTTCAGGAATAGCAATAGGTACAGGTAGCAAGAAGGGATGTTGTGACATAGCCTGATATCAAGCACCAAGAAGCTGTACGTTCCCACAAAAACTCCATAAGCACCATACTCTGGGGCCAGTTGTTAGAGCATGGCTTTAGTTAGTCCTGGGTTCACCTCTCACCTCTGTCACTTACTAGATACTGGGAGCTGGGCCTGGTTGCTTAACCTCGCTAAGCTTCATCTTCTTCATTGGCAAAGCGAGCGTAGTACTATCCATTTCATATGGCCATTTATTTAGTGTACCTAGCACTCAAAAAGCAGATATTCAAAAAGTGGTAGCTATTGTTTTGTTTTTTAATTATTGATTTGACTTATTTAGTATAGGGTCAGTCAGCTTCTGTGTATTTTAGATGCCCCTGAAGGCATCACTATCACTGTATTACAGCCTAGTGTAAAGGTTGATATTCATGATGATGACATTGTGTTATCAAGATGGTAAATTCAGAATCCTCTATTTAAGTGGTCAGGGGATCTCACAGGATGAGATATGGCTTTAAAGTAGTGACAACCTTAAATCACGTATTTTTTGGTCAACATTTAGGTAATTGAGATTTCCATTTTGAAACATTTAAAATAAGGAAAAAAATAGAAACATAATGGAATAAACTTAATTTATCTCAAATATTTAGGTAGATAAAACATTTCATTCCCAGACAGAAGCGCTTCAGTAATCCCATGCCTAACAGCCAAGTGCTGAGTTGATTTCCACTAGCTCTTGCCTCAGATATTTTTGTTCTTTTGGAATGGCTTTGCTTATTCAGCTTTGACTTTGATATGGTATCTGTAAAGAGAATGAATCAGTATTTTTTCTCTTTTATGGTAGAAGGTTACATCTAACACACCAGGAGCTTGGTTCCTGACTAATGCCAAGGGTAGATGACCTAACAGATCACGGAGACCCAAAACTAGAAGATGTCTCTTGAGAGGGAGTTTGTAGGGACCTCAGCTAAGAAGACTTCCCATTGCCAAAAATAGGCACCATTTCTCCACAAGGTTTCTAAAAGTAAGAGAAGAGGGAAAAATGACTCAGACATAAATACAGTTAATATTTTAGTGGTTTTCTTTCATACCCTGTTTTTTTTCCCACTTATTAAGTCAGGACTTTCCATATTACTGCCTTCTCTTAAACATTTCCACAATGGACTTCATTTTTCAATGTTTTGAAGTACAGTTGAAGAGCCCCTGCAGAGCCCTATAAAAGTGCTCCAGTATTGATCAGTGACAAGGTAGTGGACCATTTGGTTTATTCTTGTGTTTCAGGGGGAGAAAATAGAAGACATTCCAAAGGAAGTACTGATGGACTGTGCCCATCTTGTGAAGGCCAATAGCATTCAAGGTCAGTTTTCCTAGAGGTGTTTTCAGAATTAACACCGCTTTCTCTGTGTCTGAAATGATTACGTCTTAGAGAACATATTACTGACTTTAGCTTGAGTCAAGGGAATGACACGTAACATGCCTTTCCCCTGTTTTGTTCTTTAAGATGCAGCTGCACTACCTGTCAGAGAACTGAAAGCCAACCTCCCTGCCCCTCTCATTTTCATGGCCCTATCTCAAGTCTTTTTTACCCAGTTTTCTTTACCTTGAATAGAAAACTGTCTAGGGCTTCCCTGGTGGCGCAGTGGTTAAGAACCCACCTGCCAATGCAGGGGACATGGGTTCGAGCCCTGGTCTGGGAAGATCCCACATGCCGCGGAGCCACTAAGCCCGTGTGCCACAACTACTGAAGCCCGTGCACCTAAAGCCCATGCTCCACAACAAGAGAAGCCACTGCAGTGAGAAGCCCGCACACCGCAACTAGAGAAAGCCCGTACACAGCAACAGACCCAATGCAACCAAAAATAACTAATAAATTAATAAATTAAAAAAAAGAAAAGAAAATTGTCTAGACCTGCCTACCCCTAAGGTTACTTGTAGAAAGACTTTTGGAAATTACATTATGTTAATTGCCAAACAAGAGATGTGTCTCATGGCTTTATTTGTAACGTTGGTTGATGTCTTTGTTTCCGTGATTTGTTATTAGATTCTAGGACCCAAGTCTCCCAGTTACTCTTTCCTACTTCTTCTTTCTTTCCTTCTCTCCTTCCATACTTTTTTCTCCCTGTAAACTGTGAAGATGTCAAGTCCGTTGATCTTGTTATCTCCCAGAGAATCTTAAATAATATGTCTAGGGTTGTGCATTAGAATCAGTATTTTTACAGTGCTCTTCAGGTGATTCTAATGTGCAAAGAGTGTTGAGACAATTGGCCTCCATGTTTTAAGTAGGACCTGCAGTATTGGCCTTGGTGCTGGTTTAGTTCTACTGTACAAGATTTAATTTGTCAAGTCAGTATAGGACACTTAATGGAGTGGAGGTGGCAGTTATAAAGGGGAGCTGGGTGATGGTATTCTGCCAGGAACGAGCTAGTACACTGGATTTTAGTTGTAGGACATGGACCTGGATAAGGTAGAGGTACGTTTGGTTTGATGTAAAGTTGAGGGGTGATCCAGAGGGTTCGGAAAAAATGTGGTTTGCATAGAAGATAAGCATGGGGCAGACACAGAGACGACAACGGGTCCCGGGAGCTGGTGATTCTAGAAGAAGAGCTGGGCAGTGTGCTCCCTCCCCCATCACTTAGTCCGCGTTGCCTGCATCTCACTCGGCAGCTTTACTGAATCAGGTGCCTAGCCAAAGAAACTGGAAGTCTTGTCTTACAGAGCCATTCACTTTCAACTCCATAAGTCATTAAATTGCAGTTAGTTTTAGGACACTGCATTTTTATGAGTAGAAGAAGAGCTCCTCAGATTTCCAGTTAAAATCTTTGGTTATGGAAAGAAAAATAATGAAAATTGAAACTACGTCATTATCCTCCTTCCTTGTGTGTTGCAACCTCTTTAATGTGTTTTCGTGCCCCTGGCTAGCAGATTGTGAATTTATTAAAAGAGCTTTGGACTCGTTATTCTTGGCCCGGCCTCTTTCTTCTTAATCCCTTTATAGTTTACTAGCTCTAAAGAAAGCAGAAAAGAGGAAGAGCCATTGAATCACTGAATCACTCTTCTCTCCTCTTCAGCCTTCCACAGGGATAGTTCACTCATAAGGAGCTAAGCCCAAGCGTCTCACTCTCAGGAGTCAATAGCAGAGGATGCTGAGGAGTGAAGAAGATTGTCTTTGCTGTGAGATTTGCTAAGTACACTACATTTGCGTCACTGTGTTATTAAAATATTTCCCTCCCTGGTTGACCACCTTCAGGGCTGTTTGTCGTCATAGAATCTGGTCAGCCTCTTCTTTATTCATTTTATAATCTCTTGCCAGATTAAACTTTCTAAAAGCTTAGACACTTTCTGTGACAGCCTTCACCTTGCCTCTACAGTTAAACCCAAACTTCCTAAGCTGGCATTTAAGCATCTCTGATCTGACCACAGACTTTGTTTCCCTTCATGTATTTCATACTCCAGCCAAAGCAGGTATTTGCTGTTTTCCTGCTTTGTGCCTTTGCTTGTGTTGTTCCCTCTGCCCTCAGTGTTCCACTCCTGCTCAGTCATCACGTGTCTAGAGTCGAGCTCAGGTTCAAGGGCTACGCTGTAGTTACAGTAATAGTAATAACAGCTATTAGCATTGAATGTTAATTACATGCCTGGCACTGTGCCAGGAACATTACAGATTGTTCATTGATCAACTCGACTGAATTAAGGTATCACTTTCATTTTATAGATGAGGAAGCTGAATTTAAGAAATTAAGAATTAAGGAACTTAAGCTCTCCCACGGAGCCTCTTCCTTCCTCCAGCTTTGAGTGACCACTGCCCTCTCTGAACTCCCTTAACTCTTCACCTGTATCTTTCCAATATCGCTTGATAACTTCTAATTTTCATTGAAATTATTTATGTACTTATCTGTCTTCCTTTAATCTTCAAAGGCAGGATCCATTATCTGATCCATGTTTGTATCTCCCACAGTGCCTTGCACATGGAGATTTTTTTGACTTAATTTTGAAAAAAATTTCAAACCTACAGAAAAGTTGCAAGAAAATTTAGAATCAGCAGTTTTTCCGTATTTGTTTGCCTTCTCCCTGTAATTCACTCAATGGTTTTTTAGCTGAACCGTTTGAAAGAAAATCACAGGCATCATGACCGTTCAGCATGTCCTAAGAAGTACATTGTCGTAAGTAACTGCATTACAGTGATCAAATTCAGGAAATGTAACATGGGTACAATGCTGCTATACAGAGTCCATATGTAAGTTTTGTCCATTGTCCCACTACCGTCACTTTATAGCAGTTTTTTGTTTTTGATCCAGGATCATACATTCTATTCACTTATCATGTATCTCTGGTCTCCTTTAATCTGGACACTTCTTTGTCTTTCAAGACGTTGACACTTTTAGAGTGGAGACCACTTTGGGTTGGTCCGATGCCAGTAGGACCACATTACGCATTTTGTGGCAGGAATACTACGTAAGTGAAGTCTCATGCATTACAGTCAGGAGGCACATGCTGCCAGTTTGCCTCGTTTTTGGCGATGTTAACTGCTCGCTTAGGTAAGGCCGTGTTCACCAGATCTCCCCAGTGTACGTGGTCATTTAATAAACATTGAAATGTATTGCCATCTAATTTGGAAGGGCCTTAGAGAGCACTGGACCAGTGATTAAACTGTGATTCTCAGAGCCGCCTGCGAGGCTGTCAGGGGTGGAGGGGAAACACGAAGTGGGGGTGGTGAGGGGAGAGGAGGAGGAGGAGTGAGCAGGATACCTGGCACCCGTTTCCTCCAGAGTATCTCTGCTTTGATTACTTTGTTATGTTTTCTTTGGTAAAAGAGGTTCCACAGCTAAAGAAACAAAAACCAAAAAGCTCTACTAAACTAGTCCAGTTTCCTCATGTTTCAGATGAGATGCCAGGAGCCATGGGGATTTTCCCAAAGCGACACAGCTGGTTTGTGGTAGTGCAGGGTAGAATCCGGTGTCTTGAATCACTTTATCTTGCTGCTTAACCTTTATTAGATCAAGGGCTCCTTTGAGAATCTGAGGAAACCTGTTTGGTCCTTTCCTGTTTAAAAACACATACAATAAAACTTGCATTCAATTTTAGAGAGTCTCAAAGATCCCTGAAGCTGATCTCTTGACCCTGCTTTTCATCAGAATACTTTAGCTTGAATTGTTGGTCGGCTTTCCCATTTGCCTTTGTGGGTGGCTTCTTTTTTTAAAAAAAAAGTATTTTGTGGTTTGAAACACTTGGTGGCTTGTTCATTCTCAGCCTGTTCCTCTGTTGGATTATGGTGACTTAATTGTGGGTGAGGGGACGCATTGCTCAGCGTCCTCCTGCCCACATGTTGAAGACAGTCTCTCTTGGCAGGCTGCAAGATGAACAACGTCAATGTGGTTTATACCCCGTGGTCTAACCTGAAGAAAACGGCCGACATGGATGTGGGACAGATAGGCTTTCACAGGCAGAAGGACGTAAGTGTGAGCATCACCGGAGGTGGCAGTGCCCTGGCGCTGAGTGGGTGTCTGTCTCTGCTGTTGAGGGCTCAGCATGATGTCTCTTTCCTAAAGGGAATCAAGCTGGGTTGCTAAGCTGCTGGAAGGCCCTGCCCTATTCTGGGGGGAAGAGAAAAGCCATAAAGATTCAGTCTTTTTTTCCCCTCCATCTCCCTCAAGGTGAAAATTGTGACAGTGGAGAAGAAAGTGAATGAGATCCTGAACCGATTGGAAAAGACCAAAATGGAGCGGTTCCCAGACCTAGAGGCAGAGAAAGAATGCAGAGACCGCGAAGAGAGGAATGAGAAGAAAGCCCAGATTCAGGAAATGAAAAGGAAAGAAAAGGAAGAGATGAAAAAGAAAAGGGAGATGGACGAACTTAGGTATGTTGGAGCTAAGGCACTGCCGTTGACTTGGAGAGTCTTCACTGCTGTTTTAATTAGGGATTAACCCTTAGGAATGGTACAGTTGGCCCTGTGTATCCCCGGATCCAGTCAACCATGGATCAAAAATGTTTGGGGGTGGAAAAACTTCCAGAAAGTTCCAAAAAGCAACGCCTGAATTTCCCTTGTGCTGGCAACTATTGACATAGCATTTACCTTTATGATGACTATTTACATAGCATTTAGAGTGTGTCAGATATTATAAGTAATCTACAGATGATGTAAAGTATATGGGAGGATGTATGTAGGTTATATGCAAATACTATGCCATTTTTATAAGGGACTTGAGCATCCGCACGTTTTGGTATCTGAGGGGGGTCCTGGAACCAATCCCCCATGGATTCCGAGGGACAAGTGTATTCTGGTATTCTGGTAGATGAAGGGACATATAACGAGCTCCAAGCCTTAAATGAGTTAGAATAAGGCATTTATGCTAATGTGTTGGTCAAGTGAATTGCCCTTTTATAGGGGCAGGATATGAGAGTGTACAAAATAAAATAGCTAATTTTAATCTTGGATAAACCATTGTAGGTTATCTTCAGAGTTTGGTTTGTAAACATCTTCAGGTAAAGAAGAGATACTCTATTGAGTGTTTCACATTAGCTATGGTATTTGAATGAGATTGTCTCCGCTCTAAAGGCCAGTGCCAGTAACTCTTAAAAGCTGTTTTTAAAACCTCTTTTTTATAAATTTCGAAAGTTTAAAGTAATTAATGTGGAGAGGCCTGCTCCAAAACACAGCGTTTTTAAACAATAAATAGTAGTTAAAACACATCTTGGATCCTGAAATTCTAGTGTATAAGGCCATGAAAATACTGATTGTATTAGTTTTCTGTTGTTACTATAACAAATTACCACAAATTTAGTGGCTTAAAATGACATAGATTTATCATCTTACCGTTCTTCATGTTAGAAGTTCAAAATAGTTCTCACTGAGCTAGAATCAAGGTGTCTGCGGGGCTGTGTTTCTTTCTGGAGCTCTAGGAGAGAATCAGTTTACCTTCCAGCTCCTAGAGGCCGCCCACACTCCTGGGCCTGTGACTCCTTCCTCATCTTCAAGGCCAGCAGCAGTGCATCTCTCTGCCCCTTCGTAGTCACCGCCCCCTCTCTGACCACAGCCTTCTCTGCTTCTGAGGACCAACGTGATGACATTGGGCCCACCCAGATACTGCGTGATAATCTCCCCATCTAAGATCTTTTTTTTTTTTTTTAATGATAAAAATTCAGTTTTGTAAATTGAACATCAAACCTCTTTTAAATTAAATTTAAATAAGTGAATCGGACACAAATGGAGAGAAATCACAGGAACTCTATTAACAGAAAGGGAATGAATTCTGGAATCTATTGATTTTTAGAGAAATAGTGCCGAGTAGTAGCTGGACAGCATTCCGGGCACTTTCATTTCATCATCTTCCCAGAAGTCCTTGCAAATGTCATTTATCTCAATGCTCTCAGGTTCACAAGAACTTCTAGAGATGAACTACTTTTCTCTTCCTGCTTGTATTACACAATGAACCATTGTACTTTCATCATCTTACCTTATCCACTCTGTTTTTCCATTCCTCATTATTATTCACCAAGTCAGATTCCATGCCTTTTCAGAGACTGCCAAGTTATCAGCTCCATTCTCACTGTGTCAAGCAGTCTTCATGACAATTTATAGTTTTCTCCTCTTCATGACAGCTCTAAATTTCCATAAGATGAAGTCTAAAGAAGATATGAGCTTTTTTTTTTTGTATAGTTTTATGTTTTTTGGGGTTTTTTTTAACATCCTTATTGGAGTATAATTGCTTTACAATGGTGTGTTAGTTTCTGCTTTATAACAAAGTGAATCAGTTATACATATACATATGTTCCCATATCTCTTCCCTCTTGGGTCTCCCTCCCTCCCACCCTCCCTATCCCACCCCTTCCCATCTAAGGTCTTTAATTAAAGTCCCTTCTGCCATGTGAGGTAACATATTCGCAGGTTCTGGAGATGAGGATGTAGACATTTGGGTAAGATCATTATTCTGCCTACTATACTGACTCTCTATAGATGCATAGTACTATACCTGAAGGGGCCTCAGTTTTTCTCTGAGAAAGAAGGAAATTAATCTTGCCACTTCTAGTCACAGAATTCCTAGATTTTTTCCCACTATTTTCCATAGATTTCATTTGTGATAAGTATACCAAAAAAAAAAAAAGTTATTGATTCCTTTGGGAAGGGTATAGGATCAATATGAGCTATCTTGCCCTGTCCTGACCTAGTTTCCTTGGAATACCCTGGATTATTAGAGAGATCATTGGGCCAGAGTGGAGGTTTTATGATCAAGCACTGGTATTTATTTGTTATCCATATGCACGCGTCCCTGTTGGGGGTTCTGCTAAAACAGGGTGAGTGACTGCATTTACAATACAATATTCAAATGGAGAACTCCAGAAGTGTTACCCCAAGTTATAAGCTGCCAGCATGAGACAGACTGATGCAGAGATTTAAACGTTCAGTTTGACGTAGAATTGTGAGTCCATTTTGTGTTGTGAGTGAAAGACAAATTAGCAACACCATTAGTTTCGAAACGTGTGGAATTTTGAGTGATACAGGATTTAGACTAGTTTATTCTTTTTGCTTTTAGTGCGGAGTGGAGAAAAAATTGAAAACATGCCTTTTTGTGCCTCTTAAAGCTCTACCATAATGTTGTTTAGAGACATAATATTATATGTTAGAAATATAATGTCACTCTAATGTCACTTAATTTACTTACAACATTTTTTTACACTTGTAGGCTCTTTATTTTATGATTATTATTTTTTAATATTTATTTATTTGGCTGCGTCGGATCTTAGTTGTGGCCCTCGGGATCTTTGTTGCAGCGTGTGGGCTCTTAGCTGTGGCATGCATGTGGGATCTAGTTCCCAGACCAGGGATCCGACCCAGGCCCCGTGCAGTGGGAGTGCAGCATCTTTCCCACTGGACCGCCAGGGCAGTCCCTACTTATAACATTCAATAAGAAAGATTAGCTAACATTTTTGGACACTTGTTATCTGCCCAACACTGTATTGTGCTTTACTGCATTATCTCATTTAATCCATTTAGCCATGTGAGGCAAATGTTTTGATCATCTGCATTTTGTAGAAGAGGAAACAGACTGAGGAACAGTTAAGTAACTCGCTCAGAGGCACGTAGCTTGTCTCGGTCTGATTCTCAAGCTCACACACACTGTAACCACTCTTTTCTGCCCTCTGATCAGTCTATTCCGCAGCTTCTGTGAAACTCCAGCAAAAAGCTCTAAGCTTCGGACTTGTTCTATAACCTGTATGCCTACAAAATCTTCTCATTCTGAAGTCTTTCACTTGCCTTTCTGACAAGGAAAATACCATTAAATTTCACCAACAGTTGATTCTTTTGTTTGGACCATCTGGTAAGGAATGTCCAATTTAATTGCTGTGATAAGCTGAAGAAAATTGACTTTTGAGTCTTCAGGGGATTCTACAGATAAACTGAGAAGATAGTCTCATCCTGGACAGTATCCCCAGTGCTTCCAGATGATTATAGGGAAGAAATCCTTAACAGCCTCACACCCAGAAGATACCCAACTTCTTTCCAGTTCTAAAGCCATTATTTAGACTCTAGACTCCTTTTTTCAACTTTCTGAACAGGAATGGCAGTAAGCTTTTCATTTCTAATTTCTACCAGGAGAAAAAAAGTGGATGGAATTGTCATTGTAGAGTCCAGGTTCTCTGAGCTCTAGTCAGGAGTATATCCATTAGCCTCGGGATCAGAACAGAACAAAGCCCACAACACAGAAGGCACCAACTTCCTTCTCAGATGAAAAGAGCAGCAGCCCCTGGAGACAGAACTCCATCTTGTTCTTGCAAATGAGTGCTTCACCCTTGTCCTCGGAAATTTCAGTGATCTGATAATGTAGATAGGTCTACATAAAGATCGTCCTTCTAGGTAGTTTTTTAAAGAAATATTTAGATTGTTTGGGAGGATGCCAGAGTGTGGAGGCTAAATGGTAGCAGTATATTAACATCTTTTATTAACCATTTTATTCATTCACACATTAATGAAAAGTTCCCCTTATTTAAGCTTCACGTATTAATTCTCACCCATCTTGTTTGTTAGCTCTTTAGACAGCTTTTTAGCTCACACTTGCCCTGTCAGCCTAGAATCTCATGGGATTTTAGTTTAGAGAATCTTTGTATAGGGTTAGGTGTAGGGAGGAAGCCTCACATGGCATGTTCTTTCTGTACCTGCTACACTGTAAGCCATACATAGAGGAAGAGGATGGAGCAAAAGAGAGTCTACGTAGGTTTTGAAAGTAGTCAGAGCCTTAGAAGTGACCTTGCCTGGAAAGTTAGAGAAGCAGGACAGCTTCTACTCAGTCTCCATGTCGTTTTTGGAGCGGTCCTTCAGGCAGATACCTGTGAGTCTCCCAGGGGATACCACACGGGCTGTGCAGGAGTGTCCGTGGCTCCCTCCAGTGTGTCCTAGGCAGTTTCATCTCAGTAGTTGGATTCATGGTTACAGACTGCTTACCTGCTGTGTTTATTTTTTTTTAATACATCTTTATTGGAGTAAAATTGCTTCACAACGCTGGGCTAGTTTCTGTTGTACAACAAAGTGAATCCGTTATACATATATCCCCATATCTCCTCCCTCTTGTGTCTCACTCCCACCCTCCCTATCCCACCCCCTAGGTGGTCACAAAGCACTGAGCTGATCTCCCTGTGCTATGCATCTGCTTCCCACTAGCTGTCTGTTTTACATTGGGTAGTGTATATATGTCATTGCTACTCTCTCACTTCCTCCCAGCTTCCCCTTCCCCCCTGCCCCCTGCCCCCATATCCTCAAGTCCATTCTCTACGTCTGCATCTTTATTCCTGCCCTGCCACTAGGTTCATCAGTACCATTTTTTTTTTTAGATTCCGTATATATGTGCTAGCATACGGTATTTGTTTTTCTTTTTCTGACTTAATTCACTCTATATGACCGACTCTGGGTCCGTCCACCTCACTACAAATAGCTCAATTTTGTTTCCTTTTATGGCTGAGTAATATTCCATTGTATATATGTGCCACATCTTCTTTATCCATTCATCTGTCGATGGACACTTAGGTTGCTTCCGTGTCCTGGCTATTGGAAATAGTGCTGCAATGAACATTGGGGTGCATGTCTCTTTTCGAATTATGGTTTTCTCAGGGTATAATCTTGTATTCACTTACTTGGCTTTTGTCATACTGTAACAAACATTTATTAACATCGAAATCAAGCTCACCATCTGAACATTGAAACCAGAAGAAATAAGCAAGTCAATAACAGATCAGAAAAGACCAAGGGTAGGGCCTAAGTTTACCTGAGGTGGGGATATTTAAAATTTGGGAGTCTCAGAGACCAGAATTGGAACCTGAGGTTCAGGTGATTGAAGTCAGGAAAGTACAAGACCCAGGTAAGAGGGCAAGTCACAAGTAAGCGTGTCGTCAGTCTGAGAATTGGCGTGAACTTGATTTGGGGGCAGAGATTACTTTAGCAAGGAGGTTAATGTGTGAAAGGTTATAGCTGATCAGTGGCAAAGCAGGAATTCAAACTCAAGTCTGTAATTCTGAAGTCCACACTTCTACTGTAGCTTGCTTGTGAGGCAAAGAATGCCCAGGTTGGCAAGACCTGAGTCAAGGCAATTCAAAGGCAAATAAAAGAATGAAAAATTAGGTACATTGGAGAGTGACTTAAAAGGTTTTGTTTAGTCCAGAACTTCATGCTGTAAGTGCTAAGGGACCACTGTAGGTTTCCTGGGATATTAGGAAGAAGAATACTTGTCGGAAGCGTTTATTGGAGACGTGTCAAGGAGGTAATGGTGAGACCAGTGACTGAAAGGATGGTATGGTCAGGTGTAGAAGTGGCTGCTTTCACTGTACCTCCTGTTGTTTCTCTCTCACACACTACTGCTGCTGCCTTCCATAAATAATGCTGTGTTGTGCCACAGGTCTTTGTCTTAATGATAAGCTCCCTCAGAGAGGCACTTCTGCGTTCCTGGATCTCCTTGAATGTGACCCTGTGCTTTGCACATGCAGTGAGTGACTTGTCAGTACATTAAAGATGAATAAGTAACTGAGATTAGCTTCCCCTGATGCAGTGATGCTTGAGCTAAGATCCAACCTATTTTGCTAGTTAAGAGGGCAGGGCCAGTGGAAATAGTACCGCAAGCAGAAGGAACCGTGTGTGCAAAGACCACATCACGGGACTAAAAGCCGACCCAAACGTCTGGAGCGGCAGAGGTGAGGGAGCCCAGGGATCAAGGGCTAGTTCAGCAGGGCCTTGTTGGTCATGTTTGTCTTCAGGCCGAAGGTTTTGTGAGGTCATTGGAGAGTGTTAAGCCAGGGGTCGTGTGATAAGGTTTGTGTTTTGGAAAGGTCATGTGACTGACCTGATCGGAAAGGGTGCCAGGTAGGGCTGTGGCTAGGCCAGTAGCTGTCCACGTGACAGAGTTAGTCACTTGGGCTGTGGTGGTGATGTGGAGACGAAGAGAACTGGACCAGTGAGAAATAGTTTCCTGGATAAAATTACAGGATTTGAAAATAGATTGGATTCAGAGGAGGGGCAGGGAAAAGAATGACTGCGGGGATTCTGGCTTGTGAAATGGAATGGATAGTGATGCTCTTCTTTGAGCTAGGAAATGCTGGAAAGGAACCAAACTGTTTTTGGTCGGGGGGAAGACCATGAGTTGGGTATGGACACAGGAATCTGAAAGTGTCATTGAGGCATCCCCCGAAAGAGTCTGACAGGCAGCTGGATTAATGGGATGGAGCGCAGAGGAGGCGTGTGGCCTAAAGAAGGGTAATTTGTGTGTTGCTTTCATATGAGTGGGTATTCGGACCCTGTGGTTCCTGAACCTGGCTCGTAGATGCCCACAGCTGGGCACTTGAAGGTATTTTAATCTTCACAGGTGATTTTAAAATACAGTTGGAAGTGAGGTTCTCTCTTAACTACTTTTTTTTTTATCAACATGGCTCTCTCTTTCCGCTCATGCAACTTATTGATCTTATCTGTCCATTTATATCTTATTGATACGATACCACTGACTCTTACAGGCATCATTACCACCTCTCTCTGGGTGTCTTCCAGCTCATTGTCTCTGTCTGTGACAAGTCTCCTTCCCTCCGGTCCTCAGTTTCCAGTTTCTACAGTTCATATTTCCTTGGTTGTCCCACCATCGCTTCAGGTGTGACATTGTCCTAAACCAAGTACATCTTCTTTGCAACATTTTCCCATTTCTCTCAGTTGTAACATTATTTCCTTCAGATCACCCATGCTAGAAGCCTTGGTGTCATCGTTGATTCCTCTCAGATTTACCCCTTCTTACCGGCACAGCCGTTAACCCCTTGTATTCATGCCCTCGAGGTGGGATATTGCGGTGGACTGGAGCACGATGGCCTGACTATAAGCTTGGGAGTCAGATCTGGGTTCAAAACCTCTCTCCCCACTTGTTCGCTGTGATGCCTTGGACAGCTTCCGTAGCTCCTGTGTGTACAGTGGGCCTGCTGCTGTCCCTTGCCTTAGGAGGTGGTTGTGGGGATGAGCAGTAATTTATGAAGCACATAATACAGATCCTAGCGAGTAAAGGGTCCTTGGTAAATGGTAAGTACCCTTGTCATTAACTGGTCTCCTTGCCCTAATTGCCCTTCTCCCTCTCTTCTCTCTGCTACAGATTACTCTATTTTTTTAATGTATTTTTTAAAAATACATTTATTTATTTATTTGGTTGCACCGGCTCTTAGTTGTGGCAGGCAGACTACTTAGTTGCGGCAGGTGGGCTCCTTAGCTGCGGCACATGGTCTCCTTAGTTGCGGCTCACGGGCTCCTTGGTTGTGGCTCTCCGGCTCCTTAGTTGTGGCTTGCAGGCTTCTCAGTGGTAGCTCGCCAGCTCCTTAGTTGTGGCATGCAAACTCTTAGCTGCGGCATGCATGTGAGATCTAGTTCCCTAACCAGGGGTCGAACCTGGGCCCCCTTCCTTGGGAGCACGGAGTCTTAACCACTGCACCACCAGGGAAGTCCCCGGATTACACTTTTTAAAACACTGGTATTACGTGGTCTTACTTTCCTTTGTCCCTTTATGTATTTTTACTAGAACTTTTTATGTAGCCACTACTGAATAGGTCTTACTTCCTTTCCTGATAAGCTTTTTGGGGTTAGGCTTTGTCTTATTCATCATTTTCTCGTTTCTTTCCATTCCATTTTCTCCCCAGGCTTAGCGCAGGGTCCTGTACATCATGGATATTTAGTAAATACTTGTCGAATCTCATCTGTCTACTCCATGGTGTACTGTGGCTTCCTGCTGATCGCACTGCTTTCACTCACATGGTTAGGACAAGGTAATTTAGCCCCACACATCCGGCCTGGTTTCCCACTACTTGGCTTTCAGACTCCACTTGAGTTGGTTTGAAATGCCATTGTAAGTACCATCTCTTTGCCTTTGCTCACACCGATCTCTGCATCTGCCCTCCTCCGTCATCCTCCCTACTTGTCAGGCTCAGTTTGGGTTACACGTCACCTGAGAAGAGTACCCCGACAGCCCTTTCCACACTAATGTGTTTCTTCTTTTGAATTCCTGTAGATCTATAGTCTGGACAGCGTACTTCAGCTCTGAATCACGTCTGCTCTTGGCTATAGATGAAGTTCCTCATCTGAATAATGCCACCACCTCACCGTTATTGTGGAAGTGACATGATATGAGCGAGCAAGCATGTTTGTAAACTATAAAGTGTAGTGCACGTGTCATTTATTGTCATAGATATTTATCCTTTATATGTTGCAATCTCCTTGAGCTCAGCAGGGATTCTATTTTCTTCGAAAGGCCCTCAGCATTGCTAGATACCTGGTAAAGGTTCATGAGAGGGCTTCCCTGGTGGCGCAGTGGTTGAGAATCTGCCTGCTAATGCAGGGGACACGGGTTCGAGCCCTGGGCTGGGAGGATCCCACATGCCGCGGAGCAACTAGGCCCGTGAGCCACAACTACTGAGCCTGCGCGTCTGGAGCCTGTGCTCCGCAACAAGAGAGGCCGCGATAGTGAGAGGCCCGCGCACCGCGATGAAGAGTGGCCCCCACTTGCCACAACCAAAGAAAGCCCTCGCACAGAAACGAAGACCCAACACAACAACAGCAACAAAATAATAATTAATTAATTAATTAATAAACTCCTATCCCCAACATCTTAAAAAAAAAAAAAAAAAAGTTCATGAGATACTTGGCAGCCAAATAACCTTACTTTAAATGTGTCTTTTCTTCTAGGAGCTATTCATCACTAATGAAAGTTGAGAACATGTCTTCAAATCAGGTATGTTCAAGTTCTTTGCTCTAATGTTGTGCCTTGAAATAATTCACTAAGGTTTTAATGACTGAGTCTCTGGCCAGTGTTGGTTCACAGGTTGCAGATGGCTTGACGTGGTTTGGCAGCAGTCATACACTCAGGTGGATTCTATTAGACATTGAGCGCCCCCCCCCCCACTTCCCTGTGGACTTTGCCTTGTGTTTGTTTTTAAGTAGGTCACCTCGTGGAAAGAGATTGTTACATCTTGTCTGTTGTGAAGTGCAGGTCTGTTAGTATTTATAGGACTTTCCCATTCCCCTCTTTTCTAGTTGCAGGCATGCAAAAGTGCCTTTATCTATTACTGTTATATGTTAATGTGACCATAGATTCTATATTGTAATTGAGCGAGGACAATTCAGTTAAATGAAACAAAAGATCTTATTTGTAGTCTAAACAGCAATATTGGTTGTCTTCATGTTCCTCAGGACCTACGATAAAGGGAAATGGTGATCCACGTGTCTTTCCCCAAATTTATTTTGAAGTGTCTAGAGATAGTACAGCTTAGCTATTATTAAACAGTCTTTGCGGGAAATCGAAATTAGGTGGATATATTTGCTATGTTGAATGCTTATAATGTATGATGCTTTAGGTCTGTGTTGTCCAGTGCACTGGGCACTCATTGCATGTGGCTATTTAAATTACATTTAATTTGATTTAATTTAAAAATTCAGTTTCTCAGTCACACTAGCCATGTGTGGCTAGTGGCTATGATATTGGACAGTGTAGAAATAGAACATTTCTGTCACAGCAAAAAATACTGTTAAACAGAACTGCTCTAGATGCTTGGAAATAACAGAATTTAAGGTCCCTTAAGGGTTACCTAGCCAAACCCCATATTCAGTGCATGAATTGTAATTGTTAATAGGATTTTACACCTTGTTCATAGCTACATGTCCTTCTAAAAATGGATAAGAACAATATTTTTATTCCTGTCTCTTTGAAAAACTAAATTTATGAGTCTCCTTTATGAGTCACAGATGTATCTTCATAATTTATTCCTGAGTATTCCAGAGTAGCATTATGTATTTAAATAGAACCTTGAATTTGAAGTTTAGACACTTAAACTGTCATTTACTAATTGGATAAGACTAATAAAGTTATTTAACCTCTCAGTAGGAGTATTCATCAGCAATAAAAGGAGACATATTACTTCCTGAGGCTGTTCTGAAATTTAAACAAGGTCACGTGTGTGAAAGTTCTTCTTTGACTTAGACAATATAAACGGTCATTACTATTTCTTATCCTTGTAGTCCTTAGTTGTTATTTACACACAGTATCAGTATCAAAAGGTGAGATGTATTTAATCGCTTCTGGGAACTATTCTTAGAAAACAGTTTAACAGTTGAGCAGAAGTCTTTAACATAAGCCAAATCTAATGTCTTTGTTGTGATTGTTGTTGCTATTGAAGTTTCCTGTTATTTAGAGACAACTTTTCAGCAGAAATCTGGCACATATATTATGTTATGACCTTAGGCATGTTCACCATGGATTTTCAAAGTTTGAATGTTGTTTTGGAATTAAGAAATAAACACACGCGCGCGCGTGCGCGAATATCCATATGTATACAAACACCACCATAATACAGCTACGGATGTTACAAGTTCCAGGATTAGGAAGTCAGATTTGTAGACCAAAGGGTTATTAACCCTTCTGCCTTTCCTCTCTCCCCCGTTGCTGTTACCTCTGTTCCTGAGGCCCAGGTTGGAATCGGGTTCAAATTTCTGAGGAAGTTTTGCATTGGGTGTTTCCATTCTCTCTCTCTCTCTCTCTCTCTCACGGTGGCAGGACTCACACAGCTTTCCCCCATACTTCAAAAGAAAGGACTTTCATTCTCCTTGTAACTGTCTTCTATGAAGGGGACGCAGACCTTTTTTTGATCCACTTTGGCAGCATGATCAGTTGATTTTCAGTCAAAGGCTGGTGTTTACATAAGATATGACTTAATTTTTAATTGAGCTTATATAAGTTCATCAGGAAAAATATTAGTCTTCCACTCTGAGGTTGGTTTTAATTTTGAGTTTTTGCTCTCCTATGTAGAATAATTCTCTTCAATCTATAATTTCTTTCTAATCTTTCTAAATTAGGCATCAGGAACCATCAGCAGTTACTTTTGACATTTTATTTGCATATCACTTTTTAAGTGGATGACAAGAAACCTCTTTTGCTACGCTGAAAAACATGTTGACGCTTACAGGGAATCTAAAATACAAAAATTGTCCAAGTCAAGTCTTGGATCGCAGCTATATATTTAAAAGTTACTTTAATCCCAAACACAGATCCCCAGACACATGGCAACTCTGCAGATCTAACTCACAGCCTTTATAAGGAGTAATTCACTTGGATTGGCCCCAAGCCACATTATCTTAGTGAGTTTTGGGGACACAAACATCCTCCGTGTTTGGCATCTAAAGCTGACCTTCAAAGTTGCAGGCTGACTCTTTCAACATCCCTAATGCTGTTATTTCAGTTTAGAACTTTCGGGCAGTCAGAGTTCTGGTGCGTGGATAGACTACAAACATGAGTTTCCTTTTTGTACAATTGTCCAAGGCATTTTTACTGTGGCCTCAGTTCGTTGTGCTAATTGAAGAGAAGCACAGAGAAGCCTGCTGAATGAAACTAGAGATCAAACCAGACTTCACAGAAATCACTGTTTTCCACCTGTTCCTCCTGTTTCCCTGCCCATCTTTAATACGAGTTATTAAGGAGACAAGCATCTAGCATACCTATAAGCGTAAGTCCTCTCCCTCTCTAACAAGTCAGGTATAAAGCAGCAGGAAAGAGAGAGGAGTCAAAACAGTGTTGTGTTCAAGTTATGACATTTTCAAGCAGATGTCCCAGAAGTCACATTATTAGTGAATGTTGGCGTCCAGAGCAGTTTTCTTAGGGTGTGCAGTAGCTCAGCAAGGAGTTTGGGGCTCTACTTTTGTACTTGATCTTCAGGACTTGTTTACACTATATACCACCATCATGTAAGATTCTTTTCATCAAAAGCTTGGCAAGCCAGCTAATGTGATAACTAGCCTATAGTTTCCCGGTGACTTTTTCAGTTAAAAAAAAAAAAGAAAAGGGCTTCCCTGGTGCCGCAGTGGTTGAGAGTCCGCCTGCTGATGCAGGGGACACGGGTTCGTACCCCGGTCCGGGAGGATCCCACATGCCGCGGAGCGGCTGGGCCTGTGAGCCATGGCCGCTGAGCCTGCGCATCCAGAGCCTGTGCTCCGCAACGGGAGGGGCCACAACAGTGAGAGGCCCACGTACCGCAAAAAAAAAAAAAAAAAAAAAAGAAAAGAAGCCATCTTGTGAAGTAACAGATACGTGATAACCCTGAGGCTCAGAGTAATGGAATTTAGGTCAAAAATATTTTTGCATATTTGCAGCTTTGTTGGCATTAAAACATTGAGGCAGTATTTGTTTGGTTTCATGTTATGGTATATCTGTTGAAGGAAGAGTTACATTTTCTTTCGGTCACTCTTGCTACATCCTATACTAAGTCACTGGGCCTTACTTCATAATTTGGGAATCATTGGTATCTTATTGCTGGGCAATTCAGGCCATGTAATGACACCTTAGAGAATATAGCTGCTAATCTAGCTATTCTAAACAACTAGCAATTAAAGATAGAGAAGAAGTGAGTGAATTTAATTATTTTACTTTTTACTCTGAATTCTGCAGTTTGGCATAAGGGGGCTTGTTACTTAATACTAATTGTAAATTTTTTTAATCAAGTTATTTATTTCGAAGGCTTTTATGGTTTCACTGTTTTGTTTCCTACAGGACGGCAATGATTCAGATGAATTCATGTGAATGGAGAAAAGGACCTTTTAAAGATGTGAATTTAGGGACAATTGCAGAAGTTTTGATTTCATCTGTGTTCTGAGTCATAAACAACAGCCAACCAAAATAATATTCTACAAATATTACCAACTTTGGAGTTAAAAAAAAATTGTTCCCTTTTCTGCTTTCAGAAAAGGAGCAGATAAATACACACACACACACACGTATACAATATAGTTGGGCTTAAAGACAGCATATAACTTTAGGAAAGTGAAAACATTTTTGCCAGAGCAGGTACTGGTACCTCATGAAGGTTGGCGGCCCTTGTTCTTGGAATGTTCCCCTCACCCCCGATTTCCTGATTAGAAAAAAAAAAAAGCATGGGTTTTGAAGGTGACAGTGATATTTTCAGAAGGTTGCTGGCTTCAATGGTCATGTCCCATTGTGCCACCTGAGTCTGTTAGCAGAGCTGCCCTCAGCTCTCAGCTTGTCCAAGCTTCCACGTGCTACATCCTTCCTTTTCCCATTGAGAGCCTCCATCCAGGTACCATCAGGCTTAAATAAATCATCGGTGTTAATCAAGGTTGGGCCTTACGGCGATTTTTACCTGAGCACCAAGTAACCCCAGCTGCGTATATTAAACTTCAGGCTCCAGAGTCATTTCTCAGCCCTGAGGGGAGAAATAGGAAGGGATGCTCTGTGAATCATTTTGACGATGGAGGTTATCTGATTTTTGTCTTGGGATGTAGCATAAAGCACAAGTCTACTTGGCAGTTATGGTTTTAGAAAGGATTAAGCATTTCACTAGCCAGCCAAGTCGTTTATTTACCTTGCAACAATATTTATTTTGAGTTAGAACCCCAGAGTTCAGGTTTCTCAATCGTAGACTCAGTAACTTATTATGTAGCAGTCCTACCCATCTGCACCACCTGCCCTCCAGGATGATTCTGAATAGAAGATATATTTTTATCACAGCCTGCAAGGCAACCCGTGTCGGGGGGAAGGAGAAGGCACAAAGCCGCAGGTCAGAAGGCACGCAGATGCGCATTTTAACCACACGCAGAGTCTGCAGCTGTATGCTAACCCAGCAAAAATACCTCCTCCAACAGATATTCCACCTGTAACAGCACTTTGGAGTGGCGGGTAAAACCACAAGACTTCAGGGGTTTCTGTTTATCCCAAGTTGGTGTATGGGGTTGAACTGGAAGATTTCCTGAGACATAACTCGGCCAGATTGTGAGAAGGGGTGTGGGAGATGACTCCAGAAATCTGTGATTGTGTGTGTATATATGTCCAATCATTACTCAGCCTGGAGTTCTATGAGTTGGAAATGTAATAATAAAGACTCGTTTTTTTTTATTTGGGAGGATACTGATATATAAATTCTTAGAATTAGCTTGTTATTTCCTTCCCCAAACTAGTTTTGAGGGTGATCGGGCTGTGAAGACCTCATCTATTATATAGGCTTATACTGGTAGGTTCTACGGGGTAATCTTCCTGCCTCAGCGATAAATGTGTCTCTCCCCCAGATGCCCACTGGGTCAGAGTGGATGACTTTTCTCAGACACACTGTGGATTGAGTGTAAATTAGTAACTGTACTTCTTCAGTTAGGTGGCCCTCCTGCCTGGTTACTGTAGGCAAACTGCTGCAAATGTCTAGAATGGGGAGCCTTCGCTTCTAACATCGCCTTTGTCACCTCAGCTCTCTCTGCTGCTTAAGAAGGACTCCTCTCTACCGCACATTTTAACGTATACAGGGAGAGCTTCTGAAGAATACATCCGTTTTTACTCTAGTGTGAGAGATCCTGGGGTCCACGTCGTACACATGTCCTAACTCTCAGCTGACACTGGTTTCAAATGTCAAGGCCTCTCTTCTGAATCCCCGGCGCTCAAACCTTTCTAGCTGCTCTGTGGTGGTCTCCTCCTACCTCTGCCTGTGCGATGGGTAGGTTTTTCTCCCCAGCTCCCGTGGTCCCAGAGGAAGCATCGTCCTTTTCTTTTGAGGACATTGGTTCAGTGCCAACAGGTCAAACTGTTGGCACTGAAGTCATCTCATTTCTTGCTGTTGGCATGTTTCCTCAACTTTCTGTAGGAAAATTCCAAATTGTTGGCAATTTTATGAGCTGTGTCCTTGATCAAATCATGCATAAAGAGGACTTCTCTTTCCAGCTCTGCCTTCAGTTTTCCCCACTCTGATCTGCGTGCGGGTGAGGTTCACATTATCCTTTAATTTACTATACAGACTCTGTTGTATTCCTGTAGCTTGAGAATTTATTTCTTATCCACCTTTGTTGACCTAGGGTCATGATCTTTGAGCAAGGGAAGTTTGTCACAGTGCTTGTGGAACAGACTAGGATGTTTACCAAAACACAGAAGGTTTTGACCTTAGCAAAGTAGGCACTAAGCTGTAGTTGAACCCCTTCAGTATCTCTTTGTTGTGCTGGGGGTTTTGGGGGGGTTTTTTTGCGGTACGCGGGCCTCTCACTGTCGTGGCCTCTCCCGTTAAGGAGCACAGGCTCCGGACGCGCAGGCTCAGCGGCCATGGCTCACGGGGCCAGCCGCTCCGCAGCATGTGGGATCTTCCCGGACCGGGGCACAAACCCACGTCCCCTGCATCGGCAGGCAGACTCTTAACCACTGTGCCACCAGGGAAGCCCTGTTGTGCTGTTTTTAACATTTTCTGAAGCCCAGATTTTGGTGAACCTTTTAACTCTTCAGTGCCATTGGTTTCCCCCACTTGGGAACGAAGGTATGAGCTACACATACAGCAAGATTAGAGAAGGAGGGTTCAGCTCTAGCCTCTTGCTTAAGAGCAAAGCTCCTGGGCTTCCTTGGTGGCGCAGTGGTTGAGAGTCCACCTGCCGATGCAGGGGACATGGGTTCGTGCCCCGGTCCGGGAAGATCCCACATGCCGCCGAGCGGCTGGGCCCGTGAGCCATGGCCGCTGAGCCTGTGTGTCCGGAGCCTGTGCTCCACAACGGGAGAGGCCACAGCAGTGAGAGGCCCGCGTACCGCAAAAAAAAAAAAAAAAAAAAGAGCAAAGCTCCTCTTCCCACATTGGCGTCTGTCAGAGACGGGAAACTCTCGTCTTCCAAGCTGGAAGAGGTTATGGGAAAAACTGAGCAGGATGGAGAAATGGAACACTTCCCAGTTTTTCCCGAGCTGTGGTATTGAAGCCGCTTTTCTCTGATTTGAAGTACAGCATTGTGAATAATAAATCCCATACTCAGAATGATCATAGTAGAGTTGAGTGGGCAACCTTTGGATTTTAAAGTAGACTGTGAAAATATCCAGCTGTGCTCAGAAGTGTAAAATTGGAAACTTAAATTACAAGCTAAATGTCCATCTTGACCCATCTAACTCCAGCAAGTATGTGACAGCTGGGAAATGAGGACGGCACGGCTGGTGCTTCAGCAGGCTCACGTTCAAGTTGGGCTTCGTGAGAGCTCTTCTCTGCCACGTGCATGTGGGCCCAGCACAGGGCAAGAGACTCGTGTGCGTTACATCATTTCACAAACGACATGCATGGTGCCACCCACGTATTCATCATGTTCTGGATGAGTGATACGTAAAATAGAATAAAAGCTGATAGTTTGAGAAGAAACAAGTGTGTGGGGGGGATTTCACTTTTACTTTTCCCCTCCATGACGCAGTCTCACTGACGGGATGTGTAATGATTTCAGGCAAGTAGGGAGAAGGAGGTTCTCGGCTACCTGAGATGGTGCCCTTGGAGCAGTCAGTTTTGCCCTTTAACAGGAAGAAGAGAGCAAATTACAGTAAAGGGAAGGTGGCTCAAGAGTTCCAGGAAGAGAACTGAAGAACTCAGAGCCTGAGGGCCGTGATCTTTGAGCCCTAGAACTTGAAGTCTACAACTCATTCCCTGCCCCCCTAGAGTTCTCAGGGGTCTGCCTGAGACCCTGACCCGGGAATGAGGTGCAAATCATGTAGACTTGCTGGAATGGTATCACTGATGAATGTCGTATCTCTGGGCCAGCGTTCTGTTTATAGAGTCACCCCTTCTGTGACAGTGCTTATTCTAATGTGACCCAGTATGTTGGCAGGAGGTATCAGGATAGAAGGAACCACAGAAACAGTCAGGCTTTGCTCCCAGCTGTAAAAAGCATGTTTGACTTCTTAAATGTTTATTAGAGGATGCTGGGTTCTGTTTGTCATTAGTCAAGGCAATACCTGTGCCCTTTTGGTTTTAACTGCCTTAGCGACTAGAATCCTGGGGTTTAAGGTTTTGAGTAAATCAACCTATCTGGGGAATGTAGGTTGAAACCAGACTTTTCATATAGAAAAATGTAGAGATCCATGTGTATTCTTGGTGGACTCAGGAGTACACTGAAAATACAAATAGCTATCTAATGCCCTGTGTTAACCATGGCTTACCATTAGAATATACATACCTCCATTTTCTCACAGTTGATTGCTTTGTTTTGTCTTGCTGATTTCATGGTGTCAATTACTGGAGGAACACCAAGCTCTCCACCTTAGTAGTTATGACTGCAGTTCTGTACTGTGCCAGATGAAATAAGAAACAGGTCTCTGTGTTGGCATGCGCCAGTGGGCTCTGACTAGGCATTTTCTGCTTTTGTTGACAGCCAAGGAACAGAGGCCGGGGAAATGGACGCTCACCCTAGAATCCCATGTAGCTTTTGCTGGTACCCAACCCTGGTGAGTGGGTGTCAGTGTTTAAGGCTAAAAAGAAAAGGAATTCTCCAAAGTCAGTATGGTTTTTCAATCCCACATCAACCCCATCCTGTAACCACTGCATTAAAAATATAAGATTAATGGCCTGACATTTCACATCCTGCCTAGATGAAGGCTTAGCCGCCTGCGTTTGCTGGTATTTTGGTTTCTGCCTCAGCAGTTTGCCTTGTAGAGAGAAGGTCAACATTTGCTTATGATTTCTGGGATATGCTTATGAGAACGGGATCTTCCAGGTGTTGAGGGCTATCCTGTGGATCTTGAAACGTTTTAGCTCTTAGTCAGATTCAGAGTCAACAGGTTAAAATGGCAGACTGAGAAATGTAAAGAGAAAAATACAGTTCGAGGCAATGGCCTTTTATCTGTCTCAGCCTTGCCAGAGTTATCTTCAGTTGTGAAGCCCCTCGCTTCGTTACATTAATCCCTTCAAAACTCTGAAATTTTTGTTCTTTGGTTAACGTACTCTGCACCCAATGAGGCTTACATAACTTATTTCCAAACTAGAATTGCTTTAAGAAGAGTCTTAGGAAAAGGATGGAAGGTCTGCAATAGTCAAGGCTTACATTGAGTCACAGGAAAAGCTGTACTGGTGCCTAGAGTTGGAAAATGTTTCCTTTTTCAATAAGAAGGGAGAGGGCAACCTGTGTCCCTGCCCGCCTCCCGCCCCCCGCCCCTTGGCGAGGCCCTTCGGGGTCCTGCTCCTGCCGTGGCAGAAAGCGTTCTGCTGCCGTGTTTAAGTCCAGTGATCGATTAGGACTTTATTGTCATTAAGACCTTCATGAACAGGACGATACACTGATTACCAGGACTCTTTTTCTCCCTCACATCTGTCCAGACAACTGCTCGTATATCAGGGGTTAAAGAGGATAAAGGAAACCCACAAACCTTCCCTCACTTCAGCATGTCGACTCCTCCCTCCAAGCACCAGTCAACTCCGCTGGATCTCCGGGGACTCTGAGTTGGGAAGAATGTTTAAACTATTTCCCTTTATATGATCAGAAATTCAGAATTTAAAAGGTAGAAAAGGGCACAGGTATTTTAAGGGCCGTGAAACTACTCTGGGTGATACTCTGATGGTGGGTACGTGTCACTATACGTTTGTCCAAACTCATAGAATGTCCAACACCTAGTGAACTCAGCTGCGAACTGTGGACGCTGGGTGATAATGACGCGTCATTTAGGTCCATCAGCTGTAATGGACGTACCGTTCATGAGGGATGTTGGTGGGGAGGCTGTGTGCACGTGAGGGGGGCAGGGGGTACGTGGGATCTCTGTACCTTCCACGCAATTTTGCAGTGAACCTAAAACTGCTCTAAAAAATAAAGTCTACTTAAAAGAAAATATGGGTAGAGTGATAAATGTTCCCAGTTCCCCTTCTCGGAGGCTACCAGTAGTACCAGTTTTTTATTAAAGGCAGAATGTCTAGATCTGGACTCAGCTGAGCTCGGGGATTCGGCCTGCTGCTCAGCCCGGATGTACCAGCGGCTCAGCGAAGGGGGAGTATGGGGGGACTGCTCTATGCTTCTGCCTCGTGGGGCATTTAATCCAAGAGAAAATGCCCAGCCTCTTCCCAGAGTCACCCCTCGCTGGGGCTTAGGGGAACCTCAGGAGTTCAGAAATGGAGAGGAACGAGAGGACGAGGGGTGTCTTGGTGTCCCCATCCTCAAAACCACCTCTGTCTGGACACGGAGGTACAGGACGGGTTCTCTCAGTAAACTCCCGAGTTCCAGTTAAAATCTGAGCGCAGTGGAGAACGAACAAAGGAAAAGAAGAAAACTGCTTACTTTCATCTCGGTTTGTGCTTGGGGGTGGAGAGGGGGTGGGAACAGCACTGGCCTCAGGCAACTCGGGACGTCAGCACCCCAGCCCCGCTTCGGTTCTGTCTCCCGCCCCCAGCTTGCTCCCTTAGCCACCCTGCATCCCAGCGCCTCTTCTTACTATGGCAGAAAGGACGGGAGAGAAGATCTAGCGTGGGTGAGGGTATGCCCATAGCATGAAGGAACGGGAGCCGTACACCATTTTCACCCTCGATTTTACCTTTAGGAGTGTGCATTTTAGGATGTAACTCAGCTCCTTTACTATGTGACTTAACGACAAGTCACTTGTCCCCTCTGGGCCTCCTGTTGCCCACTGGAGAAAGGAATAGGACTAGCGGAAGGATTATACATCCCAGTGTTACGGGGGTGCAGGCCGGTGATGGGAATGAGGGCCGGTGAGGCGAGGTGGGCAAGTGTGTGCGCACGTGTGGGTCGCTCTTCTAAAGGGGGCAGCTGCCGCCGAGCTCCAGCTGCGAATTGCTCCAGGGAAATCAAGTTCCATAAGACAAGCCAATGAATAACATTCCTTGAAGGAGCTGAACTTGACGGGAAAAAGAAGAGCGTTTTAATTTCACCTTCCACAATGGTCTGCTTTGCCTACCCTTGGATGACATCTTGGATGAATAGGTCAGATTCCATGACTTTCTGACCGCTTCCCAGGATAGGAACAGTTACATTTTTAAATTACAGTTTCCGTTTATGTATTAAAAATTCCAGTCTTCTATAGCGTGGATAAACAACAAGGTCCTACTGTATAGCACAGGGAACTATGTTCGATATCCTGTGATAAACCATAATGGAAAAGAATAGGAAAAAGAAAATATGTATGTATAACTGAGTCGCCTTGCTGAACAGCAGTAATTAACACAACATTGTAATTCAACTATATTTTATTTTTTTATTTTTATTTTTATTTATTTTTTATTTTTTCGGTGCGTGGGCCTCTCACTGTTGTGGCCTCTCCCGTTGCGGAGCACAGGCTCCGGACGCGCAGGCTCAGTGGCCATGGCTCACGGGCCCAGCCACTCCGCGGCACGTGGGATCCTCCCGGACCGGGGCACGAACCCGTGTCCCCCGCATCGGCAGGCGGACTCTTAACCATTGTGCCACCAGGGAAGCCCCAACTATATTTTAATTAAAAATAAGTTAAAAAAAATTCCAGTATCATTTAAATCCAAACTTTAACCACAAATAGGATTCCAAACTTCAACCCACCTTCTAGTTCAGGTCTGATTCTTCACTCCGCCTCTTCCAGCTCTCCCTGGGCTCCCCTTGCCCCCCAGCAGCTGGCTCCTCTAGGGGTGGGGCAGAGGCTAGAAAGGTAGGTTTAAGGAGGGTTACCACTTGGTCCTCCTTTACAAGACCCAATGGGAGGGGTCCTTTGGGACAAGCACTATTGTAATCTGGCTGTTGGTGTGTCTTGCAGGTAGGATGTGGATACACTCAACTACTTACTGCTCTCAGTTTTGAGACTTCACAAATATCTGATAGCAAATAACATTACAAATCTGGTTTTTAAGTCAACTCTCCAAATGTGTATATGGTAGCTCAGAATCATTCAGCACTGCCAGATCCAATCAGACCTGTCCATGGGCTGTCCGTCGCCCATAGGCTATCAGTGTGAGGGCTCTGGGTTAGAAGAGTTCTAAGGTCTCTTCCAGTCCTCATCATCTGTGAATTTATGCTTTTCCTAGATTTAGTAAGAACCACTGGAAGTCCTCCAGGCTTTTCCCCTTATAGGAAGGGTCCCTCCCCCCTAGGAATTCTGGGTGGCAGAGGCCTCCTGGAAATGTTTTATCCTGAGTAGACACCTCCAGCATTCTGAAGAAGCAGGAGATGAAGGGAAGGACCAGAAGGTGGCAGGAGAGAACAGCATGAGTCAGGTGCCCCTCTGAGCCCATATTGCATTCCTGCAGTTGGATGGGAGATTGACACAGGACCTCGGGGACCCCTCCAGCGCCAAGAACCTTGAAACACATCAGGAAAAGAGATGCTTCTGTTGGTGGGGGTGGGGTCTCAGAGCTCTTGGCCATTGACATCTCAGAAATGCGGGGTAGAAGGTGCCCGAACCTTCTAAACCAATGCCATGTATCGATCTAACAAGAAGCTGGGGGAATTCCCTGGTGGTCCAATAGCTAAGACTCCACACTTCCACAGCAGGGGACGCGGGTTCGATCCCTGTTTGAGATGCCGCATGCCACGTGGTGCAGCCAAAAAAAAGTTGTCAAAACATAAGGCTTATATTTGAAAACAAATCTCTCTTGTTTCAGAATCAGCCCCTTGCTTTCCTTCCCGGGCATAATGCGCAAGTTGCACTGAATCATGGAATTTCATAGAACCATAGCCCGTGGAGGTTGGAAGGGACCTGAAAGATTATTTAAACCGATCGTACTCTTCTGTGTCCTTTCCAACCACCCATAACAGAGCTCCTCCACTCTCTGCGTGAATGCATCCAGAGACGGGAAGCTCGTGAATTTTTAAAGCCATTTGACTATTAGAAAGTTACTTGATTGAGCCGAAGTCAGCCTCACAGTAACTTCTACACATCGTTCTGTCTTCTGCAGCTACCCTGGGCAAGTTGAATTCCTCTTCCATGTAACAGCCTTGAAAGGTTTGATGACAGCTGTCAACTGCCACCTGTGATTCCTCCTAAACTCCCATTAGCAGGAAAAGCAGGCATCTGAGGACAGATAATGGCACCTCATATGACCTGAGTCAAGTCCCCTCCTCCCAGGGAAATAGCAACTCCCCAACTGTGCAGGGTTCCTGGCCATGACCCCAGTGGCTCGCACAGAGCAGGGTAAAGACCATTCTCCACGCCTAGCCTAGATCACCTGACTATTTGACTTACATTATCAGCTAAGTCCCCTAAGTCTTTTCCACACATCATGTTGATTAGACTATTGGAATTTTGGGGGAGTTTTTTGGACCAGAGAACTTTAGATTTATTCCTTTCAATTTTTGTTTGTTTGTTTGTTTTTTACTGTAAAATGTAACAAACACTCAAAAAAATGCATGGAAAGATATATTCATTTTCAAGGATAATAATACTATAAATACTGTGTTCCATTGCCCAAGCTAAGAAATTAGAACCCCTGTAGCCCCCCACAGACCCTTAGTTCCTGTCCCTAGTCACATCCCTTCCTTCCCTCTCAACTCTCCTAGCTTCTGTGATTATCATTCCCTTGCTTTTCTTTGTGGTTTTTATCCCCTACACGCATTTCCCAAAACAATACACTGTTAAGTTCTGCCTATTTTGAACTTTATATAAAGGGAATCTTATTGTGATTTTTTTCTATGACTTGCTTCTTTCACTCAATAGTATGTGTTTAATTAATCTTCCCTATTAAAGATATCTTGTTAGAGTTAATTCGGGCTTTAATTATCTCCTCTAACCCTTTATAAATATTATCTACATATTTGTAAGCATTCCTTCTATATCATCATCCAAAAAATTTTGGGCAATGTTGAATGGGTAAATCTCAGGATAGTACCTTCAGCAAACTTCTAGAAACATCCCTTCTGACTGAGATTAATGGATTATTTAGCACTCTTTGGGCACAGTCACCCAGTAACTGATTCTCCTAGTTTTACTTGAATTCAGACGATATTTTCCTGCTTGCTCACATGATTATCAAAAAACACCTTGCTACTATATATAAAATAGATAAACAACAAGGACCTACTATATAGCACAGGGAACTATATTCTGGAAAAGAATCTAAAAAAGAATATATATATATGTATAGCTGAATCACTTTGCTCTACACCTGAAACTAACACAACATTGTAAATCAACTATATTTTAGTATTAAAACCCCCCGCACAAAACCTTGCTTGAAATCCAGATAAAGTATATTTATGGCATTTTCCTGATTTACCGGTCCAGCAGACTTGTCAAAATGAGGCTTGGAGAACGTGTATTGGCTCCAAGTAATTGCTCTACTGTGTTTTCTTCTTGTTTGTTTGTTTTGTTTTTGCGGTACGCGGGCCTCTCACTGCTGCGGCCTCTCCCGTTGCGGAGCACAGGCTCCAGACGCGCAGGCTCAGCGGCCATGGCTCACGGGCCCAGCCGCTCCGCGGCATGTGGGATCCTCCCGGACCAGGGCACGAACCCGCATCCCCTGCATTGGCAGGCGGACTCCCAACCACTGCGCCACCAGGGAAGCCCCTCTACTGTGTTTTAAAGAGCATAAAGCAGCCTTTTGGTTTCCATGATTTTGTCGGAGATTGAGCCTATAGTTGTGGGAAATCGCCTTCAACCTTTGAAAAATCAGAACTATGTTTTCTGACCTGTTGCTTTCCGTGATTTCTCAAAGTTCTCAAACAGCCTTGAGAGCTGTTTGAGTCCAAGTCCCCCCCTTCACAAGTTTTTAATACCTGGAGTGTCCTTGATCTGGACCAGGAAGTTAGGACTTGGAGAGAATCAGAGGCAACTAATCCCCTAAGACAAGGAAGGCATTTTACTGCAGAGATGGGAAGAGGACAAAGCTCTTAAAGATCGGCTTCCAGAAAGTGGTAGGTGAAGTAATTTTAAGAAATTGGCAATAGGCGCGGTATTAAGAATTTGAGAGCGGAAGGCCAAGGTTGAGATAGTCCCTGGAGTAATGAAAAGCGTGCTATTACTGGAAAAGGGATCAGATTGCCGAAGAAGTGGCAGAGTTAGAATGATTTCGTAGTCGGTCCATTTAGCATGGAATGATAACTTTCTCCACCAGCCAACTCCCAGCCAAGGAACAGGACAGGAGAGAGAAGACAGGACAGTCTGGGGCAGAGGGGTAAATTGAGAAGAGTTGAGGCCATTGGCGTGGGCAGCATCCAAAGGGCTGAGGGGCTCCAGCCCTCAGGGGAAGGAAATCAGACGACATGAAAGTGGAGTGGGCGGGGGAGACGGGACAGGTGATGTGACTGGGGGTCTGCGGAGAGGGGAGTGGGTTATGGTTATGATAGGAAAGGGAAGCCACCGAGCGTGAGGCCTGGAGGATGGACACAGAGTAGGGTGATGATGTGGCCTGGGGAAGGGGTGCTGCGTGCTGCTGAAGACGGACCCAGGGGGTGATGTCAGGGTGGGAGTAGGCTCAGGGGGGGCATCCCCAGGCAGGCGAGCACCCCGCACCAGGTCAGGGTGCCAGAGCCACTGGAGTTGAAAGTGCCAGAAACAGATGAACTTCAAAGGAGGAGCAGGGGATGGTGATGCGTTCGTGGCCTGGAGGTCTCAGCAGGGGACGAGGCAGAGTCCCCTACGTGGCCATGGAGTGAGATGGCAGTGGGAGATGACCCCATGGGACAGGGGAGAGCCCCTTTGGCTAAGGAGGAGGGTGAAGGAGGGAAAGGGTTTGAGAGTGAACGAAAATTCGCGGTGACAAAGCTGGAAGGTCGGGGCATCGTGACGTCAGTTCCAGGAGTCAGCCTTTCAGGAGGGGGCCGGAGGCCGGTTGCTGAGTTGCAGGATGTAGCAGGGGAGCTGGTGGATGGTTTTTCAAAGAGAGCCCTGTGGATAATAGGGATGAAGGCACCAAGAGTTGGGAGGCCTGAGACTCCCCTGGTGGTCCAGTGGTTAACGCTTTGCCTTCCAATACAGGGGGTGTGCGTTCGATCCCTGGTCGGGGAGCTAAGATCCCTCATGGCCAAAAAACCAAACATAAGAAACAATATTGTAATAAATTCAATAAAGACTTTAAAAATGGTCCACATCAAAAAAAAAACTTTCGCCTGCCAATGCAGGGGACACGGGTTCATGCCCCGGTCCGGGAGGATCCCACGTGCCGCGGAGTGGCTGGGCCCGTGAGCCATGGCCGCTGAGCCTGCATGTCCAGAGCCTGTGCTCCGCAACGGGAGAGGCCACAACAGTGAGAGGCCTGCGTACTGTAAAAAAAAAAACAAAAACAAACAAACAAAAAACTTTAAAAAAGAGTTGGCAGGCCTCTGTGAGGGCCAGGAGTGACCTTGCTGAAACCTCAAACTACCCTATGGGGTAGTTCATGAATACAATCTCCCTTTTAGAGATGCGAAGGCCAGGGTAGATGTGAACAAAAACAATGGGCGCCCTGCACCCAGGGCCTGCCTGTGTCTTTATTCAATTTCACGACCAAAGAGCACCTGCCCCAGTGGGAGGAGGTCATTACCAGGGCAGGTCACCCATTCAGGACAGTTCCTGCCAGCTTTCCCAGGGCAGACAAAATGACTAAGACCTTTAAAAGCATGGATGGGCTACCAAATTCAAATAGAAACCAGCACACAAATACATGTTCAACTACCGTGTACAAATGTAATAGTAGTCTGCCATCCTTACGCTTAGATTTAGCATAGAAACATTTCACTTCAAACTTCTAAGTTAGCAATGCGCATTGATTATTGAGAAATTGTACTCATTTGTAAACTATTTGAGTTAGTCAAAGCCAAAGAGCCGCTGAACCATCCCTGAATTAAGGTTGAGCTCCAGAGTCGTGAGTATTCCTGGCAAGACACCCAGTCTCACTGACTTTTTTTTTTTTTTTTTTGCGGTACTTGGGCCTCTCACCGTTGTGGCCTCTCCTATTGCGGAGCACAGGCTCCGGACGCGCAGGCTCAGTGGCCATGGCTCACGGGCCCAGCCGCTCCACGGCATGTGGGATCTTCCCAGACCGGGCCACGAACCTGTGTCCCCTGCATCGGCAGGCGGACTCTCAACCACTGCGCCACCAGGGAAGCCCTCACTGACTTTTGTCTCATCAGAGGCCACCACTAATCCCAATTGTCTTTCATCAGTCATTGCCAAAGGTCAGAACTGACCACCAAAGTCCAGGGCGTTTATGAGCAATAAGCCAGCCCTATCCCCATCCATGCTTTATTTTTTAATTTATTTTTTGCTTTTTTTTTTTAATCTCTTGCTTTATTTTTCTCCACAGCACTTATCACCATCTGCCATACTATCTATTTTTTGTATCTGTTTCTTGGGCCCCAGCCCACATAGGCTCCATAAGGGCAGGGGTTTTTGTTAACTCTGTACCCCAATATCTAGAATAGTGCCTGACTCAGAGTGGGCATGCAATGCATATTTGCTGAATGAATGACACTTCCCAAAGTGAAGTTTAAAAACAGCTTCCAAATTTTATAGCAAATCCAAATATATATTTAATGGGTTTATGTTTAATTAAATACATTTTACTGCATTTAGGAAATTTCCTGCATGTCCAGTTGTTAGGGCTCTGCGCTTCCACTGCAGGGGGCATGGGTTCAATCCTTGGTTGGGGAACTAAGATCCCATAAGCCACGTGGCATGGCCAAAAAAAAAAATTTTATTGCATTTAATGTAAGATGGGCTGGAGCTTCCAAAAAAGGTAACAGGGACTTGGATGGTTTTTAAGTGGCCTTGTTCATGAAGCTGGGAAGTACCTTAGAGATCAGCCAGAACAGAGATATGCCCTGATTTGATTATCCAGGGCAGAGGCTGGACTGAATCAGGGTCCTAGGCCTGTACTCTTTCTGTAGCCCACCCCAACTCCCAAAGTGGGTTGAGGATGTGGTGAGTGTCTTAGCGGGCTTGCCATGAAACCAATGATGCTTAATGTGTAGGGTCACCTCCCTTGCACAGACCCCCTTCCAAGGTCTGTGTCTAATTTTGTATTTGTAATGTTATGCACCTTTTCCTAAAGAGGGCCTCCTGGCAAATGGTATCAGCTTCAGGCTGCCCCAAACTGGGAGCTACCCAGTCGTAGGCACAAACAGAATGGCCTACCCTCACCCTCCCTGCCACCCCATACACACATCCATACATGACTGACCTGCTTCCCAGGCCCACCAGGCCCCAAACTTGGAGAACAAGACAAGATTCCCAACCAGGGCTTAGGAAGGACCTGCAAGGATCTGATTGGAGAGGTTGAAAATGGGCCTGTTTTGGGGGAGAAATCCCTCCTCTTCCTGGCGGCGGGGGGTGGGGGTGGGTGGGGGGGTGGGGGTGGGTGGGGGGGTGGGTGGGGGGTGGGGGTGGGTGGGGGGGGTGGGGGGTGGGGGTGGGTGGGGGGGGTGGGGGGGGGTGGGTGGGGGGGTGGGTGGGGGGTGGGTGGGGTGGGTGACGACCTTTGGCCTTGCTGGAGAGATCCAGGAAGGGGCAGGACCTGACTAGGGCTGGGATTGAGACAGGAGGGAAGTGGGCAGGGCACAACCTTCAAAGAGTGACATATGAATAAACTGTTGAGAACCAAATAGGCACAAGGTGGCAGAAGATTCGACTTCCAGTAGACCTTGAGCCTCATTATACGCTATGGTAACATATTAGCATATGCTAAGTGACACACCCAAGGGCGCTGGGACAATTCCAAGGTCTACCATAAAAGGCCAAAAAGTGGGCGGCGGCCCAATTCCTGGAAATTCCTATCCCTTCTTCAAGGTAGTTGGAATAATCCTCCCACTCATTAGCCTATGAAATTACCCAGCCCAGAAAAACTAACCACCCTGGGCTTCCCTGGTGGCGCAGTGGTTGAGAGTCCACCTGCCGTTTCGGGGGACAAGGGTTCGTGCCCCGGTCTGGGAGGATCCCATGTGCTGCGGAGCGGCTGGGCCCGTGAGCCATGGCCGCTGGGCCTGCGCATCCGGAGCCTGTGCTCCGCAACGGGAGAGGCCACAACAGTGAGAGGCCCGCGTACCGCAAAAACAAAAACAAAAACAAAAAACTAACCACCCCATGTTTCAGGGCCTCTCTCACCTTCCAAGATGACCCACACTCTGTCTATGGAGCGTATATATCTCTCGATAAATTTACTTCTTATCACTTTACCTCTCAGTGAATTCCTTCTGCGACAAGACGTAAAGAACCTGAGCTTCATTAAGTCCTCAGACCAGGTGTGCAATTTCAGCTGGGAGATTGTGAGTTTGAGTCCCAGTCTGGGGTGTGCAGTTTCAGGATGGTGGGGAGAGAACAGGGTCCTGCCCAGGGTGCCTATTCCCTCCGTACACACCCCAAAAAAGGGTCTGGGAAGACCTGAGCCTAAAGCTCCCATGAAGGACAAAGTGGAAACCTGGGCCCGGAGAGCGTGTGCACGGCTCTGGCTCCACCCAGCTCCTGCTACTGCTCATCCTTCAGCCTCACTGGGCTCTTCTGCTGCCTTGGGCAAGGATGGAGACTGGGCCTCCAGCATCAGCACCGTCTGGCCCTTCTTGATTCTCAATTGACAGAGAGGGTTAGGTGTCCTTCCTTACCCAGCTGAAGCTCAGCCTTTGAGCACCAAGTGTCTCCTGTCACCTCCGTAACCTCCCCAGCTGCTGCTCTCTCCTGGGGAAGAGCCCTGTCCCCTCCCTTCCTTTGACCTGGCCAACTCCTGCTTATCCTTGAAGACTTAGCTCAAATATCTCCAGGAAGCCATCTTTAGGCTGTCACCTGCTTTTTCTCTGTGTTCCCTGGTTCTTTGCAATGACCTGTATGTTTCCACTTCTCAAAGTAAATTGTAAGCAATTACTCGTTCCCAGAGAGTAAGGACTGTGTCTTTTATCTCTTATCTCCCAAGACATTTTGATGGCAGAAATCCTAAATAAGTGAGGAGGGTTGGCTATTTAAAGGCAACCGGGAATGGAGACAATTAGTTTGTAATTGACTACATTTGCTTCTCCAGTTGCAAAGAGAAGCTATTTCACCTGCAAGAAGAAATGCACATTGTTCCATTCTGGGAGACTTGTAGGCCGTGGAGTTTTGAAGACAGAAACGGGGGAATAAACTAAGCACCTCCTATATATAGTGCCAGATGTAGTGTTGTTTAATCCTTAAGGCCCCTTTGCTATTGTGCACATTAAACAGATGAGGAAACTGAGACCTTCAGAAGTCAAGTGGTTTGCTCAGCATCACCCAGCCTAGGCCTCATCTCCAGGCTGAGAAGTCTCATCATTACCCCTCCCGTCTCTCCTTGTGTGGATAGGATCAAGCTTGCTGCTGTCTGTCTTCAAAAACTCCACCTCCTGAAAATCTCCCAGAATGGAACAACCTGCATTTCTTCTTGCAGGTGAAGTCGCTTTTCTTCGCATTAAAATACCTTCTAAGGGGCTTCCCTGGTGGCGCAGTGGTTGAGAGTCCGCCTGCCGATGCAGGGGACACGGGTTCGTGCCCCGATCCCGGAAGATCCCACATGCCGCGGAGCGGCTGGGCCCGCGAGCCATGGCCGCGGAGCCTGTGTGTCCGGAGCCTGTGCTCCGCAACGGGAGAGGCCACAGCAGTGAGAGGCCCGCGTACAGAAAAAAAAAAAAAAAAAAATACCTTCTAAGGTATGACATTCCAAACATAAGGATCTTCTCTTATCTTCTATTTACGTCCTGACACTGTTGGATGTCTGAGCTTAGCTGATTTAGAGGGAGGGAAAGTGATTATACTTTCGCTTTCCAAAGAAGAACATAGGAATTTTTTTCTGTGTTTCTGAAGTTTGTTATAAGAGTATGGACACCTTACTTCAAAGAAGGGGAGAGAAGATAAGGGCGTAAGATTTTTGCTTTTATACGGTCATCTAGGTGTTTTGAAATTCTAATTAGTCCTAAAGGAGAGTGGAGAGACGTGGAGCATCCAGCCGGCACCCCCAGTCCTTGTCTTCAGCTGGTGAAAAGCTGAAGCTTACATATCTGGTATTGCATCTTTTGTGGTGTAAATGAATCATTCTACTGTTCTCTATACTTTTCCCAGGAAATACTCCCCCACTCCCCTGGGGGTCTAGAGTTTTACCACTGATCCAACTTAAGTTCTGAAAACAGTAGAGCTGGAATGGGAGTTCCTCAAACTTCTGGTCTCTAGGTCTCTGTTATGAGTCACAGGACTCCCAAATTCATTTGAAATCCATTCTTTGCCCAGGAAAGGTCTTTACTGCTGGTCTAACGTTTTGGGGAACATTTTTCTCCGTCCAAATGAATTAGATAAATGTTCGTGGGACATCTGACCTTGCCAGGCACTGCCTAAGGATTTGGGAAGTAGATGAAATTTCCCGAAGACACTCCTGAAGTTGACAAGTGACTAGATGAAAAAGCGCCCTGAGAGCCCAGAGGAGGGGGCAATTTAGTAGCCTGGGGCAGGGAAGTTTCCACAAGAAGGTGGCATTTGATCTGGGATTCAAAGGATCGCTTCAAACATACCAGGTTGTGGAGGAGTATTCTGGGCAGAGAGTCTGCCATAGAACCAAGGCCATAGGGGCAGCGGACCTTGCAATCAGATAATCCATGAGTTTCCTTGCTTTCAAGAATGATAAAATGTTTTTGGCTTATCTTGTATATTTCCTGTCTTGCATCTGTAACCCAACACTCTTTCAGGAACTCTGATTCCTGTTGGTGGAAAATGGTATTTAGAATTCATAATCTGCACACAGGAGGCACTCACTGCTACTGGCGGGTCACTGATCCTATACTTCAACAAAAACAATTTAAAATAAAGAAATAAGTAAATATAGCGTTAACTGCTCCCCCCCCCCCGCCCTCCACCAAAAAAAAAGTAAAGAGTGCTTGTGAGGCTCAACTCTCTGAAAAATTACATATGAAAGAGCCTGTATGTAGAAAATGATATGCAAATGTAAGGCGAGATTGTTTTTATTTTCAATTCCTTCTCCTAAACAGAATTTTTCTTGGCCCCATGCTATAGAAATATAGGAACAGGAGGATGGGGGAATTGTTCAGGCCTAAGAGAAGGCTCTATTCTTTTTTCGGCAACCACATACCACTGAATTTGCTGACCTGGGGATCCTGGCATCTGTGTCCTAGGGTGGAGCTGCCTGGACCAGCCCATCAGCCACTGGCAGGGAGAGAGACCTGGAGGGAGGAGAGGAAGCGGGGGTAGGGGGTGGGATCTTGTCTGAGTGATGAAGTATGTGAATCAGAGTTGGCCGGAACCAGGCATCAGCACTAGGTTGGCCATGCCATTGACGCAGCTGGACTGTGTGGCTCTAGCCCTGTGCCAACACCCCACGCCCCTAGGTACATTTTGGAGGGCATTTTGGGAAGCCGAGCAGCTGCCCACCTGACAAAAGTGCTCCACTGCTCCTCTGGGTCTGGGGGAATCCGAGGGCAGGCAGGTGAGTCTGAGCTGGCCTCTGTGGGACTCGAAGCACCCCCTGCCCCAGCACTGAATCTCAGCACTGTCCAAAGAGGTACATGGTTGGAACTTCTTGGACCCAATGGGGTACCTTGAAGAGAAAACTGGGGTGGCATGGCAGCCCAAGTGGGTGTGTGGAGGCCACAGCACCTGAGCAGGAGGCCAGGCCCTTGTCCAGTCCTGCTTCTTCCTGGCCTGGTCACTTATTCTGCTTCCCTGGGCCCCAGTTACTCTAGGTCTTGAATAGGGTCCAGAAACCTTTTGTAAAATCTCAGGTGACTCTGATGATCACACAGGTTAGAAACCATGAACTCATCCAAATGGTCAATAATCTTCTGACTTTGGTTTTTGGAATCTGTTCCTGCCTGATTTTTTGCTTTTCTCTGAACTGTGTTCATTTAATTTTTAAAAAATGTGTGTATATATATGTGTGTGTGTGTGTGTGTGTGTGTACACACATATATATACATATATACACACACACACACATATATACACACACACATATATATATACATACACACACACACACACACACATATATGGATGGATAGGAAGTGTTCATTCAAGGGGGGAAGAAAGGAAAACTGACATTTCTTGAGGAGAGAGTCTGTTCTGTGCTGGGTACTTTACCAACGTCATCTCTGTGTTGCCTGCCCAGAAGACAACTGTAGACTATAGACGTACTTTCAAGCAACTTGCCTTTCTCCATTTTCCTGACTCTGAAATGCAAGGGCTACTCCACTAGGGATCTCCTCACATTCTAAGAGGGGGAAATGAGAATGGGAACTCACATCTATTTTTTAGTCTTTTATTAACATTTATTTTTTTAAGCTAAAACAGTGTATAAAAGGAATATCTGTATGTGTTTTTTGTTTGTTTGCTTTTTGTTTTTTGCGGTACGCGGGCCTCTCACTGTTGTGGCCTCTCCCGTTGTGGAGCACAGGCTCCGGACGCGCAGGCTCAGCGGCCATGGCTCACGGGCCCAGCCGCTCCACGGCATGTGGGATCTTCCCGGACCGGGGCACGAACCCGTGTCTCCTGCATCGGCAGGCGGACTCTCAACCACTGCGCCACCAAGCCCCTGTATGTGTTTTTTAAGTCCATAATGAAAAATAGTGAGAGTTTACCTCTTGCCACATTCCAAAAATTGTCCCCCTACCCATCGCCCAGACAACCACTTTCACCCACTTCTTTTGGTAGTTATCCCTATAATATAAAATTTATATGCTAACACTGCATTTTTCTCAATGTATCAGTTTTAGGCATAGTGTACTTACTGACTTTTCTGTTATGATAATATGTGAAGTATTAGCTTTCTCATTGCCACCCCCACCTGTTGTCTCCCCATCCTCTCCATATGGTTGAATCACTATTTTTTTTTTAATTTTTAAAAATTAATTAATTAATTAATTTTATTTTGGGCTGTGTTGGGTCTTCATTGCTGCGTGCAGGCTTCTCATTGCGGTGGCTTCTCTTGTTGCGGAGCATGGGCTCTAGTCACTCGGGCTTCAGTAGTTGTGATGCATGGCTTATTTGCTCAGCAGCATGTGGGATCTTCCTGGACTAGGGCTCAAACCCATGTCCCCTGCATTGGCAGGAGGATTCTTAACCACTGTGCCACCAGGAAAGCCCTGCCATTTTTAAATTTTATATCTGTAATCAGGGTTTACATAATTAAGACTTATATAAATATGGTTTATGACAAAAGTCAAGAGGCACACTATGAATGCATTGTCTTTCCTGTATAGTTTTTCATTTTTCCTGGAGTTATTAATTGCTCTTCTTTTTATTTGCATAATTTTCTGTACTTCTTTTGAGGAGCTTCATCATGAAATCTACAATATCATTTTTGTTATCAAGTCTATGTTTTTTCTAGAGAGCTCCTTTTGAGAGTCCTTCATTCTCCTCCTAAGTCTGCTCTAGAGTATCCTCTGAGAATTCTCACCACTCCTCTGAGTTGCAACCCCATTTCTGGGAATCTGTGACTGTTTCTACTTGAGTTTATTTTTTTGTTTTTTTTTTTGGTACCTATTCTCCCATAGTTTCCCAAGACACTGTGGATGGAAATGAATTTTCTGAATCTTTGCATGTTTGGAAAACATTTCTCTTCTGCTCTCACACTTGGCTGATTGATTAACTGGGTACAGAAACAAAGACTGAAAATAATTTCATGTCATAATTTTAAGATACATTTGCTCAGGAGAAGTCTAATGCTATTCTTATTCCTTTGTGTGTAAGTTTTTCTTTGTTCTGTCTCTAGAAGCTTTTAAGTTCTTGGCTTTATGCTTGGTGTCCTGGAATGTTAGGATCAAAGACCTAGGTATGGGTCTTTCAGAATTCTTTGTTCTAGACTTTTGGCAGGTTCTTTTAATCCTGTGTCATGTACTCTTTAATTCTTGGAACATTTATTATATTTATTTGATAATTTCTTCTTCTTCATTTTCTCTCTCTTTCTGGAATTTGTTAGTCATTGAACCTCATGGGCTGATCTCCTGATTTTCTTATCTTTTCGTTCTTATTTCTTATTCCTGTGTTCTATTTTCTGGGAAATGTCCTCAGTCTTATCTTCTAACCCTTCAACTGTATGTTTTATTTTATCTGTTAATTTCCAAGAACTCTTTCTTGTTGAATGATTGTTCCTTTTTCATAGCACCTTGTTCTTGTTCCATGGCCTCTCATATTTCTGTGAACATATGAGATTGGTTGCCTGTTCATATTTAAGAATGAGGAACTGCAAAAGTTGATTGGAAGCTCTGTGTTGCTTATCACTTTAAAGTGACTGGGATGAGACTTTGCCATTTCTTTGGAAGACCACCCCCCCTTAATATTAGTATCTGAAAGTTTTTTCCTCGGGAACTATTCAGTTTCTCTAAAGAATCCTATTTTCCTGCCTGGAGAAAAGATGTGCATCAGTAGGTAAGGCAAGAGGAAGGGGCTCCGTGCCTGCTCCATAGTCAGACTTTCGACTGATACTTCCTTTTTAGCCCTGAATCTCACCCCCACTATTTGGTGCCTGGAGCCCCCAAGTCCATCACCTCTTCTGTTCTCTTTCTCCTAAGAATAAACCCTGCCTCCTGCCTAAGGAGTAAGAATCTGGTGCTAGTATTCTGAAGGTAGATAGGTTTCCTACTTATGTCCTCATTTTCCTCCCATGCCTCACCCTACCCTCCTCCCTTCCTGGTGCCTTCCCATTCCGAGCCTCTTCAGGGTCTACAGCATGGATTGGCTCTTTTCTCATAGATACCAGTCTCAACTCGCACATTTCTCCTCCTTGGTGCTAAAATCGTTACCACTCCTCCCAGCATTGACGCCTCCTCTTCTGCGAGATCCATTCAGTCTCCAAGTTCCACGGCTTCTTCCTCTCATCACTTCTCACACTCACCTGCTCTCCCCTTCTCTGCCTTCACTTCACCTCCACAGTCAGACCCCTGTTGTCTCGTGCCTGGTTCATGCCAACATCCTTCATCTCACAGTCTCTTTAAGCTCTTGTGTATTTCTCTCCTTCAATCAGTTCTGCATCCCGTGGCCACACAAAGCTGATCATCTCACTCCCCTCCGTTAAAGTGCAGACTTAGGATAAAATCTCACCTTGAGCATGAATCCTCAGCCTCCACTGCTCTCTTCAACCTCTCCCTCCTGGATCTTCTTCCCACTGCACACGCCCTCTCCAGCCATACTGAATTCCTCTGCTTAGCCATGCTCCCACTTAATGCCAAGCCCATGCCATGTTGCTTTTTTGCTTTCCTTTTTCTTTTCAAGAACTCCTACTTAGACCCTGCCAGTGTCAGCTTAGATGGCATTTCCTCTGGATAGGTTTTCCTGGCCCCAAGACTAGTAGCTGTTCCTCTATACATCCCTAGGGTAACGCCACTTGTCTTCATTAAGCTACCAGCTCCTCCTCCTGAGCAGGGACCATAGTTTGATGACTGTTGCTTCCCCAGTGCCTAGCCCAGTGCCTGACACGTAGTAGATACTCAATAAATACTTGTCAAACAAATGAATATATGAATAAATGATTGGATTCCCACGTTCAGATGCAGAAAGTGAGGTGGGAGAGGCCAAACGAATTATTCAAGGTCATCCAGCAGGGATCTGCACAGAGGTCCCTCTGGCTTCAGAGCCTATTGAATGATGGGCACGTCGTCCTTCAAGTGCACTTGCTTTCCTAGTCCCAGGCCTCTGACTCAGAGAGGTCAGCCTTGGTGGCCCCGGGGATTAGATTTCCAGGGCCCTCTGGGGTGGTTTACCGTCGGCACTGATCTCCAGCATCTCCTGCCTGGGTCTACCAAGGTCCTGCAGAGGTCCCTGCCAGCCAAGTGCCTGTGATAAAAGACAGCAGCCCCAGAGGGAGGCAGGTGGGGGCCTCCAATTCAGCTCCAGGCTCCTTGGACCCACCCTCCTTCCCCCTCCTCTCCTCATCCCCCTCAACGCTCATTTTCTCTGGCCCCGTACCCGGAGAAACTCAGATTGCGAGGATTTTCATGGGGGATGCAGTGGTGCCCTCACTAACTGCTCCCTTAACGAGCAGAGGAGTGAGTTCCATTTTGGCCCAATTCAGAGGACACTGCCCTCTGGGGATCAGTCCAGGCTGAAAGTTCAGATTATTTTGCAGCTTTTGAAGCAAACATCCACTCCAAAAACATGATGTCACCAAAGAAGGCTTGATTACCCTGTGGGGTGCTGGCAGCAAAGACACCCCTCTCCCATCTCCAGCAGGTCCTCCCTCAGGGGAGAGACAAGAACACTCATTTCAAAGCAGGAATGGTGTTTCTGAGGGGAGTTGGCCCGGTGTCTTGTGTGTGTGTGTGTGTGTGAGAGAGAGAGAGAGAGAGAGAGAGAGAGACCCAGAAACCAGAGATGGGAAACAAAGCCTATGCAGGAGTTCTGAAAGGCTTTGATGAACTATCTCTGCAGCTCTAAGCACAGCTAGTTCAGGAAGCTTCCCTCTAGTCCAGCTCAGCCTAGGGTCTTTACTATTGACCTGGAAAGTGAAGGGGGCTCCAGCTAATATTTCTTCTGCTCCCCTAATGCCTTCCTCTTTGAGAGGCCAGCACTGAGCCCCGGGAATCTGCAAGGCAAACATGAACCCCTCACGTCCACACGTTTTCCCTTCCTCCCTTGCTTCGTTCACTCCTTTTCCTTTTGCTTCTATTCTTTCCTCATTCTGCATGTTCCTCTTTTTCCTTTTTCCTTTCCTCTGCTTCCTCTTCTCATCTTCTTTTCACGTTAAGCTAATAACATCTAACCTTTATTTATCCATGATGAGAGGCCAGCCCCTCATTTATCTAAACACCTTATGGATAGTGTGTCATTTCATAAAAATTTTTTCCTTTAAGTGTTTTATAAGAGTAATCTTGCTTGTTGTAAAAAAAAAAATTAGAACATACAGGTGAGCTGAAACCAAACAAAAAACAACAACAAAAAGTTAAAGTCCCACCATAATCACATCTTTGACATTGTGGTGTACGTTCTCCCAGATTTCGCTTTAAGAATGGACCCTTCCAAATCTACTAGGAGATTCTTTAGAAGTCAGGAGTCCTGGGTCTGCAGTTGAAGCTCGGCCTTGAGCACATCACAGCCCCTCGGCCTCCCGTCTGGGGCTCAGTGTCCCCGGGCGGCACCTGCATCGCAGGAAGAGGCCTGCCCCTGCCAGCTGGTAGCACGCCCAGGTCAAGAGACCAGATTTTTTTTGCTCTCAAGAAAGCCCCAGCCCGTTGCCTTTTGCCACCATCCCGAGAATCAGAGCTGGATTCCGGGCATGGCCACACACCTCTTCACATCCCCTCGGGCCCAGCCTAACTTCTCAGCTTTCACTGTTTCTGCCAATGCGTTGGAAATGGCAGGGCTCCTGTGTTTCCTCCACCTGCACTAACAGAGGGAAAGTGCTGCCCCAGCACTCCTTCCACGTGCTCAGCATCCTCTGCCAGGCCCAGGTGCCCCACGGATGCAGGTGCCCCCGGGAGGCTCCTCTCCTGGATGGCTTGGGGCTGTTTCTTCCCTGGAGCATCATGGCCAAGTTTCCGTGGCCCTGCATGCGTGGACCCTGGGCCAGGGCTGTGGGTGTGGGCAGCTTTGGGTTCCATGTGGGCTCTGAACAGGAAGGGCTTTCATGTGGGTGCCATCTGGACTCCTGGGCCTGGCCCCGGCCCTGGCAGGGCCCAACGAGGGGGAGCTGCAGTGAGAAAAACACTTTGTGTTTGGGAGCCTGTTGGTGGCACGGGAGGACGGCAGGGCAAAGCGTTCGTGCAGGCTGAGAGCACAGAGACCAGTGGACCCTGTGGGAAGGAGACGAGAAAGCCGCTGCCACCTAAGAAGCAGCCTCGGCAGAGACACCGGGCAGAAAAGTCCGTCGGGTGGTGATGGAAAACAATTTCTCGAGCCTGCCTTTGCTCTCTCCGTCTCTACAGGCTCACTGAGCCAAATCAGGTCAAGCGTCCAGCTCGCGCTGCCAGACATGGTGGCATTGTTTCAATCCCCCGCCCCCCCCCGCCGCCATCCCCTCCCCCCCTGAGAACCGAGTTCTGACAAAGGAGGCCCTGAGGGACAGGCCTGGGAGGACAGAGGCCAAGGGCTGGGGAGGCACGGTCACTCCTTCTCTCCTCCCTCCCGCTGGTTATTTTTCTCCCTGGGACTTGAGGGAGAAAACAAGGCTGCCTCTGGAAGACCCGGAGGCTGTTTTTGTTTACATAAAGGCACTTTCTGAGCAAACTGCTCCCTGAAAGGTCAGCGCTCATCCCAGGCAGCGCTGGGACCCAGGGCGGGTTTGGGAGATGTGGGGAGAAAGGAAACCGCAGGCCACTTGAGGTCAGATGACTTCACCGGAGAGGGGAGGGGAGCTTCCTGGAGACGGGGCTCTGGGAGCCTCTTGCTGCTCCGTAGAACTCGAATAGGGCTTGTTTATCTGTCTTCCAGAGCACCCCACAGCGTGGCAGAGAGGCCAGAGCCACGGGCGGGACACAAGGGAGCTTGGCATCTGGGCCCGTATCCCACAGCCTCTGGCTTCACCTCCCTAGGCCTGAGTGTGCATGAGGGCACCAAGTAGAAGCACCTTGAGAACCCCCCAACCCATATATTCTAGGTGTTCAGCAAACATTTTCTGAGCAAACGCCCTGCACCTGGTATGATACTAAACCCAGAGGCCCGGGGAAGGTGACCGATAGCCCTGGTTTGCCTGGGATCCTCCCAGTTGTAGTACTGAGCACCTGGGTGTTTGGTCAGGCCAGCCCCAGACCTCAAGCAGCTCAGGATCTGGAAACAATGTCAGCTGTATAACAGCATGTGATGAGCGGCCTAATAGAGGGTAAACAAGGGCATGGAACTCGAGAGACGCAGAGACTAGCTCTTGGGAGGAGAGCTGGGAAATTTCACTACGGTGACACCGGTTAGCAACGAGGAGCCATGGCTGAATTTCTTCTGTTGTTGTTTTTTTTTTTTTTTTTTGCGGTACGCGGGCGTTGTGGCCTCTCCCGTTGCGGAGCACAGGCTCCAGATGCGCAGGCTCAGCGGCCATGGCTCACGGGCCCAACCGCTCCGCGGCATGTGGGATCTTCCCGGACCGGGGCACGAACCCGTGTCCCCTGCATCGGCAGGTGGACTCTCAACCACTGCGCCACCAGGGAAGCCCCAGATTTCTTTTTTTAATAGCTGTATTGAGGTATAGTTTATTTTTATTTCTATTTTTTTTAACTTAGAAAAATCTTTATGTATTTATTTACTTTTGGCTGCGTTGGGTCTTTGTTGCTGTGTGTGGGTTTTCTCTAGTTGCAGCGAGCGGGGGCTACTCTTCATTGCGGTGCGCGGGCTTCTCATTGCAGTGGCTTCTCTTGTTGCAGAGCACGGGCTCTAGGTGCACGGGCTTCAGTAGTTGTGGCACGTGGGCTCAGTAGTTGTGGCACACGGGTCACTAGTTGTGGCTTGCAGGCCCTAGAGCACAGGCTCAGTAGTTGTGGTGCACGGGCTTAGTTGCTCCGCGGCATGTGAGATCTTCCCGGACCAGGGCTCGAACCTGTGTCCCCTGCATTGGCAGGCGGATTCTTAACCACTGCACCACCAGGGAAGCCCGAGTTCAATGAATTTTAACAAATATACGTATGTTTTAACAAATATGTATACAACAAATATATATATATATATATCCGTGTAACTGTGACACCAGTCAGAATATTTACATCACCCCAGAAACTCCCCTAGTGCTCCTTTAGCGTCAATCCCTTGCTCACCATCCCATCCCAGGTGAACACTTACCTGGTTCCTGTAACTATAGATTAATTTTACCTGTTCTTAAGCTTCTTATAAAAGGAATCATACAATCTGTACTCTTTAGAGTCTGACTTCCTTTGTTCAGCCTCATGTTTTTGAGATTCACCCAAGTTGTTATATGTCTCAGTAGTTTGTTCCTTTTTTTACTCCAGAGAATGGATATACCACAATTTTTTTTTTTTTGCAGTACGCGGGCCTCTCACTGTTGTGGCATCTCCCATTGCGGAGCACAGGCTCCGGACGTGCAGGCTCAGCGGCCATGGCCCACGGGCCCAGCCGCTCCGCGGCATGTGGGATCTTCCCGGACCGGGGCACGAATCCATGTCCCCTGCAGTGGGGACATTTGTAGTCGTGATCTGTGCAGGTACAGTCCTCATCCAAGGACTCATGGGTGACCCAAGCACAATTTTGGGGTCTCTTATATGCACATATCTCTCTTATTCAATGCCCTGCTCTGCAGATTCCAGTTGCTTCAGCTGCTGCAAACTCTGAACCCTGACTCCTCAGCTCAGCAAAACTACTATGCTTAGATTAGACTTCAGACCTCTGCCTTCAGTTACAAAACTGTCTCCAGGGTGATCATGGTGTTTACCTCGTGTGTTTTCTTTCTCTCAGAAACCATAGTCTTAGATTTCCTTTTATCCACTATCTGAAAACAGTTGTGTCATATATTTTTTCTAGTTTTATGGTTGTTTATAATGGAAAGACTATACCTGTTATCTTGTGATATCCAGAAGTGGAAGTCACCCAGTGGATTTCAGACAGGCAAGTCTCAAAATCACTTCAATTCGTATCATACGGTAAGGTGTTGAGGAGACCACTTAGGAAACTCTACCACATTTTCTACTCCCTTTACATTCCTTCCTTTTTCTGGATCTTTTTTTCCAGTTATAGCCCTGCCTTCTGATGATTTGCTCCTGCTGGGACCTGAAGTGATAAACAGATGTGTTTAATTCCTTTGGGTCAGTATTATGTCCTGGCAGTTCATAAATCGGCACAAGTCTCTCTTTTGTGGATAGCTTGCATTCCTCCTCCGTGTCACGTTCACAAATTAGATCATGAATAACCTGTACTGACCAAACTGTCAGGGAGGTAAGCTTCTTATTGATCAGAGCCCCATTTACTTCTTCCTACACCTCCCTGCCCTTCTCCTTCTGAGAGGATCATTTCCTCAATTATCTGCTCATTCGTTTCTTATTCTATATGTGTTTTTCCTCTCTCTACTTTATTTCTTATTAAATTTTTTTTCTGGGGTCATATGAATATGTATATATCTTTGTATAAATTGATGTATATGTATTTATACATATAAATTCATATACATATATATGATTTACACAACCTGATGGGGGATGTTCATGCATATGTTAGTGAGAATGTGTGTGGCATAATTTCTGTGGAATGAAGTTGGCAAAGTGAGGTTGGAGAACATCCAGAGGGAGAGAGAACTATTTATTTACTAAGCATTGACTCTGAGTCAAGGCACTAAAATATACCCTTTACACACAAACTTCATTTAATCTTCATTACTACTCTATGAAGTAAGGATTCTTATACTTAGTTTTCAAAAGGAAAGCTGGGGCTCAATGAGGTAAATGTAACTTGCCTCAGACACAGCTGGTAAACAACAGAGCAAGGAGTTAAATCAGTGTTTCTCTGGCTCATATCTGGGCTCTTTTCACTATACAATACTTTCTCCCTAGAAAGATGTCTGTTAAAAAAAAAAAAGTGATCAAAGGGCATGTAGTTCCCTGACTCGTGAGGGTGGGAAGAAGATGTATGGGGAAGTAGACCTATGGTCCAGTGTTGCCTTGATGGAAATGGTCAGATCTTAGGAATCCCCTCTAATAATCTCCCACCTGGAATCTGAGTGATCTGTGAGGGTTTGTGATCAGGCACTGGAGAATGAAGAGAGTGGGAGAACTTAGCCGAGGGGATCAGAGATTTAAGTAATTGAAAATGCAGAAAAGGAGTCATAGGATTCACAAGGAAATGGTTCCAAATCTAGGAGGAGAAGGGATTGAGGATGAGGTCACAAGGAGAACAGAACCCTCAGGTGACAAAAAGGTCATTTGGCGCCGAAACTTACAGGAATCCACGGGGGGCGGGATTAATGAAGCAGACAGACAGCCTTCCCAGAAGTCACTCACACATGAAGAGACAGGAACTGGGTGAGTGCAACCAGCCTCCCCTGGTCTCAGCAAGGGGTGCCAACATCATTTATTAGATCATCAGGATGAAACGAGTGGTTCTAGTTAGAAACCTTAGCACGTTATGAAAGTATATTGAAATGAAGCATCATGTCATGACAAGTGCGAGAAGAAGGGAAGGAGTCAGAGAGTTTGAAGAAGAGAAGAAAGTAAAGGAACGTAAGGATTGCGCAGAGATTCTGCCACCCTGGCCAAGGGAGACAGACTGAACTGGGTGGGGTTCAAAAACGGGGCGGCTAGAAAGCGGTGCTCTGATGAATCCTGATGATTTGCTAAGTTCTCCCCAGGCTCAATTAAATGTAAACACTCCTTGCTTTGGAAAGGCAGCGTGACATCTTTACTTTTTCATATTTTAAAATAAAAATAATTGATGAACACATTCACAAAATCCAAAAGGTGCCAAAGAATATACAGGGAAATGTAGGTCTCCCCTCACCTCTGTCACCCACTTCCCCAGCCCTGCTTTCCAGAGGGACTCCTATTATCAGGCTTACGTGGCTCCTTCCAAAGAGATCTGCAGCGTTTAGAAACAGCTATGAATATACTGATAGCTTTCACAAAATGACAGCACACTGTACGTGTTCTTTTGCACTTTGCTTTTTATACATTTTAACTTTTTGAATATTTTTTGGAAATTATTCCTTATCAGTACCTAGACAACTGCCTTATTACTTTTTTTTTTTTTTTTTTTTGCTGTACACGGGCCTCTCACTGTTGTGGCCTCTCCCGTTGCGGAGCACAGGCTCCGGACGCGCAGGCTCAGCGGCCATGGCTCACGGGTCCAGCCGCTCCGCGGCACGTGGGATCTTCCCGGACCAGGGCACGAACCCGCGTCCCCTGCATCGGCAGGCGGACTCTCAACCGCTGCGCCACCAGCGAAGCCTGCCTTATTACTTTTTAAGAGCCACATACTTTTCCATCGTAGAGCTGTACCATAATTTAACTAGTTTCCTACTGATGGGAATTCAGGTTAACTTCCAATCTTTCGCTATTACATACTGCATACTCGTCAATAAACATCCTTGAACATACATCACTGTGTGTGTGTGTGTGTGTGTGTGTGTGTGTGTGGTGTGAGGGAGCAGGGAGGACGTAGGAGTGGAGGCGCAGGGTCAAAGGATACGTGCATTTTGAACAGTGGAGAATGGTTGTCTCCCTTTTTTAAATGCATGCTGGCTGCTCATCTGTGAAACCATCTGCCTGATGGGAGGAAATCGATCAGATATACCACGACATACGCTCTCTGTTTCAGTTCTTCCAACAATGCTGTGAGGTACAGAGGCAAGTCCTTCCTATATTTTGTCCAAGAAAGTCAAGCCCAGCAAGGCGCTGGCAATCCCAGTGTAACCCGGCAACTTCCGGTCCGTCTCTTGGGTACCCTAACACTGGGAAAGGTTGCAACTCTCTGGATAAAGGACAGAGATGCTAGGTCTCTAGAACTATGTGTCCTTCATGATAAATAACCGAAATCAGCTTTCTGGTGCAAACCAGTCTTAGCTGTGGGCCTGGGGTCTTTTGCTGCCTCCAGCTCAGCTTGAGCAGAGCTAAGAGAGCACAGCTGGGCCTGCTCCCAACCCACCAGGTTCTGTGATGTCTTGGGGTCCTGAGACAACGTGGCCGGGCCACCCCCAGACACAGGATTCCCCAGATCCTAGAGCATTTAGATGTCTTTTTAGTGTCCGCATACCCACATCCAAACACAAGAGGACTTTTGTTCTGAAATGGGGCCTTGGGGAGCCTGCCCTAGCCACCCGAACCCCTCCTCTGTGACGTGGGGAGATGATGAGCTATAAACAAGATGCGGCTCAATGCGTTACTAGCATCGCTTTGGGTCACTTGGTTTAGCTTGGAACCACCACGGAATAATCACACTTTTGATGGGCAGCCCCATTTCATTTTCTTGTTCCTAGGGCGTTTCTACCCCCAGCCTGGCCTATAGCCCTTTCCCTCTTAGCTTTCCAGGTTTTGAGGAAACAAAAGCTGTTCCCAGTGTCCCCCCAAGTCAACCCCTTGGTTGGAACTGGGGTGTCTACAAGAACCCCCACCCCACCAAGCCCAGAGAATGTCTCCCCTGGGCACTGCCAGAACTGGTTTATGAAATTTCTCTCTCAGACCTTTCGAGTTGCCTGGGCACACACTCGTCTTAGATGCTGTTTCTGATTTCAGGTCTTTTCTGACTGACTGGTTTGGTCCTAACGTGTTCAGAGTATTTCCCAAGGAATTCCAAGTTCTAAGGAAGGGCCTTGGGGCTGCTTAGGAAAGCCTCTTTAACTAAAGAGTTCCCCACCCCCTTTTAAAAAATTGTGAACTATATCATACATTCAGCAAAGTACAAAAACATATATGTACAGTTTAAAAATAAAATTAAAGCCAACACCCATGGAACCATCACCAGGTATAGACATAGAATATTGCCAGTACTCTAGAAGCCCCCTCTGTGGCCCTCCCTAATCGATTTGATATGTTGAAATTCAGGTGAGAGCTCTCCTCCTAAGCAAGTCTGAAAAACAATGAGTCACTGTCCTTCTGGAATGCCCCTCCAGCTATACTCACAGCATCCAGTCACACACAGGGCTGTCTTCTCCGGGCCTATGAAGCTCTCGAACTTTGCTCACACCCAGCCCTACCTCCCAGCCCACCAATGGGTTAGGAAGAAATATTAGCAGGTAAAAAACCTCACAAATGAATTGTATTCGTGAGGGAGAAGTGGCTTTTTATGGTCAATCTTCCTTTGCCTTTTCTTTTTTTTTGAAAGTCTTTTTGGTAGGTTGGTTTGTCTTAGGCCACTGTCAAGGACTTTGGTGGTTCCTTCCCCTTTACCCTGTGTCTTTTCTATCGCTTTCCTTCCTTCCTTCCTTCCTCCTCATTAGTTATCACTGACCATCAGGCATCGTGGGCCCCACAAAACATTCCCTCCTGTAGATGGAAATAATTTTAGAGTACAAACCGCGCATAGGTCACTAATTACAGGTGCAATTACTGGTCACAGAATCAAGTGCTGTCCATCATTTTTAGCTAGAATCCCTGAAGGACAGGAATTCAATAAATATTTTTAAACCAATGGAAGTTTCCTGGGTTGCTGTATCGTTCGGGATCCACTCGGAAGTAGAAATCACACTAGTTATTCAGATAGAGAGTATTTAATACAAAGAAGTGTGGACTGGGGTAAAGTGGTCCATCAGAGAAAACGCAAGGAGGAACTCTAAGGGATCACAGAGGCAGGAAGCAGTCACCACCCCCAGGGCTGGTAGAACAAAGGGTCAAGACTGAACTATTGAAACTCAGAAACTTGGAAGAGGGGCCCATAAGGCTGCAACTCAGATGTCTGGGGAGGGGGCTTGGCTCAGCTGACCCTGGTATCTCCGAGCTCGGAGAGGGGGATCAAGCCCTGTGATGAGGGGCATCAGCCATCTGGTATCAGTGTTTCCAACAGGGGAGGGGAAGGGCGTGCCATCAGGCTGCTTCTGTGTTTGACAGACTTCGAACTGGATTCAGCTGCTGTTATAGGTGAAGAAGGGAGGTTGGGGTGATGCTCACAAGAAACAAAAGCCCACAGGAAGCAGGTGGGAAGGAGTGAGTCTCTTCTCCTCTTCCTGGCTTCGATCTCTGTCTACTAACCCCTCTGGGCAGAGCGTAACCGGAAGCCAGGTGAGTGAGAGTCCTGGCATCACGAAGCAGTCTTGGAGCAGGGTGCAGAGTTTGGGACAGACAGACAGTAGCTTCATAACTGACCCAGTAGGTCTGACAGGTAACCCAGGACTGGCTCCCCTGAGACCACGAGCCAGGGGCTGTATTTAGTCCGTTTCCGCTCACAGAGATGGAGCACTCGATTCTGGAGAAGCAAAGATGAACGTGTGAAACACAGTGCCTGCCATCAGGAGCTCACAGTCTGGTGGGAGAGCACGTATGCCTGCAGGTTATTACAGGGTGGACAGTATGTGTGAAATGCTCTCTATTTACAGTTCCCCCACCACCCTCCTATTTATCTCTCCTCCTACTTGCAGAGAGATGATCAGGGAAGGCCCCCCTGGGGAGGTGACATTTGCGTGGAGTTCTGAAGGAAGCGGCAGCAGCCATATGAAGGTCATGGGGAAGAGAGTTCCAGGCGGTGTTCATACCCTGAGGCTGGCGCCTGTCTGTTCTGTTTGAGGAAGATCAAGGCCACCGTGCCTGGAGGCAGGTGGGGGGCAGAGGCACAGTTAGAGGAGCCAGCAGGGAGCAGGGCAGGGGAACCTCCCGAGCCTTGTTAAAGAGTTGGGTTAGGGCTTCCCTGGTGGCGCAGTGGTTGAGAGTCCGCCTGCCAATGCAGGCGACGCGGGTTCGTGCCCCGGTCCGGGAGGATCCCACATGCCACGGAGCGGCTGGGCCCGTGAGCCATGGCCGCTGAGCCTGCGCGTCCGGAGCCTGTGCTCCGCAACGGGAGAGGCCACAACAGGGAGAGGCCCGCGTACCGCAAAATAAATAAATAAATAAAAAGATGTTTATGCAAAGGAAAATACGGGTGTTGTTACCCGAAGAAGAGACAGTGATTGCTGGGGAAACTAATACAGCAGCTATCGCTGTAGGCAGCAGGGCTGCTGAGTTTGCAGGACTGAAGCCGGCAGAGACCAGCAGGAAGGGAATTCTGGGAGAAAGAAACGGTACAAGAATCAGCCGTGGAGGTGGGCTGGAGACAGTTTATGTAGCAACCTGGGCCCCCAGGAGGTTCCATGATGGCCAGGGAGGAGACGGGCCTCTTGCCCTCTGTTTTCTTTTTAAAGTAACGGTTTTCATCATCATCATCATCATCGTTATTTGTCTTTTAAGTTTTGATTATCGAAGATTTCCTATTACTCAGCCATAAAAAAGAAGGAAATAATGCCATTTGCGGCAACATGGTTGGACCTAGAGATTATCATACTAGGTAAGTCAGACAAAAAGACAAATATCATATGATATCACTTATATGTGGAATCTAAAAAACGGATACAAATGAACTTATTTACAAAACACAAATAGACTCACAGACATAGAAAACAAACTTATGGTTATCAAGGAGTTTGGATAAATTAGGAGTTTGGGATTAAAATATACACACTAATGGGCTTCCCTGGTGGCGCAGTGGTTGAGAGTCCGCCTGCCGATGCAGGGGACGCGGGTTCGTGCCCTGGTCTGGGAGGATCCCACATGCCGCGGAGCAGCTGGGCCCGTGAGCCATGGCCACTGAGCCTGCGCGTCCGGAGCCTGTGCTCCGCAACGGGAGAGGCCACAACAGCGAGAGGCCCGTGTACCAGAAAAATAAATAAATAAATAAATAAAAATAAAATAAAATATACACACTACTGTATATAAAATAGATAACCAACAAGGACCTACTATATAGCACAGGGAACTCTACTCAATGTCTTGTAATAACCTACAGTGGAAAAGAATCTAAAAAGATTCTATATATAACTGAATCAATTTGCTGTACACCTGAAACTAACAGAACATTGGAAATCTATTTTTCAAGAAAATTTTTTTTAAAATTAAAGAAAAGAGAAAATTTCCAACATACACAATGGTAACATGACTGGATACAGAACCCCATGTCCCCATCATCCAGTTTTACAATTATCAATGTTTTGCCAATTGTGTTTGATTTGTCATATCCCATGGAGTACTTTAAAGCAAATCCCAGACATCAAATCATTTCCCCTCTAAACATTTCAGGTGTGTATCTCTAACATACAGAGGCTTTCAAAAAACCATAATCACAATACGTTATCACACTTAATTTCTTAAATGGTCTAATCATAAAGCTGTGTTCAAGTTTCTAAGATTTTCTCAAAGATGTCTTTATAAGTTGGTTAGTTTGAATTAAAGTCCAAAGTTCACACGTTGCATTCGGTTGATATGTCTCTTGAGTTTCTCTCTTCAATACACTTTGACTTGAAGATGAATTTTAAGTCTCTTTTAATCTATCACATTCCCTCTTCTCTTTGCTTTTCCCATGCTATTTATTTGCTGAAGAAACTGAGTCATTCTGGGTTTGACCGGCTGACACCTCAAGCTCATGCAGATGGTATTAACATGTTTCTTTGGAGCCATTGTATGTAAACTGGAAGACAGATCTAGAGGCTGGATTACAATCAGGGTCAATTATCTTTTCTTTCTTTCTTTTTTTGGCAAGTTTACTGACTAGGTGGAACTGTGTACTTTCTACGGCCTCATAGCAGGAGGTATGTAATGTCTGGTTCTCTTCAAGGAAGTCATTTCTTTTTTTTATTTTCATTGGAGTACAGTTGATTTACAATGTTATGTTAGTTTCAGGTGTACAGCAAAGTGAATCAATTGTACATATACTAAAGGGAATAATTTCAATTCACCTCAATGAAAGATTTTGCTGTGGACTTTTTGGGTAGATAATATATTTCAGGTTTAAAAGTTCCCTTTTATTCCTAGCTGGAAAAGATTTCTTAAGAGTCATGAATGGATGCTTCATTTACTACATGCTTTTTCTGCATCTGTTTATGTATTTCCTTTTCTGGTTTTGGTAACAAGATTTTCTCTCACAGGATAAGTTGGGGAACGCTCCCTACTTTTTTCTGTTCTCTGGAAGAGTTTGTGTTGGATTAGAATTGCTGTTCTTTGAACGTTTTCATAGAATTTGCCTTTAAGTCTTTCTGCATGGGCCTGGTGTTTTCCTTGTGGGGGTATTTTTAACCACTGATTTAATTTCTTTAATGGTTTCTAAATATTCAGGTTTTAGACTCTTGAGTCAGTTTTGGTGAGTTGCACTTTCCTACGAATTTGTTTGTTCCATCTAAGTTTTCAAATTTATTGGCATCAAATGTTCATATTATTTCCTCTCAATGTCAACTTTTTCATTCCTAATGTTCTTTATTTATGCCTTCTTTCATTTTTTTTTGATCAATATTGCCTAAAGTTGATCAGTTTTATTAGGCTTTTAAAAGAACCAACTTCTGGCTTTTTTGATCCTCTCTATTCAAAACGTTCTTTTTCCCATTTCATTAATTGTTGCCCTTTATTATTTCCTTCTTCTATTTTCTTTATATGTATTCCTCCTGTTCACTTCCTCAAACTTTTTAAGTTGGACACTTACCTCATGAATTTTAGCCTTTCTTTTTTTTCTAATTAATATGAGTGTTTAAGGTTATTAATTTTCTCTCCAAGTATGCCTCAACTACACTGCTCAACTTCTGAGACTTAGTCTTTTCATTATAAGATTATTTAAAAATATTTTCTATATCTATTTCAGCCTAATTTTTATTATAATTTCTTTTTTGACTCAAGTTTTGGGAAGTGAATTTCTACTTTATGATTTTTTAAAAATTGAGTGTTAAGCACATATATACAATGGAATATTACTCAGCCATAAAAAGAAACGAAATTATGCTATTTGTAATGAGGTGGATGGACCTAGAGGCTGTCATAAAGAGTGAAGTAAGTCAGAAAGAGAAAGACAAATACCGTATGCTAACACATATATATGGAATTTAAGAAAAAAAAATGTCATGAAGAACCTAGGGGTAAGACAGGAATAAAGACACAGACCTACTAGAGAATGGGCTTGAGGATATGGGGAGGGGGAAGGATAAGCTGTGACAAAGTGAGAGAGTGGCATGGACATATATACACTACCAAACGTAAAACAGATAGCTAGTGGGAAGTAGCCGCATAGCCCAGGGAGATCAGCTCGGTGCTTTGTGACCACCTAGAGGGGTGGGATAGGGAGGGTGGGAGGGAGGGAGACGCAAGAGGGAAGGGATATGAGAACAGATGTATATGTATAACTGATTCACTTTGTTATAAAGCAGAAACTAACACACTTTTGTAAAGCAATTATACTCCAATAAAGATGTTAAAAAATTTTTTGAGTGTTAGTTTATATTCAGTGAAATGCCCAGATCATGTGTATAGTTTGTTGAGTTTTACCAAATGCATAACTCTGTATACATCACACATCTATCAATACGTAGACCCTTTCCACGACAGCAGGTAGTTGCATTATGCTCTTTCCATCCACCCCTACTCTTCTTCTGCACAGTCTAAGGCAGCAACTGCTCTGATCCTGAGCATCACAGAGTCACTTTGCCTCTTCTAAAATTTACTGTAAACGGAATCGTACTGTATGTCTTCGTTCGTGTCTAGCTTTTTTCTCCAGTGTAGCGGTTTTCAGCGTTGTTGTGTGTATCTTTTGTTTTTCTCTCTCTTCCTCCTCTTCTTCATCCTCCTCCCACTCCGTCTCCCCCCTCCCTCTTTTGAGTAGTTCATATTCCATTGCACGAAGATACCGCAATTTATTTATCCAGTCCCCTGTTGATGGATAGTTGGGCTGCTTCCAGTTTTCAGTGATTATGATGAAAGCGGCTGTGAATGTTTTTGTGTAAGTCTTTTTGTGGGATATGTTTTTATTTCTCTTGGGTAAATACCTAGGCGTGGAGGTGCTGAGTCATAGGGTGAGTGCTTGTTTACCTTTCCAAGAAACTGCCAAAGAGTTTCCCAAAGACGTTCTACCATGTTCACACTCCCACCAGGAACATCCTCACTAACACTGGACATTTTAAGTCTTGTTTTTTTTTAAGTCTTTTTAATTTTAATTATTTTAGTGAGTAAGCTGTGGTATCCTAGTTATTTTTTAAAATCAGTTTTACTGATGGATGATTTACATACAATAAAATGCACACATTTTAAATATATAATCTGGTGGGTTTTGACAAATGTCTACAACTGTATCACCACCAACCCTACTCAAGATATAGAACATTTCCATCACCTCACAAAATTCCCTCATGCTCCTTCACAGCAAATTACACCCTACTTCTTCCCCAGGTAACCATTAAACTTATTCCTACCACTTTTGATTTGTTATGCCTATTCTAGAGTTTCATATAAATGGACTCATACATGAGATACATTTTTTTTTTGGTATGGCTTCTTTCACTCAGCGTAATTATTTTCTTGTTTATTGCTGAGTGACATTCCATTGTATGGATGTACCACAACTTGTTTATCCAGTCTCCTGAGGGTGGATATTTGATTTGTTTTTACTTTTTGGCTATTATGAATAAATCTTCTATGAATATTCTTGAACAAATATTTTTGAATATATGTTTTTATTTTTCTTGGATAAATTCCTAGGAGTGGAATGGCTGAACTGTATGACAGGGGTATGCTTAAATTTTTAAGAAACTACCAACCTGTTTTCCAAAGAGGTTGTATCATTTTACATTTCCACCAGTGGTGTAATTGAGTTTTCAATTGCTTCTCATCCTAACACTTGGCATGGTCTGTCTTTTTTTTTAAAATAAATTTATTTATTCATTTATTTATTCTTGGCTGTGATGGGTCTTCGTTACTGCGTGCGGGCTTTCTCTAGTTGTGTCGAGCAGGGGCTACTCTTCGTTGTGGTGTGCAGACTTCTCATTGCAGTGGCTTCTCTTGTTGCAGAGCATGGGCTCTAGGTGACCAGGCTTCAGTGGTTGTGGCACGCGGGCTCAGTAGTTGTGGCTCACGGGCTCTAGAGCGCAGGCTCAATAGTTGTGGTGTACGGGCTTAGTTGCTCAGCAGAATGTGGGATCTTCCCAGACCAGGGCTCAAACCCATGTCCCCTGCATTGGCAGGCGGATTCTTAACCACTGTGCCACCAGGGAAATCCTGGTCTGTCTTTTTAATTTTAGCTATTCTAACAGGTGTGTAGTGGTATCTCATGGTGGTTTTAATTTGTCTTTTCCTAATCACTAATGATGTTGATCATCTTTTCATGTGCTAGTATCTTTTCAGAAGTGTCTGTTCAAGCATTTCACCTATTTTTATGGGTTGTTTATCTTATTGTTACTGAGTTGCAAGAGATATTTATATATTCTATTTATAAATTATTTGTCAAATATTTTCTCCCAATGTGTGACATGCCTTATCATTTACTTAACTGGCTCTCTCTTTTTTTTTTTTTTTTTTTTTTTTTTTTGTGGTACGTGGGCCTCTCACTGTTGTGGCCTCTCCCGTTGTGGAGCACAGGCTCCGGACGTGCCGGCTCAGCGGCCATGGCTCACGGGCCTGGCCGCTCCGCAGCATGTGGGATCTTCCCGGACCGGGGCATGAACCCGTGTCCCCTGCATCAGCAGGCGGACTCTCAACCACTGCGCCACCAGGGAAGCCCTTAACTGGCTCTCTTAATGTGCAGATTTTAATTTTATGAAATCTACTTTATTATATTTTTCTTTTATGGTTAATTCTGTTCTTGTTTCAGCTGAGAAATCTTTGCCACTCCAGGATCATGAAGGTATTTTTCTGCATTTTATTCAGAAGCTCCATAATTTTAGTTTTTAAGTTTAGGTCTTGATCCATCTTGAATTGACTTTTGTGTATAGTATGAAGTAGGGCTCAAGATATATATTTTTTCCTGTTTAGATATTCAATTGTTCCAGTACCATTTTTAAAGAATCTTTCTTTTTCTCACTGATTTCTTTTGATGCTTTTGTGAAAAAAAATCAGTTGACCATTTAGTATTGACCTTTTTTCTGACTCTGCTCTGTTCCGTTTGTCTATCTTTGTGCCAATACCATACTGTCTTGATTACTATATCTTCATATTAACCACTGAAATCAGGCAATGTAAGTCCTCCAAATTCGTTCTTTTTTCCAATAATTTTTTTCTTTTCTGTTTTGCTATTCTATGTCATTTATTTCTATGTGTCTTTTAGCATCAGCTTCTCCATTTCTACAAAAAAAACATGCAGGAACTTTGTTTGGGACTGCACTGACTATATATCAGTCTGGGGAGAATACATGATATTGAGTCTTCCAATCCATGAACATGTGTATCTCTCCATTTATTCTGGTCTTTCAAAATTTCTCTGAGCAGCATTTTATAATTTTATATGTAGAGATTTTATACAAATTTTGTTAAATTTATTCCCAAGTATTTTATGTTCTTTGATTTAAAAAGCTTTCTTCTTTTTTAATATAGTCGTTTAAAGCTCTATACTTCCTTCTAAGCACTGCTTTATCTGCGTCCAACAAATGTTGGTATGTCGTGCTTACAATATCAGTTTAGAATGAATATTCAACCGTTGCTGGGTGCAGTGTTCTCACATCATTAGGTCAAATCGGTTGACAGTATTGTTCAAATTTCTATATCCTCATGGCTTTTCTGCTTACTCATTCTGTTTCAAATACTGAGAGAGGGGTGTTGTGTTTAGGCCTGTTGCTGTTGGTCTAGAATTAGTTCAGAGTCAGCGCACAGGCCTGCACAGATTCTTGCCCTGTATATTTCAGCCAACCACTCAGGGGAGCTCTATGCAGATTTCTGGGGATCCACCTCTGCACAGCTCCCTCCTGCCCAGTACCCTGTCCGGTACCCAATTCTAGCTGCCTTGGCAACCCTAAACTCTGACCTCTTTTCCTTCCAACCCGTGGGACCAATGATCTCTGAATGAACAAACTCAGTGGGATGCCCACACTGCCTATTCAGTGTTTAAATGTTTCTATGTCCAGAAGAAGGTTGTTTTGTGAAGCTGAAGTAAGAACAACAATGGATGATGGGGAGCAAGTTCCAAATTATAAACTTGTGGGTCAGGCTGGTTGGAGGCATTTGGAGGTTTTGGGAGTTCAGAAAAAGAAGCAACCATCAGGTTATAAATCTGGTTAAATCATCAAGTGGAGATTCTTCCTTTCATATGGGGGAACTCTGCTTTATCACAAGGGACAATGTCAGAAGAAACAGAGTTGGCTTAGGGCAGAGGTGTTCAAATGTTTTGATCACAACCCTCATTAATAAAAAAAATTGGATTATTTCTTTGATCTCCTAATATATGTAAATTTATTTATGAATTATTTTCTGTTTTTCTATTATTGGTTAATGTCTCAAAGCCAAATTACACTTAGAATGATGTTGATCATGAAGGATAATAAATATAAATCTATTTTCAAGTCATAGTTTTGATCAGTCCACACTTTTTTGGCCAACTTCATGTCTGATCTGATTATGTGAAAACAAAGTGTGACCTTGAATGAATAAAACACAACAAGAAGATGTTTTAATATTTAAAAGTTTGTTCCTCCCGGCTGGAGGGTTTGGCTGGGCACCCGTTTTGGAGACCTTGGGTCTGGGGAGAAGGACGTAGGGAGGTTAGCAGCCTGGCTAAAGGTCGGCATCTGGCTTCCTTGTGGAAGCCTCCAACTTTCACAGCAGGGAGCGCACTTCTGTCTCCAAGTCCTTCACTGTTCTCACTAGTCCATCGTCATGTTTAGTGATGAGGCAGCCAGGATGGGGAAGCCTGGTAGCCCTGAGACTTGGGGCCTTGTCACAACTTTGTCACTAGCTTGCTTTGGGACTTTGAGCAAGTCTGTTTCTGTGGATCTCGGTTTTCTCAGGCCCCACTGAATTCCCAAACCCACCGTTCTGGAGGAAGTAGCTCTGAGACAGGCTGGGACGTGGGGCCCTTTGCTACAATGCTTACACCGGGACAAACATCTCCTTGAGCAACAAAATACAAAGAAGCTATAAGGGACTAAAAATAACTGCATGTGGGTGCAATTGGGGCAAATTCTGGACAAAAAGATACAAAAAGACCAAAGAAAACCCCCACTGCCACTTCTGAAGAGCAGGGAGCAAAAGAAGCATACTGTGCATGCCACCTGCATCCAGCACCACCTAAGGGGTGGGCAAAACTCCTAAGCCACCTCTCCGGCCTGACCCCTGGACACATCCCTACCCTCACCCCATATAAGGAACCAGCTCGTGCCCCTGCTTGGGGAGCAGGGGCCCCAATAAACCCTTGCCTGAATTTCTTGTCTGGCCTCTTATCAATTTTTATGGACTGGGGAAGGCCAAGTACCCTGGTCGGCATTAGCTCGGCATAGCTGGCTTCCATTCATCCTGGGTTCAAATCCACATAATACCTATGTGGCCTTGAGCAACTTACTGTTTTGAGCCTTGTTTTCTGACCTATAAAATGTAAAGACATTTAGTTCATGAGGATTAAATGAGATACTATACATAAATCAAAAAAAAATATTTTCCTTTCTCTGTCTCTTATGCCTGTGGTTCTCAAGTTTTACCTGGGGCGTTGGAATTCCCTGGGGAATTCTCCCCCACACTCCTCCTGTCCTACCCCATCTCTGTGGTCCTGAAGCACTGGGTCTGGGGTGCAGGCCCGCAGTCTGAATTTTTGCGGGTTCCTGGGTGGTTGCCCTGCTGAGGGCACTGCACCAGCCTTTGCACCTCTCCCATTACATCAGACACAGAGCCTTGCCCTCTGAAGCATTCAAAAGAAAACAAAAGGACTGGACAGGTGAAGGCAAGGAAAACACGTCCCCAGGGAGGTTGCTCAGTGCGCCGCCAGCCTATGTGTCCAGGCAGCTCCTTGTCAGCCCTGCCCGCCCTATTGGAATGTAGGGCGTGGTCAGAATGTATTTGTCAGTTCTTCACTCTCCTCTCCTGTGGCTCTGTTTTGACAGTGTGTCCAGGGCTGGCATGGCAGGCGTTGCCAGCTCAGCCCTGGCTGGGGAAGAGGAGCAGGAGGAAGGCCTGGAGGTTCTGCCCAGCCCACTGTCCTGCCCCGGCTGGCAGGGCACTGAGGCTGCTGGGGAGGAAGGGTGGGCAGATCGGGGGTCTTTAGAGGTGCTCAGGGATGTGCCCCTGGCCTGTGACCTCCAGGAAGCCCCTTGCTCTGCATAGAAGAAGGCTCAGGAGCTCTTCAAGATTTTGCACATCTGGTGGAGATGAAAACAACCCAACAGCGAAGGCCGTGATCCTAAGCCACCGACTGCATCCCGCTGCTATCACCTCTCAGTCTGGATTCAGACTTTCCTGCCTTGGCCCTGGCAAATTCCAGGAAAGCAACCAAGCAGGGCAGGAGGAACAGCACTTGGTTAGAATTGTAGGACAGGGGTCGGGCACATCCGATGACTCCCAGATGGAGTCGAGACCAGGCCACTCTCTTTGTTTCCTGATGAAGAAAGTGAAGGTTAGAGAGGGCGGTGCTGGGCCGACTTTCCCCCGATAAATGGAGGACCCAGCAGGGAGCAAGCATGACCCACCCCTATTCCATGTCCACCGAGGGTCTCTATCGTGAAGCCCACCCGATCTCCCCACTGGATGCGGGTTGGATCCATTTCCCAAAGTTTATGCACAGAACAAGATACTGATTCACAGAGTTTGCTGCAAACTTTACAATTCTGACTGCCGGCCCTGCTAACCCCTGTGGTCAGCTCTTAGGATTTTCGGCAATACCTACAATGGTCCAGATGCCCTGAAGGGCCGTGTTAGTACCAGGAGTGTTTGATGACATGAGACAGAGAGAGGGATTGCAGGGGGAGTACTTTCTGGGGAACGTGCAGCGGTTGGTGCCCATTGGTCCTAACCAACAGCAAACTGAAATTGCGGCAAAACCAGAGACATGAGAACTTGCTTTGCCCAGGAACCGAGACACCAGAGTTCTGGTCCCGGTTGGTCAACGAGCCCTTCAGCCCCTCTCAGCCTTTGGTTTCCTACCTGAAAAGTAAAGAGGTTGAGCCCGATGAGTTACAGCTTGTTCCAGGCTCTAACCAGGCAGGGAATGTGGGTGGGAGTGTGCAGGACCTGGAGTTCTGGCCACTCATCTACAGAGGAAAATGGTGAGTAATATTGCCATCCAGGAAGCCTGGGTCTGTAGGATAAACACCACCATGATGATGCCTGATGTTTACGGGATGGTAACCCTTGCCGGGCACCAGACACTGAATTGTGTCCCCAGAAAATCCATATGTTGAGGCCCTAACCCTCAGTGTGACTGTATCTCAAGATAGGGTCTTACGAGGTAATGAAGGTTAAATGAGGTCATAAGGGTGGGGCCCTGATCTGATAGGACTGTGGCCTTCCAAGAAGAGGAAGAGAGCCTTCCCCCTGCCTCTTTCTCTCTGTCTCTCTCTCCCCTTCCCCCACACTTCCTCTCCCGCTACCATGTGAGGGCAGAGCCAGAAGGCAGCCATCTGTAAGCCAGGAAGAGCTGGTGCCTTGATCTTGGACTTCAAGCCTCCAGAACTCTGAGAAAATAAGTTTCTGTTGTCTAAGCCATCCAATCTGTGGTATTTTGTTATGGCGGCCTGGGCTGACTAAGACACTGGGAAACTGGCCAAGAGCATCATCTTACTTAATCCCCTCAGCAACCTCATTCGGTAGGTCCAGTTGTAATCCCTATTTTACAGGGGAGGAAACAGAAGCACAGAGAAGTTAAATCACCCAAGACTGAGGTTCAATAGAGAAACATCTAAAAACTCATTATCGGACTTCTCTGGCGGTCCAGTGGTTAAGGTGCTGCTCTCCCAATGCAGGAGGTGTGGGTTCAATCCCTGGTCAGGGAAGATCCTGCATGCCGCACCGCATGGCCCAAAAAAATAGAAAAAAGAAAAGTGGAATTGTATAAATAAATAGATAGATCGATAGATAGATAAATAAATAAAGTGTCCCAGATTTGACCAGTGGGAACCCCTTTAGGGTGGCTCCTGTGTCCTTTAAAAACAAACAAACAAAAAGACACAAAAACAACAACAACTCACTATGGGACTTTGGGAAGTTAATTAACCTCTTCAAGCCTTAGTTTCCCCATCTATATAGTGGGAATAATAATAATATATGTAGATACAATATAGAGAGAGATTATAGATTTATAGACATTACAGCTGCATTACAAATTGTAGTGAGGGTTAAATGAATAAATATATGAAAAGTGCTTAGAATGGTATTCTGTTGCATCGTAGCTCTCCCGTCGGTGTTTGCTATTATTACTGTCGAGGTTATTCTCCTGTTGCTCTGTTGCCAAACACAGATTTTGTGGCCAGCTTTGCTCATGGTCACTCTTGCTCTGGTGCCTCTAATTTTTTACCACGTGATCCCTCTCCCTCCACCTCTTCCTCTGTGGTCACAGCCCACTGGATCAGGGTAGACCCCTGACCCGCAGGGTGAGCGATCAGATTGCTCTCCTAGGGCTGGGAACTGGAGATTGTAGGACCGGGTCCTTTGGTGGTCAGCCGTCGCCCTGTTATGCTGGGCCTCGTGCACACAGAAGACGCTGGTCAACAGAAAGGGGACAAAGAGGAGCAGGAAGGGGAGGGCAGGGGCCACTGAGAGAAGAGAGATAGGAGACTGGCTGGTTCTCTGGAGTGAAGACGGATGCTTGAGACGCTGGCAGCTTTCCACATCTAGTCACCCTGAGGTGGAGTTGTACGTCAAGTTTCCATAGCCTTGATTTTACCCGCTGCATCCTTGTCATGACTGCCCCCTCCTGATTTCCTTGCTAGAGCTTGAGAGGGCTTCTGTGACCAGGGAAACCAGAGGTGGTGGTGACTGCCTGGATGGACCCCAAGGGCCCGTCTCCACCCTGTGCCTGCAAATCAAGCTGATCCCCCAAAACCACACGGTCAGGGATGTGTTGGTGGCCATTGTCCAGGACCCATGAGTTTTTCTTAGGTGTTTTTGCTTATGTTCTGAAATCAACTCAGTTTTTCATCCTTGCAGCCTTGTCTCTCATTCTGGCCCCCAACTCATCCCTTGGAATTCATCCCAGACCTAACTTTTCTGGATTTGGACTCTGGGACGTTGGCTTGCTCCGACGCCTGGGTTTTCCTGCTCTTGTTTCCCTGGCCCAGCTCTCTGGATACCTGCGCCCATGCCGGCCCCTCCCACCCAGGGGTACCCCTGCCAGGCCTGTCATCCACCCTACCCGGGACAATGAGTAGTGAGAGTTTCCTGGAGGTTTTCCTGGGGACCCAGACTGTGAAATGACACCACTGGATGGTCCTCACTGCGTGCCCCAAGGCCCATCACCTCTGTGCCACGACCCGTTCTTCTCCAGCCCCCAGCCTGCCCCGCACGAGGCGGAGACGCATCTTTCACTACTGCTCCCTCCTCTATGAGAGGCGAGCCCCCAGGCAAGGCCGCTTCAGCCCTGTAACCCCGTAGTACCTAACTCACTGCCCAGCACATCTCAGTTGTTGACGGGGCCAGGTGGGGCAGGGACCCTGAGCCACCACGGGGAGTAAGGAAGTGGTGGGCGCCTCATGCCATGGTCCCTGGGGCCCCATCCCCATCCTTCCACCTCTCTGCTCGCTTCTTCTACCAAACACCCTATGAGGCTTAATTTCAAGTGCTGACTTGACCGGGCCACGGGATGCTCAGATGTCGGATTAAACATTATTTCTGGGTGTATCGGTGGAAGTGTTTCCGGAAGAGATGAGCGTTCGAATGAGGTGAGTATTTGAATGTGTGCACTGAGTAGAGAAGATGGCCCTTCACTAAAGCAGGTGGGCAGCCTTTCAGTGTGTTGAGGGCCTGAATAGGACAAAAAGGTGGAGGAAGGGAGAATCCTCTCTCTGCCTGACTGTGTGAGCTGGGACATCTGTCTTCTGCCCTAGGGCTGGAACCATACCATTGGCTCTCCTGGGCCTCCAGCTTGGGGATGGCACTTCTCAGCCTTCCTTTCTCTGGAGAATTCTGACTAAGACTCTCCCCCCAACCCCTGCCCCCTCTAAAAAAAGTAAAAAAGCAAAACAAGGCACAGGGCTTTCCCTAGGCCACGTTTTACTGACGAATGAGGTTACTATGCTACCATAGTCTGAATGTTCGTGTCCACCCCCCCAAATTTCTATGTTGAAATCTAACCCCCAGTGTGATGGGGTCAGGAGTGGGGGGGCCTTTGGGAAGGGATTAGGTCACGAGGGTGGATGACCCTCATCATTTATGCTGTTTCTGCTGTTTAGAAGTCACCCAGTCTGTGGTGTTCTGTTACAGCAGCCTGAACGGACTAAGACATATGCCTTGAAAGCCAGCCGAGGGCACAGCCCCTTCACGCACCCCTGATTCCTGGAACAGGCCCGGCTGATTCACAGAGGACCCAGCTGTCCTTTGTTTCCTGTGGACCCTGGAGGGCCAGGTCCTTTGGAGCAGGTCTGGTCTCCTCCCCCTTTTCTGTTTTATCTCCTTGTCTCAGGGACAAGACGGGGGAGCAGGGGGTATCACTCAGGTGTCCTGTCTTATTTTCCAATCCCGTTCTAGCCCAAGAGCTCTAGGGCCCTGCTGTGAGATTAGCAGGCTCACCTTGCTTCCACTGGGTTCCTGCTCGCTGTGGCTAATCCCTCAGCCACGCTTGGTCCCTGGCCCCTGCAGGACCACTGGGAACTCCCAGCAGAACTCAAGTGTTTCCAGAGTCAAGGGCCAGGGGGTCTGACCTGGACTCCACAGTGGGGCTGCATATCTAAGGGACCCCTTGTGCACTGGTTCCCCTTCAAAGGCCAGGGGAGGTGGAGCCCCTGAAGGCATCACGGTCCCCGTCAGGCAGAAAGGACCAGAAGACACCTCCCTCCTGGAAACAGCTCTTTACTGAGTCGGTGGTACTACGTGGCATGATATCATATGTAGACAGGAGAACTACACGGCAGTGAGGGCAGGAGTGCAAGCCAGTTGCACACCTGTTACAAGAAGGGGGGAAGGCTTCTGGGAGGGGGAGGGGCCGGGCTCTGGGTCAGGCGGGGGAGGGGACCGCTGTAAGCCCCCATCCCAGGGGTGGCCGTTATCTGTCAGGACACAAAGGAGGAGCAGCTTCCCTGCGGGTCTGCCCTCTGGGGTGTCCCAGTCCTCCTTGCTGCTGGCTGTGCGGGAGGCTGAAGGTGGGTGAGGGGTGACGTCAAAGGGAGCTGGGGCCCCTCCCCCTCATCTGGTCAAGCTGCCCGTGCAGAGGGGCCTGGGGCCATTCTGGGTCACGGTGGGGTGAGGTCAGGAGGAGAGCAGGCCGGGGGAAGGGAGAGCGGCCCAGTGGTCAGCCCTCCCCCAGTTGCCACAAAGCGGTCACCCCCCGGATCGGAACGGGGCCTTCTACTTTGGTAGAACGTTCCAGGGCCTGGAGAGTGTCCCGGTGCAGATGAAGCTCCAGCTTGGATTCCTTCTGGGATGCTCCTGAGAGGCGGACGCAAGGATGAAGTGAGGAATGTTCTGGAGATGTGGAAAACAATGCTGAACTCCTGGGGGCACAGTGCTCAGGGCCCAGGTGGAGTTGCTGTGTCCCGTGTGAGTTCCCGGGACTCTGCTTCCATGGTTACAGGGAAGGTCTTGTGGTTGCCAAATGCACCTCGTCCCTCGAGTTTGAACCATAATCCCCTGCAAAGCTTTTCCTGGGTCCTTTCAACCCCTGGGAGCCTCAGGGAACTGCCCACCAGCTAGCATGGGTGTGAAGATGCTAGAAAGACTAGCGCTGGTCACCAATTCAGAGCCAGAATTAAGACCGCTGCCCCGAGGTAGCCACTTCCCTGGCAGGCTCAGCCACAGGAGAGGGGGCTTCTCCTGCCCTCTCCTCCCGCCCAGCCAAGGAAACCCAGTCAGCCCCCTGGCCAGCAGGGAAATGTGCGTGTGCGTGTGCGTGTGTGTATACGGGGCTGCCTTCTATGGTATAGTCGCTACTGGGAAGCCCGGAGGTGCAGGGCAGGCCTGGGGGACGCTCTTCGGGACCAAAGGACCACAATGTGTGCAGGTGCGGCTTTTCGGGGGACTCTCTTCACCCGAGCACCCTTCCCCACCTTCTGCGTGGCAGTGTCCAGGACCGGGCCGCTCCTCAATAGTGGCTCTGGCTTCCTGGTGGGCCTGGGGGCCCAGGGAGGCCAGGGGGACCCTGGATTCCTGGTTCGCCCTTTGGCCCCGTGGGCCCCCGCTGGCCTGGTGACCCTATCTTCCCAGCGATCCCTGGTTTTCCCTGAGGCCCCTCTGGCCCTGGAGACCCTGGGGGCCCCTCTGGCCCTGGGGGCCCCACGTCCCCTTTGGGGCCTGGCTGTCCTCTTGGGCCTCCAGTTCCAAAGCTGCCCTTCGAGCCTTTGAGGCCTGGGAAACCTCGCTGGCCAACCGGCCCCCTTTCTCCTACAGGCCCGGTGTCCCCTGGCTGCCCTTGAGGACCCTGAGGTCCTGGGGGGCCCAAGCTGCCGGGGTCTCCTTTTGGTCCTCTGCTGCCAACAGGCCCTTTCACGCCCACATCTCCCTTGAGTCCTCTCGGTCCTGGAGGGCCTGGGGCACCTAGGGTCAGAGAGAAGAGGGGAGAGGTCAGTCCAGGAGCGCAGGTGTCCCGAGGCTCGCCCGTGAAGTAGACGCCTGGCGGTGGGCACTGTGACACCCGAGGGTCCGAAGCCACAGGGCCCAGGTCTTCCGACTGACTTGACCCTCTAAGTCGGCTTGGCCACCGGTGAAGTGGGGCTGAGAATCTCACCTGCAGGCTGTGAGCCCATCCCGAGCTGACATGCGTTGGCATTTGGCATGAGGCCTGTGCCTGGAGGGCACTCATTGTTTTGACTTCAGGGCTTGGCCGTAGTTCCACACGTGCACTCAGGTTGGGGGCTGAGAGAGCTGGACGGCTCTGGGCAAAGGCCACAACCATCCAGGATCATCTGTCCTTCTCTGGAGACCGGCCTGGAGGCCTACACTCATTATGGACTTTGACTGCTGTCCTGACCTCCTGCCCCAAGCCCATCCCAACCCCAGGATTTGCCCCTGACCTTTAGGCACCTGGGACCAGGAATGGAGTCAGGTGACATGGAGGAGAAACCCAAGAAAGTGAAGCCTGAGAAGTGGATCCCTCCCAGTGTGAGTGGGTGAGTGGGAATAGCAACAGCCCAGAGAAAGGGCAGCTCCTCCAGGAAGTCCACCCTGACTACTCCAGCATCTTCTCTGAGCTCTTGGAGCTACTACTTTCTGAATCTTTTAGTTGACACATAGAAAGAGAAGTCACAATATAGTGAAAGCAAATCCTTGGTACCTCTCTGGTGGATCCCACTAGACTGTAGGGCCCCAGGAAGATGGGGGGTGCCACGGCTCCCATCCCCTGCCCTGGGCTCGGAGCCCAGGCACACGGCAGGGGGAGCTCAGTATACACTTGAAGAGCGTGATTCACCAAACAGCTGTGGACCCCCTGCTCAGCTCTGGCCTAGGGCCTGGGAGAGATGCCAGGATGAAGACACTCTTCTCTTCCTTAAAGAGCCCAGTCTAGCACTCAAGCCAGGGGTCAGATGACCTTAATGCCCTTCCCGTCTGCCATGTAGGTCAGAGTCACCACCTCTCAGAGCTGTACCAACCCTGAGGACACAGAGCAGAGTGTGGCCGTCCCTCTGGCCAAGGCCCGTCAGATGCCCCGGGGTCAGAAGAAAAGAACCCTCTGGCCTAAGGAGAACAGGAATTGTGGAGAACAGCTTTAGCCCCTGAGGGGTCAAGGCGCCGCAAAAGCCTGGCTTTCTTCAGTGGTCTCGGCACCGGGTCTCGGGCTGCCCCCCAGGCCTGGCCTGGGAGGTGAATTCTCACACCCATACTCGGCTCTCCCTGGGAACTCTGCTGTTACACCATCCCCTTTGTAACAGAATCCTGGAGTTTTTGAGCTCGGTGGGAGCCGGTCCAACTCCTCCATGTCAGAGAGGAGGCATCTAAAGCTCAGAGAGGTGACGTGATAGCCCCAGGGGGGGCCTGAGCGGAAACCAGAAGCCGGGTGGGCCTCTCAGAGAGACGGGATCTTCTCCGTGGGAGCCGGGAGCCCTCCCAGTGGCCGTGACCCAGTTCTGCGGCCTCGAGGCCCCCTGACACCGCTGCTGTCCATCCTGGCCGGGGCTACCTGCTGCCCGCCCCTAGCCTCCCCCCACACTCCCACCCCCTCGGTGCCCCCCTCACCTCCCTCCCGGAGTGTTTCTAAGTGGAGCAGGGAGTCAGTGAACCCCATCCTCCAGTGACGATCTAAACTGGGGCCCAGACAGACTCAGCCCCACCAGGGCCAATAAAAACCTTCCAGCCCTTCCCTGCCACCGCCTGCCCATGCCCGCCTCCCACACACAGCAGGGCTGTGGCCTGCATGGGCTCGGCTCACGTGGCCTGCCGGCGGCACCAGCTGGGATGCCGTCATGGGCTGGCTGGGGTCTGGGAGCGGCTTGACCTGCCCTTGTGTCTGCAGCGAGCAAGCAAGAGTCTGCAGCACAGCAGCCAGAACAACACAGCCCAACGAGGGCACAGGGTGACCCCGGGCAGGGACCACCTGCCCCAGCCCGGCAGGCATGGCCAGGAACCGGCAAAGCCGCTGCGCCTGTCCTCACCCCAGCTCTGCCCTTGGCGCCTGGGCCAGCTGGGGCTGGAAAAGCAGAGCCATTCGGAGGTGGAGAGGCCCCCATAGGCTGTGCAAGTGGAAGGGAATCAGAGGGCGTGGAGTGACGCTGGGCAAGTCGCTGCCCGTCCGCGCTCAGACCATCTGTAACATCGAGGTTGCACCTGACCGTCCCCCATGGCCCTGCGGCTCCGCGAGGACCCCTCCTCCTGCCTCTGTCCCTCCTGCTCCAAGAACGTGGCTCCCAGGGCTTGCCCCAGCTCCTTGGTTCTTCTCTCTTTCTCTATAACCACGGCTCTGGCTTCCACTCTTGTCCCCTGGATGGATGGTCCCCAGCCCCAGCCTGGACTCAGGAAAAGCCTGAGAAATCTCATCTGGACAAGGACGCCCACGGATGCAGCGGGAGCCCCTCCCTCCTTCCGTGGGACCCCCAGCCTTGCTGAGCCACCGTCTTCGGCGCTCGCTCGTCCTCTGTTCCCTGGCCCCTAAGGGCACGGCGGCTGCAAGGGTTTCTCACTGTTTCTACACCAACAGCGGGGAGAAAAGGCAGAGAGTAAAGGCCTCTCTTTGGCTTCTCCCCTCCAGCCCCCTCGGGCTCCTCTTTCTGGGAAAGCTCTTGGGTACCTTTCCCTGGCTGGGGAAGGCTGGGTGCCCACGGGCCCAGGGTGTCGGTTTGAGCAGAAGCCTGGGTCGCACCGGCCTCCTCAGCCCCTAGTGCAGGTGGAAGGAGGCCCGGCGGGACAGGGGTCACCTCCCTCTCCACTGCCACTGCTGACCCCGTCTCTGAGAGCCCACGCGGGTCTCCCCGTCAGTGGCCTGGAGGACATCCGGTGGGTGGCTCCACCTGGGGCAGGGCCTGTGTTGCAGGCATTGGCCTCTCTCACTGCCCCGTCTCGGTGCGCCCACGATGGCCCCGGCTCACCCTGACTTCTCTGTGACCTGCTTTCTCTTGGGTCACGGCCACTGGGAGGGCTCCCGGCTCCCATATAGAGAAGATCCTGTCTCTCTGAGCAGTGAACGTTTGCCTGCCTAGTCTCTCCTACGTCCCCAGCACCGTACATTGAGATCATCACCCCATTTTACAGATGAGAAATCGCGGTGCAGAGAGTGGCGACTTGCCCATCATCACCAAGCAGGAAGGGTGGAGACAGGATGCAAACCCAGGCCTGAGAGGCTCCTGGTCTGGTCCCCAGACCCCCTCCCACTGCCAGGACGTCCTGCCGTCGTGCCACTCGGAGGAGGTGGAGGGTCCCCACAGAGCTGGGAAGGGGTCACCTGAAGGACTCTCTTCCTCTGGTGAGCCGAGCCTCTGCCTGTGCCTCCAGAGCCAGCCATGAGTCATGCAGTCAGAGAGGGCAGAGTTGGCAGGACCTGGGTCTGGCCCGGGAGGAAGTCAACAAGCAAAGCGTAGCGGTTAGCATGGGGGGAAGGGATGCAGGCAGAGGCTGACCAGGGGCCCCTCCACAACAGGAGGCCCTTCACCCAGCCTGTAACAAGATCTGGGTATCGGAAGGGCTAAAGGGCAAAGTGAGGGGCAGGGAGCTAAATGCGTCTCTGAGCAGCGGGGGCACATTTGAGACAAAGGAGGAAACGTGAGCAGCCGTGGCCGAGGTGGGGAGATGCACTATGGAGTCCCAAGAAGGCCCGTAATTACTCAGGAAGCCCTGGGCTGTAATTAGGCCATCCCCGCCCATTAGCACAGAGCCACAGCTGACTGCATGTCTGGGACAGGTAGGTGGTCTGTTCCTGGTCTGCACTGGGAGTGGGGAGAGGGTGGGGGGATGAGCAGAAGCACCAAGCCCTCAGGGTACCAACACTGCCCACCCGTGGGTAGGGGGGTGCATGGGCGGGGAGGGGGTGGGTGCGGTCCATCTCATAATCCACAGCAACGTGCCAGCTTACAAAGGGAGACGGAGACAGAAACAGAAGGAGAGGCTCTCGGGAGACTGGCCTGGTGCCCTGGAAGGCACACTGGCCTGCACTTCAGAGGACCCGAGTTTGAGTCCCAGCTCCCACATTAACAAATTGGGTGGCCGGGTAAGTCATTTGGCCCTCTTTGGACTGCAGGTTCCTCTTTGTTCAATGAGAATATCAGCCTGGGTCAGGGACTCTCAATCCTGGCTGTTGTTACCTGAGGAGCACTGAAAAAAATGCCAGTGGATTTCCATGTCTGCCTGTGATGGATTAATTTGTACAGACTCAAATCTCCCACTGAGAACAACCAGAATAATAAGACAGAATGCCAAGACATCCTTCTGAAATCTCTGGAGAGCGATCAAGGGCCGGAATCCCAGGGAGAAGGGAGACTCATTGAAGAAAGCCAGACCTTCTTTGCCTCTTTCTCCTCTCAAGGCATTTGTTGACTAGTAATTGGTTTGGGCAGAGAGGCTGAGAAGCTGAGGAGGGTTTTCAGCAGCTTCACTGGGGCTGGGGCTCAGGGCTGCCAAGGTCCAGGGCTGAGATTCAGGAGAAAAGGAAGAAAGGAAACTGTGTGGGCATCTGCGGTAAGGACCAGGGGGTAGAGAAGCTGAGCAGAGAATTAGGCTTCATTCCTTCAGTCCTGTGGGGCTGGGGAAACGACAACCTGAGTTCAAGGCCAATAGGTAGTAGTGCCCTATAAACACTCCTCAAGGACTAGGCCCTGGAAGTAACAATGTATCAGAAGTAGGCCAGGTGTCATGGTAAGCTCTCCCGCAGGCACCAAGAAGCTGGTATAATTCTCCTTTTCATTAATCCCCCTTGCTTCTCAATAACAAGCGAACCTACTAATCCTCCAAGCGGGCATGTTCCTCCCCGCCTCCCCTCCAGGTGGCTCCTCCGCCCTAAACCACAGAATAATTCCAAGTTCTCTTTACAACAGGTAAACTCCTGGACACTGTCTGTGGCAGGAGGAAGGAGGTGAGTGCTTAGGGAACGGATTGGTAAGTGTAATCCCTCGTCCTCAGCTTCTGCCCTGTGGTCCTGCTTTCATTGAAGCACTCAACGAGCAAATGTTTCCTGAGAACTTTCCAAAGGTCAGGCACTGTGCTGGGTGGGATATAGGCAGGGCAGATATTATATTCCTACTTGCAGATGAAGAAGCTGACTTGAAAGTAGCCAAGAGGGCTTCTCTGGTGGCGCAGTGGTTAAGAATCCACCTGCCAATGCAAGGGACACGGGTTCGTGCCCCGGTCCGGGAAGATCCCACATGCTGCAGAGCAACTAAGCCCGTGCGCCACGACTACTGAGCCTGCGCTCTAGAGCCCGCGAGCCACAACTACTGAAGCCCACGCACTTAGAGCCCGTGCTCCACAACAAGAGAAGCCACCGCGATGAGAAGCCAGCGCACCGCAACGAACAGTAGCCCCTACTAGCCGCAACTGGAGAAAGCCCGCACGCAGCAACAAAGACCCAAAGCAGCCAAAAATAAATAAATAAATAAAATAAATTTATATTAAAAAAAAGAAAGTAGCCAAGAGCCTTGTCCAAGGCCACTCAGCAAATAAGCAATGATGCTTTCTTGGCTCCAATTCCCAAGCGATAGTCTCAGGGTAGGCACTGTCTAGCACACACACAGAAATCCTCCTATAGAATAGGAAGAAACATTCTAGGAGAGGCACAGACACTATAGAAGTACCCCTGGCTTTCCGTTTGGCAAATGGAGACTCAGAATTCATCACAGAGCTGGAAGAAGTCTCAGAGAACAGCTGGTCTTATCCATTGATTCACATATGAAACAAAACAAAACAAAACAAAAAGCCCCCAAAAAACCAGAGGCCCTGAAAGATTAAGTGATTCTGCCTAAAGACCCACAGCAAATTAGAATCCAGGCTCCTTCCCCGGACAGTTTAAGAGACCCAGAGCTTCAGTCAGCACTTGGCACCTTCCACCCTGGCTGTGGCCATTGCTGTCCCTCTTCCTTTATCCTGGAGAGCAGCTCGGCTTCAGCCAGAGGGAGACCTCATTGCCAGCCCCAGCGCGAAAGCCTATCAGCACCTGTCTATGAATGAATGAATGACACGTTCCTGTAGGAAGGGATGTTCGTTTTGTCCCTGAAATTTTCTTTCAGATGTGAGAGGCTTTATATGTGGTGATTTAACAACCAAGAGAAATGTTGCCCAAAGACACAATTTAAACAAATATGCAGAGGTTGAACGGAGAGTCCAGTGTAGCTCAAGCGATGTCCCACCTTGCTCTCCGGTTAGGATGAGGTTCTTGGACGAGACCTCTGCCATCATTAGGACAGGAGCAAATATAACGTCCCATGACTATAGTTGGGTTATCCTTAGAGTGAGGGTCTCAGATTGTTCCCTTACTAACACTCTTGGTACCATTTCCTTCTTTTCCAGTCTGTCCCACACATGACACCTAAGCAGGACCTGAGTGGAAATGCCTTTTTGGTATCTGCTCTCAGCGTCTCCTCTTCTGGCTGGGCCCTAGATGTGTGCATCTCAGAGCCATGGCAAGGGGTCAGGATCTTAATCATAGTGTGACCTTGAGCTTAACCTTTCCCTTAACCTTTCCCAGTCTCAGGTCACCCTTCTGTAAAGGGAAGACACCAACACCCGCAACACGTCTTGTCCACAAAGGTTGTCAGGCCAGGGGAGGGAGAGATCGGGAGTTTGGGACTGACGTGTACACACTGCAATAATTAAAACAGAAACCTACCGTATGGTACAGGGAACTCTGCTCATTATTCTATAATAACCTAAATGGGAGAAGAATTTGAAAAAGAATAGATACACGGGGCTTCCCTGGTGGCGCAGAGGTTGAGAGTCCGCCTGCCGATGCCGGGGACACGGGTTCGTGCCCCGGTCCGGGAAGATCCCACATGCCGCGGAGCGGTTGGGCCCGTGAGCCATGGCCGCTGAGCCTGCGCATCCGGAGCCTGTGCTCCTCAAAGGGAGAGGCCACAACAGTGAGAGGCCCGTGTACCGCAAAAAAAAAAAAAAAAAAAAAAAAAGAATAGATACACGTATATGTATAACTGAATCACTTTGCTGTACACCTGAAACGTATACAACATTGTTAATCAACTATACCCTGATACAAAATAAAAATTTAAAAAAAAATGTTGTGAGGCTAAAATGAAACAAAGTGCATGAATGGGCTTCGTTCTGATTGAACGCAACCTAAGAACAACAAGATTACCAGAGGATGAACCACGAGAACTATCTGCTGATGCCTTCTCTGGAACAATGCATCCTAGAAGTCACACAGATACGTATTTTAGATGAAATACTGTGGGACTGTTTCAGTTACTAAGGAAATACTCAGTACCTGGCTTTGTTGCCAGAATATGACAAGAGGCAAACAAGATCTTACCTCACCTCCATCCCCTGCAACACCGCCAATCTAGAGTAAAGAAAATATGAGCAGAAATGCTCACTGATATAAAATGAAGGTAACACAGGTTTGAAACCAAATGGTTAAAGAGAACCAGAGAATCAGAGAGGTTGGCTCCAAGTCTGAGCTCTGTGAAGACAACAGCGCTGTCTGGGATCATGGGGCCCTCCCTCCTGTCTCCTGGAGCTCCCTGAATGATCAGGCCCAGACTTCTGGACCCCCCAAATGTGACTATACATTCTAGAACCTCCAGATCTCAGTGACTACATATTCTATTCTCTAGAGCCAAGAGCTGCTATATTTTCAGGTTGAACATACTTCCACAAACACACGCACTTCCTGGGGAAGGGTCCAGGAAATTGAGTATAGTCATACAAATTTCTGTATGGAATCCCAATTAGTCTTCTGGGCCATTTTCCAGGAGAAAAACTGTTGGAAATATTGCTGTGAAGGACTAAAACGGAAAGGTAACAGTGTTTGTTATGGGCTGAATTGTGTTCCCTCAAAATTCACATGCTGAAATCCTAACCCACTCTGAATATGACCTCATGAGACAGGGTCTTGACAGAGATAATCACATTGAAATGTTGTCATTAGGGTGGCCCCTAATCCAATATGACTGGTGTCCTTATAAAAAGGGAAGACTGAGACACAGAGACAGACACACACAGGGAAGATGTTATAAGGAGACACAAGGAGAAGATGGCCGTCTACAAGCCAATGCCTGGAATAGCTCCTGCCCTCATAACCCTCAGAAGGAACCAACACTGCCAACACCTTGTCTTTAAACTTCCAGCCTCTAGAGCTGTGAGATAAGAGATTTCAGTTCTAAGCATCCCCAGTCTGTGGTGCTTTGTTACAGCAGCCCGGGCTGACTAATATAGGGCTTATATCAGAATGAAGTACTCATAAGCAGAAGCCATAGAGCATTTCAAGTCAGTTAAAAGAGTGGGCCAGGTAACCAACCTTTGATGTGGGATCTAAGGGGAAACTGAGGGCAGAGCTGTCCCAAGGGGAGCAAGAGGTCAGTCCCTTTTGGGGAAACGGATGGACGGTAGACAGGAATAGAGTGCAGAAACTCCACCAGGAAGCCTGTGCTGTCAGCAAGAAGCATCTCTCGTTTGCTCAGGTGCTTTTAGGGGAACGCGGGTCTTAGGTGACTTTGGAGGAGAAGGCCACTCAAGGCAGCTCGCACAACATTGGATCTGAACCACCTTGCATCTGAATCCCATTTCCCTTCCTTGCGAGCTGCGTGAGCTTGACTAGACCTCATCTGGCAGCCGGTTCTTCAGTTTCAGGGACCATGGGAATTAAAGGTGGTAATGCATGTGCCCAGGGTCTTTGCACGTTTGCTTCTCCACCTGGAGCGCCTCTGCTCATCCTTGCCAGCCCTGCTCTACCTGACTATCTCCCCTGTTCTCAGGCCTCATTTCTGATGTCACCTCTGGTGGTTGATTTCAGGTGTCAATTGGACTGGGCCGGGGGAGCCCTGATATTTGGTGTGGACAAAGAATGTCACCTGCCATATCAGTAAACAAAGGATGTTGCAGCCATCAAAGCATCCGTCACTGCAGCCACCCTTGACAGTGCACCCTGAGGGGATTCAGGATGGAAGACAACAGGATACTGGCCCAAGATAGTGAAGGTACCTATCAAAGGAATAATTTCATTAAGCCCAGACTCCTGCATCTTCCCATACAAAGAAGAGTGCTAAATTCATTAACTTGAGATGTCTGGTTTTTCTTTAATGAGGAATAATCTTTTGATGTTCAACTACCTGGATTTTTTGGCAAAAACTCCTATATATGCTGGCTTTTCCCTTAACTCTTCGGAACAGTCCCTTAGAGCTATGTGAGAGGCTGTCTCCTGGGCTTAAGTCCTCGGTATAGCCGCTGAGTAAAACATCATTCTCAACTTTAAGACTGTGCATTTTTTTCAGCCGACATTGGTGCAACATCATTCTGGGTGTGTCTGTGAGAGTGTTTTGGACAAGATTAGCATTTGAGTTGGGGGACCAAGGAAAGCAAATTGCTTTCCCCAGTGTGCGTGGGCCTCATCCAATCAGTTGAAGGCCTGAATAGAACAAAAAGGCTGAGTAGGGCTTCCCTGGTGGCGCAGTGGTTGGGAGTCTGCCTGCCGATGCAGGGGACACGGGTTCGTGCCCCGGTCCGGGAGGATCCCACATGCCGTGGAGCGGCTGGGCCCCTGAGCCATGGCCGCTGAGCCTGCGCGTCCGGAGCCTGTGCTCTGCAACGGGAGAGGCCACAACAGTGAGAGGCCCGCGTACCACAAAAAAAAAAAAAAAAAAAAAAGGCTGAGTAAGAGCGACTCCTCCTGCCTGACTGCTTCAAACTGGGACATCAGCTTCCTCTTGCCTTTGGATTCGAACTAAAACATCAGCTCCTCCTGGGTCTTGAGATTGCTGGCCTTCAGACTACGACACCACCAGCTCTCTGGGTCTCAGGCCTTTAGACTCAGGCTGGAATTAAAGCATCATCTCTCCTGGGTCTTACGCTTGCTGACTCACCCTGCAAATCTTGGGACTGGCTGGCTTCTACACCTATGTGAGCCAATACCTTCAATTCTTTATAATACATCAGTCTCTCTCTCCAGAGAGCCTACTGGACACAGCATAAATATACATCTTGGTGGCTGGTTCTGTTTCTCTGGAGAACGCTAATACAGATTTTCGTACCAAGAATGATTCCAGGTGAACAGAATTTTAAAGATGAGTTTTCTGATCTGGTCTGGGGTTTCTGGAACGGGCTCTCACATATGATTAGATTTAAAGATGCTAAGGACACTCTATCCAGTAGTAAAAGCAGCCTGAGAATCCCTGGCAGTAGAGATACCCCAAATAATGGAGACGCCTAAGCAAGGATCTAGGCAACCATGTATATTATACCTTTGAACATTTTGGTCAAAATAACAAGTATGATGAGATTGGCTGGTTGTTTCTAGTGTTACTGGACAAAGTGGGGAAAGAAAAGGATGAGCTCAGGGATTCGGATTCCCAGCTCAAGGGCCCCGTAAATGACCTGGAAGCTTCTATGTCTGCCCTGAAGGAGACCCTTACCCGCTGTAGCCACAGGGCTGGGATTGCTGAAAATCAGACCCTCAATCTCCCCCTGTGACTGGCTGAATTACAATGCGAGTTGAACTCCCAGCCTCCCAGGGTGTCTCCTGCTAAACCCAGGCCACGGACTGGGAAGGAATGAGATCCTGCAAGTTGGAATGGGGGTATGTGGGAAGACCCTGATGGAGCTGGGGAACTTGAACCCTAAATTCTGATGCATCTCCTCTGCCAGTGGCAGCTGTCTCTCTGTCCCCAGGAGAAGTGGCCTCTCCACCCCCGCCCGTCCCAGGATATTAACCCTGCATTGCCTGCGGAAAGGGTAATGACCGCCCCTGAGGCAGCTGACAAGCAAGACACTGCTGGTTCTCCTCAGTGTCGACCCGACCACCGCTCTTGGCTTCCAGACCTCTGAGCAGACTCAAGTCCCAGCAGCCCCTAAAGTGAGGTACAAGGTGTGACCCATGAGGAGGTGCACTACCCTCTGCGTTTTCTAACTTCTGCAGATAGAAACCCGGGCCACACGTGTGGGGATGGGTATTAAGGCTGTGGGATAAATCGTGGAAGGAACGTAAAGTTGGATCAGGCGGCATTTATTGCCACGGGCTCACTAAGCAGGGATTCTGCATCTAACTTTGCATCTTGGGGAGGAAGAAAGGGCTCTAACAGTTTGCTTCGCTGCTTGGCTGAAATATGGCCAAAAGGAGACCCACAGTGAGTGAATTAGAATTGCCAGACCTGCTTTGGTTTAATGTAGAGAAAGGGATTCCATGACTTAGGGAGACGGGAATGTTCGAGTGAGTTTGTCATTTGAAACTCCCCCACCCTGGGAAGGTCCAGAAGACATGCCTTTCACCACAACCGTGAGAGATAAACTTGAGAGGGAAGCCCTGGCATCCCTGGCTCTTCTCTGTGGGCCAGACTTCACAAAGGGAACTGCAGTCACGGAATTGGGAAACGTAACCACAATGAGAGTGATTGGATCCGTGGTGGCAGGGACCAGAGGCGTCACTCAAGCCCCGAAGGCAAGGAGGAAGTGGTCCCTGTGACGGACAGCAGGGTCAATGCCGCAATCAGAATGGCCTGAGTCCTGCACACTGATGGTATTGGTTAGCTCATCATGGGGTTCCTAGAAGTGAAATAGACAGGAAGCCTACTAATTCTTACTTGTTCTGTGTAAGCAGAAAAGTTCTAGGTCAAGTGAACAAGAGTCTAACTTGAATCATAAAAACAGAGTGTCATAACCCCCAACCAGTTCTCAGACTTGAGCCACTTTACAGACTCAGAACCCCTTGAATGAAGAGGCCAGGTCCCCTCGAGGAAGGACCCTTGTATACTACCAACAATATTTACTACTAATCATTTTTCCAGCCTTCCCCAAAGGGCCCTACGGTCTTTTGCCAGGATAACTGTGCATTGGGCAAGAGGAAATAATCAGAACTTTCAGGCACCACTGGACACAAGCTCTGAACTGACACTGATTCCAGGAGACCCAACCATCACTGTGACGTACCAGTCAGAGTAGGGACTTATGGCGGTCAGGTGATCAATGGCGTTTTAGCTGAGGTCCATCTCATGGCATCCTATGTGAATGCTCACCAAAGGTGATATCAGCAGAGGAGGATTTTAATAATCAAGTGAAGAGGAGGACTTGTTCTATGGATTCCAGTCAGACTTCTTCTCCAGCCACCCCTGTCATCAACCAATGGGCTCATGAACAAAATGGCCATGGTAGCAAGGATGGAGCTTATGCATGGGTTCAGCAACACGGATGGACTTCCAGTCGCCAAGGCTGACCTGGCTACAGCTACTGCTGAGTGCCCAATCTGCCAACACAGGGACCAGCAATGAATCCCCAAAATGGCACCATTCCCCAGGGTGATCAGACAGCTACCTGGTGGCAGGTTGATTACGTCGGACCACTTCCATCATGCAGTGTTTTGTTCTTACTGGTTTAGAGACTTATTCTGGATATAGAAGTGCCTTCCCTGCATGCAATGCTTCACCAAAAATACCAGCCATGTACTTGCAGAATGCATTATACATGGTATTCCACGCAGCATTGCTTCTGATCAAGGAACTCATTTCACAGCAAATGAAGTGCAGCAGTGGGCCCATGATCATAACATTCACTGGCGTTACCATGTCCCCCACCGTCTTGAAGCAGCTGGCTGAAAAGAAGGGTGAAATGGCCTTTTGAAGACTCAGTTACAGTGCCAGTTCTGTGGTAATACCTTGCAGGGCTGTATATGCTCTGAATCAGCAACAAAAACTTGATGCTGTTTCTCTTACAGCCCGGACTCAGGTCCAAGGATCAAGAAGGGGAAATGGGAAGCCACCACTCACTATTAAACCTAGTGCCCCACTAGCAAATTGTTTACTTCTTGTTCCCAGAAACTTATGCTCTGGTGGCTTAGTGATCTTAGTTCCAAAGGGGAATATGTCTGCCAGGAGATACGATTCCATTGAACTGGAAGTTAAGACTGTTGCCTGCTCACCTTGGGCTCCTCATGCCTCTGAAATAACAGGCAAAGTTGTTACTGTGCTGACTGGGATGATTGACCCTGACTGCCAAGGAGAAATCAGACTACTCCACAATGGAGGTAAGAAAGAGCATGTCTGGAATCTAGGAGATCACTTAGGGCGTCTCGCAGTATTACCATGTCCTGGGGTTAAGGTCAATGGAGAATTACAACAACCCAATCCAGGCAGGACTACTAATGGCCCTTCAGGAATGAAGGTTTGGGTCACCCTACCAGGTAAAGAAGCACAAGCAGCTGAGGTGCTTGCTGAAGGCAAAGGGAAGACGGAATGGGTAGTGGAAAAAGGTGGTTATAAACAGTAGCTGTGACTCTCTGACCAGTTTCATGAGCGAGGACTGTAATTGTCAAGAGTATTTCCTGATTGTGTTATGATTATATGTTGACATATATGTGTATATATCTTTGTTTTATTCCCTCTCTTATCCCCTTATCATGTAACAAAAAATACAAAATGCATTGACTTTATATCACAGTATTTAAATATTGTTAACTTTATGTCATAATATTTAAGTTATGGGATATTAAGAAGAGTAAACATCACTCAAGGACTTTACCTCCTCTTCTGGGGAAGGGGTTAGTGCATTTTGGGTTACTCTCAGGATCGTTATATCATGTATATTAGGCAGAATTATGACCTTGTTACTTTCTTCATTTGGAGATTAAGCATGATTTAAGGAGATGTGCATGGGTGTCAGGTTGATGAGGGATGCACTTGTGACAGTTCATTTTTATGTGTCAACTTGACTGGGCCACGGGGTACCCAGATATTTGGCCAAACGTTATTCTGGGTGTGTCTCCATTGTGTTTATGGATGAAATCAACATTTAAATCAGTACTGAGTAGGAACTCTGCTCAACATTATGTAACAACCTAAACGGGGAAAGAATTTGAAAAAGAATAGATACATGTATATGTATAACTGAATCACTTTGCTGTACACCTGAAGCTAACACAACATTGTTAATCAACTCTACTCCAATATAAAATAAAAAGTTAAAAAAAATCAGTACTGAGTAAAGCAGATTGCCCTCCTCAATGTGGGTGGGCCTCACTTAATCAGTTGAAGCCTGAATAGAACCAAAAGCTGACCCTCCCCTGAGTCACAGAGCATCCTCCAGCCTGACAGCCTTCAACTGGCACACTGCCTCTTGCTGGTTCTACAGCAGCTTCCAGCCTTTTGAGTTGAACTAGGTCATCAGCTGTGCAGATTTTGGACTTGCCAGCCTCCAAAATCACATGAGCCAATTCCTTATCATCTCTCTCTCTCTCCTATATATCTGAAGAACTCTGCCTAAGACAGGGGTGAGAGGGGAGGAGAAGAGGGCATCAGAGTGACAGGCATCTGAAGGGCAGATGGTTGAGAGCACCAGGAAGGGGGTGGGAAGGGAGAAAACAAAAGGAGACAGAGTTTCCGAAAGATGAGCTCTCCCTGTATCTCTCTGTGGGCCCAGTTAAACAGATCCACACATAAAAATCCAAATTTGTATGTCGGGCAAACTGAGGAGCCATACACTTTTCCAAAAGAGGTTGGCAAGGACGTAAAAGCTGCCAGTCACCCCAGGAATTTGCTGCAGGATTGTATCAGCCCACTGAGATTTTTGCCCCAAACCAGGTCCTCCTGTGTTTCCCAAGGGCACCGAGGCCCTCTGGGAGCTCCCCGGCAGCCCGGCCCAGATCTGGCTCTCACCTCGTAGGATGGTGACGTTGCGCAGGATGTCCCCGTGTTGCATGTCCACGGCCTTCATCTCCTCCACTACCATGGAGAGGTTGCGGACGTTGAAGTCCAGGCGGGCACTGAGCAGGCCGAAGCGCTCCCGGAGCAGGTCGGTGGTGGCCAGCATAAGGGAGACGGTCTTGTTCAGGTAGTAGAGCTCCTCAGCCTGGGTGTGAAAGCCCAGCGTGCAGGAGAGCCGCACGTCATCCAGGTACTTGAGCATGCTGTACACGTGGCTGTCAGTGGCATTGATGTTGGTGAAGATGGTGCCGATCTCGATCTCATGGGAAGCCATGCGTCCTTCCAGCGTCTCGAACCTCTCCACCGTGCGGTTCTGGGCGTAGTGGGTGTGGTACTGCAGGTCGTGCATGTTCTCCTCGTGTTCATCCAGGAAGGACGAGATGTTATCCAGCTGCAGCTGCAAGCCCATGACCTGCAGCACCAGGTCGTGCATACTCTCAGAGTTCTGGCTGATGCGCTGGGAGGAGGCCCCCAGGGTGGCCTGGAGGCTCTTGACCGCTTCTCCCGTCTTGGCCGAGGTGGCACGCAGGCTGCTGAAGAGCCGCGTGTAGTTCTGCCAGTCGGCGATCATCTTCTGGAGGGTTAGGGTCTCCTCATCTGTCTTCCGCCGGATCCCGTGGATCCACTCGGAAGTCTGCCCCACGGTGAAGTTGATCTGGTGCATCGCAGCCTTGACGTTGTAGCGCTCCTGGGTGAGGTCCTTCAGAGACAGGTCCAGGCCGGCTGTGGTGGCCTGCCAGCCTCTCACCTGGGCCAGGAAGAGCCCCAGAGACTGGTTGATCTGGTGGACGGAGAAGGAGCAATTGCCCATCTCCTGGGAGATCTGACCGCTGGTGGTGGAGAGCAGTTCGTGGGTCTGGGAGGTCTGGTCCAGCTGGACCTCCTGAGCCAGAAGCATCTTCTGAATTCCCTCCAGCTCCGCCTGCAGCTTTCTGATCTCTTGCCCCAGCTGCCCAGCCTCATGGCAGAAAGAGCAGTTGTTCGGGGCTTTCAGCTCTTCAGGAGAAAGGGACAACATTTTGAGTTGCTGAAGGATCACGGGACAAAGGTTGCTTCTTTAATGTTTCAGAGCATAAAGAATCGGCAAGGGGCTTTCCTATCCCTCTTCCTTTCCTAAGACCTGGTATGAAATCCTTTTTGGAAAAGTCTTGCCACCTCTATGCAATCTTATTTCTACCAAATGTCTTTACTCTGACCTGAAATGTATGCTTTAGGATATTTTCTCCATCTCACCACCAAATTCTTGAGAGTATGTATCTTCATAACTTTTCTGAGGTTGCCAAGAACCTCCCACTTACCTTTTATGTTTAAAATTTCTCCCCACATTTTAATATATGTGCTGATTTGAGCCTGTCACAAGCTCGTGGAGAAGAGGGCACAGGGATAGTTTCCCCCCGCGACTGATGAGAAATGAGGCTCAGAACAGTGACTTGCCAAACGTCACTCAGCTAATTAGTGGCAGCATAGGACTTTCTCTTCCCACCAAGCAGACCCCCTCTAAACCCTCCTATTATGGCTCCTTCTGTCTCATTCTCAGAATGAGAACGTCCCTTGTGAAAGCAAGAGATAGAGAGTAAATTGTGCAAACTTTAAGGCAGTGATGAGGAAAGGGCCGACCTGTCAAGAGCATAGGGAAGATCTTAAAAATAATTTCAGATACGTGAAGATATTTGGCAAGTGGACAGCCTTCCGCTTGCTTCTCTACCTGGAGGCTCTGGCTAGATCCATGCCACTCACAGAACCCCGAGCCCCATTCCTGGGTGCATCCCAGGGTAGCAGCCCTCGTTGGCTGGATGTTCTCCAGCTGGACAGGGAGGCCGGGAGCCATGGCTGTCTTTCCCTCGTGCCTTGAAGCTTGGTGAAGGCTGCCCTGCTCCAGGGCACCATGGCATGGGAGGAACCCTGCCCCCCCAGCCCCTGTCAAGTAATATCGGCCTTGTGTCATGGTCATTAGCACATCTGGACACTGGACACTCACCCAGCCCTTGGAGATTTTCCTGCATAGACACAAGCTTCTTGTCATAAAGGGCCTGGGCCAGGGAGATGTCTTCTGAGAGAGAGTCCACTTTCCTGAAAACTGCAGGGGAAACAGAGATGAGAAAAGGGTCTTAGCTCAGAGAAACAGCAGTCGTTTGTTGAGAAGACAAACCATTTATCAGCCCCTCTGTGGCCAAAACCATTCACTCTTCTGTGGAGCTTCCCAATGGCCAGAGTCTGTCACACATCTCTTAAAAATATATATCTGTGTATCTATATATCTATAGACACAGATAGATATAACCTTTTTATATATCTCCCTTAAGTGTATATATGTGTTTATACATATGTGGGTATATATGTATATATTAGAATATGTAATAGTACATAAATTATACATATACATATCTAATTTCCACCCCCCTCAGATTTTAGAACTAGGATCTGACCACAGGGTAGAATGGGGACAAATAAGAAAGGAATATAAAAATAAAAATTATTCTTAATCCTATCCATCTCCGTGCCTCCTTTGCCTCACCTGAGTCCCAGCTTTGTCTCTAATATCTAGTACATTGGAGCAAACAAACCTACAGGTTTCCCTTAGTAAAAAAGCTTTTTTTAAAATCTGAAGCCAAGAATGAAATGAGATTGCAATAAGAAACTTTCCAATGTGTTTTCACTTTTTAAACATAAATTGTGTTAGTATCCAGAAGGCAGAAGCTACCTGAAACTGGCAGCACGCCATCACCTGGGTCAGCCACCACAGTCATACAAACTGCTGAGTGTATGAGAACCACCAAACTTCAGATCCCTGAGCCTCGCTGGCAAGACTCTGACTTGGTAGGTCTGAGGGAGACCCAGGAATTTGCATTTTAACAAATCCTGGGGGCAACCCTGACGCGGATACACATCCAACCTCACTTTGAGAAACACAAAGGCCATGGAAGGGGCTTAGACATTGTCCGATCTGGTGACTTCAACCCTGGATGTACACCAGAATCATCTGAAGAACTTAACTACTGAATTAATTCCATTATCCGAGGGGGAGCCCAGGCATCCATATTTTTTTACAGCTCCCAGATGATTCCAACATGGGGCTGAAACTGAGAACTACTATCTAGTCCTAGCCTCTCATTTTCCAGTAGGAAAACAGAGGTCCTGAGAGGGGAAGTGCCTTGCTCAAGGCCACACAGCTAATTATTGACCAGAAGTTACAAGTTAGTCTTTGCAGTTTGAATCGGGCACTAAGAACCCCAAGACAGGAAGATGCGGGTTCTGGTCCGTGAGCCAAGGAGATCTGTGTTTGTCTTTGTAGGGGGTTTTGGCACGGAAAGGGCCCCCGATGAGAAACTCCCCTGCAGCCCGGGGGTGGAGATCCCCAGACTAGCGGGATGCTGCTGGCAGCCTGCACTCACCCAGAGAGGCCAGCACGGCCACAGACACCAGGAGGAAGGCCAGAAAGAGGTAAAGGATCCGCACCGATGTGTGCAAAGACAGGTTCTTCTGGCAGCGGCTGCAGCGGGGCCCCGGCCGGCCTGTGGAGAGGGGGGACAAAAAGAGGCCGGTGGCAGAGGCCGTGGCTGAAGGGTCAGTTCTCCTGCTCTGGCCTGTCTCATCCCATTTTGAACCAGCCTCAGAAAGGGAGCTGTCCTGGACCCTCCCCTCTACCCACTTCACTGCCTTTTCTGGAGGTCCTAGAGCTTTTACGAATAGGTAAGACCACAGTGAGGATCTTCAGGGTACACGCCCATCACACCATGATTCTGTCTCCATGGCATCGTCATTCAGCCCATGGTGCAGGAAAACACCGCTTCCCGAAACATCAGCCCCCTCACAGGGCAGCCAGCCTTGTCTCACCATTGGGTGACCAACACCCCCCAGTTTGCCTAGGACTTTCCCGGACTTTAGCACTGAGAGTCTTCTGTTCTGGGAACTCCTTCGTTTTGGGCAAACCAGGATGGTTTGCCAAGACTGTCTCAGTTTGAAAGCTGTAAGTGACACATCTTGGGAAACCCCTCAGTCCCAGGCCAACCAGAAGGTTGGTCGCCAGTCCCCAAACTTTGCAGGTAACCAGAAGTTCTCCTGGAAGCCAAACGGATGATTCCAGTGTATCAGTTGGTCCTTGTTATAGAGGAAGGTTGGAAGAAGGTGTTCCTGGTGGCTCTGGGAGGTGGCCCATGGCCAGCGGGAAAGCTGTGATGCTCCCAGCTGTGAAATTTCTAAGATGGATTCAACTTCAGCTGCACATTATGAGTACCAGGAATGTTTAAATACCCTGATGCCCATCCACGCTCCAGACCCAAAGAGATCAGAATTTCTAAGGGTCGGTCTCAGGCATCCCTGGGTGGTTACCATGCACAGCCAAGATTGAGAACAGCTGCTCTAACCTATACTGAAATCCACCGAGAAGCCCTACTGCAAGTTACAGTTCAGAGGGCATTGGTGTCTCAGATCAGCCACATGCCAAGCTGGTCCCATGGGTCTGAGAAGGATGGGCCACTTGATGGGCATGGGATACAACGAAGGGGACAGTTCTGGGCCAGCTGGAAGAGAGGCCCTGGGGGGAGATGGTCCCGGACAGGTCTGAGGAGGAGCCCTGGAGACAGAGGTCACATGTGTCAAACTTTGACTTCATCTGTACCGCATAACCCAGGCCCACGCAATGCTTCCAGGGAGCAGCGGGGAAGAGACAGCCAGGACTTGGAAGCCATGTGGACAGACAAGTCTCTCCCCAGCCTGGGATCGGCCCAGAGCCCTTACCCTCCTGTGTGCACGGGAAGGACGGCATGTCCTCGTCGTCCTCAGCTGCCAGTTCCTCTTCTGTAACACACAGCGCATCTCCGTCGCCAGCGGCCGACCTCACTGTGATGGAGCCAGAGCTGTCAGACCCAGCCTGGGGAGCCATACCCACCCCTCTCCAGCTGCCCCATTCTTTTACTGTCCCCACATGCTGCGCCCACCCCCCGCCCCTGGGTCCAAGTCAGCCCACCTGAGCTCTGGGTGACCTGACAGCAAGCAGAGCAAAGAAGGGTGGAGGTCAGAATCAAGTGGCTGAGGAACTGGGATGTCCCAGCACCTCAGGGGGAGGAGAGTTCATGATCTCTGGCAAACTGGTAACGACACGCAGACCAGCCCAGATGCCTTCTCTATCTGTCCTTGCTCAGACCCCTGGGGTGCAGTAAGAAGAGATTGCTTGATCTGGCTCAGCACCCTTCTATTTTCCCTGACACGTTGTCACCGAAGCAGGATTCTGCTTCTGCAGGGACAAGGGCAAATCTGGCCCCAGCACAGTCCCCACCAAGACTCTGCATCCAGCGCAGCTGGGGGGCTTCGGAGAGGAGAAGCTGGCAGTGTGAGGACACGGGATGGGCACAGCCTCTGCCTCATACACTGCCTTGTGCAGGACGTGCCAGGGGTGGAAGGGACTGCGGCAGGAACAGATCTCATGCCGGAAGGCTGATTCCATGCTCGTTCCCTGGGATCACGTGCTCTCTAAATAAGACCTAAGTGATGTATTCCCTCATTCAGAAGATTGCTCCCATTCCCCCAGATACTGCATAGCCCTTCCTCCTTACAAGATCTGGTCTTTTTATGAATGACCAGAAGAAAGATGTCTAATATTGGCAGAATGAGCTGGACCTCCAAGTGGGTGTTTGAGAAATGAGCTGGTCTGCATCGAGCTGGCCAGGGCTTTTGTGCTCGGAAGTCGGGGTGCAAGCTTATGATGACAACAAAGTTGCTTGGCAGATAGTTGGCGGGGAATTTTTTAAGCTACGCCTGAACATCCAGAGGCAATAAAAGAAAAGATCAATACATTTGACTACATGCTAGTAAAACAACACTTGTGTGTGGCCATAAAAGCAAATGACAAACAGGGAGAAAATACCCACAACATACATCACAGATGAAGAGCTAATATACCAAATTTATAAAGAGCTTTTAAAAACTGAGGAAATAAAGGACCAAAAATCCTACAGAAAAATGAACAAAGACCCAAACAGGCAATTATGAAAAGAGATATAAAAATGGCCCCTGAATAATTTAAAAGATGTTCAACTTTACTCATAAGACAAATGCAACTTAAAACTACACTGTGATAATATTTCTCACCCATCCCATTGACAAAGATGCAGAGGACAATACATGTTGTTGGCCTAGGTGGTGGGGGGAGTTGGGGTCTGAATGCAAAATGGCCCAAAGCTTGTGGAGCGGGGCTTTAGCAGATGCATTTACCCTTCAACACAGCAATCACACCTTTAGGAATTTGTCCAGAATATAGACCTACAACAATCTGAAAATATATGTGACAAGGTTATTCATTGCAGGATTACTTGTAATTACAAAATTTGGGAACTATCTAAATGTACAACTATAGGAGATTGGTTAACACATGCTGGCATGTGTACACGCAATGGGGCTCAGTGCAACTATACAAATGAATAAGGAAGTCTCTATTAACCGATGTGGAGTCATTTCCAGGAGATATTAAATGAAAACAGCAAAGGAGCACATATGGTATGTCACTTTTTTGTAAGAAAGAAGGGAAAATAAGAAAACACGCATATATCTGCTTATCGTTAAAAGAAGATAAACAGGAAGAGTAAACTGAAAAACAATGAAGTTGTTTTCTACTAGGGATGGGGTGGGGGAAAGGGATATACGAAGGAGTCACAGTTCTCTGAATATAATTTTTTTTGTATAGTTTGACTTCTGAAAACATGTTAATATTTTACACATTCAAAAAATTCAATTTTGTTAATAAAAAATACTTGGAACCAAATAAGCCTTGCTTGCTTGAATGAATACAATAAACAGACTAAGTGGGGAAAAAAGGAAAGAGGAACTAATCTAAGTAAATTATGACACAGTTTGGACTCTGTAATCTCAGTCTAGGATGTGATAATGTAGGATTGGGGAAGAAGTGCAAACAAATCTTGAACTTTTAAAGCAATTTTATTTCTTGGTGTAGCACGGGTAAAGCAATTCTGAAGTTATTTTACATTAATTCAAGATTCAGCAAATAGAGTAAATGCATTGATGTGGTTTGGACCCAGGGTTCTCACTGTGAAAAAAGGGATACAGAAATATACAACGGGAGAGACAAATAAGAACCCCTTGCAGCTGGACTGAAATTTGAAGGTATCAGTGGGAATTAGTAATTTCTAAAATATGTTTATGTGTGTACATATTTGTTTATGTTCATATATATGTATAGATGCATCTATATTTGTAGCTATGTGTATGCATATAACTTTGTTTGTTGAAAGGTCCAGGAAGCAAAGACACCAAAATAGCACTGAACACCCCTAGCAATCCAGTTGGTCTCTAATACCATTTCCCACCACAAAGAACCCAGGCTTCTTCAAGAAATGGCTGATTTTAGGGTCGGGGCAGAGGGTAGGTAGAAGATGAATCTAGAACATCTTGCTATTTCAGAAATAAAGGGAATGCTCAAAAAAAAAATGATAGGGGCATATCAAAAAGAAATAGAAACCAGCCTGAAGATGCCCCCACTGGCCAAATCTGGAACAATTTGAGCACTAAAATAATTAAGTATAATAATGAAATTACAAGTCATTGAAAAAACAGGAATCCATACCAATGATAGACAGACAGACAGGTAGGGAGAAGGGAGGGCTCTTCTTACTGCTGGAGTTGGGAGATCAGCACTCTGCAATCATCATGGTAAAGACCAGATCAGGCAAGAACCATCAGTGGATGCCACCTCTTGGGAAAATTTTGATGAAGAACAGTATATATGTATGCTTATGTATAAGCTTTATTCATGGCCTTAAACTGTCTGCTTACAGACTACTTATTAGTTGCAAGGGAGGAAAAAACCCAGTAATTACATATTGGGGAAATCAGGTAATGCTGACCAGCACACACCATCATTTACGTAATTTGCTGGCCAAGAGTGCATAACCACAATCGAATCATGAAGAAACATGAGAAAAACACAATGTAAGCATTGTATTTTTAAAAGTTGGGTGGGGGGCTGTATTTTTCAAAAATATTAGAGTCAAAAAAGACAGTGAAAAGTGAAGAGACATGACAACCAAATGCAATCCTTAATGTTAAGCTAGAGCCTGCTAGAGCCTGGAGGGAAAAGAAAATCAATCCATCGAGGTTATTATCTGATCAACGAACATCAGAATACATATGGTACATTAGATAAAGAATTGAAGCACATTCATGAAGTTCATAATTGTACCCTGATCATATTCCTGTTCTTAGGAAATCCACACTGAAATATTCAGAAGTAAAGAACCATGATGTATGTAAGTTACTCTCAAGAGCTTCAGGAAAAAATTATGTGTTTGTGTGCATATGCAATAAGTGTGTGTATGGATAATACTGCAGTGAAAATCCTTATACGTAAAATGTTACGCACATATAGGACTTTCTTTAGACAGTTTTCTAAAAGTGAATTGACTGGATCAGACTGTAAGAACATTTTAATGTTCTAGAAACAAATGAACAAACTGACATCTAGAAAGGGCATACAAATTACACTTCCGCCCACATAGCATATGAATATATACTGATATACTGGTCCTTCCCCAATGAGTCTTATAAAAAATAAATGTCTTTAGGAGTTTAACTCAAAGAATCTCCGTATTTTATTTTGCATATTTAAGAATTATTAGTGAAATGGCACATTTTCAAGTGCTTACGAACCATGCCTTTCCATGAATTAACTATATGTAGCCTTTGCCCATTTTTCTGTTGAACTGTTGATTTTTCTTTTCACAGAAGGTTGTGATGAGAACATAACCTATCATCATGTGTCTTGCAGATGTTTCAATACATTTATTTCTGAAAATTGTTAAAGCTTGTGTGTGCATAGCTTTGGGGCCACCATAATGCACTCCAGGGGGAGGGAGAGGGTGGGGAGGTGTGGAAGGGCATTCATGTTGTAGCCCCTGATTAAACAGTGGATCCTGAGGGGTCTGTGTTCAAGACTCCTTCTTCCAGAGGGCATTTCCTAGACTTTTGCCAGGTGCCAGGGGAGCTACCGATCTGGGACCACTGCGGTTTGATTCCTTAGACTGGATCACCCAAGTGTGCGCATAGAATATATACTAGATCCCCAGACCAGTTGAGGGCAAGCCTGTGTTAACCCAGCACCACCCCTTTCCCCTCACCCAGATTGTCTGGAGATATCCCATTTCCTTGTCAGCTCTCTAGCAGGTAGGTTTCGCATCTAGCCTCTTTCCCTTCCCCTCCCCCCTTTTCAAGGAGCAGACTGGCTGGGGTGAGACTCAAAATCGTTAACCACAGGTTTGGGCGCTGACCAAACAGTAGGAAGACCGTGGCCTATCTGAAGACAATGGGGCCAAAAAAAATAAATAACCCCAACCAGAACGGCTGTCCCAGGGTGAGAGCACCTGGAAGCAGCATCTTCTAGGGTTGGGGTTTTATGCTGGGAGGTCTTTGGTTCAGCAAAGGTTCACAAGTGCCCCTTGTGCCTCTCACAGCCTTGTCTCCTCCTGCACCCAAGACTAGAGATTCCTAACATCCAGCTCCTGCATTTGTGGACTCGTTTGGTTTCAGTTCCTAATATGTGTGTGTGTGTGTGGGGGGGTACGCGGGCCTCTCACTGTTGTGGCCTCTCCCGTTGCGGAGCACAGGCTCCGGACGCGCAGGCTCAGCGGCCATGGCTCACGGGCCCAGCCCCTCCGCGGCATGTGGGATCTTCCCGGACCAGGGCACGAACCCGTGTCCCCTGCATCGGCAGGCGGACGCTCAACCACTGTGCCACCAGGGAAGCCCTGAGTTCCTAATTTTAAGCGGGTTTTTTCAGCTTGGTCCCTAGGGATTTCCCATTTTCTTTCAACTCTAGCTATGCTTTTAGCAGTTTGCTTGTAGTTTATCAGGCACTTAAACTTTATAACCCAGGAATATTTTAAGTTGGTAATGCTAGAGGTAGAAGCTCCAAGTTTTGTTTTTCTTTGTTACCTTTTTTAAAGTGATGAAGCGTTGGATCTTGCCTTGGGGCAATCTTCACAACGATGCTATAAACTTCAGAGTCGAAAGTACCACTTTCATAGGCAAGAAGACTGAGGTTCAGAGAAGTTAAGAGTGTTGCTTAACAGCACCCAGGATACGTGGTGAAGCTGAGATCTGAACTCAGAAGTCTTCTCTACCACCCCCACTGCCCCCTAACGAGCCAAGGTTCTACAGATGCTAAGAATCCTTGCTCCTGCGACTACAAGGTGAGCAGGTAGAAATGAAGGGGGCTGGGCCCAGGACTGGGCATGGTTCTCAGGTTCTCTGGCAGTGACCCGGAAGCAGCCTCATTTCCCAAGTGCTGTGCTGTCGTGACCACTGTGACCTACCCGGGAGCCAAGAGGCAGAGTGGGCAAGGAATACCCGATAAAGTGAGGGCAGCCCTGAACGGGCTCAGTCGAGGAGGGACTGTGGGTAGCCCCAAATTAAAGATGCCACGGGGGCTTCCCTGGTGGCGCAGTGGTTGAGAGTCCGCCTGCCGATGCAGGGGACACGGGTTCGTGCCCCGGTCTGGGAAGATCCCACATCCCATGGAGCGGCTAGGCCTGTGAGCCATGGCCGCTGAGCCTGCATGTCCAGAGCCTGTGCTCCGCAACGGGAGAGGCCACAACAGTGAGAGGCCCGCGTACCGCCAAAAAAAAAAAAAGAAAAAAAAAAGATGCCACCACCACTGCCATGAGTGCCCTCTGCTTGTCCTCCAGGTCACGACTTACATGTCACCTCCTAGCAGCCTTGCTCGAGCTCCCAGACTGGAGGAAGTCTCTTGTTTGTTACATATTCTTCCACGTGGTCTGTATTTTCCCTTTGTGGAATGCAGTATACCTGTTATTATTTATCCAACAGCTCTCTTCCTCGGTGTTTAAGATCTGAGGGTGGGGACCATGTCTGTCTTTTTCTCTGCTTGACCCAAAGCCCCTAGCACAGGGATTGGCACAGAGAAGTGCTCAACACAGTTTCGCATGGGGCTGTGAATGGTTTTGTTACCCTTCCTGGTAGGCGGTCTGTGCCTGCATGTGTAATTATGGAGAAGCCTGGTGCAAAGACCAAGGTCAGCCCCCTGCCCTCTGAGACTCTGAATTAATGCGTGGGGAAGGCAGAGACCTGGGTTCATACCCTTTATCCCCACAACTAGCCTGACAGACAGGGTGAGAAGTTATCCTCCCAGTTTTACAGATGTGGAAGCTGAGTTAGGGGGAGGAGGGTTAACTCTGAATGCCTGGCTAAAGCCACAGGGAGAGCTAGTGATGAGACTGGCTGGGACCTGGGACCGTTTGCTGCAGTGCTTGCACCTGGACAAAAACATGGAGCAATAACATACAAAGAGACTATAAGGGCCTAAAAATAACTGCGTGCGTGCACAGTTGGGGCAAACGATGGATATAAAGATACCGAAGACCAAAAAAAATAACCCCAACTGCCACTTCTGAAGAGCCGGAAGCAAAAACAGGGTGTTGGGAGCAAAAGCGGGGTACTGCACGTGCCCCCTGCATGCAACACCTAAGGGGTGGGCAAAACTCCTAAGCCATCCCTCCGGCCTGCCCCAGGGACACACCCCTACCCTCACCCCATAGAAGAAACAAGCTCACACCCCACCCCCGTCGGGGAGCAAGCAAGGAAACCTGTTGTTTCAGGGGCCCCAGTAGAGCCTTGCCTGATTTTCTTGTCTGGCCTCTGATCAATTTCTATTCACTGGGGAAGGCCAAGACCCCTAATCTGTAAGAGCAGCAAAGCCTCCTGAACTTCATGCTTGAGTTTCCTCTCCACAGTAACAAACGGCAGGTAGCCTCCGTCTGATACAGTTAGTGTGTTCTCGTGTGTGTGTGTGTGTGTGTGCACGCTTTGGAGGAGGGTGGGTACAGTAGAAGGCAGGCTGGTACCCCTTATACGTATCCCAAGAAATCAACCTCTTGAGCCCCACTTTGTGTCTTAAGGCTGCTACCCTATCACCCATCGGCCGACAGTTGAAGAGGAAAACATTGCCTGGGGTGTTACCAGGGCTGCCATCGCTTCCCCATAAACGAGCGCCACAGGCGAGGCGGTGCCTTCTGTGCTGTGTCAGACCAAACCCTCGCCCTAACTAGCGGCACCCTCTCACCCCCAGATGATTTCAGCCAGAACCACGCTGTGGGCTGTTGGATTTAGAGCAGCCCCGGGGGCCCCTCAGGGAGGCATTCCTTCCACTCCTTGGAGCAGAGACTCCTCCAGGCCTGTGTTTCTCATCTCTCTCCACCCCTGGTGGTGCTTCCGTGCCCGCCCCTGTGACCAGGCCTCCTCCCTCTTCTGGCTCCAGGGTCAATTTCATCACTTCCCTGTTTATAGCCTTTGCAGGGAATCTGGGAAGACTTAAATCAAGCAAGATGGACACCAACCTTCAGCAAACACCCCCTCGGAAAGCACACAGCTCTGGCATAACTTTGCTCTCCCGCCGAGAGCCCCTAGATTGGCAGTCATTAGCAAGTGAGACTTCATCGAGATCCGTCCCATATCCCATACTTCGCGGAGCCGCCCGCGGGAAGGCGAATGACGGCCAGCGCGATCTCAGCTCTCTTTAGATGAGGGGCTTCGCAAATGCTTGGCCCTATTCCCTTTTTCCCTTTGCTGACATCACAGCTCCATAACTCACAGCCCCACCTCTCCCCGCCGCCCCCCCTCCCTGGGTCCCATCCCCCAAAGAGATCTTCTCTTTCTAATCCTTCCAACTTCCTGTTTACTAGCGCTGAGCCACGGACCCTGGGGACCCCTAATTTACCTACGGCTGGAACGCTATAGCAACTGTTCCACTTCAGCCTTGTTCATCTGAATGAGGACATAATCCAAAGCTTTGTGAGGCTCTTCGAAGCCAAAGCCTGTGCAAGCACGCACTCATTATCCTCACATTACACCAAGACTGAGCCAGTCAGAGGAAGGATGAGGAAACAGGCATAAAGAATTGAGAAGAGCTGGGCTTGAGGACACAGAGGCTATGACGGATGAGAGGCTAATGGATGAGACAGGATCTGTACTCTCGCCTTGCACTGGACCAAGTGGGGTCAGCAGAGACAGGAAAAGAATTTTCCACCCCCCTCCGCATCTCCCGTGCTGCCTGTTCCCATGCCTTCTGGGGCCATGTGACTTAGTGTTGGGTGCCCCAGCTTTCCAGAGCTTTCAGAGAGAGGGAGCAGGAAGGGAACTTCCAAGTCACAGAGCCCACCTGTCATGTTACAAAGGCTGGCAGAGGTTAAGTGATCTGTCAGCTAGTTAGAGGTTCCGAAATGCCCAGGGATCTGAAGCAGGTTGCAAATACACATACAGAGTGCTTGCAGAGTTACACACGCCCAGTGCAGACAGGCCACAGAGCTCGGAAAAGGCCTCTTCCATCCAGGCTCAGCATCTGTTTACACGTCTGGCCTGCCAGTGGTTTGTCATCCCCATGAGGTCAGGAAATCTTCCCTCAGCCTCTTTCAGCACAGGGCTGACCTCATAGTGGGTGTTCAAAAAAGATGGGTTTACTGACCTTTTGAGAAGGCCTGCATCCTTAGTTAATTGTTAACTTCTGCCCTTTTAATTAAGAGCTCAGTTTTACTAAAAAAAAAAAAAAAAAAGATTTAAAATATGGTTTATTCTTAGAGTTCTCTATGGCTAGGGAGTGTTGGGGAGTTCTGATGCATTGAGGCTGCAAAGGCTTAAAGCAGCAGAGACTTAAAATGAATATACAGGGAGGGGCCTAATGTTTGGATTGAAAAGGAATGAAAGGGTAGGTTGGGGGCAGTGCAGCAAAATTTAGGATCTTCTTCCCCTCCCTTTCTCAGAGCTGGAACAAGGGATATGATTTTCCTCTCCTAAAGCTAAAAGGCCTCCCTTTTTTTGGGGGGTGGGGGGTGGTTAATTTTTTCCATGTGTCCAGTTAATCACTTTAGAATACCACCAGCATTTTTATGGCCCTCTCAAATCAGGCTGTGGTTCTTTCCTGCATCATACGTAAACCATCCATGAAACTGAGCACTTCCTGACATGCTGAAAACTGAGAAGCACCTGCATGTCAGTGTGGGCTGCCAGGTGCCTGGAATGGCTGAAGATGTCACCACAGTTGTCTGAAAAGAGGCCACCTTTCCAGGAAGGCAGAAGTAGCTTCTGTTACCTTCTCTCTGTCTCTCTTTTTGTACTCTTCTTTTTTTTCATTTTGCTGATTCCAGGAGAAAGGCCACTGGGACAGGAGGGGGTGGGCTTGGCAAAGGGCACCGGCAAAGCTAGGGTAATGCCTGGAACCGTAAGTATTCAGGAAAACCCCTCTCTTGAGACAAGCTTGGGACAGCCTGCTGCTCTGGGTAGCAAACATCAAAGACTCTGTGAGCCAGTTTCAGCCTCCCCTGTTCCAGAGGCCCCAAGGGATTGCAGCCGTCATGAGGGGGCATCCTCATTCCTGTCATGAAGAAGCCAGGCCCATGAATGACCTACTGAAGGCACAGCCGGGCCCCACTCTTCAGCTAGCGATCTCTACCCAAATTCCAGGCAGTGAATTAAAAAAAAAAAAAAATTAGCCTTCAAAGACAGCGCTGCAAGCCCAGACTCATAAAGTAGTGGCAACCACTGGAGTCTTGAAAGAACCTCTGTTTCTCCCATACCTACAGTCATAATCTCCAACTCAAATATCAGAAAGGCAGCCACAAGGGAACTCCCTTGTTTTTTTCAAGCCTCAGCTCCCACAGAGCCACGTTGTAGAGAGTTTGATTTGAAGGTGCCAGAGTCGGCACATGGCTGGGTGTGACTTTGGCTCTGCTGGGGCTGAGCCGGGTTCACTTGTCCCTCTGGAGGTGGAAACTAGCCCCGACCTGTTAACCAACTGCTAACTCAACTGTGGTCGCAGAATCCAGCTTTTGGTTGACTGAAAATGTGGTGTTGATTCACTCTTTAGCCTTTCAGGGACTGCAGTCTTCCATCAGAGTCAGCAAGCGGGGGAGAGATTCGAGGAACTGCATAAAAGGTCTTTCTTTGGGAACTTCAAGGAACATATTTTGATGATTATCTTCTACGGAGTTCACAGAGTGGGTTTTCAAAACAGCCAATTGGGGCAGTAAAAATAAAGATTTCAGAGTCTTCTCAGGAGCCAGTGCTATATTTAGAGTTGCAGAATAATTGTAGTTTATGGCCGGAGAATGCTATAATTAAGGTGGCAAAACTGGTTTCATTGGAACCCTTCGGCCATGACCCCCTCCCCACAGGCTTCCGCTGGGGCTACGTTTATATTCGGATGGGAATCAGTCCGTCCCTCTCTGCTCTGATGATCTGGTCCTTCCCTTTCAGGTTCTCCTGCTCGGCAAGGTGTCATGACTTGCTCCCGTGACAGTCACCTCTTTTCTGCTCCTTCATTCCTAAAATCCACATTCGATGCTCCTGGGACAGGCATTTCCTCTCCTGGCTGCCACCTCCACCTGCATCCTCAGGGCCAGGCCCCAGCCCCCAGCCCCTAGCATCTGCTGCCTTCCACGGTTCCTATAACCACAGAGGTTGTGGGCGATCTCCCTGTTTATCCTAAATGACTTTCCTCCCCTTTCTTGCCCTCAGTATTCTAACTGGGGCACTCTTGGCATTTGAGTGGCACAGGTCTCCATTAGACAGGATTTACCCACGCCGAGCAGACCTCTGGTGTTCTGACCCACCGAATGCCAGTAGCAATCCCTGGTTATCTGCGACAACTCCAGATGCCAACCCGTACTCGTGGGTTCCACATCCGCGGATAAAACCAACCGCGGTTAGAAAATATTTGGAAAAAAATTTCCAGAAAGTTCCAAAAAGCAAAACTTGAACTTGCTGAGTGACCAGCAACTATTTACATAGCATTTACAGTGTATTTACAACTATTTACATTTACACTGGCATTTACAGTGTATTAGGTGTAATAACTAATCTAGAGATGATTTAAAGTATATGGGAAGATGTGTGTGGGTTATATGCAAATACTATGCCATTTTATATAAGGGACTTGAGTATCCTTGGATTTTGGTATCCGTGGGGGACCCTGGAACCAATCCCCCGCAGATATAGGGGGAGGACTGTACCCCTTCAAGGGGCTGTATAACCTCTCTTTGAGAAGAGAACCCCGGCTATTCACTCAGTACAACAGACCTTAACCCTCCCCTATCACATACACAATGGTCTCCTCTGTGGACACAGCAGCTCCCCCATCGATCCTGAACCCCACAAACCCAGTAGGGTGGGAGGGGCGGGAATCATGAGTTTCTTGATCTTCATTGTTACCTCTGGGCCTCTAAACCCCTCACTCTCTGCTTTTCACCACTTCCAGTCATGCTGTCCCTCGCAGGGGGATTCCCCTTCCCCTCTCTGGGCTCCGTGTACAAAACAGTAAGAATACCATCTCCTGCACAGAGCTGCTGTGAAAATGAGACAACGTACAAAAGGTACCTGGTGCATAGTAAGTACTTGATCAATGGTAGCAACAGCCGTTTTTATTCGGATTGTTTTTCTATCCCGCTTGAATTGCTGTCATTTATCTTTCTTAATGCCTGTCACTCTCAGGACCAACTTCCAACTTTCAAGAAGTTCGGTTTTCAAACACACGTCCTACAGAGGACTAGTTCAAAATATTCTTTGTGAAAAGGGGTTCTTTGATCAAGTAAATCTGGAAAATGCTGCATCTTCCATCACCCTCTCGAGACTCACATTAACATAGTACACATTTTGAAAACTTCTGCAAAAAAAGAAAAAAAGTCCATCTCTATCTGTGTTTAATTCTGTGTTTCTGAAACTTATTTCACCATACAGTTTCTTGCCATTCTTGAAAACAATGATCTATTAAATCCAATGGAACTGGTAGTCAGAGGTGCACCCACATTGGGGAATACTGTTCTGGATAAGTACATCACCTGGATTCGATGATATCTTCATCCTGTCTCCCGCCACCAGCTTTAATGAAGGGAACATGTTGAAAGCCCACCGGGTCTCTAGACCGCAGGGCTCCTTGACCTGGAATCTGTAGGTCTCATCTCCACGCTGACGGCAGCTCAGCCTCTGCACACCCTCTGGGGTAAACCTAACTGCTGTTCTGTCTGCATGATCGCAAGCTCCTTTCTTGCACCCTCTCCTGCTGTTTTTCCTAATCCCCTGCACTAAGTCTTTTTTTTTTTTTTTTTGTGGTACGCGGGCCTCTCACTGTTGTGGTCTCTCCCGTTGTGGAGCACAGGCTCCGGACGTGCAGGCTCAGTGGCCATGGCTCACGGGCCCAGCCGCTCCGCGGCATGTGGGATCCTCCCGGACCGGGTCACGAACCCGTGTCGCCTGCATCGGCAGGCGGACTCTAAACCACTGCGCCACCAGGGAAGCCCTGTAGCTTGTTTTATACAAGTAGTTTGTACCTCTTCATCTCCTACTTCTGTCTTGCCCCTCCCCCCTTCCCTCTCCCCACTGGTAACCACTCACTTGTTATCTATATCTGTGAGTCTATTTCTTTTTTGTTATAGTCACTAGTTTGCTGTATTTTTTAGATTCCACATATAAGTGATATCATACAGTATTTGTCTTTCTCTGACTTATTTCACTCAGCATAATACCCTTGCAGTCCATCCATGTTGCAAATGGCAAAGTTTCATTCTTTTTTATGGCTGAGTAATATTCCATTGCATATATATGTGTGTGTGTGTGTATATATATATATATATATATATATATATATATATATATATATGTACCACATCTTCTTTATCCATTCATCTGTTGACAGACACCTAGGTTGTTTCTTTATCTTGGCTATTGTAAATAATGCTGTTATAAACTTTGGGGTGCATATATCTTTTTGAATTAGTGGGGGTTTTTTGGATATATACCCAGGAGTGGAATTTCTGGATCATATGGTAGCTCTATTTTTACTTTTTGAGGAACGGCCATACTGTTTTCCGTAGTGGCTGCACCAATTTACATTCCTGTCAAAAGTGCACAAGGGCTCCCTTTTCTCCATGTACTCACCAACATTTGTTATTTGTGTTCTTTTTGATGATAGCCAAACTTCAAATGAGCATGGCTTTTCACTCAGCAACCCCTTCTAGGAATTTTTTTCTAAGGGGATACGTATACCACTAGGCAAAGACGGAGATGTAAAGATTATCACTGCATGCTATGAAAAACCTGAGTATAAATGTATATACCTTAAATGCCCATTGATAAGGGATTGGTTAAATAAATTGTTGTAAAGCCATACTGCCTGAAAGACAGCAGCATCATAGGATGGAGGAAGCCTGCATCCCTAAGTCAACGTTTGTTGGGGGATATTATGCAGCCAATAAAAAAGAATGCAGATCTATACTTACTGCCTAGGGAAGATATCTAGGTTCTATTGCTGAATTTTATAAATACATACATAGAATAAGCCATGTTATTAGTAGTATAATCTTACTTATGTGAAAAAAAATCCATGTGCAAATATACACTGAAGGATTTCTGGAAGAACTCTCTTCCAAATCTTGTCAATTATCTCTGAGGGGTAGGAGTTCAGGTGAGTGCAATTTTTGTTTTTCCTTTTCTGAATTTTTCAAAATTTTTTTAAGGGGATATATGGTAAAAAGATTACATGCAACTAGGAATGCAAAGAGCCTATGTCTACATCCTTCCTGGGGCCCCCATAAAGGCAGCTTTCCTTCTTTTTTAAAAAATATTTATTTATTTATTTAGGGTGCTCCGGGTCTTAGTTGCTGCACGTGGGATCTAGTTCCCTGACCAGGGATCGAACCCGGGCCCCCTGCATTGGGAGCACGGAGTCTCACCCACTGGCCCACCAGGGAAGTCATAGCCTTTCTTCTTTCTACAGCAAAGCTCAGCCACTCCTATCTCCTTCATCCCCAGGCCCCCATCTCCCCTTCTCTCCTCTCCCTCCACCTTCCAATGGGCAGGCCAGCACCACCTCGAAAAACCATTCACGCCTGGCCCCGCTTCTTACTTCACCTCCTTAGCTCCCTTTTCCTGAAACTTCTCTAACACAAGGCCTTCCTGTGCCTCCGCTTCAAATCCACCCACTCCCCTCTAGGTTTCTGCAGCCTACTTTGTTCAGAATCAAAAAACCCTTAGCTAAGCCTGTCCATCAACAGTCACACTGTTGACCATTTTCTCCTTCTTGGAACTTTCTCCTCTCGGTTTCCATTACATTACGTCCTCCTTCTCCCCCGGTGTCCCCAACCGCTCCTCTTGGCTCTGTTACAGGCTCATTTTCTTCTTCCCTCATTGCTTTCTCTAAAAGTAGAGATTTCCCAACCTGGGGGAAGGCCATTAGAGAAGTAGCAATCAGGCCATCTCCTGACAAACCCTTCTAGGGCTTCTCCAAAGTCAACAGGAGTCAACAGGACACAGCTGGAGTCCTTGGCGTGGCACCCACAGCCTCCCAGTCCTGTGGCTCCCTGCATTTCTCTGCCAGCCCTCGGTCTTCGGGCAATTCAAACACCAGGTGATTCCCATCACCGGTGAACACACCCAATGACAGTGCCCAGCTTTCACCAACATGCTTCCTGCTCCTCCTGTCTCTTGGATGACCCCATCCAAATATTGCTCACCGTCTACTCCTCCCTAAAGCCTTCCCGACCTGCCCCAACTTGAAAGGCTGTTTCTTTCTGGGGATTCCTATGCAATCTACTGTATATACCACTCCCTGGTTCCTTCGCATCATCCCCCTTGCTTACTTGGTTCTCTTCTTAAGTGTGTATGTTTTGTCTCCGCCGGAGGGCATCCTTGCTCCCCTTTAGACTAGCCGCTTCCTCCCCCAAAGTGGGTATTGATACATGTTTGCTGACTGAAAGGTGTGGGGCAACATCTCAGAATAACCACTATTTAACCTGGGTTCAGTTGGATGTGAAGGCATCCCATCTGCACCTTAAAGGAGTGTCTGCAGGTCTCCAGCTAGACGTTTAGGACACTGTCGGGTAAGGGTCTGGGGCTCAGAGGATTAAATCCAGTATCACCAGCCTGTCCTGTGTATCCCATCCTTGAGACTAGGTGGGGCTGTTCAAGGAACGGGAGTCCACGGCTGAGACCACAGACGCTTCCAGAGGAGGAGCAGCAAAGGAGAAGAGATGGGAAAGGACCAATAACACCCAAACCCTCTCCTTGGGACCTCTCTCATGCACTTAGCACTTTCAGACTTTTTTTGAATGATTTGGGCACAAGTCGTAAGTGTCCCAGGAAAGGGTACGCTCCTGGAGAGAAAGGACAGTGTCCAAACTCTAAGCCCTTCTCTGCATCTTTTTTGGCCATTAGACAGACATAGACACACAAGCCCGGGCACTTGGCAGTTGGTTAAAAAAAAAAAAATTGCTGGTTAAATAGAAGCATAAATCTTTACCAAATACCTGTGTTAGGTTCTGGGGACACCATGGGGTGTCCTTGCCTTTAAGGATTTCAGCCCAGTGGGGGACTCAGATGTAACCACTGAACAAATATAATGGACACCTCCTAAGTGCCAGGCCTTGTGCAAGAGTGAGACAAGAAAAAGGCAGCCAGGGTCCTCCCACTCATGAAACTCACACTTGGATGCTACCCTGTGGGCTTTACAGTCTTAGTCTGGGGGGAAAATGTGGATAGACAGACAGATAGATAGAAATATACATACCCTCACAAAAGGAAAAACATTAGAGGAGAATGTCAGAGCTGGAAAGAAGTTCAAAGAACACACAGTCTACTTGCAGATGAGGAGACTGAGGGCCAAGGAGCACCAGTGACTTCATCATAGTTATAAAGTGACAAAGCTGGTGTGTGACAGGGCTAGGCTCAGCCTTGGGCTCAGTGCTCACAACACACACACACACACACACTAAATTAAACATGATCAAAACACAGACAGTGAATATATGAGTGACACGGTCCATCATGCTGCTGTATCTGCCAACTCTGTACTTGTAACACCCAGCACAGCTGCCTGTCCTTCACGAAAACCACCAAGCTGTCCACCAACATCTATTGAGAAGTAGAATTCTTTGTCCTTGCTCCCAAATTAGCTTTGGGGTGGGAGTCTTCAGTTATTAAAATCACCCCAGCTGGATGGCAAGGTGACCAGCTTGTGTGTGTGCACACGTGTGTGTGTGTGTGTCTGTCTGTCTGTTTGGAGCTGATCTCCAACATCTGAGCCCCAGGGCACCCCTCGCCCGCATCGGGCCACTTACTGGCTCTGTGCACCTTCGCCATGTCAGCCCCTTCTAGTCGCAGGCCCCCTCCAGTGTCCCAAGGTCTGGGGATGGAGGGTCAGGCTTCCAAAAGGGACGCAGTCTACACGTTCATGAGTGGATATATCTCCCCTGCCAAGTTGCAAGAGGTAGATTTTCCTGGGATCACACTGCTGTTTTCTGAGACCCCCCTGCTCTCCTGCCCACCCTTTGCCTGTGGGCTGTGGGCACTGCTCCCCGATTCCGTGGGGAGGGGTCATTTCCCCTAGGTTTGGGGAACAGCAGGGTGTGGCCCTGCCCGTCCATGGCAGCTGAGGCCAAGTCTCCCAGGGACATAGTGGTGCATGAGGTAGGCCCACTTCCAAGCATCTCTTTACCAAGTCACTTCCGCTCCCTACGTGGCTCTCAGGCCCGGAGCTCCTGGGCTGAGTCACAGTGCATCAGAGCAAGATGGTTCTCAGGGACCACCCAGCAGGGGAACAAGGCCCAGAGGGGGAAACACTGACCAGAGCCTCACGCGGGGCCCGGACTAGAGCCTCTGTCCTTGACTCTCAAATCAGTCACCTTCGCAGGGAAGCAGGCCGCTTCTGGAGGGGTGACTCACGTGTCTGGGAGGGGATCTCACGACAGGACCCTCTTGCTGGAGATGTGGGAACAATTCCACAGGTGGCTGTTAATGGCTCAGACAAGCCAGTGGGCAGCTCCAAGGTGGGCCCATCACCAGGGGCTGGTGGCAGCTGCGTGCCCCTCAGGTGTGAGAGGGGCTGGACCCGGAGCTGGGCCCTGCTTGCATCAAAAGATGCGGCTGCCTGGGAGGCCCGGCTGCCAGCCAGTGGGCAGGTGGGCGGGAGGCGCCTCAGGGTGGAAACAGCTTGGCTGGCAGAGCGGGCCCTGGCGCCTGGCCACTGGTGGCAGCGCGCCGTAGCAGACCTGTTTTCTTGTTTAAGTACCGTCCCTGCCAACCTCCACAGAACATAACATCACCGTGTTTTGCTTTGAGCGGGGATAGTGAATCTTTGCCAGCAGATGTACTTCTCAGATTGGTGCGGCCCTCGGAGGACAGTCTGAAGCCAGCTTCCCCGGGGAAGGGCCATCCTGGAAGGGGCAGCCCGCTCTTCTGGGCACTTTATTTTTTTCCACGTGGGTAAAAAAAATCCTGATTCTTCACACTCCACAGATGCCCCCAAGGCCAAATACTGACTGCCTGCCCTGGCTTTTCCATCTCAGGTAGAGGGGGTGGCTCTTCCTGGCCCCCGGGGAGGATGAGGGGAGACCCTGCAGGGAGGTGGGCTGGGAATCAACCCCGCCTTCCCCGTAGCTCTGCGGCCCGGGCCCTGGGAGGTTATGGAAGATCGTAGGTTTCCCGAAAGTGGGGGAAAAACACACAGGAGCTGCGCTGAAGGCGTCAGCGGACAGGAATTCGGCCCCAGGTGGCGGTGAGGCTGCTGTTTTAGGGAAAAGGAGTGAGAGGGGCAGGACTTGGTTTTCTTTTCTTTCTTTTTTTTTTTTTTTGCGGTACGCGGGCCTCTCACTGCTGCGGCCTTTCCCGTTGCGGAGCACAGGCTCCGGACGCGCAGGCTCAGCGGCCATGGCTCACGGGCCCAGCCGCTCCTCGGCATGTGGGATCTTCCCAGACCGGGGCACGAATCCGCGTCCCCTGCACTGGCAGGCGGACTCTCAACCACTGCGCCACCAAGAAAGTCCGGGGAAGTCTTTCTTTTTTTTTTTTTTTTTTTGCGGTACGCGGGCCTCTCACTGCTGCGGCCTTTCCCGTTGCGGAGCACAGGCTCCGGATGTGCAGGCTCAGCGGCCATGGCTCACAGGCCCAGCCGCTCCGCGGCATGTGGGATCTTCCCGGACCGGGGTACGAACCCGTGTCCCCTGCATCGGCAGGCGGACCCTCAACCACTGCGCCACCAGGGAAGCCCGGGACTTGGGTTTCTTGCTCAGAGCCCACAGCCTCCCAGACAGCAGGCCAGGAAGATGCTGGGACCCGACGACCTGCTTCAGCCGGTCCTCCTCACACACCTCCTCTCAATACCTGTTCACACCAGCTCTTTTCTCCGCCGCTTAGAGGAGTCGCATTGCCTCACTGAGTTTCAGAAAGGCGGGCCGTGTGTTCCCGACTCCCTTCCCGGGAGCTGGGTGTCTCCTCCATGTCAGGGGACTTCGGCCCTGCCTGGCTTTTCCCCGGTCTGTTTTCCCCCAAAGAACTCTTCTGGAATGCTGGCGGAGCCTAACCACTCTGAGAACGCGCGCATCACCATCAAGGTCCTGGGCAGCGTGGGCCCCAAGCCTGTGGTGAGATGTGGCCTCAGACCTTTCCAGAGGCTTCTGGTAATGACCTGCCCCGGGACCGCTGACTGGGCACAGGACACTGCACAGATGTGGTAGCTGAGAGCAGGAATCTGGTGAGTGAGGCTGCTTTCTGCTGCTAAGGGAACTCCCTGGGGCTGATGATAACTTGCTTGCCTCGTCCCAGATAGATCAAGATGTGGTGAGGCCACTGGGAAGCACAGACAGAGGGACCGGAGGCCGGAGGGGAGGAAGAGGGATGTATGCATTAGCAAGCACACTGGCCTGGAAGTCAGGAGCCCTGGGCCGGTCCCCCTGACGAGCTGTGAATCTCAAGCAAGTCCCTTCTCTTATCCACAGTCTCAGCAACGTAATTTGCGGGGCCCAGTGCAAAATAAAACTGATGGGCTCCCTTGTTAAAAAATTATTAATAATTTCCAGACAGCGACAGCAGATCACTGAGCCTCATGTGGCGCCCTGGGCCCCTGGGGGACTGCACAGGTGACACACCCATGAGGCTGGTCCTACCTGCTTGGGCCTCAGTTTCCGCAACTATACAACATGGAGGCTGTGATCCATCAGAGGTATTTACCCGTGGAGCCTTTTCTTCACAGGAACCCTCAAACCCTTCTATGCAAATGAAGCGGCTTCGCCAACGCCCACACCACCTGACGGCACGGTGGAAAGCCCTGCGGATGACCCCGGAAGTCCTTTACCGTTTCAACATTCAGTTAAGTGGAAGAGGGGCTAGGAGCATAAGCGTCTGCCCCAGTGCTATTTGAAGGATTATTGTAACGCAGGTGACGGAGCATCAAAACCCCGAAGTTCCCTGTCCCACAGTATGACTCCAAAGCCTGCTTCTCCCTTAGCCTGAGAATGACCGTGAAGACCAGGGGTGCACTGTCCCGGGCCTCAAGTAAACCAGGCCCAGGGATGGGTATCAGGGACCAAGTTTGGTTCTTGTTTCCATCCCAAGAACTGGCTGTAAGGACCACTGCGGTGAAGCCCGCTGGCCTGGGGAGAGCTCAGGCCTGCACCACTGATCTCCCCCTACTACTCTGCGCCCAGGAGGTCAGAGGACAGTCAGCCAGGGTTCAGAGGTCAGGAAGGGCTGGGCCTGGGCTGAGAAGCCCAGACACGGCAGGTCTCTCCTGGGGAAAGGGTGGAAGTTCCCGGAGGAGAATCCTGGGCCTGGTGCTGGGCAAAAGGCTAAGTAAGTGAGGGCCGCAGCAGCCTCGGAGATGGGTCCTCCGGATGGGGTGATGCTGGGAGAAGGTTGGGCTGGTAACATGATTCTGTGCTGACAGGTTTAAGGGATCAGATACTTCTCTGGATTTACAATGGCTTTTTGGGAAAGGGCAATGGACGGTGAGCACATTCTGCACCCTCCCTCTCCTCTCTCTCCTTTGACTCTGGACTTCAGGGCTCCATCCTGTCCTCCCAATACCTTTCTCCGGAGGATACGAAAGAGAAGCCCACGCACTCCTTACCGGGTGAGTCCTCCCGTCCTCGCCCGCCCGCAGAGAGAGGTGCCCACCGCGCCCGGGCAGGGTGAGGGGTCCCGCAGGGGCTCGCCTCGGAACTCCCGCGCGCGGGCGGGCTTACCTTTCATGGTCCCCGCTCCGGGGCCTCGGGAGGGCCCCGCCGGAGGCGGCTCGGCGGCCGTGCGACCCGGGCTGAAGCCGGCGGGTCCCGGGAGGGCACGGATCGATTGCCGCCCTACGCGCCGCCCGCGGGAGTGGGGCTCGGTGCCGGAGTCACGCCGGAGCCCCGGCTGCGGAGGCGGTGCGCCGAGAGGAGGGTCCGAGGGGTCGCAGCCTGGGGGCGCCGCGCCCCGCCGCCCATGCCGCCGCCGCGCTTCCCGTGGAGGCCGGCGAGGCGAGGGCTGCGGCCGCCCCCGGCCCCGCGCGCCCGCCCTCCCTCCCTCCTCGTCACTCCTTGGGCCCCGGCCCAGATCAACTTCCTCGCTCTTTTCAAAAGTGCCGCGGCCGGGCCTCTTTGTGCCGCCGCGGGCCCCCGCGCCGCGCCCGGCCCCCCCGGAGTCCCCTCGCGCGGGGAAGGCCCCGAGCCCCGCCCGCCGACCGCCTCCGGGCGCCGCTGCACTGGGGATTGGGGGCGCACGGAAGGCTCTTCCAAAGCAATCGTTCGCGCGGTGGGGGCCGCCTGGTGGCTGGGGGCTCTCGATTTCCGCCCTGGACCTTTTCCTCACCCATCTGCGGGGTAGAGGGACTGGAAAAGTTAGGATCCCCGGGTCCCGGCCCCAGCCCCTCCCGTCCTCCGGGTTGCCTGGGACTGAAAGTCCCACATCCCTCGGTCCGGGGCAGACCCGGACGGTTGGTCAGGCCAGCTCTGGCACTCTGGGTGAGTGGCTTTGGGCGGCCACTCCATGTCTCCAAGCCTCGGTTTTCTGCAGGAGAAAACTGGGCCCTGAGCGCTCCCAACTTCTGTGACTTTACTCCTGGAGAGGCCTCTGGTATAAACAGTGACATCTGAGGGAAACGGGCCTCAGGCAAAGGAGTGGTGACTCTCTCGTCCGTCCGAGGCCCTCCTCCGGCAGCGGGAGTGTGGGGAACATTCCACGCCTTCCCGGACTCCCTGAGGTTGCATCCTGTGAGGAAAGACAACAATTTAACAAGTAATGGTGCTGAGGCGTGATGGCCATGGTGGCAGGGTGGGGCAGGGGGAGGCGGACCACACAGTGGGGACCACCTGGCCTGGCCTCTCTCCATTGCTACATCAGCCCCTTTCCCACATCTCCACACCTCCATGCCCACCCCCATTTGGCCCTTGGAGTAAAGTAGGTGAGGCCAAAGGGGCAGAGAAACTTTCTCCTAAGCCTGGGAGCTGAGAAGGGGCCAAGGACAGCCACCCCCGGCCCCCACCCCATTCACAAATCCCAGCCAGTCAGAGAGGGGGATGCTCAGCTTTCTCTAATCTCCTTCCCTCCCCAATGGCAAGTATCAGTTCAGTTCTGTGATCTCAGCAGAACCTCACCATGGCCTTGAGAGAGGGAGCCAGGAACCTACTGCCCATTTTACAGGTGAAGAGACTGAGGTTCAGAGAGGATTTTGCCTGCCTGGTAGTAGTCACGAGGTACCCCTGGGGCTTTGAATCTGGATTCCAAGTCTGCCACATGAGCCTCAGTCTCCCAGACTGTGGCATGGATCAGGAGGCTGCTTTGGAAACACCAGGGAGATAGCCACCCACAAAGCATCCTTTAGGCGGTTTACCTATGTATTAATTAATTTAATCGTCTTAGCAGCCCTATGAGATAAGCACCATTATAGTCCTAATTTTTCAGAAGATAGATATTGCGCTTAGTGTCACGTAGCTAGTAAGTGGAGATCTTGGGATTTGAACCCAGGGAGGCCGAATCCAGCGCCTTTGACCTTAGCCACGGTGCACCACCTTGCCTCTCACAGAAGCTACTCAAATATTTGTCAAAGAGAGAACAGACAAATGACCCTTGGTTTTCTCTAGGCTTTCTTTAGTTGACTAGATCCCAGATGTCTGGTGAGAAAAAGGTCCTAACCTTGTATGTGGGAGGATCCTCTCCCACCACCTCGCCCCCTTGGGATTGGAGGATGTATGTATGTGTTGCTATGGTAATGCAGATGCATCAGCAGAGAAATGAAATATACTGGTGTCTGGCTGTAGATGGACCCTGGGTGAGCAGAGCTGGACCCAGCCCTGAAGAGGTTCAGAGGATGAACTCCTGCTCCAAAAGGACTGTGGGATCAAGATCAAGATCACAGATCACAGAGGAAGAAGGGAGGAGACCGGATTTCCTAGAAATTACACCAGCCTTTGGGTGAGAGTTTTCAGCTGTAATTTCAGGCAATTTCTATCAACAGCCAGAGGGGTGAACCCAGGGTCAACTGGGATAACTCCCCCTGAGAGACCAGATTATGGAACTGTTAGGATGTGGCTCAGCTGGGACTTGAGTGCAGAGGCACGGACAGCACCAGACAGGGTAGGCAGGGTGGGATGGGCTACAGAAGGTTGCTTAATATTGTTTTTAACTTGAGTTTGGGTGGGAAAGGTGTGGGGACAGTTGATTGCAGCACGTACACCATACTTATGTTGAAAGTCAAAGGAAACCGCTAAAGAGCAGAGGTCATTTAGAGGAAAAAAACCAGAATCACTAGTGGTGGAAACTTCATGTATTAATGAAGGTACAAAGTTCCAACTCAGTCCTTTTTTTAAACTGAAGTGTAGCTGATTTATAATATTGTGTTAGTTTCAGGTGTACAGCAAAGTGATTCAGTTATATATGTATGTATATATATATGTGTATTATATATATATATTTCAGATTATTTTCCATTATAGGTTATTATAAGATATTGAATATAGTTCCCTGAGCTATACAGTAAATCCTTGTTGCTTACCTATTTTATGTATAGTCGTGTGTATCTGTTAATCCCATACTCCTAATTTATCCTACCCCCTTTCCCTTTTGGTAACCATAAGTTTGTTTTCTATGTCTGTGAGTCTGTTTCTGTTTTGTATATAGACTCATTTGTATTATTTTTTTAGATTCCACATATAAGTGATATCATATAATATTTGTCTTGCTCTGTCTGATTTACTTCACTAAGTATAATATTCTCTAGGTTTAGTACTTCATTCTTTTTTATGGCTGAGTAATATGACATATATATGACATCTTCTTAAGCCAGTTGTCTGTTGATGGGCACTTGGGTTGTTCCACTTCAGTTCTTGAGCACTGTTGTGAGTTACTCAGAATGAAGTCTCCTAGGGAGCCCCCCAGACTTTCTATTTTCTACTTCAGGCAAAAGAACCCCCCAAAACTCTCTTTCTCCTAAAACTCAATTCCTCCACCAGTGCCCTTGATCCCTTCCCTCCCCACCGCCCATGCTCCTCTCCAGCATTAGGGCATTGCTTCCACTTTTCCGTCTTAGAATGTGGCTTCAGCCCTCAATGCTCACTGAAATCGCTCCCTTCCTCCTAGTTGCCAAATATAATAGCCTTTTCAAAATCTGTACCCTCTTTAACCATTTTGTAGCTTTAACACTGTATTAGTCAGGGATCTCCAGAGAAATAGAACCAATAGCCAGCAGGCTGGAGACCCAGGAAAGAGTTAATGTAGCAGCTCAAGTCCAAAGGCAGTCTGCTGGCAGAATTCCCCCTTTCGTGGGAACAGTCAGACTATTTCCCCTTGAGGTCTTCAACTGATTAGAGAAGGCCCACCACACAATGGAGGGTGTTCTGCTTGACGACTCAAGTCTACTAATTAAAATGATCTCATCTAAAATACATTTTCACATCTAGAAGCATCTAGGATAATGACTGACCAAATATCTGGGTACCATAGCCTAGCCAAGTTGACACATAAAATTAACCATCACAAACCATTGGCAGCTCCTTCTTGAATCTCTTTTCCCCTAGTTTATCTTATCCTACTTACTTCCAGGTCTCCTCCTGAACTTCTCTGACTTCTTTTTTTTTACTAATGGCCTTTCCTATTTGGTATATTTTCTGAACGTAGACATTCCTTACCCTTATATTAGTTAGTTGGTGTGAGTAAAATTCACTGCTGTGGCAACAACGCACTATCTTAATAAGACAAAAGTTTATTTCTCACATGACAATCCAGTGTGGGTTGGACAGTTCTCTTCCAGATGGTGACTCAGGGACCCAGGGACCCTCCATCTTGTATTACCACTGTCTTCAACAAATGGCTTTAAGGTTGCTGCAAAACAGAAGAGAGAATGGAGGATCATGCATAGGAGAATTGTAAGGGCTGGGCTGGTATACAGCACTTCTACCCATATTCCATTGTCCAGAGCCCCTCATAGTGAGAGAGCTTGAAAATAGACTTCGCTGTGTGCCCTGGTTAGAGGGAGAAGCACAGATCAGGGAGCATGGACATTCTCCGTTCAGGCCACCTTCCTGGTCACCAAATACCTGTTTGCTCCTTTCTTTTTGCACATAAAACATGTTCATTCCTCCCCAGGAAGGCAACTCAAATTATGCCCACCACTGAGCTCTAAGTTCAGGCTCTCCCTGTGAGTGTCTTTTCCTTCAGGTCTGGGAGTGGCTCCAGTCCAAATGGAGGAGCCTGGATCAGATAATCACAATAAAAACACACATTCAGAAAAGAGAAGAATAAAAGACACACAGTAGCTACAGGTCTGTGGAAATTTCGAGATCCCACAGGTGCTCTAAAGGCCCCTAATCCTGGGGTGGGGGAAGTTCTTTGCTTGGGCCCTCATTCAACTCTGGAGGAAATCTCTTATCCATTATGTTCTGGGCTATGGCCTCTAGAAGGTTCTCCCTGCTTACCACCCTCCTGGGACACATCTGAAGTGGAGGCTGTGGGTGGGAGGTGGTGAGCCTCCCCTGAGAGCTGCTTAATTCTCACAGTCCGTTACCTCCTAGCGCAAGGTTGTTTTTCATCTCCAACTGTCAAGATGACAGGTAAAGGTCTAGGCATGTGGGGTTTTGTTTGTTTCCCAAGAAAGTCCCTCAAAATTTTAGCAAAGTCTCATCTATTCGCTTCGAGTCAGTGTCGTGGGCCAGTGACCACACCCAGAGTTTTTTCCTAGAAATAGTTCTCAAACTGGCTTTATTTCTTTGTTTCCCCTCCCCTGTGCCTCTCTCTGTTTCTCAAAGGGCAGTTAACTACCTTGATGCTACAAGACTTGACTGGGAAAGTCATCCTTAATCTGACCTTTTCACCAAGTCTAGGTCTTAATGGGTCTTTGCTGCTAGAAAGCTTTCCCATCTTATTTTCTGCCATTTGGGATCTAGAAGCAGTCGATGTTTTCCTCTTTCAGGCTCACATTTTCTACTCTCCCCATTCCCTCTTATTTCTCTTTGCAAACCATCCACTTCTCCAGAGCTCACCTCTGCCTTGCATTGCTTTACCAAGTACAGCCAGTAGCAGAGAACATACACTATCACTTTGTTTCTTTTCTAACCAGTGCCCCCTGGACATGCCTACTTAGTAAGCCTGTGGTCTGCTATCCCAGATAACATAGGCACAGTTTACCCAATGTTTTGCCACTGCATAATAAAGATTTTCATCTTTTCAGCTTCTGGTACCAGGCTCCTCACATCGGGCTACCCAATGCTAAGTTAAAGCGACATATTTATGTTTTTATTACAATGGCATCCTGTTTTAAGATAGCGATTTCCATAGCAGTGAAAGCCAGGAGCACTGGCTCTAAAAAATAACTGCAAGATTTTTTTTTGTTTTTTTATTTTGCGGTACGCGGGCCTCTCACTGTTGTGGCCTCTCCTGTTGCGGAGCACAGGCTCCAGACGCGCAGGCTCAGCGGCCATGGCTCACGGGCCCAGCTGCTCCACGGCATGTGGGATCTTCCCAGACCGGGGCACGAACCCGTGTCCCCCGAATCGGCAGGTGGACTCTCAACCACTGCGCCACCAGGGAAGCCCTCTAACTGCAAGATTTTAATGACAGTACAGTAATAGTTTATTTCTCATTCGTATCACAATCCATTGCAGGTCGGGTAGTTCTCTTACAAACGTTGACTTAGGGATGCAGGCTTCCTCCATCCTATGATGCTGCTGTCTTTCAGTAAGTGGCCTCTGAGGTTGCTGTAGAAGGCGGGGAGGGACTGGAGGGTTGTGGGTTGAGATGATCACAGGACAGGACTTGACGAGGTACCAGTCACTATGAGCCACATTCCATTGGCTAGAACTCAGTCACATGGCCCCGACCAAAGGCAAGGGGGCTGGGAAGTATCCCTTAGCTGGCTTACTGCAAGGAAAGGAGGAAACGTGGACACTGGTGAGTCCAACCGCACATTCACAATCCTCTCCCCAACCCACACCTTTCAAAGTTTATTGCCCTTTCTTCTTCAATAGCATGGATTCCAACTCCATGCAGTGTTACTGCCTTGTTAACGCCAGTGTTTCACCTGAATCATGAATCCTTTGGAAGCTAAAGAGTAAAATATTTTTTGGGGGCCTCCCTGGTGGCGCAGTGGTTGAGAGTCCGCCTGCCGATGCAGGGGATACGGGTTCGTGCCCCGGTCTGGGAGGATCCCATATGCCGCGGAGCGGCTGGGCCCGTGAGCCATGGCCGCTGGGCCTGTGCGTCCGGAGCCTGTGCTCCGCAACGGGAGAGGCCACGGCAGTGAGAGGCCCGCGTACAGCAAAAAAAAAAAAAAAAAAAAAAAAAAAATATTTTTTGGAAGGCTGCTGTACTCACCACGATACCACCAACGCTGCACAGGAGTACAATATGTTTGAAAGGACGAGAGGGCCAGTCCAGGGTAATTCATAGCAGTACTCCAGCAGCGTTGGTCATAAAGGAAAATCTAAATCCTATTTTCCTATTGGCTTCAATTTAAAATAAGAAATAGAATTCCCTGGTTGGGGGGAGAATCTGTCAACATTCTCAACTGAAGGCTTATCCAGAGAAAAATTAAGTTGGCCTCTTTTTGCCCCATTCTCTGAACTATGTGATCCTGTCATGATTTTTAAGTTTCCTATATTTTATTGCTTCCTCCCAGAAATTTCCCTAAGACTCATCCTGTGTTTGGGATTCTTGCCTCACTTTACACTTAGCAATTCTGGCATTTAAAAAAAATTAGTTTTAGGGCTTCCCTGGTGGCGCAGTGGTTGAGGGTCCGCCTGCCGATGCAGGGGACAAGGGTTCGTGCCCCGGTCCAGGAAGATCCCACATGCCGCGGAGCGGCTGGGCCCGTGAGCCATGGCCGCTGAGCCTGCGCGTCCGGAGCCTGTGCTCCGCAACGGGAGAGGCCACAACAGTGAGAGGCCCGCGTACCGCAAAAAAAAAAAAAAAAAAATTAGTTTTAAATTTTTTGGCTGCTTTGGGTCTTCGTTGCTATGCGTGGGCTTTCTCTAGCTGCGGCGAGCAGGGGCTACTCTTTGTTGCAGTGCGCAGGCTTCTCATTGCGGTGGCTTCTCTTGTTGCGGAGCACAGGCTCTAGGCGCGAAGGCTTCAGTACTTGCAGCATTCAGGCTCAGTAGTTGTGGCTCGTGGGCCCTAGAGCGCAGTCTCAGTAGTTGCGGTGCACAGGCTTTGTTGCTCTACAGCATGTGGGATCTTCCCGGACCAGGGCTCGAACCCGTGTCCCCCTCATTGGCAGGTGGATTCTTAACCACTGTGCCAACAGGGAAGTCCCAATTCTGGCATTTTTGAGCATACAGCGGCCAAGAGGTGCCTTGCAATACCACTCTTTACGAGTGGGAGATGCCATATAATACGAACTCTTCTAGCCTGAGAAATCCTTAAAGGGGGCTTCATATCATCAAATTAATACCTTATTTTATGAATTCTGTAACGGTGAAGTTCTGAGAAAAGCAGTTTAATTACAAAGGATGCTTCAGAGCTTGTACAAATCTTGTAGATTAATATGATAAAGTCTTCGCAAAGACAGACTACTTAGATTATTCATCTGAATCAATTATAAGTTCAGGAAGAAAGTGGCTGACTTTACTTGGAGCTGGATGTAGATGAAAATAGAAGGATCCTTGATGGTCTGTTAAGAAGGAGTAGCCTCTTTTAGCTGAACTATCCACTGGACAGTGGAAAGGGATCCCTGCAGGAACCCACAATTTAGATTACTGCAAATAGGACTGGAAAGATCCCTGTCTCCAGCTGGCCAGGAACCTTACACACTAAAATGGGAAGATCACAGCTGCAGGGGCATGACTGCTTTTGCGGAAGATATTCTCCAAATTTGTTCCATAAGAATTTCTTTAGAACAGAGGTTGGGCTTTTTTTTTTTTTAACATTCATCTGCTTTTATCTATCTATTTATTTATTTTTAAAATAATTAATTAATTTATTTTTGGCTGAGTTAGGTCTTTGTTGCTGCGTGCGGGCTTCCTCTAGTTGTGGCGAGTGTGGGCTACTCTTCGTTGAGGCACACAGGCTTCTCATTGCAGTGGCTTCTCTTGATGTAGAGCACAGGCTCTAGGCGTGTGGGCTTCAGTAGTCGTGGCTCGCAGGCTGTAGAGCACAGGTTCAGTAGTTGTGGCGCACAGGCTTTGTTGCTCTGCGGCATGTGGGATCTTCCCGCACCAGGGCTCGAACCCATGTCCGCTGCATTGGCAGGTGGATTCCTAACCACTGAACCACCAGGGAAACCCCAAGAGGTTGGGCTTTTGTGGTAAAAAGGGTCCTAATGGACATTTCCAGCTATACTCTGGATAGAGACCTAGAAGGTTATGTCTTTGTTTCTCATTCAAAACTGGAAGAACAAAATTTAGAACAATCTTGACAGATGCCTACAAGTGCACGTATGAGAGAAAATTCAAGAGAAATAAATTTAAACCCTACATTTAGATTCACCCTCAGTTGCACTAGCAATGAATGAAGCTTAGTAATTCAGAGAAAAAGATCTAGGTGATGGGAATTCCCTGGCTGTCCAGTGGTTAGGACTCGGCGGTTTCACTGCCGTGGCCCAGAGTTCAATCCTTGGTTGGAGAACTAAGATCCCACAAGCTGCACAGTGCGGCCAAAATAAATAAATAACTAAAAAGATCTAGGTGATATTTGGCCATGCATGGTTTTCATTTATTTCTTAAACAAATATATTTTGAATACACAGCCAAGGACCGTGCTAATATCAGGGATATGTTCCCTATCCTCATGGATGTTACAGTTTTGATACAAATCAAAAGTAGGTTGAGGACTTCCCTGGTGGCTCAGTGGTTAAGAATCCACCTGCCAATGCAGGGGACATGGGTTCGATCCCTGGTCCGGGAAGATCCCACATGCCACAGAGCAACTAAGCCCATGCACCACAACTACTGAGCCAGCACCCTAGAGCCCGCGAGCCACAACTATTGAAGCCCGTATGCCTAGAGCCCGTGCTCCGCAATAAGAGAAGCCACCGTGATGAGAAGCCTGCGCACCACAACGAAGAGTAGCCCCTGCTTGCCACAACTAGAGAAAGCCTGCGCACAGCAACGAAGACCCAATGCAGCCAAAAATAAATAAAATTTTAAAAAATAATAAAATGACCTTTAAAAACAAAACTAGGGTGAGACTGCTAACAAAATAAATGGAATCTTAGATGGCACTAATTGAAAACATTAATTCAGGTAATTTAACAAGTATTTATTTAATACATACTGCATGCTGGACTATGTCTTAGAGAATGGCAGCACAAAGCTGAATGAAAGAGGGGAAACGTTTGAACTATCATCTGATCAATTTCAGTACAATATACTTAGTCAGGATTTTTCAAACTTTTCCACTGCCATAATGATAGAAGTAGCAAAAATATCTTTGAAATCTTTCCTTTTACTTAAAAAATGATATAAAAGTTGCATGCCATAGCATGATGAAACAATGTTTGTTTTAATATAAAAATAATGGTTTTCCTGGATTGGGAGTGGGTTGGTGGCAGGCTGGAGAAATGGTGAGGAACGTGGCAGAGGATTCTGCATTAGTACTTTTGTACTATTTGATATTTTTAAATTATATGCATACAAGACTTTGATAAAAAAATTCATTTAGAAATAAAAATAATAGTTTAAATGACTTCTAGAATATGTTATGCTTCTAAACAGGAAGAAAGAATATAAAAATGTGAATTCTTCCAAAACTATTATGTACTTTTAGTGAAATTATAATTACAATATCATTTTTTTTCAACTGGGCAGAATTAAATGAACATTTATAGAAAAGAATTAATGTCCAAGAACAGCCAAGAAAATTTGTAAAGGAAGAGTGAGGGAGATTACCTTCTCAACATTAAATATTGTTTTAAAGTCATGTGATAAAAACAATATATTACACATGAACAAAGAAATAAATCAGAGGAATAAACTAGAAAGTCATTAAAAAATCTGAATATAAAAATTAACACAGTAGAAAGCTAGAAGAAAATTAGAATAATTATTTTCACCTTATTTCCTTTATTGTTCTTTTTCTCAGTGTTACCCCATATCGCTCTCTTTTTACAGCCATACGAAAGCTGACAGCCCCTGGGATCTTTTCCCAAATAAATACTGATTAGTTAATGGGCTATAAACCACAATTAATCTCCCTTTTGTCCTGAGTGTATTCATAATTTAATATTTCTTTGACAACCCAGGAGTTGTATTAGGAATTTGCAGGGCCTTACACTTGCTCTCACGTCTGTCTTTTGTGGTGTATTAGATGCACTTAAGTCTAGGTTAAATTTTAGGGACTTCCCTGGTGATCCAGTGGTTAAGACTTCACCTTCCATTGCAGGAGGTGCAGGTTTGATCCTTGGTCAGGGAGCTAAGATCCCACATGCCTTGCAGTAAAAAAAAAAAAAAAACCAAAACATAAAACAGAAAATAAAGAGTTTAAAAATGCTCTACATCAAAAAAAATCTTCAAAAAAAATTTTTTTTATATTCCCAGAACTTATTTATCTCATAATTAAAAGTCTGCACCTTTGACCTTTGGATATTAATCCTTTATCAGATATATGACTTGCAAATATCTTCTCCCATTCTTCACGTTGCCCTTTCACTTTGTGAATGGTTTTATCTTCTGTGCAAAACATTTTAGTTTGATGTAGTCCCACTTCATTATTTGTGCTTTTTTTCCCTTTGCTTTTTTTTTTTATTTAGCAAATTTAATCAGTTATACATATACATATGTTCCCATATCCCCTCCCTTTTGCGTCTCCCTCCCGCCCTCCCTATCCCACCCCTCCAGGCGGTCACAAAGCACCGAGCTGATCTCCCTGTGCTGTGCGGCTGCTTCCCACTAGCTATCTACCCTACATTTGGTAGTGTATATATGTCCATGCTGCTCTTTCGCTTTGTCACAGCTTACCCTTCCCCCTCCCCATATCCTCAAGTCCATTCTCTAGTAGATCTGTGTCTTTATTCCTATCCTAAAAAATTTTTTTTTAAAAATTTTTTAAAGTGTCTTTTGAAAGAATGCTAATGAAAGCATCACTTCCTAATATTATTCTATAGCTTTTAATATTTCCATTGCTGTTAGATTTTTGCTTTTCTGAGGATAAGGCCCTATCTATCTATCATCTATCTATCTATCTATCTATCTATCTATCTATTTCTGTGTATCATCTATCATCTACTATTTATTCTATCATCTATCATCTATTATATCTATCATCTATCTATACCTATTTAACTCTATCATCTATCTATCTTCTGTTCATGTATCATCTATTGTATCTATCATCTCTATTATCTATCTATCTCTAACTCTACATCTAACTATCTGTCTCTCTAGCTATGTGACATCTATCTATCTCTATCTAACTATACCCAATCTACACTATGCAGTATTTGGGCATGTATTACATAATAGACATCTACCTAATAATTTTTTAATTTTAATTTTTTTGTATTGAAGTATAGTTGATTTACAATACAATATTGGCTTCAGGTGTATAGCATAGTGATATAGTATTTTTAACGGTCTATAATTTAGGGAGAGGAAGACATTCTTAAGCAAGATAGGAGACCCAGAAACTATAAAGGAAAAGATAAATTTCACTACGTAAAAAATTTTAAGACCTTCCATAATCAAAGGTAAAAGATACATGACAGCTTTGGTAAAAACATTTGCAACACACATAGGATTACCTCATTTATCTAAAGAGCTCCTATACACTGGTAGGAAAAAAAGAATGCATTGTCGATCAACTATACTTGGATTTAAAAAAACGATGCATAACCCAATAGAATGAGCAAACAATATGAATAGGCAAGTCACAGAAACAGAAACTTTATTTTAAAATGAAGAGTTGAAAACCATAAACAGGCAAAGCGATTAAGGGAGCAAAATGTCATTTTCTCCCCCTGGAGTGGCAAAAATTCAAAAGGACGATATCCAGCCTTAAGGTCACATAGGAAATGGGTTTTCTCAGAGACAGTGGGAGTAGCTGCTACTTTTTGGGAAAATCATCAGCCAGTATGTATTAACATTAAGACAAAACATTCTCTTTTACCCTACAGTCCCAATTTGAGAATCTCTTATACCAATAAAGGCACCAACATATTAGGATATATGCAGAAGTCTGTTTATTGTGGCAGAACTTAGAGTGACAGAAAAATTTGGCATGGGAGAATGGCTGAATAAATTATGTACAGTAGTTACGGAAAAGATCTATCTAAGCATTGACTTGGAGGGCTAGCCATAATATTTTATTAAGTGGAAAAGAGCATGTTGCAAAGCAGCATATATAATCTGATTTTATATTTATTTTAAAGAGAAAAGAAAAAAGAAAAATCCCTTATACATTTATATATGTGGTATATATTATGCATATATATTATACATACACACACATTCTAAATACAGATGTAAATAGACATCCATTGCTTTAGAAGCACGAGATTTAGCGGGGAACTGAAAAAAGACAGGGAGAAAGAAAGAGAGAGAGAGAATGAAGACTGATTACTCACTAAATATTAACTTGTCTCTCTAAATCTTTAAGTAAAACTAGAGCCACTTGCTTCTGTGTCTTTGTGTACAGCCGGCATACCATAGCCTGCCCCGGGGGGCCAATATAAACGAATTTGAGGAGCACAGTTTGTTAAAACATAATGTAAAAGTAAGCAGAGAGGGCCTTGGGGGTTCCGGGAACTTCATATCAAATCACATGTAGTGATAGTCTTGCTCACTGCCCCCTCAGCTGGCCAACCAAAGCTGGTGTCTTCCGTTTGTTCCTAAAGCCACGTTAGAGAGATGGTGGAACACCCTAGGGGCAGGGACAAGCAGAGCGAGGGTCTGGTGACCTCACTCTATGAAAAGGAAGTACATTTGAGATAGAATATTTGTTTTCAAATACTTAGAGGGCCGTCTTGCAGGGGACAGAGAAAAGATGCAAGGAAGCAGATTTTAACTCAGTGTAAAAACCTGCTAAGATTCCTTTGACCTCCAGTTTTCTCTTCTATAAAGTGAGACTGATACCACACACTCTAGCAATGACATAGAGATGCAGTAGGGATCAGATGGGGCAAAGTGTAAGCTAGGAATTCATAAACTGGAAAGCAGTGGTCCTCAATGTTGGCTGTGCATTAAAATGACTTGGAGGGTTTAGGAAATCCTGATGCAATCTCAGGCTGCACCCAGATCACTTCAATCGTGACTTCTGGAGGTGGGATTCAGGCATGGTTAATTTTTAAAGTTCCCAGGTAATTATATTGTACAGTTCCAATGAGAATCACTGATCTAAAGTAATTATCCATTGGATTCCAGGTGGTTGTGGAAAAAGTAGATTTGACCTGAGGCAGATCTGGGGGCCAATTTTAAAAAACGCCCATTAGTCTAAGAATTGGAGCTAAAGGTTAGCGTTGACCAGCGCTGGAGTGAGATGCAGTTGGTCCTCTGTACCTGCAGATTCCAAATCCGTGAATTCAACCAACCACGGATTGAACATATAAAAAAAAAAAATTCCAGAAAGTTTCAAAGAGCAAAGCTTGAATTTACTGAGATTCTGATAACTATGTACATAGCATTTACATTGTATTTACCAGTATTTACATATCATTGCAGTGTATTATATATTATAAGCAACCTAGAGATGATTGCTTATAATATGTATAAGCAAGAAGTATATGGATGTGAGTAGATTATATGCAATCACTATGCCATTTTCTGTAAGAGACTTTTATGGATGTAGGTAGGTTATATGCAATCACTATGCCATTTTTGTAAGAGACTTGAGCATCCTTGGATTTTGGTCAATAACATGATGAACAGTGAAGATAGTTTAAGTAATATTTGTCTACTTATAGGTCCATGATAAGCAACTCAGGAGAGACTAGCCCCAGATCTTTTCCCAAAGAGATCTTGTTTGGGAAGATAAGGGAAACACATCTGATGGAGTGAATGTTCCTGGACTTTAGGTAGGCCCTGAAAAAGCAGTCAGGATGCCTCCACATCAGCTGTGGGCTAATTTTATCTCATCTGATTTTATCATCCATGACTTTTTATGAGCCCATGATTGACTGAATACACCCAAATAATAATTAGAGCCTGGAGAGTGATTCTTTTTTTTTTTTAAGATTGTTTTATGCCACTAAATTTTGGGGTGGTTTTTTATATAACAATAAACAACTGTATTAGCTGCCCAAGCTTCAAACATGGGAGGCATAACAGGGTACTTACTGCTCCTGTCCATTTCCAACTTGTTCCACTTCTATCAGCAGTGGTTAAGCTGCCGCCCTGTTGGTAGTGCAGAGCTGGACCGCGTGGCAGAGGTGGGGTGCATAACAAAGACAGCGCCTAGCAGGGGAGAGGGGGTGGGCAAAGCATTAAGAGATGAACAGATAAATGTAAAGCTCTTTACTTTCCCCCAGCCCCCTCTCCGATGGTCCCCCACTCCAAGAAAAAAATCAAGCCCAAAACCCCAAACCCGATCGCTTAAGTCCATGATGGGAGAAAAATGATTAAACAACAGCCTCTGCCAAAATGATGATGAATTCTATATGAATCAGCCAAGTGACTCAGCAGCTAAATAAAAGCTTATCTCGAGTGTCTGGGCAAGGAAATAAAAGCTTATCTCGAGTGTCTGGGCAAGGGAGCAGGTGGTCCCACCTGCTTTGTGGTCAGTCCTCACTAGTATTGGCAGGCCCAGGGTTCGAGAGAGGCAAGTTCCGGAAGGCCAAAGGGCTGGGGAAGAATCTTGCACTCAGTGACAACGCAGGCAGCAACAAGCCCGGGGCACCACTGGGAGAAGTGACTAGCTGCCTTCAAATATCTGAAGGGATACCAGCTGGGAGATGAATTGGGTTTCCTCTATGTGGTTTCAGGGGACAGAGCTGGGCTTGGGGTTGTCCCTAGCAGGAGCCAGACTTTGACTCAACAAAGTCTACACACAGCTAACTCTGTAGATGGTTTTACTAGACAATTGCTCCCATGGAGGTAGTGAGCTCCCTGTTGCCAGGGGCATTCAAACAGAGGCAGGATGACCACCTGATGGGAATGTGGCAGCGGTGGCATCAAGTAGTTAAGAATGGGCAGTTAAGAATCAAGGAGTGGAATCTAAAAAAAGGGTACAAATGGACTTATCTACAAAACAGAAATAGAGTTGCAGATGGACAAAACAAACTTATGGTTACCGGGGGGAAAGTGGGGAGGGGGTAAATTGGGAGATTGGGAATGACACATACAAACGACTATATATAAAATAGATAACTAATAAGGACCTACGGTAGAGCACAGGGAACAATACTCTGTAATGGCCTATATGGGAAAAGAATCCAAAAAAGAGTGGATATATGTATATGTATAACTAACTGGTTCACTTTGCTGTACACCTGAGACTAACACAACACTGTAAATCAACTATATGCCAAAAACAAAAAACAAAACAAACCAGAATCAAGTATTGGGTGAGGGCTGTACCAACTGGCATCTGTGATCTACTTAGACTACTTAAAATCCAGTGATGCATTTATGGTGAACTCTTTTCCTTAAAGTTTGATCTTCTGAGCCTTGTGTGCGTAGCAGCGAGCTAGAGTCATCTAGTGATCTTTCCCAGAGGACCGCAGTCATGGCTGTGAATCCTGTTATTTTCTCCCAATCCCTTCTTCCTCTCCTCCCTTCCCCTACTTCAGCTGACTAAGGCAGATCTCCTTGCCTTGTCCTCCAAAGTCCGATTTTTAAAAATATAATTATTACAGATTTGTGCCTCCTGTGCCAGATGCTGGGGGAGCTGCAGAATAGAAAAGTTACAAGGAGCGTGCTCAGAGAGACTTCTTCTGGCCTTGGGCACTGATATGATGCTAAGGAAGAGGCAGTTGCCATAGAAAATGTAGCTGTTCCTGATAATTCGACTTTTTAAGGAAGATAAAGTGAAGCCTCAGGGGAGAAATATTGTTCCCAACTGTCGACTGATTTTTTTTTCCTTCTGAGCTGATGATGATCTTCTCACACTTGGCATTGCCTTGGGTTAGGGTGAAGGAGACCTCAGAGGTGATACATTCCAGATTCCTCATTGTCCAGAAGGAAGAACCTGAGAACTCAGGAGTGGGGGTTAAAGTCTTTGGTCCAACCAAGGTCACCCAGAGCCTCAGGACAGAGCTGAGACTGTGGTCAGAATTCTATGCACCCAGCTCAGGTCCTCCCCCCATCCCCTTTTTTTCACAGGCCTAGAAGCTCCCTCTGTGCTCCTTCCTGAAAAGGGTGGGGTCCTAGTTGCCCCTGGACCTTGGGCGACCAGGGACTGGGCCTTAGGCTGTATCTCAAAAGTTGTGAGCAGGACAACTCAGCCCCTGGCCATAGAGCCCTTCATCTTGCTGGTTTTCAGTCGGCCAGCAAACCAAGCTGCCTATACCTGCCCTGCCAACCCATCTCCCCCAGCCAGTATAAGAACCACCCTCCAGCCCCTGGACCTTTCTCCTGGGGCTCAAACATCCTAGGGTCAGAGTGCATGGCTCTGTTTCTTCCCCAAGAAGTAGCTATGCCTGAGGGGCTTCTCAGTTAGTCCCCTCCCCGCCAGGGCGTGGTGTGACGCCTCCCAGCCCTCTGCCACACCAAAGCCCCCTGCCAAAAAAGTCCTGTGGCAAGATTCCTCCTGAGCCAGCAGAGGAGACTTGGGGCTGCTGGAGATCAGTGACCCTCTTGTAAGCAGGACCAGCAGAATCATTTGCGCGGCCCCCTGCACCACGACAACGCAGGGCCCCTTGTTCAAAAACTCTTAAGAATTTCAAGACTTGGGCAGTAGCTCCTCAAACCAAGTGTGGGGCGGCAGGGTCCCATGCTCATGAAGCCCGCCCTGCTTGGCTGGGTCCCAAGCGGATGGGGAAAATACTTGCTTAACGTCCAGGAGTCAAGGAGCCTGGGAGGCCTTCTAGTTCCCCATATGGATGCTGTGTTCATCCCTAAAAACACATTTCTGTTTCCTCCCGGCCAGCAGGTCGGCCAAAGGACCACCAGGTCAGGTGGGGGTTCGGGAAGCCGGCATTTTGTACTTCCTGTGTTTTAGCACGACATCCCTCTCCATCACACCCTCGTTATTTCTGACGCTGTTCTACTTCAATGGAGCCAGAGAAGTGGCGCGTGTTGAATGCGAAAGATTAACGTTCAATTGGGCAGCGGAACAGTGACGTTCTACTGGGGACGAGGCACCAGCCAGGGGCGCAGAGCATCCCTCCATCTCTGCGGAGCTGGGCGCCAGCTGTGCACGTTAGTTCAGGCTCTGCCCTCCTGGGGGCGCGGTGCCCCAGCTCTGAGCCCCCGGGGACGGGGAGCCGGCAGCCGTGCGCGCCCGCACCCCAGGGTCTGTCTCCGCCGGAGCCTTCCGCGGTGCTGATACGCGCCCCCGCGCCCCCTGCCGGGTGCTGCCCCGGACATCCACCCGCCCGCACCTCCGAACCCCCTCCCGCACCGGCTTCCAGAAAGCTCCCGGTGCTTTCTACCGCATTCTTTGGGCGTGAGTCATGCAGGTTTGCAGCCAGCCCCAAAGTGGGTGTATACGCAGCAGAGCGCTATAAATACGAGCGCCTCACCGTGCTGTGCACGCGGCGTCGCCAGGAGGAGCGCGCGGGCACTGCTGACCGGTGAGATGTCCCCATCTTTCCTGCCCCTGCGCAGAGCCTGGACGGGACTGATGAGCGGGCGGGGGGCGGCACCCAGGCGAGGAGAGGACGGCCACTGGGAGTCACAGGGCTGTCAGAGGGGCGCTTTAGATGGAGTCGCGGATCCAGGGAAGGGAGGTGGTCGGAGCCCCATCACCAGACAGCCGAGCCGGGACCGAATTGCCGGCAGACAGGCAAGGGACTCCGGAGGCCCTTTGTTCATCGGCTCCAACCACAATTCTGTGGAGTAAACGCGGGATAGATGTAAGGATCCTCCTTTTGTAAAGATGTGGAAATTGACACTTGGAGGACTGACGCTGTTGCGTGAGGCCAGGCTAGTGAGTGGCAGAGCTGGCCTGCACTTGCAACCTTGCTGCAGCATCTTCCTCGAAAGGTACTGATCTCCAGGGGTGGTTGTCAGCTTGCGCGCATGAGTCATCTTGTTTGCTCGCGAAATTCTGGTTCTCTGGATTGTGTGTTTATAAGTAATGATGTTTTGATTTAAGTATATGTTGCAACCACTGAAATCCTACCCTTTCTGCTTCCTAATGCACCAGAGTACATCAGAGAAACATCACACAACCTCCATCAGACTTCAGACATCTGATTCAACTGTCTCATTTTATAGATGATAATCTGAAGCCTGGAGAGGTTTAGGGACACCAAATAGGTATCAGAATTGGGATTAGAGCCCAAGCCTTGACCTTCCAGAACTTCTGGACCTAAGGAAAAAAAGAAACTGATTATTATTATTTTTTTAAGAGTGAAGCTTGGAATTTAAGAGTAAGTACAGATACCATCAAAGGATGCTCGCCGGAGTGTTCATGATCATAATAGTGGGAAATTACAGACAATTTAAACGCCCGGCCTCGTAGGATGGCAAAATAAAGTACATCAGAAAAAGGACTCTATTACACAGCCACAAAAGTGTGCTTTTTTAGAGAGTATTTGAAGACAGTGGATGTAAAGGATCCGATTGTATGCAAATGCATAGAAAAGAGGAAATATACCACACTGCTAATGTTTGCCTCTCGATGGTGTGAATTGACAGGTGAATTATTTTCTCATTTTTCTTTTTGGTTGAGTTTTCTGCGTTTGGGGAGGCAGTGGGAGAGGAGCTTGGGCTTTGGGCTTTAAACCCTGCAGCTTACTAGCTGCGTGACCATGTCCTCCCCACGGCTTCCTCTGGGGAAAGGAAGGCCTTGGAGTGGCTTGTTCAATCAGAGCCGTTGGCAACTAGGTGCCCTGGCCAGGAGATGGGTGGGGAGGTGAGTCAGTGCAAAGGGAGGGCAGTTTGGCCACGCAGCCGCTGTTCTCCTACTGTCCTTGGACTAGTATCAATATCACCTGCAAGCTTATTAGAAAAGCAGTCTCTGAATCAGAATCAGCATTATAACAAGACTCCCGGGTAATTCGTAGGAGCTGATCACATCACTGAGGCAAAGCCCACAGTCGGGGAGGGACCACAGGTGACCTTTGTGTACCTGCCTCAGTTCCTCTGTCCTTCTCCCAACACACCACCTCCTCCCGCTTCCCCGATAGATACTGCCAATGCCCATGATTGATCCTACGTCAGTTTTGAAGGAGTCGGAATTTCCTGTGATTACATAAGACCCTTGGGTTTACAGAACACATTCCCATCTCTAAGGTCTCTATTAGGTCCATTTTACAGGTGAGGAAACGGAGGCTCAGAGATTTAAGTGACTTGGTGTCAAGGAAACAACACTGGACTGGGGTTTGGGAGGGCTGAGTTCTCATCCTGGGGTTGTCACCAGCTTGCTGCAGGCCTTGGGGAGCCCCGTCCTGTCTCTGGGTTCGGCCTCCCCTCTGAGGTGGAGAGATTGGGCAGGAGACAGGTCTCTCTCCCAGCTCGGAACTCGATGGCTCCCGTGGCCCCCAGGCTCTTGGTGGGAGATCCTGTACTGACCGCTGGGATTCCAGACTTCTTATCCAGAGCTCTTGCCTTTGGCTATCCTGTCCCTCTTTTCCTCAGGACCCAATGCCCTGTCTTCTGGTCCCAACCTATTTCAGAGGCTCGTGTCTGGATTTCTCAGAAGGCTTTGCTATCGGGGGCCTCTGCTGGAGGGGTGTTTTCTCGCCAGCTTTCTCTCTCTGGCGTGACAAAGGCTCTGTCCCTGTTTGAGGCGTTTCAGGCTTCAGTGAGCAGCTGGGGCACAGCCACGCAGACCTGCCCGCTCACCATCTCTGGGGAAGGCGGTGACCCGTTCTCTTCTCCCACGCTGCTCGGGAACCACAGCCTGGCTGCCTTACTAATTATGTCTCAGGAGAGACTTGCCTTATTAATATTCTCCCAAGGGTCCCGATGGGCCTGCCGAGTGGAGGGCAGCTTCTGGACGTGCATCATTTCAGGATGGGGAGACCCCCTTCCCGTTCTCTTAGGGGAAACGGGCGAGTTCAGATGAGCATTGGGGTGAAGCGCAGTGCAGGGGGAGGGGTTTCTGTTTTGCAACAACTTCAGCTTCTGGGAAAGGGTCCATTGTGTAAGACCAGCTGGTCCAGGGCTCAGGGCAGCTAGCCGAGTGGTGGCGGGAGGACCTTGGCACACACGCTGCTGTGGGCTTAGAGGGACTGGCTGCGTGAAAGGGACCTGGCAGAGCAGAGTGGCACGTCCTCCCACAGGGACTTTTCCTGGGGAGGTTCCTTGCCCTGCGCCCCCTCCGCCGCCGTTAATCCTTTGGCTTTGCCCCGCCCTCTCTATTCCCTGAAGACAGCCGACCTCCCCGCCTTGCTCTACTCTCATCCACGCTAGGGATGACCAATGGATTTATTTCCCTGTAGCAACCCAGAGGCTGTCACTGCCTCAGACCCTTGAAAAGCAATTTCAGGAGGTGTCGAGCCTTGGTGGGGACCGTGCTGTGATTGATTGGTGATGCCTGCTGTGGGCAGGATGGGTTGATGCAGACAGCCAGGGGGCTGTCTGTGCTCTGGGCTGCAGTCCCCACTTTAGGGGGACGGCAGAGGCCAGATGAGTGACCCAGGAGAGGTGTTTTCAGGGTTTGTTTGATGTGAGCAGGTATCATCAGATAGATGCCCTTTCTGGATGCAGAAAGCACATGTGCCTTTTTAAGGCATAGTCAGCTATTATGGGGGACGAGGAGAAGGAGGAAGGAGGAGGGTGGCTCGGACCAGAGCCCAGTGGCTGTGACTCTGGAGTTCTCGTTTCTTCTATATCAGGCTGCTGTCCTGTGGTTCCTCCCCGGACCCACTTCCTCCACTTTCTTTTGAAGGGGCCCAGTGGCAAGCCTGATACTTTCTTGTCACTTCCCTGGGATAAACAGTCGGTGATGCCAGCTGAGGGGAGAGCGGAGGGCAAGGCCTCGGCAGGGTTCCTGGGAAGCCGCACAGGCAGCAGGATGGGCCAGTAACCAGCAGGCTGTCTAGCTGTTACCATGACAGTCCCCTGTTCTCTGCAAACAGAGGCGTGCTAGGATTCTAGAATTGGAGAAGGAGGCAAGATGAAGACTCTACTGCTGCTGGTGGGCCTGCTGCTGAGCTGGGAGAATGGCACAGCAATCTCGGACAAAGAGCTCCAGGGTAAGTGACCAGGCGTGCCCTCCTGGCATGCTTCCCTGTGTCAGGGCCCCAAGGGTTAAGACCACCTTTGTCCTGTGCATCGGATCGGGTTTGCTCTGCCTGGGCCCCTCTCTCGCCGGCCTAGACTCCTTGTGGTCAGGTGGGCTTCCAGGCAGTTTCAGGTAGACCCCAGGCCCTTTCTGGCTGCTGCAGCTCGTTTGGCTATTCCCCTCCCCGTCTGCTCGGTCCGGCGTCCACACCTCTTCCACGAAGCTCCACGAAGCCTGGACCATTGGAGCCTCTGTGGATTTCCCCTTGAGTTTCCATAGCACTTACGACCTGTATCCACCACCTTTCCATCTAGAAAACCAATGTTCCGGCTTCAGGAAAGGCGGAATCGCATTCACTACGAGGGCTCGTCATCCCTCAGAGCCCAGCGGGTGGTTCCCCCTCTTCTGCCAGGCCTTGCCTGTCTTTCCTCTGCCCCACTCTTGTCCTGTGAGCTGACTGACTCTCTGGGGTAATAGTTCAAAACCCAAACGTTGAGCTCAGAGCTGGGCGGAAGTCTCGCTCCACCCTCCCCAGCTGTATAACCCTGGGTAAGTATCTTTAGCCTCGATTGTGCAAAGGGGTGAAGACAGTGCCAAGAGTATTAAATAAAATGCACGTGAAGTGTCCAGCTCAGCATTTGGCCCAGGATAAGGACCAGAGAAGCATTGGCTGTCACTTTCGGTACTTTGGTGACATTGTCTCATTGCGTTTGTCACAGGGTGTGGTGTCTGATCACAGTCTCCTTGAAGGATGGTGTTATTAAGTCACCTCTGTGGCCCTGTCACCTGACACTGCATCGGAACAACGAAGTTCAGATGTTTCCTTAAACTGCATTGCAGAAAGACTTGTATCCACAATAACACTATTTTATATTTTGATGTTTAAACAGTTACGCTTCCAGGATTTTTTTTTTCCTTGAAAAATTTCTTCTGCACCTGGGTAGGCTGCTTCTCCAGAGCTCCAGGGGCAGACTGGGTTGTCCCTCCTCTGGGCCGTGTCCGCTCTGATGGTTTGCATTTCTGAGCAGCTGGGTGTAATCGATTCTCTGGCCCTGGGTCTACAGTGAGCCCTGGGATGGAACCTGTGTCAGGGCAAAGCTGGGGCCCGAAGGCTGCCTGCCAGGGGGATCCCAGCCATGGCAGCCCCTAGGTCCACTGGCCTTTCTGACCATTCCAGCTGGTTCCAGGGTTATATCCCCAGCACCATCCCTTCCTCTGGCCTCATCTACCTCCCTGCTCTTTTCTTGCAGAAATGTCCACCGAGGGGAGTAAGTACATTAATAAAGAAATTAAAAATGCTCTCAAGGAGGTGAAACAGATAAAGACCCTAATAGAACAAACCAACGAAGAGCGCAAATCATTGCTTGGCTCCTTAGAGGAGGCCAAGAAGAAGAAAGAGGTAAGAAGAGCCCGGTGACCCCCCCCCCCCCGCCCTTGATCCACTGTGCTGGAGGGAGGGAGGGGCCATTGCTCCTGAATGCCCTGCCAGGTTACTATGGTGACCCGCAGGCCTTCTCCGGTTGTGTCAGCTGATACTGGGGCTGTGGTTAACAAATAGGGAAGGTTTATTTGCTTTTGAAAGCTTCAAGCAGTGAGATCTTGGATCTGGTTTTGTTACAAGCCTGGCCCAGGGCCTGCCGCCCAGATTCACTTCAGTAGATTTTTCTAAACCCAGACTATGTGCAAGCTCCAAGGCAGGCTTTGGGTAGGATCTGTCACTGTCACAGGTTAGGAGAGGGATGGCACCCTACCTTCAGGAAGCTTATCTAGTAGGGGCAATACCTTTGGGGGTACAGCAGGCACATGCTGTATTGCCCAAGTCTCTGTAGAGTTCTGGACTACTTCGTAAAGAGACACCTAGGTCCAATGGTGTCTCTTTACGAAGAGACACCACTGGACCTAGGTGTCTCTTTACGAACATACAAAGCTAAAACACTATAATTCAATAAGCAGCTTATTTAAAAAGTCAGTAGTGTCCTTCAGGGTCTCCTCAAAGCCTATTCCCACTGCCACCCTACCCCTAATGACAGAGATACTGAGATGGGGCCCCCTGCCACCTTCATGATCCCTAATGCATAGAGTAAAAGCATTATAAAGACTCAGAAAAGTTGTGCGGTAAAGGAAGCACGTGTAACTTCATTTAATCCAAGTGTTTTCCAAATCGAATTGACCATGGAATCCATTTATTTTTTTCCTGATCGCTCGTAGCACAGTTCCATGGAAACCACTTAAGGAAATGTTGGCCTGGGTGCAGCTCTAACTTTCTTTGAAACTTAGTGCCTTTCTTGGCATCAGTATTAGTTCTCGTCCCACTATGAGAAACCTAGAGCCCGTGTAGAAGTGGCAAGTCTTGTTCTTGAATTTTTGCGCCTCTCATTGGAGTTTGATATTTGACAATCCAGGTTCTATGATAAAGCATATCAAGTTTGGAAAAAGGCTCCATGACTTCTTAGTTGAGGAATATGCGAACCAGAAAGAAAGGAATTGAGCAGCAGAGTTGATGCCTGTGAATTGGCCCAGTAGGAGGCATGGTGGCCTTCCCCATCTTGGACGAGGCGGGCAGGGGACACAGAGCAGGAGAAGATCTCACATATTCAGATATTCATAGTGTAGCTTTGCTTTGGGGTATGGATGGTCTACTTAATTCTTTGAAGAGTAATACACTCATTTATCAAGATTTTAATATAGAAAAGCAGAAGTTTTTCCATAACCCTTTTACCTAAGGACAATTCACTTAACATTTGATCTATTTCTTACTACATTTTCTCCTCTGTACCTTTTGGACAGTGGTTATACTCAAACTCATGAATTTTTAACATGAAAAATGCTTATTATAATATTTAAAACTTATTACAAACCTCCCCCGGAATGCTGTCCTATCGACCTTTTGTAGGTACCACAGTTTCCTTAACTTGTCCCCTAGTTTTGAGCATTGGGGTTGATTCCAGTATTTTTGTTGCCACACATGAATATTGTAACAGATATCTTCAAGCATATGGATTTTTCCTTTATTGCAGGAATTCCTTGGGATAGATTCTTGTAGAATTACTGGATCAAATGTCATGGTCATCTTGGAGAGTTTTGGTAGTAGTGGTGACTTTAATTTCGGAAGCTTACCTATTCCCGTGGCATGCCGGGGACCATGGTTGCAATAGAGAAATAAGATTCAGGGAAGCTTTGAAAGATGACATTTAAATTCCAGAAGTTGAGACTAGAAAGTGGGGTATTCGCGAGAGGGAAGTCCTGGGGTAAAGACTGTAAGTGCAGCATCAGAGAAAGGAGCTGTCCAGATGGGCTCTAATGGCTGGAAAGGACTAAGGAGCAGTTGGATCTTGAAGACGAGAGGAGGTTTAAAGCCAGATGGGGAGGGAATTCCAGGTGGGCAGATGCGGGAACATGTGAGCCAGAGCAGGGGTGGAAATAAGCACCCCATGTGGCCAGGTTGGGCCAGGGGGCCAGCACCACTGTGCCTGCTTGGGGAAGGGGAAGCCGTGGTTTCTGTTGCTAACCCAGCCTGGGTCCTCCTGTAGGATGCCCTGAATGACACCAAGGATTCTGAAACAAAACTGAAGGCATCCCAGGGGGTGTGCAATGAGACCATGACGGCCCTCTGGGAGGAGTGTAAGCCTTGCCTGAAACAGACCTGCATGAAGTTCTACGCGCGTGTCTGCAGAAGCGGCTCGGGACTGGTTGGCCAACAGGTGACAAGGGGCCCCGCTTCTTCAGCACAGCCTGGGCTCTGGTTGGGCAGTGAGGAGAACTGAATATGCTTCTTTGATTCTGCACCCAATTCCAAGTGTGGGGATTTCCCCATCAAGCATTTCTCCCGCACCAGATGGGTGTCCTGCAGTTGAACTCAGCTCTGACTCTGTCTACCCAGAGACAGCGTCGGACCCCATGGGCTCAGGGCTCAGTCCCACAGGACGCCTCCTCATCCCCACCCCCAACTTCAGCCGCTGATCACAAGTCCAGGTGGTCACCTGTGTTTCTGATGGACTGGCTGTAGATTAGAGGTTCCCATGACCGCCTCCTTGGGTTCAATTAATTTGCTAGAGGAGCTCATAGAACTCGTAGAAACATTTTACATACTAGATTATTGGTGTGTTATAAAAGGTTATAACTCAGAAACAGCCAGATGGAAGAGATGCCCAGAGGGAGGGATGGGGAAGGGATGGGGAACTTCCATGCCCTCTTCGAGTTCAACAGTCTCCTGCATCTCATTGGCCCATGTGTTCATCAACCCAGAAGCTCCCCAAGCCCATCCTTCTGGGTTTAATGGAGGCATCATTACATAGGTACGATTGATTAAATCATTGACCATTGGTCATTGATTCAAGGTCCAGCCCCTCTCCCCTCCTTGGAAATCAGAGGGGTGGGGCTGAAAGTTCCAACCCTCTAATCCTAGGGTTGGCTCCCCTGGCGACCAGCCCCCATCCCTAGGTGCTTTCCGAAAAGTCACCTCACTAACACAACAAAAGACACCTTTATTGCTCTTATCACAGGAAATTCCAAGGGCTTTAGGACCTCTTTGTCAAGGACCAGACCAAATATATATTTTCTTATGATAAATCACAATATCACAGCTTCATTTCACATGCCGGATGCAATTGATTAGTTCTGGCTGCATTTGGGCCCAGAGTGCTGTGATCAATTGGTAATGTCTGCTATGAGTGCAGTAATGTGGAGTCATGAAAAGCACCTGTGCCAGGTATTTGCCATCTTCGAAGACTCTCATTCAACAATTATTAGCTGCCTAACGTAACACATGGCTCCACAGTCTGGCAGAGCCCTGCATCCACTTAAACAGAAGGAATTAAGAATTTTTAGTACCCTATTATTGATCCTCCCTCCCCTGCGGGCCTTGCTCAGCTAGGGCTCATGAATTTTGCCCTTTCCAGGAGTCCCATCAGTTGGCCCTTGGCTGAGCAGCCTTGGGGATCACCAGTGGCCAAAGAGGACGGCAGACTAGTCTCATGTGACGGGCCCTGTGACTCTCTCAGCCTCGCAGGTCTTCCTAAACTCTTCCCCTCGGGGTCGGTAGAATGGAAAGGCACTGACCTGGACAGTTCAGAGATGGGGAGCCCGTCCCAGCCTGGCCTTCTGCCGCCTGCTGTGACTCTGAGTTGCCCCGGGTGCAGGCAGGAGGGGCTGGGCCTGGCCCGTCTTGACAAGGCGGAAGCACCCCTGACTGTCCCCTGTCTCCTGTCACAGATCGAGGAGTTCCTGAACCAGAGCTCCCCCTTCTACTTGTGGATCAACGGTGACCGCATCGACTCCCTGCTGGAGAACGACAGGCAGCAGGGCCACGTGATGGACGCCATGGAGGACAGCTTCAGCCGTGCATCCAGCATCATGGATGAGCTCTTCCAGGACCGGTTCTTTCCCCGGAAGTTCCAGGACACTCAATACTACTCGCCCTTTGGCTCGTTCCCAAGGGGATCGCTCTTCTTCAATCCCAAGTCCCGCTTCGCCCGGAATGTCATGCCTTTCCCCTTGATGGAACCCCTGAACTTCCATGACGTGTTTCAGCCCTTCTTTGACATGATCCACCAGGCCCAGCAGGCCATGGATGCCCACATGCATAGAATTCCCTACCATTTCCCGATGGCAGAATTCCCAGGAGGTTAGAAGGATGGGATGGGAACTCACAGTTCATTGAGATGCTAACCTGTTAGATGCTCAGAACTGTGGCCGGGGCTTGGCGTGTGTCATCTGAATTCCACCCCCAGAAACCTGGGGAGGGTGCTCTCATCCTGGTTTGATGGGGAGAAAAGTATGACAGGATGGTAAAGGAGCAGGTCCAAGGGTTCGCAGCTGATAAACTGGGAGCCGGTCAAATCTAGCCCTGCAGGATTCGGAATCTGTTCTTTCAGTGTACCAAGCCCCTTCCAGCAACTGGAGGACATGACATTGACTATTTCCTCTAGAGAGCTAGACCCCTTTGTCTTGGAAACTCAGGTGGCTTTATGTGGACGCCATGCATATATTGGCGACAAATTATATAATCAGCTCATGGTACAGTTAAGAAAGCTGTTTGTGGCTGTAACCTTAGGGTCTGGTAGAGAATGGGCACACAATGAATATATTTTGAATGAAGGAACTCTAACATGGACACGAGAAGCCAAAACTTTCAGAAGGGATTTCCTTCATTGAACCAATAGATACTCGTTGGCCACCCCCATCTCCTAAATGCTACAGTTTAACTGGCACTGGGCTGTGGCTTGAAACGGATTGGAAACACAGGAGGGTATTGACTTGAACAAGGAGTTTACTGCATATCCATAAAGGGGGGCTCCCTGTGTTATAAGGAGGTTCTAAGGTGGATCCTATTCCTGCCTTCAAGGTGCTTGCTGTCTGGCCTGGGGAGAGAAATGAGCCAGACAGAATGCAGAGCAGAACGGGTTATGATGCCAAAGAGAAGTACGAGCAGGCAGGAGATGTGCCAGCAGGTGGGGATGGTGGGGGAGGGGGCCGAACCCAGCTCAGGGGGCCCTGGTGGTCCCGCTGCAGGGAGCCCCGATCCGAGCCTGTGTCTGCAGGCAAACAACCAGAGTCCAACCTGCTCTGCCCGCAGAACCATGTCAAAGGGCCAGACAGTAGTGTGGAAGGGCTCTGGGAGATCGCGGTGGTCCATCTCTGTGTCGCTCTGTCTGACTTTCCCTTGTGTGTTTCCAGAAAACAGCAGTGACCGCACCGTGTGCAAGGAAATCCGCCACAACTCCACGGGATGCCTGAAGATGAAGGACCAGTGTGAAAAGTGCCAGGAGATCTTGTCCATGGGTGAGTCGGGGGGCCCCGTGGTCTCTTGTGTCCTCGGGTCTCCATCACCTCACTAGGGCGGCTTTTATGGGCTCAGACGGATGGGAGTTCAAATGCCAGTTCTGCTGCCTTCCAGCTGTGACTCTGGGTTGGGGAGTCCTTTGCCTGGCTCTGCTTGGGTCCCCATCTGGGGTCGCGGGTTAAGATGAGGGGCTGTCCCTGAAGTCAGGAGACAGAATACAAGGTGCTTATCACAGGATCCAGCTCACGGTCAGCAGGCCGACGGTGGCAGGAGCTGCCGTGCTTTTCCAAAGAGCTGCCATCCTTTGACTTCCCCCGGTTTGTCTGTTCCCAAGGGCCAAACCTGGTACACGTCCTCATGTTTTGCTGCAGACAGTCAGAGTTTAGGCAGTGTGGATTCTGTTAAACAAACTCTTCCCATGTGTGTGTTACTAAACAGCTTTGTAAGCACTTTTAAAACATTTACTCTTTTCCCTGGAATAACCGGGGTGGCTACAGTTCTCATCCCTGGCTTACAGAGCAGGAAACTCAGTCAGAGAAGGTTTGGTGACCTGCCCAAGATTACACGACGCCCTGGGGGCGTTTGTGACGTGTGTTCCCAACCAGCGCTGCTGTGTTCTCCACCCTGAACACGTGGGTCTCTCCTAGTGGTACCCTAGCTTCCCGGCAACTTTACCTTTGGTAGGTTGGTCCCTGAGGCAGAGGAAATACCTCCCTTCCACTGTTTCCTTCGGTTTTATCAGGGGGGCTAAATTCTTCTTACTTGGAAATAGCACCTATAAAAGCCGCGAAACGTTTCCTGGCCCACAACAATCTATGCTCGGAAAAAGTTCATTGTTTCCCTTGTACCCGGCGGATCGATCTTAGGCTTTGCTCTTAATACTTTTTGGGTTTGCCCGGGCAGGCCTTCAGAGTCTAGTTAAATATTCCTAGTCTCATTGCTGTGATTTTAGAAGCTACTGCAAACGAAATACAAGTGCTGTAAGAGGCTGATCTATGAAGAAGCGAGAGGTGAGTACACAACCTCCTGGGTTTATCCCATAAAATACCGTGATTAGAAGAGTGTAAATCACACCGTGAGAAAGTCACGTTAGGGCCAGAAGAAGAGACCTACAGATCCCCAAGCTCAGATTGGTGCCCCTGGCCCTGATCTTAATGTTCACTGATCACAGCTTCCTGAAACAGTGGTTTTCTTTTCTACATTGAGGAAGACTTATGACATTCTTATCTAAGGTGCTTGCAGCCATTTGAGCATGTGCTGCCCGGGACCTCCAGACTGGAATTTCACAACTTCGATACTACTGGCATTTTAGACCAGATCCTTCTTTGTGGCAGGCTGTCCTGTGCACTGTGGGATGTTTAGCAGCATCCCTGGCCTTGACCCGCTGGAGGCCAGTAGCCTCCCACCCTCACCCAAGTTGTGACACCAAAAAGGTTTTCAGACCTTGTCAAATATCCCTGGGGACAGCACCGTCCCAGGTGAGAGCCACTGCTCTAGACTGCTACCCAGTTCTCCATGACTGTCCTTATTTTCAATGATTCCCTGGTAAGAAGAGTTACGTTTCGTCATTATATATCTTTTTCAACCCAGTTTATTGTTAATAATCCTATGTCTTGCCCCACCTGACATTTATTTTAGTAGAAATCATTACAGCCACCATGGTGAAGTGTGCAAAGAACTCCCCCTTTCCCCTGACTTGCTTGGGTTTGATGTGCTCTTTTGGGGATATTTTTCAAAAATCAAGGGAGAGAAAAACAGTAGTTTTGAGAGAGAGAGAGAGAGTGGGTAGTTTCCAGCTCTTATCCACCTGACAACCTGCAGTGGGCACTTGGTGACCAAAAGCAATGAACTTCCCTGCTCTCTGGTGAGCTTGGCGACCAGCCATGGTGGGCAGGTGGGCAAGCCCGGATGCCCAACCCCAGGCTACTGTGCTCTGTGGCCCGAGGGTCCTGACCGGCTCTTCTGCTACCCAGGCTCTTGGGGCCAGAATTTCCAACTCTATAGATATAGGCAAGCTTGGAGAATTTTCCAGAGCCATAGACTCAGAGTAGGAAGAGCCCAAGTTGAGGAGTTAAAGCCCAGGGTTCAACATCCTGCCCTCGCAAATCGTTCATCCTATGACTTTAGGCAAATGATTTACCGCTCTGGTCCTCAGTTTCATTATTGATAATACTTAACGTCAGAATACATCTGACTATTAGAGATCACGGCTATCCAGAGCGCTTGGTGGTGCCTGGTACATAGCAGGTACCATGCAAATGGCAGCTACAAGTAACATCCACCGTTTCCTGAAATGACTAATGGAGGGAGGAGGGCAGTGAGGTCTGAGAACGTGGAGTCCTGAGGTCCGTGCTTCTTGAGGTATGGGCAGTGCCCCTCATTGCTGGTCCCTAAGGAGGCAGGGTCTTGCACCCAAAGAGAAATCAGTGATGTCACTGAGACAGTTTAGTCCAGCTGACATTGTCTCCCAGAGCCAGACTTTCTCAATGAAGGCTGCGCGTGCTGACTTACATTCCGGGCGAGCCGTCTGTTTTGTCTTGGGCTGCTAACGAACGCTTGGTGGACTGGAGCTTGGAGTAGCTCTGCCTTAGCTCTGCCTTAGGTCCTGGCTGCGTGAACTGGTTGCCATTTGTTTTCATCCCTTTTTAGCTCTTCCTTCACGTTTCTGTCGTTTGTCTTTTTTTTTTTTTTTTTTTTTTTATCTCCGGGCAGACTGTTCAGCCAACGACTCCTCTCAGCTGCAGCTTCGCCAGCAGCTGAACATGTCCCTGCAGCTGGCGGAGAAGTTCAGCAAGCTTTATGACCAGCTGCTCCAGTCCTACCAGCAGAAGATGCTGAACACGTCATCCCTGCTGAAGCAGCTGAACGAGCAGTTCACCTGGGTGTCCCAGCTGGCCAACCTCACGCACAGTGACAGCCAGCACTATCTCCAGGTCTCCACGGTGAGTCTATCCTGGCCACATGCTGAAGCTGGGCTCAAGGTGTTGTCTGGAGCTCATGTGATCCTGCCCCAGGGCTGAAATGGGGTGAAGACGTTCAAGAGGGCTTGTCTGCTTTTCACTGAGCATTTGTCCTATGGCAGGAAACAAAAACCTCAGGTCCAGTGGTGTGTGGAAACCTCATCATTCAGCGACGTGGAATGTCATGAACCCATTTTACAGATGAGGAAACTGAGAGGTTCAACAGCTTACCCAGGTCTCCTATCTGGAGGGTGATCACCTGGGTGTGTGTTTGAACCTGCCTGCCCGGCTGCAGAGCTATTGCTCTTTCTGGGGAGCTGCCTTGCTGCCCTGTCCTGCCTAGGATGGGCTCATGAATTGGCCCATCGTTCTCCTCCAGTGATAAGAAGCTTCCCTCTAGCGCTGGGAACCTTTTGTTTTTCTTTCCCTGATTCCTCTTCTACCACTGCGTGGCCAGTGGCTATTCAAAGGAAACATGTTTTACTCGGTGGGGCTCCCCCGGGTTGGTCCTTCGTGAATGATATTTACACCCACAAACGAGGGTCTCTGAATTAGGGCATTTCTGTTCACCAAGTTGTATAGATGTCGAGGTCAGTAAAAAGCAAAGGGGTCCACTGATCTGAATTAAGCCTGACTTCAGGTGCCAAATGAGTCCGTGTTGATTGACCGTTCTTTCCGCCCTCTCCTGACTTCTCTCCTTTTAGGTGAATTCCCACAGTTCCGACCCCAGCGTTCCCTCCGGCCTCACTAAGGTGGTCGTGCAGCTCTTTGATTCCTACCCCTTCCCTGTGATGGTCCCACAAGAAGTCTCCAATCCTAAGTTTATGGAGACCGTGGCAGAGAAAGCGCTACAGCAATACCGCCAGAAGAGCCGGTGAGTGTGCGAGCCTCACCTGCGGTCCCTCTGGGCCCAGCAGGTCCCTGGGGACTGAGAAAAGGGCAGAGGACCTGGCCTGGGAATTGCTGCTCCGGCAGCCACAGCGCAGGCAGGAAGCCACGAAGTTACTGGGAATTTTCTCCTTCCTTTGGACGATGTTTCTTCTGGGTTGATAAGAATTGGAGTGTTGGTTGCTGCCTCTCCGTGAATATCAGGCCTCAACTTCCCCTCCCCGCCTTCTTTTTCAGGGAGGAGTGAGACGTGAACGTTGCTTTTCCAAGTATGGGGGTGTCTGCGTCCAGCTGCCCCCGCCATGAGCCACAGTCCCCTCTAGAGAGCTCTGCACGTCACCAGCTGATCAGGCCCTGGGCTCGAGGCCCTCCTGACCGCACCCAGCTTCTCCCTCTGGATTTGCACTGTAATGCCTGCATTTGCTGATCACGGGAAGAACTTCCCCGCGTGCCACTAACTCAATAAACCGCCTTGTAATCTGAATGCTCTGCTGTGTCCTCTTTATGCTATTTTTGTTTGGGTTTTTTTTTTTTTTAATCTCCCACACACCTTCATTTGGGTGTGGAAGAAAAAAGGAGAAAAGAAAAAGCAATGGCTAAGATGGTATATTCTCATAGAGTTGAGAATAAAAGGAGTGGGACAGTGAAGTTGACCCAGTTCAAAGATTTCTTGCTTTTAGGAAGAGAGATGTTCCCTATAGCCAGCTAAAAATACGTTTCTGAAAACTGAATCTTTTCCATTCCATTATAAAGCAGATACATATTCTGATGGGGGGGGGTGATACCCTGAAGGAATACATTGAAAATTAGCGTGCAGAAGGGGTAAAAATAAGGCATACCAGTTATTTCCATACATAATTGATATTTTCCTTATGGAAAAAGTAGTCCCCCCCAAAACAAAACGAGGTAATTTTCTTTTAGTTGTAAGAGCCTAGAATCCCTGAGGCACCTTCTTGACTGTGGCATTGATTGGCCACTGTCTGCCTATACAACCTTTATATCTTTCCCTCAACCCCAGGAATTTCTCCTCTGCCTGGGTTTCTCGTGATGACTATTCACCCCTCACTCTGAAACGTAGCTGGCCTGCAGGACCCTACGTTGCCAGCAGGTGGCAGTGACTCACTGCGGTACTTCACATTAAGAAGCCTCTCCATTTATGAATCTTCTCTACAGAATTCTGTTCATCAAATACACTTCAAATGGAAATAAAAGCCAACTGGATGCATCCCAGGTTTGTAGCAAAGGCCACATGTAAATTAAAAGCTTAAAATATTCTTAGTTTACCATTCCTTGTTTCTCCTTTCTAAGTTATCAGCAACCCTGCCACACAAGCAACAAACTCTATGGCTTAGTATATGTCCACAGAAGCTAGTACTTTAGTATTGCTACCAAGGAAGTTCAGAGTAAAGTCAGGGTGATTCACTTAAAGATATACCATAACCTTAATTAGGGTTATGGTTCAGAAGGCATTTGCTAAAATGACCATAATTGTAAATTATATATTACATAATTGTCACAGCTTATGTTTCAAAAATTATTTTCTGTTTTCCATTATGTTGCTGGATGCTGGCAGTCATGACACCAAGTTGTTGCTTCTTTTCTACACAACCTCCTTTAAACTCTCTTAGACCTGCCCCTTAAAATTCAGAGGCTAAAGCTGACTCGGTTTCACTGGGACCCCCTTTCCCCCCGCTTCCTTCTTTGCAGAGTGGCCTGGTTTGAGGGTCCGTGGACGTCCCTCCATCCCCAACGGAAGTTCCAGCCTGAGGCCCCAGAAAGTCCGAGGCAGGAAATGAGATGTTGGTTTCTGGCTTCTAGGATCCTTGCAGCAGAATGGGAGCAGGGCTTGATGTTCTGAGAAGAGAGGGCTTGTCCCCTGCCTGGCAAGGGGAGTGGTACAAATCCACTGTCAGCCTCTATGTTGACACTTGACAGCCTTCTGCCAGAAAATTGTAATTAGATACCATCTCTGATGAGGTGCAACGACCCCAGAGTTGTGCCGTGTGCAGCTTGGGCAACTGTAACCAGCAGCCCTGGGCCAACCACAGTGCTCTAACGCCTGGGCCAATTGCTTTGTGTAATCCCATCGGGTCCCTGCAGTTCCCCACAGGGCAGGGGTTATTTCCTCCCTGCACAGCACAAAGGCTTCCAGGAGTAGCCTTCATTAGAGAAGTGCCCTGTAACAGGAAGGCCTAGAGGGGAGAAGACCCCACCCCAGTTCCTTGTGGCCCACAGAGACTACAGGAGGGGACCCCGGCTTGCAGCCCTGCACTGTGAAGGGGTGGGGAATAGGGGAGCCGTGGGAGCCCGGAAGCCCCCCCAGAGTGCGCCGAGCAGAGCTCGCCACCTAGTGGTGAGGGTGGGCTGGACAGGGGCCACTTGGCTAGGGCTTCCCTTCCCCCAAAGGCCTCCAATTAGTCTCCTTTAGGCATCACCTCCCCTGGGGTTACAAGGTCACAGAGTCACAGTTGACGGGATTGGAGGCAAATGCTCACCACGGAAGAGAAACTTTGTCCCACCCCAAGGGCGCGGGAGGCTTAGACTGCTGGCAGGGGCCTAAGGAGGACACAAGCACCAAGTTCAAGGCTGGCCCAAGGACGCCGTCCACTTGTCTAGGAGGAGAAGAGACCACTCGGTAGTAGCAGCCGGGTCAACAGACCAAGCAAGACCCCGCCTCACCTCAGAGGAGCTTGCCCAGGAGCGAGGACGCCGGGGTCCAGCGTGGGACCACGCCCCCTCCCTGCTCTGCTCAGAACGGGAGGAGGGCAGCCTGTGCGCCCCTCACCTCCTCCAACCCTCCTCCCCTGATGCGGGAGGCAAAGAGTTTTGCTTTGGATGGGAGGGTGACGTTCCATAGAAAACTTTGGATCGTTTTAGTAAGCGTGACCTTTTCAGGAAGAGAAAATCCAATCTGCATGAGCTGTTAAGTGATGGGAACAGCGGTCAGAGTGAATCAAATTGTTTCACGTTTGTGCCTCCAAAGCAATCGAAACTCCACCGTAAACAGATTCCCGGAGTCACATCCACAGCTGAGCATGAGGTGCAGACAGGAAGTGGATGGGGGAGAGGTCACTGGGAGTGCGGGTGTAGACATAATAAGGACCATGTATCTGCAGTCATGCAGAATTGGGATCAAACCCAGGTCTGATTCTGGGGTCCATGGGGCCCTCGCTGTCCAGGCTCCCACCTTAGGATCCTCTCTAGATCCAGCATGTGCCCGGGGTTTTCTCGCTGTGACAGGATAGCTTGGCAAACCCAGGAAGTATGAAATGGATCTAAAGAGAGCTTGAGAGGGACTCGGGTCTGCAGGATTTATTAATAGAACTGATGATTACCAAATCAGTCAATATGATAGCAAGTGAATGCCAGGCCAAGTGGAACAATTTAGGAGGTTAATAATGAACTCTCTGTTTGCCTCTGGGATATCTCAACCCCTCGGTCAGAATCCTCCCGGAGGATGACACTGCACAGGTTGGGGTGGGGTGACGGCCGTTGGTCCAGCGCCTCCCGCCCTGCGCCCACCATTCTGAGGCCTCGGTCAACAGTTGCCTCCAGCCAGGTCAAGTCCACTCCAAGGTTGGGGAAGGGGACTCACTCAGGCTAGGAGAGGGAATGGAGACAGTCGGCACTTTACTTGCCCTCATCTGTTTGTTGCCTCCAGCACCAAAGGAGTAAAGATAGCGACCTTCAGCTGGGACCAGACGTTCTCCTACAACGTTCTCTTGATATTCAGACCCTTCGGAGACCAATTCAATAAAAACGAGCACCTGACCCAGGCTGACCGCCACACAGGCACATCACGGTGGTGTGGGTGACGGGTGGACCACTTACTCCAGCCTCACATCCATAAAGAGGCTTTTGCCCTCTGTGGGAAGGGCTTCGTGCACAGGTATAAAATCACAGAGATGCACCCACAGTACCGAAGGAAGGCGTTCATTCCCCAGATTCAAGCCTGCGACCCCTCCCCAGCCCACCTGCCCAGAGTGCACAAGGTATCATTCTTTTTTTTTTTTTTAATTAAAAAAAAATTTTTTTTGGCCGTGCCCTGCATCATGGGGGTATCTTAGTTCCCTGACCAAGGATGGAACCCCTGCCCCCTGCAGTGGCATCTCGGAGTCTTAACCCCTGGACAGACCTCCAGGGAAGTCCCAAGGTATCATTTTTTAAAAGAGCAATTATCTGGAGCCTAGTGTAACATTCTCTCACGCTGTGTGTGTAAAAACATCCATTTGTGGATGTCAAAACTTAAAACAAACCACAATTTTGATAACTCTTTTTGGGAACTTTCTAGAAATGCCTGGGCCGCTCTTGACCCTGCCACATGGGGAAAGAAACTCAGGATAGAAACGAACATAAGCCAGGCTTGGGTATTTAGTGCAGCTTCACTCAGACACTGCCTTGTGTTTTTTCCCCCTTCGTTCACGGGTTCCTCACGGAACTATTTTTCGTAGTTATTCTTCGTAGCTATTTTTCCAGCTTCCACTGCCCCATCCTTGGAATAACTCCTGCCTTGGCCTCATTTTAGTGACTGGAGACCTATAGGTAAGATCTTCCTAGTAGCGGACCCAGAGACACCCCTTCTAACTGTGAAACCTACCTTTGTGGAGAGATCTCTTCCCTCTCGGTACTGCCCCTCCTCCAGGGCGTCCCTGGGGTTTTCTCCCTTCTCTGAGGCTTTCCTGGTCGCTTTAGAGTTTGGGACTAGCCAGCTTCATGCCTGTAGGTCAGAGGGGGACGCTTTGCCCCGCCTGCGCCCGCACCTCGAAGGATCCCGACAGCTGCACCAGGGGGCGGCATGAATCCCTGTTCCGGGGCTGACAGCGGATGCGGACCTTGAGAGAAGGACCAGAGTTGCGCTCTGGCTCCACTGATGGCTGGGCTTCGCTGCCCTCTCTCCCTCCAGTCAGGTGACCCACCCACCTCCCCGTATCTGTCCTCTGGGCCCAGCCCCTGCTGGTGGCCAAGTTGACTCTGCAGATTTGGGGTTATCCCCATGCAGAGACGCCTACAATTGAAGTGAGGGGGCATCTGGCTTGGCTTTTAAATGTCCCACATCTTTGCATTTGGGGAGGCTTTCTGAGCGGTGGTGCATCCTTCTGGGACCCTCAGAGCTCACCCCGAGCCCTCCCGTTCTCAGCGGTGAATTTGTGGGGTGCTGGGGCCAGGCGGCCGCCCTGAGGGGAGGAGATGTCCGGAGTTCACTCACTCTGCTTGATGAGATTTATACAGTTCCTTCTAGCTGGTGACCACTCACCCCAAATTCAACTCTGAGAGCCGCTCACGGCCCAACAGCTCTGATGCTGTACTATGGTTTAGTTTCACACTGGCCCAGGGGGACCGCCTTCCTCATCCTTCCAGCCGATTCCTTAGCTGACGCTGGCAATCACTGTTCACTGTTAGAAGTACAGGCTCTGAGCCTCAGCACCCACGATTTTTCTAGTCCTCTGAGATGAAGAGAGTGTGTGCCACTGGGGCTCATGCTACCAGAGGCTTGGACCTGAGGGCATTGCTGGGAGAGACGAGAAGCCAGTCAGTGGGAACCTGGACCAGCAGTGGCCAGGAGGAGGCGAGGCAGGAGAGAAAAGTGGATCTGGATTTGCAATGCCTTCAGAAGCCCGATTTATGGCTTCAGTACACAGTGGGTATCAAAAGGACTCTGCAAGGAGAATTTTTTTGGGGGGGAGGATGACCTTCAGGCATCAAAAGATCTCAAATCAAAAAAAGAGTAAATTATATTCATCAAAAGCCTGATCCAGAAAGGGAACCTGGGTTCTCTGGTAATTAGAACGTCTATTTCCAGAACATTCTTTGGCCTCAGCATTCCAGGAACTGAAGTTTTACTGAACCTCAGGGTTTGGGACTTAAGCCATTGCACCGTGTGTTCCTTAATGTCTGTACTTCTCCGCCTGGGGTAGATGTTAGGTGCCATAAAAGCACACAACAAACATGGCACTCCTGCCTTGAGTGGAAATGTCGTTTAAAGATTTGGAAAATAGAACATTACTCAAAAGTTTAAAACACAATTACAAAATGAAATAGAATGCAAAATTCATAGATTTTAAAAATTAAATTCCAGCTATTGAAAATATAGGGCTTCAGGATGTACTTTGGTTTACTGGCACTGCCTTTCCTAACTTGCTATGTGACATTGGACAAGTATCCTCACCTCTCTGAGCCTCTGTTTCCTCATCTGTAGAACATGGGGGAGACTCGGACTCTGCCGTTTCACAAGCCTCAGGATTTAGCCTGCCATGCTTTTGTTTGTATTAACTTCACCAATCCATCTCTTTCCTTATGTATCAGTCAGGGTCCTCCAGAGAAATAGAACCAACGTGTAGGTTTGTGTCAGACTGATTTCAAGGAGTTGGCTCAAGCCTGAAATCTGTAGGGCAGACGCACAGGCTGGAAACTCAGCCAGGAGCTCTTGAGACAGAACTTATTCTCCCAGAAACCTCAAGTTTTTGTTTTTAAGGCCTTTCAGTTGATTGTATGAGGCCCACGTACATTTTTTTTTTTTTTTTTTTTGTGGTATGCGGGCCTCTCACTGCTGTGGCCTCTCCCGTTGGCGGAACACAGGCTCCGGACGCGCAGGCTCAGCGGCCATGGCTCACGGGCCCAGCCGCTCCGCAGCACGTGGGATCTTCCCGGACCGGGGCACGAACCCGTGTCCCCTGCATCGGCAGGCGGACTCTCAACCACTGCGCCACCAGGGAAGCCCCCACGTACATTTTTGAGGGTAATTTCCTTTGGTTAAAGTCAACTCATGGTAGATGTTAAGTGTATCCACAAAATACCTCTTTCAGAGCAACACCTAAGTCGGTGTTTGATGAAACAGTTCAGACTGTAGCCCAGTGAGCTGACACGTACCTACTGCCCACACCTGGTGGCGGTGAGTGGGGCTGGTTTCATGGGGGCTTGGCCTGTGCAGTGCTCAGAAGGACCCATGCTTGTTTCAATGCTCTGCTTCACCCTCCTGAAATTCTCTTTTTTTTAGTTCAAGTATCGTTGCCCTCATGAAATTCTTAATCGCTTTGTGCTGGGCCCTGTGAATTACACAGCTGGTCCTGCTGAAGCGGTAGTTCTTACCCTGGAGGCCGTGGACTTAGGTCTTGAGCCAGCCTCTCTGGGGAAGTTGAGTCCAAGTGGACTGGCCAGGTCTCTGTGGCTGTACCATTTCCCTGACACTTCATTACACACTCCCTGGTATTGCTATTTAACATCCTATGCACATTAGTCTTGTTTCCCTGAATTCGAATATAAATTTCTTTACTTTTATTGGGGTAAAAATATATATAACATAAAATGTACCATTTAAACCATTTTTCAGTGTACAGTTCAGTGGCATTAAGTACATTCACTTTATGGTGAAACCATCACTACCATCCGTCCCCGGAATTTTTCATCTTCCCCAACTGAAACCCTGTACCAGTTAAACACTTATTTCCTATTCTCCCTTCCTCCCAGCCCCTGGCACCCACTGTTCTACCTTCTGTCTCTGTGAATCTGACTACTGTAGGTACCTCATGTAATTGGAATTGTACAGCATTTGTCTTTTGGGGACTGTCTTATTTCACATAGCAGAATATTCTCAAGGCTCATTAATTGTAGCATATATCAAAGTTTCCTTCCTTCTTAAGGCTGAGTAATAGTCCATTGTATGTATATTCCACAGTTTATTTATGCAGTCGTCCACCAGTGGACATTTGGGTTGCTTCTACGTTTTGGCAACTGTGAATAATGCTGCTATGGACATGGGTGTGCAAATATCTGTTTTGAGTCCCTGCTTCCAGTTCTTCTGGGTATGTGCCCAGAAGTGGAATTGCTGGATCATGTGGTAATTCTATGTTTAGCTTTCTGAGGAACTTCCATACCATTTTCCACGGCAGCTGCACCATTTCATTACATTTCCACCAGCAATGCACAAGGATTCCAATTTCTCCATGTGCTCGACAGCACTTGTTATTTTCTGTTGTTATTATTGTTTTGATAATAGTGATCCTAATGGGTGTAAAGTGATATCTCATGGGGATTTCATTTTCATTTCCCTCGTGAGTAGTGATGTGGAGCATCTTTTCATGTGCTTACTGATCATTTGTGTATCTTCTTTGGAGAAATATGTATTCAAGTCCTTTGTCCATTTTTTTTAAGGAATTTTGCCTTTTTATTTTATTTTATTTTATTTATTTATGGCTGTTTTGGGTCTTCGTTTCTGTGCGAGGGCTTTCTTTAGTTGCGACAAACGGGGTCCACTCTTCATCGCAGTGCACGGGCCTCTCACTATTGCGGCCTCTCTTGTTGTGGAGCACAGGCTCCAGACGCGCAGGCTCAGTAGTTGTGGCTCACGGGCCTAGTTGCTCTGCGGCATGTGGGATCTTCCCAGACCAGGGCTCGAACCCGTGTCCCCTGCATTGGCAGGCAGATTCTCAACCACTGCGCCACCAGAGAATCCCCTTTGTTCATTTTTTTGTTGTTGTTGTTTTGTTTTGTTTTGTTTTTTGCGGTACGCGGGCCTCTCACTGCTGTGGCTTCTCCCGTTGCGGAGCACAGGCTCCGGACGCGCAGGCTCAGCGGCCATGGCTCACGGGCCCAGCCGCTCCACGGCATGTGGGATCTTCCCGGACTGGGGCATGAACCCGTGTCCCCTGCACCGGCAGGCGGACTCTCAACCACTGCGCCACCAGGGAAGCCCCCCTTTGTCCATTTTTGATCAGTTGTTTGTTTCTGTGTTGTTGAGGAGTTCTTATATAGTCTGCGTATTAACCTCTTATGAAACATATGATTAAAATATACATTTCTGGATGCCAGGAACCTGTCTTAAGGTTCTTTTTTTAAAAAAATAAATTTATTTATTTAATTTTTGGCTACATTGGGTCCTTGTTGCTGCACACGGGCTTTCTTTTAGTTGCAGTGAGCAGGGGCTACTCTTTGTTGTGGTGCGTGGGCTTCTCACTGCGGTGGCTTCTCTTGTTGCGGACATGGGCTCTAGGTGCACGGGCTTCAGTAACTGTGGCACTTGGGCTCAGTAGTTGTGGCTCAAGGGCTCAGTTGCTCCGAGGCATGTGGGATCTTCCTGAACTAGGGCTCGAACCTGTGTCCCCTGCATTGGCAGGCGGATTCTTTTTTTTTTTTTTTTGTGGTACGTGGGCCTCTCACTGTTGTGGCCTCTCCTGTTGCGGAGCACAGGCTCCGGACGCGCAGGCTCAGTGGCCATGGCTCACGGCCCCAGCCGCTCCACGGCACGTGGGATCCTCCCAGACCGGGGCACGAACCCGTGTCCCCTGCATCGGCAGGCGGACTCTCAACCACTGTGCCACCAGGGAAGCCCCTTAAGGTCTTTTTAATTCCCCCAAAGCACTTGGCACCTTGTAGATGATCAACAAGAGCCTGGTGAAAGAATAGCCACAAAGTGTGGTAGGTCAGAGGCAGCTTGAAACTAAGTTTGCAGAAGGGGTATGAAGAGCATTTTCCAGGCAAGTCCGAGACCCGTTACCTCTGGAGGGCAGCCGGGAATCAGGGAGCCCCCTGCTCCCAAAGGACTACCTTGGAGATGAAGAGGAGGGAGCAGAGAGTGAATGAACTCTTAGCCTTTATTAAAAAGAAGACAAGGAGAGTCCCAGTCCCCAAACATCCCCTGGAACAGATACACTGTAGGCCGGGCTATGGGAGGTCAGATGGACAGGTGGACCCTCTGGAAGAGGGCAGTTCCAGGGCAGGGGCCACACACCTGAGCATCTGAAAGACCCTCGAGGGTGAAAGAAAGCAGAGCACAGCACACACGACCTCTGTGCCCAAACACATGCCAGGGGGACCCCTCCCTGCAAGGGTGGGCAGGGGATCCCTGGAGCTCCGGACACCCAACTAGCGGGTGGAACCTGTGAAAGGCTGAATCCTGACCTCCTAGACACAGAGCATTTGGGGGCTTCTCTGTCTTCTGGGAAACAGGATGTGGTGATTGCAGGCTTGGGCTAAAAGGATGTGGCTGAAGAGGGAAATGGGGATTTGATGCTCTTCCTTACATGGGGTTCCTGCGAGGATGAGGGAAGTGGGAGCTGCCCAGATCCAGGCTGCTTACTCTGGGTTACAGCAGCTGTGGGCACCGTGGCAGAGCGCCTGGGGGAAGAGGTCTGTTCCCCATCAGGCCGGAGGGACACTGAGCGTTCAACCTCATGGGAAGTGGGCCTGGGGGATGGGATGGGGTGGGCCCGACTTGTTTTCTGTTTGTGCTTCAGTAGAACACCTTCTCCAGATACACATTCAGAAACATCCCCGAGGGGTCCAGCTTTTCTCGGATGGCACAGAACTTCGGAAAGGCAGGATACATTTTCTCAAAGTCCTTACGGGTGCAGTTGTGGGCCTGAGGAAGCAACCAGATACAACAGGCCTTGTTCCCTGAAACCGGCATTTCAGCGGGGCTGCAAACAGGCACCCACGTCTGGATGCCTGCATGTGTGACGTTCCTACCCCCAGGCACACACAACACATACATGCACGCATTCATTCACATGCACCTATAATGTAGAGACCCAAAGAGGAGGGAGGAAGTTCTTGGGAAGTAAAGAAGGAAGGTGTTAAAATGCAGCATTAAACTTCCCGTTCCCTTTGCCACCCGGCAGTGTGTCCGAGGAGAGGGCTCTGGCCCCAATTCAACTGCTAATTAGTAAGTAAGTCCCGTCACCTCTGAGAGACCCCTAGTTTCCTGTCTGTTAAATGGACCCACTGCCTTATCCTGCTCGTAGGGTTACTATGAGAATGAAATAAAATGAAAGGTGAGGAAGTTTTCTGAAATCTCTGAGAGAATTACAGTCACTGGGCTGTTGGAACATGAATGCAGAGGGAAGATGGGTCTGGTTAGGGTCGTGGAGGCCCTCCTTCCTGTCACTTGCTCAGCCCAAGTTTCCCCACATCTAAGCCTTGGGCAGGCAGGGCAACAGGGAGGAGAGGCGCCCTCTGGTGGAAGCCCCGGCTCACGGCAGCTGCCCAGCTGACACCCGGCATGAAACATCCTACCTTGGCCCAGTGGGGCCTGCCCCCCACCTTCTTCATGATGGTCTCGTAGGCCAGCCAGTAGTCCAGCCGCGGCACGTCCTTGCCGTAGGGCCTGGGGAGGAGGCAGAGGAGGTGAGGCCCTGTCCCTGCTTTGCACGGTCCCACCCACTGTTATCAGGCACCTTGCCTGTGCCGGCCCAGCACTGGGCTCTGCCCTCAGGACACGGACAGCGGTGACCCAGCACCTTGAGGGCTTCTGCTCAGAAGGATGTGGAAAAGGTTGACATCCTCCTGCATATTTTTTAACCGGCCACTGAAAGTTGTCATGGGTTTAAATAATTTTAAAGATTTGTGTGTGTGTATGTATATATATATATATATATATATATATATATATATATATATATATATACACATACACACAGATACACACATATATATGTATGTATATTTATATACTCATGTAGCTTGAAGATTTCAATTTTAAATCTAAATATTAAAAAATGTAAATTAAAAAATTTAATGTAAAAATTACTTTAAGGATTATATATATATATATATATATACACACACATACACACACACAAATCTTTTCTGTGGCCAGGATCAGGGAAGCCTCCCGGGAGAAGGTGGCATTTGAACTGGCCTTGAAAGCTGGGGAAGGAGAGGGGTCCCTTCAAAGCAGGGGGGCAGGGTGGGGGTAGGGAGCCCAGCCCCACCTCGCCCCCTCCACGAGTTGGTCACCTGTACATGATGATGTTCATGTAGCAGCTGTCGCGCTGGAAGCAGGGGCTCAGCAGGATGTCGTCCCCCCGGGCGAAGCGCACCTCCACGGGGTAGTGGGCCACCACCTTGGGGTGCGCCTCCAGCATGGCCTTCAGCTCCAGCAGGGCCTCTTTGGTCTTCTCTCTGCACTCGGCCCAGGGGGATGGAACCCAGACCTCAAGAAAGGGCCTCCTGAGCTCCCATGAGGCTCTGCACGGCTTCCCAGCCTTGGGGGCCTCGGGGATCCCGGTCCCCAGGAGGTCCCTTCCTCGTGGCTGCTCTCAAAGTCCTCCTCACAGAAGAGGAGACCTACCAACTGCTCCCAGCTCAGATCCGAGGGCCCCCGCCCAATCGGGGGCTCCCCTTGGGTCTCTGACCACAGCTGTCCCATGCCCCGGCCTCCTCTCCTTCAGACAGAGTCAGGTCACTCTGATTCCAAGACTTCTACTTTTTCTAATAGTCCTTCCCCAAGAGTGTGGTGGCCTCAGCCCCTGAACATGGTAACAGGGGCATCCCTTAAGCCCCGGGCACCCCCCCCACCCCCCCGCCTTTTCTTGGAGAGGGACAAAGAGGGGCAATTCAGAGAGAAAGCTGCAGTGATCTGGGCTACAGACCTAGCCTCAGCCCCGAGGGGGTGTGTCCCTCGGGACTGAGATGCAGAGTACCAGTCCCCAGCCTGCTCCATGGACTCTGCCGACCAAGGGACAACGCAGGGGACAGTCTTTCAGAAAAACCAGATGCTGGCCAGGAAGCACTATGCTTCAAGCCCAAGCTTGCTGTTACCCGGCCGCATGGCTGGAAAGGAGCTGATGGGGAAAGCAGAGGGGATCCCCTGGCTGGTTTCCCTGAGAGTCACAATGGTGCAAGGGCACCGGATGGGGATTCAGAGCCTCCAGTTTGCCCCCCACTAATAACAGGTAGAACAGGGAGCTTGGTTGGCAGTGTACGTGCTAGGGCAGATCCCAAGGGGATCTGTTTGTTGCTGACCTGCCCGCAGGCTGGCCCACACAGCCCCTACCTGGGAATGGCCCAGTCCTGCACGTGTTGCTTGAAGCGGCACTCGTAGGTGAAGATCTTGTGGCTGCGGTTGCAGTGTTCCTTCTTCCCATTGAACAGGAGCCAGAAGAAAAAACGGTTGATCCAGCCCACGAGGCCTGGCAGGAAGGTGCTGGGGGGGCAGGGCAGAGGGGCCTGTGATCATCGAATTATCCAGCAGTGAGTGAGTGAGTGCCGGCTGTTTGCTGGGCACTGGGCCGAGTCCTTTACAAACCAGGACTTCATTCTCCACACACTCTGCCATGTACGCTTACCTACAGCCTGGAAACCCCTCCAGGGAGCATGAATATCGCCCTCCGTCACTCTCTCCATGGCTGCCCCATGATCCAGTTATGGATTTTATCTCACATTTTATCCCTCTCTTCCCCTTTAATGACTAGGTTATTTTCAGGGTTTGGGTTTGGTGAAAAACCCAAACTGTGATTTAAAAAAAAAAACACATAACATAAAATTTACCATCTTAACCATTGTTTAAGTGTACAGTTCAGTAGTGTTAAGTATATTCACATCGCTGTGTGGTGCATCTCCAGAATCTTGCAAAACTGAAGCTCTTTCTCCACTAAGCAACAGCTCCCTCCCATTGCGCCCTCCCTCTAGCCCGTGGCAACCCCCATTCTACTTCGTGTCTCGATGAATTTGACTACTCTGGGTGCCTCATAAAAATGGAATCACACACTATTTGTCCTTTTATGTGTCTGGCTTATTTCACTTAGCATAATGTTTTCAAGATTCATTCACATCATAGCATGTGTCAGGATTTCCTTCCTTTTTAAGGCTGGATAGTATTCCGGTGCATGGACATACCCCATTTTGTTTATCCAGTCATCCATCAGATACCTGTGTTGCTTCCACCTTTTGGCTGTTGTAATGATGTTGCTGTGAGCACAAGTGTGTAAATATCTCTTTGAAATCGTGCTTTCAATTCTTTCTGTTATATACTCAGAAGTGGAATTGCTGGGTCATCTGGAAATTCTATTTTTAAGTTTTTGAGAAACCTCCATACTGTTTTCCCTAGTGGTTGCACCATTTTACATTCCCACCAACAGCACAAAAGGGTCCAATTTCTCCACATCCTCACCAAAACCTGTCATTTTCGGTGTAGTACCACCACAAGCCACACCATAACAAAGGTCTTTGTACTTATATCCTTACCAGATTGTTGGGGCAAAGGGCAGGCAGAGTTTTAATTTCAGCAGGTTGCTGCCAGTTTAATTTACATAAGGACTGTAGTAATTCACCCTCCTTCCACACCTGGCCATCCTGGGAGGACTTGATTGTTGTAAGTGGCCAGTGGGGGCCAGTGGCCTAGCATGGGGTCTGGGCTCATGGATTGCTGTGTTTGGAAATGAGCTGCCCAAGGAATTGCAAAGGGAAGGCTCTGCGCTTCTTGGGCCACGAAGGAGCTGTCACCTGGCTTTCTGCTCTGGGAAACTCATTCACCAAGTCACATTCTTCCAAATGTATACTTACACACACACACACACAAATTAAAGTTCATTTTTTTTGTCTTTATAAAATAAATAAATTTTCACTGTAGATGTGTTGGGAAGCCAAGAAAGCAAAACCAGCCTTCTCCTTGTTTCTCCTTCTCCTGCAGGGGTTGGGAGGCTGAAGGGTACACGCTGCAGGGGTGGGGTCGGGGGGTGAGAAGGGTAAAAGCTGCAGGGGGTGGAGAGGAAGGGTACGTGCTACAGGGGGTGGAACGGGAGGAGAATGCCGTCTCTCTCAAGGCAGATGCTCTCTGGTGTCCCAGGCCAGCATGGCCATGGGGCGGCTCCCACCAGCCCCAGGGCACAGGGCTGTTCTCAGCACAGGAGCTGAGCTTGACCCTGGTCCTGGCTGACCCTCCAGGGACCTGTTCCTGAGAGAGCCTGTCTCTCTCTCCTGGTCATCCAGGGCCAACACCATCACCCCTAAGGTTGACCGCTACTGAACACCTCAAGGACAGGGACCAAGCTTTTCATTAGCATTTCCCACACAAATCCTATGAGCCTCCTCTAGGTGCCAGGCGTTCTTAGGGGCTCTGAGGATTGACAGTGACAGGGCAGACAGCATCCCTGCCCTCATGGGGCTACAGTGAGTCTGATCACAAAGCAACCATCAAGTCACCAGGTACCCAATCAATTATGTTAATTTTCATTCCCGCATCCTTGGGAACATAGTTCAGCGAGAGGCCCAGAGCTGCAGGGATAAGGCTGGGTGGATGCAGTTTCCAGAAGACACGAAAAGGGGGCCACGTGGGCTGTGCTCAGAGGTCATGGAGCTCCCTCGGAGCATCCGCCCTGGCTGGGATGCGCCAACTGTGATTTAGAGCCCAATTTATTTGGATGCTCCCTGGGCCCGGACTCCACAGACACAAGCACATAAAGCTGCCAGGCTGCCGTGATGGAAGTGGGGAGAAGCTGGCTGGGCATTTTCCACTCTCACCCCTGATCCGTTCTCTGATGGAGCGAAGGCCTCTAGGCTGGGCTCACCGTCTTGAAAAAGACACCAAAGTCCTCAAGATAAAAGACTAGATGGCTACATTTGATAAAATTACATACATCTACACATCATAAAACACCATGAAAGTGAAAGATAAGACACTGACAGGGAGAAGGTGATGCAACACACATAACCAGCAAAGGACTGGTGCTCAAAATACATGGAAATAAAGCTGTACAAAACACTAAGAAAAAAACAACCCAAGTTTTTAAAAGAACAAAATATGTAAATGGGCACCTCACAGAAGAGGAATCTGAAAGATCAATAAACTGAAAAGCTGGGCAACCTTATTAATAATCAGGGAAATAAGAATTAAAAACCATAATGAGGTACCATTTAACACACAGCATACAAAAATTTAAAAGCCTGACAGGTCCAATTTTGTCCAGCTTATGGAAGACAGAGAATCTTACAGTGCTTGGCAGTTAACTTGGTATTACTACTTAGGCGAACAACTTGATCTTATAAAACTAAAGATGCTTATACTTGGTGACCCAGGAATTCCACTCATGATTATATACTCAAGACATCAGAAGCAATTTTCCAGAATGCTCACAGGAACGTTGTTTGTAATGGACAAAAAAATTCCTGGAAACAACCCAAATATCCATCAACAAGAGCATGGATAAATACATTGTGGTAAATGCATACAGTGAAAAATGAATAATTACAGCTATTCATATCAACATGGAAAAATATCATTATCAAAGCTGAATTACCAATTTGTTATTTCAGGATTCAGAATACTACAGTATCAATAAAAGCAAGAGGATGATAAGCATAAAGTTTGGGGTGGTGGTTGACCTTCTGGGGGAGATACTGTGATCTGGGAGCTCCACCAAGAGGACTCCAATTTTACTAGTGTTGTCTCACTTCTTAATATGGGAGCAACAACAAGATGTGGGTGCTTACTCTATTACTCTTTATATTTTAAATTTGTGTTGCCTATATTATTTACATGTATGAAACATTTCAAAAATCTTTACCTGATGCCATTCCATGCCTTGGCTGGATACAGAGTCACCACTCAAGGCCCCATAAAACCTTCCCCATCACTCATAGTTACATGTTTGGTGGCAGACATGGAGCCTGAGCCTGAGCACAGACTTCAGGCTGGGAAGGAGGTAAAAAAACAGGACAATACGAAGCTTTACAACACCTGTGAGCCAGGGAGTGAGGCTTGGGCACTGGTATTTTTTAAAAAGCTCCCCAGGGTTGAAAACCCCTGCTCTGGACCCAGGAGACAGACCCAGTTTGCAGAACTAGGTAGGATGCTGTTCTTTTGATGGACCACATCAGCAACAGCATATGGCAGGTGCTGGGAAAAGAGACACGTGCATTCCTACCTGATCCAGAGCAGGAACTCCAGTAAATAGAATCCAACAGCATAGTCCCAAAACCAGTTGGCTGAAGAGGAGGGAGGCTGGGAAGCAGAATCTGTGGTCAGTTTGGGGCCAGAGCTGAGTGGCTCCTTAGAGGGAGATGTGTCCCGGGAGAGGCTGTGTGTGTGTCATGGGGGAAGGGTGACCCACCTGCCAGGACGATTGAAAGCCTCACTTCCTACTGCTGATTCCCGTGCCCTATCCCCTCTGTCTCATGCTGTTGTATATGTTCCTGTATTCATGTATGTTGCACAAGACAAAAATGTGCATCTGTCCCTCGTCTTCAGAGCCCATGAGCCGGGTGTCCAGCCATCATCATTTATGAACCCTACGCCAGCCCCTTACACACAGTAGGTGTCCTGGCTTTTGCCTGACTTGTTCAGTCAATGTCATCCTAAGTGATGGTTTTGTTTTCTTCTGCTGGGAAGCAGCTTGTTTGCTAAGGTCACGGTGGGGAGACAAAACCAAGGGTTTCTTCACCTGTACGGTTGGGGGTGGGAAAGATGGGGGTGCTGGAGGGAAGGTGGGAGGTATTAGCTAGCTTCTGAGGTCTAGCCCATCTTCCTAGGACTCAGCGTATCCTGTCCTGCCCACACCTCTGTCCCCTGTTCCCCTGCCCCACATCTAGATAGTCCCTTGACCTCACCCCTACGCATCCCTCCCCGCAGACACGTGGACCCCTACTGGGCCCACCTTCCTTCTCCCTTCCACCCTCTGGCCTTCTGTGCTTCTCTCCTCAGGCTCAGTGATGCTCACCCTTGCTTTTCCTCTCACTTCTCACGGATCATCAGCACGATAACAGATGTCAGGCGCCCTGGGAGCTGGCGCGGGCGGGGGGGTGGGGACGTGTGGGAATGGCGCGCTGTGTGTGAGGAGGGGAAGATGCCCCGGCTACCTTGTTGGTGTGGTCCTGGTAGATGACGCTGACGTTCTCGCTGTGCGGGAACCAGAGGAAGCGGAAGTATTCGGATTTTTTCAGGTGGCTGTCCAGGTTGTCAAGAACCTGTCCGAGGCAGGAGGAAGGAGCAGAGATTGTATTGGTCACAGGATGATGGTGGGGATGCTGGAAGTCAGAGCCCAGCATCAAAAGAAAATACCTTTTTTCAAAAGAAAAAAGCCTCATGTCCCCTCTAGACGAGGGTGGGCTCCCTGATGGCCAAGCCCTCCAGGTGGGCTGGTCGTGAGCCACAGGAGGGCATTGGAGGAGAGGACAGGAAGCCAGGACAAAGGACTGTGACGATGGCTTCCTGCATGTAAAGTCGGGTTTGAAGATTCAGCTTCTCGGCCATTTTTCCTTCCCTTGTGTGTCTTTCCTTTCCTTTCCTATTCCCTTCCTCCCATCCAGCACGTGTATCTATCCTGGGGCTTCCAGCCTGAATTCTGGAAGAGTCCCAGGAAAGCCACCACGAGGGTGCAGTGTAGAGCCTGTGACACCTCTCTGAGTCAGACCGCCCTCTCCACTGACCCGCTGTGACTTTGCACAATTCCTCCCTCCCCCAGCCCCAGCTTGGATTCCTCACCGATCGAAGGTCTGGTGAGGTCAGCCCACTGCCCCATTCAGGGGGCCTACAGAGCCGCGGGGGCTCTCCATGGAGCATGGCTTATTAAGGCCCTCCCTTTATTTTCTGAGGCTGAGGGGTGATGCAGGATAGACAGTACCTCTGTCAAGGTTGAGGGAAAGGAAGTCTCCTGCAAGGAGAACTGGGGCACGCACTGCAGCGTGATGGTGAGGATGACTCCAAGGCAGCCCAGGTGCACGCGTGCCGCCTGGAACACCTCTGCGTTGCTGGACTCAGAGCACTCGAGAATGGTCCCGTCGGCCGCCAGGAGGGTCAGCGCTACCACCTGGCAGTGGGAGAAGAGCCACATTCCAGAACCCCTAGGCTTTGCGTGAAGCCCTCACTTCCCCGTTTGTCCTTGGAAGTGAGGCCAGGTGTCTCCTAGTCCCGGAAGACCACCATCATCTGGTCACAGGGAACTTTCCCAGCTGGGTCTCCATTCACAGCCTGAAGGATCCTCAGTCTTGGGGGAGGGAGAAAGGGGAAATGGGGAGAAGGAGGCTGTGTCTGGGTGGCATCAGCCCTCAGCAGGGAGGGGGCCCATATATCACATGTGGCTCCGTGGGACCCCGGTGGCTTGTCCTCCCACCGCTGCCTTGATCATCCTGTGGACTTCACACTCAGGATGCAGCGAGCTGGTCCTCTGCCCGGAAGAAGTCTAAGATGAGACAGGCTCCAAAGAGTCCTGAGGCCCTGGGTACAGGTGGCTTGTGAAGGCAAAGGGAGGATGTGTGTGCATCTGGGGGAGAGCCGGCCCTGCTGTCCTAACACGCAGCCCGGGGACCAGGGTCCCCTGCAGGCTCTCTCTGCCTGTTGCCCCCCTGGGCACCAACTCGAGTCCATCTTCTCATTCGGGGACCTCTCACTTGCCTCAGGAACTAGATTCCCCTACTTGGCCACACACAACTGGAAACCTCTGGTCTCTGCAAAGAGTGGGCTGCGCAGTTGAAGACAGGTGGTTATCGTCAGTATCCTTGCCCTTGGCCCCATTTCCAGAGGAATCCTCTTTCACTGCCGGTTGAAGTACTTCTCCACACCCTCCTACCTGCTCATTTGGATGGAAATTGCTTCCGACATGTGCAGTTGGTGGCTGGGTGCTCAGGGTGAGAGAACAGATAAAGCTGAACTAATTCTAATTAACGGCAACCAAGACGAAAGAGGAGAAATTGGGGCAGAAATGGGGCACGGTGGCCCTCTGTGGGAGTGAGGGCGTCAGAGTGATTTTTATAAAAACCAGACTTTGTCTGAGATCCAGGGCAGAGCATGAGTGACACACTGCAGCAGGGTCCAGTGACAATAAAGGTGGACAACGATTCACCAGCTGTGTGACCTTAGGCATGTGATTTAACCTCTCTGTTTCCTCCTCTGTGAAATGAGGATAATAACCAACTCAGAGAGAGTATGTGAAGCACCCAGCTAACTGTCTGGGGTTCAGTGGATACTAAAGACACCAGTCCCCCCATCTCCTGCATGCAGGGGCCCATCCTGCTCAGCTGAGCCTCCTCAGGGAAGTGGTCAGCAAATCTCATGTGCGTTTTGATTTCTGACCACTCAGAATTCTTTTCCATACTCTGCTGATCGTTTTGTAGAAACTGAGGCAACCAGCTTGACCTCACCCCTGGAGAGTAGACTAGGACTGTGGCCAAATCTCGGGAGGGCTGGTTTATTATCCTTCACCCCCAGTTACCACTGGGCTCTCCTGGACAGCGATCGCCACTCTGAGGGGGTAACGACAAGTCTAGGGAGGGCTGTGACTGCCTGGGAATCAGGTTCCACAAAACCTACCTTGCTTTGCTTTGTGGTCAAATGCCCTGGGCCTTTCCCCTTCCCTGGCTCACGGCATCTCCTCAGGATGCCTCTCCCTTGCCTGGTGATTCTCTGAGGCTTTTGTGCTTGAAGGAGGGGGGAGGAAAAGGACAAGGGCCACCAGTGTGAATGCATAAGGGTGATGAGAAAGCGAAGTGCGGATTTAAGGAACAGTAACTCTGAAGTGGCTCCTCCTCGTGGTGTGTGAGAGAACAGAGTGAATCCTTGGAAAGCGCTGTTGGCCATTTCCTTTCCACCCCATGCAGCTCTGGACCGGAGCACGTGGGACCAGCTCCCAGAAGCCACAGTCAGACAGCACCTGCCGGGGTGTCCGTCTTCCTCAGAACAGAGGAGCCGTGCTCCTGGCTGGTTGACTGGGGAACACGTTAAGCCATCGGTGCGGTCAGTGCCGCCACGCCGCTGAAATTTCTTTGACAGCGTGGAGTGTGGGCTCTGGAAAGGGCCTTGTTCTACATACAAACCCATCACAAACATGTATTGAGCACCAACTGTGTACACCCAGCGAAGCACCCTGCACGCATTGCTTTTGTGATCGTCCCCATTCTCCAGGGGGGCAAACTGAGGCAGCCAGAGGTAAAGAGACCCGTCCCCTCCCTGGTCACACAGACAATAGTCAAAGAGCTGGGAGGCAAAAGCCAAACCCCAGCACTTAGCAGTGATGCTCCGATGGCCAGAGGCCACATGGCCCAGAGTGTAGGTGGACTTCAGCAGGGAAGCACATGGTGAGCTATGGCCAGCGTGAGGGTCTCCCTCTCTCCCCCGAGGGTGAGCGGCCCGCCTCCACGGGTACCCCCAGCAGCCTGCTTCACGGAGCCACAGCCTGGCCTGTTAGAAGGTCCTCCTAATACTGAAAGTTTAAAGGAGTTTGCCCCCCAAAGGGGTGGCTCCTGACACAGGTGTCATGAACTGTCATCCAGCCCCCTGGCATGGACACATGCTGTCGCATTGAACACCCTCCCTGGGTTGAGGAGTATTCTCCCCAGGTGACAGCTGAAAACAGGGATGTCCAGAGGAGTGAAAAACCTGCCCACATGCTGCACATAGCGCACATCGGACTTAGGTCTGGGGCCCAGGTCTGAGCCCCAAACTTGTGCCTCAAACTGGGCTCTCGTGAAGTTTAAGAAATGCTTTTTGGTGAAGGTCAGGTGCGGATCCCAGGCCCGCCTGTGCTGGGCTCCTTCCTGGCTCCTCCCCGACTTGCTAATCTGGAAAGGCCCCTTGCCTTGCCTGGCTCCTGCCTCAGACCTTTCAATGGGGATGGAACCCTTTGCTCTGCTTGCCCTTTTCCCCAGGGTGGCCAGGAGGCTCCTGAGAGGCAGGGCTGCGTCCACATGCACGAGGGCGCCTTCGTCACTTGTGTCTGCTGGGAAGGGATGAGGGTTAGGGGAGACGATGTTTCTGAAGGACCCCTGCCGAGTCTCCGTCAGAGGTGAGACTGGATGGGTTTGAGGCCCTCGCGGAGCTGTGCCGACACGGCCCTGGAGCACCTGCTTGTCCAGCAGCCACGGTGCAAAGGGTGAAAGGGGCTCCGTCCCATCCTCCCCTCTCCCTGGCAGTCAGCGGTGAAGCAGATAGGCTCACCTGGGTGGCCAGGATACCGTGCTTGATCCCCGTGTTGTGCGTTCCGGATCCGATGACGCCAGCTGCAGTCACGTCTGACACGGCTCCCAGGCTGGAGGGAGGGGGAGGGACGAAGGGACCAGTTAGGCTTCCTGTGACAATGCTCCCTGGGGTTTCGGTGTGAGGCCCCTCAGAGCAGAATAGTTGATCCATCTCCTGCCTGGGAATCTCGTCCCCAACTTATCACATCTTAGATCGTCTGACTCAAGCCAGCCCTTGTCTGTGGGCCGCGTGGCCCGTCAGATGAGCTAGTGGGGGTATGGCTCAGCTCTGAGGGGAGGCCTGCCTGCCTGCCTCGGGCTTTCTGCAGCCTAGAACATCCCTTTCCTCCGACCTCCATCTGCCAGCGATATCTTCTCCACCAACCACAGGCCAAACGCTCCTACTAAGACTTCTCCAGACCCAGCCTATCGAGGCCTATAGAGTTCCCGTGTCAGAATTGCACACACAACCGTCCCAGGATTCTAGGAGGACACAGGAGAAGGAGACCACGTCGCCCCCCACTCAGAAACCTCCAGGGTCCCCCGGGGCCCCCAGGATCAAGCCCGCACCCCTCAGCCTGGTGTTCCAGGCCCTGGAACAAATAATAAGAGGATGCTGTGTGCACGAGGACCAGATTCCTAAAGGGGAGAAAGACGCCTCCACCGGCGTGGGCTCTGAGGACAGGAATTAGAAAGATGTGTTCAGGTCTCAGGGTCCAGGAAAGAGGGTGGGTCAGGAGTTTTTAAGAAATCTTACTTCTCAGGAGCTTTCTCTGAGACATCCCAGCCCCGGCTGAAAGGAGAAAGGAGCCAGTGTTTACAGAAGGCCCACTGGGGACCAAGGAGATTGGAGCTTTGCACGCTACACGACAGCTTCACAATAGCCCAGTTGCCTTGGTTCACACTGGAGAAATGGGCCCGGCCAGGAGGGCGGGGATCAGACCCAACCTGGCCCTCAGCGCAGACCCAGGGCCCCTGAGGCAGGAGGGTCCTGGCTTCCAAAGAGGCAGGTTGACAATGATGAGAAAATCTAGCCTCATAACCCTCCTGCAATGGGGCCTGGGGCGGCCCTGGTGAAACAGGAAGAGGATGAAAGAAACCAAAGCCTCTTCCTTCCTCTGCTCTCACCCTTGTGTCACTCTGGCCTTTTTGCCCACATGAGTTGGGTGACTTGGTGATATCACCCCTTGTGAAAATACCAGAATGTTAAAAGAAGACCACAGAAATCCTGTCCCAGGGAATGCCCCAGCATGTGGAAAGGCAGATGCACGAAGATGTTCATCACAGCATCATGAACGATAGTGAAGAACTGAGGACCACCGTGTGCCCATGACGGGAGGGGATGGTTCACCAACCTGCAGTATGTCTATGCTTGTCCACGAAGCTCACAGAGACTAAAGAGCAACACGGAAATGGGCTTGGGACCACGTTGAAAGAAAGAGCTGATCTAAGTGTCCATTGACAGATGAATGGATAAGGATGCGGTACCTATATACAATGGAGTATTATACAGCCATAAAAAAGAATGAAATAATGCCATTTGCAACAACATGGATGGACCTCGAGATGATCATACTAAGTGAAGTAAGTCAGACAGAGAAAGACTAACACCATATGCTATCACTTATATGTGGAATCTAAAATACAACACAAATGAACTTATTTACAAACCACAAGTAGACTCACAGACATAGAAAACAAACTTACGGTTACCAAAGGGGAAAGAGAGGGATAAATTAGGAGTTTGGATTAACAGATACACACTACTATATATAAGATGGATAACCAACAAGGACCTACTGTATAGCACAGGAAACTATATTCAATATCTTGGAATAACCTATAATGGAAAAGAATCTGTAAAAGAATACATGCACACACGTATATGAAACTGAATCACTTTCCTGTATACCTGAAACTAACACAACACTGTAAATCAACTATGCTTCAGTAAAAATAAATAAGTAAAAGAAATAAGCTGGATAAACGTGAGGCCCTCAGGGAAGAAGTCCTAGGAAGGAAGGATTAGACTTTAGTCCCCCGAGGGGTGGAGAGAACAAGCCAAGGGGAGGGGTCACTTCCGGAGTCTGTGGAGCAAGACAGAGCCAGGAAAATGAAGGGGAAACCGACACTTACTTAGTAATTACTAGGTGGGGCACCTTTGACTCAGGCAGGCCTCTGAGCGCCCCTATTTCACAGACCCATTTTCTAGATGAGAACTCTGAGGCCCAGAAGGGTCAAGGAACTTGCGTGACAGCTGGTATGAGGTAGAAGCAGGATCCGCACCCAGGCCCGCTTCCGGAGCTGGGGTCTTCACCAAGCTGCTGTCCTCCCTCTTAGGAGCAGCGCCTGTGTCCCGCTCCCTCTGGCTCACCACACAGTGGGAGCTCCAGAGCTTTCCAGCTGCGTGACTTTGAGAAGCACCTTTGCCTCAAGATCCTGCTTTCTGTGTCCTTAAATGGGGGTTCTGGTCCTTCCTCCCAGGGATGATGATATGATGAGAAAGGGCATCAAGCCACCGGCATGCGGCCTGACACAGCTCTGTGCTTCCCCCCAAGCCCCCAGCCACTCCCGAGGTCCCCACAGCATCCTTGGAGCTGCAGACCTAGGTGGCCCCTGGGATACACAGGACAGGCCATCCAAACTCCCTTTGAGAGGCAGATGAGCCCTGTGCAGGCAGGTACTTGAGGAGGACTGGGTCCCCAGGGAGGACAGAGATAATATCATGAACAGGGCACAGAGATGCTCCAGGGCCCAGAAGCTAAAGCCTGTGATTAACAAAACATATCTCCTGTCGTCGCTGGTCACGGAGATGTGTCCGCTAGCTGCACGCAGACCCCTGTACACTCCCACACCTTCCCTCTCCTGGGCTTTCACTCATGCTGCTCTCTCTGCCTGAATCCCTTCTCTCCTCGCATTTTTCTGGTTCACATCAGGTCATCCTTTAGGGCTCAGCCAAGGGGCCCCCTCCTGCACGAAGCCTGCCCTGATTCCCATCCATTCACACATTTCCCTGCCTGCCAAGGCTGAACATGGGCCCCCAAGAACCCCACGGTGCCCTGAACACTTCTCTGACATTGAGCCTCTTGCTTTGTGTCACGCTTGTCACTTCGTGGGTCTGCCTCCCCCACCCTACAGGGAGCTCCTTGTGAGTGGGTCTGGGTTTTATTCATCCTGGCCTCTTCTGGGCCTGAACAAAGCCTGCACATGGTAGACACTCCATAAATGTTTGAGTTGCCATGACCCTTGGAGAGGCAGAAACAGAATGGTTTTCAGAGTGAAAAAGTATAGTGATGTCTCAGGGCCTGCACTGAGAAAGCTAGGTGAATGGACCACTCACACTTGAAGACCAACCACAGGCTTCTATGGTGGCAATTTCCAGCTGTGAAGAGATTGCTACCCCAATATCCAAAATAATTCTGTCACTTGTTTCTAGTGGTTGAAACCCCACAGTTAGACATTCACTCCTTTGGCTGCATTCAGCCAAATTTATTTCCTATTTCAGTGGAAGCCTCCTGATATTAAACTTGAGCATTTACTGATACCATGTTTGGAAGGAGAAACAAGTGAAGCCACATATAGGTATACCAGGAAGCCCTGTGTCTCAATCAGCATGGTCTTCTTCTTCTCTGACTGCTTACTTTGTATATCTTTCGTTTGGGTTCATATCGTTTTATTGCAAGTTTTAAGAAAGGCTTAATGCATGTTTTTCCCATCCCTGTACTAGACTTTTTTTTTAATGCTAGTCTATTTGTTTCTATTCTCACACAATAGCCCCTGAACACAGGGGATGGGGAGATGGGTGCTCTGTGGGGGAGGAACAGGGGTCCAGAGAAACAGGTGCATCCTAAGAAGTGCTTCTCTCTGGCTCCTGACAGATGCTTGAGTGTCCAGCCAAGGCCAGGGCAGGGAGCAGGGGCCATCACTGGCCCACCTGGGAATCAGGGAGGTGGCTCTTACTTGGACAAGGCCAGGCCGTGCTTGTCCAACTGTGGGTGCAGGTCAGCCAGGAGGATGCCGGCCTCCACGGTCACCTGCTTCTTCTCCATGTCCACCTGCAAGAGACCAGCAGAGATTGGGATGAACTAGGCCGTTGCCCAGTCCTTGTCCTGTAGTCCCGCAGGGCTGTGAGTACAAGCATGTCTCCCGCTGCAGGCAGCCAAAGGGGTGCAGGCAGAGCCCTAGAGTGCTGGGGCTTTGGGACTATTCTGCGTAACTCTTCTTTTTTTTTTTTTTTAGAAGATGTTGGGGGTAGTTTATTAATTAATTAATTTATTTTTGCTGTGTTGGGTCTTCGTTTCTGTGCGAGGGCTTTCTCTAGTTGCGGCAAGTGGGGGCCACTCTTCATCGCGGTGGGCGGGCCTCTCACTATCGCGGCCTCTCTTGTTGCGGAGCACAGGCTCCAGACGTGCAGGCTCAGTAGTTGTGGCTCACGGGCCTAGTTGCTCTGCGGCATGTGGGATCCTCCCGGACCAGGGCTCGAACCCGTGTCCCCTGCATTAGCAGGCAGATTCTCAACCACTGCGCCACCAGGGAAGCCCTGCGTAACCCTTCTTTTCACAGGGGAAAGAAATAAGAAGCAGGGAAGAGAAGGGATTTGCCCGAGTCACTGCGGGGCTGGGAGAACTGTGCTGTGTCCTGACACCCACGCCCCCAACCACGACTGTCCCGGGGGCTGGGGGAGGAGCAGTCTCCCTCCCTTTCCCAGCGAGGAGACTGAAGTTCAGGGACTTGAAGTCACTTGCCCAAGGTCACACAAACATCGGTGGCGGAACCGAGATGAGAATCCCATCTGTGTGACTCCAAAACACACACCCCATTGACCCCGAGCCCAGAGCCCGGCAAAATCAATTACCGGAGGCCAGTCCTCACTAATGAGCGATCAGAGTTAATTTCTGCCATGACTGATGTCTGGGCTGGAACATTTTCTACGGGGTGGTGACCGTCAGCCTCAGCAAATCAGGAAACACATAGTAGAGAGAAACCCGGAACCTCTGCTACCAGAGCTGGAGGGAAGGTTACCTGGCAAAAATTACAGCTCAGGAGAGCTGGCCCCGTCAGGCCAGGTGAGAACAGGAGTCCTCCTAACAGGTGGCATGCCGGCCAGTACTCTCACTCCCAGGCGGGCACCTGAGGTGGTGGTGGTGGGGCCTGAATCCATGGCTGAATTGCATGGACGGTATCCCAGCACAGGGCTGATGTCAGACCCCTGAGTCTGCGGCCCGCTCTGCTGTTGATCGGCTGTGTGACCTTAGGCAAATCACTCTCCCTCTCTGATCTTCAGTCTCCCCATACGTAAAACAAGTTAAGTGCAAAGCCTTCTGGATTTGTCATTGTGAGTCCACCTCTGGGGGCCTGACTTGTCATTCTTGTTCTAGAGAAGTGGAGAGGAGGCTCTGGCTGGAGGGGAGGAAGGACATCCTCTCCGTGGCCACAAGGGGGCGCACAGACCAGACGAGAGGCCTGAGCAAGCCCAGGCAGGGCCCCGGTGAGGGGATCACCGGGGACCAGGAATTGGGGGAGTCACTTTGGGACTCAGAGGTGGGGAGGGGATAAGGCCCAAGGGAAAAGGCTAAGGAGTCTCCGCCTGGACTCTGAGACGGAGACCATGGCTGCCCGGCAAGGGGTCCAGCAGAGGTGGGGAGCCCCGGGCTTCAAGTACCTTGAGGACGCGGTTCATCTTGCCCATGTGGATCATGAAGCCGTCGGTGCAGGCGATGTCTGAAGGTGAGTGGCCACCGCCCACCACCTTCACCCGCTTTTTCTGCTGCCTGGCCAGGGCCAGCACCTGCTGAGGCAACGCCTGCGTCAGCCCCGGCCCAGGCCTTTCTCCGTGACGCCTCAGGGCCGCCCAGGTTCTGGGCCCCCAGCCCCCCGAGGCCCTGCCTGGCTGGAGGCCGCTGTGCAGGCCACTCCGGGAAAGAGCCAGAGAGACGGGCCGGGAAGCAAGCGGGAGGGAGAACCAAGGAAGCACCCCAAAGTGGGGCTCCTGGGCGTGTTCCCCGAGGCAGCTGGCAAACCTGATCACATTCTTCTCCTGGGCAAAACCTTTCAAAGTCACCTGGCACCTTCAGAAGAAGGCCCGTCTCCGCGTGTTGGCCCACATGGGCCTCAGCTCCCTCCCGGGGTGGGATGAAGGCTCCCGGGGGCAGGGGCGGTGGCTTAGTTTGACACTGTAGCCCCGTGTCTACACCGGGCCTGACGGGAATAGGCTGTCTCTAGTGATGTTGAATGAAGAAAGAAATGAATGCACGGTGTCACTCAAAGGAATCCATACTCTTTCACCCTTGTGTCTGGGCATGGAACACCAGTCTTAGGATTTATACCTCGAGGGGTTCCAGGGTCAAGGAAGATTGGGAAATGCTCCATAGCACTTGTCTTCCACGCCCACCCCCATGCGTGAAGCACGTTTAAGGCTGCAGGTTCTACTGACTGTCCATACAGTGAAGACATCTGTTTAACACCATCTCCCTCGCACTCCCTTGACCACACAACTATTTTTATTTCCCCCCCACCCCCCGACCCTACCAGCTCTCCAGGGAAACACGGGCCTGCAGTAGCCTCCTCCTACTTGTAATCCACAGTTGGGCAGGCTAGCACGGCTAGAAACAGCCTTCACATGCAGGACATCAGCACCCCTCCACCCTCTCCCCTCAGCTCAGAATGAAGCCTTTTGCCTCGGCATTCAAGGCCCTCAGATCTGTTCAAAGCCACTTCGCCTCCCAGCCTTCCTCTTCTGCCCTCCCCGTCCCCCATGCACCCTCCGGCAGCCACGTCTGACGACTCTCCAGGTGTCCTCCTCCCCCTCCTTCACCTCACACTGCCCTCGCCCAGCTCCCTGTGGAGCTCCTATGCATCCTCCAGGGCCCGGCTCAGGGACCACTTTCCTTCATTCTCATGCATGAGACGTTGGGGGTTTTGAATCCTGGTTTGGATCCTGGCTCTGACACTTACTGATATGGGAAAATTACAAAGCCTCTCTGGGCTTCAGTTTGCTCATCTGGAAAATGGGGATAATAATCACTACCTCACAGGGGGTTGTGGGGACGGGTGAGACCACAGATATGAAGCAGTGGTGCTGAGCACTTAGTGGTGACAGTGTCGTTCCCCCCACTCTCCTCCAAGTGCCCTCACACACACCTGTGCACAGACTCACACCCATGCACACACACGCAGCATGAATTTCTCCCTTCTCTGTGCTCTGCTGGCGCTAGTGAAACGTCTGCAGCCTCTGGGGTTAGTCACATGCAGCCTGTCTTAGGGGCAAAAGCCTTTTAAGGGCAGAAGTCGGGTCATGTCCATTCATTCATTCACTCACTGATTCAACAAATATTCAGTAAGTGCTTCCTGTGTACAGGTCACAGGGCTGGGTGCAGAGTTTAAAATGGAAAACAAGACAAACGTGGTCTTAAATCCTTATGAGGGAGAGAGACAAACGCATGCAAATGTTCACGTCAACGAAATAACCGCAGGTTTTGAACACGCAGTGAAAGAAATAAGCAAGGAGCTGAGATACAGAAGATGGGGAAATACTCAGATAAGATGGTCTGGGAAGCCTCTGAGGAGGTGATTTACTTTGACACCTAAAGGATGAAAAGGAGTCAGTCCCATTAAAAGCGATGGGACAGGCATCCCAGGCAGTGGGAACAGCAGATACTAAGGTACGGAGGTAGCGAGCCAGGGAGAGAGGGACCTTAGGGAGGCCGGAGAGACAGGCTCAGAAGATGCATGGCCTTGGGGTCAGGAGTTGGGGTTTTATTCCACAAACAATGAAAGCCTCTGAAGAGCGAGGAAGTAGCCCAATTCAACTTAGATTTTAAGAAAATTTACTTTTGCTGATTGTGGAAAGTGCATTTGAGGGAGGTAAGAACTGAAGCTGGGAGATCAGGGGTGAGGCCATCACAGGCCGTGGCATGTGAGGAAGGGATGGTGGCCTGGGCTTAGTGACAACAGTGCCGGAGAGAAGGAGGTGGGTTCTAGAAACTTCTGAGGCAGGACTTGCTGAGGTCCAATAAGGGACAGTGACCTACTTCCTGGCTTCTAGTTTGAGCAATCCCGTGGTTGGTACAGAGTCAGGGAAGACTACACTGGGACAGGTTGAAAGCAAACAAACATCAAAAACATCGTTTGGGGCATATAAGTGTGTGATGTCTTTGAAGAAAGAAGTCAAAAGCGAATCTGAAGTTCAGAGAAGAGACCTGAGCCAGAAATAAAAATCTGGCAGTCATTGGCAGACACCATAAGTGGTCACGCAGCAGCAGCGTTCAGCTGTAGCCGACCCCATGGAGCTGTCACCCCACCGGCAGTTCTGGGCTGGGGATGAGGGTCTTAGCTGGGAAGCCCACCTCCTCTCTGGGGCTAGCCTGGTCCGCAGGGCCCAGATGGAGCTGGAGGTCCAGCGGCTGGACCACTGTGCTCTGTGCTGAGATGGACACTCACCTCTCTGATCTCCTCCACGGACGTGGGCTGGTAGTACATCTCCGGGTAACAGCCATAGGTCCTCGCCCAGTTTTGGAATTTGACTCCTTTGTACCCATGGACCTGTGATAGGACAAAACCCGGGTCACCACCAGTAAGTGGTCTAGGGCTGCCCTGACCCCCATCCCACTGTCCCAACATCGTAGAGATGGGAGGCTGGGGCCACGGCGCTGGGCCACTGGGAAGCTCAAACACACAGTGGAAGCTCTAAAGCCGTGCACCCACGTGCGGGCTTCCTGCTACGATCTCCCTTGACCCCCATGGTCCGGGCAGCAGATCACGCAGAAAACTCGGTCCCTCCTTAGGAGAAGGGGGCTGCATGGGGTCAGGGGTGCAGCCCTGGGAGACAGCACAGCAGTCTTTCCTGGCCTGGAGGCCACAGCAGAGAGCCTTGGGGAAAAGACTCCCGTTTGTGGGATCCCCGCTGCGTGCCGGGCACTGTTCCGGGGTCCTCCACATGTCATATCTCTCCGCGTGTCATACCTTATTTAGGCCTTACAATAAAGCCACGAAATAGGTAATATTACTGTCATTTTCAGGAGCAGAAACTGAGGCCCAGAGAGGTAGAGTAACCTCCCCGAGCTCACAGAGCAACCAAGGAAAGACACAGGAGTCCAACCCCGGCCTTCCTCTTGCATCCCTTCCCCAGCACCCCTGTGGCTCCCCAGGGCCGCGAGTCCAATTCAAGAGCTTCCCCGTGGCCTCCCAGTAGCCCCACACCTGCCCTCATTTTGCCCTCCCAAGCCGGGTTCGCAGGCCCAGCCTGGATGCGGACCGGCAGGGCTGAACGGCTGGCCACGTGGCCCTACCATGGCTCCAGCGGTGGGTCAGTGGCCTTGGCGGACTCCGGCTTCCTCGTGGCGCAGAGCACAGGGCAGCGGGGTGCGGAGGCCAGGCGGAGCGGGGGGGCTGGAACCAGCAGCGTGGTGACGGTGACCGCGGGAGCTCAGGGCCGACTCTGCAGCTGCAGCACACAGAGGGGCTTGGGGCCCCGGCAGAGGTGGATAAACAGTGTGACGACAGGCTCCACCCAGACAAACAGCAGTGTGGCCTGCCCCCTGCCCCGGGGCTCCTCTCAGGCCGCAGGGCGGACAGGCAGCATTTACAAGGTGGCTGCTCTCTTCTGGAAAGCTGTTGAGCTCTGACACCAAGTATAGGCATTCTGGAGACGAAGGACCCCCGGCCTCGAAACTGGGTCCTTAACATCACCGGTCAGGGGAGGCTGTGACACGGGGGCCCGCGTGTTAGTTCATTTGTCAGAGCTGGGGGAGGGATGCACCAGGCTGCCCATCGCTATAGGGAGACAGAACGGGATGCTGGTGGCTGTAGCAGGGGGGCGCGGGGGACGGGGTATGGGGGGGCAGACGAGTGACCCTCAGACCAGGCAGAGTCTTCTAGCTGAGGTCTTCCTTCCCCAGGCCTTAAGGCAGGCAGACCTGGGTTCCTGTCCCATGCTTTGCCGGTTAACCTCTGTGAAGCTCAGTTTGCTCTCCAATAAAGTGGTGGCCTAATCCTCTGGGTGGACATAAAGGTTAGAGCAGACGTCTGAGAAGCACTGGGACACCATCAGAGCTTGAAAAGGTATCAAGCTATTGCATCTGCCCCCAGCGTTGAGCTTTTGGTGGCAGGCTCCTTGGCACGTTCCTGTCCACGTCACCACCCCTTGGCTCAGTGCCTGGCAGCGCACCAGCCTCTGAGGCACGTTTGTGCAATGAACAGATTAATCAGTCACTGAGCATCTTGGCATTCGCTCTCTCCAAGCCAAGAGCTGGGGTCTAGCGGGAAGCGTGAGCAACAGCTCTAGGGTTTTGGAGGCGAGGCCGGGCTGGAGGATCGGAGCTTGGGGTCAGATATACACAGAAGAAGTTCTGGAATGGGGGTTGGGGGACACCTGTGTCCCTCAAACCAGGATCTTCTCCAGCTGCCAGGTGCATGTGTGTGTGCGTGTGCATGTGTGTGTGTGCGTGATCACACTCCCCAACTGCAAAGTTGTGTGCTGAGGGGGAGTGCTCCCCACAGGGAGACCCCAACTAGTGGAGATGCTGTTGTTTATGACTGCTTAGCAGCAGCTCAACAGCAGAGAGGAAAGTCCCAGGTATGGGTGAGGAATCGAAAGAGCTCAGGGCCACAGAAAGGAGCCGATTTGGCACAAGAGCTGGGACCTGTGTCACGGGCTGAATCGTGTTCCCCCCACCAAGTTCCTAGGTTGAAGCCTTAACCCCCGGGACCTCAGAATGTGGCTGTATTTGGAGATAGGATTTTTAGAGGTAATTAAGTTAAAATGAGGTCATTGGAATGGGCCCTGATCCAATATGACTGTGTCTAGATAAGAGATTAGGACACAGACACACACGGAAGGCCAAGTGAGGACACAGGGGGAAGACGGCTGTCTACACGCCAAGGAGAGAGGCCCCAGGAGAAACCAACCCTGCCGACTGCTTGGCCTTAGACTTCCAGCCTCCAGAGCTGTGAGACCATGAGCGTCGGTTGTTGAAGCCACTCAGTCTGTGGTTCTTTGCTGTGGCTGCCTGCAAGCCTCTGTGCTAGGGTCTCCACCAAGGACTTTATGCAGGAGAAGAGCAAGGCCCCTTGCCTCTGCGCTGTTTCCCCCGGGCTGTCCCTGGTGGAAGTCAGGGCCAGGGCGCTCCAAGGCGGCCAGCTCCATCACCTGATGCCAGCACCTCCCCACAGACTCCCTGCCTGGGAGAGGCAGGCCTTGCTAGGGGTGCAGTGGGGAGGCCCAAGGGCTGAGGGATGGAGAAAGCACCTATCAGGTTGGCTACTGTCCCTCCTCCGAGTTGGAAGGGGGTCCAGGGGCTGTGGCCACCAGATGGAGTGGGGCGAGCATCGTGCCAGGAGGGCAAAGAGGCCCATGGCCAGGAGGGCAGGGGACAGCCTGATGCCACCCCACATAAATAGCTTGCTTCCCGCTCACCCTCAAGCCCTGTCCCTCAGCTTCAGGCGAAATGTACCCTGTGCCCACCCACAGATGTTCCTCTGCAACTACAGTGGGAGCCAGGTTTTCTCCTTTGGGTGAATGCATTCTGAGGCAGGACATTCCAGAAGCTGGATGCCATGGGTGTCGGTGGGCCTGGACTGTGCCCCCAGACTGCCTGCAGGCTCCCTTCCCTCCTCTGCTGAGCTTTCCTGAAGCCTGGAGTCACCCACCAGGCTTGCTTTCTTCACCCCGTGCTATTGCCCTTGCACGGAACGCTTCCTCCCTCACCCCCAAGCCAGTCGCATCACTTTCATGAATCGCCTTTTTGAAAAAATAAAATGACATGAAAAGAAATATAAAGAGCAGCAAAAACGGTGTCTATCAGTTAATTCAATCTGCCTCGCCACCATCTCGTGGTTGAGGTCGATGGTCTACTGCTCATTTCTTCTCATCTGAAGGGCTCAGCTTGTTCTATACTTGCTGAGTCTTAACTTTTTCAAACATTTGTTGGCAAGGGAAATTAATGTTACCATCTCGATGGCCACTGAAGCTTTTTAAAAAAATCTTTTCCCCTCCTGTGCTTATTAATCAGTGAAAACGAGTCCTTAGTATACAATTTGTACATGGTAACTTAACACATTTCTTTGAAACACTGCGAACATTTGGAAGAGTGTTTAATGATTTCTGATCGGTAGATATTACTTCCTAGTCCCACTCAGCCAGCTCGTTCTCTTTAAAAAGGCTGCTGTACCGAATGTAAAAGAGTTGGCTGGTGGGAAGCAGTGCATAGCCCAGGGAGATCTACTCGGTGCTTTGCGATGACCTAGAGGGGGGGATAGGGAAGATGGGAGGGAGGGAGGCTCAAGAGGGAGGGGATATGGGGACATGTGTATGCAGATGGCTGATTCGCTCTGTCGTGCAACAGAAACTAACACAGTATTGTGAAGCAATTATACTCCAACAAAGATCTATTAAAAATAAATAAATAAAAAGGCTGCTGTAAGGCATAAAGTTCATTCAACAAATGACAAAGCTGGATGGCAAGGTTTAAAGTATCCCCTGCTTCTTAGGGTTCTCTTCCATCTCAGTCCAGGATAACTGATGGAGACACTGACCAAATAATACATCTCCTCAATCTATTCCAATGGCAACAAAGACCACTGTTGGGGGATTTCTCTGGATTTTTCTTACCTTGATTTGCATAAACACAGAATTGTTTTTGTCTTCCAAATTCTGACACAAGCCAAATAGTCACACAAGCTCCCCAGTGCTGAGGTGTTCTGCCCGTCCATCTTGGCAGCAAGTTTATGGAAAACAGTAAGGAACTACATACAAAACAGAGGTTAGGTCCTAACCCAGGTCCTTTTAAAATTGGAAGTAAATTTCTACCTGATTAAAAAGTGAGTTTATGACCTGCAGAATGGGAGAAAATATTTGCAAATCATATAATGGATTAATATCCAGAGTATATAAAGAACTCCTACAACTCAACAACCAAAACCCAACCCTGATTTAAAAATGGGCAAAGAATGCACATTTCTCCAAAGAAGATATACAAATGGTGAATAGCACATGAAAAGATGCTCATCACTTAGTATTAGGGAAATGCAAATCAAAACCACAAAGAGATGCCACTTCAAACCCATTAGGATGGCTATTACCCAAAACTCAGAAAACAACAGGTGATGATGATGATGTGGAGAAATTGAAACCTTTTGCATTGCTGATGGGAATGTAAAACGATTCAGTCGGTGTGGAAAACAGTACAGTGGAGAGAATTATCATATGATCCAGCAATCCCACCTCTGGGTACGTACACAGAAGAACTGAAAGCAGGGGCTTTAAGAGGTACTTGTACACCCAAGTGTCAACTGATGTATGATTGGATAAACAAAACGTGGAATATACATACAACGCAATATTATTCAGCCTTAAAAAGGAAGGAAATTCTGACACAGGCCACGACATGGATGAGCCTTGAGGATTTTAGGGGCTCAGAATGAGCCTCCCCAAAGTGTGTTACTTTTGCACGAGGAGCTAAAGGCAATAGAGCCCCTGTGGGTTCAAGAGAAACTACTGCTCCTTCCTCAACTACCTACAAGAATTTAAATTGGGGATTTTTCCCAGAAAAGAGTTATTACCAGAGATAAATTTTGTCTGAGTGGCACCATGCATATGGCAGGGCAAATACCTAAGTGCCCAGCATCTGCTCTTCCTTTTATCATCCTGTGAATGACCCTCCTGTCCTTGGAAGCCCCAGGCTCCTATCCCATTCCTTAGCTCAGGGTGGCATATATACCTCATTTTACCTTTCTCTCTCCGACCCTCTCATGTACGTAGGGTTCCCGTTATGTGCAAAATTAAATTTGATCTTTCCTGTTAATCTATCTCATGTCAATTTAATTCTTAGACCAGCCAGAAGAACACAGAAGGGTAGAGGAAAGTTTTCTTCCTCCCTGACAGGATCTTATACTAAGTGAAATAAGCCAGTTACAAAAAGACAAATACGGTATGAATCCACTTATATGAAGTAGCTAGAGTAGCCAAATTTATAGAGACAGAAACTAGAATGGGGGATTCCAGGAACTGGGGGATGGAGAAAAGGGAGTTAGTGTTTAATGGGGACAGGGTTGCTTGGGAAGATGAGAAGGTTGAGGAGATGGATGGTGGTGATGGTTACACAGCAGTGTGAATGTACTTAATGCCACTGAGCTGTGCACTGAAAAATGGTAAATTTTGTGTTATGCAAGTTTGACCACAATTTTAAAAAAGTGAATTTACAGGAATAGGGGTATCACTGGTATTCTTTCTAAAGCAGGTGCCAGCCTCAACATCCAGGAAATATGTATGGAAATAAGACAAAATGTATTTAGGTAAACTGCCAAAATGACTACCCATACCTTATAAACATGAAAGCTGTAAAAACCTACAGTATCTTTAAATACTTCAACTGTGTTATTAAAATAATTACCGCATTTGTTTCATGAAGCAGAAGCTCAGTGACATACCCTCATGGTTTATCCAATGGATCCTAGGGAAGATGTGTTGACGTCTAGAATCTGGATGTCTTCTCCTGAACTTAGCGCTATCGGCACACATGTCAACAGTAAGAGATCTACCAAGGCTTGGGACAGTGAAAATACTCAGACAATTGGTCATCCATCTCATGAAGCGGGACATCAAAAATCAAGCATTTGAAACGAACTCATTTACCCATTCAAAACACCAGGCATGCGCTGGGCTAGGATCAAGGATGAATCACCTAGACAGGCAGGCTCCAATCCCAAGAACCTGACAGTCTGGCAGAAGAAACAATTAACAATTGGGTGCAGCGGCCAACACTGGGGAGAAACTTCCACAACTGCCAAGAACGTATTTTATTTGTGGCCAGATGGATTCCTTTGAACTGCGAGGCCTGATATTTCCCACCCAATGCTTGTTGCCAAAACCTTTGAGCTTCTGACCTACATATTTTAACCATTGTTTAGTTTTAATTTGTGCTCATGGTAATGTCAGTGTGAAGAGTGGGCCTTAGAGTCACTTCCAGGCCTAAAACCATGGGTTCATTATACCCCAAGAGAGACAGGAATAGCTTTTTGTCACATGTTCTAAGTAGATGCATGTTTAGAAGATATTTCTCCTGGAAACCTTGGACCCTGCTAGTTGACAGCCACCGAGTGTGAGGACAGAAACTGTGAGTGATCTCAGGTCCCTGGAGGGAGCTCTATGATCTCACTGATATGTGGGTGGGGTCTTCCATGCCTCTTTTAAAAAGCTATTTCCCTCTGCAGAGGTAAATACACTTGTTATTTATGCCCTTGGAAGTGTGAAATAAAAATAACATTTTTAAATCAAATCAGTTTGAACATACTTCAAACAACTTGTACTTAACAAGGCATCTGAAAACTATTTTCGGGAATGACCTAAAGACCTTTTCCAATGGAGTGTTTTTTTTATGACCCTCCATCTTGTATGACTGGTGATATTTGTTCTGCAATGCTATGAACTAGATTCGTCCGGCCCTTATTTGCCGAAAGAGTAGGATTTCTGAACGTTTTGCATGGTTTACAGAGATTACTGGGTAGAATACTGGAAACGGAGACAGGCTGAATAGGTTTGCCTACTTGTGCTTCTTCAGATGAGAGATGTTCTGAGATTCTTGTTTCCTCCAACCGGACAAATAAGCCTGGACACAGGCAGTTAGTGAAATAATGTTAGCCGGCTTCTGTAGTCATTCCCCCAGAGCACACATTTGCTTTTTAAATGAGTCCTTTAATTCTCTGATCCAAAGGGGAGGAGGTGGTGGTGGGCTGGCTGGAAGTTTAAAGCCCTCAGAAGCCTCATCCTGGGATAAACCGGAAATTTTACGGCTAATACTTCAGTAGCACTTCCTCTGTGCCAGGCACTGTTCTAGGGCCCTGTATGTATTCACTCATTTAATACTCACGACCACCTATGAGTTTGGTGCTATTAATGTCCTTTTCTAATAGAGGAAACTGAAGCACAGTGACCTCTTTCTCGAGGTCACTCTGTGGTCAGTGGCCGAGCAGGGATTTGATCTGGGTAGTCTCCCCCAGATTTAAAAAAGAAAAGAGCTTTTGGTAGGAGGCGCTCAGCCTTCAGAACCAGACAGCATGCATCTGAATCTAGGCTCTGCCCTGCACTAGCCAGGTGACCTTATCTGAACCTCAGTTTTCCCATCTGTTAAATGGGAAGGATAAGAGTTGGTCAGTGTAGGGCTCCAGGCACACAGGGGTATTTAAGAATGATCGCTGTTAACATTTCTAATCTGCCCCTTGCTTTCTGCACACACCTGGACATACATACCCTTTTCTGCCTGGTTAATTTACATTCATCCTAATTCAGAATTCAGCCTGGAGACACCACCTTGTCCACAAGCTTGCCTGCAGAAAGAGCAGCGAGGGAGGTGAACATAGATTGGTGAGTACACCATGCCAACAGAGCAGGAGACAGGGCACATGGCTACACGTGGCTGGTGGCCACTCTATCTGGTAGCACAGAACCGACCATTTCAATCGTGACAGAAAGTTCCACGGGAATATAAATTGGTGCAGCCACTATGAAAACAGTACGGAGGTTCCCCAAAAAGCTAAAAATAGAGTTGCCATCTGAGCCTGTTATCCCACTTCTGGGCATATATCTGGAGAAAACTATAGTTTGAAAAGATACATGCACCCTATGTTTGTTCCAACACTATTTACAATAGCCAAGACATGGAAGCAACCTAAGTGTCCATCAACAGATGAATGGGTAAAGAAGATGTGGTACATATATACAATGGAATATTAGCCATAAAAAAGAATGAAATACTGCCATTTGCAGCAACATGGATGGACCTAGAGGTTGTCATACTAAGTGAAGTCAGAGAAAGACAAAAACCATATGATATCACTTACATGTGGAATCTGAAATATGATACAAATGAACTTATTTACAACACAGAAACAGACTCGCAGACATAGAGAACAGACTTGTGGTTGCCAAGGGGGAGGGGGGTGGGGGAGGGATGGATTAGTAGTTTGGGGTTAGCAGATGCGAACTACTACATATAGAATGGATAAACAACAAAGTCTTACTGTAGAGCACAGGGAACTATATTCAATATCCTGTGATAAACCATCATGGAAAAGAATATGAAAAAGAATGGATACACATAGGTACCTGAATCACTTTGCTCTACAGCAGAAATTAACACATTGTAAATCAACTATACTTCAATAAAATAAATTAATAAAAAAAGAAAGTTCTACCAGACAGCACTGTTCCAGATCATGCAGAGACTCGTAGAGTCAGAGCAGAGGAAACAGTGTTCACCCAAACACGATACTTTCTTAGAACAATCACTCTGCTTTCCTCCCAAGAACACAAAGAGCGCTATCCCAGTTGTCTTCATTTTATTGAATAAGGGAGTTCCCATCTCTGCTGAAAAGCTTCTAAATTGCTGATTTTGCATCATGAAAACGCTGACTTGATTATCAAAGAGAAATCACCCCCGGCCATCCCGTTGTCCCCCACGGAACACTAACCATCCTTAGACATAAAGGGATACGTTTATACCCAGAGGATTAATCACACGTGATTTTTCCTGTATCTAAAATGATGTCAAATCTGACTCATTTCATTTAGAGAAAACCACTCTTTGCTGTGAACCCCTTCAGAACAACGCTGCTGGTTTTGAGAGATGCGGGTAAGGCCCCAGCCGGGTACCAGAGAAGCGCCCCCAGCAGATGAAACGGTTGCAGTGCCTGCTGGCGGCTGACACAAGTCACACCCTAAAGCTTCGAGACCTCCGGTGGGTCTCTGGCGTCAGTCTCCAGCCACTCAATGAGGATCTGATTCAACTCCGTGGGCCTGGAAAGGGAACAGAAGGCAATTCGCATCTGTCTGGACGCACTCCCTCACTCAGGCGAAGGCAGAGTTGGTAAAGTAAGCGGCTTATGGGAGGCGAACAGGGAGCCCTGACGTCCCCCACCCAGGGACCCCCATCTCCTTACTTCTCCATCTGTGTCCAGTGTCCACAATCCTTAATGTGACCCCTTTTCAGGTGGGGGATCTGGAAGAAAACCCCACCCGGAAAAGTAAATGGCAGAAGGCAAGTTCTCTGCTCCCGGTGGGCCGCCCCCCTGAAAACCCCACGTGATTTAGGAAAGGAATGACCACTGATCAAGCTCCTACTATGTGCTAGATGCTCCACATGCACTGCCTTATTTATCTTGTTTTTATATACATTTACTTTATTTATTTATTTTTGGCTGCGTTGGGTCTTCGTTGCTGCTCGCGGGCTTTGTCTAGTTGCAGCGAGCAGGGGCTACTCTTCGTTGCAGTGCGCGGTTTCTCATCGCGGTGGCTTCTCTTGTTACGGAGCACGGGCTCTAGGTGCATGGGCTTCAGTCGTTCTGGCAGGTGGGCTCAGTAGTTGTGGCTCGTGGGCTCGGTAGTTGTGGCGCACGGGTTTAGTTGCTCTGCGGCATGTGGGATCTTCCTGGACCAGGGCTCAAACCCGTGTCCCCTGCATTGGCAGGCGGATTCCTAACCACTGTGCTAGCAGGGAAGCCCTGCCTTATTTATCTTTGACCATGATCTTTTGAGTAATATGAAGGCTCAGAGAGGTTAGGTAATTGGCCCAAGGCCACACAGAGAGTGGCTGAGCTAAGATTCAAATTCAGGCTGACCCATACTCATCACAACAGACTGTCTCCCTCCAGAACCATTAGGACTCGGCGCGTTCACCGCCTGGAAAATGCCGGGTCGAGCTTGGCTCTTGCCATGTAGCCATGACTGCGTCCCCTTCCCATGTCGCCTCCCTCCTCCCTGGTGGTCTGCACGCAGGGCTGTTCAGTCTCTCTTTTGGCACCTGAATCCCCAAAGTGGGTCACAGCCCTCTCTTGACTGGCTCCACCACCCACAAAGGGCGTCCTTGGCAACATCCCTTGAAACACACTCTCTCCACCGCACTGGACGATGCTAACAAAGCCACTGCCAAGTGCAGGCGAACACCCTCAGCATCCAGCCAGGATACACGAGCAGTCACAGTGACCCCACTTGCGGCTCTCCCAATCCCTACCAAGCTCCACGCTTTCAGCAGAGTGTGCTTCCAAAACACAGGTTTGATACCCATCTCTTCACTTCAATGGTCCCCTCACCCATAGGTCCACACGGCTCAGCCTGGCCCAGGGGGCTCAGGATAACCTCCCAGCCGCACCCTCTGACCTCTCTCATCCATCCTCACCTCTCAACACCCTGTCTCCTCTCCCATTCTCTGCCGGGCAAGGCTTAGGAGTTCCTCAAGGCCAGAGGCAGTGGTCAGCACCTCTGTGAAGCCCTCGCTCCCAGCTGTGCCCTTGTCCACACAAGCCTCCTGCATATGGGGTGAACAGCTGGACGTGACCTCCTGCGGGGTGGGGTCTATACCCCATTCATATTTACCTCCCTGGTATCTAGCACTGTCCCAACTCACCTAAGTGCACAGGAAAAGCCCATGAAATGAAAGAATGAGTGAGTGATGAGAGAGTGCATCAGTGAAGGGGAAAGGAAGCAGCAGTCTTCTTTTTTTTCTTTTTTCTTTTGGCCACACCGTGTGGCATGTGGGATCTTAGTTCCCTGAAGCGTGGAGTCTTAACCCCTGGACCACCAGGGAAGTCCAGGAAGGAGCAGTCTCTTTTTTTTTTTTTTTGCTGTACGTGGGCCTCTCACTGTTGTGGCCTCTCCCATTGTGGAGCACAGGCTCCGGATGCGCAGGCTCAGCGGCCATGGCTCACAGGCCCAGCCGCTCTGCGGCATGTGGGATCTTCCCGGACGGGGGCACGAACCCGCGTCCCCTGCATCGGCAGGCAGACTCCCAACCACTGCACCACCAGGGAAGCCCAAGGAGCAGTCTTCATCGCTGCTCCCAAAAGGCGACAGTGATGCTGCTGAGGAAGCCCTCGTCAAGCGAGTGTTTCCCCCAAACACCCCACTCTTCATCCTCTGGGACGCCTGCACCCTCTTCCAAGAAGCCCCGATGGCCCCGAGCAGGACCATTGCCTTACCCAGTCCTCCATATGCTTGGACATCTCAGGAACGAGCACGAAGTCCTTCTCCGCGGTGACCATCAGGGCTGGGATCAGGATCTGGGGAGGGTTAACAGTAAGGAGAAGCAGCCTCCACGCTCAGGCCCTCCCTCACCCGGGCGAGATGTTATTTTCACACCGCGGGGCCTCCTCCACTATTAACTCCCCCGCAGAAGACCCCTCACAGCTCCACTGTGCTCTGGCTCTGTTTCCACCACGTGCTTTGTGTGAAGGAGGCACCCGTATTACTAAAGATCTGAAACGATGGTGTGCGAGATTAGAAAATGTGTATCTTGCTCTCTGCCCCCGCTTCCCGGCATAGAGCCCCTGAAACCCTTGTAAATTCCTAAGTGATAAGAGCACTTCTGTTCCAATGAGGTGACTCTGGCTGGGCTCCTGGGTGGGGGCTGGTCACCAGGAAGACAAAGCCATGATCAGACACTTGGGATTTTCAGCCACCTCCTTCTCCCCCACGTCTGGAAGGCGAAAGGGATGAGGGGCTGGAAGTGGAGTTAATAATTGATCGCATCTACGTGAGGAAGACTCCATAAACTTCCACACAACCCCAGTAGCCAGGAGCTCGGAGAGCTTCTAGGTTGATGAAATCCACACCAAAAGGATAACACACCTCAGCTCTACAGGGAGCGAGGCTCCTGGGCTTGGGACCCTCCCAGACCTCACCCTGCGGATTCCTTCGTCTGGCGGCTCATCTGTGTCCTTGATCAAACCCTTTAATAAACTAGTGAACGTAAGTAAGTGTTTCCCAGAGTTCTGTGAGCCACTCTAGAAAATTAATAGACCCAAGGAGGAGGTCCTGGGAGCCTCCAATTTATAGCCAACCAGTTGGAAGCACAGATAACAACCTGGACTTGGGGTTGGCGTCTGAAGTGGGGAGCAGTCTTGTGGGACTGAGCCCTTAACCTGTGGGCTCTGACACCGCCTCCAGGTAGATGGTGCCAGAACTGAGTTAAATTGTAGGCCACCCAGCTGGTGTTGCAGAGAACTGCTTGGTGGTGTGTGGAAAACCCTCCCCACATTTGGTGATAAGAAGTGTCAGAAAGAAAGTGATTTGTGTGAAAGTAAAGGAGACACACAGGAGGAAAAAAATGGGTTTTTCTCCTACGGATGGATTCAGCCATGTACTGACCACACAGGCTCTGTGTGTGTGTGTATAAGTAAAAACATGCGTGTGGTCCACCCTGTGAGACTGATATTCCTGACACCAAACAAATGACACTGGGAAGGAGGAAAGATGCCCTTAGATGGAGATCAATATTCCTTGTCTATGAATGGAACGGACGCTTCACAAGGGAAGCCAGAGGGTGACTGGGCCAGCCACGCTGGGGCCAGTGTGACATTACCGGCAGCAAAGGGACTTCACTTTTTGTCTACTGATACATGGGGCACCGCAAGGTCGAGAGAACCTCCTCTTACTCTGTGTTCTCAAGCTACCATGACAATTTCCAAATGGTGTTCACTGTCCCTGGGTAAGGCATGCGCACCGTTTTTTACCTACAACGCAGAACTGTGCGCTTCTCACTGCGCCCCGTTCACCAAAGGTTGAAGACCCAGTGGTGGTTTTGTGGCTGAAACGAATCCTGAGGCCGCTGTGGGGGTGGGATGGATACTCTAGAATGTTCCAGGTGAAAACGTAAAGTGGTGGCGGAGGCAATGGGAGGAGGTGGGAGAGGAGGAAGATCTGGAAGGTAACTGCAGAAGAGGGGATTCCCAAACCTACTGCCATCGGGGTTCACCTCCCCGAAGACCTCATCCTCGTCCCTCATGCTTTGAGAGAGTCTGCCAATCAAACTGCAGTTTTGTCCTTTTTGCCCATCACAGATTAGAGTGATGATAGGCTAAAGAGCATTAATTAAACCACTACTACGTACTAGGCACTGTTCTAACTCAGCATTTGATGGGCGTCAAGCCACTTTATCCTTACACAGCCCCTGCCTGAGGTAGGCACCATTCTTGTCACTTCTGTATTAGCGGCCATGGAGAACAGAGTGGTTAAGTGCCTTGCCCAAGGTCACACAGGGCACAGGGCACACATCCCAGGCTGACTCTCTGCCCAGCCTGCTCTGAACCACTGTTTTTATGCTCTACTGCCCCAAGACCCAACCCCGTGAGGTCAGGACCTCGCCTGTGTTATTTGCACCATTCCTGGCATATAGAGGGCCGTTCATTTGTGACTGAATCAAGAAGATGGCCAGGGCTACCGAATGAGCTGAGGAATGTGAAAATGCAATTTCCCTTACGTTTTTAATGTTTTGAATGTAAACCAGGGACCCAGTTACTCCCTTTGCAGACCCAGGGGTTGGAAACCTGTCTTCTGCTTGACAAACAAGGAAACTGAGACTCGGACTGACTCGGTCGAGGTGAAGCAGCCGGAGGTTAAAGCCCTGTCTCTCTGAGAGCAGGTGATGTTCCTCTGTGAGCCAGGAGCTGCATCCTTGTTACTTCTGGAGTTAACAGGACCACCTGCGCCCTGAGCCGGGGCACCGCCAGGAGACCTAGGCGGTCCAGACCGCTGCTGCAGTCACCTGGCAGAGCCCTGTCCCCACCCTGTCCCCACCCTCTGCCGTTCCAGGAGAAGCAGCAGCAAAAGAGGTCCTAAGAGGAAACCCTGCAGTGGAGGCACCTCCAAAAGCAGCCGGCCGGTCTGTCCACCCCTGGCTCTGACCCAGCGGCCTACCAGTTGGGTCCATGGATGCCCGAAGGGTGACTTGTCGGGGAGGAAAACAGCGCCGAACTCACCTTCCTTCCCAAGCCTTTGCAGCCCCACTGCCAGTTCCTTTCCATGTTTCGGTACCAGTTTAGAGGGCCCCTGGGAGGGGCGGATAAGGGAATAAAAAGCGGAAAGCTTTTAGTAGATGCTTGTGCTACAGACCCCACCAGCAACCCGCTCAGCATAGAGCCAGTCTTCCCAGAAAGAGCAAAGCCTCCTGCAGGGTGACGAGAACAGAGCCCAGGATTCACACCTCGGTACCCTCCGTGCCTGCCAGGCTTTATCGAGCACGGCCTGGTGCAGGCACAGCGCTGGGCTGAGGGCTGATGTTCTCTGAAGTGGACATCCGGGGACACACAGAAGTCAGCCCTACAAGACTCTCCATTTTCTCCCGGGACTGTCTCGGAAGATGGGGGGTGGGGAGCCTGGTTTAGTGCCCTCACCAGCCAGGGCCACTCCCCTGTCCCAGGGAGCCCACAGAAAAGGGCCACCGGGAGGTGCTTCCTTCTAATGTGACATCGGGAAGTGATGCCGAGGTGTCTCCTCCGGACAGGTAGGGTGGCCCCAGGGCTGTACCTGGAGCACTCTCCCAATCCTCAGGTATGGAATGGGTTGGTGCTGTCCGGCCCTTGAGGCTTCTGGTGAAAGGGAGGGCCTGGAAAGACCTTGGACAAGCCACGTGCCCTTTGGGGACTTCTAATTTTCCCTGCTGTGCAAGGAGGGGTCGGATAGGATTGCCTATACGTTCCCTTCCAGAGAACCTCTGTCCCCCAGTCTGAGACTCTTAAATTGTCACCCACTTCGGGTTGCGGGGGGGGAAAGAAAGGAGATGCTTAGGGAAGGGTTGAAATTGTGATACTGGAGACACTGGGGTCTAAAGGCCACCACGGCTGTTCACGGCCAAGGTCGCCACACTGTGAACGTGTGGGCTGGGCTGACAAAGGCGGTCCTGCTGTTGGGCTCCTTCTGCGCCCCCGGGTCTGAGTGAAGGATGGAGGCGTGAGGAGAGAGGAGGAGGATGGAAACGCGGTGACCTGCGGCGCCCCTGAAGGACTCACGAGCTTCGAAGGTTTGCAATATCCAAATACTTGAAGGGACATGCAGAAAAGGGCCTGTTAAGAGGGACTCTCAGTGATTTCAGGGCAGGGCCCTGCGCCACAGCATAAAAACAGACCTGAGAAAAAGGAACGAAGTCTGGCAGAGACTACAACATGGGCGAACCAGAGTGAAAGGGGCCACACACAAAGGACCACACAGCGTACGACTCCGTTTGCGTGAAACATCTGGAACAGGCAGCTCCAGGGGGACGGAGAGCAGATGGGTGAGTGATCAGAACTGGGGGCCCAGGGGAGGTGGGGGTGACCGCGAAAGGGAACAGAGCTGCTTTTGGGGAGATGAGAGCACTTTAAAATGGATCGTGGCGATCCATAAAATGTATCGTGACGGCGCAGCTCCATGACATGACTAAAAACCATTGAACTGTACACTCTCAGAGGGTGAGTTCTATGGTATGTGAGTTAGAGCTCAGTAAAGCTGAGCCTATAACCACCACCCCCACCACCGAATATGTATGCAGTCTTTGAGGTTACGTGGGTTTTTGTGTTTTTCTGAAGTAAGAACTCAGAGCTGTCATCTGATCCTCACAGAGGTCACCACTGAAAAAAAGTTAAAAACATCTGCTTTGAAGGGGCCCCTAAGCATAAGGGAGAACAAGCTGAACTCTCCAAACTAGATCAGGCTGAGCATCGTCAGATAGTGAGCCTCCCGGCACTGGAGGCATTCAAGCAGAGGCTGGCCAGGCTTTCACTGGGACTGAGCTGGCACTGGGCCTCACCCTGCACTGCGAGACCAGAAGAGCCCCTGTCTGCCCACCTTCTCTCTCCTGTGTTCTCTTGGGGTGCTGTTCTCTTTACCTGAAACCAGACTTCTTGAACTGCTGAACATAGAACTGGATGTCCTCCTCGGTGACCATCTTGCTGAGGCTGGGCTCCTCTGGGGTACTCACAAAGAGTCCTCCTACAAAAAGCCACTGGTTTCCTCTCCCACCCTCTGGGTCAGGTGTTCAAGTTCCAACACCTCTGAGACCCTTCACCCTCTCTCCTTCTTTTATTACTGCTCTCTGTCTCCCCAAGAGACTTGGGCTCCCGGAGGGCAATGACTCTGACTCGTGCGTTTGGACACCTGCCCCTGCCTCACACCAAGTGTGCGCTCAAAACTTCTGAGGAATGAAGGACTGAACGACTGACAATGTGAATAAGTAAAGAGGTGGAAGGAGGGAAGGGAGAGGGGTTCCTGACCAGTGAGAGGAGTGTGGGCTTTAGGCTTGGAGGAGTTTAACCCCGGCCTGGCCACTCTGGACAAATTCTGTAACTCTTCTGAGACCCATTTTCCTCATCTGTAGAATAGAGATAATAGTGAGAGTTTTTACGGATGTCACGAGAAATATATATAAACAATATTACTAAAGGGGGCTAACCCAGTGTCTGATGCACACAGTAGGTGCTCAAACAAGTGATAGCAATCATCATTATTAATGAAAATACAAGGGGATGATGGCAAAGTCACAGGCTTGGGGTCAAACAAGGTTCTGTGGGAATAGTGCTAGATCCAGGAGTCAAGGGGATAAGCACCAGTCTGCTCCCGGCTCTGGGTCCTCACTTATATCCAAACTGGGAGGGAGAACAGGGGCTGTCTTCACGGGATGGAACTGAGCCTGATGGAGGGGAGGCCAGGGCACTAGGACAGAGGAGACCTGGCTGGGGGTCTGGCCTGATTTCCACTCTGCCTGCACCAGGTGACCCTGCAGAGGTCAGTTCCTCTCCTGGGTCTCTGTCCTAACCAGTAGAGGGTGGATCTGCCCTGAAGAGCTCTGAGAGTCCTCCAAGCTCTTACTGTTTAAGATCTTGAATCCAAAACTTCATGGGGGAGAGGAAGCCAAGGCTGTGTGGTCAGCCCAGGGGTAGGGTCAGTGCGATTCACCGGCGGGGATCTATGTTAAGCAAGTCAGGGCTTAACTAGCTCAGGGCTGGCAGGTGGCTGCTTCTGCCCACAGCTGGCAGATGGGGAAACGCTCATTTAACGTTTGGCTGGTTCCCGTCATGGCCCTCCTGTCTCCATTCCCTCCTGAGAATGTCTCTTACCCATTTCACAGACTCTGTTCGTGGTGAGAAAAGTCTGGAGAGAGAAAAGTTAGAAGGGAAGTCATGGGTCAAGTAAAGGAAATATGTAGGAACGGGGCATCTAAAAACCCTACAAATGCCAGCAGACTATACACACATGCTAAATGCCCAAGAGAGCTAGGCGAGTCCTGAGTGGTCAGAGCAGAGGCAGCTCACAACCAAGCTCCAAGGGCAAGACTGCTCCTGGGTGCTTGCGGGTCTTGGGAACGTAAGGACTTGGGTGTATCAACCAGTGGGAACAAGAGATGAGACCTTAGGTCAGATGCGAAGGTAAAAATGAGATCCTCCCCACCCCTCCACGGTGAATCCAGTCAATCTGGGGTCCTCAGTTAAAGGGTGGACTAGAAAGAACCCACCCACCATGACAGAGAGGTATCAAAGGAGGTGGTCCATTCAGTTTAGTACTAAGAGGAAACCAAAAAAAGCTCCCCTAGGAATTCATAGCCACAAGCCTGCCTTCACACGTGTTTCTGTTTGAATCCACACTATGAGATCTGGAAACCCCCACTAAGTGAAGTAAACAACAACAGCAAAAGTGAGCTTGGGCTGGTAATGCCACCAGAAGGCCTGGCAGGAGAAGCACATGCTAAACCACCCGGGAGGGCCATTTCCTCCATCTCAGCTGAAGCAGCTTGGAGCAGAGGAAGCGCTGCTGAAGATGAGCTCACAAACCCAAATCACAGAGCTCTCTCCCTCCCCTGCCCCACCCCCTGCACATATACACTAAAGCCCCATTGCAGGAGACAGCAAACAGAGCAAACAGTAAAACAAGACTCTCCAGGAATACCACAGAATAGAACTTGCACAGAGAGAGAATGAAAAATGAGTATGCTTAAAATGATTAAAGACAAAAGAAGGAACTGAACAACAAGAATAGAACAAGACTCTACTGAAAGAGATCAGAATGCTTTGAAAAAGAACCAAATGCAACCTTCAAAATTAAAGATGGGCTGAACTGCAGATCAGACATGACTAAAAGACAAATAATACATCAGAAGGTAGACCTGAGACCAATGTCTTACAAGCAATGACAGAAGCTTCTAGAAGAAATGAATTGTCAACCTAGAATGCTATACTCAGATAAACTGTTCTTTGGGATTGAAAGCAAAATAAAGATATTTTCAGGCCAAAAAACTATGAGTTTACTGCTAACAGACTCTTACTGAGAAAACTACAAAAGAAGCTACTTCAGGAAGAAAGAAATTTGAACTTAGTATAAAAGAGTGAGGGGTCAGAAGTGGTCAGCAAAGAAACTGGCAAAAATCAGGCCAGCTAAGTAGGCACTGACCAGATACAGCAACAGCAACAGTGACTCCTAACACGTAAGACAGGAGGGCGGGGCTACCGTGTTCAAGCATTCTAGGCTCCTGTGGTTGTTCAAGAAAAGGGTTAGAAGCATCAATTAATTCTGCACTTTGATAAGCAATTATCCATATGAAAATGGTAATGGTAATAACAGCAGAATTTCTAAACTGTCACCATTATAATCCTGCTTTGATCTGGGTTTCAAAGCCCTACTGGTGTGTGACAGTGAGGACAGGACCTTTCCCCATTAATGAAGGGACCAGTGATGTGAGGACCCTAACTGCCCTAACTACAGAAGTCAAAGAAAAGAAGGCAAGTTGCTTATTCCCAGACCCTGACATCCCCTATCCCCCCATCCTCCCAGGGAAGCCATCTGGGGATCTGCGCCCCTGCAGCTCCCGCTTCCTGCTTACCCCCCACCCTGGCTCCCACACCCCTCACCTCATCACTTGCTCTGAAGAAGCTTCTGAAAGTCCGATTCAGGTTCCGTTCCAGTTCAACCTCCGCCACTCCCTAGAACAACCAAGAAAGCAAAATGAAGGACTCAGCAGAGATCTTGGAAACTGATCTGACCCGAAGCCAGAAGCTCCCAACCTCTGTCCCATCCAGCCCAAGTTTCATTAGAAGTGCATGAATTTGAATTTTCATATTGAAACACTTTTTTTTTTAAGAACGGTTTGAATAAAATATGAGATGCTCACAGTGGTCCCCTCCACCCCGCCCCACACCGGGGAGGTGGGTTTATGGCTGCTGCTTTCTTTTCTGTTTATCTAAATCCCTACAGTGGGAATGTATTACTTATAATAATCACTTTATTATTATAGGCTGGGGAGCCTATAATAGTAAGAGTATGGCAATGTATGGTGGTCCATTCTGGCTGCTATAACACAATACCATAGATCGCGTGGCTTATAAACTCAGACATTTATTTCTCACAGTTCTGTAGGCTGGGCAGTCCAAGATCAAGGCATCAGCAGATTCAGTATCTGGTGACAGTTTGTTTCTTGGTTCATAGATAGTCATTTTCTCACTGTGTCCTCACATGGAGGAAAGCACAAGAGAGCTCTCTGGAGTTTCTTCTAAAAAGGGCACGAATCCCATTCATGAGGGCTCCACCCTCAAGACCTAATCGTCTCCTTGAGGGCCCACCTCCTAATACCATCACATCAGGGTTAGGATTTCAACACACGAATTTGGGGGGCTCACAAACACTCAGTCCAGAGCACAGTGCTGGCCTACTTTCTTCTCCTCCTTTCCAACTGCTCACCTGAACCAGCTAAACTGAGTTGCAGGATGTTTTCTGAAGGGGCGCCCTACTTTCTCAGCTCCGTGGTGTAACATATTGTGACTTCCACCAAGAGCACCTACTTCCCTCAGCTTGGCCTTCAAGAAGCCTTCAACACCTGTGCCAAACACTGCCTTCTCCATGAAGCCCTCCCCTCCCCCATCACAGTAAAACAGCGCTGCTCTTCCTGGATCTCACAGAGCCTTTCAAGTCCTCTCCATGGTCCACCCTGAGAGCAGGCAAGCTCCTACTCATCTTCTTCCCCAGGGCATCTGTGATTGGTCCCGGATGGAGCAGAGGCTGAATGTATGTTTGTTCCTTTCCTCCGACTAATGTTCCCGCAGAGAAGGGTCCTGGAAGCCAGGTCAGCAAAGTGTTCTGGTGGCCAGCGCCCCTCAGACCCTGCACACTTTAAGAGGTCCTGCTACCCTGCACTCATCTGTTCTGCATATGGCACGTCATGAGAGCTCTGGATCTACGAGAGCAGCACGGCAGGCAAGGAAACATTTATCATCAAGCAGTGCTGGATCTGCAGTTCGAGATTTTCTGAAGAAAGCAATGCCGGCATGTTAATTACAATCCCCTCACGTGTGTAAGATTCCATCATGACGGAGAATCAATCGTGGCCTTCAGTTACATGATGAATGTCGAGGCGAGAAACAGCCATGGAAGGCAGTACGTTTTACGCGCTCAATAAACGCCCTGAATGTTGCCACGGGTCACCATTCTTATGTATTGAGAGCAGTCCCCAGCTGCTGTTCATGAACTTGTGATGTGTCTCAGTGTGTGGAGGCATCTCCGCGAGTCCAGAGGTCTGCACGGGCTGCAGAGCTCAAATAGTACTTAAAAGAGCAAATGAATGTCAAAAGGGTCAATAAAAAATCAAAAAGAGGGCCCAAAGGTAAATAAGTCTCTCCACCCACGTGAAAGCATGTCAGATCAACAGGGATGAAGAGGACAAAGGTGAGGGCCAGAAAGGGGAGAAGATAAGAGCATTTGTACTCTGGTTGTGTGCCCTGCTGATACCATCGGACGCTCTGTAATTCATAAAAGGTGCTACCCTATTTTTAAGTCCCACAGACCAATGACAAGCCTCCCACCGGTCCAGCTGGATAGGGCTCCTCCCTTTGTGCTCCTGATCATAGGAATTAAAGGATGAACTTTGGAATCCAACAAACAAGGCTCCAAGCCCCACTACTACTACTTATTAACTGGGAAACTTAATCTTCTAGAGCCTCAGTTTCCTCATCTATAAAATGGGAGTTTTGTAAGGATGATAGGAGATAATGCCTTTTTCTGACCATGCCTGGTAGATACATGGGAGGGAGGCCAATAAATGGTGATTATTGTTATTATTATTATCTCCATCATTAAAGTTATCTAGTTGCATGAGAATTGTCTATTTTTGGATCTGGCCCCCTCACAAGCCTGTGAATTCCTTAGGGACACACACTGTATCTTACTCATATTTTTATTCCCACTGTGATAGCACGGTAATAGCAGGTACCCAACACAGGCTAGAAGGTTGGGAAGAAGAGAGGGGAAAAAAGGAAAGAATGTGAGATAAGGACTTTGGTGGGGGTGACTTCAAAATGATCACGTGGATTGTGGCTTTTATCTTCTTGCCCTCCATTGCAAGCTCACATTCATCAAAGAGGGTATGAAATAACATCCATATTTTATGGCAGGACAAGAAAAATTTAAACATAAAAAAAATTTTCTCTGCCCTTTGGCCTCCTTTCTCCCCTCTACTGTGCACTGTGTATCTACATTATGCATCAACCAAACCTCCCCCATCAGTAGAAATACCTGCTCAACCATAAAGAGCAACATTCTCCCAGCATCAACAAGACGACTCCTTAAAAGATAACATTCCTTCCTGATGTCGTAAGGGGCCACGATGAGCCATGACCCACTACTTGCTAGATTGTGTAAACTGTCAATAATACATCATTTAATACACAGCCCTCTGTCTCAAAACATGTAACTAACTGCGTTTTGACCTTGAACAGGCAGAACAGCTCTCAGAACTTTCTGAGAGGCTGTCCCCGGGTTATAGTCCTCAATTCGGCTTGAACAAAATTTTCCATTTCTGTCTTAGATCGATGGATTAATTTTTTCGTCGCAAAGGTAATTCACCTCCAGCTTGAGGTGGAGGGGGGCAGTAAACCTACAGAACTCTGCTCAATGTTATGTGGCAGCCTGGATGGGAGCGGAGTTTGGGGGAGAATGGATACATGTATATGTATGGCTGAGTCGCTTTGCTGTGCACCTGAAACTATCACAACATTGTTAATCGGCTATACGCCAATATAAAATAAAAAGTTAAAAAAAAATGAACGAGTCTGCTCTACTATTACCCCAAAACTGGGCAGGCAACTGAAGACAGCTCTAGGTTCTCAGGAAAAACTCCTAGAACAAAGCCTTTGGAATTCCATGAATCCTGGAGCTTTGTCTCAGAAGACTCTGGGGCTGTTTAAGGAGAAAGACTTCCTAGGAGTCAACATAGAGCTCATGAAGGACTTGAAGTATAAGAAACCAACCTTGGGGCTTCCCTGGTGGCACAGTGGTTAAGAATCCGCCTGCCAATGCAGGGGAAACGGGTTCGAGTCCTGGTCTGGGAAGATCCCACATGCCGCGGAGCAACTAAGCCCGTGTGCCACAACTACTGACCCTGTGCTCTAGAGCCCACGAGGCACAACTACTGAGCCCGTGCGCCACAACTACTGAAGCCCGTGCGCCTAGAACCTGTGCTCCGCAACAAGAGAAGCCACCACAATGAGAAGCCTGTGCACTGCAACGAAGACCGAATGCAGCCAAAAATAAATAAGTAAATAAAAAAGAAACCGACCTTGGAGAATTCGCCAGAATCTCTTGGCCTCGTTTACTAAAACCAGCCACCTCTTCTCTACTCCTCTATTTTAAACTTGAAATCACAGAACCTTATAGCTAGGAAGAAACTTCTAATTCTCTTCTCCTTTGTTTCCAAGGCTTCCAGATCCATCTCTATAGCTTTGTCCTGACTCCAACTCCAACATTTCCAAGTGTCTGATAAACATGTCCATGTGGATATCTTATTGCAATCCTCAACGCGATCATTAAAATTAACTTTAAAAATTAATAAAGGAAATGCAGTGTTTGACGAAACATGTTTTTTCATTCAGACTCCAAAGTCACACCCCACCACAGTGGGTTGAACAGTGGACCCCCAAGAAGATACATCCAAGACTGAATGCCCAGTACCTGTGAATGTGACCTTATTTGAAAATAGGGTCCTTGTGATGTAATTGAGTTCGGCTCTCCAGATGAGGAATGAACCCACAAATCAAGGAGGGTCAAGGGTTTCCGGCAACCACCAAAGCTAGGAGAGATGCATGGAGTGGGGTGGGCGCCTCCCTCTGAGCCCCTGGAAGGAACCAAACTGGCTAACACCCTGATTTCAGATTTTTAAAAATGTCTGTTGTTTTAAGAGTTTGCATCTGTTACAGCAGCCCTAGGAAAATAACCTACCACCTCAAGAAGTCTCTTGATTTGAGCGGTGGGTGAAGAGGGCAAGGGATAAGGCTGTACATAACCTCCAGGTTCAGTGCGGTCAGGCACCCACCTAGCAGCCGGGTGACAGGTGTGCTGACACAGGTGGGGGATCCAGAGGTTCCCAGGATCCAAAAAAGCCGAACTTCTCCTCACCCTCCACCTCAGTTTACTCTCCATGTCCATCTTCAGCTCACTGTCAGAGGAGCCCCAGAAAGAACTTGGAATAAGACCAAGTTCTGCGCAGACTTTTCACCCAGAGTGCTGGCAGGGGTGGCGTTCTCAGTTAGTCACCTCATCTGCCGGGGAGGTTCCCGCAGCTGGCACTTCTGTTCTTTCCAAGATGTAGAATAGGTGTGCTGCAGAAGGGGCACTTCACTGGGTCTGTTGTTTCATTGCTAAGACAGTGGAGACAGCCACTTAAATAACAGCTCAGCGTGAGCTCGGGCAGCATCCGGTCCTTGATGGTTCACACCATGAGATGCTTCTCGGAGGGAAGACGGAGCGTCCCTTTAATCAGTGGGCTGGGGACAGCTACTCCACTTCCTAATCTGTCTGCCTTGATAACACTTACTTGAATTCCTCTGATACTCTGGGGCAGAGTTCTCTCAAAATAGGCCAGAAGGGCTCCCCTGGTGGCGCCGTGGTTGAGAGTCCGCCTGCCGATGCAGGGGACACGGGTTCGTGCCCCGGTCCGGGAAGATCCCACATGCCGCGGAGCGGCTGGGCCCGTGAGCCATGGCCGCTGAGCCTGCGCGTCCGGAGCCTGTGCTCCGCAACGGGAAAGGCCACAACAGTGAGAGGCCCGCGTACCGCAAAAAAAAAAAGAGGTAAATCTACATGTACTGACGGAAAAATCTGTCCAAGATCTAGTAAATGAAAAAGCATATGATTCCACTTGTATTTAAAATATATATATATATATACACACACACACACACACACATACACTCACACACTCATGTACAGACACACTTAAAAGCATATTTTTAAAACGTCTGGGAAATACTCATCAGACTATTCCTAGTAGCTAGTTCTACAGGAGTGAAGGGGGAATTTGACCTTTTATTTTACACAACTCAGTGTGGTTTTTTTAAGTAGCAAGCATGAATTGCCTAAAAAATAGATGATGTTAAGAAACCACCAGCTGTCTCTGTAGCTGGAGGAGTTACTGTGTTCTAGGGATTAAGGAAGACGCAACACTGTGAGGGAAAAGAAAATGATTTGTGGATGTCGAGGTAGCTTCCACCTCTCTTAACTGCTATCTGTAATTTCCTTTCCCCACGTTTTCTCTCTATCCCCTCGTTTCTCAGCTGGTTAAATACTTAAAAGTGAGTTTTGGTGCTTGAAATCTGCCTATGGTTACGGTTACACACACACACACACACACACACACCCATGTGCACCATACAATCTTTCCCAAAGAAATAAAAATACAAATACACTGCTACAGAAACATAAAGAGGAACCAGTGTCAGGGTTGGGAGAGGGCAGGGTTAATAGGATACACTAGACATGTGCCGATTTCGGGGGCAAAGGGGCTCTGAGATGTCCCCAGGCTAAGCAAGGACGTTAAGAATCCTAAGATTTTGGGCTTCCCTGGTGGTGCAGTGGTTGAGAGTCCGCCTGCCGATGCAGGGGACACGGGTTCGTGCACCGGTCCGGGAGGATCCCACATGCCGCGGAGCAGCTGGGCCCATGAGCCATGGCTGCTGAGCCTGCGCGTCCGGAGCCTGTGCTCCGCAACGGGAGAGGCCACAACAGTGAGAGGCCTGCGTACGGCAAAAAAAAAAAAAGAATCCTAAGATTTAAAAAATGGAGCAGGTGGTGCTGAAATTATCCAGCTGATTCTATTTGTCTTTGCTGCCCAGAGCTGCCTCCTCTTCCCTTTCTTACTACACAAATGCAAAGGCCATGATCCCTTCTCTGAGAAGAAAAACACAGCTTTTGATCTGAGTTTCCACCAGACTCGGCAAATTCACAGGACAGGACAGTAAGTGTTGGCCAAGAGTTCAAAGAGCTCAAGGAGCTGGATCTTAACCTGGAGTTTGTCTAAGCTGCACCTTGAGGTGCTCAGCAAACTTGAGCAAGAGGTGGAAGGGCTGGGGGCGGGCATCTGGACCCCTGAGTGCTGTTCCTGGGCACGGCCTCCAGGCTGGAGAGTGGTGGGAGGAGGGACGGGAAGGAGGGGCTCCCAGGGCCCACCCCTGAATCAAAGAGTTGCTCTATGTTATGCTTTATTCATTGGCTTGAATTTAGCTAATGTTTAAAGCTATCAACCATGTGAAAACCATCCAACTAGACCATCCTTTTTCTGATGAGGAAACTGAGGGCCATAGATAGGAAAGGACTTGGCCAGTCTGTTTCCTCACCAAGAGGGAGCAGACAGGCTGGCGGGACCGCCACCCCCTCCCACCATGGTTTCTCCTTAAGACCCAGCTTGGTGCCCATCCGGACCAGCCCCAGTTGCTGGATTCACCCAACCGCTTCCTGGGAGCCTTTGAGTGGCCAGATCACTCATTTGAATATCAAACATTTCCCTGCCAAGAGGCTTTGTTCTAAGAACAAAACCATCCGCCAACAGCTACCACAGACCAATAAAGGTACCGATTTTTCCACAAAGACTGTAACAACCTTTGAAATGAAAATCCTTGCTCTACTAGGGATGCAGTTAAGTAAGCGTCTTTCCCCTGAGGTCCCTCCTTCCACCAAGACCTTGAGCTTATCCTGGTTTTCTCCTCCCCTCTCTGCTTCGATGCACAGAGCACACAAAGAAAGTCCAAACTCCCTCCAAAGTGTGGCTTAAGAGGAGGCGTGTGGGCTTTGAAGTCAAACAAGGCGAGGTCAACATCCTGACCCAGTCACGTACCTGATCTCAGGCGAGTGAGTGAGGCTCCCCGGGTCTCGGCTTGCTCAGCTGAAAAGGTGGGAAAGAGCGCCACATACTGTTGCAAACAGAACCACCTGGCCCAACAGGCACCCAAAAAGCAGTAGTTGCAACCCAAGTGTCCATCAAGGGGAGAATGGATGAACTAAAAACTCACACAATGGGATATTATTCAGCCTTAAAAAAAAAAAAAAAAGGAAATTGATACATGCTCCAACATGGCTGAATCTGAGGATGTCCTGCTAACTGAAATAAGCCAGACACAAAAGAACAAATACTATATGATTCCACTTATAGGAGGTACCTGCAGTAGTCAGATTCATAGAGACAGAAAGTAGGGGGGTGGTTGCCAGGGGCTGAGGGAGGGGAGGATGGGGCGTTAGTGTTTAATGAATAGAGTTTCAGCTCTGCAGGAGGAAAAGAGTTCTAGAGATGGATGGGGTGATGGCTGTACAGCAATGTGAATGTACTTAATGCCACCGAACTGTACACTTAAAAATGGTTAAGATGGTACGTTTTGTGTATTTTACCATAATTTAAAAAATAATAAAGAAAAATAATTTTTAATGAGCTGAATTCTGTTGATAAATACCCTAAATGTAGTTTGATCAAAGATAATACATAGTGAAACTACTACTTCCCTTTTTCTATCTCCTATAACTAATACAGCCTGAAAAAAATAAAAAGCAGTAATTCTCAAAGTATATAGTCTGGAGACCTTTGGGGAGCCCTGAGGCCCTTTCAGGGAATCCATGACAAAAAACTTTTGTAACAATACTAACATGTTATATATCCTCTTTATTCTCATAAGCGTACAGTGGAGTTTTCCAGAGGCTCCAATAACGTGTTACATCCCAACAGACTGAACACAGAAGCAGGTAGGAGAATCCATCTGTCTCTGTTAAGCCAGACATAAAAGAGGTTCGAAAAATGTAAAACAATGCTATAATTCTCACTAAATTTTTAAGGAAAATAAAGATTTTTTTAAAAATAAAAAGACGTTATTTATAACAACATGGGCACATTATCCTTTTTTAACGAATTGACAGTTTTAAATTTCAATATCTAGTATGGTAAATACCAGTAGATATAACCCACATGAACTAAAGCTCTTTGAGGTCCCTAATAATTTGTAAGAGTGCAGAGGGGGCCTGGGATCAGAAAATCGGAGAATCACTGTAAAAAGGGAACCTTAGCGAGATAGTCAATGCCCTGCGCGATCCCCTCCAGCCACTCTTGACTGGAGCCAGCTGCCCAGAGGTCTCTCATTCACTGAGAAGGACGGCTGCCCACCCATCACTACCTGGGAAGTGGCTGGATTACCCCCTCCTTGGGGCTATGGTCGCTGTTCTCAAGGTGTGGCTCCAGGACCTCACCAAAGAAATGTGAATCCTTTGGCCCCATCAAAAACCTATTGAGTCTGAACTCTGGAGGGGGAGTCCAGGGATCTATGTCATAACTAGCCTTCCAGGTGATTCTGAAGCACACTGACATTTGAGGATCATCGGACTAGACAGTCACAGAAATTGATTGAGAATCACAGAAGACAGCTGTCAGAGCTGGGAGGTTATGCGCACGGGGGTCAGCTGGGGGACCTGGTTAAAAACGCATATTCTCATTGGGCAGATCACAAAGGGGGCCGGTGAGTTTGCATTTCTAGCAAACTCCCAGGTGACACTGATGCTGCTGCCCGCCCCCTCCCCGACTCCGCACCTCACCTGAAAGCCCAGGGCCATCCAATTCAGCACCTCTTAGCCTTTATCGAACTGCTAAGGCTCTGATGAAAGTTAGGGACTCTTCCTGGAAAAATGCGTGCACCTATTAAACTCTGGGGGCAGTTTCCAGATGTTCCAGACCTTCTGAAGTTCACTTAAAGGGTCACTGACTCTTTTCTTACCCTCTCTTTCTCATCTCATGACATTTATCCCTGAGTTAAGGGGTTTCATAAGCATCTTCAGTCACTCGTCCCCTCAGGCTGGCAGCCCCTTCTCTCTCAGATCCCCCCACTCAAATCCTACTCACCTCTCTGGGTCCAGTTCAAATGCTCCTTCCTTTGCTAAAAGGTAGCTGTGTTTTCTTGTGGGCTCACAGAGTAAGCTGGACCTCCATTACAGTCCCTTCTGCTGACTTATTCCCTGGGTGTCTGTTACGTGCCTGTCTCCCCGAGAGTTGTTTAAGCCCTCAAAAGTTGTCACTCATCTCTAGATGTCCCCCGAAACTGGCACACAATAGACGGTGCAGAGCTACTTGCTGGATGAACCAGTTCTTTACAATTGACACTGGACAAAACATTTCTGACACTTCAACAGATTTGTCAGGCTCCAGCCCTCCCCCCAATTACGGGCCACCTCTGTTTTGCAGCAGTTAGGAGTCTTCTTACGAATGTCCAATTCAAAAGGATAAGAAAGAAAATGGAAAAAAGAGGTGGAAGAGAAAGAAGCGGGCACACAACCCCACGCCCTCCCTCTCCCTCTGGATGCTCCATGTGTGGCCCCACAGCAGTGGGAGCCAGAGTGTCAAGAGCCTGTCGTAACCCATCCACAGGGCCTGGGGGCTGGGCCAGGGGAGAAGGCACACAGGTGAGAGCAACTCTGACGCATGGGGCGCTCAAGGTGATGGCAGAGCCGGGCGGGGTCGCGTCCTCTGGGCACACAGAGGGCAGTGGGAGGGGGGTGGGTTTTGGGGGCTGGGGACCAAGCAGAGCCAGAGATTGAGAAAGGGTCAGCTAAGAGGTGACAGGGACCCAAACACCAGCTTCACAGTTTTACTTGGGGCTGTTTCCTTCCCAATCCCTAAAGGCTGAGGCAGCTGCCACTCAAGAACCTAGAACCAGCACTTATTTCTCTCCCACCACCAGATGCTGCTCACCAGCCTGAGATGCACTTGAGTGACGCAAACACCTGGGAGAGGGTGACAGGCAGTGCAACACACCTTGGTCTGGGATGCTGACTTCTAGTCCAGCTGAAAGAATTAGATGGGGGCCCCCTACAATAAACGTTAAACCTACAACAACTCGCTACTAATTCCGACATCGACTACAAACTTGGGGCTGCTTTCCGGGCCTTGCACGAGGACACGTCCTCCTTCCTGTCCCATGAGCCCGGGTCTCATTCCAAATAAGTCAGTTTCTCACAGCCCCCACCCTTCACCCTCGTGGTCCCCGTCTGTTACGAGCTGAATTGTGTCTCCCCCAAATTCCTATGCAGTCCTCACTCCCACTACCTCAGAACGTGACTGTATTTGGAGATAAGGTCTTTTTTTTTTTTTTTTTTGCGGTACACGGGCCTCTCACTGCTGTGGCCTCTCCCGTTGCGGAGCACAGGCTCCGGACACGCAGGCTCAGTGGCCATGGCTCACGGGCCCAGCTGCTCCGCAGCATGCGGGATCTTCCCGGACTGGGGCACGAACCCGTGTCCCCTGCATCGGCAGGCGGACTCTCAACCACTGCGCCACCAGGGAAGCCCCTGGAGATAAGGTCTTTAAAGAGGTAATTAAAGTAAAATGAGGTAATCAGGGTGGGCCTGATCCAATGTGACTGGTGTCCTTGTAAGAAGAGGAAATCTGGACAGGGACACACACATACAGAGAAAATGCCATGGTGAAGACACAGCAAGAAGAGGGCCATGTACAAACCAAGGAGAACAGCTTTAGAAGAAACCAACTGTGTAGACACCTTGATCTCGGACTTCTGGCCCCTAGAACAATGAGATACTAAATTTTGTTGTTTAAGCCCCCCAGGCTGTGGCACTTTGTTGTGGCAGCCCTAGCTGACTGATACACCATCTAAATCATCTTTCTCTCTCAAGATCAAGGTTACTTCAAACTAATTCAAGACACTGTGATTCAGTTCAAGCCAAAGGAAGCTCATTAGCTGTCCACACTCTGGGCTGTGGCAGTGGGGCTCTGGCCTCAGTGGAGGGTGTGGTACCCAAGCATCTTGTCATGACGTTGCTGGAGGCTCCTGGTGTCTTACTGAATGAGTCAGATTATTGCTTGAATCAAGAAGTTCCTCTTCCAAGGCACCATCTTATTAATTAAAATCATTCTTAGAGAAGAGTTACTCGCCAAAGCAAAACTGGGATGGTTGCGACCCTCACTGGCAATGGTACCTCCTATGAGTAGCAGACGGGCTAGGAGTGGATGAGAGATGTGGTGAGATGCTCTCATGCTCTTTGTCAATTAATCTGATCTATTCTTCTCTCTTTGGAGTGTTAGGAAACATCTTTTATCCTCTTTGGAATTACCCAGACATAGCTGGGCATCGGGGTCCAGAGCCCACAGACAGAGGAGCAGGTACCCTCCACAGATGAGGGCAGCTCTGGGGGGTGCAGCCAGGCCAGATGCTGCTGCTTTCAGTGAATCCAGTGAAAGGTGGCAGCCACACCCATCACACATCATCCAAACCCCAGTGGGCATCTTTGAAAGGCATCTTGAGCTTGTAGCACATGGGTGACCCCTAGAAAGCTTGCACATCTCTCAAAGGATACTTGGGGCCTGATGCAGGGCTTTTAGGCTCTGGCACTCTCTGTAATCACAAATGTCACTCCTCAGCAGAGATATCAAATCCCTGGCAGGAGGCCAGGAGCTGTCACCAACAAGAGGTGGGTTTCACCAGCCTCTCAGCCAGAGAATTAAGAAGAAGCGGCTCCAAAATAGAGTTCAGCCCCCATTTCCCAATTTCAGAGAAGCAGGGGAGCCCCACGCACCATCCCCACCCCCCTGCTCCCGTCATCACCCCAAATACACACACAGAGAAATGCACCATCAGCCGGGAAGGACCAGCCCTGCTCTGGCGCCAGCTTCACCTGAACCCATCTGTGAACACATTTCTCATTAAAGCCACAGAAAATTCAAGGGGACAGAGATAAGTCCGATCAATGGAAAGAAGGAGCGAGGAAGGCAAAAGAAGAACAAAAACCTTGCTGGGATCATTGCTCACGGGGCCCCAAACTTACTGGTTCCTGGAAGTAGAGCTGGTAATCAAAGACAGGATTGGCTTTGATTATCTCCATTGGGGACACTTTGGGATTTGCTGGTATGAAGGGAGTATTCAAGCTGGCCACTGCCCTGTGGAAAGAAGAGGTGTCAAGACACAGACCCCATAAGAAGACAGTCTGTAAGGACCAGAAAGGACCTCATGTGTCAAAACCCAAGCTCAGAGCGGGAGAGTGCTACACACAAGATCTCACGCCAGCAGTGCAGGGAGAACGGGATCTGAAACCATACTTCTTGACTCTCCAGCCCAGTGTGTGGTTTTGTTTTGGTTTTTTTTGCCACTAAACTGCAGTATTTCTCACCTACTTGCCTTCGACAAAGACACACATGCATACACGCACGCCCACATACACGCATGTTACGTGCAGTATATCCACCTTGATTAGAATACGTGAACAGTACAATCTTTCTCTAGTTTGTAAAAACACAGTCATTTCTTCCTTCCTTCACTCACTGTTTCCTCTGTGTTGAGTGTAATTCCACGCCACATACTAGGGGAGAGAAAATATAAAACCAATACTCCAAGAGCTTATTATAGTCTAATAAGGAAGGCTAGTCAAATACACCCGTGACTATACTATGAGATAGACTGCAACATGAGGCATAGGAATTCCTACAAAATACCACAGAATTCAAAGAGATAAAGGATTTCTAGGTTTGGGCAACATGGAAGACCTTATGGAAGAGACAGCATTTGAACTTGACTTTCACAGGTGGGGGAGAGGTGGGGAGGGGAACCGATACCTGCAAGGGAAACATCATGAGGTCGCCTGAGCCAGTTCTAGAATGAGGCAAAGCCTGGGGTTGAGTTTGATGGAGCAAGGAGTCTACAGGGCCAGAGGCCAAGTGGTTAATGGGGCATCTTGGTAAATGAAGCCAGAAAGGCTCATGGGACCCGGAACATGAAGGGCCCTGAGTCTGGACTTGAAGCTGCAGAAAACCAAGAAAGCCATGAGGGCTTCTGGCAAGAGGTGAGAGTGGATGGAAGCTGCATTCAGGAAGTGATGTATCAAGTGGCGATCCATCACGTGGCTGAAGAGAGGGGGAGAAGCCAGCAGACTACTGCATTAGTCATCCTGAGGGGAGGAGGATGGCAGCAAAAGGAATAAAAGAGAGGGTGAATTTGAGAGACCACACAAAGGCAGAATTGATAGAAGTTAGCCAGGACTACATTTAGCCTGGCTGGTCAGCAAAGAATTCCATATCCCATGCTTACCCTGTGGAAACTTGTTCCCAGAAAAGAAATAGATATATAAAATAGGAGCAATGGGATAATTAGGGCAAATAAAACAATCATTGGAAGGACTGGTGAGGCTTATCCAGCACCAACCAATAGAAATATAATGCAAAAAAAAAAAAAATATATATATATATATAATGCAAGCCATATATATAATTAAAATTTTTCCAGTAGCCAAATTAAAACCAGTAAAAAAGAACATGTGAGATTAATTTTAAATATTATTTAATATTAACTTAATATTCATTTTAAATTTAATGTTAACTTAAATGTTAATTTAATATTTAATCCAATATATCTAAAGTATTAATAATTTCAACATGTAATCAATATTAAGAATTATTAATAAGATATTTTACATTCTTTTTTTCATACTAAGTCTTTGGAATCTGGAAGGTATTTTCTACTTACAGTAATCTCAATTCAAACTGGCCACATTTCAAAAGTTCAACAGCCACGATTAGACAGTGCAGGTTAGGGTAAAAAATAAGTTACATGGATGCCTATAAGTTCCTAATGCCACCATAGTGAACCTATTTTAAGCATTACTTAAATCACAAGTCAAGACATTCTAGCTCTTACTAAATATTCTGAACAGAATGGGGCTTTCTTTATAATCGCTTTGACGTATCATTTATTCCATATATAAAAGAATCATCACTAAATGAGATGATAATATATAAATGCTGCTGCCGACTGCATTAAGAGGAGGAAAAAGCTGAACCACAGCCTCCTTCTGGCAGCAGCATCTCCAGGTGATTGTTACAGAAAGGAAAGAAAACAAACAAGTGAGTAGACCCTGATTTTAAATAGGTTCCCAAAGCTTATTTCAGTAGAGAGGCGAAACCAAGCATTCAAAGAAATATTCCACATTAAATGTGGGCTTTTTTTTTTTTTCTTTCATTCATTGTCTGGCTAGAAAGGCAGAGATTAGTGCTGTTAACAATATCCTTAAATAAAACATGCTCCCAGACCCAGAGATGCGGGGTCCCATCCTGGACAGCCCTGCGAGAGGGTCTCGGCTCCCTCCCGCCCTCCCAGGAAGGAGGTAAGGGCTGCTTTGATGAGAGGAGACGTAGAATGAACAACTAGCCCAGAATCAACAGCAGGCACGGCGGAAACCGCACAGGAGAAGAGGAATGGGGAACCAGAGCACGCCCGCATCTCAGATCTGATGTTACTCTGCACGAAACCACACTTGGCTCACGTTAAATCTTTTAAAATTCTCACAGGAGAGAGAACTAGATTAAGTTTAATAAAACAACAACAAGGTGGAGACCATATGTTGTTGCTCTATCTCTTTTTCTTCCCCTCAAGGAGCATCTAACACAGCCTGCAGGGTAACTTTTTGGTGAACTTGATTCTTAAGAGCTTTCTTATCTCACTTTTGAATGACAGAGAGGACAGACAGAGAAGCTAAAGAGATGAAAACAGCGCGCAAAAACTTTAAAAATACTTTAGGAAATGTTTGATGCTTTCTGGTCTTTGAGATCATCCAACCATCTGAGCTGGGGTTGAGCTGAACAAAGTTTCTCCAGTGTTTCCATTCCTATAAACTCAGCCAAATAAAAAGTAACTGGATTCGTTAGGGAAACACAGATGGCTGCTAAGGATGTGGTTTTAATGAATTTGCCAAGATCTGAGGCTGAAATGGGAGGCCAGACAGGCTTTAACTGCAGTTACCAGCTCAAATGGGGTGTGGCCACAAAGACCACCTGACTCTCCAGGTTCAAAACCCATCATCTGAAAGCTCCCACTGGGGCCCTGAAATGTCATTCTGAGAACGATTATGAGTGACGTGATGGTGATCATGACATATCATTCCAACCTGACATCTGTTTTACTGTATTTTGCAGGTTGAATAGTCGGGTATGAGTGACCATTACCACTCTGTGGTTGAAGATACCAGGGCCTAACGGGTGAAGTGATTTGTCACGTAGCCAGGTCAGGGTAAAAGGGAAAGCCACATTTTCTGACTCTGACCAGGGCTAAAGTGCCTCCTGGCACTCGGTTCTATGAATCTGACATCCCCGGCTGCCTCACCTCCTCCCCTCAAAGTCCACCCTCATTCTCCTGCATTCCCACTGGCTACTCAGGCCCTGAATTATTCGTTGCATTACTGGTGATTGGGACAGGCCTTGTGCCCAAGACATTAGCTCATTAACCCCCCACTGCTTATACACCAATGAGCTAAGGAGCTACGGTGTCACCTTCCCAGAGAGTAACCTATTGTTTTCAAGAAGTTTTCTAGAATTCAAGACCTGAGGAAGGAGTCTAGGGAATTCAAGTCCAGTCTGACCCAAATTCTTGACACCCGAGGCCTAATTACCTCACTCTCTTGGGGTAGAAAAGAGCCATATTCCACACCAGCACACCACCCCAGTCGTGGCCAATGAACACAGCTTGAGCGATGCCCTAGGAAGACAAAGAAGGGGGCTGAGTGTGAGCAGCTTTCCGGGACAGGGGATGGGCGCTGAGAGCCGGAGGCCTGGGGCTCCCCTTAGGCCTAACCACAGCAGCGACGCCCAACAGCCGCCCTCTTGAAGCCTCTGGTCCCATGTACAGGCCCCGCCCACCCTGCACACAAATGGCTGGCCTCTTAAATCTTCTCAGAAGACTGAGGCCATTGGCCATGAATTCCCTCCCTACCTTCCCACAAATCAAACTTTGTTTCACCCTCTTTCCTCCCTTTTGTCTTCACGTTAGAATGACACCACCCCTCCCCTCAGTGCTCATCTGTCATTGAGTGGTTATTATTCTGGTCCCCATTCTTTCGGATCTTTTCTACGAGCCTCAAAAGCATCCTTTACCTCCCCATTTCTCCCCGCACCTTCCTCTCCTCTGCTGCTGTAACCACGAACGACCACAGCTCCCTTCATGCAGGATCTTCTGTGTCACAGGCCCTTTATCTGGAATCCTCCCAGTAACCTTCGAACTCACATTTTACAAATGCAAAGATGGCTCACAGCGGGTCGGGTGACTTGCCCAGGCTGCACGGATGGTAAGTGCAGGCCCAGGTCTCCTAACCTAAAATCGGGCTCCCTCCTCTAGGCCACCCGCTGACCGCTTTAGGGCCTTCCGATCCTCCCCAGCCTCACCACCAGCTGGAAAGGTGGTTCCTTGCCTTAGCTCTCTGCCACACTCCGTCTCCTGTGTTCTCCCGCTTCTCACAATGGTTTGTATCAGGTGTCTCCCTAAGGACCTTCCTAAGTCCCTCCAGTGGCTTCTTCCCTGCTACGCCCAAGTCCACTAAAATTTCTCTCTTAAAGGCTGCTAATCACTAATAATTTTTTTTCCCCTCTTGGTTCTCATTCTTCCGATTGTTCTGCAGTGTGAGTGAAAAAAATGCTGCCTGGCATATCAGTAAACAAAGGATGTTGCAGCCATCAAGTCACTGCAGTCACCCAGATGGTGAACCCTGAGGGAACTCAGGATGGAGACAAACAGGCTGCCCACTGCCAAGCCCTCGGTCACGGCAGCCACCTTCAATGGGGCACCCGGAGGGGATTCAGGATGGAGAAAAGCAGGATGCCGGCCCCAGCTAGCAGAGGTGCGTGTCGAAGGAATGACTTCTGTGAGCCCAGACCCTTGCACCTTCCGATACACAGAAAAATGCTAAATTCCTTCACTTGAGATACCTGGTTTTCTTTAATTAAGAGCAATCTTTTGATGTTCCGACTACCTAGTCTTTGTTGCAGAAACTACTATATATTCTGCCTCCTCTCTTACCTCTCTGGAAGCGGTCTCAGAGCTGTCTGAGATGCTGTATCGGGCTTATGTCTTCAGTTTGTCCACCAAATAAGACACAATTCTCAACCTTTAGGTTGTGCTTTTTTTTTTGTCAACAGCAGCATGAGGCCTTTCCTGTGAAACATTCTTCCCTGGGCTTCTGTGACACTGTGCTTTCCAGACTCTTCTTACTTCTCCGAGTCTACTACTCCCTCTCTACCTCTCACCTGGGACTATTCCATGGCTCAGCCTTCAGGCCTGGCGTTGGGAAGCTCATCTCCTCCAAAGGCTTCAGGCACCACGTCCAGGTGGCAAATGACCACCTCATCTGGTCACCCAGGTCATCCAGGGTGGCCCAGTCTCCTTCCCACATATCCTAGTCATGACTGGGCCGGGGACGGACACCTGACCCAGCTGGCCAGCAACCACAGAGACGCCCTCTCAACCATCAGAATAAGAGACGTTCCCAGCCAGTTGGAAATCTTCTAGAAAAAGTCAGGAGAGGGGTGGCCACACTGGGTCTTAGCTATCCCCATCACACTCAAAAGTCCCAAAGCCAGTTCCACAGGACTGAGAATCTGCAGAGGATGGGACATGACATTGTTACCGCACGTCCTACACCAGGCCCTGCTGTAGATCTGGAACTCCTTCGTCATCTCAGTTGCTTCTTTCAATGCACACCCAGTGAACAGGAGAAAGATCCCACTGCTTTGAGGTTCTCTCTTGGCCCCCCCTGCACTGTCACTGTCCTGGCTGGGCCCTCAGCCATGCTACGGTGTCTCCCTTCTGCCACGTGACCTGACTGAGGATGGCAGAGGATGTTCCTGAGTCTCAGAACTGAGAGCGTGTGTGCCCTGCAGCAGCGTATTCTCAGACGACCACTGTTGTTGATCATTTTCATTGAGATTGACATTCCAAACCATGTTAAACGAAGACATTCGATTTTAAATATTTCAAAAGGGATGGAAGTTTTCAGACTTCCATCTGGGAAATATTAGCCTATTGGATGTTTCCCAGACTTCTTCAGCTGGCACTAAGGCTCTTCATCTGGCTTAAAGCCAACAGAGACATTCTACCCCCTGGAAGATGCTTTTCATGAAACAAGAACCAAACCAATCTCACCTCTATAATCTCCAAACCTGTCTTTATAATCCCTTCCGACCCACCACCCCACCTTCCCCCTCCCATACCGCTCCCTTGAGGGCTCTACCAGCTGACACCTTCAAAGATTACAGCTTTTCTTTAATTGCCCAGTTCCAAACAGAATTCTCCAAAGAGATCAGTTCAAAATAATTACTTACCAACTTATCCAGGAAGGTGACCATGTCCTAAGAAAGAAAACACACACACAAAATCAGAACTGTATCCATCCCCTCAGCGGCTTTGAGGTTAGAATTACTGTGTTTGCCTTGGTTACAGTCTGAATTGTGTCCCCCACCTTGCCCCCAGCGAAATTCATATGCTGAAGCCCAAACCCTAACCCCTGGTACTTCAGAATGTGACTGTATTTGGGGATAGGGTCTTAAGTGAAGATGTGATTAAGTTAAATGGGGTCATTAGGGTGGGTCCTGATCCAATATAAGACAGAAGATTTGGACACAGACACATACAGAGGAAAGACCATGTGAAGACAAAAGCAGCAGATGGTCATCTGTTGATACAAGCCTCACATGAAACCCTGCTGATACCCTGATCTTGAACTTCCAGCCTCCAGAATGGTGAGAGGTAAATTCCTGTTGTTTAGGCCACTCAGTCTATACTGCTTTCCCATGGCAGCCCCAGCAAACTAACACCACGTTCAATCACCTCACACTAGCTTTTTAGTTATCTCCCTTCCCCTTCCAGCGTCCTCTTATAACCACACAGACTCCCAACAGACCCAGTGAATTATTCAGGGTAGGTCAGTACACATCCCTAACTGAAATGGACCATTTTCAATGTAAGACAGAAATCATGGCTTCTTCCCTGGAAGGAGAAAGCAGAAGAAAACTGCCCTGGAGAGGTCTGGCTGCTTGCCTCGCCCCAGGATGGTCAGCTCCTGTTCCCCATCCCCCAACAGACGTGGACACTTGGCCACATGGCCGGCAACCACGGAGTCTGAAAAAGGTGTATGAGATGCTGAGGGAGTGTCTCCACACGCAGTTTTGTTCTGAGATTCTGGGCGTGGGAGGAAGGGTCACCTAGAATCAGGGCCGGCACGGTTGTATGGGCCACGTGTGAATGAGCAGGTAGGGGAATTTAGCTGAGGGTTTCCCAGAAATCCTATAACATGCCAAGTGGCAGTACCCATGAGGCTCCCGATGAGGAACCAACAGACTGTCTGATGTAAGAGGGCCTCTAAGGGATGAAGGGTGCAGAATTGTGGTCCAGCTACAGTGGTTGAGGTGAGCTGGGACCCCCATCAGTGAGAGAAGCGATTAAGGAGGAATGGGGGAAATTAAATAGATGCAGGGACGCCTTTACCTTCTCCTTCTAGGACCCCCAGCGGATGTTGTCCAAACCACTCCCTCAGCACTGCAGTTTTATTCACAGCATCTCTCTGCTTTCTTCTTTCTTTATTATTCCTTTAACTTTGGGGTTCTCAGACTGCCTCCTCAGACTTGTCCGAGCACGGACAAGTCCCATGCTCCCCTTATGAGACATCAAGCCTGCATGTGGGGCCTGATGGGGTGCTCCAGGCAGAGATGTGACCCTCCTAGATGAAGGCTTTCTGTAATTTTAGCATAATCACTGGCATCGCCAGTTTTCTGGCCAAGCAGGAGGCTGTTTCTTCCTCTCGGTCCCTCCAGCCTTTGCTTTTGCTCCAGGGCTGATGGAGGTTTGGGTGACAGTCTCTCCTCACCTCAGCCTTGGCCTTCCCCTGCAAGCTCTAAGATGAGGGTCCCTGTCCCCAATGGTGCGTATGCCTGTCTTAGAACAGGAATGCCTCTGCAGTCCCCAGTCCACGCACTAACTTCCTAGGTCTGGCCAACACTGTGTTTACCACAATAAAGTGATTTTTTAAATTCTCAGAATGGAAAGGTGATATGGTGGGGTAGCTAAGAGCAGGAGCATGGGAGCTACTGCAGGGTTTAAACCTGGCTCTACAAGCTGTTGACCTCAGGCAATTACTTAACCTCCCCATGACTCAGTTTCCTCTTCCATCAAATACTTAGAAAAGTACTTGATATACAGTCAACGTTGGCTATTATTTCAAAATACTTTGACTTTCGGAAAGAATTTTTACCCAAATGTTGTGAAATGCTGCTTTCCTAGGATTTAAATGAACACCCACACTTCTGTCTTATATCAGTGAAAACACAAGGATGGAGAAGAAGTTACAGATGTTACCCAAAGATCCTCCTTACGTTGCATAACACTTCCATGGAATAGTCTTCTATTTCTGCAATTAAAAATAAAAGAAATACACTTAATTTGCATGTTTAAAAATTACCAGCAAACTAAAAGAGCCCCTTTGGCAAAAAAAAAAATATCTTATTAAATTCTTGGGTTGATATAGTCCTGCTTGTTTACTTTCATTGTTGTTGCCTGTGGTTTTTGTGTCATATCCATGAAACCATTGCTAATACCAACATCATGAAGCTTTTCCACCATGTTTTCATTTAGGAACTTTAGTGTCAGGTCTTCAGTTTAAGCCTTTAATCCACTTTGAGTGGTTTTTTGTGGATGGTGTAAGATAAGGGTACAATTTCATTATTTTACATATGGATATTCAGTTTTTACAACACTATTTGTTGAACAGACTGTCCTTTCCCCATTGAGTGGCCTTGGCACCCTTGTTGAAGGTCATCTGACCAGATACACAAGGGTTCATTTCTGGACTCTCTATTCCATTGATGTATATGTCTGTCTTTATACCAGTACCGTACTGTATTGATTACTGTAGCCTTGTAATATATTTTGAAACCAAGAAGTATGAGTCCTCCAGCTTTGTTCTTTCTTACGATTGATTTGACTATTTGTAGTCTTTTGTGGATCCATATGAATTGTAGAATTGTTTTTTCTATTTTTGTAAAAAATGTCATTGGGATTTTGATAGGGATTGCACTGACTCTGTAGATTGCTTTGGGCAGTATGGACATTTTACCAATAATAGCAATTCCAGAAAAGAGAAAGAAAGAAAAACAGAGAAAACAGAAGAAAAAATTTTCAAAGAAATAATTCAAGAAAATTTCCAAGAACTGAAAGTTAAATGTACCCAGAAAAGTAGATGAAAAAAGACCCATATCATAGCACAATATCATAACATTTTAGAACACAACAGATAAAGATCCTAAAAGTCTCAAGGGTAAGGAAAAAAGGTAACATGGCACTGGAATGCTGTATAGCAACAAGGGAAGCTAGAAAATACTAGGACAAAGGCTTCATAATTTTTTTTTTTTTTTTTTTTTTTTTGCTGTACGCGGGCCTCTCACTGCTGTGGCCTCTCCCGTTGCGGAGCACAGGCTCCGGACACACAGGCTCCGCGGCCATGGCTCGCGGGCCCAGCCGCTCCGCGGCATGTGGGATCTTCCGGGATCGGGGCACGAACCCGTGTCCCCTGCATCGGCAGGCGGACTCTCAACCACTGCGCCACCAGGTAAGCCCAAGGCTTCATAATTTTAAGGGAAAAGAATTTGTTACTTAAAATCTACTGCCAAATGATCTGAAGTTTATACACAAATGATCTGAAATGTACATGTATGCATTCCAAATCATTGCACTTGGCTTTAGAATTAATGTTATATATCATCTTCGACAACAGTTAACATGTAAATTATGTTTTTGTTTTAAAAAAAAGAGTCATAATTAGGGTATGACCATAAGTCCCAGTTTGTCCAGGACAGTTTTGGTTTATGTGTTGTTATTAATAGTTTCTCTTTTAATAGTGTTGTAGTTGCCTGCTCTGACCTGGGACCAGGGGAAGACAGTGCAGCTGGAGAGCTCAGACAGTCAGAAGGCATGACCAACACCAAAAGCCGTAAAACAGCTAACCCACCAGAAGAAGCAGATGACCCTCCATAGCCTTTCATGTCCACCGCTAGTACCCGGAAGCCCGCCTGGGCCAGAGCAGGGATCTAGAAAAGAAACAATTCAGACCCTCTCCAGTGTGGGCTCATCAGTGTTTTGCTGACGCCACCTCTTTGCTTCCTTCTATCTCCCTGTTATTGTAAATGGTTCAATTCAAAGTGCCACATGGCACTACATGGTGTCCTCACCATGGGGCTGGCATGAGCCCACCTGGCCGCCATGGATGGTCGTAGGGTTTGTGCACTGCACCTAATGCCACACCTGACAGAGTACCTTTCTTAGCAAAGACCTTGCAGATTTCTATATTCATTACAGAGATTTCCCAGCAGGTGGCATAAAGCATCTTGAGGAAGTATGCTTTTTTTCATCTGCAGAGGTGGCATATAGGCTAGCACAGATCTGAGCTCTGGAGCAATCTCTGGCCCCAACATTTCAGAGATATCGTGGTCATACTTGGGAGATGATGCTCCACGGTAAGGTGTCGGCTTCTTAATGATATTCCAGGCTGGCTCACACCATCTAGACTCTTCTCTCCCCTCACCCTGACTGGGGCGTACTTCCCCCAGTTTCCCTTACCTGGTACCTCCAAGAGAACCAGCTCTCCGGAAATCCATGGCAGAGGCATACGGCAGGGCCAGAGCCCAGCTCCACAAAATGCAGACACATCCCAGGCTGTAGAAGAGAGAGGTGAGCGGGGAGTGACCTCAGTGCAGGCCGGGGGTAACCAGGCACCTCTTCGGCAGATCTCCCCGGGCCATTTCAATATGTTGCCAGATCGCGCCTGACCCAGCTTTCTCAGCTAAAAACCCACCAATGTTAGAAGAAAATGTCTGAGAAGAGACAAGTGATCAAACTGTGCAATAAAAACAGGCAGTTTCACTGGAACAAGAAGAGCCTGAAAAGAAGATCATAATGTTGGAAAACAAAACAACTTGGCCTTCCTCCCCAAAAGGCCCTCATCCTGTCAGAGTTTCTGCTGTCATCTGACCTGTTTTCCATATTTTAAACCGGGGGCTGATTTCGTACAGGGCATGGTATTCACATGAAGGTGCGGAATACCATGACTATTTCATTAAAAGCTGTTTATCTCTTGAACGTGAACATTTTTTCCAGCTTTGCTATACTTCCGGTCCTTTGTGGGCTACATGGGTATGGCCAAGACTGTCGGGGCCCAATATCCACCTTCTTCTCTTCTCCTTGGTTCCTGCTGGTATTTTCCAGGCCTCCCCCAACCGTCCTGCAGTGGGTGTGGCCGTGTGACTGGCCAGTGGCATATGAGCAGAAGAAATGTGTGCTCCATCTGGGCCGTAAACCTCCCGTGCACCTGGTTCTCCCTCTCTTTTCCTATCTGCGCCTGAATGGACTGGGCCTTGAGGAAGGAAGAACCTGCAGAAAGAAGGAGACTGGGTGCTTGAATGACTGTGAGGAGAGAGCCTACTCCCAGTCCACATGGGATTGTGCTGCAAGCCAGAAACAAACTTGGAGTCAAGCCACTGAAAGTGTGGGGCTATTTGTTACAGCACTGAGCCTACTCTGACTATTACAGGGGGGTCTAAGCCAAAGAACTAAAGCAATATATAGTCAAAGTACCCTATTTTTCCCCAAAAGTACTTTATCTCTAACTTTCTAGTGGAAACAAATGAGAAAAATAAGCTTCACTTTATAGAAATCCACTTGGAACAACTCTATTTCGCTGCATCTCACACTACTCCAAGCTGGCGTTCCAAACCGGAAGTTTCATTCATAATTCCCAACAAGCTATTTTGCTCAAGAAAACGTCGGGCTGACATTTCACAAACCCCTTCTTGGACTACAGTCTTTTTTTTTTTTTTTATCAGAATATGTTCTCTAGTCTTCCCTTTAGTACTTGGCAAAAGGAGGGACTTGAACTTTATTTATTTATTTATTTTTTGCGGTACGCGGGCCTCTCACTGCTGTGGCCTCTCCGGTTGTGGAGCACAGGCTCCGGACGCGCAGGCTCAGTGGCCATGGCTCATGGGCCCAGCCGCTCTGCGACACGTGGGATCTTCCCGGACAGGGGCACGAACCCGCGTCCCCCGCATCGGCAGGCAGACTCTCAACCACTGCGCCACCAGGGAAGCCTGGACTTGAACTTTAAATTCTATGCTCCTTTATACTGAAAATTGTTATAGTTCTGATGTCCAATCAAATGATCCTAATCCGCCTCTGTCCTCAATGGATCTTAACTAGAAGGCTCCCTCTTGCTCCTACATACTTGATTCAGCTAAGTAGCTCAGCAAACGCATGCACGTTCGCATCCTTTGAACAGTGTGTTCTAAAATTGCCGTTAAGTCAGAAAACGGAAAAGATCTATTATCAACGCAGTTTGAGTTGCGTTAGCATCAAGGTAATAGCACTCCCAGAGCCTGGGCTCCCCAGAGGCCACTGCCTCAGCCCTTTAGTTTTGGGGTGAGGGCAGAGGAAGTGGTTAGGCAGCTCTGGTCACACTCCTTCAAGGTCAAATGGGGAATCTACTGAAACTGGCTGGATACGCAAGCATCAGGAGGATTGTGAGAGTAACCTTGTCTGTAGGGTTGGAGATGCAGGGTCACAGCCCAGACAGACCCCAGCCCCAGGCAAAGAGTCCCTTACTCGACATCAGTATTAGAGACGAGGTCTGGGGGGAGCTTATGAAACCTTATGAAACCAGTCCAGGAGCACCCAGGGTTATAAGAGCAGTCACATTGACCAGAAAAGACCTTTCTCGCTATCCAAATCCCACTCAATCTCTGATGCTCACTTCACCACTGAATCTCATCCCCCGCAATTACAGTCACTCTCTCTACCCCCTACAGAGGCCATTCTGAGTGCTTGAGCCACTGCCGTTAGGGCCGCATCCTGGGATGTAACTGCAGGGAATGTTACCTCAGCAGAATGCAGACCATACAATCCTTGAGGTCACATAAGACCTCCATTGATCTAGGTATTTCTCTCTGTGCCTAGCAAATAGCAAATGCTCACTGAACATCCATGGGGCTCTCCTCCAGGGCAGTAGGTCCTCCCCAGGTCCCAGACCTGCACAGCTCAGGACACCAGCTCTCTTCTTTATGAAGCACGAGGTACTACCTACCCCCGTGATCAACATGGGGTATTTCAATTAATCCTTACAAGAACATTGAGGGGAGGTATTATCGCCATCTCATTATAAAGCTGTGTACACTGGGGTCCAAAATGATAAGAAATGTGCCCACATTTGCCAACGTAGTAAGTGCCAAAGCCAGGATTCAAACTGGTTCCATCCGGCTCCAAAGCAACTGTTGAGTTTTGTTTTGCTTGTGAGCTAACCCGTAGCTCTGGGTCCTGTTGTAGTTAAATGGCCACAGTGACAAATGAAGAAAGATCCCAAAGTGAACCTGAAAAGATGTTTTAAAGCCCTGCTCTGTATCCCGGCTGGGTCAGGAGTCAGGGCCCCTCTGCACGTGGCCTTGGTCTTGCTGCAGCCCTGACCGCTGGGCTAATGACTGGCCATTTCCCTCTCTGTATCTGGTGCCTCCCTGCATCCTTCCTGTCTGGCCCGTGCCTGACACAAAGGAAGGGCCGATAATACCCGCTGGATGAAATAACGAAATAAAGTGCCAGACACGCAGGCTGTGGGGACGGAGCAAGGCCCCACGTGGCCTGTTGTTCTGTGGGAGTCTGACCACATTGGTCCACGTCTGCTATTGATTTTTTTTTTTTAGCTTTTAAAATTTTTATTTATTTATTTTATTTTTGGCTGTGTTGGGTCTTCGTTTCTGTGCGAGGGCTTTCTCTAGTTGTGGCGAGCGGGGGCCACTCTTCATCGCGGTGCGCGGGGCCTCTCACTGTCGCGGCCTCTCTTGTTGCGGAGCACAGGCTCCAGATGCAGGCTCAGTAGTTGTGGCTCACGGGCTTAGTTGCCCCGCGGCATGTGGGATCTTCCCAGACCAGGGCCCGAACCCGTGTCCCTGCATTGGCAGGCAGATTCTCAACCACTGCACCACCAGGGTAGCCCTGCTATTGATTTTTGAGGAATCATACTTGTGGCAGATACCATTTCCATATACATGGTGGATGTGTAGCTACCCCTGAGATTTCACAAATGTCTCACAAGTCGTTTTAGGGGGGCTGGTTAGAGAGACTCAGCCGCTGGTGAGAGAGCGCTGACTCACCTTTATGGGCACGTACCCATGGCTCACGGTGCTTGGATCGCAGGGGATTGGTCGGGGGGCTGCAGTTTGGAGAAGCTGAAAGTAAGAGAGACACAGTGAGGGAGATGGCTCTGCTTCCTTCCACGAGAAGGCCTCAGAGTGAGTTCACAAAACTCCATAAGACAGCCCCTGGGTCACCTTTGCCATGGCTTCCTGAGTCCTACGGGTGACTGACCAACCCAGCCCCCTCTCCCCTAGGGTCAGTGGAGTCCGGTGACTGAGTTCTGGCCAACAGGATGCAGACAAAGAGCATGGCCTATGCAACTAGAGATGATCATACTAAGTGAAGTAAGTCAGAAAGAGAAAGACAAATACCATATGTATGATATCACTTATATGTGGAATCTAAAATATGGCACAAATGAACCTACCTACAAAACAGAAACAGACTCACAGACATAGAGAACAACCTTGTGGTTGCCAAGGGGGAGGCGGGGAGGGAGAGGAATGGATTGGGAATTTGGGGTTAGTGGATGCAAACTATTACATTTAGAATGGATAAACAAAAAGGTCCTATTGTATGGCACAGGGAATGATATTCAATATCCTGTGATAAATCATAATGGAAAAGAATATAAAAAATGCATTAAAATAAAATTAAAAAAAGAAGAGCATGGCCTGACCACCAGAGCTGTGAAAATCCCTACGTGATTCTCTATATTCTTTTCTCCCTTTTCATCTGGTGTTCAGCGTGACCTCGGAAACCACCAGTAGAAGACAGGGGTTCTCCATCAACCTGGGTCCTAGAATGGCTGTGAGGCAAGCCCCTGGCCACCACCCACTGAATTTCACATCTGCGAGGAATAAACACCACTTGCTCCCAAACCCAGAGATTTTGGACTTTAATGAATATAATTCTTCTCTAGGGCAGTTCCTCAAGTGGTCACCCAGGCTCATGCTGGACACAGCCAGGAATGCCAAGTTCACAGAGCAGTCATCCCATCTTTACATGACCCTGTTGAAGGGTTTCTTCTTCAAGTTGGCCAAAATCGAACTCTCCGGGCCGTGTATGGGTCAGCTCGGGTAGCCACAACACAGACTGGGGTGCTTAAACAACAGACATTTATTTTCTCACAGCTCTGGAAGCTGGAAGTCCAAGAAGGTGTTGGCAGGGCTGGTTCTTCCCGAGGCCTCTCTCCTTGACTTGTAGACGGCCATCTTCTCCCTGTATCCTCACATGGCCTTCCCTCCGTGTGTGTCTGTGTCTTAATCTCCTCTTCTTATAGGGACACCAGTCTTAATGGATTAGGGTCCATCCTTATGACCTCATTTTACCTTAAATACCTCTTTAAAGATCCAATCTCCAAATACAGTCACATTGTGAGGTCCTGGGGGTGAGGGCTTCAGCGTATGGATTTGGTGGGGGGGACGAAATTCAGCTGATGAAAGCCTTCTGCCTGCTGGCCCCAGTTCTGTCCTCTGGAGCCCCAGGGGGGTCAGGTTACCCATCTTTGTCCATCTCAGTAAACAGGAAAATTCCTGAGCAAAGATCCTTAAGAAGCTTCCGTAATGTATTCGTGTCGGTTTCCTTGAGACAGAAATGACAAAGGACAGGATGCTGAGCACATATAAGTGGGCCTTTTGTGAACAGCATCATGTTGGTGACTCCCACCGTTTGGTTTCTCATCTTTCCTAAAGGTGAGACCTAAGGAAGAAGCCATTCTCTTCCGCTACCGAGTTTTCTGCCCTCTAAAATGGGGAGTAGACTATGGAATTCACCTACTTCGAAACACAGAAGAGTCTGCCTGGGCATCCTCAGAGGTTGAGATAGGTGGGCGCCCACCTCTGTGGCATCTGGAGAGGACCCAGGGTGTGGCCCGTGGGGATGGGCAGCTGGGTGCCTCTGATGGCAGTGAAGGAGCCCAGACACCCACCAGGGCCAGCGTCCCCTGGGGTCCTTTATCTGATGTGTCCCCGACTTCCTAGGTCACACACCAGGGGATGTCCCATTAGTTCCAGAGGTGGGGAGGGTGTGGGTTTCCTACTCTAATGATTCCGCCATGTGTTTGTCCAGTTTATAAGCCCTTTCATGACTGATTCCCACAGCCTTCCTGAGAGACAAGAGGCGCTTCTCCTCTGTTTAAAAAGAAATGATTATCATTTTTCCTTATACCTTCCCCATACCCCTGAGGAAAAGATAGCTGGGACAATGGCTCACTTTCCCAATTTTACAGGACAGGTGTCTGTGGCTCAGAGGTAATGAGGGGAGGAACCTGGCAAGTGGAACCAGCAAGAGGATGCTCCAATTCCAAGTCTGGATGCTTTCTTCTCTGCTGCACAGGACCTCCAGGCTTGCAGAAAGACAAATCAAGCTTGGGTGACATGCTCTAAGGTTGCAGAGTCATTAGATATACGCTTTAATTTATTTGTTAAAGACGAGAAGTCAGCTGTTCCTGTTATGGGGGCAAAACTGTGTGCCCTCCAAATGTGTCTGTTGAGGTCCTAACCCCCAGGACCTCAGAATGTGACTCATATTTGGAGGTAAGGTCTTTGAAGAGGTGATGAACCTTAAATGAGGCCCTTGTAGTGGACCCACTGGAGACAGAATCCAATGTGACTGGTGTGTTTACAAGAAGAGACACATACAGGGGAAGACCGCGTGAAGACACAGCGAGAAGGCTTCAGAAGAAACCAACCCTTGACAACTTGCTCTTAGACTTCTAGACTCCTAGAGAGATTGTTGTCTCGGCCACCAAGTCTGTGCTACTTTCTGGCAGCCGTAGGAAGCTCATATAGTTCCCTTTGAAAAAACAGTGGGACGCCTTTTACGTCAATCAAGCGTATGGGCTCCCGCACCTCCTTTCCCATCACACTGACACGTGCAAAGCATGGCCGACAAAAGCCCAGACTCAGTGGGATCAGTGATCTTAGGTAAAATTACAAGAACAAAAGGTGCCTCAGCTCTGGCAGAGCAGGCTAATCCCACCATCCCCCAGGGGCATTATTATGGGCATCCCAGCCTCCCGGGCTCAGGACAGGTTTACTTAGGAGCCTCCCCTCTGGCTGCCAAGAGGTGTGACCCAGGTGGAGCTAAACCACTACATCTGAGTGCAAGCAGCATGACCAGGCAGAGCAGAGAAGGACTGGGGTCCCCCCACACACCCCAGGGGCAAACCCAGCAGCTACATTCTCAGTATTTCCTCTGAATGGGTGGCTTTGAAGGCCCCACTCTAGTCTTGGTCCCCTGAGTCTGACCAGTATAGATTCTTTTTTTTTTAAATTAGTTTCTGCTTTATAACAAAGTGAATCAGTTATACATACACATATGTTCCCATATCCCTTCCCTCTTGCGTCTCCCTCCCTCCAACCCTCCCTATCCCAGCCCTCCAGGCGGTCACAAAGCACCGCTTCCCACTATCTATCTACCTTACATTTGGTAGTGTATATATGTCCATGCCGCTCTTTCACTTTGTCACAGCTTACCCTTCCCCCTCCCCATATCCTCAAGTCCATTCTCTAGTAGGTCTGTGTCTTTATTTCTGTCTTACCCCTAGGTTCTTCATGACATTTTTTTTTCTTAAATTCCATATATATGTGTTAGCATACGGTATTTGTCTTTCTCTTTCTGACTTACTTCACTCTGTATGACAGACTCTAGGTATAGATTCTTGCTCTCAGAGTGTCCTTTCCCTGTTCACTGCAGAGAAGGAAACAGGAAGTTCTTCGTGGACATCACGCTGATTGCACAAAGGGTGACCGTCTCCCACCGAGGAGCTCCCTACTGGGCACCACACCGGGAGCAGCGAATGCCCTCACCTGTCTTGTCGCTTGCGTACCTAAACACAGATGAGCGGCAGGAAATCTGCCTCAGCGCGGACAGAAAGTTACCTGCACCCCGGTTACTTTCTCCAGCTCCCTCAGGGCAGTGTCGGTGTCACGGACGAGGATGGTGACCATCCCCAGGTCACGGGCCGGCTTCAGATTAACCCCGAAGTCATCCAAGAAAACCACCTGAATGCGAAGAGCATGGACACTAGCATCACTTCTACCAAAGCAAAACTCATGCACAAGGGCCACCGGCCAGAAGCACGTTAAAGTGAGAAGGGTGGTTGAGATTAAGAATTAGTAGGCTCACAATAAGATGGATTGATTAGAGATCAAGAATTATTTTTTTCTCTCCATGTAACTGTTTACTCTTAAAATTAAAAACATTTAATTACGTAAGCATAAACACACAGATAGATACACATGTTCCCTGAATTCTGAAACTGTAAAAAGATCAAAGAAGAATATAAACTTATCAGGATGACATTAAAATTCATCTAGGAAAATGTATGAATAGACCCCCCCAAAAAAATGTCTGGAAAAGAACTATAATAAAGTGAGATTAAAAAAACAGAGAGTCGAGGAATAGACTCATATACAAGTGAAAATTTAGTTTCTAATAAAAGTGTCATGCACAATTGGTGAGGAAAAAGATTATTTAAAAGACTATTTAATTATTTCAACAGTTTGGGGGAAAAAGTGGGTCCTTCCTTCCCTTATTCCCCAAATAAATTCTGAATAGATCAAAGATTTAAATGTCAAAAGAAATGATCCTTAAAGAAAAAAGAAAATCCTTAAAGTTGTCAAAGAAAGCATGGGGCAGTTATTTATAATCTTGGATTAGGGCAGGCCTGGATGTCTAAGCAGCTCATCCAACCTAAAAGCCATCAATGAAAAGACATTTATTTATATGCATACTAAAATTTAGAGCGCTGTTATAATGCTTAATCTGGGGGCTGAGAAGAGCAGAAGCGAAGTTTGAGAAGGAAAGAGTTCTGGGATTGAACAGGTAAGGATTTCCCTCTGACCAGCTTGTGGGTGAAGCAGGGTTAACAAGAAAGGGTCAGAAATGCCAGAGAAATGAATTTCATCTTGGTCCAAAGGCCTTTTTGGAGATTGGAGTAGGGAAACATAACAAAAACAACATTTTAGACTAGATAATCTAGAGACGGCATGAAGACAGAATTTAGGGGTGCGGGGATACCCTACAAGGAGATTCCTGCAGTATTGGAGCCCATTCCTGCCCAGCTTTTGGTGGGGTGACCCTGACTAGCCTGTGTCTTTGGAAAGTCTCCCAGGGTCTACGTTTCTTTTAGGTAAACTGAGGCAGCTGGTCTGGCAGCTTTTGACAATACCTGTTTTAACCAAGGTCCTGTAAGAGCCACGGAGAGGAGCCAGATGCCCACCTCCAGTAGAACTTTCTAGGTTGAAGGGGTGGGTAAAAGCCCTTCAGAAGTCCTGGCCTGGGAGAAGTGGCACCTGCCACTGGACATAGGACCACCCTGCCAGGTCCCAGGTGTCCCCCATCTGTTCACGCCTCCTCAATTTTCCTTGACTGCAGTATCTCTAGAACATTCATTTCCACCGAAAGGCAGTGTCTAGGTACCTCATTGGGGCTGGCCTTCAAGACATCCAGCACGAACTTGTAGATCTGAGGGTCAGGCTTGGCCATTCCGATCCTGCATGACTCAATCAGGAAATCGAAGTGCGGCCTGAGCTCACACATCATCTGGGCCAGGCTGCCTCTCTGGGTGCTGTCATCCAGCCAGATGTTGGTGAGGATACAGGTTGTAAATCCTGAGTGAGAAGGTACCAGTGAATAGACCAGCTATAGAACTTTGCTCTGAGAAGCTCCGGGTAGCCCACAGGGGGCCCCAAGATGGGGCCAGGTGGGGTTCTGCTCACTTACATCAATCTCCTGATGTCTGGCTTCTAAACTGACGAGTTAGAAAAGCACCATCGTTACCCATAAGCCCCTCCCGGCGCAGACGCTAGAGCCCCTAACGGTGTGCGCCGAGGGCTTTCAGATGGGAACACTACATCCCTTCATTTCTTGCAATCGTAGAGCAAGAAGTTGTGACATTCGTCAGCTCATTTGATCAGAGTTTTGACATTCATCAGCCCATTCGATCCTCACACCTTTGGGGCAGGCAGGGCAGATCTTACCATCCTACTTTTACCAACAGGAAAATGGACGCTCAGACAAATTATAAGCTACCCAGAGCCGCAGAGTGCAGGCAGAGCTGAGGCAGGCCCTGAAGCCCACCTTTGGACCGCCACTCCAACCCTCCTCTCAGTCTACATTGCTGCAAACTCTGCTGGACCACGCTTCAAAACACCTGCCTTGGCAGAGGTGGTGTTCCCATTTCAACACTAGAGAAATGCAAACAGAGACAGCATTATCCCCTGCCTAACCAGACAGGACAAGAACCAGGAGATGCTGGAAACAAGACAAGGAGAAGTCAATGGACAGACCCTTTCCATGTAATATGAGTGGGAAATATGGACCCATATTTGGACATAGGGATGTCCAAATACATGGACATAGGGATGTCTCAGCCACAACCAGGTAAGGCTGCTGATAAGTGGGTAGGATGACCTCAAACATGCCTGTGACGAAAAGCTGGGCTCTGCCACTAAATAAATGCCTAGTCAAGGAAAACCAACTGAAGGAATTACTAACACATGTGAGTATAAATGTGCCTGTCATTGAATTCAATGCACATTTAGATGTATTCTGACCTGACCCTCCCAAGGGTTCTGGTGTGGTTGGGTCAGAGAAGAGCCAGTATCAGATCCTTACCCTTCTTTTTGAGAGTGAGAGCTGCCTGAAGCATGGGGTTGTTGACCTTTCTTGCTGCAAGCGCCTTGCCAAAGATCTGATTTACAGAGAAATTCTCAGGGAGGCAGATTCCAGAGTCCTCAGAACATTTCCTGCAGTTTTCTTCCATGAATGGCATCCACTGTGAAAGTGAATTGATGAGGGATTGTCAACTGGTGAAACCACTTGGAAAAGCTTTGGGCAGCATTTACTGAATCTGAACACATGCATTCCCTGTGATCCAGCAATTCCACTCCTGGACACATACCCAGTGGAAATGTCTACATATGTTCACCAAAAGACATGTACAAAAATGTTCATAGCAGCACTTTTCCTAAGAACTGCAAACTAGAAACTACTCAAATCCCCGTGTTAGAGCTGAATTGGGTCCCCTACAAATTCATGTTGAAGTCCTAACCCCCAGGACCTCAGAAGGTGACTGTCCTTTGGAAAGAGGGTCTTTAAAGAGATCATTAAGGTAAAATTGTGGTGCTCCAAGGACAATGGTGCTTCAAGGACAACGGACGACCCTGCCTGTAAAAGTTGCAGCGTTACACCCCCTACAGGACTCTGACTCGCTCTCCTCACTGTGTTGTGATGGTTACGAAATTCCTGAGCCCACCTGGGCAACTGCCCACCTGGGCAATGGGACCTGTCCCAAATAAGGAAAGGCACCTTGCCTGTCCCACTCCACCCTATAGAAGGAAGGTATATGTGCCTCGACCAATCCGTAAATGAAATTTTCACCTCAGACCATTCCTTTGTTTTCTGGCTATAAAAACTGATTAATAGCACATGTTTGGGCTCGACTCTCCCAGACTACTAGGAAGTCAGCCTGCCCACTGTTCAGGCAGCCACCCCTCCCTCTAATAAATTCTATCATCTTTACATTCTGCCTTGGGTCTGGAAATTCTTTTCCAACCTGCATTCGGACCATGACAAAAATGAGGTCGGGGGGCCCTAATCCAATCTGACTGGTGTCCTTATAAGAACAGGCGATTAGGACACAGACACACACAGAAGAAAGAATGTGAGGACACAAGGAGAAGTCGGCCACCTACAAGCCAAGGAGAGAGGCCTCAGAAGAAACCAACCCTGCCCACACCTTGGTCTTGGGCTTCCAGCCTCCAGAGCTATGAGAAAATAAATTTTGTTGTTTAAGCCACCCAGTCTGTGGTATTTTCTTATGGCAGCCCTAGCAAAGGAATACACCCATTAATAGCAGAATGGATTGTGGTATATTTATACACTATCATAGTAACACTCTTGTCTCATACATAATAGTCCCGAACTAAAAATTACCCAAATACCCATCAATAGCAGAATGATAGAGAGCCCAGAAAAAAACCCCACGTGTCAATTAATTTATGACAAAGAAGCCAAGAGTACACGATGAGGAAAGAACAGTCTCTTCAATAAATGGTGTTGGGAAAACTGTATAGTCACGTGTAAATGAATGAAATTCACACCACTTCTCCCTTTCCTTACCTTCTGACAATATTACTGCAGCTTTTTTTTTATTGATTCACGCTTCAGTAATGTTTATCCCCAATGGTATCATTACAGTTTTCATTCACGAGTTGACAAAATATGTGTGTGTGTGTTTGCATGTGTGTGTGTGTGTGTGTGTGTGTGAAAGAGAGAGAATTTTAAAGTGACCACAATTCACTACACTCCCCACACTAAGACCACACTTGTCTTCACTGGCAAGGTGGGCTTTGCTTTCTATTATGATGGGTCCCAAGTTCCCTGTTAGACTGATAGGTGGCTGTAATTCATAAATTAAAAAAAAAACAAACAGACTGCTTTATCTGTGTGCTCATAGAGTAGATTCTCAATAGCCTTTCTTTTCCGAGGCACTAATTGAGAATTGAAGTGGTTTTAGACCCTGATTACTTTATTTAAAAATAATCCCCAACTATACTTCAATTTAAAAAAATCGAGGTTCTAGAAACAACAATAACTACAGTTTACTGAGCACTGATTACGTGCCAGGCACTGTGCTAAGCACTTTTCAAGCTTCATAACAACCTAGGAGACGGAGCATGTTATCGATCTCATTTTACAGGTGGCAAAACTGAGACTTTGAGGGGTTCTGTGACTTGCTGTGCCCACATGTCTGTGAGAGCTGTGATCCAAATCCCGACATCAGATTCCCAAGTCCACCCACTTTATAGTTAGTAATTAACAAAACTTCCCCTGACACAGTGGCCCTTGTCTGAAAATAAGTACTCTAAGGATGACTACTATCAAGAAAACAGAAAATAACAGGTTGGCAAGGATGTGGAAACACTGGAAACCTTGTGCAGTTAGGAGAAAAATGTAAAATGGTGTAGCCACTATGGAAAACACTACGGTGGTTCCTCAAAAAATTAAAAATGGAAAACTACCCTATGATCCAGCAATCCCACTTCTGGATGCATATCTAGAAAAACTAAAAGCAAGGTTTCAAACTGATACTTGTACACCCATGTCCCTAGCAGCATTAGACATGATGACCAAAAGGAGGAAGTAACCTAAATGTCCATCGATAGACGAATGGATAAACAGAATGCAGTCTATCCATACAATGGAATATCATTCATCCTTAAAAAAGAAGGAAATCGTGACACAGGCTATAATATGGATGAACCTTGAAGACATCACGCTAAGCAAAATAAGCCAGTCACTAGAGGACAAATATTGCATGATTCCAGTTATATAAGATATGTATAGTAGCTAAATAGAGGCAGAAAGTTCAATAGTGGTCGCCAGGGGTTGGGGAAAGGAGGAATGGGCAGTTGCTGTTTAATGGGTATAGAGTTTCAGTTTTGCAAGATGCAAAGAGTTCTGGAGCTGGACGGTGGTGTTGGTTACCCAGCGTGAATATACTTAACACTACCGAATTGTATACTTAAAAATGATCAAGTTGGTAAATTTTATGTGATGTGTATTTAACCACAGCTGAAGGGGGGGAAAAAAAGAGCTACTCTGGCTGCTATAATTCCCTGGCATAGATCTTCAAGGGCTTGGAAATTTCCTAATCACTGGGGTGTGGCCCTCTGGTTGGATCAAAGAGACAATAAACAATCTTAAATGTCTGCAGCCCAATCTTGTGAGTTAAGTGTTATAAGGGGTAAACGGGTGAGGCAGACATGGCCCTGCCCTCACGGGGCTTACGGTCAGCAGGGGAGATGGGTGTGTAGTTACAGAACACCTTCTCAAGGGGGTCCGTGAGGTGTCACCACACCTGGGAAAATGTGATCTCTCCCTTCATCATGCGGGCACTGGAACCATCTGGGCCTCCTTTCACGAAAGCTCCATTCAGAAAACCTCTGCAAGACACAAAGAAACATCAGGAACGTTCAAATGACTTCATCACAATGGCAGGTAGGGGACAGACACCTTGATTTTGGACTTCTAGCCTCTGGAACTGTTGTTGAAGCCACCCAGTCTGTGGTCCTTCGTTATGGTAACCCTAGGTGATTAATACACCTCAATTCATATCCATGTCTTATATGTGGTCCTGAGGAGTAGCAGACACAGAGAGAGCAGCTCATTGCCCTCTCACTTCCCTACATTACAAAACATAAGGTCCCATTCCACTTTCTTGATCATTTCCCACACCCAGTGGTGGCTGAGCTACCCCAGCATGGCTGGCTGGGTGACATCAGCCAGATAATGGATGGCACGTACCTGGCATGCACGCACAACTCTGAATCCCTGGCTGATTTTAATAACCCATCACCACATCCTATACCACTGCATCCAGACTCTGATTTATGATTCTTCTTAGTTCAGCGTTCCAGGCAAATACTCACAATGGACTGGAATTGGCAACCCAGTTAAAAGTATTTACCATTCCCATGTTAAGAGAACAAATATCTGGGAGTTTCATATCTGATAACAGTCAACAACCTTTTACCTGACTAACCCTCTTGCAGGTAACAATAATCAACTTTAGACAAAACATTAAAAAAAATATAACCCTACTATATGTAGCCTTGCTCAATTTTCCAGCATCAGCAGTGGCTTTGGCACATCTTTGCCATCAGTTGTCTTTTTTAAAAAACAGCATTGTTAAATTATACTTACATAACACCCAATTCACATGTTTTCAGTGTACGATTCAATGACTTGTAGTAATTTTATAGAGGTGTGCAAATATCACCACGTTGCAGTTTTAGAGCATTTCTATCACCTCGAAAAGATCCCTCATGCCTTTCCCCAGCTGCCGTCCAATTTCAAAGAGCAATATACAGTTCAACTCAACAATCTTGCATTGAGGACCGAAGGTATCAAGGCATTGTGCCAGATGCCGTGATATAAAAATGGAAAAATTTGGATCTATTCTTAGGGAGCTCACAGGAGAACAAGGGAGGCAACATATAAACAAATAACTATTACACAGTGGATGAGTGAGATGGAAAAGCAAAGGGAAAATGGTTTTTTCTGCCTGAAGATTAGGGGCTGATAAAAGAAGAGGAAGTGAAGGAAGAATACAGCTCTAGAGGAAGGAGATGCCAATGACTCTATAGGACAAAAGCCGGCAGTACTTTTTAAAAAAGAAGCAATTTGAGATAAGTTGTTGGCATTAAAAAGCATGACTTTCAAATTTTAAGGTTAATAAAAGCAGTGAACAGTGAAATGGCTATTACAGAAAATGAAATCAGTGAATCAAAAGACCCACCAAATTTTCCAAGAACAAAGAGTAAAATGATGAAGCAATTAAAAATAATGTGCAAAAAGATAAGACCTATGGAGGCCAAATTCCTTCAATAAACAAGAAAAATCACAGAAGGAAAGATCAGGGAAGCAATAGTCAAAGGAATAATGGGAGAGGATGTCTCTGGGCTGAAGAAAAATCTGAGCTCTCAAATCAAAAGTGTTCGCCAAACACCAGGCAAAATTAATGAAAAAAGAACCACAGCAGGCACAGGGTAGGGAAACGTTTCAATTCCTGGGATAACAAAGTATAACAGACAACCTTTTGTGTAGAAAAACAGATTATACACAAAAGCAAAACAATTCAGACTGATAACAGCCTATTCTGCAACTTTAAATGTAAGAAGATTGTGGAGTAATACTCATGAGACACTGAGATAAAAAGATAACAAGAAACAATACCCCCCAAATCTATCCACAGACAACTTACTTTATGTCCAGTGAGGCTCCTTTGTTTTAGAGATCTTGGTTGATTTCAATAACTGACCAGTTGGGTCATTTGGTTTTTTCTCTTCCCATGCTTTAAATTCCCGCTCTTGTTTTAAATTCACCAATAAAGAGTGAGCCCACAAAACCACGGTGGCCCCCACCATGATCCCCAGTAAAAGCGGAATTCAGGCCCCTGTGCTCACTCTCCTTCTCCTCACGTCCTCACTGTGCGGTCCTAGGAGTACTGTGTAATTTCCAGGTCTTGTAAGTAACAAACCTTTACTTTTTCCCCTGATGACTACTCCTGAAGGGCGTCTTGCAGTCACAGTAAGAACCACAAGGACTGGTCCGACCACAACATTGATTATTGATAAGCTGAGAACCACACAAATCACTTTCAGACAGGTAAAACGAATACAAAGGTTTGCTATCACGCCTTTCCTGGAAAAAAAATTCAAGAAAGACTTCTAGTCAACTTAAAGATAGATCAAAATAAAAATCTTGAGAACGGGAAAGAGATGGTTTAAAAGAAATGATAACAAACAATTGGAAATGAAATTTTTAAAAAATATCATTTACCTTAAAATTAAAAAAAAAACAAAACAAAAATATATCTAATGAAAGAGGTTTAAGACCTCTACACTAAAAACTACAAAATTAAGAGAAATTAAAACCCTTGAAAGAGATTAGTGGGGGACCTTCAAGATGGCAGAGGAGTAGGACACGGAGATCACCTTCCTCCCCACAGATACATCAGAAATACATCTACACGTGGAACAACTCCTACAGAACACCTACTGAACGCTGTCAGAAGACCTCAGACCCCCCAAAAGGTAAGAAACTCCCCACGTACCTGGGTAGGGCAAAAGAAAAAAGAATAAACAGAGACAAAAGGATAGGGACGGGACCTGCACCAGTGGGAGGGAGCCGTGAAGGAGGAAAGGTTTCCACACACAGAGAAGCCCCTTCTCGGGCGGAGACTGCGGGGGGCGGAGGGGGAGCTTCGGAGCCGCAGAGGAGAGCGCAGCCACAGGGGTGCGGAAGGCAATGCGGAGAGATTCCCGCACAGAGGATCGGTGCCGACCGGCACTCACCAGTGCCCGCCGGGGAGGGCGGGGGCTGGGAGCTGAGGCTCGGGCTTCAGTTGGAGCGCAGGGAGAGCACTGGGGTTGGCGGCGTGAACACAGCCGGAAGCGGGCTAGTGCGCCACGGCTGGCCGGGAAGGAGTCCTGAAAAAGTCTGGATCTGCCGAAGAGGCAAAAGACCATTGTTTCGGGGTGTGTGAGGAGAGGGGATTCAGAGCACCGCCTAAACGAGCTCCAGAGACGGGCGCGAGCTATCAGCGCAGACCCCAGAGACGGGCATGAGACGCTCAGGCTGCTGCCGCCACCAAGAAGCCTGTGTGCGAGCGCAGGTCACTATCCACACCCCCCTCCCGGGGAGCCTGTGCAGCCCGCCACTGCCAGGGTCCCGTGACCCAGGGACAACTTCCCCGGGAGAACACATGGCACGCCTCAGGCTGGTGCAACGTCACGCCGGCCTCTGACGCCGCAGGCTCGCCCCGCCTCCGTGCCCCTCCCTCCCCCCTGGCCTGAGTGAGCCAGAGCCTCCGAATCAGCTGCTCCTTTAACCCCGTCCAGTCTGGGTGAAGAACAGATGCCCTCAGGTGACCTACATGCAGAGGCGGGGCCAGATCCAAAGCTGAGCCCCAGGAGCTGTGCGAACACAGAAGAGAAAGGGAAATCTCTCCCAGCAGCCTCAGGAGCAGCGGATTAAATCTCCACAATCAACTTGATGCACCCTGCATCTGTGGAATACCTGAATAGACAATGAATCATCTCAAATCGAGGAGGTGGACTTTGGGAGCAACTGTAGACTTGGTGTTTGCTTTCTGCATCTAATTTGTTTCTGGTTTTATGCTTATCTTAGTTTAGTATTTAGAGCTTATTATCATTGGTAGATTTGTTTATTGATTTGGTTGCTCTTTTCTTTTTTTTAAATTTTATAAATATATATATTTTCCTCCTTTTTCTCTTTTTGTGAGTGGGTATGGGTATGCTTCTTTGTGTAATTTTGTCTGTATAGCTTTGCTTTTACCATTTGTCCTAGGGTTCTGTCTGTCCATTTTTTTTTTTTTTTTTTTTTGGTATAGCTTTTAGCACTTGTTATCACTGGTGGATTTGTGTTTTTGGTTTGGTTGCTCTCTTCTTTCTTTCTTTTTTTTTTTTACTACTTTTTTCTTTTTAATTTTTTATTTTTTATGTTAATAACTTTATTTTATTTTATTTTTCTTTCTTTCTGTCTTTTTTTTTTTCTTTCTCCCTTTTCTTCTGAGCTGTGTGGCTGACAGGGTCTTGGTGCTCCAGCTGGGTGTCAGGCCTGAGCCTCTGAGGTGGGAGAGCTGAGTTCAGGACATTGGTCCACCAGGCACCTCCCAGCTCCACGTAATATCAAACAGTGAAAGCTCTCCCAGAGAGCTCCATCTCAATGCTAATACCCAGCTCCTCTCAACGACCAGCAAGCTACAGTGCTGGACACCCTATGCCACACAACTAGCAAGACAGGAACACAACCCCACCCATTAGCAGATAGGCTGCCTAAAATCATAATAAGGTCACAGACACCCCAAAACACACCCCCAAAAAACACCTGGACATGGTCCTGCTCACCAGAAAGACAAGATCCAGCCTCATCCACCAGAACACAGGCACCAGGCCCCTCCACCAGGAAGCCTACACAACCCACTGAATCAGCCTTACCCACTGGGGGAAGACACCAAAAACAACGGGGACTATGAACCTGTGGCCTGTGAAAAGGAGACCCCAAACACAGTAAGTTAAGCAAAATGAGAAGACAGAGAAACACACAGCAGCTGAAGGAGCAAGGTAAAAACCCATCAGACCAAACAAAGGAAGAAGAAATAGGCAGTCTACCTGAAAAAGAATTCAGAGTAATGATAGTAAAGATGATCCAACATCTTGGAAATAGAATGGAGAAAATACAAGAAATGTTTAACCAGGACCTAGAAGAACTAAAGAGCAAACAAACAATAATGAACAACACAATAAATGAAATTTAAAATTCTCTAGAAGGAATCAATAGCAGAAGAACCGAGGCAGAAGAACAGATAAGTGACCTGGAGGATAAAATTGTGGAAATAACTACCGCAGAGCAGAATAAAGAAAAAAGAATGAAAAGAACTGAGGACAGTCTCAGACACCTCTGGGACATCAGTAAATGTAACAACATTCGAATTATAGGAGTCTCAGAAGAAGAGGAGAAAAAAAAAAGGGACTGAGAAAATATCTGAAGAGATTATAGTTGAAAACTTACCTAATATGGGAAAGGAAATAGTCAGCCAAGTCCAGGAAGTGCAGAGAGTGCCATACAGGATAAATCCAAGGAGAAACACACCAAGACACATATTAATCAAACTATCAAAAATTAAATACAAAGAAAAAATATTAAAAGCAGCAAGGGAAAAGCAACAAATAACATACAAGGGAATCCCCATAAGGTTAACAGCTGATCTTTCAGCAGAAACTCTGCAAGCCAGAAGGGAATGGCAGGACATATTTAAAGTGATAAAAGGGAAAAACCTACAACTAAGATTACTCTACTCAGCAAGGATCTCATTCAGATTCGACAGAGAAATTAAAAGCTTTACAGACAACCAAAAGCTAAGAGAATTCAGCACCACCAAACCAGCTTTACAACAAATGCTAAAGGAACTTCTCTAGGCAGGAAGCACAAGAGAAGGAAAAGACCTACAATAACAAATCCAAAACAATTAAGAAAATGGTAATAGGAACATACATGTTGATAACTACCTTAAATGTAAATGGTTTAAATGTTCCAACCAAAAGACATAGACTGGCTGAATGGACACAAAATCAAGACCCATATATGTGTTGTCTACAAGAGACCCACTTCAGACCTAGGGACACATACAGACCAAAAGTGAGGGGATGGAAAAAGATATTCTATGCAAATGGAAATCAAAAGAAAGCTGGAGTAGCAATTCTCATATCAGAAAAAATAGACTTTAAAATAAAGACTATTACAAGAGACAAAGAAGGACACTACATAATGATAAAGGGATCAATCCTAGAAGAAGATATAACAATTGCAAATATTTATGCACCCAACATAGGAGCACCTCAATACATAAGGCAAATGCTAACAGCCATAAAAGGGGAAATCAACAGTAACACAATCATAGTAGGGGACTTTAACACCCCACTTTCACCAATGGACAGATCATCCAAAATGAAAATAAAGAAGGAAACTCAAGCTTTAAATGATACATTAAACAATATGGACCTAAAACTGACCATTTTAACCACTTTTAAGTGTACAGATCAGTGCCATTAAGTACACTGTTGTGCAACCATCACCACTATCCATCTCCAGAACTTTTTCATCTTCCTATCTTTACAACCTAAAATTTTGTACCCATTAAACAATACTCCTCTTTCTCCCTCCCAGCCATCATTTTAAATCAGATTATATTGCATACATTTTGTAACCTCAATCATCCAGAAAACATTAGTTGTATGTGAAATTTAACCTCACACTGTTTACTATCATTGTTATTAGTGAGGTTTGCACAACTGAGCTCTTGAGACTCAACCATTATATCTAGAATTCAATCGTCCCCCAAAGGGATTCTTCACCTACTGAATACATACATTCATAGCTAATAATGTACAGCTGACCCTTGAACAACACTGGGGTTTAGGGCACTGACCCTCTGCAAAAATCCCTGTATAACCCATAGTTGGCCCTCTGACTACGTGGTTCCTCAAAATGCTTGGATTTGACCAACCTCAGACAGTGTGGTACTGGAGTATTCACTACTGAAACAAACAAACAAACAAACAAACAAACAAACCAATGTACTAGTGGACCTGTGCAGTTCAAACTTGTGTTGTTCAAGGGTCAACTGTATTAGGCAAAGGAGCTGGAAGCAGCAGATTTGTCTCATGATAAAACTGGAAGCAAAGTAATCTACCTGCCTGGGGAAAGTTCTGGTGGGAGTGAGCATGAGAGGCTGGAAGGAAGGATGGTTAAGTAAGCTGGCTGTGGCCGTGTGGGGCAGAATGTTATTACTGTTTCCACCCCAACTGGCCAATAGCAGGTGGGTGTACTGAGATTCAGTCCTGACACTACCTGTCCAGAGTTAGCACAGACCCCACAGGTTAAAGGCAAGTCTTCCACAGACCTGCCCTCACGTCAGACACCAGCTGCAGTCTCAGGGGTTCTCCAGGCCACCTGTACTTCTGACCATCTGGCTACACATTTGGGGGTTCCCACAACCCTCCAGTTCTGATAATTCACTAGAACAACGTACAGAACACTGAAACGTGTTACTTACTTTTAAGTTGTACCATTAAGTTTTATTTTCAAGAATACACAGAAGGCAAGGTCTGTGAGGGCGCACAGAGCATCTGGGCCCTCTCCCCATGAAATCAGGGCACATCATCCTCCTGGCAAATTGATGTGTTCACCAACCAGGAAGCTCCACTGAGCCTCAGTGTCCAGAGATGTTATTGGGGCTTCATGAGGCATGATTGATTAACTCATTGGCGACATGTTTGAACTAAAACCCCAGGGTTCTCCCCTCCCTAGAGCTCTGGCAGGTGCAAAGTTTCAAACCTCTCATCACAGAGATTGGTCTTTCTGGTGACCAGCCCCCATTAGGAAGCTCTGCAGAACCTCCCACCAAGTGAGTCACCTCATTAGCATAACAAAGACACACTGATCACTCAGAAAATGCCAAGGGTTTTTAGAAGTTCTGTACTAGGAACCCAGGACAAACACCAGACAAATTCATCATTATATTGATACGAAAAACACAGGTAGCAATGAACATGTCTGCTGACAGAAAAGATTATGTTAACAGTATGAGTTACTATATATGCATATTAAAAAACCAAAAGTAATCTTAAGGAGAACTAGAAACAAAATGTATCAGTAAGAAGACTAGAAACAAGATGTTTCCCCAAGGGAAGCTGGAAGAAAAGAACTTGATCAACCCAACTAAAGATGGGAAAAAGAAGGGAGAAAAAAAGAAGTAGCAGAAGAGATGGTAAGTAGAAAACATAAAACATCATGGTAGAAATCAAGAATTCCTAGAAATCAAGAAGAAAGTGACAATCCAATACAAAAATGGGCAAATGGTATAAATAGGTAAACACCAAAGGAAAAAATACAAATGGCCAATAAAAATGAACAGTGGAGAGGAAAATGCAGACTGATACAAGGTAATATTTTTCCTTCATCTGACTGGCAAAAGTTTGAAAGGGTTGGGACTTCCCTGGTGGTGCAGTGGTTAAGAATCCGCCTGCCAATGCAGGGGACACAGGTTTGAGCCCTGGTCCGGGAAGATCCTACATGCCGTGGTGCAACTAAGTCGGTGAGCCACAGCTACTGAGCCTGAAAGCCACAATTATTGAAACCTGCATGCCACAACTGCACCTAGAGCCTGCGCTCTGCAACAAGAGAAGCCACTGCAATGAGAAGCCTGTGCACCACAATGAAGAATAGCCCCCGCTCGCCGCAACTAGAGAAAGCCTGTGCGCAGCAATTAAGACCCAACACAGCCAAAAATAAAGAAAGAAATAAATTTATTGAAAAAAAAAAGTTTAAGAGGATCATCTCCTCTGCAGGGAGGATCTGGGCTGGCCTTCTCATGCAATGTCGGGACAGGTACAGCATTTTTTCAACAGCTTGGCAGGATCTGTCAATATTTTAAATGTAAATACATACACTTTTACTTGGCAACTCCACTTTTAGAAAACTACCCTACAGAAATATTACAGTGACATTATTTGTAACAGTGACAACTAACAAATAAATAAATGTTCACCAACAGGGAAAAATGGTTAAATAAATTATGACACTTCCATATTGTGGAATAGTAAGGAGTGGTTAAAAAGAGCAAGGTAGATCTATGTAAATGGACACAAAAGATATCCAACTGTCGAATGAAATGAAATAGTTAAAATTACATAAAAAAATTAAAACCTAGAACAATATATGTTCTATGATTCTATTGGGTTTTTTTTAACCTACCTGTCTACCAATCTACCTACCTACCAATTTACGCGTAAACGTGTCTGTAAATTCATATAAATAAGTGACAGGCTGACGATCCCTTATTTGAAACCTCAGAACTACATGAGTTTCAAAAGTCAGAATTTTTCCGATTGTAAAGGTAAAATGGGGGATATACCACATATTAAGTAACATCTCCAGGAGAGCCTGCCGCAGCCTTCATAATCAAACTCATTAATATGTTTACAGTGAGATGTGTGATTATTTACAGTAGTAGGTAATAAATAATGGTAATAAATAGCCTCATGCTTGTTTAGATCAGGCTTGCTACCAAATGAAGACAGGTCGGATTTTACTGCCCCCAAATTATGAAAACAAACTAAACCCTTGGTTTTGGATAAATGAACTATGTATCAACTAAGATGATATCTGGGACGGGGAGAGGAACAAGGAAAGGTAAAGAGGCACTTACATTTCCTGTGCTACATTATTCTGTTCATTTGAATATTTTCATAATAAGAATGAGTTTATGTTATCAGTTGTCAAATTAAAACCCATATGTAAAGTTAAAAATGAGGAAAGATGCTTCAGAGAGTACAGGAAAGCCCAGAGGTGCAAAAAGCAACCCCAGATCTGGGAACTGCCCCAGAAGCTCCTGGAAACATTCAATAAATACTTCCTGAAACAGCACACAGGATATGAGTAGGAAGTCCTGGTTCTCAAATACTCTTTCTGTATTTGCTGGTCACTTGTTTCTCGTGCTCAGAAAACATTCACTGAGCATTGCATATGGCAAGCACCTCAAGTTCTAGGGTAAACATTTTTGAAAGAAATTGACACTTGAATCATTCCAAGGGTTCAGTCGGTCCAGTGGTGCCAGGCAGACCGTCCACGAGGCTGGGTGAGAAGGTATTACATGAAGCACACGATGACCGTCTACATGTCAGATCTGGATCTCAGGGAACCATCCTGGTTCCTCCAGATCATGTCAGCCTCAGTTGCCAAGGCACCACCATCTCCAGCAAGCACACCCTCGGCGGCCTCTGCTCTGGAGGACCACAGATGAGATTGGAGCTCCCTCTCCCTCCTTCCCCTGTGTGATGCTGGAGGAATCTGCATCTCTCTGTTTCACCCCAGGTATTCAACAATCTCTCCACTGCTGCAGTTCAGCACAGCCACTAGCCTCCGTATCACCGTGTCCTCAGGCAGCTATTGACAGATGTCTGGGCCCTCACCCCCTAATCCACTCTCAGCTTCAACACTAGCCTCACAGGCTTCCTTTGTCCTCCGCTGGGTCCTGCAGCCTGGATTCTTCATCTTCATCTTCGTCTTCCATGCCAGTGACCCTGCAAACTCCTAGCTCAAGAAGGTCTCGTTTGCTTCTGTTCCAATCTCCACTAGGCTTCACCATCTCTCCACACTGTTCGCCCTCCAGCTGCCAAACTCTCAAATCTTAAACTGGGAGTGGTGGCCTCTTTCCTCTGGCCAGTGTACTCGATCCATCACCGCAGCTGATGGTGAACAACAATTATTTTACTGCATCTCCACCCCAACTCAACTCAGAGTCAACTGCTATCAAATTAGGTACGTGCTCAGCCTGACTTTCACGTGGGGCTACAATGCAGGCCCAGCCAACCTCCCCACTTCCCTCTCATGCCTCCCCTCCTGTCTGGCTAGGCTGGAATGTTCAGTGTTTTGTGAACTCTCCTTGCTTTCCACCTCCCAGCCTTTGCTCATGCTGTTCCCTCACCTGGAAAGTGCTCCCTTCACAGCTCTCCTCATCAGCATCCTATCAGTCTTCTCAGGGTCTGCCTCTGGTTCCTGATTCCCCCTGATCAGACCTAATCTCTCCCTCCTTTGAAGCAACTAAGAACTCTGTACCTCTCATGGCACTGCCTTCATTTTGAACTATGGCATCTGTGGATGTCTGAGTTTTTATACCAGATAGCAAGCAAGTTGGAAATGCCCAGTGCAAGGTAGGCCCTTGAGGCTCACGGTGTGAATTCACACCTTCATGGTTGGTTCACAGACTCCATAGGATAATAAGGTCAAAGGCATGGATTCTGACCTCCTGGGGTCAGCTAGGTTTGCTATAACCTGTTTATGGCTTCTGGGAACAATCGTGACCGTCGTCACAGGGAGAATGTGTGAGTCAGTGTCACACTAGATGAACGAAATATGTCCAATAATCATTCTGAATGTGCATGAGACTTTAATAAATAAAAAGATGTATCAGGAACGCAGCTACCCACCCACGTTACATGTCATCTAATCTAACTAGCACAAAAATTTCTGGGGGAGGTGTTTTCTTATTTTAAGGCTAACACTAAGGTCTCAGTTGAGTTGACTAAGACTAAGTCCGGTTAAGCAAGGTCACCCAACACTAAGTGTTAGAATTTAGATTTTAACCTGTGTCTGACTCAGAGACCAGAGCTCTTTGAAATTCCCCACATCTGTAAACTTGTACATTTGTGACCTGTGTACTCACAAATATACTCTCAAGTATATTCACTGGTATACTCACAAGTATACTTGTGACTTGTATATTCACAAGTCATGTTCACTCCCACATTGACGAGGTCACAGGTACAAACGTGTCTCATATTGTAGCTTACTCTCTTTTTATGTCTTTTTTAAAAGAATTAAATTTATGGGCCAAAAAAAAAAAAATAAAGTGAAACAACACCGTGGTTAAAAGAGCTTCCAGGAAATGTAATCAAAACCATAGTGAGATATCACTTCATATCTGTTAGAATGGTTATTATCAAAAAGGCAAGCAATGATGTGGGCAAGAATGTGGAGAAAGAGAAACCTTTGTACAGCGCCGACTGGAATGTAAATTGGTGCAGCCAGAGGGATATTTTGGTATATTTCTTCCAGGCATTTTCAACATGTAGCTTTTTTCCATAGTTTCCATGTTGTATAAATAGTTGTACACTCTGGTGGGCTAGCTTTTTTGCACTTATTATAACAGATATTTTCTGATGTCACTGAAATCTCTTCCTGAATGTCACGTTTACTGGTGATGCTTCCTTGTCTACCATTTTCCAGTGCTTAGGCGTTGGGGCCGTTTCTGGTTTGCTGTTACAATGTGCAGGGCACAGGACTTTTTGCTCTAGAAATCTCAGCTTAGGTCTTTAAGATCCACTCCATTACAGAGAAGTAAGCGGGCAGCAGACAGCTCGGGGAGCAATTTCTCTTATTTTAAGAAAAGCTCTCAATATAAAGGTCAATTTTGGAGTCCTTAGAGAGATTTAAATAATCAGCATTCAGAAAGACAGTGGATCTAGTTACACACACTGGTACTTTAGGGTCGAGTAATTGTTTTAACCTTTCACCTAGCGCTCTCGCCCTTCAGCAATCTGAAACCAGGGCTGGGAGTCCCGAAAGGCAACTTCTCCAAGGGGTCGCGCCCCTGCCGCCCGGAGCCACCCGCGCAGGCTTCTGAGTGCAGGCAGCGGCCCGGGTCCCCTTACCTGGGCAGCGCCAGCTCCTCCTCCGCACGGTCCCAGGAGCTGGCGAGCGAGGGCAGCGCCAGGACCCCGTCCAGGTCGAACACGGCAGCACGCAGCGCCATGACTGCCTGCACCTCAGCCTTCCACCCAGGTACAGGTCGCTGCGAGGAGATGGACGAAGGCCGGGGCGCGGGACCAGAGCGGCGGGCCGACGGGGCCTCCCAAGTCGAGTTCGGCCCCGCTCCAGGCCCCTGTCCTGGCCCTGGCTCCGCCCCTGCCCCGGCCTCCGCCCCGCCCCCTGACCCGGACCTGACCACGCCCCACGCCCGCCCCGCCCCCTGTTCTGGCCCCGGCCCCCCTCACCCCTTTGCCCTGGCCTCCGCCTCGCCCCCTGTCCCGGATTTGACCACGCCCCACCTCCGCCCCAACCCCTTGTCCTGGTGCCGCTGGCGTTGCGTCCCACCGGGCATCCCTTGATGTACCCGCACCCACGGCGGCCCGGGCTCCATCTCCACCGCCTCCTGGCGCCCCGGGGCTAGAATCTCAGTTCGGCCCGGAGAGAAGGGGGGCCTGAGAAAGAGCCAGAGGCCACAGACCCTTGAGAGAGAGGGAGACAGAGAGAGAGATGCCAAAAGTTTCTTCATTAAATATTTGGATCCTCTATATTCGTTTTGGTTGTCATATCTAGTAAAGTAATAGCTTTGTTGCCCTTTTCTAGATTCTGTACATATAGTTACGGGTCTGTCACTATCCTGACCATGAGCCTCTAGTCACACTCTTCTTTGTCAAAGCAAAATGTATTTCTAGAATAAAATATCATGCTCCAGGTATTGTATGCCAACCCGGAATACGTCCATCCCAGTCTCTTGTGAAATGAAGTTCAGAAGGAATAAATGTGAACTATGATTACCCCTTTGTACAGTCTTCTTACACTAATGCTGCCTAAAAATGTTTGAGCTTTGTTTTAAACCACACTCTTGGCTCATTTGTTTCTGGAAAACCTAAGCCTTAGGAGTGTCCGAGCTCTGCTTGCAAACGGGTTGTTGGACTCTCTGTGCCTTTGTAGTCAGCTCCATGAATTAAAACATACTCCTAGCCTGATATTCCAACTTGCCCTGAGCACAGCTCAGGACATAGGTGCCGAAGACCTCCCTGCCTCCTTCACAGTGTCATCTGTGAATTTACCCAAGATATTTTCCCCCTTTAGCTAGAAGAATGTTGTAAGAGATAGATACCCTGCTGAAATCAAGAAATACTTGATCTACCAACCATCGATCTGATCGACAAGAGAAATGAGTCTGCCTTGGGGTGTCTTGTTCTCGTGAACCAGGACCACGCTTGCTTCTCTTGCTTCATAACCTCTTCTGGGATTGTGCCTGAGACACGTAGTGTTTTCTGAGATCCACTCCTGAGAAGCAGGAAGTAATTAACAACCCCAAATGTTGTAGAAATAACTGAAAAAAAAATTCGATAGTGCCCTTGGATGACGCTGGGTGACCTGTTTCAGAACACGTTCAGTGGAGTTTTTGGAGATAGACGCTAGATTACCCTAGATTTGAAGACTGAGCCAGACTTAAAGTGAGTACATACAATAGTCGCTCAAGAAGTTGGTGATCTCAAAAGTAAAATTGAGTTTAAAAAAAGAAAGCAGGGCTTCCCGGGTGGCGCAGTGGTTGAGAGTCCGCCTGCCGATGCAGGGGACACGGGTTCGTGCCCCGGTCCGGGAAGATCCCACATGCCGCGGAGCGGCTGGGCCCGTGAGCCATGGCCGCGGAGCCTGTGTGTCCGGAGCCTGTGCTCCGCAACGGGAGAGGCCACAGCAGTGAGAGGCCCGTGTACTGCAACAAAACAAAACAAACAAACAAACAAACAAGAAAGCAAATGGCAGCATGCTTATGTTGTAAGAAACCACTTAAATTGAAATCTCCAGTTTAGACTTCCCTTTACCTCCACACTTGCATATGCAATTTCTTATGCAGCACCTCCTCATGAATATCTCATAGGTTATCTCAAATTTCTCATGACTGAAACAGAACTCTGGCTGCATTCCCACCTCCCAAGCCTGCTCCCTGTCTTACTAAAGGGCATTCCCTTTCAGTTGCTCAATTCAAAGAACTTGGAACTGCTTCCAGACCCCTGGTTTCCAGCTAACCCCTGTGTCCTTGAACTCAGTCCCAGTGGTGGCCAGTTGATTGGGGCAGAGGTGACAGTTTCCACATCAGTGGTGGTGTTTTTCTGGGAGACTTTCTTAAAGGCCCAGCCTGGAGCTCACTACGCCATTCTTTTCAAAGATTTTGCAGGTTCCTAATTCCCTGTATTCAATCTCTCCCTATTTAAATTAACTAGAGTGATTTCTGTTGCCTGACTGGTGCAGTACTGTTTAGGAGTACATGTATGTGTTTGTAAAATGTAGCAAAGTGAAGAGAAAGGTCACACTGACCGAACTGGATTTTATAAATCCCCCTTAAAAAAAAAATAAGAAACTTAGAATATGAGACTCCACTTTAGATGGAAATCATCTTTGGTGAAGAGGAAATTATGGAGCTGTCTTATGGACCTTTGTTTACTCCTGGGCTGTGTGTTTATTCCTGGGTAACACCTGCTGAGTTACAGAACTTCCTGGATGAACTTCTTAGGCAAAGATTAGAGGTCTCGATTGCATTTTATTGTGCTTTGCTCTTTCTCATGGGTCATTGTCCCGCTATGCTTTCTGCCACCCAAGGTGATGAGAGCTCACTCAGCTGGGCTATGGAAATGGGATATCTTTTTGAAATGTACCTCCTAACCCTAATGTCTGCTACTTTGAATATTTATAAAATTTGTTTTAGGTGATAGCACAGACTCCTAAAACATGGCTAATGTAGTAGTGAAAATTCAGAAGTTACATCTGCTGTCAGTCACTACATTTGTATTGAACTCATTACACTGAACTCATTAGATTTCGTGTTGGATTTCCTGCCCCTGCTACCCCTTCCCACCTCCTGCTAGACCTTGGTTTTCCAACGCTACTTTACCACTCTGTTTAATTCCTAGTGGTTGAGAGAGAGGTTCACACTGCTGCTTCTCCTGCTGTAGGTGGTTGAATCAAGCTTAAAGTTGTCTCAAGCTGTTTTCTAAACCCACATTCCACCTGAAGCTTTGTCTTTCTTTTGTGCAGCAAATGAATTTCTTTTATTCATTCAACAAATATGTATGGAGCACCTGCTATGTGCCACGTGCTTTCTTGGCAATTGGGATTCCTTGGTAAATAAAACAGACAAAAAATAGAGATGACCAAGAAGTTTCCATTTTAGTGGAATGATGAGTTCAAGGAGTTGCCAGTTGTTTGTGGGACAATGAGGAAAATGAGACAGGGAATATTGATGGTGGCGACTCGTCGTGTTTCTTCTTTGTCATTGTTTTGGCTGCCAACACCTATAACCTCTTGCTACATTTGGAAAATTCTGCCCCGTAGTGGACATCTGTCATTCAGAGATGCACAATGTCCTTCAAACACCGCTCTAATTTAATATCTCACATTTTGAGTTTTACCTTCTTAAGGTAGCCTCCACAAACAGCACGTTAGCTGGGATCCCTTCACACTGATCATGTGACATGGGCTCTGCCAGTCACGTGAGAGTTGGGTATGGGAATGAGCAAACTGAAGCGACAGCTGTGTGAGCTGGAACTTTCTTCCAGCCACAGCAGTAGCAGAAGCATCTAGTTTTGATCTCGCAGAGCATAGGCAAAGTGGCCCTGACTCTTTTCCCCGTTTGAGAGCTAGAACGTTTCAAGGAGGCAAAAACTGTAAAAACAGGTACAAAGTTTATTATTAGAGACACAGCGTAACATGTGGGAGAGAGCACAGAGAAACAGTTTGTTTATTTAAGACAGAAGCAAGGCAGAAATACACACCCAGAGAACGGTGCGGGAGTCCTGAGTGAGGAGGCAGGAAAGAGGTGGTTTAGATCACTTATGTAGGACAGTCCTTCCAGGTCTGTGTTTACACTTGGCCAATTATCTTCTTTCTTTTTTCACTCTTGGCTGGTCCCAGGACACTCCCCACATGCATGCGCAACTTTTTGTTGAGGTGGATCCCACTGCAGAGGCCTGTGGGTGCATGTCCACACTTATTATGCAGTGGCATCCCCTCCCTTTTTGACCCCCAAGGAGCCTTCCTGCGCATGTGCAGTCAGGGAAGTTTTCCTGACCTCAGGAGTGGCCATCTTATCTCTTTATTTCAGCGGAGCTCAGCTTCTGCCACTAGCTTTGTCCTTGGAGAATCTGGGTGAGAACAAAGCTTCAATTTTACTGCCCTTGACAAACACCAGCTGTCCAGCCCAGGGGACCATCTATCTCCTATCTCAGATTCTCTCGGGAGGCTGAGACAGAGCTTCTCCAGTCTAGCTCTGGGAGTGCATGGTGCCCATGGGGTGACACAGTGATGGCTTTGTTAAAATTGTACCTGGTGTGGTTTGCTGTCACTGCCTTGTTCTTGGCTGTGTGGTTTCCACACCTGCTTCTCTTGTCCTCCCTGAGATTCTCTGAGTTATCAGTATCCTATAATAAGACCCTTTCTGGGCTTCCCTGGTGGCGCAGTGGTTGAGAGTCTGCCTGCTGATGCAGGGGACATGGGTTCGTGCCCCGGTCCGGGAAGATCCCACATGCCGCGGAGCGGCTGGGCCCGTGAGCCATGGCCGCTGAGCCTGTGCGTCCGGAGCCTGTGCTCCGCAACGGGAGAGGCCACAACAGTGAGAGGCCCACGTACCGCAAAAAAAAAAAAAAAAAAGACCCTTTCTGCTTATAAGACTGAGAGAGATGTCTGTGGTTGCAAATAAAAACCCTGTAAGACGTAGCCACCTTATGAATCTTAGAAGGAAGAGCCACTCTGACCATAGAATCCCAAAATGCTAAGTGCTCACCTTCTCAGGTGAAGGCCTGTGAGCTTAGCTCAGCAAATCAGACGTACCCAGTCCAGACTTTACAGCAGGAGCTGGTGAGGTGAACAGGGCAAGAGGAGAAAGGTTTTGGTTGGCAGTTTTGGGGCGGTAGCAGCAGCCGGGGTCCCCAGCTGGCAGGGGTGGTGCAGGCCCTGTGACCCTCTGCTTTCGGCAGCAATAGTTTCAGCGCTATAGGTGACACTCATAGGGTGAGCACTTCAGCAATAGGGTCCAACTCTAACCTTTTACAATGATGAAGGCGGTGCCTGCCTTCTTTTCTTCCTTACCTTGTTAATCTGTTTTATTTTCTGCCCACTCCATTACTTTTTTTTTTTTTTTTTTTTTTTTTTTTTTTTTGCAGTACGCGAGCCTGTCACTGTTGTGGCCTCTCCCGTTGCGGAGCACAGGCTCCGGATGCGCAGGCTCAGCGGCCATGGCTCACGGGCCCAGCCGCTCCGCAGCACATGGGATCCTCCCAGACCGGGGCACGAACCCGTGTCCCCTGCATCGGCAGGCGGACTCTCAACCACTGCGCCACCAGGGAAGCCCCCCACTCCATTACTTTATATGCAGTATGCTTTTTTTTTTTTTTTTTGTGGTACGCGGGCCTCTCACTGTTGTGGCCTCTCCCGTTGCGGAGCACAGGCTCCGGACGCGCAGGCTCAGCGGCCATGGCTCACGGGCCCAGCCGCTCTGCGGCATGTGGGATCTTCCCGGGACCGGGGCACAAACCCATGACCCCTGCATCGGCAGGCAGACTCTCAACCACTGCACCACCAGGGAAGCCCTACAGTATGCTTTTGATGGACTTTATGGTTTATTCCATAAGAAACAGAATTTCAAGATGATATTGTGTCAGGATTAGAGCAAGAAAGTGCATTGTCTAGAGAGGCAAGACTTGGAGCTAACTGGAGTAACTGACGAGACGCCAGACTTTGTCTCTTTGGGGTTATGATGAGCTCTTTTGTGTCTGTGAGGCATGGCTGTCTTGTGTTAGTGCTCTAACTATGTTTTCTTAGATTCACTATTGGTCGGTTTGGCATCCATTGCAAACAAGGCAACTAATGGCCAAAGTTGTTTACATCTTCCCAGTGATCCAGACTTCAAGGGAGTACAGACATCATATTACAAACCCTCCAGCCAATCTCAGGTCCACACCCCCCGGCCATCTCCTTTACCTCTCTCTCACACCGGGCCAATATTTCCCCTCCACTGAATCACCCCAGGGCCAGGTACTGAACCACCGGAGACCACCCCTATACCCACAGCCCACAAAAATTATTCAAACTATCTACTCCTAGACTGCTTACCCTGTCCTGCTTTACCTTTCCTACAGAAACTCCAATACATACTCTGGGCCATGCTTTCTCCTTTCCCTTCCTGCCCTCTGTCTGGCCCATGTGCTTCCCCATGTGGCCCTACGTGACATGCCATGATTCCTGCTTCTGGGGATCTGTGAGTATAAACGTCTTCCTCTGTGACAATCATTCCCGTGTCTGCATGTCTTACCATACCTGATGAAAACAAATCCTGGGTACACATTTTAGAACAGAATGGGTAGTTGTAAGCATTTTTTTCAAAGTGTAATTATGGAAAGTTGGGTGTGTGTTGGTAGGAGGAGCCAAAGAGCAAGATTAGCGGGAGTTTCCCAGCATTTAAACTCCTTTCAAATATTCTGGGAAAGTTCCCACCTTGAATGTGGCAGAAGCCACCTTTCACATAGAAGCTCAGATCCCCAGATTCCTGCTTCCTCAGCCTTCCATGCATTTAGTTCACGAGCACATGATTAATCAGATGCGTTTATCCTGACCTTTGTATTGGGAGCTAGTGACACAATGAAGTAGGAATAGAGGAGAATTAATTCTGGCAGCAGCAGGAGTGGACAGCAGTCCCAGTGACAGACGGTGCAAGGTTTTGCATCCATTTCTGCAGCAGCAGGGCCCACTATGCCGGTAACGGCTTGTGATTTGGGCTTTAGTCCGGCTGGTGTTTCCCTCGCTCTCACCTGTGCTCCAGGGGGGGTTCTCCAGCTTTGTAAGTACACCTGTGAACTTCCCATTGCCCTTTAATAAAATCATTTTCTGCTTAAATGAATCCGTAGATTTTTATTGCTCAAACCAAAGACCCTGACGGATACAATCTATTATTTTTCCTTCCCTCTTTCCTTCCTTCCTCCCTTCCTTCCTTCCTCCTAGTTTTCTCTCTGTATGCATTTAATACTTGCATAACTTTATATACACACAGATATACATATATATCAATATGAAAGTACATATGGTAAAATATGAACATTTGTTCATTCTGGATAGTGGGAATGTGGGTGGTTACTTTTATGTGTTTTAATGTTCTCAAAAGATACTACTAGCAATCATATACACATGTGTAAATATATGCACATATATATCCTATTTGTATATATCACACATATATATGGGGTTGGCCAAAAAGTTCGTTTGGGTTTTCTGAAGATCTTACAAAAACCCGAACGATCTTTTTGGCCAACCGATATTTACACACATACACATATATATCATGTATTATTTCCGTTTTCTAAGCCCTTGATTTATACTAACTCATTTACTCCTCATTACAAGCTTAGGAAGTAGAGCCAGTATTCATAGCCTCCTTTTACATATGAGGAAACGGAGGCACAGAAGGCTCTAGAGACCTGTCCCAAACCACACAGCTTTAAGGGAACAGAGCCAGAAGTTAAACCCTGGCAGTCGTGTCCTGCGTCCTTGGCTGTTAACAATATGTGGGAGATGAGATAGCAAGGTGCAGACCCCAGAGTGCTTTTAGGATGGAGGATGAGCTTCCTTACGGGCTGAGGGGAAGGAACGAGCGAGAGGGAGAGGAAGATATGAGAGAGCCGGGCGACATTTGATAGATGGGGCCACCGCCAGGATCACAGCGCCAGGCTTCGCCATGCACAGCAGGAGGAAGACGACTCCTGATTTGATGCGGGCGAGAAGGAGGCAAAGGGTCAATTTGTGGTTTGAAGGAAGCTGAACTTCCTTATCTGGGAAATTGAAGGCAAGGTCACCAGCAAGGAGGCCGAGGAGGAAACAGGCAAGCTGCAGCCAAACCAGGTGGCAGCACGAGGGAGCCGGGGTCCTGCAGGGGAGAAGGGGAAGAGCAGGACCGCAGGCTGCTGACTGGCGGCTCTGTCCTTGGTGCTATTTTACTCAAAGCTGTCCTGCTCTATTGACAGACAGACCCAGGAGATTCCCCATCTATGGGTGAGGTTGGGGGACCCAGGAAGTGATCCTGGAGCGCAGGATCCTTCAGAGCAAAGAACGAAGCATCTTCGTAACCAGACAGAGGGCAAGCAATCTGCTGTCGGTCCCCACTGGGCAAGGACTAGATAGTCACAGGCTCCTCCTCTTTCCCTCCAGAGAGGGTGTGAGTGTGTGTGTGTGCGTGTGTGTGTGTGTGTGTGTGAGAGAGAGAGAGCGAGAGAGAGAGAGAGAGCGAGAGAGAGAGAGAGCGAGAGAGAGAGAGAGAGAATATGAGCATGAGTCTGTGTGCCTGCCAAGCTGGCGGTCCCTCCCGCGGACCCGCCTGGCTCTTACCTGCAGAAGCATCCGTGCCAGCCTCTCCGTTCCATCCTCCTCAGCAGGACCTGCATGCAGCTTCTCTGGTCACCAGAGCTGGGAGCCTGGGCACAGCAGCCTGTCTTCAGAACTTGTCCAACCCTCCCCCAGGAAGCCAACCTGACTCTCAGTGTCAGGTCTCCTTCATCCGCCAAGGCATGTCCTGTCCCAGCATCTGTTTGACCAGGAAATGAAGACACCCAGCTGTGCTCCGCACCTGCCTTTCCATTCTGCGGGGACTTTGGTCAGCTGACCAGGACCTCCAAGGCCAGGCTGGTACTCTGTTCTTTGAATGGCCTGTCTTCTGTGGTCACAGGTAAGAAAGGTGCCCCCGAGCTTGTGTCGGGGACATTGTGAGGGCGGTTCAAAGTGATATGAGCCGATTAGCAGCTTCCGGGTACTTAGGAGGGAGGTATGTCAGAATGCTGGAAGTTGCCTGCTTCTAGAAAAACGTTAGTCTTTTGGTTGTCCCTGCTGGGGCTGTCCAGAGCCCAGTAACAGTCACCCCCTCCCACTGGTGAAGGTGGCTCCATCTCAGGAGTTATTGGCTTTATTGAATCTGCTTCTGTGTCTTTATTACCACTATTCCTTTTTTGTCATTTATTTATTCACTCAGTAAATAATCTATATGCTTTAACAAAGGCTAACAGACATCAGTGTTATTCACTGACTTGGAAGACAGCAAGTTCTTCATTGCCAGGTTTTTTCTGAGGCTGGAATTTGTGGAGGAAAATGATCAGCTGGTGTGGTAATCCAAATGACCTTTAAGATTCCACCCAACCTTGAGGTGGCAAGCTTCTGCGATTAATTGATGTATTGAGCAGATCAAATATAAAAGCTAGAAATAGGCTCGCTCTTCCCTAAGCATCTCCAATGAAATGATTTGGAAGAAAAGACACTGTCATTTCCTCAATCAAGAGACTTTCTTTGGGGTGTTGACAGTTATGGGGGAGCAATGACTCCCATGCTTGGGATTGTGCCAGATGGCGGAGAAGTGTGGGGTGAAATCGAAGCAGGTTTTATGGAGAAGGTGGGGCTTATGAGAAGAATAGAATGGGGGTGAGAAGTTGAAAACCAGCTGCAGTAGGAAGATGGACAAACAAGTCAGCCCACATCACCTTGACTTCAGTGGAACCAGGATTCAGGATGTGGGCAAAAGAGGCTGACTTGAGTTGGGGTATGGGGCGCAGGGTGGTCTGGACACACTGGTACATTGCGGTGATACAAGCTCAGTGAGGATATTGGCGTCTGAGCCCTTTACATATGCAATATTTTTTGTACAGGCTTCCCTGTGAACTCCATTCACCCAGACCCACTTTACAAACCGGGACATCAGCCCGCAGACACCCCCACCCCCCATCCCACCCCCCACCCCCACCCCCACCCCCACCCCCGAACCGGCCAGTCCGGCCACTTAGAGGATCAAAGGGTCCAGGACTCTTTCTCTTTCAATAGCCTTCTAACAAGAGGTGAAAGTTTAATCACTGTCAAATACCTGGAAGAATTTCTCCTTTGGTTTCCGGTGACAAATTAATGAAATTATCATAGTGGGCTAATTACAAGGGATGCAAATTTGAGCCATCTTGCAGGAATTTGTCCCGCTGGAGTCAATTCAGTCTCATTTGAACATTCTTCCAGAGGGTCCAGGATGTCTCTGGTTGGATCTTTATACGATGCAAGTTCAGCATGCCTGGACTTCTATTTCTTTTCCCCCTGTTCTCACTAATGGGGAAAAAAACCACATGCTTTTATTTAGTGCCCTTGGTTGAAAGGTGAAACAGATTATAGCCTTGGGGTTTGTGCACGTGGTATCAGTTGGAAGGAGAGGTGAGTGAGCTGCACACAGAGGAAGCTCTTAGCACCTTGGATCCAGGTGAGCCTGGCTTTGGGGTAGGGCACCTGTACCTTGTCACCACCTGTCTGCCACAGACCTCAGTCGTGATCGTGGCTGAGCAATGACAGTCACGGTGCTAAGATCTATAAAACACAGGCGAGTACTGGCTGAGTTGCCCATACAAAATTATCCTTCTAGCTGGCACCACTGAGTAGCACTTGAACATGTTATAGTTTAGAAGCTGAAGATGTGAGCTTGAATCCCGACCTCATAGCTTTTTAACTACGTGGCTTGGGCAAATCAGTCAACTTTTCAGAACATCAGCATTTTTAAAATTTAAATAAAAGAGATAATCATAACCCTTCCCCATACCTTCCTAGGGGTGATGGGAGGCCCACATGAGGTCAAAGGTGTGAGGCACGAAGGTTCACTTGTGTCAAAGATGCATCATCCTAAGAACCCTTTCCTGGGCTCACTCAGGCTTGGCAGTCAGAGGGAGCCACGTGGAATCCCCAGGGAGCTCTGCAGTGCCAGCTCCCCAGGCCCTGCTGGGGAAGCAGTCCGAGGTTCAACTCACAGCCAAGGCCCGGCCTGCCCTCCTTCTGAGGTCCAGCGGCAGCCAGACCCCTCCTCTGAAGCCATGGGCCCCTCCCGCCCTGCACTCCCGTCCACGACAAAGCTCGGGCTGTGGTGGCTTCTTCTGATCCCGGCAGGTGAGTGGGGATGGTCCCTAGGGCATCCTGTCACACCTGTGAGCTCACACATGCCTCCGGGAGGAAACTCCTGCAAGTGGGCTGGTGGCAACTGCCAGAGCCACAGGGGATGTAGCTGTTCCACCGCGGGAAGGTGAGCGGGCGATCGCTGCGTCGCCTGAACCTCCCCGAGTCGCAGTGCTCCCCATCTGCAAAATGCCAACTGCACTGTGACCCTCCCAGGGCTATTGTGTGGTGACCTGGAATGAGAGCCTGTGACTAGCGCCTCGGATACCGTTGGTACACGGCAGCTGTTCTTATCGATGTTCTGAATTTTAGAGCAGTAGTTCTCGACTTGCTCAGGCAGGAGAACCCTGAAGAGGTGAAGCTGTTTGCAGAACACGGTGAAATCAGACACGGAGGATTCCATCAGACAACTGGGGACAATTTGCCCAGCTGATAAGAAGGAGCAAATGCCTGTGGTTTGAGGATAAACAGGCGAGATGCTCCAAATGGAAGAGAATTTCATGGTTAGCATTAGTTGTTCATTACCAGAGGATGGGAATGAAAGTTCCCGGGGCCAAGTGCACGATGCACGTGAAGCCCTTCCCCCTGCAGCTCACCCCACACAATCGGGCGTCTCCCCCACGTTGCTATCCCTTGGGGCTCCCCAGTTCCAGGCTGGATCGCATCCCCTGTCTGACTTCTTCCCACTACTCTGCATCCCTCTCAGCACTTGTTTTCACCCCTTATCCATCAGTCACAGAGTAACTGACATTTCTTGAGCACCAACCATGTGCTGGTTACTTTGTAAGCTCTAACACACATGATTATATTTCCTCCTCGATAGTGTTTTGAAATAGGTTCTGGATTAGTGCGCCCATTTTGTAGATGAGGAAACTGAGGCGCAGTGAGGTTAAGTGGCTCTGATTGGACAGGAGAGGGAGCCAAGCGCCCAGCACCACGGACTCCCGGAGACCCCTCTCTCCCCTCCTGTCCCACAGCAACCGTGCATCAGGCTTCCCCCACCCAAGCCGAGCACCGCCTCTTCCAACACCTCTTTAGGGGCTACAACCGCTGGGCAAGGCCGGTGCCCAACACCTCGGATGTGGTGATCGTGCACTTCGGGCTGTCCATCGCCCAGCTCATCGACGTGGTGCGTCTGTCCTACCATCCTTTGCCCCCTTGGGATCAGCCCCAGACATGGGCCCCTTTCTGGGGCTCCTCGTTCCCTCCCCAGCCCCAGCCCTCCCAGCCCACCTCAGTCAGAGCATCACCCCTCAGAGCCTGGGGATGCTCCAGCTCCCTCCCGCTCTCAGCCCTGAAACCCCTCCTGGGAGGGTGTTGACCGGCAGCAGCGGGTTTTCTAAATGCCCTGTCCTGCTTGTTCCACCTGACATAAGCCCAGAGGACCCAGTGGAGATACTCTGAGTGAGGGTGGCAGTGTCAGGAGGGGTGGTGGGTTGGCTGGGCTTGCGGTATCACCTAACAGGTTCTCTGGTGAGTGGGATGCCTGAATAAGCCCCTCCCACTCTACTTTGTTTTCTGGGGCTCGTTCATCACTCTAATTGCTTTCTTTCCCGCTATTGGCCAGGATGAGAAGAAGCAAATGATGACCACCAACGTCTGGCTAAAGCAGGTGAGGGCCCCTCCCCCGGGCAAGACAGGAGCGGGGTGGGAACCTACAGAGCCCAGCCCCTCCCAGGACTCTTCCACTAGAAGCATGATTCTGAATTTACCTTTTGCCTGAGTTGCCACTCAGGATGTCCCCAAGGCCAGCCAACGGCAGACTGCTTCTCGTGAGGGGCTGTGCTCTTGTGCGGCCAGGCTCTGTCCAGCACCTGAGAATGTCGCCTACAAGAGCCACGTGGTCCCCTTTCTGGGACTGGGTATTGCCTACGTCCCTGCTACCGTTTGCATATCAGCTCACCAAGTCATCACCGAAAACCATGCGAGGTTTAGTTCTGCCCATTTTACAGCTGAGGAAAACAGAAGCAGAGGTCAGCTGGGCTAGACAAGGGCGGCCCAGGTGTGCCCCACTCAGAGACCCAGGCCCCTTCTGCAGGAGAATGCTGAGTGTTCTGTGTCTACGCTGCCTAACAAGCTACTCCAAAACTCACTGGCTTAAAACAACTGACAGTTTATTACATCTTTAGTTTTTATGGCTAGGAGTTTTAGTGGTTTCTTCTGCTTTGCATGGGGACTCCTGGGGTTACTTGGTGGCATTTGGCTGGTGGCTGGTCTGCTCTGGAGGGTCCAAGATGATTTCACTCACAGGTTCATCCCTCAGCAGAGATGTCTGGAAGGCTCTGGAAGGTTCTGGAAGACAGGCCCAGCTGGGCTCTTCTCCAGGCACTTTCAGGGTCTCTCTGCCTGTTGTCTCCAGTAGGAGAGTTCGGACTCCTCACCTGATGGCCCAGGGACCCCAGAGCGAGGGTCCCAAGAGACAGGAAATGAAGTTGTTGTCTCTTAACCAGAAACTGGCTCAGCATCAATCCTGGCCAGTGGATGGGTAGACCTCTTTGATGTGCCATTCTTGGGGCAGAACTTGGGGACACAGGCTTTATAACAGCCTGAATATATTCTCTCCTCTTTACAGATGAGGTGCAGAGCCATGAAGGGACTTGGGAAGCCATAGGAGTGCAAGGGTCAGACCTAGAACCTGGGTGGCCATAATTGTCCCCATAGGCCAGTTACCTAGGCTGCAGGGACTGCAGTAGGGAGGAGAGGAAGGAGCACTGGAGCAGGAGTCAGGCCAACCAGCACCACCTCTGATTAGCCTGTGATACCATGCAAGTTAGTCTCAGAACCTCACTTTGCTCATCTGTAAAATGGGGCTAATATAATCTATTGCCGATTAATATAACACAACTTGGTGTAGGTGCCCCCCAAATGTTGGTTGAACCTGAAAACTTAACAGACAATGGACTGGGGGAAGGGGGTACATTTATGAAGACCCATCCCTTTCAAAATTATTCCTCAATGTCCTGAGAAATCCTGACAATTTTAGCAACACTTTTATCTTTCCTACTTTGCAAGTCTGGCCCCTCTCTCTGCCTAAGCCTTCCCCTACAGAAAAGCAATCAGCACCACTGCGGGGCCAGCATCTTCCCAGGTGTAGTTTCGGTACCAATGGCAGTTTTGTGAGATGATTTTAGTTGGCTCGCAAACCTTTTTTTAAAATAGTCATATATTTATATTTTAGTGGATGGTTTCAAGTGCTGTGGGTTTTCCAGCTATTCCAGTGATGTAAAATTTAAAAAATTATGTAGGTTTAAAAATAATGAACTAATTTAAAGGAAAATATTAAGTAAATGCTAATATAGGCAGTGTAAATATATTGGCAAAAATTATGAAGCTGGGACTTGAGTGCTTGAAGTTTGTGAACCATTGAGCTGGATCAGTGCTTTTCCTCTCATGTGCCTGCTTCCTGCAAACACTCCTGTTTCCCTTACTTCTTCCTGGATCCCTAGCCAGTTGATGTGTTTGTGTAAATGTTACATGACTATCCTTAGAGGGGAAAAGGCACCACGCATGGCAGACTTTTCAAGGGCACATCACTGCCCTATTTTAGTGCAAATACACAAAAGCAAAATGGCCCCTAGAATTAGGGCAAGTTTGGAGACAGGGAAGGCTGGGTTCAAGCCCCAGTGCTGTCACTTATTGACAGCGTACCCTCCCTCTAAGCCTCGCTTGAGAAAACAGATTCGCTTGGACCAGCCGGTGGAAACAGGGTTCCTATAGGGGGCGCCCTAGAGCACAGTTGGAAATCCACTGGGTGACTCCTCTTTCTCAGCTGTGTAACTCTGATAAAGGGGTTGCTTTACCCCTCTTGTCCTCAGTTTCCTTATCTGTTAGATGGGGAGATACTTCCACCTGCTCTGCACTCTTTGCCCGGCTGTCCCATTGAGGGTCTTCCTAGACAGAGGGTGTGAAAAACCTTTGGAAACTGTGATGCACTAAAAAAAGTTACTACGAATGAGTGAGGCTGCTTGCCGGGGTCGTCCAGCTAGGCAGTGGCAGAACAGAGGCGGGACGAGGGTGACCCGTCCTCCAGATGTGCCCGGGACTTTGAGTACAAGAGTGGGGGCAAAGCGAGGGCTAGATTATGTTAGACTGGACTCCCCGTTCCCGTCTCAGGGCCCTTTCCCGGCATTGCGGCCCTTTCTATTCTGTGGGGCTAGGTGAGGAGCTCCGGGTGCTCCGGGTGCATCAGAATCCGGCTGCTGGGCGTCCCCAGGCTGCCCTAGGTTTGCCCCGAGGCTCCCTCCCCCGGCAGGGCTGCTGACCTGACTGCCCTCCCCACGCACAGGAATGGAACGACTACAAGCTGCGCTGGAACCCGGCCGATTTCGGCAACATCACATCCCTCCGGGTCCCTTCGGAAATGATCTGGATCCCCGACATCGTCCTCTACAACAAGTAGGAAACGGCTGGGGTTGTGGAGGCCCCTTGGGACCCCTGGGACAGGGGGTTCCCTGCGAGGGGCGGGTAACGAGACTAGGCTGGGTTGCACTTGGGAGGTGCGCCCCCTTGTGTCCAAGCTGCGTGGCCTTCCTATCAACTCCTGCTTTGCTCCTCCTCGCCGCTTCACCTTTTCTCTTGATTCCCTTATTTCTTTCATCTTGTTCTCTCACTCATACACCCCAAATTTATTGAGCACCTACTGCATATCAGTGCCTGCGATGTGCTAATGGGACACAGCTGTGCCAACACTGAGAATTATTTGAAAAATATGATTGGTGCAGGCTGTGAAAAAAATGCCTAAGTGTTGGAGTTTTGCAGGATGGCATTATTGTTGCAACAGGTAAGCAGCATCCCAGGGTAACAACTTTGAAGGGATCAAGCATGGGTATTTTAAAAAGTATTATTTATAGTTGCCCTGTATTCAAAACCAAAGAGGACCAATCTTTGAACATAATGACTAGAAGTTAGTAAAAGGCAGGGGAGTCTAAAGAGAGCCCCAGAGGACCAAGTTGGGTTTTTTTTAATAGAAGATATAAAGAGCTATAATTTCATTCATGTTTGGCATCAGGTAATTCTTCATTTAGAAATGAAGAACTTAAAAGATGTTTGGCATGATGTTTGCCTAAAAATATTTTCTGAAGTGGGACTCTAGGGACCACTAGTTCCTGGAGATATGAATAGGTATGAAAAATAGTTCTGTGGTCAAATAATTTTAGATAACATTGTATGTCATTAAAACCCTTTCTGCACCCCAGCCTCAGTCCTTTGGAAAATGTCATTTTAAATGTTGTTAGAACTTGTACAGACAAGAAACCCCTTTAGCCCAGAATTTCCCAATTCATTTGACCCACATTTAGAAAAGCTATTTTTAAACAATAGAATAAAGGGAAACAGATCCACTTCTGAAGTTAGGTGTCTCCAGATAGGTCAGAGGGGGGTGACAGTGATCCCTTTACACTGCCCAGTCCTGGTCAGGCCCAAAGCCCTGTCATCTGAGCCATCTCTGTAAACACACATTCAGCATGAATTACCTGCAAGGTCTAACATTGCCACTGGACTCACGGACCCCTCACCCCATATCTGCACCCAGGATCCCTCTAGTTTCTGCTTCCTGTGCACCTGGCAGAGGGCGGGAGCAAAGTCCTAGCATCAGATAGGACCCAGAGTTTTAGGATTGCCAATAAGGCTTTGGCCAGTGTTACTTGATTATAACAGGAAATTCTTTTGATAGGACAAAATTTCAAACCAAATTCTTGCAGACATTTAAAGAAGGGTACCTCCTCCACCCACTCCACTTCAGGTTAAGAAGACCCCAGGGAATTGCTTCTTTCCTTCCTCAAAATGGGGGCACATGTTGCCATCTAGTGGTGCTTCTGTATGATGACAAAAATGCCTTAAAATTTTTTAAAAAAAACTTTTGCCCTGATCTGTTTGCAACTCCCTTTCAAAGTTCTGGTTTCCAACCAGCCTAACTCTCTATCCTGGAACTACTTCAAGGAAAAGAAGTCTCTCTTCCTGTGTATTCTTCTTTTAAAAAATTTTATTTATATTTGGCTGCGTTGGGTCTTCATTGCTGCGCGCGGGCCTTCTCTAGTTGCAGCGAGCGGGGGCTTCTCATTGCGGTGGTTTCTCTTGTTGAGGAGTACGGGGTCCAGGCACGTAGGCTTCAGTAGTCGTGGCTCGTGGGCTCGGTAGATGTGGCACATGGGCTCAGTAGTTGTGGCACGTGGGCTCAGTAGCTGTGGCTCACAGGCTTAGTTGCTCCCTGGCATGTGGGATCTTCCCGGACCAGGGCTCGAACCCGTGTCCCCTGCATTGGCAGGCGGATTCTTAACCACTGCGCCACCAGGGAAGTCCCTCTTCCTGTGTATTCTTCTGGTTCCCCTGTCTTTAGGATTGATCGTGGGAACTGGAGAGGGAGGGAAGGCAGGGCCTAAGAGCTCACTGCGCCACCTCGCAGGGGGAAATTGGACTCAGGCCCGACTGGTCACTGCTGTTCCAGTGTCCCCTGCGTCCTCACGGGCCCTTAGCTGCCTTAAGCGCCCTCACGATGCCCACTCGGGCTCCGCCCTCACTCACGCCCCGCCCCCAACTCGGCCCAGCAGCTCCTCCAGTCCAAGCATACACTGTGAGTTTTATCCTTTCCCTCCTCTGTTCCTTGTTCTGAGGATGCTCTGCTGGGCCGCTCTCCACCCCCAGCTTTCTGCCAAATCCTACCATCCGTCAAGGCTTTGCTAAAATGGCAGTATGCTTGGTGACCCTGCTCCCCGGAAGCGGGGTCCTCCCCCGTAGTTATAGTGCTGTTGCCAAATCGCCTGCCTGGCGTTGTAGGTGTTCAGGCCTGCTGCTCCCTAAGGGCAGGCATGAGTCTCCCCTCCACCAACAGCTCCTGCAGAGGCCCCAGTGGGTGCGGCTGGCTCAGAAATGCATGTTGAAGGAAGACGGATGGCGTCTTCCTTCACCAGCAAAGACGTCATGTGTCTTCTGAGCAGGGAAGGAAAAACCTCAGGTGTAAATGACATGACCCCCAGCAGAGGGGCTTACTCACCATCTGCAGGGGTGGGGGGGTGGAGGAGAGAAAAAATACTCATGTAGACAATCACTCTAACGTGTTAAATGAATACAAACAGGCCATCAAACTACAAATACACCACATGGTCACAAAAACGTAAAAATGCTACATGTGTTATCTAGATGACAATCAAATATACATGAGATATAGAAATATCTCATATATGTATAGATACAGATCTATAACATCAGAACGTTCATAGTGGTTATTTTAAAAATTCTTGGTACTTTCCTATCTATATTCTTAAAAATTCCTACTTTTGTAATTAAAAAGATGGTGTTTGAAAGACAACTCAGGTAGCTCTAGATGTCTGTGTGCCGGGGAGTCTTACCTGCACAAATCCCCACAACTTGGTCCAGTCCGGCTGTGTTATTGGGGTCCCCCTGCTGAGTGGTATCCGGAGCAGTCCGGCATGGGTGCCTGGGGTGGGCAGGGTCCCCCCAACGCCTCTCCTCTCCGCAGTGCAGACGGGGAGTTCGTGGTGACCCACATGACCAAGGCCCACCTCTTCTCCTCGGGCACCGTGCAGTGGGTGCCGCCCGCCATCTACAAGAGCTCCTGCAGCATTGACGTCACCTCCTTCCCCTTCGACCAGCAGAACTGCAAGATGAAGTTCGGCTCCTGGTCGTACGACAAGGCCAAGATCGACCTGGTGCCGATGCAGCCGACGGTAGACCTCAGGGACTACTGGGAGAGCGGCGAGTGGGCCATCGTCAACGCCACGGGCACCTACAACACCAAGAAGTACGACTGCTGTGCCGAGATCTACCCCGACGTCACCTACTACTTCGTCATCCGGCGCCTGCCGCTATTCTACACCATCAACCTCATCACCCCCTGCCTGCTCCTCTCCTGCCTCACGGTGCTCGTCTTCCACCTGCCGTCCGAGTGCGGCGAGAAGATCACGCTCTGCATGTCCGTGCTCCTCTCGCTCACCGTCTTCCTGCTGCTCATCACCGAGATCATCCCATCCACCTCGCTGGTCATCCCGCTCATCAGCGAGTACCTGCTCTTCACCATGATCTTCGTCACCCTGTCCATCGTCATCACCGTCTTTGTCCTCAACGTGCACCACCGCTCCGCCAGCAGCCACAACATGCCCCACTGGGTGCGGGTGGCCTTTCTGGGCTGCGTGTCCCGGTGGCTTCTGATCAGCCGGCCCCTGCCGCCCTTGGAGCTCCGCGACCGCCCGGATCTGAAGCTCTGCGCCTCCTACCGCTGGCTGGAGACCGACGTGGATGCGGACGGGACGGATGAGGAGAAGGAAGGCAGATGGGCGCACGCGGGTCACTCGTCCCCGTTCACAGGCGTCCCTTACAGCCACGGGGGTCTGTGCCCAGGGGCCTCGGATCCCGAGGCGGAGGCCCCGTTGCCGGAGGGTGGGCCCCGGCTGTCACCTCGCATACAGAAAGCACTGGAGGGCGTGTGCTCTATTGCCGATCACCTGCGGGCCGAGGATGCTGACTCCTCGGTGAGTGGGGGCTGGGGGAGGGGCCCGTCCCCTGGGTGACCCCACCGGCCTTGTAGGGAGCCATCCCTCCAGGGTGTCAGCTTGGGTCAACCCAGGCTCCTCCACGAGGACCCATCTCCCTTAGTCATGGCCTTGGAGTCTGGAATGAATTGTGATGGAAAAGGTCTAGCTGGCAGCTCTGAGAACGTTTATTGGGTAGGTGGCAGAACAGCACTAAGAATGTCCCCGCTCAGCCTAACTGGGTGACACAGGACAGAGATGGAGGGGGTCTCCCCACGCCATCCTCACGCAGGCCGTTTCCCACCATTGCCTGTAGGTGGGGGGGAGGGAACTCATCAGGAGACCCCAAACAACCCAGCCTCCCCCTTTGTCCTGATGGGCCCCTCCTTCTTGTCCTGGGCTCTGGGCATTTTGTGAACTTCACTGTTCACTCACGGACACTGAGGAAGCTTGGATGGGCCTGTGGGCTCCCCTCCCCCGCCCCCCCCCCCCCCCCCCGCTGTGTCCTGCATAATTAGGTAAGGAAGCCACTGCCCAGGGTCACAGAATCCTTCTTATCAACCTAGGGAAGAATGAAAGTCCAGGAGATTATTACTGGGTGGCCTTGCTGAGTAGATAAGACAAATTAATTGTTATCTAATCCGGGAGCAGCTAGGAATCCAGATCCACTTGCCTGGGCTGTAAGCCCCAATTCCACAAAGCCCCTAACCCCCCTGCAAACACCACCCAGCCTTCCCTGGGCCACACCTACCCTCACCTACCCCCCCAGCGGGAGGCAACATGGGGGCACAAAGTCTTCACCATTTTGTAACTTCTGAGTGTTGCGTTTAAATCACTGCAGGCCCCTTGGGAGGGTGCATGCCCCTGGGTGACTCTAGAACCTTCTGTGTCCCTCCAGCCTCCCTTACCTGGAACTTGAGAGCCTATGGAAAGGCTCTGGGCTATTGTCATAGGGGTGGTATAGGACGGGAATCGCTAGGAGAGGGCCGTTTGAGTCTTGAGACATCCCCGTTTACCCCCCGCTCCTTAGCTCCCAAGGTCTCAGTGGCGTCACCGCTGTCCCCAGTGCCATTCTTACAGGGGCTGCACACGGGCGGGACACCTCCCCTTTCCCAAGGCCTCGGTCACTGAGTGCCCATCTCCCCTGCAGGTGAAGGAGGACTGGAGGTATGTGGCCATGGTCATCGACAGGATATTCCTCTGGTTGTTTTTCCTCGTCTGCTTCCTGGGGACCGTCGGACTCTTTCTCCCTCCGTTCCTAGCTGGAATGATCTGATGCCACATCACCTGCTTTGGCCCAGACGTGGCATAGCTGATCGTCTTTAACGGCTGCCGCCTCTGGAGTATGCCTTTGGGGTCAACGCCATCCAACTACAGGTGCCTTTCCATGGTGTCCAGACATGGAAGCCTTCTTGGAATGATTCACTTGACATTATTGTACTTTGTGCTGAGAATCTGCTGGGCACGGAACCCTGTTTGGATGCTGAAGAGCTGGGCCAAAAGGAACTTGCTCTGCAGAAGGTTACGACGTCGTGATGACAACGTGAAGATATATAAGATGCTCCTGGGATTCAGACTGTGAGGGATGCGGGTGGGGGGAACCCAGGGGTTGGGGAAGGGCCACGAGAGGAGGCTCAGACCGCAAAGGAGGGGTGTGTAGGGAGAGAGCGCCTCGGGGGCGTGGAAGGGCTATGAACAGCATTTGGGATTCAGGAACAGCCCAAAAAGGCAGGGGGGACAGCCAGGCTGAGGTGGGCTTGAGGATGGGGAACAGAGGAAGCAGGTTGGAAGGGGAACAGGAGGAGGAGGCCCACAAGTGGGGCGGACGCAGGTAGCTGGGCCGTCCCACCCACCTGGAAGCTCTTGTGACAGCCCAGACTTCGCCCACCTTTAGCCCCCGGCCTTCCCCGTGCAGACCCGCTCAGCACCAGCCGCCCCTCCGAGAGGTGTGGCCGCACTGACAGTCCCGGTCTGCAGGGGCGCATCTGTGCTTCAATGCGCGTGGACAAAGCAGGAGGACACCCTCCGCCATTCCTGACGCAACTCAGGCCCGCGGTGCGCTCCTCCCTCCCGCACAGGGTGAGTGGTGGTCGAGCCCCAGGCATCCAGGACCTTTGCTCGGAGGAGCTGAGAGGAATGAGCTGGATGGCTTTGCACCCCGAGACGTTGCAGGAACTCTTCCCTTCCCAGCCTGCCCGCCCTTCTTACCCGAAGCCCCTCGATGTCTTCTGACCGGCTCTGTGCGGAATGTCCTGCCCCTTGGAATCCCGCAGTCCCTCGCCCCAGCGCCGTCCAGCCCGAGGGAAGAACCTCAGCCCTAACAGATGCGGCACTGGGTCCTCTGGACAGGGTGGGGACTCTGGACGAGCAGCCAAGCAGGACAAGCGTCTAGTTCTCTTTGACCTTCAGCGTCCCCTCCTTCTAAGCCCCACTTGCTCTCCCTGACAGACCCCGGGGGACCCTGCCACAGCGGGCCCAGTCCTCCTGCCTCAGTTCTCTGCACGACCCGCCCACTCAGAGGCCATTCTGTTTTCTGGTTCCTTCTGCTCTGCGGATGCAGCTGCAACCTCCCCCGTCCTCCCCGCTGGCTCTCCTGGAGCAGTGGTGCTCCCAGACTTGACCTCCTGATGCAGCGATGTTCCCTCTTGTTATTCCGTTTCCCACCCAACTGGCAAGTGAGTCGAGAGATCAAATAAAGCTGAAGGCCTGCTCAGTCAGCTATGGGACCTCTCCCCAGCACCCCTGGGACCACCGCACCCCCTCAGAGCCCTGGCTATTTGATGGCAGCTGGGAGAGTGCCATTGGCATCCCTGTGTGGCCCTGGAGGGGCTGCCTGGGACCCCACTAGAAAGTCGCCCTTGGCTCAGGTGCGGGGGGCAAAGGCCTGGGGGTCAGGCGCGCCGCCCTGGCATCACCGCATGCCCCGGGGGGTTAAGCCCTGGCTTCAGCCTTTGATCTTCGCCCAAAGTAAGCACAGTCGATTCCTTCCAGGGCCGCGGGCCGGAGGTCATCGTTACCCGCCCCGAAGGTCAAACAAACAAAACAATCAAACCACAAAGCAAATGGTACAAGTTTAATTCATCCACAAGTCAAATAGAAAGAAGGTAAAAGAGTGTTCGGCACAGACACAAGAACGGGCGGGAGGGAGTGGATGAGAAACGGGGAGAGAAGACAAGTAAGAAAAGAGAAGGAAGGGGCCGGGGAGGGAAGAACGGAAAGGGGGCGAGGAATGCGGGTCGCGTCCCAGTCCAGTTGGGCCTCGTCTCTCCCCTCCTCCCCTCTTGGCACGTGGACAACACAGCCTCCTGTGTCCCGACCCCCAGTAGCTTGTCCCTGGACTGTCCCAGGTCTCCCCTCAGGGGCACACACGGCTGTCAGTCCAGACCAAACTCACATTAAATAAATTCCACTATACACTGTACAAGAAAGCCAGGCCCAGCCCTCATGGCACCAGCCGCCCGCCTCCCCAGAGAGAGCCCCGCCCGGCCCCTCCCTCTGTGCACGGTGTGGGGCGGGGCTCCGTGGGCGGGGCAGGAAAGAGAAGGAGGAGCTTGGTTCCCCCCCACTCAGCCTGCCTTTCACACGATGCGTAAAGCCATCGTGGCCGCAAGGGGCCCGAGCGTGGCCCCCTCAGGCCAGGCAGCAGTGGCTGGCGGACAGCAGCCACGCTCCCTCTGAGCCCTCTTTGTCACCCCCTGCCGTCTGCAGCCCTGAGTCACCTCTGTCCAGCTGCGGCCTGAGCAGCACAGTCTGGGGGCGGGGTGGGGAGAGGGGACGTGCAAAATGGCAGGGGAAGGAGGACTCTCCTCGCCTGCCCACCCCCCCTGGGGGGACCCACAGGACCGAAGGTCAGGCAGGGGCCGGGGCAGGGAGGGACATGGCGGGCGGGGGCGGAGACGCAGGCGGGAGGCGTTGCCCTCTTCACTCTGCTGGCGGCTGGGCCAGGTTGGCCAGAACCTTGGCCTGGTCCACGGCGTCCAGCAGGTTCTTGGCATCCACAGCCAGCGTGTGGGAGGCGGTGAGCATCTGCCGTTTGCACTCCTCACTCAGGGAGGTCACCGCGTTTTGCTGCGCCAGTCGCATCTTATTGATGAGCTCCGCCAGGTCCTTGTTGAGCAGTTTCTGGGTCCCCTCGATCTGTAGGAAAAGCACACGGGAGGGGCTGGGACCCTGAGGGGCTGCAACGTGCAGGCCGGGAGGATGCGGAAGCCACACGGGAGTCCACCTGGCGCTGGCCCAGGAAGCCGGACGTTCTCTGGGGGGCGGGTCTGACCCAGGCTTGGGCTGAATCCAAGGCCAGTGCGGGCTGGGGGCCAGGTTGGCAAGGACAGACACTGCGGGCACCCCAGGCCCCAGCCCGCCTACGCCAGCCCCCTCCGATCCAGCCCGAGACCCTGCCTTTGTGCCATCATACCCTCATGCTGGCCCGACGTGGTGAATGGTCAGGGGTCAAGTACATTCACTCACTGGTTAACTGTGTACCATCAAATCAAGAGATCAGGGACAGCGGTTTGGGCTGTAGGGTTTTATTTACCGCCATATCCCCATGCTTAGTGCACTGCTGAACATATACTTGGCGCTCAAGAGATATTTATCAAGTGAAATGAATGACTGGTGCTCTCAAGCCGGACAGGACAGCCTGGGCAGGGGCTCCTCTGGGTTCTTGCTGCCACCCAGAGGGAGCCCGGGAAATGCCCAGACCCTCCTGCCCTATGCGTGGTCACAGTGGGGACAGTGGTGGGATGCAGTGGTCACCTGTGTCACACTGCTGACCACTGGGAAATGGTGGATCAAGCTACAGCCTGGCAGGGGGTGCGGTGTTCTGCTGGAGCCTGTGGCTGGTTTCCAGACAGAAAACCAACACATGTTCAGAGGCACAGCCTCAGTCCCCAGTTCTGCAGTAACAAATTACCACAAACGCCGTGGCTTAAAACAACGCAGGTTTATTCTCTTACAGTTCTGGAGGTCAGAAGTCTGGAATGGGTCCCATGGGGCTAATGTCAAGGTGACGGCTGGGCTGCGTTCCTTCTGCAGGCTCAAGGGGGAGAATCTGTTCCCCGCCTTTTGCCGCTTTGAAAGGCTGTGCCTTCCTTGGCTTGTGGATCCTTCCAGCAGTGGCATCCTTCCAATCTCTGCTTCTATCATCACATCTCCTTCTCTGACTCATAAGACCTCTGCTTCCACCTCCCTCTTACAAGGACCCTTGTGACTACATTGGACCCACATGGATAACCTCAAGATCCTTCACTTAATCCCATCTGCAAAGTCTCTTTTGTCATGTAAGGTCACATAGTCACAGGTTCTGAGGCTGTAGACATCTTAGGGGGGGCATCAGTCTGCCTACCACCGGGACCATCTCAAGTTAGAGCACCAACACTCCCATTTTGGTTTTCAGTGATTGTTTCTCACTTAAATAGAGAAAATCGATTAAATGATCGATTGAAGAAACCTTCACGGCTATTTCCATGACACACTCACCTTGACCTTAGTATGGAGGGTACCAGACAAAGAATCACAGGGGGCGCTAAAAAGGAGGGTGTGTCATCCTTTGCATGTCCTCACGCAATAAGAAGTCACCACAACCATCTGAGACCTAGACTAGGAAATTCGCCCTAGGAAGCCGGCCGGGTCCCCGGGTGCCAACTCGGCCCCCCATTGTGGTGCCTTCCCAGATATGCGGTGCAGAGCCATCCGCTGGCGGCTCCCAGCAGAGACTAGGCTGCCCCACGTGGCCCTTCGGAGTCTCCTGTGTGAAACACGGCTGGGGCAGGTGAAGGGGGCAAGTGACAGCTGATGGCACCGACTGGCACGAGGACACTCACCTCTGTCCGCGAAGACGACGGCAAGGAGGGCAGGAGGTCGTCTACGCTCGCGATGAGCTTCCGCAGCGTCAGGCCCACGTTCTGGGAGAGAAAGGGGCGGGGCGACCGTCCGCTTGGCTCTTTTTGAGAAAGCCACGTCTCCCTGGGGAAGAGCCCTCCTGGGATGGTGCCTGCCTGCCGAGGCTACCTGGGACTAGAGTCCCTTTGACCACCTGGCTCTAATGAGGGTCTTCCTGGGAGAGGCACCTAGCCGGCGGCCTGGGATGCCCGGCCCCTCCCACTTCCTTCCGGGGCTGAGCAGCCCGCCTCCCCAGGCCACGGCCCCGCCCTGCCTCTCACCTTCACCACCACCACGTAGCCCTCGGGGGGCAGCTGGCAGAGCTCATTCTTGAGGTCCAGCACAGCCCGCACCAGCTCCATGACGTTGAGGTACACCAGGTCGTGGGTCCGGTCCAGGTTGGCTGTGGGCTGGATGGACTGCGTGGGTCGGGGGAAGAGAAGCAGAGGGCGCGAGGGGAGGGCGGCGAGTCAGGGGCACACAAGCCGTTCTTTCTCGGGCAGGCACTGCCCACTCAGGCGTCAGCCCAACTGCTGAAGACTCTTCTCCGAAATAGTAGGGTCCCGTCCTGGGGGTGCCTCCCTCCCTTCTGCTTCCAGGGCAGTGGTTCTCACATTAGAGTCTGCCTGGGAGTCTTAAAAAAATACTGCTGGCCGGCCTCACACCAGACCAACGGAATCAACCCCTGGGCCTGGGGGCCACGTGGTTTCAAAGCTTGTCAGAGGATTCTAATGGGTAACCAAGGCTGAGAACCGCTATTCCAGAGTGAAGGAACCAGCATCGCCCCAGAGCCACGTGGGTGCCGGGAGCCAAAGCGCGGCTGGAGAAAGGGAGGCGGGCCACACCTCCTGCTCCTCGGGCTGGACCAGTGAGCTTTCCTCCAGGTCAGGGAGGGGGCACGGGAGACAAGGCGCTGGCCTTCCCTTTGCTTTTTTATGAAGTAGCTGTGTGGCCTTAGACAAGGCCAGCTTCAGCAGAGCCAGCACGTACCTGTGCGCCCAGCCTCGGCGGCTTCTCTGGGGGGCCCGTGAACTCCGCTGCAAGGGGGGAGGGGGGACAGTGAGCGCAGGGTGTTCTCAGAACCCCGACCCCTCCCTTCGTACCTGCTGATAACCCAGCAAAGCCCCTCTCCACTACTGCCAGGAGACCCTGGGAAATGAAACCCGAATCCCAGGACGATGGCGGGGAAAATAACCTCTGGCCTCCCTGGTCCTCTGTAGTCAGGGACAAGCACTATTGTCCATTTCAAAGACAGAAAAAGCCAAAGTCACGCAGAGATGGAGTGGATAGCAGGGGGTGTTCCAGCCTCGGGGCTGCTGCACCCTGGGCCCCGACACCCTGACCTTGACAGTCATGAGGGAGAAGCCCACTCTGCAGGCAGCAGGTGTCCGTGGAGCCCCACCCAGGTGCAACAGCCTCTGTGCAGTAGATGTGTGAGGCTTCCCTCTTGTCTGCTTTGACCATTTGGGGGGTCCAGGAAGTGAACTGGTAGAAGGAGCCTGCTATTTTCCCCCCACTCTGATGAGCAAAGGCACACACAAGCCCTGTGCAGCTGCCTGAAGTAGACATCAAAACACCTGGGGCCACTCTCACCTCTGCCACCAGGGAGCTGGGTGACCTGGGGCAGCTTACTGACAGTCCCAGGCCCTTAACTGTCTTCTGTCAAATGGGAGGGTTCGCTCACAAGGGGCCCTGCAGGAGCCAGACTGCCTGGGCTCAAATCTGAGCAGATCTGAGCTCTGCTAATCACTGTGGGTAAGTCACTTGACCTTCCTGTTCCTGTTTCATGTCCTTTATAAAATGGGCATAGTAAGAAATTGTACCTGTCATATAGGAAGGACTGCTGTGGGATTAAACGAGTTGACATTTTTCAGCACCTTGGGCCAGTGCTTGTCATTGTCATTGGTCGCTGCCATCGTCACCATCACCATCGTCATCAGTCCCCCCCACCCCATGGTGATGAAGAGCCTGGCTCACTGCCAGCTCCACCTGGCCAGCCTGCAGCAGAGGGTCTTTAGGCTCCAGGAAAGACCCTGCGGGCTCAGTGGGCCCCGCCCTCTTTCTCTCTTCTGTCCCTGGGGCCCGGGGAGGAGCAGCGTCGCCTGGGAGAGACGGTGGAGCTACTTTAGAGCCTCCAACGGAGTGGGTGGGAGATAGGATCACCAACTCCTCCAAATAAATGCAGCCACCCAGAGAGGTGGGAACAGGCGGCTGGGGCGGCAGACGGAGGGGGATGGGGTGGGGTGGAGGGTGGGAGGTGGTGGATCTCAACTCCCAAACTGCGCTTCTCTGCACACTCTGAACTCAGCCAGGGCAGTCGTTTCTTCCAATTGCAAACACACTCCCTTTGCCGCTCTCTGCCCTGGGCAGGGATGGCGGCTGCTCACAAGATATTAAGAGGAAACTCCCACCAAGAGTAAGGGTGCTCGCACTTACTGTAGCCGACCTCCTTCTCTGGGGTCTGGAAGGAAGGAAAGAGAACAGGTCACTGATGCGGCCCTGGGACCACCCACGTCCCTCCTTGGCCTGTTCCCCACCCCCAGGGGTCCATTTAGAGGTTTAGAGATCATAGCTGCAGGAGGACCTGGGGACCTCCTGACCGGAAGCGACCTGAGGGCCCTGTGGCCGAGGAAGGCGGCGCTAAGGGTGCAGCTCAAGTGTGAGCTCAGGGAAGGAGCCTGTGGAGATCAGGGTGAAGGGGAAAGACGTGCTCCCGAGGTGAAAGGCAGAAAGGAAGAGATGGGCAGGCCTGGAGCCGGGGTCCCGCTGACTGCCAGGCCCTCCCAGGCCTTCCCCCGAAGGCAGAGACCTCCCGGTGACTTACCAACGGGGACTTGTCATTCATGTAAACCATGGGGTCCTGCAGGGGAGGAAACCAAAGCAGAGGACTTAGGATTCTAGAACTAAAACCCCCAAGGATGAATGGAGAGCGCTCACTCTAGCCAGCTGGGGAGGTGAAAGGGGACACAGAATGACACGACGGCCTGGACATCTCTCCCAGGGGAGCGCGGTTATCGGAATGTGCCCAGCAGCACGGCAGGGAATGCGTCCCTTCCCCACCCCCCACCGGCTTGGCGGCTGCTCACCAGGGATCTCTCCTCCTGCCTCAGCCACTGGTAATCTTCCACCATCTGCTTCTGCTGCTTGTCCAGGAGCTGCCGCATCTTGAGCCTCTCAGCCTCCCACAGCTGCTGGGCCTCCTCTCGGCTGCTGGGTCGGATGAAGTCCTCCTCCTGGGAGGACAGCGGGGAGACAGGAGAGGACACAGTGAGTCCAGCCCCCACACCCAGGAGGGACGACCCTCCGAAGAACTTTGTGGGAGCCACACGCCTTGGCCTCACCAGCTGCTTTTTTCTTGTAAAGTTGTCCTTAAATCTGCAGCCATCTATGCAGACAGTTATTTGTGGGTCCGTCAAACACACGCCTGTGTGTCAGTGAAATGCCAAACCCAAGCACACATAGTTTAACAGGCATTGTTTTCAAACGATCACATGATCTGTCACTACCATTTTCTTTTCAAATAACTGTCCTAATAGTATCTTCTCAGCTGGCATTTGTCATGGCTGCTATCACTTAGTACAGTTGGAAAAGCAAAGCCAGCCCTCGGGGAAGCCTTGGGCCCTTACCGCCACCTAAGACCGCGGTGGCAGGTCTGGAAGCTTCGAGGAGCAGTGGTGTGTTTTCCCCCAAAGCTGTCCACAGGGGGGTGGGACCCGAGAGGAGGGGCGACAGCATGCACTCATCTGATCATGCCTCTTTATTACAATATACTCTTTATTAAGAAAGTAGCTTGGGTTATTTAACCAAAGGTTAAAACAAATGCATGAGCTAAGAGATAAAGTGAAGAACACAATTTAAAGAAATAAGGATCTATGGATACGCAATAAATGCTTCCTCTCCCTAGCTTTATTAATCTAACCCTGTTTTAACTCATTTGTGGGACTTTGGATCTATTCATAGTTCTACCTGCTATTTCTTAAACAGAAGGTGTTGCATGTTTTCCTATTAATTCTCTTCCCTCAATCTTCCCCAGGGTTCATTTATATAAATATCTGCTTAGTCCCTTTAAACTGGCTTGCTTTTTTTCTGCTGCACAAGATTACTTGGGTCTCCTGGACATAGGAGTGTTATTGGCATTCTTTTGATTGCATAAATCCTGGGGTGGCCTTTGCCAGGCGCATGGGACTTTTCCATGACATTCAGGTTGACAAGCCACTCAGATCCTTTCCTTTGAACTGGCCAGTTTACATACAAGTCACTTACATAAAATGCTAAAAATTATTCTCAGTCTACTTTAGCAAGGCAGAGTCTCTGCCAAGCCTCTAAAAAAGATTATCCCACCAAAGTCTCTAAAACACACTTGAATATAACACACAGTTTGAAAATAGTTACATTGGTATGTTTCTCCTAGGCTTGTTCAGCTACAATTACTGCTCAGTTTCTAACAATACTTCTCATCATAAGTTTATTTTCTTGCTGAAATATTCTTTGTTCATTGCTCTATTCAATAACTGTTTATTAAGCAGCTACTATGTGGCAGGGATGGAGCTGGGTGCTGGGAGGGCAGTGATGGTTAAATATGCAGTGTCCCTGTTCTCATGGGTCCAAGTAACCAATAGTAGAACGGGGTTTCTCAACCTCAGCACAATTAACGTTGGGGCCAGATAATTCACTATCGGGAGGAAGATTTCCTGTACCCTGTAGGATGCTTACAGCAACTCCACCCACTAGACGCCTACAGCACCTCACCAGTTGTTTAACAAAAATGTCTCCAGATGTCACCAAATGTCCCCTTGGAGTTGAGAGCTACTGAGTTAGATCTTATTTTAGTAAAACAAATTTCAGAACATAAGAGTATTTCATAATCATAGAATAGATCAAAATAAATAAGATTTACTTCACAACAGCTGATGCCCCCAAATGAGGGGATTTTAAGGCTGTAAATATCGTCAGTTAAATGCCAACACCTGCAAACACAATGGCATGTCTACCGTAGGCTAGTGACAAATAGTGACAAATAGAAACTAAGTGTCAAACATTCGGAAGATAGAGTTAGGAATCTCCAGGTATAAGAAAAATGTACGGACTGAGGAAGACTAGAGTAAATACCAGTAGAAGGAGTTGCCAGACTCAAGAAAACACTGTGTAGTTTTGTAATTGCCAAAAGAAGATTCCTACCGCTCAAATGTCTAGTATGCGCCAGGCCTGATCACCACCTTACCAAATATTTTAACATGCATTGGTAGATATGTTCCTATGTCTTCCAGTTGTCTCATAACACTCAAGGAGCAAATGATTTTTTTTTTTTTTTGGCGGTACGCGGGCCTCTCACTGTTGTGGCCTCTCCCGTTGCGGAGCACAGGCTCCGGACGCGCGGGCTCAGCGGCCATGGCTCACGGGCCCAACTGCTCCGCAGCATGTGGGATCTTCCTGGACCAGGGCATGAACCCGTGTCCCCTGCATCGGCAGGTGGACTCTCAACCACTGTGCCACCAGGGAAGCCCGTGAATGATTTTTTGTTTTTTTAAACTGGACCTCTTCAGGGCTTACTTGTCTGAAGTATACCTCAGGTGTTTTTATCAGGCAATGAATGCTTACATTGCTGGTCATTTTTAAGAGAAATCAGGTCCTTGTGGTGTTTTAAAAAGACTCTGATAAGCTTTGACACCTTTTATGAATTGGCTTCCCCCCATCCTGCCAGTCTTATTTCTACCTCCACACGCACCTTCCTTGTTCTAGAAAAACAGCTCCTGCACTCATCCTATGGTTTCCCATCACTCAGTCTTGGCTCCAACTGATGCTTCTGCCTCTTTCATCCCCTGCATCCCAGTATCTTCCCCTCCGAATCTTCCCCATCCACTACTCTACTGCAGAAGAGTAGCTGGAAAGAGTCGTGTTTCCCCCTGAACTCCCACTGCACTTGCGCCGTACCTCTGTGAGCCACTCACAGCTTGCCTGGTTGGCGTTTCAGGCGAGTATGCACCTCCCCTGTTCCTTCTGGCTGATGGTAAGCTCACTGAAGGCAGTTCTCCCTTCAGAGCCTGGGACAGAGCCCAGCAAAGTGTCCCTTCAGAAAAGTGCTGTTTATTGAATTCTAGTATTATTTTAAACCTCAATTGTGAGGTCTTCAAGAGGCAGATTGCTGCCATCCTGACTGGTGTGGAATGCCACAGATTCTCAGATGAGTCAGGCAATAGAGTTAGTCAGTAGAAAAATTGCTTTTGTGGGAACAGAAATCTCTGATTTTTGTTAAATGCTTTCAGATGCTTTGCAGGGAGCCTCTTACACCTTTTCAGCGTTCTTCTGCCTGGAAGAGGCTTTCTCGATGTTTCTGATGTATACCATAAAATGGAGTTTATGTTTTTAACTTTTTTTTTTTTTTGCTTATTTTAAGAAATGCTCATTATGTTCTTTTAGGCAGACTTTCCTTGTGGCAAGTACTTCTAAACCCCTGACAGAAAAGGTCTTTTTTTCCTGCCGCACAGTCTGTCTTTACGGAACTGAACCAAGTCCTTACAGTGAGTCAGGGGTTAGATAAAGGCAGTGCCATCCCTCAAATGTACAAAATACTTTCTTACTGAAAGGACACATTTTAAAGCCAATCTCACTAAAACTCAATTAATTATGAATAAAGAGTCAAGGGCAGGAGAGTGGAGGAATTGAACACTGCCTAAATGATAGTGCGTGCTTAAAAATGCAGTTTTATTATCGTTAAGTATATGCTAAGATATAAATTGGTTAAATTAATGTAAAAGAGAAAAATGAGCTAGGTCAGGGGAATATTGATTCCGCTAAGATCTCACTGCCTAGAATTCGAAGTTATCTGAATCATTTCAAAGTTTTACTAAATTAAGAAGAACGGCACAGGATATCTCAGCATACTTTCCCACATTTTGTAAATGTATTATAATAGAAATGTAGTTTCCCCTCCATTTTTAGAGTCTTATATAGTGAGCCTGAAATACCATGCATGGTAATGGAGTTAGAGTTAAAATAATAAGGGTTTTAGTCTGTTATGTCACATATCAAGACTCCGTTTAGTAGAGTATATCAAGTGTTCATGGCAACTGACCACAGGGACCATTTGTATTGAAGGAGAAGGTGGGTGAGGACAAGTTACAAGTGGACAGGCAAAGGTGCTTTTTTTTTTTTTTTTTTAACAAGACAATTAGAAGCTAGTCCACAAAATACTCAGGGCCTCATTGGCAGCTGAAAACAAAGAGGTGACTGGGGAGGGTGTGGCTTAGCCCCACACTAGCCCCCAAGCTCCTTCTCGTACAGCAGCAACTTTTACAAAGCAGCAGCAGTGGCAGCCACAAGGAAGCCTTTCCTTTGACCGAGGAGAGATTGAGCAACCACAACAATCAGACAGGAAGGGCAGAGCGGGGCGGAACCTCCAGGATCTTTTACTTTTCTGGCACCATCAGGCTTGATTGCCCTCTTCCCATGAGCTTTCACACTATCACCAGGGCTGAAGGAAGGGGGAAGATTTTACATCCTTTGCCACAGTACCAGAGTAGGGATGGGGCAGGTCTGGGTCCAGCTGGTGTCCTGAAGAGCAGCACCTGGCTTGGCCCCTTAACTCTGATGTGCTCACAGAGGAGAGGGAGTCACAGAGCCCCTCAGTGGCCTGACTGGTACATGGAGGGCACCTCCTGAGCCCGAGGACATGGGGTTCCCTGTATCCCAGGTACCTCCCTCTAGCAGTCTCTTCGGTCCTGGCTGGGACCCAGCATGCAGAGCCCTCTTACCCGCATGCTGTGGCGCTTGAAGACATTGTGCCGGTGGAGAGGTGGGGTGTGCAGAGAGTTTACGGGAGATGGATACTCCATAGGGCTGGTGAGCGTGGGTGAGCTGGCACACAGACCCTCAGGGACCTATTCAGGAGAAGCAAAGAAGCACCAGGCACAGGGACAAGGCAAGAAGGTCGACAATTAGCTGCTACAAACATGAGCACAAAGAAACGATACAAGAGCTCCATGGGAGAAACAGGACTGGCTCTCCAGGAGCTAATAAAGAACAAGGCGTGGGCGTTTCATTGGCCCCGTTTGGGAGACACGGCGGAGCGACATATACGGCTCTTGGCTAGAAGTCAGCACAGACACGGTGGTCTCTCTTCCATCCAACCGCCCTCCCCATGACGTGGTGCATACCATGGGTCCATGTGTGTTCCTGACCTACTGAGTACGTCTCCTCCTTCAGGACTCTTCAGAAAGGAGCTATATTCCATCATCATGTTACAAATTTGACAGATATGATTAACCCACAGGTATGTGTATATATAATACACACCTTAAAAAAAACCCCACTATTTTAAACATCGCAAAAGGGTATGTTTAAACATCATACAGGGTATGTTAATTCTTTTCTGGGTACCCAAGAAGAGCCAATGCAGGTGGTCTCCATTGCCCGAACAGGTGACTACTGCTCCTCTAAGGCATGAGGATGGAATTTCAGGAAGAACCGAGATGAGAAATGGCCCTGAACTTCCCCAGCCCTCTGGTTACATGTTTACCTGGAATTGCAGCTTGGGTGCCAGAAGGTTGGTTTGTGGAGGGGGTCTGTACTTGGGCCGGCTGGGCTGGAGAGAGAACACAGAAATGAGTCAGTCCCTGTGTCTCTCTCCTTGAGTGAGCACAGCTCACCAAGGGGAATATCAGGTAGGAAACAGGTCGGGCTCGTTCAGAATGAAGAAGATGAGGAACAAAGTTATCATTAAAATCATATGCGTCCACTAACTGCGCATCTGTTTCTACTGAGTGATGGGAAGGTACAAAGAGGCCAGCCTCTCTGCCCTCCTGGGGGCTCCCGCTAATGGGAGGGGCTACTGATCTCTGTGTGTAGCCTCCGTGGATGTGGGAGTGCCTGCCAAATTAGCACTCAAGAGCCACCGACATCCAGAGGTAGATCATAGAAGGCTCAGGCACCCACAGCAGCTTCACCGAGGGGACGAAAACTGCCTGGGCCTGACTGCGGGAAGGCGCAGGGCACAGCAGGCAAGGGGGACAGTGACAAAGGCCCTGCATCCATAGGGATTTGTTATGGACTGAGTGTCGCCCCTCCCCCCCACACTCATATGTTTAAGTCCTAACCCCCCGTGTGAAGGTATTTGGAGGTGGGGCCTTTGGGAGGTAATCAGGGTCAGATGAGGTAACAAGGGTAGGGCCCCTATGATGGGATTAGTGTCCTAATAATAACAACAATAATAATGATAATAATGGACACCAGAGCTCGCTCTCCTCACTGTGTGAGGACATGCGAGAAGGTGGCCAACTGCCAGCCAGGAAGAGAGTCCTCACCAGACGGGAATCTGCCAGCACCTTGGTGTTGGACTTCCCAGCTTCCACGCTGTTTTTTTTTTTTTTTTTTTGCGGTACGAGGGCCTCTCACCGCTGTGGCCTCTCCTGTTGCGGAGCACAGGCTCTGGACGCGCAGGCTCAGCGGCCATGGCTCACGGGCCCAGCCGCTCCGTGGCATGTGGGATCTTCCCATACCGGGGCACGAACCCGTGTCCCCTGCATTGGCAGGCGGACTCTTAACCACTGCGCTACCAGGGAAGCCCCCACGCTGTCTGTTTTTTAAGCCGTCCAGTCTGTGGTGCTTTGTATGGCACCCCGAGCTGACTACTACAGGCATGGTCCCTTGCAACCCACCCACCTAATAGCAGGGCGCAGGGCACTGGCTCCTGTGCCCAGAGATGCCATGGACATTGGAGGCTGGACCTCAGGAGCCCAAGGATGCTCCCCATCATGTACCCTCAAGGGTAAAAACACAAAAAGGAAAAGTGCTCCAGTCTCTCAAGGGAAACATCTCCAGGGTGATCCCCTGCTGCAGCCGTCCCACAAGGTGCCTGCTCTCTTGCGGTCTCAGACTCCATCTGCCGATGCGCTGATGGATGGTTGGGTTGAAGGGCTGAGAGGACCATAAGGTGCGATCCTACCTACGCTGTGAGGGGAGTTACGCAGCCAGGCCTGGGAGGGGCCGCACAGGGGCCCAGCTCTGCTGTGATTCACGGGGCCAGTGAGGCCAGGGCTTGGCTCACCTTGGGTGGGGGCTCCTGGAAGGCTGTGGGCTCCAAGATTTTGGGAGGTCGGTAGCGAGCGTTCCTCTCCTGCTCTATGGCGACGTCCTTCTCCATCTGATAAATGTCACTGCCGGGAGTCAGGTCAGATAAGGAGAGAGAAACAGGGTCAAAAATGCTACGGGGGGCTCCTCTCTGTGCTCCACCACAGTCCGGATTCCATTCCCATGTCCTCTGCAGAATGCACTGGGGAGACCCCTCAGAGACAGGCTGCAATACGGATGCTGCAGCCCCCCTCACCGAGGCTGGGAGGATCACAGAATGGGTCCAGGGTGGGGAAAAGTCCTCGGAGAACGAGTCCTAGCCCAACCGGACAGTGTGAGTGTGTCTCCTGCCCATGTCCCCATGCCTCTTGCCCTCCTGTCCCTCCTATAGGCACTGACCACCTGTGTAGCTTTCTGATGTCCCAGACAACCTCATGTCAGAGGCCCCTGCTCTACATCTCCTATTTTTCATTAAACCTCCCACCCATGCATTCCTGGTGTGTGCTCATGGGAAAGGGTTGTGGATTCCCTCCCAGACTAGCTAAGTGCATGCTTCTTGCCTTTTTAACCCAATCCAGTGGTTCCCAACCTGGGAATCCCAGACCTCAGAGGACTCGAATAATGACAGGGGGTCCGTGAATCCTCATGTTCACATGTGTACCAAGCACTGTCTGTAGACAAGTATTATGTGCTGTTGAAATAGATGTCTAAGCCCAAGATGGAGCCGCTCCTGCCCAGGGGGTCACATCAGCAAGCCAAAATGAGGATAACTTTCGTGTCCCTCTAAACGCTCTGCTTGACCAGAAACAAAGTACCGTCCAGTTGGCCAACCCGAACGCCAAACCAGCTCTGGGCTCTATACGTATTTCCTGTTCTCTATTTATTCTCTGCTTTTCTCTTCCTTGTTCCTTATTCTTTATCTTATAAAAGTGTCCTGACTTCCACCCCATTTTGCACTCTGGCCCTTGGGCACGGAGACTGCCACTTCATGGAGTGTTAAATAAAGTTTGTCTGTATCACTTAAACTGTCTTCTTTAATAATTTTTTTTTTTTTTTTTTTTTTTTTTGCGGTACGCGGGCCTCTTACTGTTGTGGCCTCTCCCGTTGCGGAGCACAGGCTCCAGACGCGCAGGCTCAGCGGCCATGGCTCACGGAGCTAGCCGCTCCGCGGCATGTGGGACCTTCCCGGACCGGGGCACGAACCCGTGTCCCCTGCATTGGCAGGCGGACTCTCAACCACTGCGCCACCAGGGAAGCCCCTTCTTTAATAATTTTTAACAGTACTACTAAATATATAATATTTGGTATTGTGTTTTCAGATGCATATGCATTATATTGTGTGCAATAAAAAATTCATTATATGGCTTACTGCGTTCTGTCAATCAGTGGATTCTAAAAGTGTATGTTACATGGAAGAGTTCTCAAAATTCAACATTAAGAGGGTTCTTCCTACCCCCAAAGATTGGAAGCCCTCATGAAATCCTTTCTTAGCTCCAATGGAGGACCATCAGGCTGGGGCCTGAGGGAGGTACCCTGGGGTCATCAGGGTCATCTGAGAGGCTCCCCACATGTCTCAAGCCTCCAGAATGAATGAAGACCCTGTGACCCCAGAGCTTCTGACCCCCTCAAGTTACGTCTTTCAAACACTTTTCTCCCGGAACCCTTTGGCTTCTCAAATCTCCCTTATGAGGGACCAACAGATGAGTCTAGAATTAATCAGAAGCGTCAATGAGGAGAGAGTCAGGAACAGAGAGGCCTTCTAAGCTGGAGGTCTTGCAGACTGTGTTGGAGCCCTGCCCGCAAACAAATGCAGTATATTTCCCATTGCCTGGACCTGGGGTTCCCAGCCTCCCCCTGGGGCTCCTCCCCACAAGACAGTTTTTGGGGGCTATTTTCTTTCTCTGAAAACAATGCCCACATGTTGGCAACAGTGTTTAAAGCTGCAGTATTTAACATTAATTAAACACTAGGTTCCCTAACGTAGGAGCCGGCAAACTAGGCCCACAAGGCCAAATACGGTTCCCTACCTATTTTTGTGTAGCTTTAAACTAAGTATGGTTTTCACATGTTTGAATGATTCAAAAACATTAAAAGAAGAAAAATATTTTAGGACATGTCAAAATTACATGAAATTCCAATTTCAGTGTCCACAAATAACGTGTCACTGAAACCCAGCTACACTCATTCATTTTATGTATCGTCTTCGGCTGCTTCCGAGCTACGGCAGAGTTGAGTAGTTTCAACAGAGACTGTATAGCCTGCAAAACCACAAATATTTATTATCTGACCTTTTGTAGAAAAAGTTTGCTGACCCTTGCCCTAAAGGATGATAAAAGAAGTCAGACCACCCAAGGGGGCACTGGTGGCAGGCGGGCCACCAAGGAAACAGGATTACCCTCTAAAAGGCTCTCCAGCAGCAAACTTCACCAAGGACATCCCAGCACCCGGGGGTAATGGCTCTTGGGCACCTGAGAAGGATCAGACCCTCAAACCACCAGTGCTTCATTCAGAAGGGAGAGGGGACGCCTTGTCACTGTCTTCACAGCCAAAAATCACTCCTTTCCCTGCTGTCTGGGGGGAACAATCAGAGGCAGAGGAAAGGCACAGGGGTGCTGCCAGGGAAGCAGGTGCCTTGCCCAGGCTGGGTGCCTGTAAGATGCACCCCAAACCTCAGCAAAGAGCACAGGCACTGCAGTGAAAGTCTGATGCAGCCTTTGAGTTCAAACCTAAAATATATTTTCTGGGCACATACTAGGAGCAACGCCCTGTGCTCGCGGTTAAGAGATGTGAGATGGTGCGGCTGACCCCACTCTGCGTCTCTGAGTTCATATCTGACAGTGAACTCAGGTTCAGGCTCCTGCCTTTGACACAGCACTGAGCCTCTGTAAGGCCTCCTCCACTGGGAGGATGGGCTAACTCCGCTTGGACACATGGTGCTGTGCTGGCCAGGGGGTGGGATGAGGGGGGCGGTGGTCCCGGGGCAAGTCCCAGCCCCACCTGTCATGCCTTGGGCACTGAGTCACTAGCTGAGCCTGAATTCCCTCCTCCCTCGGAGGGGACCAGGATGCCGGCTGCATCTTGTTTAAGGAAGGATGCTGTAAACCTGTAAGCGCTATTGAAGAGGAGACTTGCTCTTCAGGGGCCCCGGGCCTGCACCCCCCTCCGGCTTCCTTGCTCACCTGAGGCTGCACACGAGCTCAGTGAAGCGGGGCCGCTCACTGGGGTCGTAGTCCCAGCAGCGGGTCATGAGGGTGTAGAGAACGGGTGGGCAGAGGTCAGGCTTGGGCAGCCGGTCCCCCTTCTCGAGCACCCCGATGACATCCTTGTTCTCCAGCCAGAAGAAGGGCTGCTTCCCAAAGCTCAGGATTTCCCACATGCACACGGCTGAGGGCGGGAGGAGAGGTCTCAGGGCCCCTGCTGGGGGGACTCTTGCCTAGAGAGGCAGCCCACCCTCCCCAGGAACAACCGGGCAGTCCGCACTCCGCGCCTGCCAGGGACCGCCCCACGTTCCCTCGTTCCCCCATAGCATCCCTGGGATCTTGCTCATACGGCGGTCCACCAAGGGACCAATCACCTGCATCCATAAGCGAACTAATCCCCCCACCCCCCCGGCCCCTTCCACACGGAGCTGTTAGGGTCTGTGGGATGAGGAGGGGACCATCAAAGGCACGTCATTGGGACCACTAGTGCCTTCTCTTAGGAGTGGGTGGAACCTCCAACAGAAAGCTGGTATATATGTCAGTTGGGACGTATACACACTACTATGTATAAAATAGATAACTAATGAGAACCTACTGTATAGCACAGGGAACTCTACTCAGGGCTCTGTGGTGACCTAAATGGGAAGGAAATCCAAAAAAGAGGGGATCTATGTATACGTATAGCTGATTCACTTGGCTGTCCAGCAGAAACTAACACAACATTGTAAAGCAACTATACTCCAGTAGAAATTAATTTTAAAAAAAAAAGAAAGAAAGCTGGTGTTCAAAGCCTAGCACCAATGCTTGCTGCCTATGTGATCACGGGCAAGCCCCTGACTCGCCTGAGCCTCAGTTTCCTCATCTGGAAAATGGGAAGAATAATAATGAGATTTTACTGGGCTGGCTTTGGGGACCTGAGAGGGAGAATCTACACGGTTGTGTGCTCTGTAAGCGGCTGTCCATCTGTCACCTGGTTTTGCTTTCACCTCACCCTGCACCTCCTTCTCGGAGAAAACCTCAGCTTTGCCTTTGAGGATCCCCTCCAGGGTGGCCCACCTTGGTCCCGGGGCTGGTTAGTGGAGCACATGCTCATCTCAGGAGCCTTTTCTGGGAAGATGAACCCAGGCTGGCCCTTAGCCCATGTCACCCCCGACCCACCACTGGCCTCCCCACTTCTGGGACTTCTCAGTGGCTGCAGCAAAACAGAACCTGGGGGCCCCGACCGCTGCTTGCTGTGCCCCCTCTTAACCTGGTCACGGAGGTGAGAATCGAACACTTTTCCACGCCCTCCAGAAAGTCCACTCACCAAACATCCAGACGTCACTGGCCGTCGTGAAGCGGCGGAAGTTAATGGACTCGGGGGACATCCATTTGATGGGGAGACGCGTCACAGAGGCTTTGGGTGGACAAAGGGTTTACAGTAGTTACTAGAGAGGGAGATCCAGATTTATCCAGAAATGCAGCCTATTCTCCAGAGACTGCTGGCCTGGGCTTGCCTAACAGTCACCTTTTGGGGGGATTTTGGCTTCAGCGACCCCTCCAGGGGACAAAGCCGTAACACCACCTGCACCTCACCTTTGTAATACTCCTCATCCTCAATGTACCGGGAGAGGCCAAAGTCCCCCAGCTTCACACACTCGGGGGAGGCCACCAGGATGTTCCGGACAGCGATGTCCCTGGAGGGAAGAGGCAAAGGCACGGATGAGTCCGTTGAGAATGCTTCAGGGGGACAGACAGACAGATGGACAGAGAAGCAAAGGAGAAGAGAGCTTCAGGGCCCCGGCCTCCGGAGCAGAATCGGGCAGCTTCTGTCGGTCGGTCCTTCCTGGACCCACGAGCCGTCTGGCTGCAGCCCAGCTCAGGCGGGAGCCTCGGCTGGCCCACCGGCCCTGCCACACACATGCCTGTCGTCTTCCTCCATCTCATTGCTGAGCCCTGTTCCCATCACCCCTTCTCTCACGTCTCCACCTCCAAGCCTGTCTCGGTTCCCCAGACTTGCTCCAGTCACCGCCCTGCAGCCTGTATTGTCCCCTCTGCCGGGGATGCCGTCACCCTGCTGACTCTTCAGGGAAGAAGCCCAGCCACTCTCCTGGTCACAATTAACCACCTCTTCTTGTTCTGTGATTCCAGCAGCCGCTCACAGCTCACTTCCAGGGAGCACTGGGCTAGCCAGGACCCTCCAAAGACTACACACACCTGAGCCGTGACACAGAGACCCTCAGAACCCTGGTACGGAGGAGGAGACCAGGGCAGAGAGCTGGTGGAACGTGCCCAGCAGTTGGCCGGCTGGGAAAAGCATCAGCCCAGAGCTGAGCTCTCACCCCACCAGGAGCCCTCGCTGACTCAGTTACCTCATGCTCCCGGAATCACTTCTAGCCCCAAACTGGCTCATCTCTTGCTTCTCCTGGGCAGGCTCCACACCCTACCGTTTCTCTTTATTATTGAAAAGATGACTTCAAAGCACGACAACTTCACACAAAGCTGCAAATCTGGGATCCCACCACCTTTGCCCCATGACCATTCACCCTAGAAGATGCTAGAAGATGAGCTTCACAAGGAAAGGGATTTTTGTCTGTTTTGATTATGACTCCATCCCGGAGCCTAGGACAGTGGCTGGAGGCCCATGGTAGGGGTTCGATAATATTAGTTGCATGAGTGGGTGAATGAATGAATGAATGTTCATATCCCCCGACATAGCTTTGTGTAGCGTCACCCATACGGCCACCTATCTGAGGTCGATGGGCTTGGATTGAAGAATTCACCCGCTCACCCCAGGGCTCTGAGGGCACCCCGTCTGTCTCCTCCAGGGGATCGTGTTCCCCATGGCAGGGGCCTCCTTTGAGGGAATGGGGACAAAGCCGGGTGGAGAAGGGGCCAGCTCCACAGCCAGTTGGAGGATTGGTCTTGGCAGCCTGGAGGTGCCAGGGACCAGGGCAGTGCCAGCCACTTGGGCTGGCAGGGCCCAGACCCCAAGATCATACCAGCGCTGCCAGGACCCAGTCTCTCCTGCCTGGCCAGGTGCCACCAGATGGAACTGCTGGAGGACAGCAAGCGAGAAGCAAGCAGGGAAGTGACTTCCTGGACCCCCAGGGAGGCGGCCTAGATGGGACTGAGTTACAAGCAGACACCTCGGACTTCAGATCTCCTCTTAATAGCAATCCTGGGAGGAACATACTGCTGTTCTACTCTTCAGAGGAGGAGACAGGCTCAGAGAAGGTGATCACACTGGCACACAGGCCGGACCAAAGCCAGGCCTTCACCCCTGTTCTGTGCAGCTACAAAGCCCTGCTTGACTCCAACCTCTCCAGGCTACGCCCCTGCCCAGCCCCACCTGTGGACACAGTTGATGCTCTCCAGGTAGGCCATGGCCTTGCAGATCTGCAGCGAGTACAGGACAAGGGTGAGCACCTTCAGGCAGTTCTTGTTTCGCTCCAGGTAGTGGCCCAGCTGCGGGAAGGGAAGACGCCCTGAGGACCCTGCCCGGCCGGGGCATGGAGCTGGTGGGGAGGGGAGGGCACACCCAGGCGGCAGGACTGTCTGGCAACTTCCTCTCCAAACGGCCTCTGGGCTCTTTCAGCTGGGAGTTAAGGGCCCCCTGGCTCTGAGCGCATCCCCCGCCCCCCCGAGGCCCTGCTCCACTGCAGCCCAGCCGTCACTGCAAGGGTCCTCCTCGGCCCCCGCCAGCTCACCTCCCCGTAGGGGTACAGCTCCATGATGATCCAGGTGGGCTCCTCTTCAATGATGCCGATCAGCTTCACGATGTGCGGGTGCTCCAGGTTCCTCATGATCACTGAAAGTGGCGGCGAGAGAGACGGGCCTGAGCCCTTCTAAGGTCCAAGGTGAGAATCGGGCTTGGCTGGTCCAACCTGGAGACAGCGGCGCAACCCTCCGCCCCTGTGGGCGCCAGTGCCGTCCGTGGCCTCCCGGCTCTCGCTCCGGGCCCTCCCTGCCTCCGGGTTTGCATAGTCTCGGGGCCTTTTCCAGATCCTTGTCTGGGGGCCTCCTCGGGGACGCCTACCTGCCTCACTCACGAACTTCTCCTTGCTGTCCAGAGTGCAGTCTTTCTTGCAGGTCTTTACAGCCACGTTGATTTTCTCCCCTTTCTGCAAGGAGAGTGTGTCCAGGGCCCCTCAATCCCGCCCAGCACTTCCCTCCCCGGCGTTCCTACGGCCTTCCCACGGGGAAACAGGTGATGTCTGGGCGTCTGGGTCTCCACAAAGCCTGCTCTTCCTCTGTCTCTTCCTCTCCACCCCTCCCCACCCCATTCTTCCTGATCAGGACTGGAAGAACTTTCGAGATCGGATCCCTCGAGCCCTGGGCTGTCCAGATGAAGACATGGAGCCTGAGGGGCCACGTGATCTGCCCAGAGTCAGCAGGCTTGTTTGGGGCACGTGCAAGGTCATTGTCAGACATGGCGTCCTGGTCTCTTTCTCTTTATCATTGGTTTTGACATTTGTGCTGCCCCTTTCCTCTGCTCCGGCTCTTCCCCCAGGCCTGGTAGAAGCACAACCACAAAGGCAAACCTTGTCCCGCCCCCTCGGCGGCCTCAGATCCCACCCTTCCTTTTCTCACAACTGCATTACATGGCACCTCCCCGTTGTGCTCTCCCACCAAGAGTCGGTCACCCCCCGGCAGGTGCCGCCTCTCTTTGGATCCCTGCTATTGCTGCCTTTCTTGGCAATGAATCTTGTTTTCATCACTCCCTGTGTATTTCATAAATACTGCAAAGACCAAGTTGGGGAAGATCCACACACCACGGCAGCCACCTCCAACTCTAGAGTATTTGAGCTCCTTTCTCATTCTACAGAAAAGCAGAGGAGGAGTGTCAGGGAAGAGTCTGGAACTCACGTGACTCGTGTAGACACCTTCGTAGACCTCCCCAAAAAAGCCTTCACCAAGAATACGATTCAGGACCACATCTTCCCGGGCAATGCCATACTGTGGGCCTGCACAGGTGGAGAAAGCGAGAGAGTCCTGGAGTGCAGAAACCAGCTGGCACCCCTGGGAATCCGAGTGTCTGCATCCCCGGGAATCTGCGCACCTGCATCCCTGGGCATCTGAGCATCTGCAGGCTCTAACACCAGGCTCCGCCCCCTCCTGCCTAGGTGTTACCAGACCTGCCCCACCCGCCCCCCTGCCAACCCCTCAGCCAGGATCCAGGGGCTGGGCTGGGAAAGGGGATCTAGAAGGTCTCATTGTCTCAGACAGGGGAAGAGTTGTTCCCTCTGAAGGCTGGGTCCCATATCCACAGGCTTAGATTCCTTCCGCCCCCCTCCCCAGGGCACACAAAAGTTCGATGGTGTGGGGATATAAACAATGATCTCCACTTTCAAAATCAAAGATGCCTCACTCAGCTTTGTCCTTGTCTGAGGCACACGTGGGAGAGTAAAAAGGAAGGAAAGAAAGTCCTCCTTTGGTGTCACATGTGTCCCCAAATGTCACTTCCCAGGGCCCTGGCTGTGGTTGACGTGCAGGGGTGGGTGGGGCAGTCAGGGATCTACCTCCTGGTCTTCGCAGGGTCTCATCGGGAATCTCTGCATAGATGTCTGATTCTGGAATGACGGAAGGAGGACACCCCATCGGCAAGATGCCTCAGGGGGCACCACCAGGAGCCAGGTGTGGGGCTCCCCCGTGCAGGCCAGTGGAACCAAGCTGACATCACCAGGAGGGGTGTGGGGAGGAGCCAGACAAGAACTGGGCTCCTGACCTGCATTTCAGAGTGGCCACAGGGCCCAGGGACCTCGGCCTGAGTCCTTGCTCACTGCTGCTCATGGCTGTTATTTGGGGCAAGTTGGTTCGTCTCCTTTAATCTGTTTCCCTTTCTGTGAAATGAATGTTTCTGGGGAATGCAAAGATTAAATAAAATAATACCTATTATGTATTTAACGCTGTCATGAACTGAATGTTGTGTCCCCCCCGCCTCCAAATGCTTATGTTGAAGCTCTGATCCCCAGTGTGATGATATTTGGAGCTGGGGCCTTTGGGGGGCGATTAGGTTTAGATGAGGTCATGAGGGTGGAGCCCCCATGATGGCATTAGTGTCCTTAGAAGAAGAGGAAGAGAAACCAGATCTCTCCATCTCTCCACCATGTGAGGACACACAGAAGGCGGCTGTCTGCAAGCCAGGAAGAGAGCCCTCACCAGGACCCAGCCATGCTGGCACCCTGACCTTAGACTTCCAGCCTCCAGAGCTGTGAGAAATCAGTATCTGTTGTTTAAGCCCCTGGGCCTGTGGTTTTTGTTATGGAGACTGAGCTGACCAAGACAAACACGGTGCCCCATACTAGCTGCCCAACATAGATTAACTGTTATGATTAATGATATTTTAAGCTGTCACTGAGCAGGCATGGGGGAAGTTCACTTTTCTGCAACTTTGAGGGAATACTTGATGATGTCACAAGAGCAGGCAGAAGAGAGGCTCTGGGCGCAGGCAGAGGACGGCAGATGGGCAGGCTTACCTATGCTGCAGCTTTCTGAGAGGTGGGGTCGCCGAGTCTCCAGGTTTCTATAGGGGGAGATGGGAGGGCAGGAGCCAAGTGAGCTCAGAGTCTGGCAATGCTCCCCCAGGGCAGCCTCAGCCCCCTCTCTCCCACCCACCCTGCCTGGAGAAGCAGCCTGTCCTCACAGCAGTAACCTGGGAGCACAGCCCAGGCAGCCAGGGGGCAGGAGGGAGGGAACAGCAACAATACCACCCCCTTCCCCCACTAAAGATGATGCCAGGTGGCATTAGGACACAGGGATATCCCTGTATGAATTTTCTGGGAGAAATTTACTGGTGAAAAATCACCACTTGTGAAATGCTGGGGTTCCAGCATTTTCTCCTGGGGCCCAGAAACCAGAAACCATGGCAGGGAGGCTCCCTGTTTGTTCTGCCTTTCCTGGGAAGACACAGGCTGAGTGTGGGGCCAGTTCCCCGCCTTCCGGGCGTACTCACAGTGTGGGGATCTGGGGCAGGCTGTTCCGCTTCTCACCATCTGGGGAGAGGCGAGGAGGAGGGGGAGGTGGAGTCAGGGACACAGGGTCCTGGCTGCACTGCTCCTAGGGGCCAACACTAGGGACACGCCTCCCGCCTTTCTGTGGCCCCTGAAAGTCGGAGTGGAAGCTGGGTAGGCGTCTGGCCTGAATTGGAATCTTTTTAGTAGAAGAAACTCTCAGGCTTCCTCTGCCACTGTCAAGTGTTCCAGCCTGACCTCTGCTTTCTGACTCCATCCCCAAAGAGGAGGGACCAGCCATGTTCCGGCAATAGCTTTGATCTTCCCGGGACTACAAATCCTCTCCTCTAGAAGCCAGCCCCCATGCCGCCCTTGGTCCAATTTATCTTCAAGTGGAAACACACCTTTCTTGGGTCGAATGATGAGGGAGCCTTTGTGCTCCCCTTGCAGCCGGCAGTAACCGTCTACAAGGTCAGCCATGTTCTCGGCCTCTGCCAGAGAGGAGGTTTTGATGGACAAGGACTGCAGGGAAGAGACCAGCCAAGGATGAGACCCCAGAGCCTTGGCTAGAGCCTACCCCAAGGGACTGGAGAAGAAACTGCAGGACACTGTTGCCCACCCCCAGCCTGGACGCCATCAGCCCCTCTCCTGGGGCTCAGCTTGCACTTCCCACCGCCACCAGAGGGCGCTCTCATCACCTCTCCCAACTGACCACCCTACACTCTAGGAGGGCAGCTCCAGGTTGGCTTATTCTGGCCCTTCAGGGCATAGCTCATGCCTTGTACCTAGGAGGTGCTCAGTATGCAAAAGCAGAAACTGAGAGAAGGGAGGAGGGAGGGGGTGGGGCAGGGGACAGACGGATGAAAGGAGAGACAGACAAACTGTTCACAGCCTGAGGTCTCTCTGATTCCCCCACCCACAAAAAGCCCTGGGGCCCCAAGGTCTTGATTCTGAGTCATTGTCACTTGTTCAAAGTTAGACCTCTGATCCATACCTTGATTTCTGATCACTTTACCCCCCGCTCCCCGCCCCCCCCAATCTCCTACAACTTCTTTCTTGACATTTTTGACAATAACGTTGCTTCCTGAGATAGTTTCTTTAATTTATCATCATCCTGCTACCTTGTCTAAGAACTAGGTACCATTTTCTTAACAAGATCTCAGCAGTCAGGGAAGCCCCAGACAGGCTGGCCTGAGCAGGAGCTCCCCGCCCGCAGCCGTTCCCAATGTTTCCAAGCTTCCGGGTGCCCAGAGATGCTCACCTGAGGGGCGCCTTCAATGCCTAGCTGCAGTACCGCCTGGCCCTCCTCCAGCGGGAGGCACCTGATGGACTTGATCTGCTTGAACTCGGCCAGACAGGTGGGCTGTGGGGAAGGAGGGGGCCCTTCAGACCATCTCATTCCTGGGATCAGGCCATGCAGATTGGTCAGGATGGTGTGGGGATGGGGCCCAAGAAAGAACTGAGAACTGGAGTCTCTCAAGGGGATGAAGAGGCAATCAACGATGATTAAGGAGAATCATCTAGCCCAAGCCCTTGCAGAAGAAAACAATTAGCCTGGAGAGAGTCAGGGCTTGCCCAAGGTCGTACGCCAAGTTGGTGATAGAGCCAGGGCTGGACCCAGGCCTTCTGAGTCCCGGGGGCATGATTACCCCATTTTGCCATTGAAAGAGCAACTCTTTCATCTGAGCCAGAACAATAGTTGTGACCTTCCCTCTTGCCGTCCCCCCTAAACCAGCCCTGACCCCCTCCTCTGTGCAGGGGACAGTCACAGGGAGGTAAAGAACCCTCTGCCCCATGCTGTTATCCCAAACACCCTCTCCACAGCTCTCAGCAGTGGGGGAGGAAGAACCGACAGGGCAGGCCAGGGTACGAGGCAGCCGAAAGGGGAAGATGGCTCTGCCCGGGGCTGGGTGGGGCCTGCCCCCAACCTGTCTCTACCTTTGCATCTTGACTTGTCAGCTGGCGGATGCCTTTAGGGCCAATGACCAGGTCCACAGTGATGTTCCATCCTTGCTGGAATCAAAGGAGAGATGGGCTGTTGCCCCAGCTCTGCTTGCCCATATTTCAGAAATCTGAAAACAGCTCACTAAGCTAGACACGGGCCATTGTCTCCCGGGCCCTCCAGCTCCTTCCATCCTAACCGCACCCTGCCATACAGATTACCCCCCTCCCAGCACCCTGCCAGCACGGCCCACCTCCCAGAGTTGGAGCCAAGATTTCAGTTGCCTTCGTCAGGCAAGTGGCTTAGCATTAGTTGCATTTTCGGATACATTAGGGAGGCCCTGATGCTACAGAACTTACAAGCAAGCAAAGCCTCTTCTCGGCACGTCCCGCGCACCCCCCTCCTCCCCCCAACCCCGCCACCGAGTTGCCTTCATGGCCCCCTTGCCTGAGAGGCCTGGAATTCAGGTCAGGGAGAGAATAAAGAGAGCGTGGCATTACAATGAGTTCACAGCGATAGGTCTCCTGGTCGATGTTGGCAAAGCCTGCAAGGGTGTTGAAGAACTTCATGACGCACGCCTCCTCCCGGAGCGAGGCATACTGCTGGAACGTCTGCTGGATCATCTTTCGGAATTGCTTGGGCTGGGGGAGAGGGTCAGGGGTCAGCGGGGCCTGATTCCTTCCCTTACGATCTCATCGCAAGCCTGCCTGCTGCTGCAGGATGGCCCCCAGGCCTCTGCCACGAGGGCAGTGGTGATGTCTTACCTAAAGTGCACATCTGTTGTCTCAAGGGAGCTTACCATGGCCCTGGGAGGGAGCCAGGGGAGCCAGCATCCCCAGTGCTCAGGCCACAAAGCTAACTGGCCTCTGATGTGGAACTAGAGCCATGTTTCCTGATTCCCAGCCACAGAAAGGGCCCGCTGGATGCATGGAGCGGTCCTGGGTCCAGATGGCCCAAGGCAGTGCAGACCCCTGGCTTCCCCGACTACCCCCAGCCCCATCCCTTTAGCTCTAGTCCTTGCGGGGACACAAAGGAGACACACAGGGAGTCTTTCTGAGCTGCTTACCCACTGGTTTCCTCACCTTTAAGTTCTCCTGCATCTGCTTTGGGAAAAACAGGTCCAGCCCCACTTCTTTCCTGAAAGATGGGGGAGAAAAGCAGCTTTTGACTCCCTTTCATCCCCAACCCAGGACTTCTGGCCAATCAGGGAAAGGCGGGAGGACCAGGGAGACAGGTCCTTCCTGGCTGTGGTCTTGGGGGGGCGTATAGGGGGGGCAGGAAGAGCAGGGCAGCAGGAGAGGAAGGGAGGAGAGGCTGGGGCCGGTCCCAGGACTTACTCCAGGAGCTCGAAGTTGGACTTTTTGTCCAGTGCGTTGTGGGGCATGTCCTTGAAGAACCGCCTGGAGAGAGAGAAGCCACGGAGAGGCTGATGGCTGGGGAATGGGGCCATCGGAGCTGGGTCACCCAATGCCCACACGTTGGCCTAGAAGCCCCCTCCCCTGTTCCATTGGGAACCACTGGGAGGGAAAAGTTAGGAGAGTCGAAAAATTCGATATTTAGAAAACCATGAAGAAAAGGAAAACCCACACATTTCCTTCCTAGAAAAGACTCCAGCTGTGCTCTGGGGGGCCCAGCTCTGGGACTACACGGTTGTTGGGCAGAGGAGCAAGATGGTGCTTCTACCAGTGGCCTCTAAAACTAAATGACCCAAGGCTGCCAACACTTGACCTGTCAGCTAAGGAACACCTACCTCCACCTTTAGGCTTTGGGTTCCCTTTGTGATTTCCTTTTCCCTCATTTGCTATCTCTGTATATGTAAATAATTGTTAAATGTATTAATAGTACACAGGAAAACTTTAGAATTTATGGAACAGAAGATGAAAATAAAATTAATCCATAATCCTACCACCAGGGGTGACATCTATTAATTTGTTTTACATATTCTTGAAGTCCCATTTTCTCTTAAAATGTAGTCTTGATGAAGATTTTTTTTATGTATTATGTATTTATAACAATTAAGTGGAGATCAAATAGCCAATGTCCCCATTTGTGTTATCCTCCCTTCCCTGCTTGGATCACTGTGTCTAGTAGTTTCTTCAACGGTTGCAGACATTGTCCCACTCTTGATTGTACATTAGAGTAACTCAGTGTTACTTTAGCCCGGGTGTCCTCGTGCACATCTGGGAATAGTTTTAAGCTACAGATACCATAAGCAGAGAGGGGAAAGCAACTTATGATTCAAAAGCAATAAATTTACATAATTCACAGTGTTTAGAAAAGAGTAAGGTTAGATCCTCACCTCGTACTTTATGCTAACTATTTATTCTAGACGGATTAAAGGGGAAAATGTGAGTAATGAAACTATTTTAAAACTAGAAGAAAAGCTAGGGAAACATTCTCAAATCATGGGATTGAGAAGAATATCTAAAGCATGAAATCATAGAAGAGATCTCCCATAAACACTTAAAACATGTAGCGCTATGTCCGTAACAATTTTGAATAAATGGTGTCTTTGAATATATTGTCAATGAAGAGAAGTAGTTATCTTTTAATAATTATGGTCTCAGTTTTAGAGAAAAAAATGCATTGGAAAAAACCTGACTGGATCTACCCTGCTAATGGAGGTTATCTCTGGTTAATGAAATTTCAAATAATTTTAGTCATTTTTCCCCCTTTCTACATGTCCCAAATACTCCACATTGAACAGGTATTACCCTTTTTACCTGAAAAAAAATGTAAGGCAGTGAGATTAGTCAAACCATCGTAATGCACGAGCTTTCTGGGTTCACTCCCTGCTGGGATGGCCTCCTTCATGGCTACACGTTTCCCCTGTGTAGAAAGTTCTTCTTTCCTTTCCCGTCCTCTCATTAGGCCCCTGGAGCTACGGAGACTAACTTTAATCCTTTCTTAGATGCCATATATTTGAAGGCAAATCTTTTATCATCACTTCTCTCTTCATTATGGTCCGCTCTCTTCTTATAGTCCCCAACACACACACACACGCACGCACACACATGCACACACGCGCATGCACGCACACACACACACACACACACACCAGGGCATTGTCCTCAATTACTTCAACTGCTTCACTCAGATGACAAAAAGTGATGCAAAGTAAGAATGAGAAAGAAAAATTGGCTCTGTGGTGAGAGGGGTACAGGAAGACAAGTGTTTTTTTCCAGCTGGGGCAGGGCCAGTTATTTCAAAGGCCAGCAGTTGGAATGGAGGGAAAGCAAAAGACAAAAAGTTTCATATAAAATTTCTCTTCTAGAATCAAAGACGAGTACATTAAAATGAGTTTCAAGGAGTAATAATATTTAATGACAGCTCAGTAAATATTGTTGAATTATATTTCACAATATTGAAATGTATTTCTAGTCTATCTCCTTCTAAGAAAAGATGCAAGGATACAGTGTTTTTTTTTTTCCATTTTTTGTTGCTGTTGTTCTTTTTGGGGTTTTCTTGGCTGTGCTGTGTGGCATGCAGCATCTCAGTTCCCCGACCAGGGATGGAAGGAACCCGTGCCCCCTGCATTGGGAGCCCAGAGTCTTAACCACTGGACCACCAGGGAAGTCCCTAAGATACAGTTTTGAAACATATTTAAACAAAATAGAGTAAGAAAGAAACCAGGCAATGAGGTAAATGAGATTAAAAATGTGCCAATCTGTGGCTTGGGCTGGTTGTCCTGGCAGCCAGGGTAGTGGACAGAAAACCTCACCAAGTGCTTAGCTCATCAGGAGATAATATTAATCATAAAACAAGGACTGCATTTCTTAAATTAAAAAGTATGAAAAACCACTGATTGAAAGAAAACTAATAGTCGTAACACTCATTCTACCAAAAAAATGTGAAGCCAGTTTCATGGTTTTTTTCCTCCTGCTGCAATTCTGGTAAATACCAATCGTATAACGTTAAAGCACAATTCAGTAAATGTGAGAGTAGGAGGGCCTGACTAAATGTGGTCTGAGTGTATGACCTTCCAATGGTCTAGTTCAGTGGTTTTCAACCAGAGACAATTTTGCACCCTCTCCCCAGCCTGGAAACATTTGTCAATGTCTGGAGATCTTTTTTTAGTCACAGCTGGTTGGGATGAGGGGTGGTCCTACCAGCATCTAGTGTGTAAAAGGTGGGGATGCAGCTAAATATACTACAGTGCATAGGATGGCCCCTACAACAAGGAATTATCCAGCCCCAAATGTCCCTCTTGCTGAGGCTGGGAACCCCTGGGAACCTGATCCAAGGGGAGAACTTGGGAAACTAGAAAGAGTGGCTCTTCCCTAACCCCACTTCTTGCTACCGGGTGCCTCACAGAGCGGGCCTGCAGAGGCTGGAGGAGTGTCCTAGCTGAGTAAGGGCAGATCCGCACTCTGGAAATCAGACAACAGGTGAGCAGGGATGACATTCAGTTATAGGGCGCGAGGAACTTATCCAGGGCTCTTCCCTGGATGGAAGATCATTTTCCTCCTACTTCCACCTGAAGGCACTTGCAGTTAAGATCTAAAATTTCCAGTCAATCATGGCAGCTTTAGAAAGTTTTCTGAGCCAGTGTTCCCTGCGGCTCTCCGCATTCGTAGGAAACCTCAGAGCACGCCTGTGCAGCTTCCACAACAGGCAGCACAGCCACCCGCATTTCCTCCCGGGTTGAGTGAGCTGCAAAATGTACTCCCAGGTAACTGAACGAATTGGCTTGCTGCACGCAGTTATGTCATTCTAACAGAATAAATGTTAGCACGTGTCCACCAGAGAAGAGGAATTGAGATCTTTCAGGGTTATCCATTCATTCAAATACGTACTGTGCTCTCATCGTGTGCCAGGTGAAGGCGGCACCAACCCTGAGTTCCAAGGTTTGATAGATTTCAGACTAGTGGATGTGAACCACTCGGTGCCTGCCGCGTAAGTATGGCAGATCCCTGCGGGGTAGGACGGGCGGGGTGGGCACAGGGAAGGGGAAGGTTTCGAGGTGGAAAGACCCTTGAGGCGGCTCTGCAGGAAGAGCCCAGGGCCACCCTGTTTATTGCCAACATTTCACAGGTGTCCTCTGAGGTTTTCTATGCATGTAGAGGGCAAGCGGGCAACCCTGGCTCAGTGCATTTTCTAAAGCTGCCAGAACAAAGAAGAGTTTATCAGGCTGAAAAGGGGTACTAGGCGAGTATTCCAGACAGAGGGGATGCACTACCCACTGAGGGGGTGACATCTGCTTCCCAGTCCCAGGTGACAGCGGTCTGTTAATGTCACCCCTGGTTTACAATAATGAATGAATGAATGAATGAGTTTTGAGACTAAGGATGGATGAAAGAATTCTGAGGACTGGGGTATTTAAATAAGCCTTAGTAAAAAAAAAAAAAAAATTGGGGTTGGCTAAATGGAAAGGTGAACAAATTTGGAAATGAACACCGAGGAATTAAAAAGCATGAAAAATAATATCAATTTTAGAATGATTGAGGAGGTGGTGAGTGGAAAAATTTTTTATTAGGGAAAAGGAAGATAACACATCTACACCATCCCAATCTCTAGAAATCCAGCTTCCTGCCTATATCACTGATGGCCCTTCTCTCATGCACTAAAGATCATGTATTGTGTAACTTTTGACCAAGGTGCCCAGTCACTCAAGTGTGCTGTGATCTGTGTCCCTAATGTCTGGAGCGGTTGAACATCACTGAGATGTCCGGGAGAAGCAGTCACCAGCCCTCATCAGATGGACCCTCTCGCCTGAGGCTGATCTTCCCAATCTTCTGTGCTAAGCCCGTCTCAGCTGCTGTCAACGATCCCCAACCTGCCCCGACTGCCATCCTTGAATGAGGCTGCACCTGCTCGGAGCGCCCTCTAGCGCCTGGCTGGTTCTCCGCAGCCTGGTCCGCCACTGTGACTGGCAAACACCAGGTGGACAGCAGGGCCTCTGGGCAGGCACAGGCCCCTGACTGACACTCAGGTAAGGACAGCAGAAAGTAAAGAAAAGCAATACAAGTATTAACTTATCACGAACGTTTATAAATCAACTATGAGATAAAATGCCTTTTGAAACAAGCTGAGTGTTCTTTCTCTAATCTTTACGTATTATCCGTTACTAGCTAACTACTGCTGGGTTACACATTCACTCTGAGTTTTTAGGTCAGAGTGTTCTGGGGCTCTGCTGGGAGTGGACAATAGTCCTGGATGTCTCTGGTGAGGGGGAGGCTATTTGGTTCCTCAGACTGGGAGGGTACTCCAGCATGTGGGCCATGAATTTCACACTTTAATTCATAGGGGGATATTTACAGAAAATATTTGGCATTTATAAAGCACTTCCAGTAAGGGGCTTCCCTGGTGGCACAGTGCTTGAGAGTCTGCCTGCCGATGCAGGGGACACGGGTTCCTGCCCCGGTCCGGGAAGATCCCACATGCCACGGAGCGGCTGGGCCCGTGAGCCACGGCCCCTGAGCCTGCGCGTCCGGAGCCTGTGCTCCGCAATGGGAGAGGCCACAACAGTGAGAGGCCTGCGTACCACAAACAAAATAAAAAAATAAAGCACTTCCAGTAAATCAACAAAAAAAATTAATTAAGTATGATTCCAACTATATGACATCCTGGAAAAGGCCAAATATGACGACAGTAAAGGATGAGTGGTTTTCAGGGCTTGGGAGGGGAGGCAGGGAGGAATAGGTGGAGCACAGGGGAGCTTTAGGGCAGTGAAACTGTTCTTTAAGATACCGTAACGGTAGATACATTGTCACTGTACACGTGTCAAAACCCATACAATGTACAATACCAAGAGTGAACCCTAGGGTAAACTATGGGCTTCAAGTAATCATTATGTGTAAATGTAGGTTCATCAGTTGTAACGAATGAACCATGCTGGTGGCGGATGTTGATGGGGACAGGGGTTTATGGGAAATCTCTGTACCCTCCACTCAATTTTGCTGTGAACCTAAAACTGTTCTAAAAAATAAAGTCAACTGAAGTAAATAAACAGCAAAATAAAGGTAAAGAGAAAAAATTAATGAGTACAAGCAATGAATAACTAGTGAATTCTTCTGTCTCTATCACTGTTCTAACTACTTTAAATATGTTAACTCATTTATTCCTCATAACAAGCTTGTAGGGTTGCTACCATTATCATCCTTCCCATTTTACAGATGAAGGAACTGAGGCACAGAGAGATGAAGTAACTTGCCTAGTAAGTGGAAGACCCAGGATGCACATTCAGGCAGCCCAGCTTCAGACCCTTTGCTCTTCATCATTATGCCCAATGGCTCCTTGCTATGAATTGAGTCCATTGAGGATTCATCTTGGTAATCTCATATCTTGTGCATATACCTTTTTTTTTTTTTTTTTTTTTTTTTTTTTTGCGGTACGCAGGCCTCTCACTGTTGTGGCCTCTCCCGTTGCAGAACACAGGCTCTGGATGCACAGGCTCAGCGGCCATGGCTCACAGTTCTAGCCGCTCTGCGTCATGTGGGATCTTCCTGGTCTGGGGCACAAACCCGTGTCTCCTGCATCGGCAGGCGGACTTTCAACCACTGTGCCACCAGGGAAGCCCCACACTTCTTTTTTAAGCTAGGAAAGAATACATTTTTTTTTCTGGAGACATCATATTATGGGTAGGCAGGTGACACAACAATGTTAATAGGACTTTTCCCCATAATATGTAGGTAGACTGCACTCTGGAACCTTTTCAGGAAAAAAAATCACAGCCTTGAAAATTCTGCATTATGGCCTGATTTTCAGAAATATATCTGTCTCTCTTGGTTAGAAATAGTCATAACTTGACTTTAAAATAGTCCATGATAATGGATAGCTTTGTATTCAACTTTAAAAATTATAGGCTTGAAAATCTATGAAGTTTACAAAATAGGTGTTTTCCATATCTTTTCCCGAATATATGTTGTATCTCGAAGGTCAGCCCGTAAGAATAGGAACATTTATCTGACTCTGCTCATCAGGCTAGGGGAGATGTGAAATAATACATCCCTGTCGTAAAACAAGCATAGGTTTTGGAATAATCCTGAGTTGATAAGATAGCCAACACCAAGAGACTATCCATTCCTTATAAGACTATAAATGGAGCCACGTCAGTTGGCGCACTTTGTCCTCCAGTGTATTTAGCCCAGTGCCCGGTGCTAAATAATAATAGTCATTATTATTACAACCAATAATAGTTTGGGAGTGATTCAAGGAAAGAAGAACATGAACTAGAATGCTCATGGGTCTTCTCTATGCTGCTATTTTACTACTAAGTGATGATATTTTGATAGTGACTTCTGTGATCAGAGTCTCAAAGTGACACTGGAGTCCTGGGTATGAGATCCACAAACAAAAAGGTAAAGGTGGGCTTTTTTAAGTTGTCTAATTTCAGAGGAGAAGATAGGCGTGTTTAAGTTGCAATACTGTGATGGTCTTGGAAGGCATACATGGCACATGTAATAAGGTAAACTTCGCGGAGAGCCCCCGAACCAGCAGCACGCAACTCCCAGGACCACTGCCAACTGCGGCGAGGTGGTCTGTCTTCCAACTGGCATCAGGGGTGCAGACTTCCTCTGTGAAGGGGACCCTTGTGTTCCCTGGCTTGTTGAGACAGCTACCAAGTAGGAAAGCAAGGAGGAGCCCTCCGAGGCTGTCCTTGACCTGTTCCGTCACAGATGCCAACAGTTTCAGAAGCCCCCCTTCCCATCCCACGGCTCTCCCTGGGGGACCCCTCAGCACTCTCTCTGAGATAGAGGATGGGAGCCAGAATTCCTCAATGCCCCCCAACTTAGCAGAAGCAGCAGCAGAGTCCTATTCTCTATACCTTTAAGGTCACAGATAGGGCAAGACTCACCCTGGAACCGTCACCTCATACGAGGCTAACTGTCTCTAAATCATCTGGAAGACTTGTCAAAAATGCATGTCCTGGGACTTCCCTGGTGGCGCAGTGGTTAAGAATCCGCCTGCCAATGCAGGGGACACAGGTTCGAGCCCTGCTCCTGGAAGATACCACATGCCATGGAGCAACTAAGCCCGTGCGCCACAACTACTGAGCCTGCGCTCTAGAGCCCGCGAGCCACAACTACTGAGCTCGCGAGCCACAACTACTGAAGCCCATGTGCCTAGAGCCCGTGTTCCTCAACAAGAGAAACCACCACAATGAAAAGCCCGCACACAGCAACGAAGATCCAACGCAGCCAAATAAATGAATGAATGAATGAATAAATAAATTAAATAAATAAATAAATAAAGCGTGTCCCAAAGTCCCACCCACATCTACTAAACCAGAGTTTCCAAGGGTGGGGTTAGGGAATCTCTAATTTAATGAGCTCCCAGGTGACTATGATTTGCAACCAGATTTCAGAACCACTGTTCTAGGACAGACAAGGGGTACAGAAAAGGTGATGAGAGGGCAGAATGGGTCATGGATACTGGTGGGTGGTGAAAGTGAATGGTGCTGCTTTGGCTGAGAAAGTGCTAGAGCACGGTCTTAACATTCTCCTCCTCTGCGCCCAGTGCTCCCAACGGCCAAGAATAGTTTATTTCTTAGACTGTCATTCAAAGACTTCCACCTTCGACCCCAACTCACCTCCCTAAGCTCACCTCCCACGGTCCTCCAGTTCGCTCTTTTCCTTCCACTGGTCCCTGAGCCCAGAATGCACCCTCCCCCACCTCCCAGTTCCCCCCAGTATCTACCGATGGAAATCGTTCTCTTGCTTCCTGGACCAGTTCACATCCCCTCCTCTTGATGTCCTCGGGCAGGATTACTGGCTCCTATATGTAGGTCTATGTGGTGCTTATTTCATTCTGCTGTATTATGATCAATTGTAGACACACTTGTCACCTCCCAAACACTGGAAGTTTATGGGCCTCCCCGGATGATTTACTAACTTTGTCCATTTCTATTAGCACCTACTGGAGCTGGGGGTGCAGCAGTGAACAATACAGATGGAATCCCAGCATTCGAATATCTCCCAGAAACTTGCCTAGTGCTCAAAGAAACATTTACTGGATCACTTGGATGGCAGGTACATGGAAGAAGCAGGCAAACTGGAGGCAACAGCAGTGGCAGCCAAAGGAAGATAGGGGACACCAACCAGAGAGGGAGCTGGCACTTCTCTCCCGAGGACCAGACGCTGAGCACCTTGGGGCCTTACCCTCTGTTGGCCACAACTCGTCCCTTTCCAGCTCTCACATACCCACTCTTGCTTCCCACGCTGGAGGAAAGTCCAAGCTGGCCAAAAGCCCAGTACAGGAGGGGAGGTGCAGGCACCCACTCTGGAGAGGCCTTGAGGCCACATACCTGAGCTCCAGACAGCCCAGCTGCAGGGCCATGCCCTCGCTGACCTTGCTGGCATAGCGTTGCATGTAGTCATTGCGGAGCTGGCAGGGAGAAAGGCCAAAGTTCAGACTTCCGCCCTCGTTCCCTGTTTCCCTGAGATGAGCAGGGCCCCAGGAGACGGTGGGTGCTTTGATCACCATCCTGCCACCCTGAGCTATTTCTCCCCCCCTCCCCCAGCTATGCACAATTGCGTAGCAGGAGATGAAGAGCAGGAGGGGAGGCTCAGGAAGAGCCCTGGGCAGTGGTGATCCCGCTCAGGCTGAGGCCCTCGAGGTTCTGAAGCACTTTCACGGCACATTCTTTCATGGATCCACGAGGCAGGAAGTTCAGGCTCCCCTCCCCAACTCCTCATTTTGGAGATAAGGATGCTGGGAATTTGGGGAGGACTCAGTAATTTATCCAAAGCCTTGTTGGTCAGTGGTGACAGATGTCATCCACTGTAGAAGAAAAGTCTGGCTTGGTCTCTAGTGAACCAGGAGGGAGGTGTAGGAGGGGGCTAAGGCCAGGCAGAAAACAACAATGGCAACTCCCTGTACCTGGCACTCACTCCCTGCCGGGTCCCGTTCTGGGCACGTCACGTGCATTATAGCCATGGGTGTGGTGAGCAGCTTTAAACAGCTCATGGAAGCCAGTTATTAAATTTTCCAAAATTTTGCAAGCTGGTTGAAATATTGGTACTTTGAAATAGACCACGATGGGAGTATTTACACCATGGAAATTGGCAAGTGCTACAAATCAGAGAGCTGGTTTACCAGCACACTGCTAATGCTATCATTAGGTCTTCACATGAACCCTGTAAAGTAGGTATTCTTACTATCATCCCAATTTTACAGAAGAAGAAACAGCCTCATGCAGGTAAATCAAGTCCCGAGGGATACCAGGTTAGGAAGCGGTAGAGCTGGGTAGACACCAGGTGTGTCCGTCGGCTGAGCCTGCGTGCTAAGACTATTGCCTCCTCTTTGGACCTGCTCTGCCTGCTTCCCCAGCCAGGTCTCCTGAGCACTAGGAAAAGCCACGAGGCAAGTCCAAGAGGAGCTGTGCCCATGCGGTGGGGTTAGCCAACCCTTAGCTGTGAGGGAAGCCGGGTTGGACAGCTGACCAGGGACCAAGGAATGTCCCCGAGAGAAGTTTCCTGGAATGGGACCTCCGAAATCTAAGCTTTGTCTTTCCATCTCCCCAGGAGAGGATGGTCATATGACCATGGGGACCACAAGATAAAATACTTTTACCTGTTGGTAGAAATAAAGCAGTGTGGTCCTGTCTTCTTTCAGGCTCTCCATGAAGTCCTCTGGCAGGTAGCGGATTTGAAGGTCATACCTGGGACAGGAAATTCAGACTCTCCGGTTGACACAGGGAAGCTGGTCATGCCAGGAGCTGCCCGTGGAGCTCCTGGCCTCCCCTTCGGGACCTGCTCCTCTTTCCTTCCTCTGTGGTTGGTTGGAGGACCACGAAGGACAGAGGGGTGGCTGGCCAGCACATGGTGGTCAGTGCTAGTTCTGACTCTCCATCTTCTCCCTCTGCTGGCAGCTGTTTACCTTAGGTTCACAGACCAGCCCTTGGCCTGGCTCTCCTTCTTCCCTGCACTTCTGTTCTTCCTTCTCCAGAGTGCCAACGGCATCCTGTTTAGGGCTGTGCCTAGATATCTGTCTTGGGATGAGGATGTGCTGTGAGCCCATATCAGCTCTTAGCAAACAGATGCATTGGACGCTGCAGAAGGACCAACCTAAAATGCCACTGCGATGTTCTAGAATATTCTCAGAGGTTGGGAAGGGCTCCAAGAAAGGACCTCCCAGGGTCTCCTCTCACTCCACACTTACCGCCCCCCGCCCATTTGAGAGCACGGGGCTCCTCTCCTACCTCCACTCAGCTTCCATGTGTAGACACTCGTACTTGTCCTGCACCTCGCCCACCGTCATCTGCGGGTGCAGCCAGTGGATCTCATCCGACTTCATGTGCTTCAGCCTCAGCCCGTAGCAGTCCGCCAGCTGGATGTTGGGCCCGATCCGCCCGCTCAGCAGGATGGAGGTGATGACCTCCTACAGAGGAGAAGAGAGGGGGCATGACTCAGGGGTGCCCCTGCTAGGCCCCCACAGTCCTCATGCAGGCCCTGGAGGTGTGATTCTCTAGGGTGGGATTCTGACTTAACGTTGTATTCAACACTGATTCTCTAGCACTTAGTGCAAGGCGTGGTACACAGTAGGCTCTATGTGATGAATGGACAAGTTGGCAAAATGACACAGAGATGGAGGAACTGAGAGGAGACAGGAGAAGCCAAGGGGCAATGCAATGAGGCAAAGAACATGGATTCTGTGCTTCTGTATTTCATTCCAACCAAACCAATCAAACCCAGCATCCGCTGTGTAAGGAGGACCCTCTGAATGGTTCCCAATTCAGCCAGCATTACTGAGCGTCTGCAGTAGGCACTTCTGGGCACCATGCATGCATTGTTTCATTGAATCTGTGCAACACAGGGGAGCAGGTGTCACATCCCCATTTGGCGGATGAGGAAACTGAGGGAGGTCACACAGCTCATGGAATTAAGCTGGGATTTTGAACCCTGAGCCACTGGACTCTGAGGACTTGTAGTAGACCAAGCTGCTTAATGGGAAGGTGGGCTGGGCAAGATAGAAGGACAGGACTTGCGTTAAGGATTAAATGGCACAATTCGCACACAAGAAGCATGGCCACTGGAAATAGAGTGTTGACAAGAAATTAGGTGCTCTCCTTAGTCCTGCTTTCTTGACCAGAAGCCAACCTGCCCCACAGCCTGATGCCATAGCTTCCTGGCCTAGAGCCAGAGCTGGATTAAGAGGGGGTCCATTGGCAGCTGCCTGGAAACCCATCATCTATAAGGTCCTGTCTAGTTCTGAAATCACATTGGTTTCACTTTAACTCGGGTTTCTCATGTGGTTCCATGCGTAACTGGTGAATCAAGCCCACTGCTGATGGAGCAAAAAGTACCCTCAAAGGCAAATTAAAAAACTCACAAGCACTGTCTAATCTCTGTTGAGTATCTTTGCAATGCATGCCACCTAGCCTATATACAACCAGCCCGAAGGCAGAACAATGCAGGGTGGGTTGCTGTCTGATCAGAAAGAACAGTGACCCCGGATTATTTAAATTTTATGTTTTTGTTACATCTCCCAAGAAGTTGTCTAATGTAGTAAATCAAATATAATCAATTCCTTAATTGGAACAAAAAGAAAGCTATACCATTTTTCTTAGAAGAAAATCAGTTTCTTCTTATTTTCACTAATAAAATGTCCAACTAATACTTAAAAAGTACTGTTTTGAAAGAACACCAAGTTCTTCTTCAGCCTGTGCACTCACATGTCTTAGTCCAGTTCTGCCTCTTGTCAGCCCTCCTTTTATTTTTTTTGTGGTACATGGACCTCTCACTGTTGTGGCCTCTCCCGTTGTTGAGCACAGGCTCCAGATGCACAGGCCCAGTGGCCATGGCTCACGGGCCTAGCCGCTCCGTGGCATGTGGGATCTTCCCGGACCGGGGCACGAACCCATGTCCCCTGCATCGGCAGACAGACTCTCAACCACTGCGCCACCAGGGAAGCCCTGTCAGCCCTCTTTAACTCTATGGGGTTGTGTAGCTAAAAGACTCTAAGCTTGAAAAATCCCTTCCCCATTAGGAAAGCAAATGCCCATCAGAGAAGTCAAGTATTGCTCTGAGATGGAAACTGAGGCACAAAATGCAGATGTTATCTGCGGTAACAAATCAGCACAGGAATCAGAACTTCAGTCCTGGGATGAGGAAGAAGGCTGTGATCAATGGTACCTACAGTGAGAGGGACACAGACAATAGGAAGAGTTCAAGACTGTGAAGTTGACCATTTTGTCATTATTTCCACCCATTTCTCTTACCACTCACCCTCTGTACTTCTCTGTCCACTTGGCCATCCAGAGCCCCCATGTCAGTTCCATACAGACTCCCAAACTGGAGTCCCAGGCTCTGGTGTTTTTAAACTTAGAGACTTCCCTACCCAAGTTGAAACTTATATAACTAAAGTCTGATTTCCCCAGAACTGGGACCCCTGTGATTATTGAAAATTTCAAATATATATGAAGAAAACAGAAGTCAGTAGAATAGTATAAAAAACCCCCATGTACACATCGCCCAGCTTCAACAATTACTAACATTCTGCCATCTTGCTTCCTCTACAACACCATCTACTCCCTAACCATCACTCAACTATTATCAATTTTTACAGTTCTTCTTTTACAGAGAAATTTATATTAATTTAAACACGCAAATTTTAGCTATACAATTTGACACATGAATACACCTGTGCAACCCACATACCAATTAAGAGACTTCCAGATCCCCAGAAAGTTCCCTCATATCCCTTTTCAGTCAAACTTTATGCACATTCCCACCTCCAATTCTAGGCAATGATTTTTTCCTCCCACTTTTACTTAGTTTTGCCTGTTGCAGAACTTCATATAAATGGAATCATTTAGTATATATTATTCATTCCCCTGTTGCTAAATACCTGGGCTATTTCTCATTTTGGGCTATTGTAAATAAAATTACTGTGAACATTAATGTACAAGTCTTTTTGTGTATGTATGTTGTCATTTCCTTTGGACAAATACCTAGGAGAGGAATGACTAGGTGAAAGGTAGATAAATGTTTAACTTTGTAAGAAATTGCCAAGATTATTCTATTTTATATTTCCACTGTGATATATGAGATTTCCATTACACCACCTCCTTACCAACATTTGGTGTTATATAAGTCTTTTTAATATTAGTCATTTTAGTGGGTATGCATAGAATCTCACTGAGCTTTTAATTTGCATTTTCCTGGTGACTAACAATATTGAGCACTTTTTCATCTGCTTATTGACCATTAATATGTCTTCCTTTGTGAAGTACTTGTTTAAATTCTTTGCCCACTTTGTGTTTGGGTGTGAGTGTGTGTGTGTGTGTTTATTGAAGTAGGGGACCCTTATACATTCTAGCTTAAAGTACTCTGTATATGTTTTATGAATAGCTTCTCTAGGTCTGTACTGTGTCTGTTATTTATTTCCTTAACTGCATCTTTTGATAAAGTCTCATTTATCAAAATGTTCTTTTATGGTTAGTGCTTTTTGCATCCTGTCTAAGAAATCTTTGCCTGCCTCCAAATCATGAAGATATTCTCTTTTCTTTTATAAGCTTCATAGTTTTAACGTTCACCTTTAGCTCTGTGATTGATCTTTTTTTTTTGCGATATGCGGGCGTTGTGGCCTCTCCCGTTGCGGAGCACAGGCTCCGGATGCGCAGGCTCAGCGGCCATGGCTCACGGGCCCAGCTGCTCCGCGGCATGTGGGATCCTCCCGGACCAGGGCACGAACCCGTGTCCCCTGCATCGGCAGGCGGACTCTCAACCACTGCACCACCAGGGAAGCCCTCTGTGATTGATCTTGAATTAACTTTTGTGTATGGTGTGAGGTAGGGGTCAAAATACATTTTTTTTTTCTCATAAAGATCTATGGTTATTCAACATTGGTTGTTGACCTTCATTTCCCAATTGAATTATCTTGTTGTCTTTGTCAAAATCAATTGGCCATATAAGTTTAGGTCTATTTCTGGACTCTCAGTTCTGTTCTATTGATCTGTGTCTGCACTATGCCAGCACCATGCTGTCTGCATTACTGTAGCTTTCGAGGAGATCTTGAAGTCAAACAGCGTAAGCCTTCCACCATTTCCTCCCCAAGATTATTGTGCTATTCTGGGTCTCTGCATTTCCATATACATTTTTGAATCAGTTTGTCACTTTCTATTTAAAATGTTTGCTGAATTATGATTGAGACTGTGTTACATCTATAGCTTAGCGAGGGAGAATTGGCATCTTAACAGCACTGAGTCTTCCAATCCTCACACATGGTATATCTTTCCACTTATTTTGCTTGTCTTTAATGTTTGTCAGCAATGATTTGTAGTTTCTAGTGTATACGTTGTACAGGTATTTGTTAAATTTATTCCTCATTTATTCTTTTGCTAAATTTATGATACTTCAGTAAATTAAAAAAAATTAAATTAAATTTTCTATTTTGGTATTCACCCTCTCTGTGGCTCCCTGTTTTCCAGGACTTTCCTCAATCTTCTGGCTACTCTGCCAGCCCCAAGTTCTATCCTCTTACACCTCAAACCTGTAAGGCTGCTGCTTTCTGCCCTTCCAGCCTCTCCCAGATTGGAAAGTGCCATTAGGCAAAAGCCACAAATTTGCAGATTTTGTTCTTTTCAGTTCACCTCTCAAGAGCAGATTTTCCTTCTGCTTTGCTGTGGTCTCTCTCCAGAATCTTCAAGAGAATTTGATTTTTTATTTTGTCCAGATTTTATCATTATTCTATGTGGGAAGATTAGTCCAGCCAAGCTACACCGTTTTTGAAATCTATGTGGTATGTTAATGAACAAATCTGTCTTCTCTGCAGATGGGAGAGGGTTGGGGAGCAGACAGCCCCCTTCAAGTCACAGGCAGCCATCATGCAACACAGCAACAGCCAGAAGTACAAGCCCTGGTGTCAAACTTCTACAAGTGCTCCATCCACCCACCACCACGTAGCTAGTTTTCCTTGGACAACATATTTAAGCTCTCTGCATTCAGTTTTCTCATCTGTGACGTGGGGAAAATAGCAGTATCTATTTTGAATGGTCTTACGAGGATTAAATTAGATAAAACCCCTTAAGACAGAACTTGGCACAAGGTAAACACTCGAAAAACCTTAGCATTATTTTAACACAGCAATCTCTTCTAGATTCTGGTGCTTTTGTAAAAACAAAGAAAGATTGGAAATACAAAACAAAACTCTGCTTTCTTCTTCTGCTACCTTTTTATCTCCTTTTCTTTCTTCCTTCCCTTGGAGGTGGTGGTTTGCCCAGGGGTCAAATTAGTGAGGCTGAGGGGTTGGCAGTGGCTGCAGAGCCAGGAGCGGGTCAAAGGAGGAGGTGGGGCCAAGGGTGGAGAGGTCTGGAGTGGTTAGGAAATTGGTTACATACAGGTGGACTGAGCAAAGGAGTCAATATATTGAGGATAATGGGAAATAGGTTTCTTACTGTTGGAGAAAGTATTTGAAATATAGAGAAAGGAAGAATAGAGAGGAACCTTAGGTGAGGAACTGGAATTAAAAGCATTGGTGAGAGCTCCTCATGAGAGAGAGAGTGAGAGAGAGAGAGGTTTGTTTATTGAGAAAGCCTAGGACCAATGACACCCTGATAGTCAAGTGCATACCAAGCACCCAGTCTTACTTTCCAAATACCCTTCTCCACTAAATGGATCTAGGGTTCCTTGGAGAAATGGCTGATTCCAGGGCTGGGGCAAAGAAGGTACAAGATGAGTCTGGAATATCTTTTTGTGCTAGAAAAAAGGAAGTGTTTAGAGAATGTTGGAGACATATAACAAGGAAGCAGTATCAGCTTAAATGGGCTGGCATGGGCCAAGTCTGGGAGAACCTAAGCATTGAAGTCTATAACGGTAGGAATGGATTGCATCCACTGAATAAAATAGAATCTAGGACAGATAGATAACTAAATGGGGGAGAAGAGGATGCTCTTCTTTCCAGGAGATTGCTAACTAGTAGATGTAGAAGAAAGGATGGAAATAGAAAACCTCCATTTGGCAACAAACTCAGTGTCAGTTGGTTCATCAATGGATGATAAAACTGGAGGGTGGAGGTCTGATGATGAATAGGACACTGACATGGTCTTAGTGTATCTCCTTTCAGACACTAATCAAATACAAAGGAAAACCTGGCAGACACAAATGACCAGGTCATCAAAGTTAACATGACCAGCGTTAGAACAAGGTAAACAGGACATGCCCCCCACCTTGATACACTGAGAAGGGTATAGCATCATTTCTGAGATACCCCTGCTAAGAGTTCATGATGAGTCTAGTCATGAGACCTGGGTGAGGGGTCTCCTCAGAAATTGATAGAACAAAAGGTCTGTACTCTTTCAGACTGAGAAACTCTTCCAGATTGGAGGAGACCAAAGAGACATGACAACGCAATGCAATGTGTGTTCCTGGACCAGACAGGAAAAAGAGACATTGTAGGTACAGTTGGTAAAATCTGAATAGGCTCTATGTTTTGGATGGTAGAGCTGTTTGTAGCAATGGTGATTTCCTGATTTAGATGGTCACAGTATAGCTCTGTAGGAGAGTGTACTTGTGTGGGGAAATAAACACTGGAGTCTTTTTTTTTTTTTTTTTTTTGCGGTACACGGGCCTCTCACTGTTGTGGTCTCTCCCGTTGCGGAGCACAGGCTCCGGATGCGCAGGCTCAGCGGCCATGGCTCACGGGCCCAGCCGCTCCGCAGCATGTGGGATCTTCCCGGACCGGGGCATGAACCCGTGTCCCCTGCATCAGCAGGCAGACTCTCAACCACTGCACCACCAGGGAAGCCCAACACTGGAGTCTTTTCAGTGGTGGAGCAGTATTGCTGCAACTTGCTTTCAAATAATTCAGAAAGAGAATAATGATAGTGGGCATATTGTATGTGTGTTTATCAAGAGCTAGAGCTACTACATACGGCAAATGATACATTTGGACAATTGGGGAATCTGGGTGAAGGTGATATGGGAGTTCTTTGGACTGTTTTTTCAACTTTTTTTTATAAGTTTGAAATAATTTCAAAATGAAGAGAGACCCTGGTGAGGGAGACTCCCAGCCATATGAGAAGTAAAGGCACCATATCAAATGGACAAATAAAATTTTTGCCAGGCTAGATGGGGCTTTTCAGCTTCTCTTCTACTCAGAGCCTCTGAGAGGGGCCTGACTGAATCCAGCTCTTTGGTCTGTGGCTTGTGAAACTCTCCAGGGCATAATTTATGCCAAATTTTTTCTAGGTTTCCTGCTAAAAAGCAACAAATTTCTGCTGTAGGGATGTTGGGATAAGGTTAACTCTAGATCCTTGGGGTGGAAATGCATTAAGAGACTCTTCATCCAACAGATTTTCAAAGGAAGATTGATTTCAGTTTCAGGTAAGGAAGAATCTGGGGATTTTCTAAACATGAAATGCATTCTTGGGAGGCTGCCTGGTACTGAAGGGACTTTTTATTGGGTTGCAGGGGAGCTTCTTCCTGGAGGAGCAAACCTGAAGTTCCTGGGGAGATGGCGCTTTACCAAATGGCTACTCCACCCACCATCGCCATCACCCTGCTGGTTACTGATGACAGGATGTTGTACAGGAAAGAACTTGGCTGGTCTTTGTCCTTGCTTCTGGGAAGGGAGCCTCTGAACGCTTGGAATTTCCTAAGCGATAAGAGTGTCTTTATTGTTCCTGATGGGTACCTTGGACCGAACCTCACCACCGAGGTTTATGGTGATGAGGTAACTCATGGTGGGCCCTTAGGTAGTCTCATGATGGGAGCTGGCCTTATTGGAAAGATCAACCATGTGATTAGAGGTTTGGAGCTTTGAGTCACATGATATCAGTCTGGCCTCCAGGGAGACAAGGAGGGCTGGAGATTGAGTCAAATTACATGGCCAATGACACAATCAATCAACAATCAATCAATCAATTATGTCTACATCATTAAACCCCAATAAAAACTCTAGACACTGAAGCTGGGGGAGGTACCTGGTTGGTAATGCTAGCTGGAGGGTGACATGTCCTAAGAACACAGAAACGTCATGTTTGGGACCCTCCTAGAACTCACCCTATGTGTCTCTTCATTTGGCTGGTTCCTATTTGTATCCTTTATAATAAAATTTTAATTGTCTTGAGTTTTGTGAGTCATTCTAGCAAATTATTGAAACTGAGGTAGTGGGAACCCCTAAATTTGTAGCCAGTTGGTCAGAAGTGTGGGTGGCCTGGGAACTCTGAGGAAGGGTGTCTTGTGGAGGACTGTGCCCTCAACCTGTGAAGTCTGTGCTAGCTCCCCAATTGCACTGGGTCAGAACTGCACTGCAAAGTGTGTCCATCCTCCAGGCATACCTGGGGTGTGACAAAGTTGACAACCACAGGTGACATACAAAGAGCACTAACTTTGGGGTCACCCAAGCCCAGGCTGTGAACCCCGTTCTGACATGTACTTCTAGTAGGATGACAAGCTCCCCGAGCCACAGCCTCCTTCCTGCTGTTCCCTGTCCTTGTCCTGTGAAGCTGCAGACGGTTCCTTCATTCCAACCATCAGCAACTATCTATGACGTATGCATTCTGCAAAGTGTAGCAGGAGCCCCAGAGCTCACACAGAGCCCCCGCCTCAAGAAGCTTCTATTCAGGGGGTGAGAGGAGGAAAGCAGCTTAAGTGATGGGGGCCCCAGAGCGGGCTGGGAAATCAGTTTAAAAGAAAAAACTTTGAGGTTTGACATAATCTCCCCGTGGAGGCTTCTGCATCAGCCCTGGCTTTCCCCTCACCCTTCATTGCCTCTTCATTCATATTCACACAGCTTCTCACGCAAATGGTGGGAGTAGCAAAACCAGCCCTCCACCCATTGCTCACAATTTGTCATTAATGAGTTCCATATTTCTTTGTCTATGAATAAATCACTTTTAAAAACAACAGTATAAGATATTTACCTACTCACAAAATTACCACATGTAACATGACAGAAAAGAAAATAAAAAGCTGTCTTCATTTTATCAATTGTTATTTAGCTAAACCCAGGATTCTATTTTGCTACAGGAAAAACCTTTCCTTCCACCAACGTTGAGGGCTACTGAACAGCAGGCCCCTGGACAGCCCGTGGCTCACAGCTTCTGAGGCTTTCTTGCAAACAGTGGGATTTCTATGGCTTTTCTTCCTGCTTGGCTGACGTTGATTTATTGGCTTTATCAAATAGCATGAAGACCCCAAACTGCCTTCACCTCTCTCCCTATTCTCTGGTGTTTCCTCTTGCTGGCCAGAAACAAAGAAGGAACAGGACTAGATGCTTGTCCCCAAGCCCAGAACAATTTCTTTCCAAAGAGAAAAAGGTCACCCAAGCAATTAATTACTCAATCCACTTTCTCACTCTTTTGTTGGAGCTGAGTCACATTTTTTTAATCTGAAATTGATTTTTGTATATAGCGTGAGGTATGGCTGAAAATGAAATTGATTTCAGCAGGATATCTAACATTCAGGGCCTATATGTGTGGGACTGTTTCTTGCCTCTTTCTCTGTTGCTTTGATCTAATAGTCCTTGTACCTCGGTCACATTTTATAACTTCTGTCGTAATCTCTGTATTCTCGTGATTTTCTCAGGTTCACCTAATTTTTCTTTTTATAAAATACCTAAGCTTTTTGGTTTTTCTCGCTTGAGCTTATGAAACATACCTCATGTGAGTGGCTGGGTTTTTAGGAACAACCTGACACAATCAATGTATCCCCCACTCCCTCCCCCAGAAGTGCCTGCATCTTGCCTGAGGTCACAGCCCTTACTGGGGGCAGCCTGCATCCACTGACTGGTTACACTGGGGGTTTAAAGGCCCTGTCCTTTCATCCTAATTTGGAACAGCTCTGCTGGGCCATCCCAGCTCCAGTGCTCCCTGTGATGCGGCCGCGTCACAGCCCAACTTTTCTCTCTGCCCATTCCTGCTCTGTCATTCCCTGCAGGTGAGGTTCACGGGGGCTTACCGATGCTTCCTGCCTGCAAAGGGCATCTCGGGGTCTGCTTTGCGGGAACCCATCTGAGGATCTGGCCTTCACTTGTTTTCCAGGCTTGATCTGACTCACCCTCTTTACTCTTTGGTTTATGAAGGCAAAATGCTCCTCTTTTAAAAATGATGGAACTTAAAAATTTAATAATGTGAAGCCTTAGTTTTATAAAGTCCGGCTTAAATTCTCTTTAAAAAGATATCCCTTTGAGATGGAAGGCAAATTTAAACAGGTGACTTTTGTCACTGGGTCCTTATGTTCTATGGGATAAGATCCAGACTCTTTAGCGTGAGGCATAAAAGGCCCTATGGAATTTTCCTATGTTTTTTCCAGCCTCATCTCCCACACTCACCCATGAGGCACTCTAAGTGCCCGCCTCCCAGGACTACTCTCTTTCTTCTCCAAGCCCAGCATGTCCCACCTGGAGGACACCTGGTCCCCTCCCCTCCTGTCCTCCCCCTCGCTGAGCTGCAAGTTATCCTTTATAAGGCCCATTAGCACTGTGAGGTCCCCTGGGAAGCCCTCCCTGACTTGCCTAGACAGGGCTTGTTTCCACCCCTGGGTTCCCAAAGAAGTTTGCACACACATCTTACAAGATGCTGTGATGGGTTGAATTTTGTCTCCCCCAAAAGGTAGGTTGAAATCCTAACCACCAGTACCTTAGAATGTGACCTTATTTGGAAACAAGGTCTTTACAGGCTAATCAAGTTAAAATGAGGTAGTTAAGGTGGGCCCTGATCCAATATGACTGATGTCTTTATAAAAAAGGGAAATTCGGACACAGAGGGAGACATGTACACAGGGAGAATGCCATGTAAAGATGGGGGATTTGAGTTATACCTCTATGAGCCCAGGAGCACTAATGATTGCCAGCAACCCACCGGAGGCTAGGAAGACGCAAGGAAAGATTGTTCTCCTACAGGTTTCAGAGGGACCATGGCCCTGTCGACACCCTGATCTTGGACTTCTAGCCTCCAGGTCTGTGATACAATGCATTTTTGTTGTTCTGAGTCACCCCATTTGTGATACTTCGTTATAGCAGCCCTAAGAAATGAATACAGACATTTACCAATTAGAACTAAGACAATTACTGATGTTTGCCTTTTTAACCTTTCAAATGCAAGGTCAAAAGCCAAACCTTAGACACAATATTGTCCTCTACAAGCCCAGTCCTTGGCCCAAAGTAGATCCTCAAATACCTGAGGAATGAATGAATGATTAAATGAATAGGAGCCAGCTCTCTGGATAACAAGTTGGGGTTATGAGGGACAGTGACCCACATTCAAAAATGTTCAAGAGATCAGGAGTGTGGTGATTAATGACATCACCAAGGCTTTGGCGTCTACTGGATCTGGCCAAGACTGTGTGGTCGTGGCCGTGTCACTTAATCTCCATTTCCTCATCTGTAAAGTGGGGAGCATATCTCTTCCATCATGAGATTTTTGGGTGGGATTAGATAAGATAACATGTGATATAAATAAAAGGAGCAGATATAAAATTATAAACATGTGACACTGCCCCCCCCCCCCATTATCTAAGGAGGTTTCCATGTACCACACAACTCTTGAACTTTCGTCGTGTGAACTTGGTAATGGGGGAGCATGAAGCAGAGAGGTTCCAATCCAGTTGAATTTGACTTACACACTGGAAGAAGCAAAAAGTGACTAAGGGAAAAAAAAGAATGAATTTTGCCATGAGCAATAGAGGGGAGAAAGACAAGAGCCTTTGTGGACTAGATTTCAGGAATTTTAAAAAATGCAAGTAAAGATATTTTTGGACAGGAGCCAACCCTATTGGATATTAAGAAATGGTGATAAAAATTTTAAGAAATTTTGCTGTTTATCTTGAAAGTGATCCCTCAATGATATTTTTCCCCAAAGAGATTTCAGTAAAGATTTAAATTGATTTCCAATTAGTTTTACATGACAGACTAATAGTTTTTTGGAAATGTGATACTACTGAGACTGGCTTCAAGGGAAAAGCAAGCTGGCCAGCTTTAAGTGGGTTCCAGACACGTAAAGAGCTTAGCCTAATGGTAGCACACAGTAGGTGCTAAATAAATGCTGGCCATGGCCATGATGGGTGGACAATGAAGAAGGGATAAGCATGGCTCAAGCTCAAGTCATCCTGGGGAGTAATTAACTCAAGAAGTCTATAACTGAGACATATATTTGAGAGCCTGAAATGGAGTCTAAGGGTCCCTGGGCAGAGAGGCTCCTTAGACTCTCCCAGCCTGAGTGGGAGCTGGTGCCCTGGGACCGGGATCCACTCCCGTGGAGTAACTGGCTGAGCAGTGGCCAAGGAGGGAGCCATGGTTGTTGGTGACTTCCAACAGCCCTTCAGATCCACAGAAGAGGTGCAGGTGGCTGAGCAAAGCCATCTCTGGAAAAGGGATCTGAGACCGTTTCCAAGCTTAAGCTGGTACTGGCAGCAGCAGGAGGCTGACGCGTGATGAATGAACCTTGGAGGATGTCAGGTCGTGGCCATGGAGAAGAAAAAATGCAGAGAAAAATGACTTCCTTCTGCTTGGAGCAAGAAAGCCATGAGGGCTTTATGTTCCTAGGGCGAAGCTCACGATAGCAGGCTCCTTCCTTTCCCCTTCTGCTACACGTGCAGACAGGAAGTGAGGCTCTGAGAAAGTGCCAAAACAGGTGGAAAAGGCAACAAGAGGCCTTCTTTTTAAATGACTTGAACTGAACATAAGAGGCGTCTCTGAAAAATATTCTGTTAAAAATAACACTATTATGTCAAATGTTTGGATTTACTAATAACCCACAAGGAAAGGCTCTGGATGCCAAGCTGAGATTTAGAAGGGATGAAGAATGTGACAGGTCCATTAGGACAGAACCAAGAGGACTTCATGAACTTCTTTGAAAAAGTCTTCCTACCAAAATATCTCGTAATGACTGATTTGTTTGTGTGGCGTGTAGTGTCTGCCTCGGAGTGAGTCACTTCAGCATGACTAGTGAGGTTTTATTCTCACACAGGGCGATGGGTTTGGGGTGTTCGTTTCACCATAATGCTCCATAACTCACATTAGTGAGTCCCAACAGGCGCCGTTGGCATTTGGGGCCAGATGATTCTTTGTTGTGTGGTGCTATTCAGCACCCATGGCTGCAGCCCACTGAATGCCTTGCCCCTGGCCCTGGTCATCCTGACAATGATGACAACGTGACAAGCAAAATAAAGAAGGCCCGTACACGTTTCCAAACACCACTTTCCATGAGATGTGGAACAGCCCCCAGGGAGAACCGCCTACTCGTCTATTTGGTACCTATTTTCTTCTGCATATACCAAAAATTACACAAGAAAACCTCTCAATGATTCTTACCTATGCATTCAACAATTACATACTGGGCACATTCCCCGTATCAGGCCCCCTTCTAGGTGCTATGGATACAGCAGAGAATGAGACAAAGTCCTGGCCCCGGAGAGCTCCCATCCTACTGCAAGGACAGATATCAAAGGAGTATATGTTTTGTATCAAGAACCTGAAATGTGTTTATATCTTGGCCTTAGTTCTATGCCTGGAAGCATGCTGTGGACTGAATGTTGGTGTCACCCCCAAATTCATATGCTGAAGCCCTAATACTCAATGTGATGGTATCTAGAAGTGAAGCCTTTGAGAGGTGATTAGGTCATGAGAGTGGAGCCCTCATGAATAAAATTAGTGCCCTTATAAGAAGAGACACAAGAGTGATGAGCTCTCTCTCTCTGCCATGTGAGGACAGCAAGAAATGGCCACCTGCAAGCCAGGAAGAGGGTTCTCACCAGAACCCAGCCATCCTGGCACCCTGATCTTGGATTTCCAGCCTCCAGAACTGGGAGAAATAAATTTCTCTTGTTTAAGCCCCCAGGCCCGTGGCATTTTGTTATGGCAGCCAAAGCGTAAGTTGAAGAAACAATTTAAAATACAGAAATACTCTGTACACAAAGAAACTCACTGTAGCAATTTTAAAAACAGCAAAAGCCCCACAATAGACAACCAATCCAAATAGTTTGAAAAGGACCATGAAAATGATGGGAGGACCACACAGGGTTTATGTGCTAGTTTGTAAAATTGTATAAAGAGATTGTTAACTCCCTGTTATGATTAGTGGGAGTTGTAGTATATAAAATCATATACAAAGCATGATAGGGATAGAAGTAGAAATAAACAAGTCCAGAATGAAACATATCACAATGTTAACAGTGTTGTCTTGCAGGGGTGCAATTACACACATATATGTTTTTATTCTTCTGAGTTTCCTGTGTTTGAACTTTTGTATATATTGTAGTGGTTCAGAGAATGGCCTCAGGAGTCAGAGTCTCTGATTTGCTTCGTGACTTTGGGCAAATTAACTTCTCTGCTTTGGTTTCCCCATTTGTAAAATGTAAAAATTTTCCTGTTTCATAGGGTTCTTGTGAGGATTTAATGAAATGATACAAGTAAAGAGGTCAGCAAAATGCCTTGCCCATAATAGTGCTAAATAAAATGCTATTATTATTATTATTGTCATTGAGTGAACATGTATTCATTCTACATCTTGTTGGATTCAATTTTCTAATATTTTGTTGAGGATTTTTGCATATACATTCATGAGAGATCATGATTTATAGTTCTCTCATGTTTGTCTTTCATGTATTTATTTTATACTTGTAAAAAAATCTCTTCAAAAATAAATGTCTAAGTTTAGCTATTGTATTGGGCTTAGTTTAGCAGATGAGGCATAACAAATCCACAGTTAAATGACAGGAGAAGACATAAGCTTCCAACTTGAGACAAATGTCATAGCTTATGCCCACGAGCTTGGTTCACGTGCTACCCGGTGGAGACCTCCTCCCCTGCTTATAGGCTCAGCTTTTAAGAGATGAATAAACTCCTTGTAAAATATAAAACTCTAGGATTAAGATGCTGGGAATTCCCTGGCGGTCCAATGGTTAGGCCACCGCCCTTCCACTGCAGGGGGCAAGGGTTCGATCTCTGGTTGGGGAACTAAGATCCCGAGTGCTGCACGGTGCGGCCAATAAATAAATAAGTAAATAAAATAAAAATTCTGACTAGACAGTAAATGTCACAGGGCTAGAGAGAAAAAGAAGGGCCAAAATTCACTCAGGTCTTGATGGAAGTTAAGCTGAATGGTTATTTTGCCTTCTAGATCCTAGAAGCTCATATGTGAAAGCAAACCTCACTGATGCAGCCATAAGAATAAAATCTACAACTCCACAGATATTCAACTATTCAGACTTTAATAAGGTCATAAAACTTAGACCAGAATTTTAGAGCCTCACGTAAATTTAGAGATCACTTAATTTGATTCTGATTTTAAATGAAGACACTGAGACCCAGGGAGGTCAAGTGACTTGCCCAGGAGTATACAGGAAATTCTATTTGAAACCAGCTGAAATTCTATTAACCCTCCTACACTTTATCATTTATGAAGGCTGAACTTCCTTCCAGTCAACTTCCTATTTGGTCTTTATATCAAGTGATGTAGGAGATTCCTAGTCTCCTTTGTGCTCTGTAGGCTCAGCTCATTCACTTGTTCAGTTCATTCATTATACAGACATCTACTGAGTGCCTACTTTGTGTTAGGCTATAAGTAGGCACTGGGGAGATAATGGTGAGCAATATATAATCCCTGCTTTCCAGGAGGCCACCTCCGTTTAGAGACTGACAAGAGGCAATTACGATACAACCTGTCAAGTGCTTGGATGAGGGAAACGGGAGCACAATGTGCCACCTCCAAGCACCTGATGCCCACCTACACTCTTCATCTTCAATTCCATCCCATCAAGCCTGCTCTTGTCATCCTTTCACAGACCCTCCAAGACTCTGAGTATCTTGTGAGTTCTCAGATCCTCTACCATGACTTCTTACCCTGGGGCTCCGCCCCACCTGGGGGATGGTTGATAATCCTTCCCCAGGGCATGTGAGCCAGGTAGGCATCCTGCAGGCAGAAGTGGGTACTTCAGGGCAGTGGCCAGTCCCAGCACCCCTGAGCTTCTGATTCAGTGAATTTGGATGCGACTTGGACAATAGTTGGATAGTTTTCAACCCCGCTGGTGACTTCAGATTGCTTGCCTCATCTGGGAAGACTGTAGCAGTGGTTATATGAACCCCTCTGCCTACACCCCATTCACAGCACCTCTTGGCATTTAATGCCACTGACCCCAGACACCGCCCCCTGTACACACCAGGTCAGCCTGAAGCTCCCTCTCCTTTACTGGAATCTGGAGTTGAGACATGGAATTCTAACCAGTCTCTGCGGGCTTCATAACTGGAATCCATCCATCCATCCATCACTAAATAACTACTCATTAATTAATTCAGCAAACTGGGGAAACAAAATGTCCCTCTCTCATGGAGCTTATTTTCTATTGGGGGTTAACAATAAACAAATAAGCATAATAATATCTCAGGTTCTGATAAGTGCCAGGAAGACAAACAAAGCAGGTAAGGGCACAAGAATGATGCCGGGGGAGGGGTTGGGTGGGGTCGCTATTTTACATGGAGTGGCCAGCAAAGTCCTCTCTGATATGGGGGCATTTGAATGGATCCCTGAAGGAAGTCAGGGAGAGAGGGGTGGCCTCGTGGGGGAAGACCCTTCCAGGCAAAGGGACCAGAATGCAGAGACCCCGAGGTGGGCATCTACGAGGCCCTGTGTGCTTGGCACATCTGGGTGACTGTGAAGAGGCCAGTGGGGCTGAGGCGGGGAGGGAACAGAGGAAAGTGATAGGGGAAAGGGTCAGAAGGGCCAGGCCAGGGCTCAGCAAACTTTTTCTATAAACGGTCAGGTAGTAAATATTTTAGCCTTTGTGGGCCAGATGGTCTCTGTTGCAACTACTCAACTCTGCCCTTGTGCTCAAAAGCACCACAAACAATAGTAAACAACTGAGTGGGGTTTTGTCCCAATAAAGCTTTATTTACAAAAACGGGTGGTGGGCCGTATTTGGCCTGCAGGCCTTGCTTGCTGACCCTGTTGCAGGCCAGGGTAAGGACTTTGGATCGTATTTTGGGCGAGGAAGGTAGTCATCAGAGAGTTTAAAGTAGAGCAGTGAGGGCTTCCCTGGTGGCGCAGTGGTTGAGAGTCCACCTGCCGATGCAGGGGACACGGGTTCGTGCCCCAGTCCGGGAAGATCCCACATGCCACGGAGCGGCTGGGCCCGTGAGCCATGGCCGCTGAGCCTGCGCGATCGGAGCCTGTGCTCCGCAACGGGAGAGGCCACAACAGTGAGAGGCCCGCATACCGGAAAAAAAAAAAAAAGTAGAGCGGTGATATGCTTGAAGCTATACCTTAAATATATCCCTCCAACTGACCTGTGTTTTAAAAATTCACCATGGCCGCTACCTGTGGAATGGATCACAGGAGGATAAGGGCAGAGGCAGTTCGGAGGTGAATGCGTTATTCCAGGTAAGAGATGCTGACAGCCTGGACCAGGGAAGAGGCAACGGAAGTGGCGAGAAGGCAATGGTCAGAATCCGGATGTGTTTTGCTGGTAGAGCAGACAGGATTTCCTGATGGATGAAGTACAGAGTGTGAGAGGAAGAAAGAATTCAAGGAAGAGACTCCTTGGTCGAAAGCCTGAGACACAATAACTGAAAGAACAGAGCGGCAGTTAGTGGAGCCGGACAGACTGGAGGAGAAGCAGAGTTTCAGGCGAGGATTCTGAGCTGATTCTTCGCATGGAGGCTGGGCGGCCAGCAGAGATGAAAGGCAGGCAGGTGGACATGTGGCCGGGAGTTATGGGAGGAGGCTGGAGCCAGCGTTTCAGATTTGGGCACCACTGGGTAAAATGAGAATTTCAAGCTATGTGACTGGATGAGATCACCTGAGGAGTGACAAGGGACCAGACTGTGGCGACATACAGCCTGTCAGTGTCACGGGAATCAGGCCAGGGAGGGGACAACCCACAGCCGGCCGGCAACTGAGAATCCCAGGAAAGGGCAAGGAAAAGTGATAGGATTTCATCAGCCTGTGGTCACTTTGCAACACTCGGCTTTGCGTCACTATGGGTGTGCATACGTGTGCAAAATGCTCATACTGCCCTGTGTGCTGTGTACGTGTGTCTGTGTGCCCCTGAATGGGGGTGCAAGCAACTGCCATAGTGATCCCAACTGGTGGCTGTCGTGGCTTGAATGGTGGCCCCCAGAAGATGAGTCCATGGCCTGGAACCTGTGAATGTGACCTCATTTAGAAAAAGAGTCTTTTTAGATGTCATTACGTTCAGGACCTCAAGATGAGATCATTCTGGACTATCTGAGGGGTTCTTAAATCCAATGACAAGCGTCCTTATAAAAGACACACAGAGGAGAGACGCACAGAAGGAAGAGAAAGGAAGAGAAAGGAATGCGAAGATGAAGGCTGAGATTGGAGTGATGCAGCCATAAGCCAAGGAAGCCTGGCGCCACCAAAAGCTGAAGGAAGCAAGGAAGGATTCCACCCTAGAGCCTTGGAGGGAGCCCAGTCCTGCGACCCCTTGATACAGTCCGGCCTTTGGCACTGCTAGAGGACACACTTCTGTTGTTTTAGGCCACGAGGATCATGGTCATTTGTTACAGCAGCCCTAGGAAGCAAATAACAACAGCAATACGAGTTCTGAGTTCTTCACACACCTAAGGGATAATTTTTCAAAAATTATATATACACTAATATGTATAAAACGGATAATGAATAAGAGCCTGCTGTATAAAAAATAAAGAAAACAGAATTCAAAAATTCAAAAAAAAATGATTGAAGAGCAAAATAATAAAAGTTAACATAACTTACTGTGAAAGCTTTCACTTGGATGTGCTAAAAGCCTGTACCTAACAAGGACATTCAGCAATGCGACTGCTGTTTAAAAATAGAAACGTAAGCACAGGCACCTGGCTGCTAATTTGTGGACGGCATGAATCCGGGCGCACAGTGAATAAAGGGGCCCAGAATGCTGCACGTCCACCTCGAGCTTGCCTCTGCAGGTGTCAGGGCTGGGTGGGCGGGCCTGCTGCGCACATACAGGAAATGGGGACGGGGTACAGAAAGGAGGGGGTCCTTGTGAATGTGCCTCTTTTTATAGCACTGTGAGTGTCTCTGTGGTGTCGGTCCGTGGTTTCCTGGATGAAACCCTTGTCTCAGGTTTCCCAGGGCTGTTCTCATGTGTGGGGGGCTGGCCTTGTGTGGCTCCGTTATTCTCTTTAGGGTAACCTTTCTTTTAGCGACAGCGGCTTCCCGGGACGAGGAGTCACGATTTCCCTTCCTCTTGCACCTCAACCTCATGGTCTTGCCCGTGGAGACATGCGAAGAGGGCAGCGGGGATTGCTCTGGAAACAAAGGACATGGGCCCACAAACTGTGGCCTGGAGACTCTCCTCTGACCACAAGCAGCTGCTGCCCCTGTGTCTGCTCGGGCTGCTACAACAGGTGACCACGGACTGGGTGGCTTACATGACAACATTTATTCCTCAGTGTTCTAGAGGCTGAGAAGTCCAAGATCAAGGGGCCAGGAGATGGGGTTCTTGGTGGGCCCTCTCTTCCTGGTTTGCAGACAGCCGCCCTCTGGCTGTGCCCTCACACGGCAGGGGAGAGAGCCCTGGTCTCTTCACCTTCTTCTCAGGACACTAAACCATCATGGGAGCCCAGCTGCCATGACCTCAAGCCGACCTCCTAATACCATTGCATTGGGGGTTAGGGGTTCAACATACGGATTTGGGTGGGGGATCAGGGGGAACACACATTCAATCCATACACCCTGTGTCTGGTTAAGTGATAGGTTTAAACTTGAAAGTAACTGGGATGAATGTCTGATGAGTCTAGTGCAGGGACAGTGGGTCGCAGTATCTGAAATCTCCTTCTCTGGGAATATTCTGGAATGTATTGTATGACCGCTGAATCTACAGGGAGGGCAGTTAGTCCAGGCATGTGTAGAGCAGGCTGCCTTTGGGATTGGACTGTGCTCTCCTCAAACACCAGGCGAGCGGCACCTGCTGGCCATCCCGCAGCCTGGAATCCCTGCTGTAGAGGGGAGGGGACACCACTGGACCAGCGGGAAGGGCACAGGATGGCTCCGTCTCTAACCCTCCCAGGGATGTAAATGTGGATGCTAAGTGGGGGTGATGCTTCGGGACAAAACAAGGGTGGGTCTTGATCGTGGCTTCTCAGCACGATAGAGGCTGGCCGAGGGAGAGGGATTTTGAACATGGGCGCTCTGCTGGTGTCCTTGGAAGCACACCATATAACACACGACTGCCTCATTTTCTGCTTAAGGCCCTCCTGTGTGAGACACAGATGGGCCACTGATGGATACAGATGGGCCCATGCAGGGAGTGGGTCAGCTGGGGTCAGCAGGGGAGGGAAAAACACCACGAGCCAGCAGGTCAGCGTGCCAGGCAGAGAGGAGTGAGAACGGCAATTAGCAGTAGGTGACCATTTATCCTCCGAATCATGATGCTCTTGAGATTGGCAGGGGCACTGTTCATAGTCATCCCTGGACAGTGTGTACAAACTAGGACTGTGTGATACAACCGGGACATATGGTCAAACTACCCTGGAGAAAGTAAGAGTGGAGATGGGGAAAGGAGCAGGGAGAGGGAGAGAGAGAG